>NC_081852.1:5787238-6987238 GCF_963259705.1 Myotis daubentonii
AAAGCCCAACTTTTAACCACTAGTGATTACTAAGGCATGGTTACTGACTCAATTCTCTAATTTATTTGATCTTATATATTTTATTTTTTGGAATAATGATTGCTGCATTTGAAAATAATCTGATGTACTCGTTATAAGGATTTGAGAAAAAAGAAAGGTATAGAGAAGAAACTTAAAATATCATTCTTGGTTCAACCACCTAGAAGAAATCATGTAGGTTTGAAGGAGGTGATTACCTGATAGCCATATATATAGGGTGTCCCCAAAAATGTATACACACACTCTGAATAATGATAAAGGCAGTGTTTATTAAAATATATTTCATTTTCAAAATGGAGCTATCAGGTGTTAAAATGTGTATACATTTTTGGGGACATCCTGTATATATTCTGTGTGTGTGTGTGTGTGTGTGTGCATGCGCACCCATGTGTGACAGAGAGAACCCCTATAATGTAAGCCTATCAGGGGACCACACATACATCCTGGACATGAACAAGGTACTAAAATTCAACCATGCACTGAATCTCATTTGAATTTAGCAGAAGGAAAAGGAACTGGAGTGAACCTTTCCTCCCATCTGGACTTTCCTGTTCAGATAGGGATGGCTCTGTTTTCCAGTGGCAACTCCTCAGTATTGGTGGTGGCCCAGCAGTGTGCCCAGATTCCACAGCTCTGGAGTTGGGGGAGGGTGCTGGTGAGGTCAGGGTTGTGTTGCAGCCATCCCAGTGCCCTAGGGACGTGGCCTGCAGCATCTGCTGCCCGGGTCAGCAGGCAGCCAGGCCAGAGGCTCCAGCACTCTCCTCACTCAGACGTCTTGGCCTGGGTGCCCCTCTCTGCCAGCCTCACCCCCTCCATGACTTTGGACAGAGTCCTAAAGGCTTCTCACTTTTGGGTCCCTGGTGACTCCAGTAGGTTAGGGGTGCATGGCCCCTTATCTCACATGGGAGCCACCAGCTACAGATGTCTGTTGAGCACACTAGACAAGTGACACATGAGCATGGGAACTTGCTGTAAGATTTTAAAGACTTTGTATAAAACATCTCATTCATAATAATTTTTATATTGAGCATGTGTTGAAATGAAACGACTATGAATATAGAGGGTTAAATAAGATATAATATTGCATCCACCGAGCAGCAAACTCCTCAACACTGATTCGTCCGCTCAGTGTTTCACTAACTTACCGACTCTTCCCAGCACTGACAATGAGAAGCTCCGCAAACACCTGTCTTCACCCAGACAAGAGAGTGGCACCTTCTATACCCCGGGTTTCCAAACCGAGTCCCTGTGGGTACCAATGCTCCACAGAGGTGCTCAGGGACCCCGAGCATGGGAATGGATGGGCTGCAGAGGGAGAGAGAACAAGATGTGTCTGGTAAGAGCTCAAAGGTGAAAATAAGTCTGGAAGCCATCACCTAGCACCTCGCACAGAACCTGGGCGTGCAGTCAGTCGGCCCCCTAATGGAACTGTGCTCAGCCCAGCCCAGCCCCCCGTGCCTCTCACCTGCATGGGCACGATCCTCAGGAATCTGGGCTGTCTTCAGGTGTGGGCCCCAAGACAGCACCTGCAGGTCAGCCCCAGCATCTCAGCCAGCACCCCTTCAGAGGTCACCCTCGAATAACAGCTCTCCAGATGGCTCAGTGTGGCAGCCACATCAGGGGAGGCATAGTTATCCATGACCGGCTTCCGGCGGTCTTCAGCAGAGGGGGCACCTTGGCACGCAGACCCGCTTTGTCCTGGGCATGGAGAGGGCCTCGCTCATGGGCACGGTGATGTCAGGCTCTCCTCCTGCCAGTCCCAGGTCTCGCCAGTGCTGGCGCTCAGGGCCATCGGCGTGGGCATGGAGGCATATAAGGGACTTCTGCCCACCTGGTAGATGCCCACAGAGAGGCCCCCTCCAGCCGTGGGCTCCCTGAGGATGGTGGCCTGCTGCAGGTCCTGCATGGTGTGAGCAAAAGCCTTCGTTGCTGACCTGCTGGTGTGGCTCATCAGGATGTGCAGGTCCTTGTGGGGCTGTAGCGCTGACCAGTCACCTGGGGAAGGGCCGCACCTCTGTGACCCTCGAGGTGGCCCTGCCAAAGACAGAGTAGAGGTACTGGCGGGGCTCTGCCTCAGGAAAGTAGGAACAGAGCAGGGGCCCCTCCGTGGAGTAGCTGCCAGGGTTGTAGCGCAGATCGATGACCAGCACGGCTGGCCGTGTCCACCAGCCTCGCCACACCAGCAGCGTCAGCTGCGGCCTGATGCCTTCATGGTCTCTAGCTCAGCCACGGCTCAAAGCGCAAGTAGCCCAGCGGGCTGGCAGCACCTGTCTTGAACAGGGCCCGATGAGGTAGGAGGGCTCCTGGGGGAGGAGCTGGCAGGAGAGGGGGCACCTCCTCTGGTGCCAGCCCCTGAGGCTGTGCAGTACCAGAGCATGGTAGTCTCCAGACAGACACCTCTTACAGGTCAGCCGTGAGCTGGGAAGCCACGGACTCCAGGCCCATGGCTGTGCGGTGGGCCCTCTGGCCAGCTTGGCTCATAGCAGGTCTCCTCTCTGCCCGACAGGCTGTGCATAGTGAGCCTCCAGCAGACACGCGTGCCCTTCACCAAGGCCCCAGGCCCCGGTGCAACGCCAGCACCTCCTGGGCCCTGTGCAGGGCCTCCTTGGCCAGCTGCGCTCGCTGCAGTTGTTGATGAGGGTAAGCAGGGCACCGTGAGCACCAGGCTGCCCTCGGGTCTGCAGCAGGGGCAGTGCGCTGTGCAGTGGGGCCCCCGGTGACAGTGATCTCGCCCAGCAGCGTGGCCCAGCCCAGCGACTGCAGGACGGCCATCTCCTCGGCGGCCCTGGCCAGGCAGGTGGCTGGGGAGCAGGTACACCACGCGCCCGGAGCCCGGGAGCCCCCGGAGCGAGGCGGAAGTGCTCCCGTGTGATGATGGTGCTTCACCTGGGTGGTGAAGAGGCCCTGGGGAAGGGCAGCGGCAGGGCCCCGCGCAGGACAGCGCTCCGGGCGGGGTCCCTGTGCAGGTCCTCCATCAGGGGCTCCGCGGCCTGCAGAGCCCCCCACACCTGGCGCAGGACGCAGGGCCCAGCGCCCCAGCACAGGTAGCCCTCATGGCCCGGCAGAATGGACCCCTGGAACCCGGAGTCCTCCAGGGCCGCTGGGAAACTTCTCCTGCGGGCAGTTCGGGGGCAGGGGGGTGGGAGTGGGCAGCCCCAGGCTCAGGCCCCGCGGAGGGGTTTGGGGCCCCATGGTCGCACCCGGAGCCTGGGGTCCTGGGACACCGCCTGCAGACCGGCGCTGAGTAGTCCGGCTCTCCTGGGAGCCACAGTGGAGAAGTCCATGCGGTCGCAGGGGGGGCACGCGGTCCCCAGCGCTAGTTCCCGCAGGGCCTCCTCTAGGGCCTGCCTGGCGGGCGTATCCACACAGGCAGCACCCATTGCCTTCCCACAGCGGGCTGCCCCCGCCCAGGGCCCCCGGGGCCAGGACACGGGCACCACGAGGAGGAAATGGGGCTGCCCTAGCCTCCGCATCAGGAGGCCCAGGCCCCGGTTCGTTCGCCCACCACGATGGCCCCTCGCCACTGAGGATGTGCGCGGTGTCCTCCCTACTCGGGCGATGCGGCCGCTGGTGAGGACCACCACGTCCTTGTGGGCGCTGTACCTGCTCCCCCCCCCCCCCCCAGGACCTGGGGCAAGTCCTGATCTCGGTGGTTGTATTGGGTTGGGGGGCGGGGAGGGCGGTCATAGATGGCGTCCAGGTGCAGGGCTGGGTTTCCTGGGTGCAGGTAGGAGATGGTGCAGGGGATGCCAGAAATGTGGCCCCCCGTGCAGTGCCCCTGAGCTCCCTCCGGACGCTGGCCGCCAGGAAGCCCCCGAGCTTGCTCACCACCTCCTGGCTCGGGATGTCATCCACCCGCAGGAGCCCACATCGCCCTCCAGAACATCATGGCGGATGCCCTCTGTAGCCGGACAAGCAGTTCCTCTGTGTGAGGCTGGTGAGTGCTGGGACTTGCCATGGGCTCATAGGAGGTGACCAGGCGGGGGTCCTTCAAGAAGCTCTGCACTACTGCCCGCCCTCAGGACGTGGGCCAGTGTCTGAGGGTCTGAGGTGCCCAGGCTCTCCCGACTCTTGATGGCCTGCCGATGGCTCCCTGCTTCCCCATCAGGCTCTCTAGGAAGCAATAGTTATCCGGCAGGACCTTGGCCATGCCCAGCACCAGCCAGGACACAGAGCAGCTGGACAAGAGCAGGGCCCACCCCTCCTCACGGGGACCCAGAGGGGGGCCGGCTCCTGCACAGAGCTGCCTCCTGCCTTGACCCTTGCTGCCTGTGTGGCTGCCTTCCTTCCTCGGCCTTCTCAGCGGCAGACAGAATGTGGAGCTGAGGCTCAGCTTCCACCTCCAGTTCGCCTTTAATCCCAGTTAATTCGAGCTCCTCAGCCCCCAGCTGGCACAGGCTGGTTTGACCCAGAAGGTATGCCGAGTCTCATCTTGCTGTGTCACTTCTGTGCATAATCATGGGAATAACAACCATTTATTCTGAGTTCCTGCCATATGCAGGCTCCATGCTGTATAGGCTGACAGTGTCCTTGCAAGTGCGGTCATTAACTTGCAAGTAAATAGCATTTCCCATTGCTTCTGGAACTAGACAGAATTCATTGGAGGCCTGGTTCTGCCGCTCTTCTCTGTGGCCTTACGTCTCACTTATTGTGTAATTAAGTGAGAAAATAAGCATAAAGCGCTTCACAGCATCTAGCAAGAAGGAAGCACCTAGCTACTGATATGTTCTCCCTGTTAAATATTATCTCTGTTTTTTAGCTAAAGAAACAATTTAGTAGGTGGAGGTGAGGTGGAGAGAAAGCCTGGGGGTCATCGGCTCACACAGTGCAGAAACCGAGTCCAAGGCCCCCATCAACTTCAGAGCTTGGAGTTTATTCCTAGGCCCTGAGGCTTCCAAATGACAGGAGTGGCATGTCTGGACCTCAGTGTGGGGCTCGGTGAGTGAGGAGGGGACCTGTCTTCCGACATCACGGAACCAGGGATTCCAGGTCAGAGGGAGTTAGCTCTGAGGCCTGAGGAGCATCCATTCTCCTGTTGGCTGAGAGCTCGGCCCCAGCCCACTGCTCACCTGAGTAGGACTTGGATCCCTGTGGTCCCAGGGCCCACAGGTAACCAGACCACTCCCTACCTGCATGGAGCACATGAGCCAGTCCCAGGTGATCGACTGCTGGACTGGCAGTTTCCCAGTTCCTGCTCCTTTACATGGAAGTGACCTGGGTCCTGTCTAGGACCGAGAACCCTTGTTTTTTCTCTGCATCCCTCCAGGGGTGGGCATTTCCCTCACTTCACAGATGAGACAACGATGGCTCAGAGACAACCACCACCGAAAGCATGGGCACACAGCCAAGCAGAGCACTGGGGGAGTGGCCTGACTCGACTCCTGTCACTTGGCCCCTTATCTCCAGCACACATGTGGGCTGTGCAGCCAGCAGGCAGGCACGCATGTGGGCCTCAGCAGGCAGCCGGAGGAGGCGGCTGTGGGGAGGGGTCAGGCTTTCTCAGCACACTTGACAGCCACAATCTACTCTCTGGAAATCATTATCTGAGGATGTTTACCCAGTGGTTTATGAAGGCCAGAGAGGTCAATTAGCTAAAAGAAACATATTTTTAGCTCATTAGGATTTGTTTAATGCCCAAGTGACATATGGTCACACCACGCCACCATTTGCAGCCAATGAAGTGAGCCTGATTTATAATAATAGTAACGCCTCCTTAGTCCCCGCTGGGAAGACTGGTCCTCCCGCTCCCCCTCCACTTGGGGAATCCCAGCTCTGAGCATGCATTCTGGTCTTCTGAGGACACATTTCCACATTGCGTGAGCCCAGGCACAGCCTCTGGACCAGGAAGGGTGGGGGCGAAGAACTGGAAGAAGTCTCTTTCTGGGGAAAGTGCTTCCCCTGGACTCTTATTAAAATGCAGGCTCAACCTGGGGTGCCTGGAGCTTTGCTGCACCTGGATTTAGGCATATGGCCCAGAGCCTCACGGAGGAGAAACTGGAGTTTGTTGTGAGTCGCTGGGGGTGACTGAGTTAGAGAGAGCCTACAGGAGGAGCAACCTGCCCTCCTGGGGTGTGGCCTGAGCTCATTGGGAGGAAATTCTGTGCCCAGAGTTCTCCATACTCTCCAGGAGCGAGGGATGTCTGGCGCTGAAGATAGTGTGTTGGGTGCAAGTCTCAGAATGAAAGCAGGAGATGCTATGCATTTCCCCACCCAGGCCTACCTGGCATGGCCTAGGGGCTACAGGGAATTGTGTGTGATCTTGGATGTTGAATTTGGACTGGGATGGAGTCGGAAGCCTCGGCCTCCCTTCCCTTGTACAAACAGCCACATGGGCAGAAGTGTCAAGAGTGTGAGCTTAGGAATGCATACAAAACCCTATGCCCTCTAGACTAGAGACCTAGATTAGGTGACATGACTGCTCTGTGCTTTGGCTTCCTCAAGGAGAACCTCACAGCACTGTGGCAACAGCATTCACAGGTAGCCTGGAGAATCTGAGAACTCAGTAGGAGTTGGTGCATGGCAGCCTGTGACCAGAGCTCCTCTGTGAAGTTGGGGAGAAATGCCCCAAGAGGCAGGGGCTTCCCTTACGACCCTGAGGTACCAGGTATTTCTGAGACTCCAAACCTTCCACAGACCTATGTATATCTGGAGAGTCTGTGCACTTGGGAAATACCCAGACTTGGGGTGCACTCCAGAGTGCATCCCACACTGACCCCGGCATAAGATTAAATGGCTCAGAAGGTGTGCTCTTGGGATAGTCAAATAAAGCATGCCTGACCCTGGGCAACCCAGGAAGAAGAAAGTCACCTGTTGCATCATGAATTCACTTTTGCAGTGGTCAGAGGCCTTATCTTTCTGGCTATTTATCCACCCACTCACATATCTATCTATCTATCTATCTATCTATCTATCTATCTATCTATCTATCATTTATCATCATCATCTATTCACCTCATGTTTTCCCTAGAGGTCATTGTGGACATTGTCAAGTGGTACAGCAAATATCCATGTGCTGTCTACCTAGATTCTACCACTGATGTTTTATTACTCTTTTTCCATCGTACTTTTGTCTCTTGGGCTCCTTCTCTAATCCTCAAGCCAACCTACTTTTCGCGTGCATTTCAAAGCAAGTTGAAACTTGTGTTTATTTTAATCCTTTTTCTTTTTAATTTTTAAAGAACAAAAGTAAAACTTATTTTTACAAGTTAAATAATTCATAAATATGTCAAAATTTTCCCCCAAAGACTTTCTAGCCCAGCAAATAGCAACAGATTAATGTGTTCATACATGGAAGCACATATGTAGAAAATCTGCCTGCTCATCCATCCATGAATACCTACCCATCTGTCCATCTATATCATGTCATTGCATAACAGTTTGAACAGTAATTTACATTTTGTTTTCATTTAGGCACACAGCAGAAACATCCTTCCAAGTTGAAGTATATGCATACAGTATACCTTTTTAATGGCTGGGCAATAGTTCTTGATATTGTACTGATCCATCCCCCTGATGCAAGACACTTTAAGTTGTTTCTGTGGTTTTTCTTCTTTCAATCCTCACACAAGGACATGTTTTCATTAATTTTGGAGAGAAGAAGAGAGAGGAAGGGAGAGAGAGAAAGATCAATGGGGGAGAGAAACAATGATCCATTGCCTCCCATATGCGCCCTGATCCACAACCTAGGTGTGTATATGCCCTGACCTGGAATTGAACCTGACACCCTTTGGTGTACAGGACGATGCTTCAACCAACCAAGTCACTCTGGCCAGGGCTCGTTGTTTCTGTTTTTGATTCTATAACAACATGGTGATAGATGTTCTCAAATACATTGGCACTTCTGTTTCTGTAGAATAAATTTCCAAACCTGGGCTTGCTGAATCAAAGGGAGCACTTGTTTTATTTATTACTAGAGGCCAGGTGCATGAAATTCATGCACTGGGGAGTGGGGATCTCTCAGCCCAGCCTGCCCCCTCTCACAGTCTGGGAGCCCTCAGTGGATGTCTTACTGATAACTTAGGCCTGTTCCCCGTGGGGAGCAGGCCTAAGCCACAGTCTGGCAGCAGAGGCTCGGAGCAGGTGCCGTGTGTGTGTTTGTGTGTGTGTGTCCCCCTGCTGGGGGCCTGCCCCCAGTAGCGTCGAAGGCTCCGAGCAGGCACGTGTGTGTGTGTGTGTGTGTGTGTGTGTGTGTCCCCACTGGGGGCCTGCCCCCAGCCACACTGTGGAAGCTTGGAGCAGGCGCCCCTCTGTTGACCTCTCAGGCTCCTGGCCGCACCTGTGTGTTGTTCTCTTCCTTGAGCGGCGACCAGGGCAGGCGGGAAGCTTGGTTTCCTCCATTGCCGGGGGCAACCCAAGCCTCCAGCTCTGTGGCCGCTGCCATCTTTGTTGGGTTAATTTGCATACTTGCCCTGATTGGCTGGTAGGTGTAGTGGAGTGACACTAATTTGCATGTTTCTCTTTTATTGGTGTAGCTATTTTTCAGTAACTTGTAAATTATATAATAAATGTATACTTTCTCTGTTGTTGTTCTTACAACTTGATGTATAATAAGCTGCCCATTTTGAAGTGTAGAATTTGGCAAGTTTGACATATGTTATACACCCATGAAACTATCACCACAATCATGATAACATACCTTGTCCTCATCCCCAAATTTTCCTCATGTCCCTTTGCATCTCCATCTCCAAACACTATAGATTAGTTTATATTTTCTAGAACTTTATATAAATGGAACTATACAATATATGCTAATTTTTGTCTGTCTTTTTTTATTCATGTCTTTTACTTCAAGGATTTTGAGATTCACTGATGTTGTCAAGTGTACCATTAATTCCTTTATTTATTTATTTATTTACTTATTTTTGTGGAGTAGTAGTTCATTCTATAGATATACCACAATTTGTTATTCACTCATGTTTTGATAGACTTACACGTGAATGACTCTTACAATAAGCTGCTGTGAAAGTGTATCAGTCTTTGTGTGGACATAGGCTTTTATTTTTGGTAGGACAGGCCTGCATGCCTAATCTCCTAAGAGACTACCTAACTGTTTTCTAAAATTTAAATTTCTACCAGTCATATGTGAGTCTTTCAGTTTTTCCACATCAATACCAACAATTGATATAGTCAGACTTTTTTTTTAATATATTTTATTAATTTTTTACAGAGAGGAAGGGAGAGAGATAGAGAGTTAGGAACATCGATGAGAGAGAAACATAGATCAGCTGCCTCCTGCACACCTCCTACTGGGGATGTGCCCACAACCAAGGTACATGCCCTTGACCGGAATCAAACCTGGGACCTTTCAGTCCACAGGCCGACGCTCTATCCACTGAGCCAAACTGGTTTCGGCTAGTCAGACTTTTTATTTTAGCCATTCAAATAGGCATGTAGTGGCTTCTCACTGTGATTTTAATTTGTATTTCCTTGATGACTTACGGTGTTGAGCATCTTTTTATATATAAGGTGTCCCCAAAAATGTTTATACACTTTAACAGCTGATAGCTCAATTTTGAAAAATAAATGTATTTTAATAAACATTGTCTTTATAATTGTTCAAAGTGTCCGTATACATTTTGGGGGAACACCCTATATTCATTGGCCATTTGTATATATTCTATGGTAAAATGTCTGTTTAAATCTTTTGCTCATTTGCTGGGGTTGGGAGGGGAGGGGAGTTTTTCTCTTATTATTAATAAAGTAGGAGTTATTTTTAGATTATGGAGATGAGTCTTTTGCTTAATACATGAATTGCATATATACCAATCTGCAGCATGTCTTTTCATGCTCTTAATGAATTCAATTCCAATCTATCAATTTTTCCTTTATAATTTATATTTTTGTCCCATGTCTAATCAATCTTTGTCTGTCGCAAGGCTACAAAGCTTGCCTTTAAATGTCTTTTTCTAGAAGCCCTAGAGTCGGGTGGGGAGCCTCTGGCCCACGGGCCGTTTAAGGCCCAAGAAATCATTTGGTCTGGCCTTACCAAGGCCTTAGGGGTGGTTCAATTAAATGTTTGACCAAATATTGCTGCTAATTTTTAAGTGGATAATTTTGTAAGGTCTGAGAATGATGTTATAAATATCCAAATGACCCTTGGCAGAAAAAAGGTTTCCCACCCCTGCCCCATAGTTTTAGGTTTCACATATATAATCCATTTTGAGTTAACTTTTGTGTATGGTGTGCAGTAGAGGGTCAGGGGTTATTTTTTTCCATGGGACTATCCAGTTGATCCAGCACTAATTGTTGAAAAGATTTCCACTGAATTGCATTGGCATTTGGTCAAAAAGTGATTAACCACATACATGTGGGTCTATTTCTGTACTCTCTGTTCTGTTACATTCATCTATTTGTTTGTCTTTTCACCAATACCATACTGTTTTGGTCACTACAGTTTATAGTACATCTTGAAATCATGTAGTGTGAGTCTTCCAACTTTGTTATTCTTCATCAAAATTATTTTGACTTTTCTAGTTCCTTTGATTATCCATATAAATTTGAGATTCAGATAAAGGATTTTAGAATCAAACAATTGATTAGGATTGTGTTGAATCTATAGATCAGCTTGGAAGACAATTCATAATTTGTCTTCCAATTCATAAATATGGTATATCTCTTTATTATTTAAGTTTTCTTTAATTTATCAATATTGTATGGTTTCAGTCTATGTATCATGTAAATATTTTGTTAAATGTATAACTAAGTATTTCTTGCATTTTTGGGTGCTATTGTAAATGATAGCTTTTCTTTAAATTTTCACTTGCAGTTACTCATTTTGTATTCATCTTATATCCTGCAATAGGGTTAAATTTATTTATTCATCCCAGCATGTTTTTGGAGATTCCTAAGAATTTTCTAAGGCTGTATTCATATTGCATTTCTCTATTTCCCATCCACAGACTGCACTTCTTGTCCTTGCCTTGTTGCACTCATTAGGAACTCTGGTGCTGGGTCCTGTTTTAGGGGAAGATTCAGTCTTTCTTCATTAAGTATGATGTCAGCTATAGATTGCTTGTTTTTCCATAGATGCTCTTTTTCAGTTTAAGAAAAGTATCATCTATTCATAATTGTTTTTGGAATGAATATTATTGTCAAATGCATCCATTGAGATGATCATATGTGTTTCTTCTCTAGTTTGTTAAGATGGTTGATTACACTGATTGGCTTCCTACTTTTTAACCAGCCTTGCATTTGTGTAGTAGATCTCACTTGGTCATGATGTATTATCCTTTTGTTATGTTGTTGGATTCAGTTGATGAGCATTTGACTAAGGATTTTGCAGTCTTCTTTTCTTTGGCTTAGGTATCAAGGCAATGCTGAACTCATATTTTATCTCCTACATATTCCTTCATTTTTCTATTTAATGGAATAGTTCATGTAGAATGAATATTATTTCAATTATCAGAGGAGCTGAGAAGTACTGCTCTAGGCAAGGAAGAAGGGCTGGTTCTTTATTTCTTATTCCAAATTCGTAATCAGGAATATCAGCAGTTTTGTGCCATTAAAGGAAACAATAACTGAAATCCTAGATTGTAGATTATCCAGCATTAACTATTCATATTAGAAAGTGTTCACAGCCCCAAAGCCGACACCATTTGCCTGATATGAAGGCAGAAAAGAACTAGCAGTTCTCAACCTGTGGGTCGCGACCTGGTCCTTTGGGGTCGAAGGACCCTTTCACAGGGGTCGCCTAAGACCATCGGAAAACACATATATAATTACATATTGTTTTTGTGATTAATCACTATGCTTTAATTATGTTCAATTTGTAACAATGAAATTGGGGGTCACCACAACATGAGGAACTATATTAAAGGGTCGCGGCATTAAGAAGGTTGAGAACCACTGATATCGGCTGGTGTAGCTCCCACCAGGAGGCGCTGTGTGCCAGGCAATGAGCCCAGTGGTGTCCAGGCCTTTTAACTTGCATCAGTTCTGAGATGTGTCAGGGGCTCAGAGGCAGAATAGTGATAAGGCCTATCACCCAGGAACAAGGCCCACCTGCTTTCTCTGCAGGATGGAAACTTCTTTGCAGAACATGGTGATCCTGCCTCTTTTTTGCACCAAACATTTTCTGTGCAGTGGGGCAGAAATGCAAGCATAGAGACAATGAATGAGATTAAGTTGTGCCCAGAGACACCTTAGAAGTGAAGCACAGGAACGCAAATCCTAATCCAAGTTCTGGATTTTCACAAATAAATGAGAAAGACATTTTGAATCTTGAGGGAATTCATGGCTAAGAAATCATTTTTACCAGGAAGGCAACACAGTAAGAATAGCAACCAAGGTCAAGTCAGTTTCTTGCTGCTCCAGATCCAGTTCCTTGTACAATGTTGGTTCATGGATGATGCCTTCAGCAGAGGCCTCACTCACACTCCTCGTCGAAGGTGGTTTCTCCTACACTTCTGGTCCTGTTTTGTGAGTGAGGAAGCTGAGGCTGGGGGAGTTTACAGAAGTCTCCCAAGACCACAGAGCTAGGGAGCATGGAGCAGCTGAAGGAAGGGAGGACATCACAGCCCTCTAGGGATTCTGCACCTGCTTACCTGGGCTTTAGCTCCTGGGTCTGTGTCACAGCTCCAGGCATGACTTGTGGGGTGAAGGGGGCAGCAAGAGCAGGGACTTGCATCCCTATGGCTTTATTAACCCCAGCAATGCCATGTCTCTGATAACTCCAGAGCATATGGTGTGCTGTATGCTGGGGTGAAGCCACCCCCTCCTGCCTCCGGGGGAGCCAGGTGATAACATGGGCTGAGCTGGGTAGGGTCTGGGGGTGGCTGGGAGTGGTTAGTAAATCACAGTCTTGGGAATCTAAGAGCAGGAGCCACCTGGGAAGCCTGGGAGCAGGTAGGGGGCAGACACCGGAGGGCCTGGGGCCTAGGCATGGTTCAGGTCCAGGAAGTGAGGCTGGAACCACTCCCCAGGATGTCGCCTCAATGTGAGGACTGGCTCTGAGCCAAGGTAGAGGGGTAGGGAGCAGAGAAGGAAGGGCCTGGCCAAGAGGCAGGCGTTGGCAGGCCTTCTCGATGTCTCATGTCCAAGGTGCCTGCTGGGGGACTGATCCCGAGAGGTGGGGACGCTGCCTGGGTCAGGACAAGGCCGTCTCTAGTGACGCTGAGCGTCCTAGCCCCTGCGTGTCCTCCTTGATCCAGCATCCCGCGAGCTCTGTACAAGGGCCACTTGGGCTGCATGTCCCGAGCCAGGCTGCTGAGAGGGCTTGGTCTGCAGGGAGTCTGGTCCCTGTTGGTGGGCCTGGCTCCACGGACAGGCTGGCTCAAGATTCCGAGGGCAACCCAATCGGGAGGGCTTGGAGGAGACGCTTAGAGTCACACAAAGAAAAAGGGCGCAGTGGACGGAGAGAGAGGCTTCGGAAGGCAGATGGATTTGGAAAATAATCCCATTTGCAACGTGTTAGATCACTTTTTTCGTACGTGGTCTGTCTTAATGTTTTAAAAACACCTTTATTAAGATACAATTCACATGCATACAGTTCACCCACTTAAAGTGCACAATTCAATGTTTTTAGTATCTTCACAGAAATGTACAGCCATCACATTTCCATCACCTCAGAAGGAAACCCGGCACTCTTCAGCGATTCTCCCATTGCCATCCCTCATCCCTATTTCCTCACCCCAAGAAATCACTCTACTTACTGTCGCTATAGAGTTCCCTGTTCTGGACTTGCACATGTGTGGAATCATATAGTACGAAGTCTGTTGTAACTGCTGCTTTTACTCAGCATAATGTTCTCAAGATTTATCCATGTTGTAGCATGTGCCAGTACTTCCTTTTTCATGTCTGAATAATATTCCATTGCGAGTATAGACCACATTTTGTTAATCCATTCAACACTTGACGGACATTTGGGTTGTTCCCACCTTTGGCTCTTGTGAATTATGCCGCCATAAATATTGGTGTGCAGTTTTTGTATGGACATACATTTTTATTTCTCTGGGGAATGTGCCTAGGAGTGGACTGGTTGCATCATATGGTAATTCTATGTTTAACTTTTTGAGCAACTGCCAAATTGTTTTCCAAAGTGGCCGCACCACGCTACCTTCTCGCTAGCAGTCTCTGGGGTCTCAGTTTTTGCACATCCTTGCCAGCACTCATTATCACTTCTATGGTTGAGTCTAGCCATTTTAGTGTGTACAGTGGTTTTCATGGGCAGTTTCTGAATGATTCAAGATATCAGGTATCTTTTAGGTGCTTATGGACCGTTTGTGTATCTTCCCTGGACCAACGTCCATTCCGATTCTTTACCCATTTTTAACTTGGGTCTTTTGTCATTTCACCATTGAGCTGTAAGAGTTCTTTATATATTCTAGATATAAGTCCCTTATCAGGTACATGATTTTCAAATTTCCCTCCCATTCTGTGGGTTGTCTTTTCACTTTGTTGATGGCGTCCTTTGAAACACAAGGTTTTTAATTTTCATGATGTCCACTTAACCTAATTTTGTTTTGTTGGTCTTACTTTGGTTTTATACCTAAGAATCCTCTGCCAAATCCAAGTTTATGAAGACTTACCCTGATGTCCCTTGAGCATCTGCTCTCTAGCAGGCTTCCTCCTGCCTTTTCCTCTCTCTCTCTCTCTCTCTCTCTCTCTCTCTCTCTCTCTCTCTCTCCACTGAGCAAAGACATTCTTTTTCTAGTGCCTAGCCCTCTTCCAGAAGAACCTGCTATAATTCTACCAACATTCCCTCTCAATGGTCCTCTCCCGCCGGCTCACCATCATCGTCTTTCCCTGGACTGTCTTGTCTGGTGCGGCCTCACCCTGAGCCTTGAATCACCAAACTCCGCTGCTTAGAAGAGCTTGCCTGCCCGACTCCATCCTCATTTATGATGATTCCCCCCCACCCCCGCAAGACTTAGCTGTTCTTACTGCATGTTTTTGTCCACTTTCCCCAGGTCCATCAAACATATCTATATGTCTGAACCCCAACAATTAACAGGTACCAGGGTCTTGTCTGTGAGGCCCCTGGCCCAGGCAGAGCAAGGACGTGGAGCGTGTCTCTGCGAGCCCCAAGCATGTGGCTAAGTTTCAGGTTTGGGTGCCGAGTGCACGGAGGAGCTCTGGTGCGTGTGCATGGGAGGCCCCTCACTTCCAAGGCAGGTACAGGGAGGGAAAATGGAGAGTGGGGAATGGGATATAGAAACGAAGGCTCAGAGCCAAAACAGCAACAGAAGATAAGAGTGGCTCTGAGACTTTCCTGAGCGTTACTCAGAAAATGGGAGGCCCTAGTGAACTTTCCCTGGGCAGCAGGAAGCGGCTGTGCCATTTTTTGGAGTGATGTGCAAGGACATCAAGGCTCAATGAGCCCGTTGCCTTGAAGTAGCCATGAGCCAATAGGTGATGCCACACCCATGCCCTTCACGCCACCCTGCTGCTCCCAACTGACCTCTGCTGTCAGCCTCTGAGCTATCTGTGACTATGGACACCACGTACGTAACATGCTGTCAACAAGGGCCCTGATACTAATTATACAGGGAAGCAGGCTAAGCCAGGACCATCCCTGGCCAACGGGATGACGGTCACAGAGCCCGAGGGAGAGGCTGGTCAAGCACGGCCCGGCAGAAGCATTGTCCAGGCAAAGGAAGGACAGTTCGGGCACTGACACGGATGCCCTGGAGGGGGGCCCACGTGCCTCCGCAGTGAGTGTGATGCTGGGGTCCTGGGAAAGCACAGGGGGCACCACTCACTCTCCAGATCCGAAGACACAGGAAGGCTGCACCTTGCACGCTGTCAGGGATCCGAACATTGTCTGTGACTCATGCTCTTTAGAGCCGGGTCTCCCTCCCTGCTGCGCTAGCCGTTTGGCCTGTGCAGTGGTGGCCTCTGTTTCCTGGTGCGAGGCCCCACTTTCCTGGCCCGGGGAGAGCGTGCAAGCGCATGCCGGCTCCAGGCACCTGGGACTGCAAGTTCACGCTGACTTTGAAGTCTGTCTTCCCCACCTGTCCACCCAGTCAGCCTCATGGTGCTGACAGTGGGTCAGGGACACGTGGTGCCTGCACAGTGTGGACAAGGGAAGGGGCAAAAGCAGTGGGCGTTTATTCTAGCCTCATGCTGGCGTCCCCCCGGCCTCAGAGCTGGGGACCCCAAGACAAATCACGCTCCCAAGGGGGAGGACACATATATCAAGAAATGACTACGAGGATGATTGTGGAGACACCGCTGTGGGCGTTCCTCACCTGCCTGCCATGTGCTGTGTGCTTCTGGCGCTTTTATTAGCTGCTCCCTTCTGCGTAAGTATCTTCCTTGGACGCACGCGTCTCGGTGTGGGGCTCGTCGATGTGGTGAACGTCACGCTGGGCATTTGCTGTGCTGCTTGCTTTTCCACTCGGCACTAGGTTCTAACAGCTGGACATGCTGCTGCACACGGGCCACAGGCTTTTTATTGGCTCTATGTTATTCCCCCAAATGCACGCACTGCCCTTCAGTCAGCTGTTCGCCCACCCATGGGGTTTGGTCCCTCACATCCCAGGGGTGAGGGGCGGGACGGGAGGCTGCACTGTCAGCCAGGGGCGGGCATTTCCCTGGGCAGAGGGAGAGGCTGAGGGCGACGCAGCTGCAGCAGGGGCCTTGGCCAATTCCAGGGAGCTCTGGAGCAGGAAGGGCCCTTCAGAATCACCCCGAATTGAAGCCAGAGGCCTTTCCACTCATAAAGGTTGTGGTATAAATGTCTGTTCTCATGCCTGGTCTGGGGGTGCCCAGGCCTCCCTCCCTGGCTGTCCTCGCAGCCCCTCTACTCCACTCCCACCCCGCTGTCTCTCTGTGGCCTGTGGCTTCTGCTCACTGTCCCCGAGCCTCTCTCTCCGCTGCTCCGGTCGGGACAGTAGGTCACACGAGGGCTCAGGACAGCCCAGTCTTGCCAAGCCATCACTTTGCTGTGTGTGATGATGGCAATGCCACTGCTCTCACGTGACAAACAGCAACACCGTTAGGAAACCACCCTGCAGGTGACAGGTGGTCCTCAGGCCCAGGGCAGGTGCTACATGGCAGGGACCACAGGGTGGCGCTGTTGCCTTTCTATCTGTGATGGGTTGAACCGCAAAAGGAAATGGTGAAGATGAGGCCAGAGCACACTTCTGGGGCTGCTCCTTGCACGTCCTATGTCCTGTCCCTGCACGGTCGCCCACGCCAGTCTGTCCTGAGCCACAGGCCGTGTCGGCCCTCCAGGATCGACAGAGACCAGAGGCTCTCGGGCCTTGTCCCGGGGGGACTTGCTGCCTCAGGGGGCTCAAGACGAGAGGCTGTCAGGTGTCCACCCCAGGCCAGTGACAGCTGTGACAGAGGCACTGGTGTCCCTCAGAGCCAGGAAGATCAGGCCCAGAGGGTCGGGAAAGGTCCCAAGGGGTGACACCAGAGCAGGGTCCCAGCAGGTGGACTTGGGCTGTGGAGCGGGGGTGGGGTGGCTCAGCCGGTCACCTGAAGGCCAAGAACAGGGTGATTCTTGAGGGCATTTGGCTGGTGCTGGGCAGCTGAGCAGGGACACAGTGGAGTGGATGCTGGAACTGCGGCCCAGCACGCCAGGTGAAGGTGATGCGGGGCCAGGTGTGTCTTAGCCTCTCTCCCCTGACACGTGCGGAGGGTGAGGATGGCACGGCGGCTAATTATCCTTGGTCTCTTACAAATATCTGCATTCATGCTCATGCCCATGCCCGCATAGTCACACACATGCCCTTACACAGACATGCCCATCCCCCTCACATGGCAGCACCTCTCCATCCCCTCCCCTTCGCCCACCCACTGAAAGAAGGGCCTGTAGGGAGGGGTGGGCAGGGTGTGGGGCTGAGGGACCATCGGGCCCAGGTCTCACATCCACAAAAGGCCACAGATTAGACATTTGACTTTATTTCCAAGTAGAACTTTGGTGCAGGCATGGAAACACGCCATCGGGACAGGAAGACACCCACCACCCATCTTTATGGCTGAGCACATTGTCGTACCAGGAATTCGTGTTTTCTAAAACTCTAGTAATCAAACAATGATGTTTCATTGCAATTTTATGTTAAAGCTGTTCATTGGCTCCATGTAAACATTCTGCACAGACCTTGTGTTTGTGACATACTGGGAGCTTCCACCAGTGGGCCTGGCCCAGGCCTTTCTAGGCCTCTGCTGGGCTTGGTCCTGGCCAGTGGTCAGAAGGGCGATGGAGGGAATCCTCGCCACTTCCAGACTCTTCCTCACCCCCTCCCATTCCATGCGTGTCTCGAGTCAGAGGAGGAGGAAATACAGAGGAAACAGAAACCGTGTCCTCCTGGGTCAGTGAGGGCTGGTGCGGGCCACGCCCAGACCACGGCCTAGATCACTGCTCTGGAGGCCAGATGCAGCACAGCCTGTGTGGGGAGCTGGTTATGCTGAGCGAGGAGCTGAGATGCAGGCCACAGGCCCCGGCCATTAGGGTGACTGTGTCTGCCCCTCCCAAACCACCACACGGTCTGAATGCACGGGCAGCAAGTGGCCCGTGAGAACTGTTGGCCAAACAGCACTGTGCACACTGTGGCCGAGTGCCCCTGCCCCGCTCTCTCCCCTGCAGTTGGTTTAGGCGCACCTTCCCAGTGACTCTGGGGTGATGTTAAAAAGCACTGGCCACTGCGCCAGCACCGGCACCGAGCAGCCAGAACATGCCCTGGATGTAACCGGCAAACCAGTCCCACTGGCGAATACTGGCCAGTCTCAGCCCAGTGCCCTGCGCTCCCCACCTCCCAGCATCTAACTGACCTGTAGCTACAAGGTGACCTGCCACACTGTGATGGGGCACCTGGGAGGGTCCTAGGCATGGGTGATAGATCGCCCTATGCAAACCTATGAGGTGGAGTCAGATGACTGATGGGTGCCACTTGACCTGTCTGAGTTTGGGTTTCTGCGGATATAAATTAGGGGTCACAACGCCTGTCTCACTGGGTTGTGGGGATGTGAAATGACTAGTGTAAGCACATGGTCCATTTCTTTCCCTCACACACCTTGAAGTTATGGAAATAAACCCCAGTCCCTTCCACGCCTCTAATTTCTCTAAATCTCTACACATCACCTACCTGTCTAGACTCCTGTGGCTCACCTTGCTCAGTGTTCTGCTGACTCTGGATTATTTTTTTTTTTCTTGTTCCCCTTTTGTCATCTCCCTTTCCACCCCAACAACCCTTTCGGGCGGCCCTGTTCTCTCCAGGCCCTTACCTCCCTGCCATCGCCTCCCCTGCGTGAAACCCAGCGGTGTGCGTGGGACGGCCCTGAGAGGGAGAGCAGGCTCTACCTGGAGGGTGTGACAGTTCCCTTTCCTTCTCCAGGCTGGCATGCAAATGGACCTCGTCCCTGTCGCAGGACCGCTCCTTACGCCCCTCCAACCTGGCCTCCCCGCCCGCAGGCGGCACTACCTGCACCCACACTCTGCCACGCTCATCCCTTCATAGTGGTACTTGAGGGTGGGGACCCCCATGTCATCCTTGTAGAGGATGGAGATGGGGCTCAGTTTGGTGGGCACACAGCAGGCCTTGCCCACCTTCATGGGGAACTTGAGGTGAACCAGGGTCTGCACGATGGCGTGCTTGGTCGGGGTCACGTCGTCGGCCAGCGGGAAGAAGCAGCCCCCCTTACACTCGTAGGCATCGTACTCCTTGGGCGCGATGATCCAGCTGTCCCAGCCGATGTCCTCGAAGTTCACTCGCAGGGAGGTCTTCTGACAGTGGCTGTTGGCCCCCGCGCTCCTCTTCCGTCTGGCTAAGGATGACCCCGTGGCCACGTGGCTTCCCACGTCCCCCTCGCCCTTGCTCCCCCCCGCCTCTGGGCTGTGGGTGGACAACTTCTTCAGCACACTCTCCTGCTCGTGGCCGATCATCTCCCTGAGCTCCAGCCGGGTCTCCTTGGTCCCATTGCTGCGGTCATTGGAGAAAACAACGAAGAAGGGCAGGTTCCTGGAGCCGGGGGGGACGCTGATATCCAGCTTGTGGCAGCCTTTCCTGTGGCTCCGCACGGCCACTTCCAGTTTGTTTTTGCTCTTGGTGGAGTCGGCCCTGACCCACCGCTTGACAGCCCTGGAGATCTCGAAGGTCGCCCAGCCCTCGTCCCGGATGTCCTGGGACAGCAGGAAGGCCTTGGCTCCCGCAGAAGCGTCCCCTGTGTCCGCTCCACCCAGGACATCATAGATGGCGATGTTTCCCTTCAGCTCATGAGACGGGCGCTCGTGGCTTTGGCAGGAGCTGTAGAGCCGGAGTTCTGCCCTGGTGATCTGCTCATGCCTGGGGATGGAGATGTTGAAAAGCAAGATGTGTTTCTGGAAGGGGAAGTCCTCTGTGGCAGCTACAGAGACAGCATCTGAAATGCAAATACACAGTGATGGGCACCTGCTGGGAGGGTCTGGCTCATGACACCAAGCTGAGCGCATGGCTCCCATGAAAGGGCCCCTGGGATGACATTGTCAAATCTCTATTTGGCTTCACTTAAGCCTTTAATGTAGAAGAGGTGCCTGAAAGGTGCACTTAGAATCGTGCAAAGAAAAGCAGATGCAGGAGATGCTGGCATGGGAGGGAACAGGCCCAGGTTCCACCGGGAGCCCCACAGTGCAGGAGGGGCTTTGCACATACATTTCACATGACTCATCACGAGGGTCTAATTGTTATTTCGCTTTTACAGAAGTGCGAGTGGGTTTCGGGTGTTTAACATCCAAAGTGCTCACATTCTGCAAAGATCCTCATTTTTTAAAAAAGAGCCAAATACAATAAAACTGTCATCTTCTGAGAGCTGACCCTGAGTGTATGATTTTAAACGATGGTGCATGGAACTTAGCCGACACTGTCCTGGCTCATACTAGATGCCCAGTCAATATTTCTGTGTCCTCCCCAGGCCCTCTGCCCCACCGGCACATGCCCTGCCCCCCAAGCACTTGGCCTTTCGCACAGTTCTCTGTGGCCCCCTCACAGCTGTTCGAGCCCCCGCAGAACCCGCTGAGGTGCTCTGGCATATCGAGTGATGCGGGGTCTGTGCGCAGTGCGCTAGGGGCCTCCTGTGCTCCTGCCTTGATAGTGGCTGCGGGCTGCAGTCAGATGTCTCAAAGCAAATGCCCTCCTCCCTGCCTGTGAAGGCTGTGAGGGGCAGCATGCGTGGCCTCCACAGGAGTGCTGGCCACCGGCAGAGCTGGGGCCGTCAGAGCGCTTGTTTCCAGGGCACGGATATGCTGAGCGTGGGGTGAGATGCCCCTAAGATGACTCTAAGCGCTGGACTCCCAGACTGTGGGATCCAATGGTTAGGTCTTGCCAAGGAAGCCCTAAAACAGAGGACACAGATGTACCCTGGGGGCCTGGTGAGAGGCTGGCCGATTGTAGCAACAAAATAAAGCCAGTGTTTCAAAAATCAAGCAAGTTCACATAACATCTAGATTTTCCTTTTGGGCAGTCAGGAAATCGGACACTGCTGGGCATGCACTGTGAGCACAGCGCCCTCGAGGGGGGCCTGGCGGCTGTGGCATGAGCAAGGCCTGCAGGAGCCTCCGGGGCTCCAGCCCAGGGCAGAGAAGAAAGGCCAGCGCCACACCACACCACGTGGGGTGTTCAGAGGGAGGATGCCGCGGCAGGAGACCCGCCGCCACGCAGGGGGCCTGAGGCACAGTGCAGCTGCTGACCAATAGGGTGTGGCAGTTCCCTCAGCATCTGCAAGCCTCGCCCTCCTGCTCAGTCATCTCACCTGCGTTGATTGTGTGAATTAGTGCACATAAGCCTTGAGTCGACATTTCAGTCCTCCCAAATCAGGGCCATTCTTATATACTTAGAAAATGATTAAGTAGTCCTCCAGTGTTAATCTCTCAGGGGCATTAATATGAATTTTTTATACCTTTTCATGAGGGAGATGTTCTCTCAAAGTTTAAAAATATACCAGGTTGAAGGCCCAATGTGCATCTGTTTCTTGGTGGGAAGGGGCCAGTGGGAAGGGGGGAAATGGAGGGAGGGAGGGGGCGAGGGCGCAGCCATGCCCTCAGCTCCCACTGAGCCCAGGAGCCCAGGCCCAGGGAGGCCCCCCCAGGGCAGAGCTGCCCGGGGCAGGCCCTGCGGCTCAGCTGCCGGGTCCTGCAGGGACTCCATTCGCCACACTCCGCTGCCCGGCACTTGAATGGAAGCTGGTGAAACTAAACAACTAAGTTACCCATTTCATTTCATTTTAATGAATTTAATGGAAACTTAAAGAGCCTCCTGTGGCCGGTGGCCACCACAGCGGGCAGTGCCGCTGTGGGTACGATGTCCCCCGACCTCCGACCCTCAGGGCCCTGGGGGAGCAGACCCTACCTTCCACGCTGAAGCTGCGCACGATGTTGGACGCGGGGGTGGACGACTTGTCGGTGGTGTATCTGTTGTACAGGTCGATCATGTACTGCGGCGGCTCTGCTTGGGTTTTGTCCTGGGCCGGGACCCCGCTCAGGTTGAGGCTGCGTAGGAAATCCACCTTCATGTTCTCCAGGAACATCCTCAGGTCGAACGTGCCTCCCTCCTGCTCGCCGCCCGCTGCCGCTGGCAGCCGGGCATCTCCCCTGGCCAACGCCCGGGCCCGGGTCTCCAGAGGCTTCCCCTGCCCAGAGCAGGCCAGCAGGGAGAGCACCGGCAGGGCCACCCACAGCGCCCCGAGGCACATCTTGGGACAGCAGGGGGTCCCCTGGACGGGAGACGGCCGCTGGCCACCTCGTGTTAACGGGTGTGGGCAGGAGCCCGGGAGGAGCAGGCCCGCATCGTCCGGCTGGCCCCTCTGCACACAGCACCCGGCCAGTTCCCAGGCTCCCTGCCGGCCGAGCGCCCTCCGCTCTTCTTATCGGCCCTCGCTGCCTGCTCCCACCTCTTATCTGAGGCCGCGCTAAGCTAATGAAGGCTCTGTAAACATCTGACAACACAGGCTGTGGGAAGAGCACGGTCAGCTGCAGAGAACCCGGATTTCCCCGGGGTTATCACCCCCTAATTAGGATCGTTCTCATTTCCTTGCCAGTTCTGTTCAAAAGAATCTCAAGACAGGGTGACGTGTGCTCTATCTCCTGGGCCACAGGAGCAAGGGACCCAGGAAACAAACACGACAAGAAGGCCTCCAAATATAGAAGCAACACAAACCCCCCGGAGCCCCTGCAGACTCCGGCTGAGCGGGTGCCGGGTGCGGCCGTGGCGGGGTGAGTGGGGGGCCTGCTCCCCGTGGAGGCAGGACTGGCAGGTGTGGCTCAGCACGTCCCGCCTCGGGGCTTGTCTGACACGCTGGTTCCCGGCATTGGAGGCCACGCGAGCTGGTGGCACGTGGTTCGGTGAGGCGAGGAGACGTCAGGCAAGACAGGACTCAGGCCCAGCTCCTGCCTCATTCCCACAGCAGGACCCGGAACAAGGCGCTCCGTGTCCTCAGCGCCCGGTTAAGAGGAGAGTCGCCGGAGGGGGATGCGCAGGTGCTGGAGCCCACACAGTCCCTGCACTCCCTGGTCCGTGGCAGGGCTGCTTTCTGCCTGTCACTTCGTCCAGGTCTGACTTTGCTGGGAGCTGAGGAGGAAGCCCTGTGCCTCCCAGCCTGCTCCCCAAGGCTGGCCACCAGGGACCCCCAAAAGCTTTGTCACTGGCCTTGTGTGTGGGTCTTTGCTCATGTCAGAGGGTGGCGCGTGGACCACATTCCTCATCCAGGGGAACCGAACCGTGTGGCCTGGGAGACACGCGGGAGAGTGGAGCTCTGAGCTGGTGCGGCAGGGAGGGTCCTGCCTGAGGAAGCTGAGCAGCCACAGCCCACAGCCTCCAGCCAGGCCCCAGGGTCTGTGCTATTTTAAGAGCATCATGCTCACACTGAAACTGTCCATTTCCATCAGGTGTGGGTTTGAGCGAAGCAAAGAATGAGCCTCGCTAAAAACCCTCAGGGGTCTACCCTGAGGAGCACTGGGTGGTGTTTCCACAGCCACAGGGTGCTCCTGGGAGGGTGGCAGCACTGAGCAGCCTCCGGAGATGGAGGAGGGGCTGTGGCAGGTTGAGGTCAGAGGTCCAGTACAGGGTAACACCAGGAGACTGCTAGCCAGGCCTGGGCAGGACTGCTGTCCCTATCCCTTGGGGCCCTGCCAGGGGAGGGTAGAGGGAAAGGGTGTCACTCAGGACGGCTGCTTGGAAAAGGGGCAGGAAGCCTCCTGGGCCTGGGCTAGCTCAAGGCAAGAGCTAACTCCTGCACTGAGGGAGGGGCAGGAGGCCGGGAGTGCAGTGGGCCGGAGGAGCCGGCAGGAACCCCGCCCCCCCAGAACCCTCCCCTCACCCCACCCCACAGAAATCTCTCCCACTGCAGGAGGAGCACAGGGCTGCGTGGGGTGGCCCTAATGCGCCCAGGGAAGCTCAAGGGGCCTGATGCTTTTGAAATACCTACAGGTTTTCTTTCCTGATTGTAACAGCAGTACACAGTGCAGATAACGTGGGAAATGCAACACACTATGAAGAAGGAAGTAAACTACAACCTCATTGTGCAGTCATGCCCACCGCTAACGTTTCAAGAAACATACAGCTCCAGTCTCCTGTCTGAAGCCCTTGGGCAGGAGTGTTCTCCGATGCAGAGCTCCGGCTGGGGATGTGGTAGGGCATGCATACCGTGACATCCCCAATAGGGTTGAGGCAGCAACCTGCAGTCAAGCGCATTGACATTTCTGCAGTGAAGTGAGTAAAATCATGGACCCATTCAGGTCGGGTTTTCCATGAAAGGAGTTAAAAGAAACTGCAGGTTTGCTGATAGTGTGGGGGTCTCAGGCAGAGGATGGGGGACTTGCCTACATGTGGAGTCACCACACCCGCCAGGGAGGCTCCAGGAGCAGGGCTCGGAGTCTCAGTCCCGTGAACTGTGGTGTGCCGGTGCCCAGCACTGTGCGGGCAGCGTGCCTGTGAGTTTCTGTAATTATCTGCCCCCAAACCCAGAGTATCAATATGCCCACATCTCTTATGTTGTTTTCAAATGAGAGTGTGCAGCCTTCTGGTCCCTGCTACCCGGAAGTCTAGTTTGTTCCCTCAGGGCATCTCCTTCCTAAATTGTCCAAGTGCATGTAGGTTCACTTAGTCCAAAGGGGCGGAGGTGAGTGGTGTCAGCCCAGCTTCTTAAAGCTGGAAGGCGGGGTGGGGGCAGGGAAGGGGTTCCAGTGGGTGCCGCCTGCTGTTGCTTCTCTGTGACACCTGGCTTTGCTGTTGGCGATGGGCCGGCATCACACAGCTGCTGGGATGCCTGGCTGGCCCAGGCGCCTGCCCAGGTCTCTGTGACGTCCTCCTCTGTGCACTATGCACACACGGGCAGTGGAACATAATTCAGCATGACAAAGGGATTCTGACACATGCCACAACATGATGGACCTTCAAGACATGCTGAATGAAGTAAGCAGTCACAAAAGGACAAATAGTGTACTTATATGAGGTTCTAGAATAGTCCAATGCATATAATGGTGGTTGCTGGGGGCTTAGGGGAAGGAGGAATGGGGCGTTATTGATTAACGGGTACAGAATTCTAGTTCTAGAGACGAATGGTGGTGATGGTTACATAGCAACCAGCATATACTAAATGCTACTGAACTGCACACTTAAATGATGACTTCTATGTTGTGTGTACTCAGCCACAATTTAAAAAAGTTGAGGAGTGCCATATAGTTCCTTTTGTTGCAGGTTGCAGAAAAGGAGAGTGCTAGCAGGCTTATGAAAAACAGTGCGGCTAACTGATGACAGCTGACCAGTCCAGCGAAGGCGTGGCTTCAGGAGAGCCTGGCCCGCACAGGCTCCTGGGTGCCTTGGAAAGAAGGCTCCTTGGGCAGGCCTCTGTGCTCATCGCTGTGTATGTCCTTGAACACTCAGGGTGCTCCACGGGGTGTTGGCCGGGCTGAGGATGGGGCTGCCAGCTCAGCCTTGCCCTAGCTACACTCGATGCCCAGATGACAAGCATTCCTGTGCTGTGGTGACTTTAACCAGAGCCTCTGTAACCTCATCTCTTCCTGGACTTGTGAACTGCAGAACTAGGGTCATCAAGTGCAATTGCTATGGGAGACGTAAATTTAATGAGTAAGAGGGCAGATGGACTCATCCATTTATTTCAAGGATTGCTGAGGCCCATCCCTTCAGCAGACACAGAGCTCAACCTTCATTCGTGGAGGCGGGGCCATCTGCCTGGTTTCTGTGAAGCAGCTGCCTCCGGGGGTTAGGAACTCCTGCTGCCCTGGGGCGCATGGTGACAAGGACACCACCAGTCCCTCTGTGAGCTTCTCAAGCCCCACACTCACCCACAGTCGCTAGAGGAATAGGAGCTGCAAGAAGGAAGCATGAGCCAGGCAGAGCAGGGGGTGGGTCGCTTCGCAGCTCCGAGCCTCGCCTCCCTGCGATCCTCTTGGCATGTGAACAGTGTGAGCTCCCTGTCTCAGGACCGTGCCAGGCGGTGAGCACACGTATAGGACAGTGGCTCTTCTGTGTGGCCCCTGGACGCCCAGCAGCAGGGAACAGGTCAGAAGGGCAAGCCTTGGCCTGAGTCAGAACAAGGCCGGGCGACCTGGCCGAGCCCTCCAGTGACGGAATCACGCTGGAGTGTGCACATGGGTTTTGATGGAGGACGTCCGCCTGAGCCCCAGGAGGCAAAGTAGCAGATGTTGCCTCGCACGGTACTCAGCATTTAGTAGGTGCCAGAGCAGAGACTGATAACCAGTCCATTCTCTGCTCGCCCACCCAGGGCTGCTGGGAGAGACGGGGCTGGGACTGAATTCCACCTGAGAAGGAGAGTGGGCCGAGCTGGGCCGAGCATCACCCTCAGGCAGGAGAGGGACGGGAAGGGAATCTCAGAAGTGTCGGTGTGCCCAGGGGCTCTACGTGTCCAGCTTTGGTAAAGGAATGGCCTCGAACTGAAACGTCAGGGTTTTGGTGCACAATTTACAGTCAGAGCTGGTTCTGCCCTTCTGGTCTCCCCCCACCCATCCAGCTCTCCATGGCATGGGTGCCATCACACACATTTGCTCAAGTGGGATCTGCAATGCCTTTCTGCACCAATGAGTCCAGCCCTTCATCCTGGTGGGGCCACCTCCATTCCTCTCCCTGTGAACCCCTCACACCCTCCCACCCCACCCAGACCTCTGCTGACCCACCTTCCACCCCACCCGCATCGCTCTGCCTCCATCCTGGCCTGAGAAGCACTGTGACAGGTGACAGCAGTGATGGCATGTTGTCAGCACCGCCCTTCGCCAAGCAGCCTGTGTATTCTGAGCAAGGGCGGTGCTGAGCAGAAACCGAAGGCCAGGCGAGACTGGCCGGGTGCAGGACGGTGGGGAGGAGAGCACTCGGCGTCCCTACCTGAGGGCACAGCCAAGGCCCAGCTCAGGGCCCAGCCCAACGACTGTCAGACACCCAGGTTCTTAGAGTGAATTAGACATACAGAGGTACCTACTGGGACACCTCAGCAAGGCACCTGGTGGTATCTGGACTCGGTTTCCCCACTTGTTCAGTAAAATGGCTGGATCCGTCTCCCACAGTGTTCTCCCAGCCTTACATTTCTGGCTCTCAGTTGGACGGTTTGTATCTGCCACATGGACTAACCCTTCCAGAGGGTGTCGCTTCAGGAGCAGGGCCCGGTGGCAGCCACCATGCCAGCCTCCAGACCCACGACCGCAGGGGCCCATGCCCACCTGGGCTCCGTGCTGGAGCCTCCTGTGTGATGTTGATATTTTGGTGTTAAGGAAAAATGTTTCATACACACGTTTCCTTTTAAACCTTGCTTTACTGTGAGGTCATTCAGTGCCACTGGGACAACCAAACAGGCTGGCAGTGCGGCCAGTGGCCAGCAGGCGTGGCAGCGCCAGCACGTGGCCGTGGATGGAGCAGCCTTGGTGTGAAGCTGACGCTGCCCCTGCCTTGGGGAGGCCCGTGGGCACCCTCACCCAGCCTGAGCCGGTGCTGCCGAGGCACTGCCGGGGAAGCAGCTGCAAGGTGCCCCGAGGCTCCCCTCTGTCTCTCGGGCACCGACGGCACAGCTCCTCCCACCCACTCCCAGTCCTCACCCCGCATCCCACCCTCCCCGCCCACGGCAGCACCCAGGGTGCGCTCCCAGCCTGCTCCCTCCACCCCCGAGTCCAGAAACGAAGCAGAGGCGCTCAGGGTGACTCGGAAGATCTCCCAGAAACTGCAGATGACAGAAAGAACCAGTATAGGTCACCCCGTTTCCACCAAGCAGTGGAAGGGAGCAACTTGATGAGAGAAAATTGAAGGGAGAAGAGAAAATAAGGAATCGGACCTGTGAAGGGAGGCATGGGGAGCCTTATCAGGCCTGAGCTTTGTACTTATTTTTCTATTAACCTGCATCCTGTCATCTTCCAAAACGGCTTAGACACGCACACCAAGTGCTAAGCTGGCCGACACCCCAGCAATTCACACTGAAGGTTCAGTCCCAGAACATGCCTGCAGGAACGAGAGCTCTACCTCATGTCCCCTGGTCTCTGCCCAGAGGCAGGGCCGTGTGCCCGGGCAGCTGTGTGCACACGTCCCAGGCCATTGGAGCATCTCAGAGGTGTGAGCAGCGCTGGGCGGCTCTGCGAGGGGCCTCAGGGCTCCCTGCCTCCCTGCTCTGGGCGCTCCGTCTCGTTGGTCGCCTTGTGTCCAGTAGCTGCACTGCAGCCTTCTTCAGCGGGTGCCTGTGCAGAGGGTCAGGGAGCTGGGAGTTTCCGTTCCTCCCTGTCACTCCCTCCTGAGGCAACCTGGGGAGGGGTGAACACCCAGCTCCCTGGTCAAGGCCTGACCAACCCTCAGGTGTAGTTCAGCTCCAGAGCCCAGCACAGGACGCAGGTGAGGCTGGGGCGCTCGGCTGCCTGCCCTCAGAGCCCCCCACACCACCCAGGTGAGGCTGGGGAGCTGGGCTTCCTGCCCTCAGAGCCCCCCACAGGACCCAGGTGAGGCTGGGGAGCTGGGCTTCCTGCCCTCAGAGCCCCCCACACGACCCAGGCGAGGCTGGGGCGCTCGGCTGCCTGCCCTCCAGTGCTGCTTCAGCCATTCCGTACCCGCGTCTCCTGGGGGACTTCCTCGTGCATCCTGTGGAGGAGCCCTGGTCTCGGGAACCTGGCCTAAGACAGACGCCTTGGGGTCTTTCCTCTAAGCCCCCGCTGGAGGCCTGCTCCCCACTTCTCCGTGTCCTCCAAGTAAGACTGGGGCTTGCCATCCGCTCAGGGCCCAGCCCGATGACTGTCAGACACCCAGGTTCTCCTGCCCAACTCGGGGCAATCCGCCTCACGCTGGTGGTAAACAGCACTGTAAACCACGCAAACTTAGAGACCAGGGAGCCACTGGGGAGGCTGCTCTGGGGTGGGTTGCTGATGAGGAAACAGCTGGCCATTCTGCCACACGCCAGGGAGCAGCTGCTCCAGGCCCAGGAGCGTGGGCACCACAGGAGCGACTCCAGGCTGCGCGCCTGAGTCTCCTCCCAGTGCCAGGACCAGGCCAGGCGGCCCCAGAGGTTCCTCTTGGTGTCTCAGAGCCTCCCGATCATTCGCCATTCGCTGTCCCTCTGAGGCAGAGTACACGTGCACAGAAGCCCCGTGAGGCTGGGCGGCCTGGGCCGCTGCTGCCTGGACTGGGTTGGGGTGGGGGAGCGGGGGAGGTGTGTGTGGGGGGGACTCGAGGGCACAGGAGCAGCTGGTTCCCGAGTTTGGGGCAGAGATGGCCTACGGGGTCTCAGCTGACCCCAGCAAAGGCTGCGATCCCAGCAGCCATGCAGGCGAGTGCTCCCGGGTGGGGTCCATCAGTATTTTGGAATGGGTAACATTTAGTTTCAAGATACCATTGTACCTTTAATTTATTAGCTTTCCATAAAACACATAACATACAACCTACAGTAGAGAAAGTATAATTTATAAAAATATAAAAATCTCGATTATTTTTTAGTGTTCCAAGATATCGCTGCGTGTTATTTCAATAAGCATGTTTGAACAATGCACACTTACCCAGCACGATTACCCGTGTGGAATGGTTACAGCTCCCCTTTTTGTTTTAAAATAAAATATATATTAAGAAAAAGAAATGAAAATTGATTACATGTGCATATTGTAAAAGCTTCTGCAGTGGAATCTGGGAAAAGAAACATCCGTTTTTACTGTTGCTTAGGCCTATTTTCCAGTATTAATCTGTGGCCAATGCGATTGTTTACATGAGGCTGTTTCCACTGGGAGGAACGAGGCCCCAGGTGCGCAGGCTTCTGTGAAGGCCGGGGGTGATGCCACGGCCGCCAACAGTGTGGACAGGTTTGGCTTGCCGGCCTCCAGGGTGAGGGGTGGGCGGTGGCCCCCTTCAGGCTGGGCTGATTTTCTGGTCCTTTTGGGGCTCAGTCACTGGCAATAAAACCCCGAAATGATGCCCTGGGGACAGATCCTCCAGGGCCGCGAGGCCGCCTGTGCGCTGCCTGGCCGTCGCAGCTGCACCTACAGTCAAGCTCTCACTCCAGGGCGCGGAGGCCACTGCCCCGAGGGCACGGGGGTTCCTTCCCTGGAGCAGCCGGTCTTACCGGCAGGCACAGGTCTCCACAGACATGTTGGGGTACACCTTCAGAACCACATTCCGGTTCTCATCCAGGAAGAGGACCCCCAGGGGGCTCATCTTGTCGGGAACGCAGCAGGGCTCCGGGATGCCTGGGACGATGCCCACGGCCCTGACGATGCTCTGGATGGTGGCGTGATTGGACGGGCGGACGATCTGCAGTGGGAAAGGAACATGGTTACCTCCGCGCTCTGCCGTCTCCCACCCACTGAGCCAGGGACGGAGCCCTGGGAGTTTGCAAGAGCCTCAGGCCTTCCTGCCCCTCCCACCTCTCAGCGCGGTCACAACGCCTACATGGCACTGGCCGCTTGGGGGCACCTGCTCCTCACCCATCCCGGAGGAGGAGCACCTGGAACTGGGCAGGCGCTTTCAGAGGGAAGGCCTAAGGAGATGCCCAGCGGGTTCGGCTGGGCTGCAGCGGCCCGGGTTGCACAGGCCCAGGAGTACCACGTGTTCCGCGCCACGGGGCTCTGGGCGCCGACGGGCAGCTGCACATGTGAGCACGGGCGGCCTGGACACTGACGCTTCCTGAGAAGGTGGACGCGGTGTCAGTGCTGCTTCACCTGCGTCACCCCATTAGCCATCTATCAGCCTCATGGGGTGGCTGTTACCACATTTCACTGGTGGGGAAACTTAGAATGACTAAGAAACTTGACCAAGGCCCCTCAGGAAGACAGCCAGGCACAGGCTTCTCCTCCTCCCCAGCAGCCTGGCACCCCCAGGAGGCGCCGGGCACAGCAGCAAACCCAGAGAGCGCTGCTCCATAGGCACCTCTGACAGGGGAGCAGGATTCAGCGGGACCAGAGCTTTATGTCACTGTGTTGCAGAGACAGCCCCCTGGTGGGAAGCAGGGAGGGGAGGGAGGCAGGGACTTCTGATTGTGGGATGCAGGCAGGTGTCAGGAAGGTGGGAAGGCAGCCAGCCAGGTGACAGGGTGAGTGCAGGGCCAGCCAGCGGGAGTCCGGACTCTGTCAGACCTTCCCGTACACGCCATCCTGAGGGCACCACCCTCCCTTTCTCTGGCGCATGCACGGCTTTGAGGAGAGTAAGGGCCAGCAGGGGAATGCCGCCCGCGTGGGCTCTGGGATTTCCCAGCTGGCTGCCTTACTGAGGTTCGAATTGGCTTTATGCACTGACTTCCTTTCCTGAAGGGAAGGCATGACCCGGAACTCAGCAGAGGAGCTAAGCACAAGGGAAGTGTGCGCTGTGACCGAAGATCTGCATCAGCTGGCAACCAGCCGCACGCTCAGGCAGTGGGAGACGGACAGACAGCCACAGCCCAGCTTGGAGGGAAGGTGGGGCTGCAAGCATTGCCAGCGCGGTGGACAGAGCAGCCCACAGCTTGTGTCTGCAGACTCCTGCACCGTGAGGGCTGGGTGTCCTGTGGGTCTCTGCCCTGAGTGGGAGGAAGGGAGGTGGGAGTCCTCACTGAAGTCACTGAAGGCAGCTCTGTGCTGGTCACAGACACGGATGCTGAGGTGAGGAGGGAGCGCTGACGCCCTGTCCTGTCTACAGGGGGCAGCATCCACTCAGCCTCTGCGGATTGTTGCCTTGTGGGAACACACACCTAAGGAGAGGGGTTCTCCCCTTTGCAAAAGCAGAAATGTTCCGATTTAAAATTTAGTTCAACCAAGTCATCATTTTCAAAGGCACAGCCCAGCCATATCCCTCTGTGGGCTGTACCTGTCCACCCAGGCCCCGCAGATGGGAGGTGCTATCATCCCTGTCTTACAGACCGGAAGCAGCACCAGGCAGAGGGACTCGCCAGCCGGGGACAGCTGAGAGTGAGAGGCAGTGGGCGGAGAGCCCTACCTTGGGCATGGGGAACTCGCATGCTCCCGCGCAGTAGTAGGCGTCGAAGGACTTGGGAGAGATGATCCATTCGTTCCACCCGATGTCCGCAAAGTCCACCTTCAGGTACCTGCGGGAGCAGACCCTCGGCTCGTCCCACTGCTTCCTCCGGGCTTTCTGCATTGTCTTTTCGTCGAAGTGCAGCACCTGCGAGGAGGCCGCGAACGCGTCCTGGCCCTTCCTCCTGCGGTCCTTGCGCCCTGGCCGGGACTTCAGTGTCCGGAAGGGGCTGGGCCACAGTGCGCCCTGCGGGGCGTGGGGCGCCTGTGCTGGCTTCTCGTCCAGCCCCGGCAGCTCGTTGTCCTGGAAGGGCCCGGCAGCCTGCGTGGCCCTCCGGACGCGGGGGTCTGTGGAGCTGTTGGGGGCGGCGCCTGGCTCCGGGTCTCCAGCAGGGAAGGGGTCGTATCTCTGCAGTGTCACCGCCACACTGTTGGGCTCCGAGATGGCCAGGTCATTGGCATAGATGAGAATGTAGGCTGTGTGGGCGCTGGGGCGGGGCACCCCAGGGTCCTTCTCCCCAGAATCCAGCTCGGCAGAGAGAAGCAGTTCGCCATCCCGGCGGGCCGCCTTGACTATGGGGGAGATGTCCCTGGCCTGCCAGAGGCCCCGTGGCGGGGGCGCCAGGGCAACAGCCCCCCGGAGCAGCCCCTGTGTGGCCATGTTCTGCGAGAGGCTGCGGAAGAGCAGGTGGCGGCGTGCGGGCAGGCCTGGGGGCAACAGGCGGCAGGACGCATTCTTGGCCCGCTGCTTGCAGGGCACCTCGTGAGCCCAGGGCCACCGTGGCTCCGAGTAGAAGTGGAACGTGGCTGTGAGGATCATTTCCGAGTCCTGCATGGAAGTCAGGTTGAAGAAGTACAGGGCCCTCTGGTTGACCACTTCTGCGAGGGAAGGACAGACACAGCCTGTTAGGGTCTCTCCTGCAGAGGCCAGGGCTGGGATGGAAGGGGAACACCCATTCAGGGGGCCCCTCCAGGCCAGCCAGGCTGTCCTCGTGTAATTCTCACATTAAACTGGAGAGGGCGCCCTCTGCTATCCCCAGTGAGTGGATGAGAAATTAAGGTCACAGAGGTTGGGGACTGTCAATATCCTGCTGCAAACAAGGAAATGTAGCCGCAGACAAGGTAGGTGCTCAGACTACTGGCCCCTACAACTCCTGTCAGCTGCCCCCCCCCCCGTCACCCCCCCCCCCCCCACACACACACACACATACTCCAGTGCCTCTCAATGAACAAATGAACAAACAACCTCTGGCCCATTAAGGTGGGCTGAGTCCCAGTGCTGCTGAGAGCAGCCCTTCCTGTACTAGTATTTCCTCTGCCTTTATTTAACAGACATTAAATGCAGCCATTCTTCCAAATGAGGTGCAGGAGTAGCTAACCCCATACTCTCCTGTGCTGAGGGCCTGCTGAGGGAAAAGGGCCTATGGACACAGTCACCTGGCTGTCTGCTGTGCTCTGCCCAACGGCTTAAAAAAATCTTCACCCAAGGACATGCTGAGAGGGAAAAAGGGAGAGATGCACGTGAGAGAGACACACTGGTCCCTTGCCTTCTATATATGCTCTGACTGGAACCAAACCCGCAACACAGGCATGCGCCCTGCGTGGGAATTGAACCAGCAACCTTTCTGTGCACACAGCGACACTCAACCAACTAAGCACCTCTGGCCGGGCTGCCTAATGGCTTTTCAGCTTGTTTTACAAAGAAAGAAATCAGGATGCACAAGGCCACCCAACAAAAGTTCCAACGTCCAGGTTGCTCCAGAGGCTCAAACCATGGTAGGGACTGGGATCCCTCAATCAGCCCCTCTGAAGTTGGAGAACACTTTGGCCCCCGCATCCTAGGGCTGCCAACCCCTCTTTCCTTCTCTCCTGGGTCTACCAAGTTACCCCTAGTTCCCAGGGCCAAGCCCCCTGGTCTGCAGCTCCAGGAAGCTGCCTGGCCTGGCAGCATGAGCTCCCTGAATGGCCAAGTCCTCTCTAGGGTTCAAATGGGAGGGAGGAGTGGTTCCTGGGGCCTCCCAGGGGTGCTGTGGACCACCAGGAGACCAGAGCTGCCAGGCAGGCTGTTCCCTTGAATTATGTCCTGCTGCCCGTGTGGGCCTGTGGGCAGAGCTGGGAGAGGGCAGTGCTCCAGAGCTCGGAATGTCATGTGTGCTGGTGCTGGGCCGGGCACAGATGCCCTCACCTGTGCACCCACAGGATCCGCTGGGATTATTTTCTAAACGAAAATCTTCAGTTCACGGTTCGTTGTTTACACTAGGAAGGAGGCATAATTCAGTTGGGAACTCACCCACTCTTAAGGGACTGTGGGGGGGAGGAAGGAGAACAGGCATCTGCGCAGGTCCTGGAGAATGCCGGGCACGGCTCAGCGGCACTCCAAGGCCCCACCCTATCTATTTCTCAGAACAAACACAGAGTTGTGGCGGCCGCTGGGCCCCCCTCGAGGTGTGGCCTGCCCCCCACACAGGAGCATGGTCAATGCACATTGGAACGGGCTTCCCCCACCACGGCAACCTGGAGTGTCATGGTCGAGTCCTGCATTTCCCAGACCCCTGATCACTGCCTTCCACCCTGGATGTGACTCAGAAAGCCTGGAAAATGGGGTGCAGGAATCTAGTTTAACCTGCAACTCAGGGGTTCTAACCAGCAGAGAAGTTTGGGAAGCACGGGGAGGTGGGGGGGGGGGGGGGAGTGGCTGTGAGCCTGCAGCATCTGGATTGGCCCCAGCGCGAGGCATCTCCGAGGTTCCCTGCTGCATTTCTCTTCGTGTCACGTCCCAATACCCTGGCACATACTCCTTGGGGCTTCTCTCCCCCAGGACGCCTGCTCCCAGGAGCAGGGGCTTTGCCAGCTTTGTTTGCCGCTGTGTCCCTAGATACCAACACAAGGCCGAGGGACTCAGTGCTCTGAAACACATGCTGGGGGATGGAGCCTGGGGTCTGTGCTAGCTCTGTCTGCACCAGTTAGCAGGTGGGCTCGACCCTACAGGAACAGGACGCGAGCCACCTGAGGTGCGTGCTGTCGTCCATTGCCCTCGAAACAGCCACCGAGGTGCCCCGGGTGAGAACCCTGGAAGACACAAGTACCACATAAGCTGGAGGAAGGGCGCAGTGGGGCCGGTGGTGCTGCAGAGGAGGGAGAGCTAAGACGAACGGAGCGTCTTTCTTTCAAGCAGGCCCAGAGTCAGGCTCAGTGCGCTTGCATTACTTACTAGCTCTGGGGCCTTCAGCGAGTCATGGACCGTCTCTGCGCCTCAGGTTCCTCCCCAGGGAACTACAGAATATTTGTGCCCACCCCCTAAGGTTGTACGATCATTCTGTGGAGCATGCTGCACGGTGCCCTGTGGCATCGTGAGCTGCGGCTGCACTCAGGGCACTGCCCTGATCCCTGCCTCGTGCCCAGTGAGAGGCATGGCCACCTGTCCCCTCCCCGCCCAACAGGAGCCCGAGGACACTCATGGCCTCCTCCCCGCCAGCATCTAACCAATCCCAGTCCTCTGGGCTTTGCACCTGCTTGTCCACAGAGTCCTGCACTCTGGTCCCTCCCCACTGCTCCGTCCAGGGCACAGCCTCATGCCACTGTGCCCAGAGCCCCACGCCCCTCAGGTCACTCTCAAGTGTCAAAGGAGTCATCCATTTTAGGTGAAGGGTTAATGTCCTTAATACATAAAGAACCTCCACAAATCAGGAAGAAAAAGACAGAATCCCAATAACAAGAAACAATGAAAAAAAAAAGGCAACTTCAAATGAGAATATAACACATTTTACCTGCATGTTGAACATATGATCCTAAAAACTACACATCCCACCAAAATATTACCTCTGGTGAGATCTGGGTGTGTGATTAGGGATGACTTCTCTTTACTGTGGATTTCTAGATTTCCCCCAGTAAGTAAGCATTGCTTTCATGATCTTCCTTTCTTCTCTTTCCTTTCTCCTTCCCTTGAGTCTCTCCTTCCTTCCTCCTTCCCCTCCCTCTCTCCCTTCCCTTCTCTTTCTTTCCCCTCCTTCCCTTTCCCTCTCTCCCCCCTCCCCCTCCATCACTGTATAACACTGTATACTCCCCCATGGCCTGTAGGACTCAAGTTCTTGATGGCCCGGCTATAGCCCACCGGTCCGCTTCTCCTCACCTTATCCCCTCATTCAAACCCAAGTCCTCCCAGGTCCAGGCGCACAGCGGACGGCTTCACCTCCACAGCTGCCTAAATGCCGCCTGGCCTTTCATCTGCCGTGGGTCTCATCTGCTGTAAGGGCTTCACTGGCGCTGTCCAGAGCCCTTCCCTGCTGGTCCTTGGGGATCCCGAAGTCCCCCCACCCCCCAGGCCTCCGTGGAGTCAGCTCCTGAGCGTTTCTGGGCAGGCAGGGCCCAAAAATGCATCTTGGTGTCATCTGAGCTCCCCTGGGGTGCTGAGAAAGACCTGGGGAACGGAAATGAATGTGACTTTGCAGACAGATAGGTGTGTATTATTACACTCCTTATAGAGATAAAGAGGTCACGCTGAGAGAGATTAAGTAACATGCGGGTATTACACAAGTGGGTGCAGAGCTAAGATTTAAATACAGGCTATTGGGAGGGGGTGTCTAATCTTAACCCTTAGGGGCAGGATCAGAGGCTCTCTCCACTGATGTAGCCTTAATAAGGAGCAAAGCGTACTCAGTGGAAGGGAGAGAGGGCGGCTGGAGTAATAATAGTAGGAGCTAATAAATTACTGACACATACATCAGGCATTTTTTAAACACTTGACATGTTTCAGTCATTAAAAAGCACCTTATAAGAAAGGCAGAATTTCAGAAGTGAAAAGCTGAGGCGCAAGCAAGTCCGAGTCATAGACACAGGACCTGGTCCCCGTCTTCCCCCCCTCGCGCTCCCCCCCCCCCCCCCCCGCCCCGGCAGCTCACAGCCAGTCCTGGGCACCTGAGCTTGCTGCCTGGCGGCAGGTGAGGAACACATTCCTGGAAACAAGGCTGAAGGCCCAGCACCTGCTGTGCAGGGAGAGGCGCTACCCACCGAGCTGCAGAGGCACCGCCTGGGAGCTGGCCCAGGACATTCAGGTACCAGAGGGGAAGCCCCACTTTTTGGCCTCACTCATAAGGTGAGGGCCCCCTGCCCAGGCTCACACCTCCTCACAGCTGGTCAGACAGCGGGCATCTCTGAGGGCTGGAGAGCAGCTGCATAAGGAACAACTGAAGTGAATCAAGGGAGGGGATGAGAAACGAAGCTGCCGAGCTGCTCTGTGCCAGGCACCAAACCCCCTCACCCACCGAACCGGGTGCTCGGAGAGGTAGTGACGGGCACCGCAGCACACGCCAGTAGCTGGCGGCCAGAGGTTCCAGATGGGAATGTTGGATTTAATGTTAAACAGGTTTGTCAGACGTCCCAGGCTCCTTCAGAATAAGCCCCCAAATCGTCTGTTCTACCCTCCATCTCCCAAGCCCTGGGCTTAGTCGTGATGGCGCTGGGGGAGGGAGAGAGTGGTGAAAATAGCATGGGCTTAGCAGACGGGAAGCGCCAACCATTGCCACTGTTGTGAACAGCCCCATCCCCTGCCTCAGTTTCCTTCTCTGTGAAATGGGAGGGCTGGATCTGAAGGACTGTCTCTGGGTCTTTTTCAGGGCTAACATGCTGTCTTCACTCACTGTTACTTGTAGTACCCCCATTCTGTGAGAACAGAGATCAACTGTGCGCCTCCATGCAGGGGCTGCAGCAAGGGGTGGGCTCCCGGGGTGCTCGCCCCTTGTTGCAGCAATGCTTTCCTCAACTGCGATGCTTTGAGGGCTGACTCAATGGCTGCAAGGTCAAGTCTGCACCTGTATGAACACAAAAGCTTGTATTCCGAGGGGAATGGCAGGTACCAGCACCTGACCTGGCCAGGGCTGCCTCGGATCCTACACATCACCTCAGCTCAGCTGCCCTGCCACCCCACAGGGAGGGTACTGGCATGAACGTCCCATTTTGTGGACGAGTCCACGCAAGTCCACAGAGCTTTAATGATTTGCTCAAGGTCACATCCATGCTCGCTGATTCTTGAGGGGCTTAATTAATAATGCTACTGCGGAAATAGCCCCCAGGTGATGAATGGGGCGTACCAGGGGGGATGGAGTTCGTTCTGGTTGGCCTGGAACCCATCTGAGTCTGCTCAGTGCAGGGTAGGGGAACGGGGCCTCTCCCTGGCAGGTGCTCCCAGTACAGGGGTCAGTGAGGCCGAGCTTCCCAGGTGTGGCTCGGAGCCACAGATGCTACCTGAGTCACACGGCCAGTGGTCAGCAGGTGGCAGATCTGACCCAGGATAGGTGGCCCCAATGTTGAACTTGTTCCTGGTGGTCTTTCTTCTGATGCATGTCCTCCTCCCCCTGCCCCCCAGGGCTGCAGAGGACCCCGACCCACACTTTCTGGAATGGCATCCTGTGACCATGAGTAGTCTCCAAGACAACCATGGTCTTCTCCCCACCCCTGGCCCCAGGCTGCCCCACCTCTGTACCATGGGGACCGCAGAGCAGCCCAGCCCAGGTGGACAGACATGAGGCTCTAGGCTGGCGTTGCTCTCTGAGCAGGGCAGGGGCGCTGTGCAAGCGGCCTCTGTGCAGGTCCATTCAAGGTGTGGGGAGGGGAAAGGATCTCTGCAAGCTTCTGGAGCCTTCCTCAAACCCTCCTGAGCACTTCATGCCGGAGCCCCGCAGGCCTCCAGCTTGCTCACCCGAGGCCCTTTTGGTCCAACCTACTTCCCCAGCCACCGAGCCCACGACCTGCTCCCAGCTCGAGGTTCACACCCTCAGTCTGGGCCCTGGGCCTGGAACTTCTCTGCCCACCTGCCATGCCCTCCGCAGGGTGAGAGCCAACACAACTGACCCCATGACATGGGCCCCCCCACCCATGAGCTTCCCAGCCCAGTCCCATCTCCATCCTTGCGTATGGAATGATCTGTATCAGCAAGTGTGACAGGCTTCCAGGTTCGCAGCCCCTCACTCTGGGCTACCAAGGTGACCCCACTGGAGGTGGCTCAGGGACTGGCAGAAGTACTTGGTGAATCTTCAGTGAGACAATGAAAGGATGTGACAGTGAGTGGAAGGAAGAGGACATGCGGAGATGCAGGGGTAGAGGAGGAACAGGAAAGGAGAGAATGACAGGGCTCAGAGCCCTCTACTTACCCAGCCTGGGCCTGAAGCTGCGGACCGTGTTGCCCCCTCCAGGCCGCGCGCCCCTTTGGCGGTATTTCTCATAAAGCCGAAGCATGTGGACAGCGACCATGTCCTGGGCGCCAGGGCCCAGAGCTGCGGCCCTGTCCCCCAGGAACCGCTGGGGGTCCTTGTCTCCGGCCAGGCCATAGGGCGGGGCGGACCGGGCGGGGGCTGTGTGGCTGCCACCCGCGTCCTGAAGCAGCAGCAGAAGCCACAGCAGCAGCGGCAGTAGTTGGGACCCTGGTCCCCGGCTGGTGTGAGCGGGGCCATGGGCCATGGTGGGTGGCGGTGGCGAAGGGCCGGAGCTGGCGAGGAGGGAGGGCGCGGGCGCACCGGGGCTGCAGACTGACTCTGCGGATGGAGGGCGCACAGCAGCCCAGGCAGCTGGGGGTCCCCGGGTGCGGGCCGAGCGGAGCAACCAACCTAGCGCTCAGTCCGTCAGCCGCCCCAGCTCAAGGCCAGTGGTCACGGCCGTCCTGAGGGCGCGGAGCCCAGCCTAGCCCGGCGGGCGCGCTGCCTCCACGGACTCGCGCCTCGGAACTTCGTGGCGCACGGAGCTGCAGGCCCGGCGGGTTTGAGGGGCGGAGCGGGGCGGGGGGCCAGCGGCGCCTTTGGGGAGCCAGCAGTGCTTCCCGGACCACCGGGGCCGCGGCCAGCAGGAGAGCGCCCGGCCCGGGCTGTGCGTGCGCCCGTCTGTGGCAGGGCGCGCGCAGGTTGTGCGCTGAGTGCGGGCAGAGTGCGGGGGGCGTGGGCGTGGGCGTGGGCGAGGGCGAGCGCGCTCCCCGCTCCCCGCTCCCCTGGCTGGAGCCGGAGAACCTCGACCCTGGAGGCTGGTGTTTCGGCGCCAAGGGCTGGCCGGGCTGAGCGAGGGGGCTGGGGCGCCGGGGAGGGGGAGCCGGAGGGGCCGCCTGCCGGGTTGCCCCTGCAATGGCATGCGAGGACTACTAGTAAGTGGTTGCAAGATGACAGCTCCCCCGTGAGGACCAGAGAGGTGATGAGTGTGCGCCCAATTGCCTCTGAGCCACAGTGTCCCCAATGCAAGCGTGAGGGAACAGTGAGGGAACGGACCGACCCTTGCTGGGCAGCCTTGGAGAATGAAAATCCCTACCCCCAAGCTCAGCCCGCAGGGCAACTGAAACAGGATCCTGGTTAACATTCAGAATTAGGGAATTAACTGACCCTGGATTTGGAGACACGGATTCGAAGGAACACATCAAAGGTCCTGGCTAACATTTGGACTTGGGACAGGTAATCATCGGACTGTACTGCAAAAGGACATGCTTTCAAATGGCTTCACAAAACCTCCCGGAAACGCCAGGATAGCAGACGGAAGCAGTGGCGGTCCAAGGAGGCTTCCGATGAAGTGCGGGTGCCCTGAATTCCCAGCCCTCGGCCTGAGCTCAGCCCTGGCAGGAGGTCCTGGACCCTTGCCTTTGGAAGGGTTTCCCCTCTATGCATAGAGTCCCCCGGGCCTGGGGATTTGAGTGGGGGAATTGCATCTTTATTTTCACTAGCCTGTAACTGAAACCTAGCATTTCCTAATATTGGAAAGGCAGCCAGCCAACCACACCATAGCGACTTTGTCACCAATAACCACCAAGCACAGATATTTTCCTATCATGGGAGTTGTTTCAGATTTCTCAAAGTATCTTACTGGCTTGTCACTTTTTAAAGATTAAAGTAGTTGTTAAGCCCTCTGCTAGTTATTTAATGAAATAATTTAAAAGGCATATATATTACTATGTTGCAAAGTTGTTTTTAATGTTGTCTTGATGAAGACATTTTAATGTAACGGCTTCTTTTATTACCTTGCCTGTTAAAAGCATTCCTTTTGCGGAAGTCTGCACAGTATCCTCAGCCTGAGGAAGGAGCCCGAGGCCCGCAAAGAGAGTGTACGAATCCTTCTGAGGGGGGAAGGGCCTCCCAAAGCCACCTTCTCCCGGGGTCCCGCAAGGGGCCCCTGCCACGTTTCTAAGGACTATTTGTGAACACGCTGTTCCCTTTGCTGGGTAACTTTAGGCTTCCTGAGCCAAAATGGTTCCTTTTCTTGGAGGACTCACAAGGTCATAATTGAAACATTGCTGGAAAAAGCTTCTGTTGGTGTGTAAAACACAATCCATTTGTAATTTTAAAAAACCTTGCCATGTCAGATGAGAGGCCATCCTATTGCAAGCCTGGAATTTTGGGCCTGTAGCTTTTGGAAAACTACAGAGAAGCATTTTTTAAAATAGCTAGTACACATCGCACCCAACTTCTGAACCAGTTTTCAAAAAGAGTGTGGAGGTGCAGTGATCAAGTTCCAGTCCTGGGCACCATGACTCTCTCCTTGTAAATGCTCCACTCTGTCTCACCGCTCCCTCCTCCACCCACCCGCCTCCCTCCCTCTGTATGTGCCCCTCACTTCCCCTCTGCCCCCTCCCCTTCTGCCCCAGAATGCCTCTGACCTGTACCAGCTGGGGGTAACCTCTGCTCAGGGGTATTTTGTCTCTGCTGGGGCCATACACAATCGAGTCCTGTGAAAAGGAGAGGAGTCGGCAGGAGGCTGGGACAAGCTGGGCTATTCTGGATCTGTGTCCCTTAAAGCCTTCTTACTCTCCTTAACTCATTCCCGCTCCATTCAAGCCAGCCAGAGGGTCAGGCTTTAGCCGGCACTAAAACCCGTTGGGCACAGATTCTCTGACATTGTTGGGAAAGAATTAAGGCATCAGCCGGGGACGGCTAATATTTCTTGCCTCATTTTATTGCTGAACAGCGGGACTGTAAAGTCTGAACACTGCAGCACTATGGCTCCCTTTCATGTAGCCGAGATGATGGGATAAAAATGTGTTTGGTGAAGCAATTCAGATTACCACCGGGTCACATCCTTGCTGGCTCCCAGCACGGCCTGCAAATAGCATTGCTAAGATGGGAAACAATTGCTGTGCAATTTCAGCTCATGCAGAACAGCTCGTGGAAATGAGGCTAATTGTGGAGCTTGCCAGTGAGAATGTTTTGTTTTTAATAGCTTGAGCTGCAGCTCAAAATAAAAGTTGAGATGGCAGACTCAACTTGTGGATTCAAGTCCTGAGAGCTGTGATCTGTGACAGCTTCCTCCTAAAATTACCTTAGTCCTAGGAGTATCAGAAACTAGTCTTACCGGGTGTTGAGGTCTTGAACTTGCCAATTGCGGTGGAGACTGCACTCTCCAGGGAGGTGAGAGGCTTGGGGGGCCCTCAGCTTTCCAGGACTCTCTGCTGCACACTCTGGGAGAGCAGGGGTTCCTTAAGCTCAGAAAACCCAGAGGAAGGAGTGAAGAGCTAGTCACGAAGTTCTACGCCGGTGGGAAGAAGGCCAACTCTGGACAGTTCTGACAAGCACCTTCCTTTGCTTTCATCTGGGACCTTTTCCCAAGTTACACAACCTGGGGTGCTCCCGAACAGTTGTTTCGTGCTATTGTCCAGCTAATTGGTTGGAGAGTTGGTTTGTGCCTCTGATTAGTTCTGTCACCCTGCTCAGCCCCATCACTTTTTGGAGCCCCAGTGGCCTCCTGTCTGAATGAAAAGGTTGGCCCCCGGGCTCTGTTTCAGCTCCCACACTCTAGGCCTGGGTCTGCGGCCTCATATCAACCTGTTCTTGAAGTGAGAGGGGCTACATGATCCTTCGGAGCACATTGGGACTGGGTTCGTGTCCCTCTTTTCACCGGCACACCTCGCTGTATGGCCTCAAGCAAGTTATGTGCCTTCTCTGCACCTCAGTTTCTTCAACTCTAAAGTGGGGACAAGCGTTCCATATTATGAGGCTCATTGATAAGGTTTAACATGAGATGGGACTAAATAGCACGGCTCCTGTTTTAGCCTATTTAATGTGAACCCAGACTCCAGGTCTGATGGAGGTGCAGCCTGCTCATTCCTTGCTCTGCAGATAAAATGCATTTCTTAGCACACAGTGCCAGGAGCTGGCGAGGGGGGCGGGGGAGGAAAAGGAAAGAGAAGGTTTCCCTGATTAGGAAGTCACAGACTTCTGCCAAAGAGCCTTAGTGTTGGTACTGTAGGTCCCTGTGGTTGGGAGGGGGATTCATATAGCTCTTCATCTAGTTTTCCAAAGTTCATGGCCATTAGGACAAAAGAAATGCCAGAGATCCCTGTTCCCATTTGGGGAATGGGTTGTGAAAAAGCGGCCGGAGGTTTGCTGGGGCGCGAGAGGCAGAATCCCAGGGCCCCCAGGCCTCTGGGCCCAAGTGTAATAAATCTGCGAAATAACAAGCACAAAGGACTTTATAATCAATGACAGATTGTATTTTTGCTCCGGCAATATCCATTCGTGGAGTTACCGTTTTATAGGGAAATAACTACCCACTTTGTGACTCCTTCTCAGCCCAAGTTCTCTTTCTTAAAATTGGGAGAAACTTCGAGAATCTAAGTCAGCTCCCTGGAGGACTGTGGCAGGAGAAGGCCCGACTTCCCCTGGGCGGAACCCAGCTCTCCCGCTCCTTCCTGGGGTGGCTCAGGCCATTCATTTCTGTTTTGCTAAAATACTCGTGACATGTGAATAAACCAGGATTACAGAACATTGTCTCAGTCAGAAATCTGAGCCAGCATGGGCTCTGGTTTGATGAAATATGGTGCTCTCTGAGCAAACATGGGAATTGGTATTACTTCTCCTTCAAGTGGAACAGTGGGACTATTTAGAACTGGTGCATGAATGCTGCACTGTGGGGAGTGACAATTTGAAGGGAGCCGACTAGGGGGAGGGGACAGTGGTGGGTGTGAGTTGGCCAGAGCAAGCCAGTTAGGAGACTTCTGTGGGAGAGGCAGCCAAAAGGGACACTTAGGGATTGAGACCCCTTAGGGGCTGCACAGTCTCCTTACAACCCCAAAATAATCTTCTCAAAACCTTTGCAGGAGGAGCAAAGCCTCGAATCTTTGTCCTAGCATTTAAGACCTTGCCATCTGGCCTGCCAGTCTCAGCCTGTCTCCTCAGTCTCCTCGTGCAGTCCTCTTGTGCCCCAGAACTCAGAGAGCCCACCTGCTCTCAGCACACATCCCGTGCCTCCTGCGGCTTTCCTACAGACCTGCTGGGTGCACACCCTGTTCCCCTTCCAGGCCCCAGACCCCAGGCTCTCATTCTCTAGTGGCCAGGACAGTTGTCTGTGGCTGGCTGGCTCACAGCTGCATCCCTCCCCAAGAATTGCCTCAAAGGGACAGTCCTAATGCAGTGACGAGGTCCTGAAGGGTGCCAAGGCCTGGCCTTTTACTCCACGGCAAGACAGCCCTGCAGGGCCTGCTGCTCCAGGACGCCCCAAGGGCTCTGCTGAAACCCCTGCTGCAGCTCCATCACTGCACCTCCTCCCCCTGACAGTCTGGTTCCCACCAGCACTCCCCCACACGTCTCTGCGTGCTCATTTCTATCCCCGTGCATGTTTCTAGAATGCCTGACCAAGGACTGTCGGGGTGATGTGAGAAAGCGGGCTCCACGGTGGGAGCTGAGGCATCTCCTGCCCAGGGCAAAGAGGACTCGATTCCTGGGGTAGCTGGAGCCAGGACGGCCCTTGGCATGTGCAGTGGTGAAGTGGAGGGTTTAATACTCACATTTTAAAGGTTCAGGAGAGTGCTGATTAGAAAGACAATGGAAGTGAGATGGGTTCATGGGAGGCTGATAATGAAAGGTTGAGGGTGATTCGTCGCTAGTGGAAGGCAAAGTGTACAAATCAGAGAGTGTTCTTGGCCGCATATAAACAAGCCCTCATCTCTTACAGCAGCTGCAGTTGGCCAGGACTTAGACATGGAGGTAGCAGAGTTCCAGTGACGGCTGGATTTCTCAGCCTCAGGAAGTGTGCTGTGCCAAAGTCAGGCCCTATTGGAGAGGAGTACGGCCCTAAGACTTGGGATGGGAGCATCTTGGTTGATGCACTTGAGACCTTAAAACCCTGCTTGCATGCTTTGGGCATTAGGAAGTGGCCCATGTCCCTCCCTGCCACCTGGCTTCAGGATGGCCCAAATAACACATCTCTCTCATGATCTACCCCGCCATCACTTTGGCACCACATCACCCAGCCAGGGAAGACCCTTGGGGTGTGACCAAGGGGCCAGGTGGTAGAGTTGGATGAGGGAGAGTTTGTCAATGCAGAAGCACTTTCCCACCAGGCAGCATGTACATGGGATGTGGGTCTAATATGTTTATGGGTTGGCATTTGGAGCTTGAAAAAAGTGGTGGCCTGCACTATGTGGAATTTCAATGCCAAAATCATCGCTGAGATGAATGATGGAGGAACGAATTAAAGGCTCAGCAAGGTGAACATGCCACAGTGGAAACAGTACATAAGGCCAGGACACCACGCATCTGTCTGTGCTGTGGGAGACTCAGAGTGACAAGCAATTCAGTGGCGTCATGAAAGCTCAGTGACGCTGTTCCCTGCAGGGCCAGACCCAGGGTGGGAAATGCGCTTACTGAACTGTGATTCCCAGCAGAAATGGGAGGAAAGGAACGGTCTACCTGCGTCTGATCTGCAGCTGCCAGTGAGGCCTCGAGTGCTGCGTCGTGCTCCGACTCCCTGCTGTAACCCTGGCACCCAGCATAGCCAAGACATGAGCAGGCGTGGTGGGCAGAGTCTAAGATGGCCCCCAGGACCTCACTCCTGTGTGCATGTCTGTATAATGCCCCACTTGAGTGAGTCGGGGCCTTTGAAAATGATGCATGTCATTCCCGTAAGTAGCTTACACTGCCTGGCAAAGGGGAAGGGATCTTGCATGTGCAATGAAGGCCCAAATCAGTTGGTTTTGAGATCATCAAAGGGGAGATTCTCCTGACTGGGCCTGACTTAGGTGTAGGACGTTGAAAGGAGGCCTGGCCCTTCCTGAAGTGGGTGCCTCCTGCTGGCCTTGGAAGCCAGCGGGGAGCAAGGCCCTCAGACCTCAGACCACAGGAGCTGAGAATCCGCCCTTGAGCTCAAGGACTGTGGCCTGGCCTGGCTGTGCGGCAGCCTGGGAGGCCGGACTGGAGGAGCCAGCTAAGCCACGCAGACGTGACTGCTGGAAGTCGGTGATAATAAGAATAAGTGTTGCTATTTTAAGCCACTACATGTGTGGAACCATGTTACGCAGCAATAGCAAACCCATAGCAGCCTCAGGAGCAGCGGCTCAGTGAGTCTGTGCTCCCCAGCTTCGGTCTGTCCCCAGAGGTGAGGCTTCCCGGAGGGGAGGGGTGAGCAGGGGAAGCCAGCGTCTGCAGGAGCCCGTGAGTGGCCCCTCGACCTCACATGGTACAGATGAGGAACAGGCCCCAACAGAGCATCACCCTGATCTTTTAGGAAGGGGGTCTCTGGGCCCCCCTCCGAGCCTGGCCCCTCAACTGCACTGTTGGGCGCTGGCCAGTGCACCCGGTCCATGACCAGGTCATTCCCTGGAAGACTCACAGTCTTGTCTCTTTTCTGACCCCCTGCCCACCTCCTCACAAGGTCCGAGCTGGGGTGGAGTGGACCTGCTGCTCCTCGCTCACAGCCTCTGGCCCTCACTGCCCAGCCGGCCCTTCATCCTAGACCTCTGACTTCAGCGCCCTGAAAGGCCTGGCCTCTCCACCACGCTATCCCGCCTCTGACCCTGAGTCCTGGACCTCCCCAGGCACCTGCGAGTCCTGCATCTGTTTCCCAGACCCCCGCTCCAGGACCAGGCCATTGGCTTCCTGACTCCACCAGCCCCACCCAACACCTCTTCTCTGTTCCTGCAGCTGGTCCCTCATACCGTCTCGACCATCCTCCAGCTCCACCTCTGCTGGGCTTCCCTTTCCTCGGTGCATAACATGCATAACACGGCGTCTACACGCCTGAGGGAACCAAGCCCCATAGTCGACACTTGTTTTGTCTGCTCAGCAGGGCTTCTCCCCTTTTCTGGAAGCAGCACGCTTCTTCCTGTGGAGGAGGGCTGCCCCCCGCCCCCACCACACAGGTGCTCATTGGGGCTGCCTGTCAGAGGGGCTGCTCTCTGGCCGCACCAGAGGTTGGGTTTATGACCCAGCCAGTCCTAACGCCTGTCCTGGTTACAGTGCACCCCAGGGAGGAATCCCACGCTCATTAGTCCCAGTTCTCTAGGAGTTTTCTAAGCAGATTTGGTGGGGAAAGCCCCATTCTTTAGATTGCTCAAGAGGAATGATATAAGGCCAGACCCGGCTGCTTCCAGGTAACACAGAGAGACCCATCTCTCACAGAAGCAACCTGAGCCAGCTGAGGAGGAGGGAGGCACAGAGATGAAGACATGAGGGAAGGTATGTATTAGTTAGCTATTGCTATGTAACAAATTGCCCCCAAACTTAACAGCAGCTTAAAATAATATACACTTATCTCATAGTCCCAGGGTCAGTAATCGGAACGTGACTTAGTTCAGGTCTTTCTCAAAGCCGCAGTCAAGGTGCTGGTAGGACCACAGCCATCTCAAGGTTCACCTAGGGCAGGATCTGCTTCTAAGATCCCTCTTGAGGTTATTGGCAGGATTCAGTTCCTTGGGGGTTGTTGGGCCTCAGGCCTCAGTTTCTGGAGGGATTCTGAGCTCAAATCTCGGCACTTACTCCTCTCCTTCTCTTTCTGGACGTCTCCATCCATCTCCTGGCCCTCCATCTTCACCTACACCCAGGTCTGCAGCACAGGCCAGTGTTTCCACTGGCTCCTGGAGAGCAAACACCTCCCTGGATTCATACTGTTCCCTCACCTCCTTCTCCTCCTCTGATGAATAGGATCAGGTATTCAGACTTGAAGCTTCAGGTCATTGCTGGCTCTCCCCCTCTTAATCACACACCTAAGCTGTTGCCAGTCCTGTAAAGCTTGTCTCCGAAATATATCCCATCTGCCCCTGCTGCACAGGAATATCTTCTTATCTAGGCCTCATCTTCCTTTGCTACTAGTGCCCATCTGGGTCCTACCTCCTTTACTCCTCTCTCCTCTAATCCAGAGTTGACCCTGTCACTCACCTGATTATAAGACACTAGTGGCCCAGTGCACAAACTCATGCACATTGAAAGGAAATTAATTAGATGAAATATTTTAATATCACTATTCACCCTTTCTCTATAATAGGAGTGTCAACCAAATTCACGATCAATAATGACAGATCAAAACACATGCGTGCAATTGGCGCCGGCGAGAGCTTTATATGTATAGATAAACTTGCTTAATTAGACCTGCTTTCTGATTTAGCTAAACTTTTCCCAGACCAATGAAGCACTCCAACTTCTCTTTCAGGTAATTGTCAGCAACATAGCAGTAAATATCAACACAAAGCAGTTATTATTATAGATCACGCAGGAAGAACAAAGGGTAAAATTTTTAACTGCAGCAGTGTTTGACTATATTCTTCACAGTGAGAAAACCTGAAGTCATTTTCAAGGTCCACCATTCCTTACTTCTTTTCAGTACCTGTAGATGATATGTAACCAAATGGGCAGGGCTGGGTGCCAACAAAACTTTATTTACAAAACTAGGTCCATAGGCCGCAGTTGTCAGCTTCTAGGTGAGCATTTCTTCCTGCCTCAGGTGTCAGCTTCATGCCATCCTTGTGGGAACAGCGAGGGGCGGGTGCAGGGGTGGGCCGGCTCTGCACCCTGGCCTCCTGTACTGTGGCCAATGAGGGGAGGCATGACTTCCTCCCGGTCCACATCCAGGCTCCAGGGCAGGACTGTGAGGCCTGGCCCTACCAGAAGCCGCACTCTGGGCCAGTCTTCAGGGAGGCCCTCTGACTAGTGCTGTTGGTGGAGAAATGCCATCTCTCAAATGAAGGGGGTGCTCTCTGGGGTATCTAACGTGACCATGTCCAGGAGTCTGGATTACCACTAAAACAATTTTTTTAACGACACATTTTTTTCACTTACTGTGTCCCACGGTCTAGTATTTTCTGCTGGGAGTGTAGTCAGTCCCCGACCCTGGCCACCTTTGCAGGCTGTCGTGTGTCCCCCAGGGGCCCTTGTTAGTCCAGAGGGACTCACAATATCGGCCTCCCAGGGCCTCCTTGGTTTCTTGTTGACACTTCCCCTTCTCCACGGCCCTTCTCCATCCCACTTCCCGCCTTCTACAGGTCAGACTCTAGCGGGGACTGGCAGACTCCTGTCCAGTCAGATCCTATTATGGACTGAGCTGTGCTAGAATCTTCCTGCTTCTAATCCTGATGGCAGAGTCCCCAGCCATCCCACCTGGACCCGCACGGCCCAGCGCAGCCCTGGGCTCTCTCCTGGCATAGGCAAGCAGGGCTGTGGATTCAGGCTGGTGGCTGAACCCTTCACCCTTAAAAACCCGGGGGGAGACCCTGTGTCTCTCCTCCCTGGCTGCCCAGGGTGCCCAGCCTGACACCTGGGTCGGCCTGCCTGTCTGCGGTTTCCTCCTGGGCCTTCCTGTCTGCTCCGCCGCCTGCCTTTCTTTCTTCAGCTTCCATGCACACCGGTCTCAGCGTAGCCTCGGTGCACCCTGTAAGTGTGGCCCCCAGGGAGGCACCACGACCCACGGGAAAGAGCCCACATTGGAATCTGGAGCAGGCCTGCCCTGCCTTCATCCGGGAGCAGGGGGAGACCTTGGCACGCTCCATTCCAGGTAATTCCCTAGGGGCCTGTGAGGAGTGAAGTGATTAAGGTAACATTTACTGCCTTGGCTCGTCCCAGGACTATGGCCAGTCGCCCTGATGGGCCTGCCATCTTCCTGGTTTAGCAGTGAGGGTGCTGCACCCCACCATCCCGGTAAGCAAACGCTGCAGTAAGTGAGATGGGGCCCCCAGTCTGTGGTTACTCTCCCACCCTCCGTGGTCAGCTCCCAGGTTGGCCCGTGGAGGGCAGGTCCTCGCGCTGCTGGGTAAGATGCAGGGACTCCCCTGGTACTCTTCCGTGTGCTGGACTCAGCCTTAGCTTTTCCCACCAGCCCGTCCCAGGAGGCTCCAGGCCCTGCTGCTCAGCAAACCTAAGTCCTGGCTCCCCCGTTCATGCTGATGGCCCCTCAGGCCTGATGACCTGAGGTGACCATGAGGATGGAAACCGCCAGCATGCAGCCACCTTCTTCTTTCACCCCCATCCTGCTGTACTGCCAGGACATTGTGCCACCCGCCTGCCTGGCGAGCGCAGTCCACCCCTCCTTCCTCCTCTGCACCCTCTCTTCTCCAAACACCCTGAGGCGCTTCCCGGCAGTTGGCTATGTTCAGCGAAGAGTAATATCCAGTGGGCTGGATGTGGGAGCACCGGGTGAGACAGGATGGAGAGAGCTGGACTGAGGACGCTGGACTGCAAGTTGGCATCTTCTATGGACATGGGAGCCACGGGAGGCCTGTCATCAGGGAGGAGCTGCCTCAAGAGGAGTTTGGCCCCGGCCGGTGTGGCTCGGTAGTAGAGCATTGACCTCTGCACCAAAGGGTTGCTAGAGAGATTCCCAGTCAAGGGCACGTACCTGGGTTGCAGGGTTGTTCCAGGCCCCGGTTGAGGTGTGTGTGGGAGGCAACCAATCGATGAGTCTCTCTCACATCAAAGTTTCTCTCTCTCTGCTTCTCTCCCTTCCACTCCCTTTAAAAACCCATGGGGAAAAAATCCTGGGGTGAGGATTAACAAAGAAAAAGATGAGTTTGCGGGGCTGGCTGGGGAGAGACTAGGCGTGGGGGTCCCAGAGGAAGCCGTGCCTGCTTCCAGGGCAGGCCTCAGGCTGCAGGCCTCAGTCCTCCTATGCCCACGGCGCTGCTGAGGCTGTGGGGGCAACACGGACACCGGACACGAGGTCCTCAGCCTCGGCCCTGCCGCCTGCGGCCTGAGCTGAGTGACAGGTTAAATTAGCCAACTGCCCTCACAGCAAACTAGTCGCTGCTCTTTCCCCTGGTGTCAGCGTGCCTCGCGGTCCCCTGCCTCAGATTCCAGTTCATCAATTACCGTTTACATGGGACAGGATCACCCTATATGAGGCAGCTGGTAATCTATTAGGAGCTTTCCCCTGATTTTCTGCTTTATGAGCATTTGTTTTTATCCAACTCAGAATTCTAGTATTTATTAAACTTGGCTACTTCCGGTAAATTCATCAGATGTGGTGTGTCTCGGCACATGTTCCTTTGTGTGGCTTAATGTTTCCTCTCCCCACGTCTATGCATGATCATGGCCTCCATCCCTGCTTCTGGGGCGCCCTCGGTGACCAGGGCCCTGAGCCACGGCTGTATTGGTCCCCCAGACCCCCAAGTCAGCCCGCATCAGCCTGAAAGCAGAAATACCCACAGAGGCAGAATGATTTGAGCTTTGCTGGGAAAAGATATGTGCTTATTTATTGCAGCCATCCTTACAACTCGCTGAGGCTCATGGAAAGGTAAGCGCCGGGCAGGGAGTGCGGGGCTGTCCACGCCTTCCCACGGGCTGCGCACCCCTTCCCTCTCCCTCTCACGTTCATCTCCACGCGGCTGAGATCATTCTGGGTTCACGTGTTTGGATTTTCCTTTTGTCACCAAACGTTGGGACATAGGCATGTCTTCATATCACAAAACACTTCAAACCCACATTTTAATCAGCTGCATGTCATTGGTTAGCTCTCACATAGTTCAGTGAACCAGCTTTCCCTTGTTATTTCAATTTTTCCTATTATAAACAACACCAACAAGCATATCTTTGTGCAATAAATATCTTTCCATATTTCAAATCATTATGGCTTTGGCAAATAACTTGCTATATAACACCAAATAACAGATTTTCAGAAATGAAATTATTTGATCAACATTTACAGAGCTTTTGTGAATATTTTAAACTATCTAAAAAGTGACCTTACTAAGCTTTTTTTTTTTTTTTTTTTTTTTTTTTTTTTTTTAATATATCAAGTTTTAGCTTAAAAAAAAAAATCAAGTCTGATTCTTCTGGTACCATTGGTGCTTCTAAGCCTGCCCTTCTGCTCCAGAGGTTAAACATTCAGTCATAGTTTCTTTCCTTATTGCTTATTAGTTCACTTTTTTTAGTCCGCGTTGTAATGCCTGCCTGTTTGGGCCGGGAGGGTTTTCTCTGGCCGGCATGTGAGTGGCAACTCTGATTCCCACCTTATCACTCACCTGAGGCAGGGATGGCCCCACCTCCTTAGCCACCTTTCCTCCTCCTGGTGCAGCGGGGGCTGCCTTCTTCCCTTTGGGCTGTGAGGAAGTACAAGATGCCTGAGGCTCCGTGGGGCCCTCTGCAGGGCTGTGCTGTGGAGGAGCAGCCACACCCCTGCCTGGTCTGGCCGTCTTCTCTGTCTTCTCTGCACCCGGGCTCATCTGGGCACCCATAGGCCCAGCCAGGTCGCTCACCCCTCATCCTGGGCAGCCACCCTGCCAGAGAGGGACCGGATGGGGAGGACCAGAACACCGGCCCCACGTGAGAGGAGGGGAGATGGGAGCAGGTGCCAGAGCGCTCTCAGGAGCAGCCGGGGGGGGGGGGGGGTGGCGGCCCTGCCCTCGCTCCGTCTGCCCACAGCGCCCTTTGGAGCCCTGCGCCTGGTGGGATTTGGAGACATCGCCTCTTCAACGTCTATTGCCAGTGTTTCCTGAGGGCCTGGCCTGCACTGCTGGGGCAGGTGGTTCTGGGGATGCAGAAACAGAGGTCAGCTGTGCCCAAAGCTACAAGGACATGGCAGCTTCTAGAGACTGGGGACAGGTGTGTGTGAGTGTGACGGGGGGGGGGGGGCAGGGGAGAGGCACTAGATGGGGATAGAGATGGAGGTGTGAAGCAAGGGCTGAGGGTAGAAGTCTCACTGGGAGACCCTAACTGAGTCTTCCCTGGAAGTACAAGCAGCTGATAAGGTAGGAGGCAAGGGTAACCCTGGACCTTATAGACCTTTGAAACCATCACAGTTGCCAGGGCCACTGAGTTTGGCCACTGGGAGAGAAGGAAGAGGCGTGTGGCATCTACTGAAGCAGAGCCGTGGCGTTGAGGGCAGCTCAGAGGATCCAGGCCGTCCGCATGCACAGACAGAGGCCCAAGCCCTCTGTGCGGTGGGCAGTGAACCAAGCAATGGCTGCAGCAGGACTGGGGTCCTGCCCTGGCAGGGGCTGGGGTTCTGGACAGCAGCGCTCTGCTCTCGGGGGAGGGGTTCTCAGAGGCGCGGTGCGTGATTGGGGCAGGGAGGGGGTTATCCTCAGCAGACAGCAAGTGGTGAAGGGCTAGCCTCTGCCTGCCTGACTGCATGACCTTGGATGACCTTCAACTCCGCATCCTGAATGGAATGTTAATCATCACTCTTTCCATCCCTCTCACAATGCCAGGTCTCTTCCACCTCAAAGTGAGAGGGCAGCCAGGCACTGTTCAAACCGACCACATGGCCCTGCAGCGCTCCTCTGTGCCCAGGGGCCAGGCACCTGGCACACTGACTCTCAAACCTCACCATCTACCTGTCTTGGGGGCCTGCCAGTGCCTCTCTGGAGCCAGCAGGGGCATCTGAGGGCTAGCAGGCGGCCTCTGTGTGCCTAGTGAGGGTTAGATGGCGTGGCCAGCAGGTCTGTGTCTGACAGACTGTGGAGAGCTTCTGGCTGGCTCACTGCTCCCAACTGGCCTCTCCTAAGAGCAGAGGCCACCAGGGCCTCCCAGCAGGCCCACCTGGGGACTGCACTAGCAGCGCAGCCACGGAGCGGGACCATGCCCTCCTCTCCATGGCTTTCCTTCCTGAGATGCTGTTCCCATTTGCTCAGGAAAGGGCTGGGCTGAGGCCGGCCTAGGGGGTGGAGGCGTTGGTGGGCGGCCCCTAGCTGGGGTCCTCTTGTTGCCTCTTCTTGGGCAGGCAGAGAGCAGCCCCTGGTGTCCGGGGTTGGTGGGAGCTTCAGTCCACAAGCATTCCAGAGCAGGAGGGTGTCCTCAGTCGCTTCGGCCAGGCTCCTCCACCCCTCCCAGTGCCATGGCCTCCCCTGGGAACAGGGGACGGGCAGCAGGGCCCACGTGGGAGCTGTATTCCCGGCAGGTGGTGCAAGCCACTTCCAGCAGAGTGGGCTCCAGAGGGCAGGAGAGCGGGCGGGACAGGGGTCAGGTCTTACTGCCGAGGAGCGGCCTGACGGAAGCCGAGGAAGCTCACACAGCGGAATGGCTGCTGGGGGACCCGACCGCGACTGAGGACCGAGGGCAGAGCAGGCTGACCCAGCGAGGAGCCGCAGGCCCAGGCTGCCCTGCGCTGGGACTGAGGCGCAGCGTGAACACAAGTCTGTCTTCCTAAAGTCAAAGCAAAACACAAAACTGAAATCCAGGCTGGGGCACCAACCCTGAAACCTCTGGGGGCAAGATATGGGGGGTGTGGGGGGGACTGGCCAGCTGAGGGACTTCCAAGCTGGTGATCACAGGGGGACCTGGCCACCCCATTAGAAAGTCAGTTCATTTTCTCGTGGGCACCTGAGGAACCCTGCCATCCTCTCTCGGGGAGGGTAAGTGTGGCTGCCAGGCTGGGTAAATGGAGGGGGCATGGGACCCAGGGTGTGAAGGTGCATCTGCAGTTCACCGTGTCCCTTTTCAGTAAGACGCCTCTCCTGCGTCAGGGGCAGCGGCTGTCCCTGCATTCAGAGCCTCCTCTCTTTCTCTCTCCAGCTTCCCCAGAGAGGAAACTGCTCTGAGGGCTCCGGAGGGAGTGCACCTGGCTGTGCCGTGTGGGGAGAGGATGGGAGCTACAACTGTCCTTACTCAGTTTTCACAAAACTTCTGTGCTCAGCCAACCCTCACCCCACCTTCGTAGCTCCGGAGACCTCCAATTCTAGAGCCTTCCCGGGGTCTTATTGGGATCAGTCAGCTAACTTCTTCCAGTCTTCCTTCCTGTAAGTTTAACCTCCAACTTTATTTCCACAAATTCTATTGACATCTCTAATCTTCTGCCATTTCTTTTTCTTTTTTCTCTTATAGTTTTATGACTTTAATTTTTTTTTGGCCATTTCACTGGAATCTTGGGGAATAAGTAGACACAATGACACAAATTTTACCCACTATGTTTGATTGAAGTCAACACCCCGCTATTTCTCTGGGCCTCACCTTTCTCTCTAATGTGGGAACGATGGCCTCACGGTCAAAGGGGCTGCTGGCAGCAGCCGGCTGGGGGCGGCCAGGCGGCCTGCAGGTTTGGATCCTGGCCACTGCGGCTGACTAGGTCAAGGTTGACCATGTCCTTCAAGCTTTCTGAGCTTCAGTCTCCCTGAAGTAAAATGGAGATGTCGATCTCGCCCCTTCCCAACCCACCAGGCATATGGCAGATGCTCATTTTCTCTTCTTTCCTTCCCCAAGGAACACGTCCCTTGGGATTCTCAGCACCCCCTTAGGGAGACTGGTCACATGGCTCAGTCATGGCACTGTGACCCGCTGGGTACCCACGGAGTCTGCTGAGGGCTCATCTGGGCACGGTCTCCCTCAGCTGTTCACCCCCTCGCTCAGGGCTGGAGGCAGAGTCCAGACACATCTAAATTCTGGGGCCGTCAGGAGCGTTTAGTCAGAAGGCGGGCTTGTTTCCATACAGAAACACAGTAGTCTGAGCACATGGAGGACAGGAGCGAGGAAAAGGATCTCCTTTCTTTCATGTCATGAAGTAGGAGGGGTGGTGTAGGAGGCCAATGGCTAGCAACTTATGACAAAGCTTTCAGGGAGAAAGTAGGAGTCCTTTGATCTCTGGGGAGCCAGGGATTCTAGAAAGACTCCACCAACCAGAGGTAGTGATGCGTGATATTCCAAACATTCGCTGGGTAATTTCCTGGCTTGACTGCATTCATCTTAGGTCACCAAGATGCCAATGGTGGGATGGTTCTGCCAGTAATTTGGGCCAGCCACTTCCTCTCTTACCCAGACTCCGTTCCTACCTGCAAGAGAGCAAGTGCAAAGCACATAGGCTCCTCATCTACACAGCTTTAGACTTCTGGCCCAAGTGGTCCCAGCCTCTGTCAAAGTCTTCAGTGTCTTATTTAGAAACATTTGGATCTTCCTGTTGCTCCGGTGAGATGTTTGTAGCTTATTGCTTTGCTGATGATTCCCTTTTTACTTTTTTTAATCCTCACCAAAGGATATGTTTTTATTGACTTTAGAGAGGGAGCTGGGTGGAGAGAGAAAGAGAGAAACATCAATGTGAGAAAGAAACATCGACCGGTTGCCTCCTGTATACTCCCCAACCAAAGATCAAACCCACCACCTAGGTATGCGCCCTGATTGGGATTCGAATTTGCAACCTTTTGGTGTGCAGGATGATGCTCCAACCAACTGAGCCACCTGGCCAGGGCTACTGATGGTTCTTAATTCCTCAAGTGACAGATGCTCTTTGGGGACCATGACCCGATTTTTGCACAAGCCTGTAGGGCCCGGAATCACACCAACTCCAAGACAAAAACATCCTCCTTTGGTGGGATAACAGGAAAACAACAGTGGTGATGAAGAAACAGCAAGCCGTGGGGCAAGTCCTGCCACATGTGAGTCATCTCATCACTCGTTGGGCATGAAGAAGGTCGGTCCGGAGGGTCTCCGGGCCAGTAACTGGGACACATGTGGTAACTACCTCTTTGTCCTGGGGCCGGACACAGGGGAATCATGAGGAAAGCTTTCATTTTGTGACCATCAGTGTGAGGAGAGGAGACAGTTAAGAGTCAGGACTCCGAGAATGCTCGGTCAGTCCACTCCCTGGGTTCATCAATGCGTGGGCTCCGTCAGGGGCCCAGGAGGACAAACACCCTCCCCTGCAGCTCCGGGGGACAGAGCCTGCCCTCTGGAGGACAGCCAGGTTTCCCTGTAGGCACTCCTGTGGGGGCGGAGTCACGTGAAACTAACCAGTGGCTGCATCACGGAACCAGCACCTTCATCCTCATGCAACTTTCTGGGTTGTAAGTGTTCAAGTCCCATCAAGTCCAATCAACACAGAGCCTCCTCCATTGAAGGCTTTCTTTCTGTCACCACCCAGGGGGCAGCTTCGGAGGCATGGACGGGCAGCACTTTGCTTTAAACCTGAAGTTAATTTGTAAAACATCAAAATAATTATCAAACATATCCATTCCTCAGAGGCAGTTTGAAAAACACCGAAAAGAAAATTAATCCCATGCCTATCACACAGTGTTAACTGCGGTTTTGACACCTTGCAAGCTTGGCTTTTCCTGTGCACATTTTTGTCCTTTTAAAAATATATATATATTTATTGATTTCACAGAGTAAGGGAGATGGAGAGAGATAGAAACATCAATGATGAGAGAGAATCATTGATTGACTTCTTTCTGCATGCCCCACACTGGGGATCAAGCCTGCAACTTGGGCATGCGCCCTGACTGGGAATCGAACTGTGACCTCCTGGTTCATAGGTCGACACTCAACCACTGAGCCATGCCGGTCAGGCCATGTTTGTCCTTTTACATAGTTGTTATAGAGTTGTGCACTTTCATATCATGATTTTATATCTTTTACTGGGAAACATAAACATGCCCATGTGATCATACATTTTTCCTAAATATCATAAGTAGTACATAGGTTAATTAGCCAATCCTCTGTTGTTAGTTAATTAGTCGATTTTAACTTTGGCCACTATAGATAGTAGTACAATGACCATATTGTGATGGTTTATTTATTTATTTTTAAATCTGGGATCAATTCTTTTTGTTTGTTTGTTTAATTCTCACCCAAGGACATGCTTAGAGAGAAGGGAGAGAGAGAAACATTGGTGTGAGAGACAAATATGGATCGGTTTCCTTCTGTATGCTCCCTGACTGTGGATCAAACCCAGGTGTGTGCCCTGACCAGGAATCAAGTGACAACCTTTCCATGCACGGGGCAATGCTCAACCCACTGAGCCGCCTGGCCAGGCTGGGATCAATTCTTTAGGGGAGTTCCCAGAGTGGAACTGCGATTTCAAAGGGCGTGAGCACTTTTAGGTACCTGGTCTTCTACGGAGAAGGTTGACTTTAAGATTTCACCTTCGACCTGCCCAGAGGGAGCAGGGAGCGTCCTCTGCTCGCAAAGCCCTGTCCTCTTGTCCGAGACCAGCACGTCCTCTGTGAGCCTCCTCCTCTGCCCTTCCCTCCCGCTCTCCCTCCCTGGAGCTGTGCTCTCTGAGGCCTTGGAGAGGGTTCCCGGCAGGTGCTTCCCTGACCTTGGACGATCGTTGGCAGCCGTTGCTCCTGAGCGTGCTCATGCCCCTACGGAGGGGCCTGTGGTGCAGCGTTCACGGGCAGGCTTTGCTCCCAGCACGTTCCCACAGACACACATGACTAAGCGGAGTGCCTTCCTGCCTCCTCAAACTTCAGGCCAGGGTTCCCAGTTCAAAGAACTGTTGCTGACTCATTTTTCCCCAACCCCAGCAAATGCAACTTAAAAACACCGAGAGCACCTCCCACCCGGCCCCAGCAGGAGCCCATCCCCAGAGCTCACTCAGTCCAGAGTCCAGGCAGAGCTGGCAAACCCAGCAGCCAGGCCACGGCAGGCAGGGCTGGCAAACCCAGCAGCCAGGCCACGGCAGGCAGGGCTGGCAAACCCAGCAGCCAGGCCACTGGGGCACCGACACTCTTCTTCCAACCCCTTTACTAGTTCTCTCCTCCGTCCATGCCAGGTGCTGTGTCTTCCCCTCTTGGCTTCAATCCTGGTACCCGGCCAGTGGAGACAGGGCTGGCTTGGGAGTCCCATTTAGCCTGAGGCGGGCCAGAAGCCAGAGGTCACTGGGCCTGGGAAGAGACAGGGAAAGTGAACTTTACTAAAGGAGAGAGGGAGGTACCAGAGCAATTCTCCAACTTCACAGACCTGCATCTGTACTGAGGTAGGCCCAGCACCAACGACTCTGAGGAGCAGGTCAGGTGGGCCCTCTGTTTCCTGGGACCCCGCTGTCAGGAGTGGGGCTGCACTTTTCAGCCCCAGGTTGGAGGTTCTCACTCAACCTCCGCTCTGGAGCACACAAGACAACTACTAGGATGCCTCAGCGGACACAGAGCCGGCAGCCTGTTGCACTGGGGGACCACCCTGTTCCTTTAATTTATTCTAAATCTTTGTAAGAATAAGGGGGGAGGGGAGGGCATGGGCAACTCAATGTACCCTTCCTTATGGAAGCAAAGCATCAGTTTCCCAGAGAGTCGCCCACTGGCCACTGCCCTACCCAGAGGGGCTGGCAAAGCGAGGCTAGAACTTTCCTCAAGTACAGTGAGTCCGAGGTTTGAAGACTTTCCTCCTTCTCGATAATGTTCCTCCGATGGTTTCCATGTGGCCTGGCTGCTCCCCGCCTGTTCCTCAGGACCAGCTCCACTGCTCAATATCCCTCTTGGAAAGTGGTGTGAGTGTGGAACCTTTTCCAGGGAGACCCACACGCCTGGGACCCTTGTTCTGACTCCAGCCACTGCAGTGGGCGGCATGGAGCGCTGAGCCCACCTGGGCCTTCCACCTGCTGCAGCGGTAACCCCCAAGGCCTTCATTGGGGACGTCTGAGCAACTGAGCCAAGATAAGACCCTTCTCTCCACAAGTTACCCAGCTCCTTTCCGTTGTCTTTCATCTCATTATAATGAAGAGCCTGGCTCTGTGAGACCTGGTCTCTCCAGCAAGTCTCCCTGTGCCATGCGAGTGGTGCCTGCAATCCAGGAGCTGAGGGGACCCCAGGGCCTCTCACGGTCCCTGTGCGATGTGAGGACCGGAGCAAACCTGCTCTGCGCAGCTGTGACTTCTCTATAACACACGGCCCGTGCTGCCCTGCCCCAGTCTCCACTTACCCAGAACACGTGCCACGCTGGAGAGCGAGCTTTAATATAAATATGAGCAGATAAATTCAAATAGAGCGCCCCCAAACACCCGTAGCCTTTCACACAGTGTAACACAGGACGGTCTCTGTGGGAACGGCCTCTTCTCCTCTGCTTGCTCCGAGCTGCTCTCTGCAAAGCCTCCCGTCTGCTGCTGGCTCTGATGATGAGTGTTGACAGCTGGGCTTCTCTCCGATGGACTGGCGATGAGCATTTGTAGAATTGCTACTGGGTAATCTCAGGCTGGGCATTCTTTGTACTGTCTCCCTAGTCCCCATCACAATACTGTGAAATACAGCCTTAGCTCCATTTCAATGTGGGAAGGCTGAGGAGGACACGGCTCAATCATTTGCCCACGTAGACAAAGCTGGTAGTGACACTTTGGTGTAGAGTGCAGAGCTATTGACCCAAAGCCCATGCTTTGTCTATGCTTCAGCCTCCAGGCCAGCACTGCCCAATAGAAATAGAATGTGAGCCAAATATGTACTTTTATATTTTCTCACTAGAGGCCCGGTGCACAAAATACATGCACAGGTATGGTCCCTAGGCCTGGCCGGCAATCAGGGCTGGTCTGTCGGGTGACTGACAGGGTGACCTGGGCGGGGGGGGGGGGCGGTGTCCTGCTGGCACCCGCCTTGGCTGGCCTCGATCCTGTGGGCTGGGGGAAGCTCCTGAATTAAGCATCTGCCCCTTTGATGGTCAGTGCCCCTCATAGCAACCAGTTGTTCCACCGTTCGGTCGATTTGTATATTAGGCTTTTATCGTATAGGATAGCCACATTAAACAAGGGAAATCCAGGTGACAGTAACCCCAGTAATATGTTTTATTTAACTCCATGAATTCAAAATATTTCAACATGTAACCACACTAAAGTCATGATTTTTGCATTCCTTTTTGTAGTAAGTCTTTGAAATCCGTTGTGCCCTTACCCTCAGCACATGCTGATTTGGACTAGCCCATCCCAGCTGCTCAGTAACCACACTGGCTAGTGACATCATACCAGACAGCTCAGCTATCATATGTAAAAACAGCTGTTTGGGTTTTTTTTTTCTTAGCTATTTTTTAAAGAGAATAACATTTTTTCTTAATGTTTCTAAATACATTTGAGTGTTACAAAAAAAGTCAATGAATTTCCAATAAGGTGACACTGAAATAATTTCTTACTTGTATTAATTCATTTAGGTTGCCATAACAAAATACCATTGTGGCTTAAACATTGATTTTCTCACAGTTCTCGGGGGTAGACATCTGAGAGGAAGGTGCCAGGATGGTGTGAGAGCCTTCCTGGCTGGTAGCTGCCTCCTCTCTGTGTCCTCCTATCGCAGAAATGGTGAGCTGCCTCTTCTGAGGGCACTAATCCTGCCATGAGGGCCCCACTCTCATGATCTCATCGAACCTAATTATTTCTCAATGGTACCATCCCGTCCCCAGATACCATCACACAGGGGTCAGGGCTTACATTTTGGGGAGGCACAGTCTGTCCATAACATCACTGAATAAGATGCAGGTGAGAAGGTTTCTCCCAGTGCTCAGTGATGCATGTGGCCCAAGGGTCCTCTGAAGGAAACCTGGACTTCTCTTGGCAGATATGTAAGTCCTGCGTGCTGCAAAAAAGCCCTGCAAAGTGAAGACTTCTGATTCAAGCCGGATCTTTACAATTCTCTGCCTTCTTTATTATCCTCATTCCTTATAGAATCAGGAGGTCTCCTTAATCAAATGTTTGCGATTCAGGCCTGAGCGCCGAAGCTTAGAGACACGCTGAAGTCACATGGGTAGATAAAGCCGGAGCCAGGGCTTAGCCTCCAGCCTTCAGAGCCCAGGGCTCTCTCCTGAATTCTGCTTCATGAAGAGTCGCTGATGACATATTGCTATTTCCCAGGGGGATGGAGGTTATCATGGTCCCTGTACTGCTTACTCTTGTCTTTGTGTTCTTTTTTGAGCACAAAACTCTTTAACAGGTTTCAGATGATCATCTGAAAGTGCCAAGTGCTCAGTGGCTTGGTCCATGAGCCTCTGTGCCCAGACCGACAAGATCACTTTGCCTGTGATGGGGTAGCGTCTCGGGAGGGATGCCAGGGAGCAGCCATGTGAACAGGATTGACCTTGTTACTGAAACTGCTGGTCCTTCATTTTTGAATCCTTCAGACCTTCTCTCCAGACTGCCCCCTGCCAGACACTGGTGAGGTTGAGGTTACACAGCTGGTGAGATCTTTGCTCCCGAAGTCACAGATGGTGACAGGCCAAGGGGAGAGGTAGACCTGCTCCCGAGTCAGAGCAGGTGTCAGCAAGGCGTTGGTTTGCCAGCAGACAACAGCAGACAGGAGTCCCTGGCGCCAGGGAAGAGGCTGGTGCACCAAGGAGGCAGCACCCCAGGGTGGCCTCACTGAGAGGGAGTGGTCAGGGCGAGAGCAGGTGGGGTGGGCAGCACCAGAGCTGGGGCTGCTGCCTCAGACAGGGAGTCCCTTTCCCACCGTAACTGCCTCTTTAAACCCAGGTGCTGCCAAGAGGGGGCTGTACGGACAATAATAAATACTATTTATTAAGAACTATGATATGCCAGTAATTTTATGTGACACTTGATATGGCTTGAATTGTGTCCTCCAAAAATTAAATGTTGATCTAGTTCAGGCCACCCCTGCTGGAGCTCGTCCCTGTGTGGGGTCCTCTGGTCATCACAGATGTGTCTTGCCACGGCGCACGGGTGCCCGTGGTTCCTGAGCTCCACACAGCCGTCTCTCCACTTGCTCTACACACTGGAATGGAAAGTAAGGCTCAACTGCTACAGGATTGCTATTAGCCCTGCCTGTCATTCACTTTGGCTCCACAAATCAAAGAGACAGGCTGCAAGATACAGGCAGGCCTGGTGATACTGCGTCAGGACGTGCTGTGGGCAGCGGCGTGTCCTTGCAGGGCCACGTAAACATCTCTCATTTGTCCACAGTTTCCTTCACTGCCGGGGCTTTCCTGCCAGTAGCACCATCCCTCGGGGGAACATGAAGGGGCGGGAGTTCTTAAGCAAGGCAGCTATGGCTCTGTGCAGTGTTTCCCCATTAGACTGACCTGGGCGCCCAAGGCATCCTCCTGAGGCTGTCGGACACGCGGGCCACTGCCCACGCGGCAGGCCCAGCCGGAGCCCAGCGCACACCCGGCCCAGCACCCCGGCAGGTTTACAGGAACACAGGACAATGGTCATTTATTTCCAAGAGGACATTGCGCCATCTCCAGCTCCACTCTGCTTAGAAATTGCAAAATGCAGGTAGCACCCTTGTAATATCCCACCAGAATTCTGTGCGCACATGTACAGAAATTGTGCGACGTTGATTTGACGCAGCAAGTACAAGAGTACTGGTCACAGAAGTGTGTAAGGATGACATGATCATAGCCACCACCTCGCAGTTAAAAAAAACGATTTAGAGAGAAATGGAATGGTACCATCCCGAGTGTTTTACAATTGCTTTTCCTTTCCTCTGAACAGTAAACAGGAGTCTCTAGGTCACTAGAGATAAATGTAACCTATTTTAAGATAAATTTAACCTATTTTAATTCCTTCTGTGTCTTCCATATTTTGTTTTAATCATTGGTGGTATTTAGATTGTCTACAATTTTTGTTTAAATAATGCAGATATTAATATACGGGATTTGTGTTTTGTGAAAGTATTTCCAAAGGATAACTACAGTGGGGCCTTGACTTACGAGTTTAATTCGTTCTGTGACGGAGCTCGTAACTCAAATTACTCGTATGTCAAATCTTAAAGTGAACGAGTGAGACACGTGATGCTGGGCTGATGTTGTGGCGTTCACTGTGACGTTTGCTGTGCCAACTAGTGGTGGGGTATCAGAAGCTGGCTCGTAACCCAAATTTTAGCTCGCAACTCAAAGCAAAAAATTGGCTGAGAGACGGCTCCTATCTTGAAAAACTCGTTATTCGGGATACTCGTAAGTCAAGGCCCCACTGTACTTACAAGTAACACTTTTGAATAAAAGAAATTCCCACTTCAACTATTGGGAGATAACACTCACTTTCCAGTCAAAACCAGACTTGTTTTCCCCAATTCTTTATAGGAGAGCCCGTCTCTCTCCCTGTGGTACCATGAGTATTACATGAGGAGCAAACTGGTATTTGGTTGTTTGAATCTTCAGGGACCTAATTGCTAGGGAAAGCGAGCATCGTTCAATGTGGTCACCAGCCCGCCTCTTCCCCATGTTGTGCTGTCCGCTTAACAACTGTGACTTTACTCTGCATCTTTGGAGCGCTTCAAGTCGGTGGTTCAGTTAGTCCATCTGAATCTTCAAATAACATTTCTGGTTCCAGGTGTTGCTCACAGAAGCCTGCTCTTCACTCAGAGGAGAAACCCCTGTGCCGCGTTCCTGACCGCAGGTGCAGCCCCGCCTCTGTCTGAATGAGCAGAGGCACCTGCTGGAGACACCGCTGTCTCCGTGGAAATGCTGGGAAACGACCTTGGGGGAAGGCCGGACTGGAGAAGGCCAGGGGACCATGACCGCTTGAAACCGCCCCAGGGCACAGTCCAGTCTCTGAGCTGGATGCTGCTGCCCAGAGGCTGTCTCCTTGACCTCGCTCCCACTGTCCACACTGGACCTGCTGGTGCCGGCCGCTCCCTCCCGCCAGCAGCACCCCTGCGTGAATTCCGACAGCTCCCCGAGCCTGGTGCTACTGGTGCAGACGCAAAGTGCTCCGTGAGAAGTTCGTATTGTCCATACACAGCGTTAGCTGTCAGGAATTGGGGAGAAAAATCTGATTTTGGGGTTAACTTGGAAAGGATTGATATCCTCGTACTATTGTCTTCTCATCTTGAAATATGGAATGTGTAAAAATATCTCATATTTCTTATAATTTTTGTTACTGAAATGCCAGTCTGATTCATATTTCTCTCTAAGTGATTCTTTTTTCTCTGTGTTTATAATTTTCTCTTTATCCTTTGTATTTTAAATGGTTTTGCTATTTATCATTTTTCATTTATCAAGAGACTATATGGGTCATTTGAACCCCAGTGCCTTCTCCTCTCCTGCTCTATGTTCTGGCAGATCTCCTTGACTCTGTCTTCGGGTTCACTAACAGATATTATTTTGGGGACACAGAATGGTGAATTGTAAAGTCTGAGGTGATGGTTTCCCCAGATTGCTTTTTGCGAATGTACAATCTTTCTGGATTCCTGAAGTACTAATTAGAGTTTTAAGTTTTTTATGTTCATTGGGTTGCCTGTCCCTGTGCGTCCACCTCTGTCCTAGAGTCTGCCCTGCAGGTCTGGCCGCACGTGCCCGATTGGCCTGCTGCGCTGCCCTTTGAGGTTTGAGAACCGGCTGCTTCTTCCAGGTGGTAGCCGCGGTGGTGGCCGCTTCCCGGGCAGGGGCAGGCTCCTCTGATTGAATGGCTGCGTGGGGGCGGGGCGTCTGGGCGTCCTGGGCTGCGTGGTGAAGAGCGGGTCTTCAGGCTGAGGCATGGCTACGAATGAGTTAGAAGTGTTGACGTGGGAAAGCAGGGCAGACACCTCCTGGGGTAGGTAAACCTCTCCTGGCCCTCAAGTTGCCTGGGGTGTCTGTCTGCAGGGCACCCCTTTTCCTGCAGCCATTTGTTCAGAGGAGCTGACAAAGGGCTTCCTCTGAGTTGCCCCTTTCTGCTGGTGATTTTCCATTTCAGGCTCTGGCCTGTGCCAGTAATCACAGTTCACACTGGTCTGACAGCGTTTCTCCTCTGAGCTCCGAGCACTTTACAAGCAAACGGTTACTGTTATTGCCCCCTGAATTCTGGTGGGAAAGCTGAGAGTTGCAGGATCAAAGTGGCCACAGCTGGGGGTGAAGATAAGGCTTCCAGACACCCAGGCCAGTCCCCCAACCTGTGCAGGACCAGAGAGGCACCCGCCAAGGGAGGCAGCTCTGGCCTGGAAAGTGGTCCTCCTGGGAGGGGCCTAGGGAAGGACTATTGCACGGGTTCGGTTCCTGGAGCCTCCTTGGAGCCCTCGAAGACCAGGGCGGAGCTGGTGTATTGCTCTTTGCCAGGGACAGTGGAAAGGAATGGGATTCTTGGAGCCGTTTCCTGCAAGGAAAGGTGGGCCCATGGTGTGGGTTTGTTCTGGGGATGAGAAGATAGTGGAAGCTTTCAAGTTTCCTTGGCTTTTCTCAAGAAACAGGGAGAGACCGTGTTGTGTGGCCCCAGGCAGGGGGACAGGTGCAATGCTGTGAGCTGCAGGGGCGGGATTACTCCCCCAGGAGTCTGGTTGGTGCTTCCAGCAGCCCCCGGGGAAGGGGGCGGTGCTGGAGCCATCAGTGTGATGTCCATCACCTCAGGGCCTCAGCAGGATGACAGGAGACCTCTTCCAGCCCAGACATGTGCATCGCAAGAGGCTCTCCTGCCATCTCCTGCAGGAGCGCAGCCTTGGGGCTGACCTGGAGCTCCAGGGCGGGCTACACCTTGCTGCTCTGCTAAGCTCCTCGGGCCCCTCCTTCTCCTTTCATTCAGCAAGCCTTGAACTGGGGTCTGCACTCCCCTCTCCCGCAGGAGGCTTTGCCCAGGGAGCTGCCTGTGACCATAAAATTTTCAGCAGCTAAACAAGGTCCTGCTGATGCAAGTGTCTGCTGAGCCTGGGAGTCAGCAATGAGGGGGCATGTGCTGAATTCAGCCGCCCCCATTCCAGGGGAAACTAGCCCTCGTTTACTTGGCCATCAGTCTCAGGGAGGATTCATGGGCCGTGAGGATGGAGGGGACACCTGGCCAGGCAGCAACTGGGAACAAGCCATCTCTGCCCCATGGACCAAAGAAGGAAGCAGAAAGCCGGCAGCTGGGATGGGTGTGCGTGTGTGTGTGTGTGTGTGTGTGTGTGTGTGTGTGTGTGAGTGTGACTACACTTACCAAACAAATACAGTGCAGGGCACATCTGTATGTGTTATAGCTCAGTTAAGCCTTCGCACTCAGAGATTAGCAGTTAAAGGTTGAGTAGCTGGCTCAGGTCTTAGCATCAGCCAGGAGCCAAGCTGAGATTGAACCCAGCTGTCTTTGTCTCTAAGCTTTCTTCTCTACGACTGTGCCTGCCTTGAAGTTAAGTGCCACAAACTGGGGCCCACAGACCTTGCCTGACAGGCCTCGGGTCTTTTCTGGTGAGGCGCCCTCTTAGGCCCCCATGGTCTTTCCCAAGGGCTGGCTGCCCTGAGCCCTGGGCGATTTCTCTAGGGTTTGCCCTGAGCCTCACAGACACCACAGAGAGCTCTGGGCCTGGGGCCCAAGCACAGCGGGGCAGCCTTGTCCACCCTGCGGTCTGGTCTGTGACCGACCATTCATAACGAGCTCTGAGCAGGCACTTAGCATTCTTCCACGACCACCCAGCCAGCCCCACGCTGCCTGGAAGTGAATCCCAGCTACTTCAGCCAGAAGCTGCTCAGCCCCAGGTTGCGCTGCCCCGCCTTCTGTCTGCCACCCCTGCTGCCGCCAGCCTGGTTGCCCGGCCAAGGGGATGCCGGAGCCCAGAAACAGCAGGGCCTGAGCATTCCCCACCAGCCACAAAGGGAGATTCACCAATCAAAGGGACCTGAGAGAACAAAGCTGTCACAGCAGCCATCACAGAGCCGGATCTCAAAATAACGCGGGGCCAGCAGCCTGCCAGCTGTGAGTCACACTGGGCCTGCCACCACAGAGCTCCCACCCCACCCCCACCCCCACCCGCCACTGCGGAGGAGAGGGGCTAAAGTGCCTTTGCAGATCTCAGCCAGACCTGGGAGGTGTGGGTGTCAGCTGGGTGGTTGGCTCCATGCTTGATGCCAGGGGACGGCGGGGGGTTGGGGGGGGGGGTGGTCGGGGGAGAGGTTTGGCTGCACTGGGTCACTGTGGGAGCAGGAGGGAGAGGACAAGGAAATGGCCAGGTGGAAGCTCCTCTGCCCCACCCCCACTGTCCTGTCAGTCTCCAGGCCTGTGGGACCATGAGGGCGAGACTGGGAAAGCCCTCCAGGTCCCCCTCTAACCCTAAGGTGGCCTGTGCTGTGGGCCCACTTCTTCCAGGTGATGGGGAGGGTGGAGAGGCTGGGGTGAGCGGAGCAGCTCCCTGGGATGACACTGCTGGGAGCAGACTGGGAGCTTGCACACAACTGCCCGCAGCCTCCTTGTGCACATCCCCTCCCTGCGTCCCCTCAGAGGCCAGATTCATCTTGTGGATGGGAGTGGGAAGTACTTACATAAGTCAGAATGTCCCTTTCCTACTGTCTAAAGTTTTCCCCGACATTATTCCTCTATGGCTGCAGCATCCCGAAGGCTGTTCCTCCCCAGCACCCCTCATTCCTCCTGGCGGTGAGCAGGGACTGCCATACAGGGATGTCTGCGTCTTTGCTGCTAACTTATTTCTTTATTTTGTACCTGACTGTTGAAGTGAAGAATTAGATGTAGATATTTCCTCTCATTCCATCTGTTGTCTTTTCACTTTCTTGGTGATGTCCTTGATATACAAAAGTTTTACATTTTTATTAAGTCCAATTTATGTGATTTTTCTTTTGTTGTTTGTGCTTTTCATGTAATAGCTGAGAATTCTTTGCCAAATCCAAGATCATGAAGATTTTTTCCCCATGTTCTCTTATCGAATTTTAATAGTTTTAGTTCTTATATTTAGGTCATTGATTGATTTTGAGTTAATTTGTATAGATGGTGTAGATTGGTCTAAATTCACTTTTATATGTTGATGTTGTAAATTGCTTTCTCTACCAAAGTTTATATGCATTTTTCTACTTAGGTAAACAAAGGTGTACACATATACATACATGTAAGCCAGTTCACATTTTTCAAGTTCAGGGCTGTTAGGGAGATTAAATGACATCGTGTAAGTGACATTGACGTAGCCCAGTTGAGATGGATCTGACAGTGGTACTTGGTTTAGGGGACATACACTCTCAGGCACTGGGCAGGGGAGTAATTACAGACTCCCTTCCTTCCCGGGGGCTTCCCTGCCCACGCGTGTTTCTTATTTCTTTCAAAACAATGGCTGCTCCAAAGCCCTCTGCCATCTCAGTGCACACACGCCCTGTGTGTGTTGGTGATATCTCTGCTGTTACTGAGTTATTTGGGTGGACAAGGTCAACCCTTAAAGACAGGCCTTGTCCTGGGAAGCCAGGCTGCACCCTAAGACCACGGTGCCTGTGTCTGACTGAGGGCCCAGCCCTGGATCTCACCCCATCGGTGGAGGACTTGGTCTCAGATGTCACACATCTGGCTGTTCCCTCAACAAGAGCGGAGTGGGTCTCTGAGAACGTGATCTTCCATGGGTCTACATCTCAGGAAAAGGGGTCGGGGGGTCCCCACTGAGCAGGCAGTTCAGTAGTCATTCTCCTAGGGGGCCACCCTGGGGATGGTCCACCATCCTTGATGCCATCTCCTTGCCTGGTTACCTCTAATGGTTGTCATTGCTCCTCCCTACTCACGCGTCATCATTCAGAGCTAAATCGTTTCACTTTTCCCATGACTTCCTTTCCTATAACCATCGCAATCAGTCATTCTGGAAACACAGCCTCTTGTGTCCTGGACTACTGCTCCCTGCCTCTGGGACCCTCCTGCCTCCATCTGTCCCTCTCCTGCTTCAGGTTAATGAGGCCCCACTGCAGCTCCCTCGACAGGTGTCTTCACATCTCCCACTTCACTTTCTGTGGGCAGGTCCCCCTGGCAACACCCCCGCCAAACAGATTGACCCAATTACCCCTCTTCGGAGCTGATATTCGACTGTTCCTTGCTGCTGGCGAAAATCAGACCACCACTGTGTGCTCACCGAGACAACTTCCCTCTGCTCAGCAGCGGCCTCACTGGCTGCCGTGCATGTGGGGAAGCCGGCCTGCTCTCCTCCGACTGCTCTTACACCCTCCTGTCCCAGCCTCTGGGGCTTTGCCTCTGAGAGCCCGCTCCTGCTCCTGGCATCCACTCTGTTTAGCCTCTCCTTCCTGGCTTCTGCTTCACTCTTCCTCTTAAAAAGAAGAGCCCCAACTTTCCCCACACCCCTGCAGTTACTGTTCCCGCTCCTCCTCTGCCTTTTCTGGCCACATTTCTTGTCACTTTTGCTTTTCCAGCCTCATGCCTGGCCCTCCTCTGCTCACCGGCCCTCACCCGTCCCCACAGTGAGCTGCTGGGCTAGGTGCACGGCAGCCCACAAGCTGAGCGAGTGCCTTAGTTTGAACTCAACCCGAGGGACACTTTTCAGACCTCAGCCTCCAGGATTCCTTGGCAACACAGGAGCCTGTGACCATTTCCTCCTCAGTTTCCACTGGGAACCTCACTCATGGTCCCGGCCCAGGCATTCCTTCTCCACTCCCAGCCCTCTTCACTGCCCGCAGGGCCAACACTCCCCCTTTGCAGCACATGGGGACTCGCTGGCTAAATATGACCAAAATCCCCCTTGACATTTGGGCCGGCTCCGGGGAGCACATTGCTGGAGGGCTTAGGTCAGCTGGTAACTCACCTAGTGGCCAGCCTGGCCTCCATAACCGGCACCCGACTGGGCAGACAAGGCCGAGGCTGTTTGCAAGAAGCAAGAGCCTGGCTGTGGGGCCTGCGTGTTCTGACCCCCACGCTATAAAAACAGCTGGTGGGGTGGAAAGGAAGTTAGGTGGGACAGCCCCAGGCTCTTCCAGTTTCAGAGAGAATCAAAACCCTGAACTCCAGAACAGTCCACAGACATTGCCCAAATCCTTCACTGTGCCCAGCTGCATCTCGGTGTCTCATCTCTGGAGAGAGGACTGAGACACAGGACAGTTAAGGAACTTGCTTGGGATCACACAGCTTGGTGATCAGGACATAAGGCAAGGTGGGCTCTCTGCAGGTGAGGCTGGGTGTCTGCCCACCAGACTGCCTGGTCCTGGAGGCTGTGGCAAAGGCCAGGGGCGCTGGCATAGGTGAGAAAGAGTACTTTGGTCTATGGATCTGCTTCCAATGGCACTTCACACTGTGTAGACGGCAGCCAGGCCTCCCTCTGCTGGCTTCAGAGTGCTGCGCACTGGACTTGCCTTTGCAGGTGGTGCTGAGCTTGGAGGCCCATCTGCCTGGTTCTCCTGGGGCTGGGGCGTGGCCACAGGCCTGGCCTCGGTGCAGGAGCAGCCCAGCCCATGACAGTGCTGGTCCCATCCTTGTGCTCGAGCTGCTGAGGCCTTGTCATGGAGGCCATGGAGGCATGGGCATGGTTGGTGCCCAGCACACGGGTGGTGTCACTCTTCACAGTTCACGGATTCCCACAGCATCTCTGCCATCACCATTTTACAAGTGAGGAAATGGACTCTGAAATCCGGGGATTCTCCAAAGGCCCCCGGAGGGCAAGCAGCCAGGATTTGGACCCAACACACAAAGAGATGTGTCCATCCCATGAGTCACTCAGGGGTGGAGCAGCCATCTGAACCATTCTCACCTGGATGAGACATGAGTGACAGGAGGAAAGCCATCCACAGAGCACCAGGACCACCTGCAGGAGGCGCCGTTCTCCGGATCCCGGTTCCTGGGCCCACACATCACTTTCATCCTGGGCACCCCCACCCCCCCACACACACACACCACATCTTCATGTAGGGCAGTGATGGCGAACCTGTGACATGCATGTCAGAGGTGACACGCGAACTCATTTTTTTGGTTGATTTTTCTTTGTTAAATGGCATTTAAATATATAAAATAAATATAAAAAATATACATCTTTGGTTTACTGTGGTTGCAAATATCAAAAAATTTCTATATGTGGCACAGTACCAGAGTTAAGTTAGGGTTTTTCAAAATGCTGACACACCGAGCTCAAAAGGTTCGCCATCACTGATGTAGGGGGTGGGGAGGGCAGAGGGAGCACTGCCTTCAGCCTGGAAATGAGAGACCAGCAGCAGCAGAGGGATGCGGACTGAGAGGCTGAGAGTCCGTGAGGCTCCCAGGGCCTGACAGACACCGGCATCCGCATGTGCAAGCGCCACTGGAGTCCCGCTGGCCTGCGTGTCACTCCGCCTCCCTGAACCTCTGCTTTCTCCTCTGAGTCAGAGAAACAATGCCTCCTCACAGCCCGGCTGAGAATGTGGGGCATGGAATACACCTTAGAGAGCCCGGACAGGTTCACTGATGTGCAACAATAAGAAGCTGAGGAAGAGCAGGCGACGAGCATTCACGCATGGAAAGCAAGGGTTGATCTGTGGAGCAGCGATTTCCAAATGTCTGGCCAGGAGTTTCTGGGGTGAGCCTCACTCCTCGTCGCTGCCTTGCCTGTGGCCAAAGTCCCACGAACCTTCGTAGACTCTGAGAGGTGTGGCCTGTCTTCTATGACACCCCGGTGAGATGCCACCTGGGTTGTGATTGAGCCCATCAGTAACCATAGCCAGGCCATGAAGCAGGCCCTGGGCCTTGCCGGGTACATCCCCACATGCACCTTCCTGGGTGACTGAGCGGAGCCCTGCTGGGAGCACTGGGTGTGGCAAGCCCAATTTGAGAGGCTCCCTAGGGGCTCAAGAGAGGGGGCTGGGAGAGGCCCATGGGCATTTTGCTTTATTAAAAGTGACAATGCTGTGACTGGCTCTGTACAAGCTGACACAGATGACAGAGCCCCGTCCTGCCTGCTACCCTGTTGGGCTCCATGAGGCTGAGGAGGGAGCAGCAGGTGGTCCCCCTGGCATGCTGTGGAGCCAGGAGGCCGAGGCTGGCCATGAAAGCAGCAAAGGCCCTGCAGAACCATCCCCCAGGGGGCTCAGGTCTTCGCCTGGGTAATGACAGAGAGAACACGGGCTCTACCTCAGTTATACGCTGGGAGAGAGCGAGCTCAGCAGTCCAGAGCTCTGCCTCTGTGGGCCTTGATGAGGTGGGACCTGGATTCTAATTCAGCCTCAGAACATCCAGCTGCTTAAGTGGTCCTTCAAGTGTTGGTACACACATCTGCCAGTGGGGGATGATTGCTCCTCAGAGTCATGTGTGAGCATCCTGTGGGTGAGCGAGGGGTGGGTGGGGTGGAGCAGGGTAAGGAGGGAGAAGAAATGCCTGGGCCCTGCATGCAGAGTCCTGAGGAAGCCATGGGGTTATTACTGGTGTCATGACCCAGATGTTGTATATAGTTTCCTCAGCCCTTATGGAGAAAGGCAAGGTAATGTGATACTCACTTTACAGATGGGGAAGCTAAGACAGAGAAGGCTGTAGGCAGAATTTGTTTAAAAGCTCACTGTTAGTAAGAGACAACACGAGGTCTGAAACCCTGATTTATTTAACCAGAAGCCTGCACTGCTATTTACCACCTTTACAGTACCGCAGGAATTGTGGTTTTATACTCCTGCTACTGAGGATGCTGGTAGAATTGTTTTTTTCTAGTGTAAGACTTAGAGTAGTGATGGCGAACCTATGACACGCGTGTCAGAGGTGACACAGGAACTCATTTTTTTGGTTGATTTTTCTTTGTTAAATGGCATTTAAATATATAAAATAAATATCAAAAATATAAGTCTTTGTTTTACTATGGTTGCAAATATCAAAAAATTTCTATATGTGACACGGCACCAGAGTTAAATTAGCATTTTTCAAAATGCTGACATACCGAGCTCAAAAGGTTCTCCATCACTGACTTAGAGCAACACGCTTGCTTTGATGCAATCAAACCCAGCCATTATAGAGCATTTCAGAGATGAGGAAGTATTGCCTTATTCCACCCTTCATGCCACAGCCCCATCCTCCCCCCCAAAAAAAATTGAGGTGAGTTCTAACAAAGATGCATATAATAATATTATGAAACCACAGAAATAAAATAAGTTTGGGAAAAAAAGCAAAAGTAGAGAAGTAATAACACTCATATCAACTGAAGGACCAACATAGATGCTATGATTGAGCTGTGAGTTTCACTCTGAGCTTTAGCATAAAAAAGATTCCTTATTGGTTCCATCAACCTCATAGTCACAAAGGGAGCCTGCTGGTTGCTCGAGAAACCCAAGGTTCCCATGGTGAAACATGGCAATGCCCTTCTTTTGTGGATGTACCTAGGGCTTCTAGAAATTTCCAAACACAAACACAGTACTGGACCTCCTCCAACTGCCCCTAAGGTGCTCCCTCCATGGAAGGGAGCCCTCGATTGCACAAGGCTTTTGCATTGCTGCAAAGAGGCAGGCTATGCCCAGGCAGCTGGTCAACTCTGCTAGTCACTGGACTAGGAAATTTATCTAGTGGGGACCATCCATCAGAAGGTTGTTTGGTTTTTTGAAAGTTCATAAAGGAACTTCAATAAACATTGGAGTTGGGAAGATCTCCAGAGGAAGCTCTCATGTCCTGCCGTTCAACATCAATTACCCCAAACAGGAAGACACCAATTATGACCCCCTCAGGAAGAGACATACCTTGCTCCACTAAATAGAAAGTGCAGTTACTTGATTACTCCAGCAGGACAAAAGAAGATTTTCTTCTAGCCCAGCAACAAGCCCAGCCAATGGAAATGCCACAGCTCAGCCAATGAGAAGCTGTCGTCACCTGAACTCTTACTTTCTTCCAATGAACTTGCATTTTTCTCTTGCTGATGACTTTCTTGTCTCATCCTTCTTTTTACTCCTTGTGTAGCATCTAGGAGTAGCTCTCTGTTTGCTAGATGAGATGCTGCCCAATTCACGATTTAATAAAGCCAATTATGTCTTCAAATTTACTCAGTTAAATTTTATTTATTAACAGTTTCTAGGCAACCAATCAACGTGTCTCTCTCACATCGATTTTCTCGGTTGACTGGGCTCTTCTGGGGGGTTGTGGTTTAGGGTGTCTCATGCAGTTGCAGTCTGATGGTGGCTACGCTGGAAGGTGTGAGGACTCAGCTAGGCTGGACATCCAAAATGGCTCACTGACACCAGCTGTTCAGGTCATGGACTGGGAACTCAGCTGCCATTGTCAACACCACCTGTGGTCTCTCAGGTGGCATGGAAGTGAGTGCCAAGAGAGCATTCCAAAAGCGAGTTTCAAGAGGTCCAGATGGAAGCTACAGGCTTCTTTTGGCCCAGCCTCAGAAGTCCTAGAATGTTACTTCCCACTGGCCAGACAAGTCTGAGACCAGCCTATTTTTAAGGAGATTAGATTTCTCCTCTAGACACAAGGGGTAGCTTGTCCTCATAGGGAGGTAAAGACAAGATTGTGGCAACCTGGAACCCTCCTGGACCTGCCACGTGGAGTGCGGGAAGCTGGGATGGTAGGTTTCTACAGGCCCTGTTTCATGTTGCTGTTGACAGCAGTGAGAGTGGTGAGGATACCTCACATTGCGCTTTAGAGAGCATTTTTGATATCCACATCGTTTGCCAGTGAGTGAGTACAAGGTTAGTAAGAGGCAGAGTGCTCTTGCATCTACCTGTGTCATAGAGGAAGAGGCAAGCTCAGCGACTTCCTCACTTGACACTGGTCTTCTGCCATCGGCCCACGCTCTAACCCATCATTCTGGCAGGAGATTCCCGCGCTGGATTCCATGTCCTCTCCCCCAGTGGCTTCTCCCCAGTCGGGCAGCAGGATCACTCCTGGGCTCTCACTTTGCTCTCTTGCTCTTTGGCAAATGCTCGGCTAACGGGATTTTCTTGCTTGTGGCACAGGACTAGAGAGTACACAAAGGAGTCAGAGAAAGTCGAACCTCCCTGGGTGGTACATGGTGGGCTCTGGGCAACTTCCAGCTGCCCCACTGCACCTCCCTGGCTATCACTGGCTACTTCTTTCTAGACTAATGGCCTAAGGGGAGCACATATCAAGGCCTAACTTCTGGGCAGATCCCCAGCCTCCCCAAGAATACTCAAATCACTCAAGGGTGTGTGTGTGTGTGTGTGTGTGTGTGTGTGTGTGTGTGTGTTTAATGAGTTTGTTGATATTTTAAAAGAGATTGCATTAATAGGCTTTGTTTAAGCCTCTCCCTTACTTCCTCTGCATCTGACCCATCTAGGGGTGGTCTGGTTTCAGTTAAATAAGGTTTGTATTGGGGCCAACACAGGTAAAGAGCATCAGTAACACTGGCTGGAGGCCCATGACTGTGACAGCCAATCTGGAAATCATGGGTCTGAGCACCAACAGCATTGATGGCTGACCCCTCAGTGTCACATACAAGCGACGCTGTCCCTGAGACTCAGGAGAACACAGCTGTCACACACATGCCCACCTTGAAGGAAAAGTGCTTTGTCTATGGAGTGAGCTAGTGCCAAGGCCAGGCATAGGAGCAAGAATGGAATTTTCACCCCAAGAAGTAAACTCTGCTTTGACCCTGGCATAGGGTTAGAAGGAGAAAACTGACAGCACATAAAGAGAATTAACCTCTGCAACATGACTTCCCTCCCCAAGAACACAGCCCAGGAAATGCTGCACCCTGTTGCCAGCATGCACGTGTATGTCCTGCCTGGACCTGGAACAACCAGCAATCCTATATAATAAGAGAGGAATATGCTAATTAGCCATTATGCCCTGAGGAGTAAGGACCAAGTGCGTCATGACCAGATCATGGATCAGCAGGAGGGTGGGCCAGCGAGGTACAAGGGGCTGCGGAGAGCTACAGGAGGAGGCAGGGCAGCAAGCTATGAGGGGGGGGAGGGGAGAGGAGAGCGGGGGACCTACAGGAGGGTGGGCAGTAGGCAGAGAGCTACAGAAGGGCAGCAGTGACCTACTGGCGCATGGATTCCTTCACAGGGCTACTAATAAAATATAAAATGTACAGAGCCCAAAGCCACAGGTAGGGAGATCCAGGGCATGTGGTGGTTTCCAGTCTGGACTGTGGAATTCTGCTGGGCACTGAGTCCTACAGCCTCTACCCTTTCCAGATCTTTCCCAGATTCACCAGCGAATCTCCCCATGCATGTGATAGGGAACAGCAGGGTAGTTCAGAGCTCTAAGACAGAGAAATGAAGACTCAGCCAGGTAACAAAGGACAGGGTCTTGGGCGTTGCCCAAATCACTGCCCACTGCTGGAAAAATTAGCAGTCTGAAGTAGACAAACTGGTGGGGTCCATGGGCTCTATGCTCAAAGGAGCTGCCTGGAATCTCTCTGGCTCTCCTGTGGCAAGAAATATAGAGTGGGCTGGCATCAAAGGGTACTCACAACTGGGGAAGCTATTAAAGCTCCTGGGGGCAGGGGTACGGTCCCCACTCACCCAGACCCATGCCAGTGGTCTGAGTGTCTGCAGAGACAGTGGCCCTCACATGGCTTTCTGGATTAATGTTTCTTTAGTTTTTCTTCGTGTGACAAACCACCCGCAAAATTCCCCAGAGAATTAAACATTTTGTTATGTTCTTTCATGTTTTTGTGGTTTGCGGGGCTCAGCTGAGTGATCTTCTTTCATACAGTTGCACGCAGGTGTCGTCTGGGGTGACAGATGTCGTGTGGGGGCAGCCGTGGGCAAACTACGGCCCGCGGGCCGGATCCGGCCCGTTTGAAATGAATAAAACTAAAAAAAAAAAGACTGTACCCTTTTATGTAATGATGTTTACTTTGAATTTATATTAGTTCACACAAACACGCCATCCATGCTTTTGTTCCGGCCCTCCGGTCCAGTTTAAGAACCCATTGTGGCCCTCGAGTCAAAAAGTTTGCCCACCCCTGGGCTAGAGTTATCTGAAGCCTCACCTAGGCTGAACATCCAAGGTGCCTTTTGTTGTTGTTGTTAATCCTCACCAGAGGATATTTGTTTCCATTGCTTTTCAGAGAGAGTAGAAGGGAGGGAGGGAGGAAGGGAGAGAGTGAGAGAGAGAGAGAGATCAATGTGAGAGAGACACATCAACCGGTTGCCTCTGCACCCTCCCTGATCGGGAGCAAGGAGAAAACCTGCAACCCAGGTACATGCCCTAAACCAGGAAACAAACTCCTGACCCTTCAGTGCCAAGGCCAATGCTTAACCACTTAGCACACTGGCCATGGCCAACATGCCTTTTTTTGCTCCGTGCCTGGCATGTGGCATGTGGGCCAGGATGGCTGGGACATCGTCGGCTGGCTGAGAATCTCTCCCTGCACAGGTCCTCTTCATGTGGCTGGCTGGGCTTTCTTGTATTATGATGGCTTCAGGCTGGTTGGACTTCTTACATCATGCCAGGTCCTCTAGAGCACGTGTTCTGAGAGACCAAGGCAGAAATTGCAAGACTTCTTATCACCCAGGACGAGAAGTCACAGTGTCACTTCTGTTGCATTTCATTGGTTTCATTGGGCAGATCAGCCAGATTCAACGTGAGAGAAGATTGGAGGAGGATACGAATATTGGGAGGCATGTTCCTCGGGGGGCACATCTTTGGACACCAGCTATCCCAGGTAGAAAGAGAGGGACTAAGATGGAGAGATTCAGAAACCTTTAATTCCCTCTTACATTCACTGTGGAGGCAGAATGGCCAATGGGGGTCATCGAAGGCACTACCCCTGACTGGTAGGTGAACTCTAAAGCCCTGGGGTTCTGAGGCCATGTCTGGGCAGGCGCCCTGGTTCTTTGGTCAGCCCACTATAGCGATGTTCTGAAATGTTCTTCAGGCAACAGTTCCCAATTCCCATGTGTCCTGCTATTTTGTTTCCATAGCAACTTCTCAGTATCGGTCCTTGGCTCTTTATTTTTTGTAGAAATTTTCTCTTTAATTGCTTTGATTGTCTCTAGTTACTCATTGCTCCAATCCATAGAGCACATGACTGCCGGGATAATTATCATCAGATGTTGCTGTTAGCTTTGTATTCTCCTGCAGTAGTTATAAATGAAGTATAGCACCCAAATGAGAGGCTCTAGATCAGCGGTTCTCAACTTCTGGGTCACGACCCCTTTGGCGGTCAAATGACCCTTTCACAGGGGTCGCCTAATATCTGATATCCTGCATATCAGATATTTACATTACGATTCATAACAGTAGCAACATTACAGTTATGAAGTAGCAACGAAAATATTTTATGGTTGGGTCACAACATGAGGAACCGTATTTAAATGGCCAAAAGGTTGAGAACCACTGCTCTAGATACAGTGGTTCTCAACCTTCCTAATGCCGCAACCCTTTAATACAGTTCCTCATGTTGTGGTGACCCCTAACCATAAAATTATTTTCATTGCTACTTCATAACTGTAATTTTGCTACTGTTATGAATCATAATGTAAATATCTGATATGCAGGATGTATTTTTATTGTTACAAATTGAATATAATTAAAGCATAGTGATTAATCACAAAAACAATATGTAATTATATATGTGTTTTCTGATGGTCTTAGGTGACCCCTATGAAAGGGTCGTTCGACCCCCAAAGGGGTTGCGACCCACAGGGTTGGCGACCCACAGGTTGAGAACTGCTGCTCTAGAAGAAGAAAGTGCATCAACTCTATATGAAGGGAAGTCACTTATCTCTATTTGATCCATTAGCACTATAGAAGGCTTAGAGGGCTTTACTGAGTTTTCTGATTCAATTCACCTAATCATAAAATTCACCCTTTAAAACTGTATAAGTTAGTGGTTCTCAGTATAATCACAAATTGTGTAATTATTACTCCTGCCTAATTTTAGAATATTTTTATTATACCCTTAAAAACCCCATACCCATTAGCATTCACTCTCAGTTCCCTTCCCCCCATAGCCATTGGCAATCACTAATCCGCTTCCATCTCTATGGATTTGCCTATTCTGAACATTTCTTATAAGTGGGATCAACATATGGCCTTTTGTGACTAACTTCTTTAACTTGGTATAATGTGTTCAAAGTTCATCCATGTTATATATTAGTACTTCAAATGTTTATGGTTAAATAATATTCCATTGTATGGATATGCCACATTTGTTTATCCATTCATTTGTTGATGCACACTTGGGTTATTTCCACTTTTTTTGTCTATTATGAATAATGCTATTATGAACATTCACATACAAGTTTCTGTGTAAAACTGTTCTGTTTTTTTAAAATACATTTTATTGATTTTTTTACAGAGAGGAAGGGAGAGGGATAGAGAGTTAGAAACTTTGATAAGAGAGAAACATCGATCAGCTGCCTCCTGCACACCCCTTATTGGAGATGTGCCCGCAACCAAGGTACATGCCCTTGGCCGGAATCAAACCTGGGACTCCTCAGTCCGCAGGCTGACCCCCTATCCACTGAACCAAACCGGTTAGGGCAGAATGTCAGTGAGAATTTTTGGTGACCAAAACCAAGCCCACTTGTCTGCTATTCAACAACTACTGGAACAAGAAGAAAAAACTCCCTTCTAAACTAAGTAATGATCAGAAAGAAAGCAGAGTGGTATTGATGCATGAGGTCCATGAAAGAAATACCCAAACTTGCAGAGAATTTTTGTGAGTTTATTTGAGCCAAACTGATGACAATTGCTGGAAAGCAAAATCTCAATGGTTTGAAAAAATGTTCCAAGGAACGTCAGTTTTGCAGCTTATTTTATACATTAGAATCAAAGGAGGAGGCATAAGGGGGTTACATAAAATTCATTGGTGGTAGATTAGAAAGGTCAGAGGAAACAAAGAGAGAAATCTGTGAGATTGGATAAAGAATAAATCGGAGAAACACATGCTTCTTTCACATAGGTAGGTATAAGATAGCTACCAATAAACATATATAGAACATAGATAGGGATTTAGGAAACAAGATAACAGATATCTCATGCTCTGATGGGAGGTTGTACTCTGAGGGGTCTGGAAAGGAGATTACTCTGACATTTCAAAAGTATGTTACCTCAGATGCAAAAAGGCAACAGACAAGCTTACCCAAGATAAAGATTGACCTTTGTCAAGGAAGCCACAGGCCTAGGACTAGGACTTGACTACCCACTATAGCTCACTTTTTGTTAGGAATTGTTATGTTTGACCATCCAATGTGGTTACTTTTTGTCTCTGAGTTCATAGGGTATGCTATGCAGGCCTCTCCTGAGCTTGTCAGGTTTAATATATGGCCCTTTTTGTCCACAATAATATGAGAATTTAAAAAAGGAGGGAAAGGCTAAGACAATGGGCAAGTGAAAAATACATGCTCGAAGCATGATATCATCCAAGCAAGTAAATTGGGGGGGAAAAAAATCCATGAAATCAATAAAATTAAAGAAAATGTCACCTCTCTGAAGTAAGAGCTCAAAGAAGAGATACAAGGGTTTGAAGAGGAAATGATGTAACAACCAAAGGAGATTTAAAAATATGGCCCTGTAGCAATAAGATTCAAACTTCATAGAAAGAAAAGTTACATAAAAGTAATCAAAAAGAAGACTGCATCTATAGGCAGTGACAAGAACAGAATTGAGAAAATTAAGCAAAATGAAATAAAACAATAAAGAGCTAAACTGGATTAGAAGAAAGTGATATTTGACAAACAGACAAATATTGTCTGATATACAAATAATTTTTTGCTTGAAGACAATAGCAGAAGAAATATAATTGAAAAATGAAGATATAGAGGAAACTTTCCCCAAATGAAGGAAAATCTTAATTTACCTAAAATTACAAGACCCATAAAAATCATTGTAGAACAATAAAAAAATGAGAGACATTTTTATATAGACACCAAAAAACAAAATATAAAGAAATAACTCAATGGTTATCCAGGTTTTTAAAAATATCAACTCAATTACAAGGAGAGAAATTTCCATTATAATGGCTGGCAATTTTCATAACAGGATCATTCAAAGTTAGAAGACAGTATAGTAATTTTTTAGAGTATAAAAATACTTACAAATTAAATCAAATTAAGCTTCCATTTAAGAGTAAATAATAATGATGATCATAGTCAATTTTACTGAATTCCAGACACTATGTAAGTGCTTGTGTATATTATCTCATCTAATTATCTCAATAACAGCATGAGGTGAAAATCACTATTAGCCACATTTTAAAAATGAAGTTCCTGAGACCTAGGGAAATTAAGTAATTTCCCCAATATCACATAGCTTGAAGTGGCAGAACCAGGATTTGAACACAGGTGTCTGGTGCCAGATCCTACTTTCCTAAGTCATCCTATTTTCAAACTTGTAACAACCCAGGGATATAAGCCCTTGAAAATCTACCAGAAGACAAATGCCTGTGATACAAGAACTGAATGGGAAAGGTGTAGTGGATAGGAGCAGTGGTGAGCATTGAGCCCATTTTAATTTAGAATGGCCACAGCACAGATGTGAAGAGAATGTTTATTTAATTAGGTATGTGGTTGGCAGCCCAAGGAGCCCTGCCTCCTGCTATTCCTGCCCCCGTTGGAGTCTCTCTCTTTTAAGCTGGGCCTAGATGCTTCTTTGCAATGAAGAGAGAACAGCAAACATAACGGATGTCACTTCCAGGATTAGGCTACAAAAAGACTTCGCCCCTCCTAGTGCTTTCTGCCTTAGGAGCCCCTCCTCTGAGGAAAACTCTTGAGCCTTGAGATGACCACATCCCAGGCAATACCTTGTGAGACACCTTGAGTCAAAAGCAGAAGAGCCAAGCCAGGGCTGCAGAACTGGTGTGATAATAAATGTTTGCTACTTTAACTCACTAAGTTTGGGGCAATTAGTTACACAGCAATAGATAACTAATATAAGATTCAAATATCATAAATTTAGTCCCAGTAGCATGAAAACTCTTTCAGATCTACCATTCTAGAAAGACCAGTCCGGTCCCAAAGAGAATCCTGTTGTGTGTATGTTTGTTTCAGGGATAGAGAGGGTGAAACCCCACTTCCTTCTGCCACCCTGCCACTTCAATCAGAGTAACTCTACATCCATGTTCTGCTTAGAGACAGTTTGTGTGTTTGTATGTGAATGAGCACATCACTGGACCAGCAGCGACAAAGATAGTGACCACAGTAATCACCATGGCTTCCATTTAGCAACTGAAATAGAATTAACCTTTTCTTTTAAAAGAACCTCTTTTATTATAAAATAATACCCATTAAAAATATAGAAAATAAAAATAAAAATAATTTTTGGTTGTGCCACAGCTCCAACATTAAAAAAAAAATCTTTCCTTTTTTTTAATGCAGCCTCTTTTATTTTTACATCATTACTGGCAATATGCAAAATAAGTATAAATTTTTAATCTTCCACTAGAGGCCCGGTGCACAAAATTCATGCACTGGGGGCGGGGGAGGTAGGGTCCCTCAGCCTGGCCTGGGCCCTCTCACAGTCCAGGACCCCTCACTCCTTACTGCCTGCCTGCTGACTCTTTACCACTCAGTTTGCTGCTCCTTAGCGCTACCATGGAGGTGGGAGAGGCTCCCGCCACTGCCGCTGTGCTCACCAGCTATGAGCCTGACTTCTGGCTGAGTGGCACTCCCCTTGTGGGAACGCACTGACCACCAGGGGGCAGCTCCTGCATTAAGTGTCTGCCCCCTGGTGGTCAGTGTGCATCATGCAACCGGTCGTTCTACCGTAACTGTCACTTAGGTTTTTATTATATAGATATTTCACTTAATGTTGTTATATCATTAGCATCTTTGATTTTTTCATACATTTCTTTAGTTAGTCTAATAATATTTCAACCACGTATGCCTATCTGGGGGCATGAAGGTCGTTTCACATGTGGCTGCAGGAGAGCTTGGCTTATGCTTGTAACTCTTATAGATAACACTACAGTATAGGCCCTGGAGCATGTAGCCTTCAGTGCGGTGTGTTCCTTAGAGTAAATTCCCATACGTGGAAATAATGAGGTGAAATAGATGCCTGGGCCTGACACTGAACGTCAGCTTGTATTTCCGAAGTCCTGCCTGTTTGCTCTTTCACCCCCGGGCAAGGAGGCCCCCTTCAGACACTCTGCCCATCCTTTGCGTGCTCCCCCAGAGGAGAGAGATGTTACTTTAAGAGGATTTTACTTTTTGTTCCATTGATAGCTAATGAGTCTAACCCTTTCCCTCAATGGTGTAACCAAGTAATGATCTGTTTCTTTTGTGGTCTATGGATCCATGGTCCCCAGCCTTCAACCCAATTTTATTCTGTTCAGATTTTTAGCTCTTGAATCAAGCACTGTCCACCACACACTCAGTCTTGATCAGTGTTCTGAGCACCCTGGGAGTCTCCAAGATTAAGATCTGTCCCCACTAAATGAAACTCCTGAGAGAAGGCAGGGCTGTGCTTCCCCCCTGTGTTTCTGCAGTGCCCACACAAAGCCCCTGCCTCGTCTGTTCAGGGAATGTGTTGAGGGAACATGTGCCTTCATGCTCATGGTATCTGATGAGTCTTGCTTTGAGATGTTATTTTCATCTTGGCATCTTGACCTCATTCTCTGGTTTCCAAATTAGGGCTGCTGCTAGCTTCAGAAGTCACCCCAACCTTCTTCCATTTCCTAAGAAGTCAATATGTCTAGCCACCCCTCCACCACCACCCCCAGCCCCACATTAAAGAGAATTCAGGAACCTGGATGATCCCATTTCTCAGTTACAGGCTTCATTTAGCCCATGCCCTCAGGCATCCACAGAGACGTTGTCTTGGGCAAACTTAATTATTGCATCAGAAGAAAAAACATGTTCTCATGTTAGTCTTGGGGAGGGAGCAAAAGTCGTCAAGGCTTCCTGTAATTTTCATTACCAGTAATGACATTTTCCACAATTTTGAATTCACTGAGTTATTTTTATTCTTTTTACATTTCTTGTCTAAAGGGCAACAGAATCTATGAAGTGAAGCCTGATAGCAGATATTATAAATTCAAGGAATTGTCAGGAATTTTGAAAGGTCACCTAGTCCAGCGGTCGCCAACCGATGGTCCGCGGACCACTGGTGGTCTGTGAGGTCCGAAAGGGTGGTGACCGCTGGTTTAAGGAAACCTTTGGAGCAGAGCCATGGCTAAACCCTCTGGCCATGAGACCTCATTGAACTCAGAGGGCTGACTTCCACGGCCTGCCAGGAAAGGGTCCCTTCTATGGTCTAGACACTCCCCCGATCAGGAAGGCCTCCCCAGGTCTCATAGTCACCCTTTAGAATAGCAGTTGTGGCGGGAGGCTGCCGGTTTCCTGTCAGAGCCCTCAGTGGGGCAGGGCACTGAAGTCACCTGGGAGCCTTAGGGCCTGATGTCCATGTCACACTCAGATTAATTAAATCAGATTTGAGGGTGGGGAAGCCAGAAATCTGTTTGTTTTAATGATGTTCATATGAAACCAGAGTTGAGGCCCACAGCTCTGTCTCTGCCGATTTGTCAAGTGTTTCATGTGGAAGGGACATTAAAGGAAAGGACTATAGGTTCCTGGTTCCCACCTGTCTGAACGTTAGGATCTCCTAGAAAGATTAAACAACTTGTCCATGCCCAGCCCTACCCCCAGGGGTTCGGACTGACATGGTCTGGGGCCTGGCAACTCTTTGAGAGCTTCTGGGACTCCCTGTCTACGACTGAGGACCACCCACTTGATCCTTTATGAGCCGTCTTTGTCACCAGACCTGCAGAGGGCTCCAAGAAAGAGCCACACGTACAAGAGCACCCATTTGCAAGGGACCTGAGGCCCATCTAGAGACATCCTAGTGGATCATGGAACCTGATTTACTTCCACCAGCCTATTTATAAAACAGAGAGCAAATGCTGAGAGAAGCCTAGTGACTGGCCCAGGACCAGGACTTGGTGGCAGCAGCATACCAGGGACCCTGAGTTCTGCTGTCAGCCGGGAGGTCTTCCATAGTCAAGCTGCTACTCAATGTGAGTCACTCAGAAAGATGAAGTCTCATTGCCTGGAGTGGCAGCCAGATACATGGTCCCCCCCGTGCAAGCACAAGTGTCTGAGAGAGGGAGGCAGGGAGGAATTTTATACTCACAGAGGAGAAGGTGATGTAAAGACAGAGCAGAACGAGATTTGAAGATGTTGATCTTGAAGATTGGAGTAATGTGGCCACAAGCCAAGGAATGTCAGTAGCCATCAGAAACCGAGAGAGGCAAGAAACAAATATTCCCTTTGAGCTTCCAGAAGGAGCAAGGCCCAGCAACACCTCAATTTCAGACTTCTAGCTTCCAGAACTGAGAGAGAATAAATGTCTACTGGGTTAGCCACCAAGATGGTGGTCATTTGTTATAGCAACCATAGAGAACTAATACACCTAAATAACAAACCTTTCAGATTATGAAATAGAAACTGGAATACTTGTCTATGTGACTAGTTCTAACCCACATTTTCCTGGGCTACTAATTCAAGGAGGTAAAGTGAAAATGGGTGCTTGGGGTTTAAAACTTCCTACAGGGTTCCCCAAAGTTGAATCTAGCCCTCCTGTTGCTTTCATTGGTCTTTCAGAGAGCACCCCTGACAACCTGGAGCACCAGACATTGCCTTCTTCCAGGTCTACATGCATGAAGTGTGTGGGCTGCAGTACACACCTGGCCACTGCGGTGCTGCTGAAGGGATATGACTTGCCTCTTGTTCTTCTTTACCCCTAAGTCCAGGCCCAGGGACAGGGACACCCTGGCCAGGCATAGGAGGAGTAGGAGGGCTGCACGGGTCTTCCTCTGCCTCCTACAACTCTCCTTTATGTAGCCTCGAGCTCACCAGGACCCCTCCCATTGACCAACATATATGTTGAGTCCACTCATTAGAAGCAGTTGGAATTTCACCCTTTAGAGCTCAGCTCAAAGGTCCTTTTCTTTGAAACCTTCCCTTACATCCCAGACTAGGTCACGGGGTCAGGTTGGTCAGTGGGAAACAGATGGCATATTTAAATTGGGTAATTTGATGAGGGTTCAGTGAAAGGACCTCTTACAGTGTGTGGGCCAGGGTAGGGGAAATCCACAGGGGCGGGTGGTCCTCTGAGTCACTAGGCTAAATTATTGGGTCCGGATCTCTACTACTCTGCCCCTGGGAGCGGGGCAGGAGTTCTCAGAACCTGAATGCAAGCGGGCGCAGACAGGAGCAGAGCCTTCAGTAGAAGATGTGGCCAGCCCAGGCCTGCAGCAGGCAGGGAGACAGGGGAACCAGTGCCCACTTCCCCCTCCGGCCTCCACCCTTCGGTCTTCCTTGGTGCCCCCATCAGGTGAACTCAGCTGGAAGCCACAGGCCCTGTAGGGACTCAGTCTGCATCCCTCACATCTGGGCCTCCGGCATCTGTGTGACTGTGCGACTCTTGTCTTCCCCCACAGGAGTGTGGGTCCCTCGAGGAAGGAACATGGCACGTCTTGTTCACTGGGTGGTGCCGGGCGTAGCTGGAGGTCGCTGACATTTGCTGACTGACCAGTGGGTGCTGCAGAAACACGTGGGAGTTGGACCACCCTGGAAAAGTGTCATTAAGGAACCCAGAGAGGGAATCACAGCCTCTCACTCCCCAAACGAGAGGCCGGCCTCCTGTCCTCTCATCTCTTTACGTGACGCAGGAAGCCTCAGAAGAGGGGGCCACGGGGCAACCACCGCCTTGTCTCCAGCTCCATGGTCACAGCGCCCTAATCCCAACAACACTCTACATGGGGAGGGCCCAGCGATATGGATATTTCCCCAGACATGTGGCTGCTCCCCTGAGATGTTGTGGTTCTCTCTTTTATTTCCCTTGTTCTTCTGCCCTAACTCCTCTTATGTCCCCTACTATGGACTGAATGTTGGTATCCCCCCAAAATGCACATGTGGAAACCCTCCCCTCCCATGTGAGAGTATTTGGAGGGATCTTTGGGGTGATCAGGTTATGATGAGGTCAGGAGGGTGGAACTTGAACTCTGTCTCTCTCTGCACTGTGTGAGGACGCAGCAAGAAGGCGGCTGTCTGTGAAGCAGGAAGAGTCCTCTCGCCAGAGCCCGACCACGCTGGCATCCTGATCGTGGCTGTCCCAGCCTCCAGTGCTGGAGAAATAAAAGGTGTTTAAGCCGCCCCATCCACGGTGTTGTGTTAAAGCAGCCGGAACTGACTCAGAGTCCCTGACAGCCACCCTCAGGCCCCGCATCCCTGAGCCGGGACTGACCTGCTCATGAAGCTCCCCCTCTGTCCTGCCTGTGTGGCATCTGAGAGGGGCTGGTTCCTGCCTGAGGGCGACATGTCCCTGCCTGAAAAGGGCACCATATGGTCGGAGGACTGGCTCGGTTTCCCACGTGGTAAAAGCTGGCCCTGGAGTGACGAGTGTGTAATGCAGGAGACAGACTTCTCCACCCTCAGGGGCAGCTGCAGGTCCTGGACCTCTGAGCTGTGTCTTCAGAGGGTGAGGGGTCAGGCCCACCGGATGACAGGAGAAGCACCTGCGGCTCCGGCTCTCTCCCTGGCCCTGCACTTGCTGAGCCTGTGCTGTGGGCAGGCTGTGACCTGGGTGCTGGGCTCAGGGGGGGAGAAACTTCCAGGGGCTCATGTCTTGTCACCAGACAAAGATCCAAAGGCCGTGCTAGCCATGTGCTGGGATGGGGGCTGCAGGTGGGGGAGGGGGACAGGGAGTCAGAAGCAACCTGGGGCAAGTAGGGAACTTGAGCTGGGCCTCAAGAGGACCAGGCCACTTTCCTGGCTCAGGAAAGAGGCCCCTGGAGTCCCTGAAGAGAAGCTGTGCCCGCTGAGACCAGCAGACAGGCTCCTTACAGGGTGGCTCAGGGCAGAATGACCTTGAGCCCCAGCCTCAGGTAGGTCTCTGGCATTCTTCTGTTCTTGCTAGCCCCTTCTGTTTGATCCCTATGAGTAAACAGCTTCTGTTTCTCCAAGCAAGTGTCCTTCACCTCACTGCCATTAAAGTCACTCATTTTATATCTAAAATAAAATTTAACTAGACATCCTTTTAATTGATCTGGCCGCCCAACCTGGAGGACAGTGAGAAGTCACAGGTTAGGTGAAGGGCTTTCCACAAGGGCCCCTGAGAGCTCCAGGGTGCTCAGGAGAGGGCTGCGCTGGCCTCTCTGCCTGAGACATGGGCCGCGCAGCAGTGGCCCTCTCTCCTGCGGAGAAGATAGCGACCTGGGCCCCTTTCCCAGAGATAAGTGTTGACTAGGCTGTGATGGGGCTGGGGAATGGGCAGTTTTAAACCATCCAGGGCAGTGATTTGAATGTGCAGCTGGGATTGAGAACCACTCGCCCGAAGAATGGGAGCCTCTTCTTTGCATGCCAGCCTGAGGTGGGAGACACATTCCAAGTCCATGCTCTCCACCTTGGGAAACCAGGCACCATCTCACAGGTCTTATTTTTGTATTTTTCAAACCAATGGTCTTTGGGGGAATTGAGTGCTGATGGGCTTGAGAAAGAGTAAAAGCACTGGCTTTCCTTCCTCTTGGAGCGCCAGCTCATGGGAGCAGGAGGAACTTCTACAGCGGCTCAGCTGGGCTTGGGAGGGAGGCTCTGACTGCACCCATGAGAGCTTTAGAAAAAGGTCACGAGGAGATATTAAATGTCATCACTTTCAAATTGCCATATATATATATATATATATATATATATATATATATATATATATATATATTAGTTGGAATAATTTGAAAAGCCACTTGAGAGATAATCTGAAGATGTGTGGACAGCGCATTATGCAGATGCACACATTGGACCCCCCTGACTTCTTCAGCAGGAAGAGAGGATGGTTGTGCTGGGGGTCGGGACTCAGGAGACGAGATTGGTGACAGGGAGATCAGGCATGATGTTAAGCCAAAGGAATATAAAACCACACATAAAAATCATCTTGACTATGCAAACATCAAGAATATAGGCCACAATTTTAAAGTATTTCCAAGCATAATTGAGTTGCAAGTTGCCTTCTCCCTGGAAGTACGATTTTCACATTTGGCAAATAAAAAGATAAAAATGCTCAGTTGCATTTGAGTTTCAGATAAGTGACAAACTTTTAGTTCAAGTATATCCTAAATATTGCATGGACCATACTTATAGTAAAAAAAGGACTCATTATATATCTAAAATAAAATTTAGTTAGGCATCCTTCAATTTATCTGGCAGCCCAGCCTGGAGGACAGTGAGAAGTCACAGGTTAGGTGAAGGGCTTCCCAACAAGGGCCCCGGAGAGCTCCCAGGTCGCCCAGGAGAGGGCTGCGCTGGCCTCTCTGCCTGACATGGGCCGTGCAGCAGTGGCCCTCTCTCCCAAGCCTTCTGGCCAACAATTTCCTTATTTCCTAGACTAAAGTGCAGCTGCTTTCGTGGATACATCTAGTTCATGTCAATGGTAGCACTAATGTTTATTTGTGTTGTGTGTCAGAACTCTCAATGGTGTCATAGTCTTAACCACAGCTATGCATTTGTATCCCTGATGGGTCTCCCACAAGGGTCAGCTTCTTCTCTTTTTTCCCCCCCAATATATATTTTGTTGATTTTTTACAGAGAGGAAGGGAGAGGGATAGAGTTAGAAACATCGATGAGAGAGAAACATTGATCAGCTGCCTCCCACACACCCCCCACTGCGGATGTGCCCACAACCAAGGCACATGCCCCTGGCCGGAATTGAACCTGGGACCTTTCAGTCTGCAGGCTGATGCTCTATCCACTGAGCCAAACCGGTTAGGGCAGGGTCAGATTCTTAAGACACCTTCTCTAAGGTGAGGACTATTCTCAACACCCTTTTGTGGGTGAGGAAACTGGTGCTCAGAGGAAGGGTGAGAACTTGCTCAAGGTCACAGGCTGGAGGGTGGCGCAGCTCATGGCCTCCCTCAGGTCTGGCACCAGGAAACATTTCTCTGCATCATTTTATCACTTTAGCCTCTGAAGCAGTCTTGTAAGGTAACCACTGGGATGAGAAAGCAAAAGCCCCTGAGTTCCCCCCACCCCCTATCCCAGCACAATTCCATGGGTCTCTTCTTTCTTTCTTCCTCCTATCCGCCCCCCGCAATCTCCTTTCTCCTTTCCCTTTCCCTTCTCCTTCTCTCTACTTTCCCCTCTACCTTTCTCCCTGCCCCCCCTTTCCTTCCTCTCCTTTTCTCTCTTCCTCCTTCCAGCCCCACCCCCCAGCTGCAATGAAGGCTTTTGGAATCTTCATATCTGTTAGACTCCCCTCACTTGCTCTGGGACCTCAGGCAAATCCCTAGAGCTCCTATTCATCGGTGCTCTGCCCATAAGACAGGAAGAAGAACCCTGCTGCATGTGCTTGGCTTTGAGGGGCAGCCTTCCCCACCGGGCCTGTGGCCTGCCCAAGGAGCTTTCAGGGGCCTTATTTTTTCGACACATCTTTTCCCATCGTCCAGGGCTTTAATGACTGATTCATGGCCCAAATGAAAACAAACAAAATAGTGTGCATTATGCTGTTGAATTTCTGGCTTGGTCTTACCAATCTTACTTCCTCCAGAAAGAACCAAGATTGAGACTTTTAAAGAAAACCCCAACAGACAGTCAATTGTATTTATTTCTCGGCCGGATCCTTAAACTAAAGTCTTGTTGCAAAGAAATTGCTTCCCACTTTTCTCATTTCTCTCAGCCCCTTCAAGGTCTTTCACTAAACCAAATCCTGAAACTTTCTTGGAAATCCAGAAAATTAAGTGAAACAAGACCACTGTAGAAACCTAAGAATATATTAAATGGTCTGGCACAAATTAATGAAAACCTCTTTACTTGTAAAAGAAAAATAAAGATTCAGTTCATTCAAACAAGGAAAGCTCTGTGGAGGAAGCATACATTTTCCATTTGCCTTCCACACCTCCCGGTGGAATGAGCAGTAAGTGAGAAGTACGCGCACTCCTGAGCCTCCAGTGGGAGGAGGGAGGAGAAGAGGCGTCCAGCACAGGGCTGAGTCTTCTCAGGAATGGGGAGAGGGAGCATCATTTCCATTTTCCAACGAGGAAGCAGGCACTGAGAGGCACAGAGACTTTCCCAGAGCCAGGAAATTGTGATGGTGGGCCTGACCGAGGCACTGAGCTTTCCACCACACTCGCCTCCCTGGTAGGACAAAACCTCCAAAGTCTAATGGAGCAGGGATTCTTCAAAGGGGAGAACTGGCCTTGGACCTGTGGTTGGCCATGAACCATTTCTGGGGTCTTCCCTGTGGTCTCACTTTCACTGCTCTGGGGAAGCCTCTGAAGATTTCTCATCATCTTCAGAGTCATCCTTGGGCCCCTCTCCATTCCCACTTGTCTCTCTCAGGACCAAGTATAATATTTTTTTCAGCTTCAGTATGGAGGGGAGGCAAAGACCAGAGATCCCAGGCATCAAATAAGCTGTTTTTGAATTCACTTCTTGAGCTTGGTGACCTAGGGCAAGTCCTTCCTTCCTCCCTCCCTCCCTTCCTTCCTCCCTCCCTTCCTCCCTCCCTTCCTTCCTTCCTTCCTTCCTTCCTTCCTTCCTTCCTTCCTTCCTTCCTTCCTTCCTTCCTTCCTTCCTTCCTTCCTTGAGAGAGGAAGGGGAGAAAGAGAGAGACAACCATGGAAGTGAGAGAGAAACACTGATCAGTTGCTTCCTTTACTTACCCTGACTGAGGATCAAACTAGCAACCTGGGTATGTACCCTAACCAGAAATCAAACCCACAACCTTTTGGTTACAGGATGATGCTCCAACCAACTGAGCCACACTGGTCAAGGCAGGGCAAGTTATTTAACCTATAGGACTTAGGCTCCTCCTATGCAAAGCAGGTACTTTGATTGCCACTCACAGGCTCTTGTAAAGATTAATTACGCATTGGTGATGCTGAATAACAATCTCTTCCTAATCCATTGAGGACTCCATACCCCATCTCCTCTGAGCCTGAAAATGGTCCAGATTAACCAGAGCCCTGATGAGTGGGAAAGTCTGTGAAGAAAGTTTGTATGCAGAGGTCCACAGCGTCCCCCCCCCCCCGCCTCTCTTTATCCCCCCCCTTTTTTGTACTTTATTGATTAAAGTATATGTTTACTTCCCCGCCCCCCTCCCACCATGACCTCTCTCTGCCACTCCCATGCCCCAGCACATGCCCTCACCACCCTAGTGTCTGTGTCCATTGATTATTTATGCTTATATGTATGCATGCAAGTCCTTTGGTTGATCTCTTATCCCCCTCCCCCCTTCCCCTGCCTTCCTTCTGAGGTTTGACAGTCTGTTCAATGCTTCTCTGTCTCTGGATTTATTTTTGTTCATCAGTTTATGTTGTTCATTATATTCCACAAATGAATGAGATCATGTGATATTTGTCTTTCTCCAACTGTCTTATTTCACTTAGCTTAATGCTCTCCAGGTCCATCCATGTTGTTGCAAATGGAAAGAGTTCTTAAATAGACATTTATCCAAAGGGGATATACAGATGGCCAAGAGATATATAAAAACATGCTCAAAGTCACTGATCATTTGAGAGATGCAAATCAAAATGACAATGAGGTACCTCTCACACCTGTCAGAATGGCTATCATCAACAAATTAACAAATGGCAAGTGTTGGCGAGGATGCAGAGAAAAAAGAACCCTCGTGCACTGCTGGTGGGAATGCAGACTGGTGCAGCCACTGTGGAGAACAGTATGGAGTTTCCTTAAAAAAATTAAATATGGAACACCCATTTAATCCAGTAATCCCACTTCTAGGAATATAGACCAAGAAATCAGAAACATCAATCAGAAAGGATATATGTATCCCTATATTCAAAGAAGCACAATTTACAACAGCTAAGCTCTGGAAACAGCCCATCAGCAAATGAGTGGATTAAAAATCTGTGGTACATCTACATGATGGAATACTACACAGCGTCCCTCTCCTGATACAAAGTAATGAGGCATCTCCAGTCGGAGACTCAGCCTTGAATGAAATGGAGTCCGGGGTGGAATGATTTTCAGGGATCTTTGCTCTCTCCCTGGGGTCAACAGGAGGCCAAATTGGCACATGGAGAAATGCTCTTCTCATAATTAGGGATCCATTGGGACTGACAACCAGGCCACTGTTGCCTGATGCTCAAGTCCCCACCAAGAACCTTTTGGAAAAGTGAAATCCTAGTGACACCCAAGGGTGGTGGTGTGATCAGTTGAGGTGACAGACTCTCTAAGCTCTGGGAAGAATGGTAGAGGAAGTTCACACTGTTCCCTGGCCCCGGCCAGAGGCAGTGCCCATGCCAGGCATCCTGTGCCCAGTGCTCCTGCTGCTGGCCTGCCCCCCATCCAGCCCACAGCCTCTGCCAAAGGCTGAAGTCACGGCCACCTCCTCCAAGGCCCTCTGTGGCTGTGCCAGGAGCTGGGCATTAGCCTCCTTTCACTTCTTTGGAGGGAATGAATTATGGCAGGGTCACTTTAACATCAGTTAGAGATTATTTTTGGAGACGAAAATCTCTTTAGCAGCTGGCATTGGAGGTTACACAGCGACTCTGGGATACTCCAAGCAGACCTGCCAAGGGGAGGTTGTCATCAAATGGCACTCTGGGGACCATGTTTACAGACTCACCTTTGGAATACGCTGCGGTGAGCGTGCTCCAGCCAGGATGGGGCCCTCTGCTAGCACAGGACACACCCTCATTTACGGTGGGGTGGTGCCCAGGGGCGAATTCATGGGTGGGAATGGAGCAGGATCCAGACACATCTACTACCTCATGCAAGTTATCTAATTGCACAAGGGACCCAGTGTCTGGGAGACCGCATGCCTGGCTGGTCCTGAACATTTCAAAAGTCCAGGTCTTTTGTAACCCTTTGCTGCCAAGCACTGTCTGGTCCCCGCGCTCCTGTAGCTGGTGCCTGCATACACTGTGCGTTTCTGTCTTCGTGATGAGACAGGTTTCCAAGCTCAGAGGTGCACCGCATGCCTTGTTTCTCATTGCGTGGGGCACACTCCTGGGTGCTGCTAGGTGATGAAGACCCCCGGAAGCTTCCATGCAAACTGAAGAACAGGCGTTTACTCTTGTCAACCCCCAATACGTTTTCAAGTTTAAAGGGCCCTTAGAGACAATCTAAGCCAGTGACTTACTTTTTTGAGTGAATCTACCATAAGAATTATGTGTGTGTTAGTTCGCCAGGGAAACAAAATGCTAATGGGGGCTTTAACATCAAAACTGCCGTTCTCTCAGTTCTGGAGACTGGAAGGCCAGGGTCGAAGTGTCAGCGGTGTGGTTTCTCGATGCCTCTCTCCGTGGCTTGCTCTCTCTTCTGCTGTGTCCTCACATGCTCTTTCCTCTGGGCATGTGGGCTCCTAGAGCTCTTCTTGCATCCAAATTTCCTCTGCTTGTAAAGACACCAGTCAGCGCGCACCCAGCTCCAAAACAGAGTCACATTCTGAAGTACTGAAGTACTGGTTGGTTGGGCTTCAACATGGGAATATTGAGGGGACACAATGTAGCCCCAAACTCAGTACTCAATGATAACTAAAATATAAATTTTATAAGAAACAGTACGTACCTTACCACGTGGGAGGCGATTTGATATTTGCTTATTCTGTTCCATTTAAAAGTAGAATTCTACTCTCTTAAAAATAATGCTAGTTATGACTCATAGAAATGATTTCACAGCCCACTAATGGCTGCAACTTGCGGTTTTTCAAACTGTGATCAAGGCCAAATATTGTAAGGCTCTATGTCCACACTGATCTAAGGAGATAAACAAATACTGGTCAGGGCCTAAGCTTTTATCATAAGGATGGAGGAGCTGAGACCATGGGTAGTCTGATCCTCCTGTCCAGGGAATGTTGGTTACCTCGGTGGCCCAGGGCTGGGAATGTGGGGATCGAGGCTTCTTCCAGAAAGAAAAGTGGCAAGGCAAGGTCATAATAGAAGGTGACTGGGGTCAAAATAGGGGGACCAAATCTGCTCCAATTCCAAAAGCAATGCAGGGCAGAGAGAATGAGAATTGGAATTGGAACAGATTTGGTCCCCCTTTGATCACAGATCAAAGGGCCAGACTCTGGGCAGATGTAGGAACAGAGAGACAAGCCAGGATGAATCCTAACGAGGTGGCATGGGGTCAGCCCTGCATGCTGTGTGCTGGTAGAGTACTGTCCTGCAAGACCACCTCGTCTGATTAGCCTTTTGCTAAAGGACAATGGGAAGCTCTGGCTAAGGCGAGTGTGACAGGACACCTGACCCTTCACACTGCAAAGCCTGGGGAGGCTTTAACTTCTGTATGTTAAGAGGCGCAGAAAGCCATTCCTACAATTCCAACATGGTCATCCTAGTATTTTGTCAATTAGTTTCCTAAAACACAGTCTAATTTAGTCAATCATGTGTTTGTATAACATGTATTGTTTCCAGGTAGACTACATAGCTGCTTCCTTGGAGCAGAGTAAACATTCTGTAACTTGGCATTTGAGATCCAGGGCCCTTCAAAACCCTTCTCTGACTTACATCTTTCCAGCTCTCTCACTGCACCCCAACCACTACCACAGATTTGTATATCCAACACCATTGCAACAACACTGATAGCATGGTGCTCTGCTTTTTCAATAATAAAAATAATTTCATCCCTGGCCGGTTTGGCTTGGGTGGATAGAGCGTCAGCCTGTGGCTTAAAGGGTTCCAAGTTCTATTCCAGTCAAGAGCATGTACCTGGGTTGCAGGCTTGATCCCCAGCCTTGGTCAGAGGACCTGCAGGAGGCAACCAATCCATGTGTCTCTCTCACATGGATGTTTCTCTCTCTAAATATCAATGGGGAAAAATATCCTTGGGTAAGGATTAACAAAATATCTATCTATCTATCTATCTATCTATCTATCTATCTATCTTTATCTATTAATAATTTCAAAAGATATCATACCTAAAAGAGTATAAGCTGTTTTTAATAATAAAATTAATTGCAAAAATAAGTTATACATAAATGAGTATCCGTACAGTTCAAACAAACAAACAAACAAACAGAAGTCTACTCCCACCCAGCTTTCACCTGCCTTAGGAAGCCTCTGTGCCCTTCCTCAATGCTCTTCACCCTACCCTGAATATTACTTTATCATCTCTTGCTTTTCTGGATAGTTTGCAGTGTGGTATCTTTTAAAAAATTATATTTTATAATTATATATTACTGGTGTTTAAAATGCAGTTGTATATTGATTTTTAAAAATTCCAATAAATGTGGTAAAATTTTATGTTAATTTGAATAATATATTTCCAGATTCTTTTGAGTTTTCTATGTAGAAAATCTAAACATCTGCAAATAATGACAGCTTTAATTGTTGTATTCCAATCTCTTCAAATTTTATTTCCTTTTTTTTTCTTCTTATTGTACTGGCTAAGTTCTTTAGTATATTACTAAGTAGAAAAGTGAAAGCAGGCATTCTTGTCATTTTTTCTTATCTTAAAGGTAACCTTAAACACCTTTACATATGATTTGCTGTAGACTTTGTTGGTGCCCTTTGTGAAGTTAAAGAAGTTCCTCTCATTCCTTGCTTTTTACTATTTTGTATAGTTTTGTCTTGTTTTTTAAGTCATGAATAAATGTTGAATTTTATCAAACAGATCTTTGCATCTATAAATGCAAATATTTGGCTTTGCTTCTTTAAGCTACTGACATAATCAATTATATAAAATGATTTAAAAAATTAAACCAGTATCTCAAAGTGGTCATGATGTATGTTCCTTACACATTTGCTTTAAAGTATTTTGATTTCTTTATAGCATTTTGTTTAGATTTTTTGTCTCTACAAAGGAAATTGAGCTGTAGTTTTATTTTCTTGAGGTTTCTTGTCTGGTCTTAGTATCAGGCATTGGATGACCTCATAAAGTGAGTTAGTATGTGTTTTGCTTCTTCTATTTCTTGGAAGAATATGTGCGAGGTAGAATTATCTGTTCTTTGATGTTAGATAGAAATTAACTCCAAGGTCATTTGGGTCTGGTATTTCCTTTGTTAAAGAATATAGCAAGTAGTAATGTTTTCTATTTCTTCTTGAAATAATTTTAATAAATTGTATTTTTGTAGATATGTACCTCTATTATTGTTCATTGTATTTATAACATTTCTTTGTTATTAGTTTAGTTTATGCAATATTATAGTTATAGTACTTCATATTTATATATTCTTTCAATTTAAATTTTTGTGCTTTTCCTCTTTACTTGACTAAAATTACCCAGTATTTATTTACTTTATTAACATTTTTTAATAATTCATTTTGCCTATCTTCTTTATGTTTGCTATCATGTCATTAATTTCTGTTCTTATTATTTTCTTTCTTCTATGCTTTTTCTATCATTTTCTAATTTCATATTTTGGATGCTGAGCTCATCATCTCTGAGTCTTCTTGTCTACTGGAAGCCTTTCAGGCTATAAACTTCCCTTTAACTCGATAGTATTTTAATTATATTCATTTATGAATACTTTCTAACTTTCATTTTTACTTCTTCATTATCCCATGAATTATTTAGAAATGTGTTTTTATAATTTTAAAACAAATTTTAAGTAATCTTTGCTATTTATTCTAAATTATGCTATGGTCAGAATATGTAGTATGTCTGATACAAACTCTTGAAAAATGTTGAAGATGGCTTTATAAGCAATATATGGTCAAATTCATAATGTTCTTATACATAATGTTTGTTAGGTGTGATAGTTGCTTGTTATATCATTTACTTAGAGATGCTATGTTAAAATATTCTATTCTTAAGGTACATTTGTCCATTTCTCCTTGTCCTGGCAATTCTTGCTTTAGTAGTATTTAAAGTTAGAGCTTTTCCACCAGGTCATCATTTTCTAATTCATTTTATTCCATTTTTTAATTTCAATTATTCTGTGTCTTCAGGTTTTATAGTCTATTATAAACATTATATAGTCAGATTTGGATTTTCCTTTTTTTTTTTTTAACTCAGACTGATGGTTCTTATATTTTAGGGGAGGTTTTTGTGCATTTATATTTACAGTGCATCCTTGAACAACACAGGTTTGAACTGCCCAAGTGCACTTGTACACAGACTTTTTTAATAAAGATACAGCAGCCTTTCATATCCCGAGGTTTCACCTCCATGGATTCACCCAACCATGGATCAATAGCAACCCCCCCAACCCCCCCCCCCACACACACACACGGTTAGAAATGCATGGATGCGGAGGGCTGACTCATATACTGATCTACACCGTTTCATACAAGGGACTTGAGCATCTTCAGGTTTTAGTATCCATGTGGCGTCCCAGAACCAGTCCTCTGTGAATATCAAGGGGCATCTGAAGTTTTTGAGGAGTCGAAAGTTATGCCAGGATTTTTCACTGTGTGGGGGTCTGCACTCATAAGCCCTGTGTTATTTAAGGGTCAACTGTAGTGTGATTAGGATTCATGGCTACAATTTTACTCTGCAATTTTTATGATCTCATTCCTTTTTATCTTCTTTTGTGCCTTAATTTGGATGAAGCGCTTGAAAGTCTGATTCCATTGTTTCCCCTCCACTTCTTTTACAGACACGCACTCTGCGGCTGTTCTCCTCAGGTTCCCTTAGCTATGTCAGCGCGCATCCTTAGGAATGTCTACACGTGTCAGTGTCTTTCTTGCCATCTCAAAGGATGCTCTTAGTTCCCAGGTCTACTGCTTTCTAGATGCAGATTTCTAGTTGGAGAACTCTGCTTTGCATGGCTCTTTCCAAGAAGCCAAACCTCATTTTGCTTTTAAAGTTGAGTGCTATTCTTTCTCTTAAAGAGATCCTCCAACCTTTGTAAGTTTAAGATCTCACAAAACCCGGATTGGCCTCTGATATTTCCAAATCATTCTGTGGATTCCTAACTTCTGCGCCCCTCAGCCTTGCATTTGAGATAATGTTTCTTACACCCATTGTTTTGTTTGTCTAGTGAGGAGGTTCATTCAATGGATCTAAAGGACCACACTGCTGCAGCAGGGACTGAGATGGTAAAACTTGCAAAAAAGGGTCCCCCAATATCTATGTGCAGGATTCAGGTGGAGAAAGCTACTCAGCTGCAAACACAAAAGGAAGGCTGTCAGAGAGGGTGGCCCCAGAGCTGTAAGAACAGTGAGCAGGAGACACTTCCCAGGAGCAGAGCCAGCCTCCAGCCAGGGACCATCCCAGCCCAGGGCTGCAGGAGCCAGCAGGCCTCAGTCACATCCCTTCTGCGGTGGAGGGTCTACCGCAGATATCCTGCCTCTGTCTCATTACTGTACCTTGTAGTTTGTGAGCCCCTGGGCCTGACTTAGGTGCTGAGAACCTGCACGTTAAAGAGTCTGCTTCTAGAATGAGATGGGACTTGGGGAAGGGGTGAGGACTTTGCTGGGTGCCCCTGCTCTGGGCCTGAGCCTAGTTCTGTGCTCCCTAGAGTGGCCCTCAAGTTGTTGTCAGGGGCTCCTGGAGCCCTTCCTTGCTTGTTTCACATCAAAAGTTGAGGGGCCACAGCTTGAAAGAAAGCTGTACCCTGGGCTTTCATTTTCTTAACATCAAATAAAATACAAAAGTATTAAGCATGAATAAGTATACATATGTGTCCATGGTGCTATACGATTTTAAATTTTAAATAACTGAACAAAAATATCTTTGAGTGGTTGCAAATCAATTAAAATGTGTATTTAATTTTAAATTCTCCTCTTAACATAAACAATAAACTTCCACGCCCCCTTTACATAAACTAACACCCATGCCCTTCTTCACATAAACACGTATCGTTGGGTTAAAATGTAAGTCAGGGTGCGATAAAATGGCAGAAACCTTCAGATGGAGCCTGGGCTGTGCACTGGAGGCAGCGCATAGGAAGAGGAGAACATGGTCACGTGGTGTTCCTCACAGTGTCTGTAATGTAAACAAACCAGACAGCTCCCCAAGGGGCACACTAGTCTCCCCCGCTGAGACCTGAAACTCACCTGCCTGTGGCCTCCAACTTGGCAGCTGGAGGGGCCCCCAGGAGGGGCCTCGAAGGACTCGTTCTGCTGGCGGCAATGAAGACCCTCGGTTCTTGAGTTCTGCTGAGAAAGAATTTAGAGCCACAAACTCTAGTGCAAGAGAAAGGTCATTCGACAACCAAGTGAAGGTGCCCTGGGAGGAGGGAGGGAGTGGGAGCTCCGAGCTGCCTGGCTGCCGGCAGGCCTTCTCCAGTGGTTCTCAACCTTCCTAATGCCGCAGCCCTTTAATACAGTTCCTCATGTTGTGGTGACCCCCAATTTCATTGTTACAAAAGCATAGTGATTAATCACAGAAACAATATGTAATTATATGTGTTTTCCGATGGTCTTCGGCGACCCCTGTGAAAGGGTCATTCGACCCCCAAAGGGGTCGCAACCCACAGGTTGAGAACCGCTGTTAGCAGGAGGACTGGCTGCATCCTTTTTAAGCCTCCCCGTGGCCTGTCTCCTGTGCGTGTAGGGGGGGTCCTAGTCTATGAGGCCCCTTGTTCCTCCTCCAAGGGGATCTGAGCTGCGTGACTGCCTACACCGAGGGGAGGGCAGGTCCCCTGGGGGAGGTCCCAGCCTGCAGTGGTCGTTTTCTCTAGTTTTGCCCATTGCTAGGCACTGGGGCTTTGCCTTGGTGCAGTCCATACCTGGACTACGGCCCTGCTCTGCCCCCCAGTCTAACTGCCCACTCCATCGGTTCCGTGCTGCTCTGTCGCCACCCTGCACTCTGTCCTCCCAGAATAGCATAATTCACCATAGCTAAGACTTGGAAACAGCCTAAATGCTGATCAGCAGATGAGAGGGTTAGAAAACTGTGGTACATCTACACAATGGAATACTACGCTGCTGTAAAAAAGAAGGAATTCTTACCATTTGCAGCAGTATGGATGGAACTGGAGAGCATTATGCTAAGTGAAATAAGTCAGGCAATGAAAGAAAAATACTACATGATCTCACTCATTTATGGATAATAAAGACCATTATAACCTGATGAACAAAAAGATAGATACAAGGCAGTAAAGCATTGAATAGACTATGAAAGTACAGCAGGAAGGCTGGGGAGTATTGGGGAGGGGGGTTAAGAGATCAACCGAAGGACTTGTATGCATGCATATAAGCACAACCAAAGGACACAAAACACTGGGGGGTGGGATGAGGGCATGCAACAGGGGTTAGGGGAGGCCGGAGGAGGGTCAATGGGGAAAAAAAAAGAGATATATGTACCACTATGTGTAATACTTTAAACAATAGAAAAATAAAAAAGTAAACCAAAATCATATTGGATTATAAGAAAAAAAGAGTTTTCTCAACTTAATTTTTAGTGTGAAGTGACGATGCTCCTAAGGTTTTACTCGCTGACACCTGGAGTGAAGCGGGTCTCTCGGCCTGAGCGACACACAGGGACACTTGGCCAGCTGGACCCAGGCTCAGACCCCGGGGAGCCGGACAGCGGCTCAGCCTGCCTCAGCCTCCCTCCCCCTGTGCCCCCCTGGGCCAAGTGTCATCCCGTGTAGATCGGTGGCTGTCCTCCCTCACTACCCAGGAAGCTCCCTGAGCGGGAGGCACAGCCAGAGCGCCATGGTGCGGCTGGGAGGCAGCAGCCACACAGCGTCACAGCTGGGCCTTCGCAGACCCTGTTCTCTCAGTTCTGGAGGAGAAATGCCAGCACCCAGGTGCGACAGGGCTGGCTGCAGGCCTTGCCTGGGCTTTTAGACAGCCGTCTGCGTGGTCACAAGGATTCTCCCTGTGCGCATGTCTGTCTCCAAGTCCCCTGATCAGGACACCAGTCACATTGAACCAGGGCCCATTCTGATGACTGCACCTTGCATTACTGACTGCTGTGAAGTCAGGGTCTCCAGATAAGGCACTGAGGTACTGAGGGTTAGGACATCAGCATATGAATTTGGGGGAACACAGCTCAACCCATAATGCCATGGGATCTTCATTTCCTAAGTGTCAGGCACAAAAGCAAAAGTAAAAGAATATTTGAAGAATGAAGAAATAAAGACATACATGGGGTTTACTTTATCAATAGAGTGTGTTCAAGGCCCAAGGTTTTTATGTTATAGCAACAATTCTGGGCTGCAAAATCTAAAAGAGGTGTTACTGATTGCTCATCCTGGATAGTAAGGAGCTAATGTGCTAATGGTCATGACGCCCTCACGCCGTGATGACCGTTCAGCAGGCGGCTGCGTGTGCGGCCGGGTGGAGCCGCCACGTGGCTCTGGGGATGGGGCTGAAGCGGGGAGGAGCCAGGAGGAGGAGGGGCCATCCGTGGTGGGGAGGGCAGGGGCGAGAGCCCGTAGCGCCCCCTTGCCTGTCCTTCGCCACCCACTGCTTGCACTCAGAGGCCCTGCCGCCCACCTGCCGGGAAGGAGCGCAGCGAGCGCAGCCAGGAAGCAGCGCTGGAAACTCTGCAGCAGGTGTGAGGCTTCCACGCTCTCCTCTGGTGCCATGAGGGGGTGGAGCCACCACACTGTTCCAGAGATGGGGGTGGGGGGGTGCCCGAGGAGGCATGACCAGCCCCAGGTGACTGGAGGGACTGAGGGCGGGGCTTGAAGCCGCCAGAGAAAGCAGGAGGGGCTGGGGGCGGGGCGGGCGCGGGTGGGCGGGGTGGAGTGATTTTATACGCTGGGCCTCTAGGTTGTCCTAAAGGCCGCAGTAAAGCTTAGCTAAGGATGTCTTACTTTCGAATGGGACTTCCCGAGGGCACTCCAACATAAACCAGCTGGGAAGGACCTCTCAGTAAATGAATGACTGACTGAACGACCACAGGGTCATTGTCCAAACATACAGAAGAGGAAACTTTCCAAAAGCGATGACCTGGGCTTCACATGCTGGTCTCGATCTGGCCTCGTGAGATGCCTGGTGCGCTCTCGCCTCGTGGCTTTAGCACACGCGGGCCTGAGGCAAGAGGAGGCTCGCCCCTGCTCTCCCGCCTCTGGGGCTGGGAGGCAGCAGTGGGAAGCATCCTGCATTTCCTTCCTCCACCCAGGAAAATGCTGTGCTTATTTTTTAATGATTAAAATGGCGATGAATTGTAAAGAAGATGTTTAACAATTCTGAAAGTTAAAAAGAAAAAAAAAAAAACAATTTCAAAATGTTTAGAAGTCTGTGGGAGCAACTATTGCAATTAAGGGGTGTAAATTCCAAACACTTTTAACATACATGTTTACATTTAAAACATGATATATACTCACCAAAATAGGGTTATATAAGACATATTGCTCATCATTTGAATTCCAAACCTCATCAAGCATAACTAGGCCCTGTGCAGAGCCGCGGCAGCCTGTGTGATACCTCTGTGGGGTGTGACTTTCCCTGGTGCCTGAGTTCTTTGCTGGAGGACACACACCATTTCTAACTCTTTGCTAATGTAAATGTCATTTAATAAAATTCCCCATGTGCACACATTTGTATGATCAATCACCACATTATTTCATCTCATTGTCCATTGAAATCTATTTTCTTTTCCTTTAAGTTCTGTGAGATTTCTCTCTCTTTATTTTCTAGAATGTCTGAGAAACTTGCTATCCTGGCAATGATATGTGTAATCTCTCAAAAATCTTTATTGTTCTCTTGTCATGGTACCTTCTTCTGGCTCTAAGTGTATATTAATTATTTCAATTTTTGCTGCTTCTTAATTAGCTTTTTCATCTACCTCACTATCCTAACTCCTTTATTTTGGGCATCTGAGGGAACAGATTGCTCTATCAGCACTACTATTGGGATTATCCTGCCTTAAGTTCTGCACTAGTGGCAGGTTCTACACTCTGCAAAAAGGTTTTATAAAGATAGTGGGAGAGAGAAATTGATGGATCAGTGACCACTTTATAGTTCCCATGGTCCTCTTTTTTTTTTTTTTTTGAAATATTTGTCTATTTTCACAGAAACTGTGATTACTGTATTAGTTAAGTTCTGTGCTTTCCCACAAATAGAAAAACCCACTTCATAGTAGCATTGCAGTTTTGTTCTGTTTTTCCCCTCACTCGCCCAGCTGTGGCTCAGAGGCTTAAGGCTGTCAGCAGCAAGGTGCCTGAGGTTCCTGTGGCCTTCCCTAATTGGAAACAGACAATTTGCTTTCTGAGAAAGAAGAGGAAGACAAGACAAGGAAGAAGGGGCAGCACTAGAGCAGGAATGCATAACTTGCCCTTGCAAACGTCTGCTTTCACCTCCTTGGCCATCGGAAACATTTTCCCCAGCATCTCTGTAGCTAGAGGTGATCACGTGACACCAGATTGCAGAATTGCCGTTAGTTTCCTGACTAATTTCCATTCTTCTTTTATTTTAATTGAAATCTATCGCTCATTCTTAATTTCTTCTTATTCCTTGGATTGTTGCTTAATTTTTTCTTTCTGATGGACTTTTAGGGCCACTAGCGGAGGCCATGAATTAACTTGTTTTAAAAGCCTCCTAGACTTGAGCACACAGAGACTGTTCACAGGTTTTGGAATTTGGTTGGCTGCCAGTCAAGAACTTAGCAAAAACATGAATACTAACTCTTGAATACTTACCACATGCCAAGCACTTTCCAACCGCTTTACATATATTAGCACTTCTTACCCCGCAACAGCCTTATAAGGTAGATAGATACTATTATAATACCCATTGAACTGATGAGAAAAATTAAAGCCCGTAATGGTTAAGTTACTTGCCCAAAGCCACACAGCCAAAAAGTAGAAAGCAGAGAACTGAGTTTTGAAGGCCGGTAGCCTGCTTTCTGGACTTGTACGCTACTGAACTAAGTCAGTCATAAGTGACTGTCACCATCAAATCTTAATTATGTGATAAGAAGTGATAAAAAGCAAGCAAAAGATATAGCTACTTTAGACTATACTTTAAGGGAAAGCTGACAGTTGTTTGAACCAGAGGAGCTAAGGAAATCTTTGTGCTAAGACTGTGTATCCCTTATTTCTCATGAGTGTAGATCAAGTTAAAAACATAACCATCCTCTTCCTCATTCATTCTGTGTTTGTGGAAACTTCACAGTGATCAAAGCCGACTGGGGGCAGAGGGTGAGCCCTGCTGTAAGTCGAGCTTCTGTGAGGGGCACTGCCTTTCCTCTCCAGCCTGAGCTGTCGACAAGGTGTCTGGGAGTGTTGCTTGATTCTCCTTTGAAGAAATCAGTCCATTGTGCAATCGCCATGGCAGAGCCTGGTGAGAAGACAGAAGCCCAAAGGACCCAGTTTTAAGCTCATTGAAACCTGTGATACCGCAGTTTCTATGTATAAAACGAGGCTCGTTTGGGGTCCTTGGAAGGAACCAGTTGATAAAACCCACAGATTCTGTGTAGACCCAGACACTTGGGGTTGGCTTTTCCTCACAAAGGGAAAATCTCTGTTTTTACACAGAACTCCAGAAGCCTCAGTTAACTTAATTTCGCTATCCAGACTCTTATTTGTTTCAAATACTTCATGCCGATATTTCTCATTTAACAGTTAGGGAGACCTATTCAGACCCTCAAGGGGCAATTTAGAAATACACGAATACTCCAATGTCCCATGAAGATATAACTCCAGGAGATCTGACTCCTGGCTTTTCCTTTTACTTATCTCACCCGGTTCTCCAGTGTCTTTCCTACTCACATGCCTTCTGTTCCCAAAGTATACCAGTCAGGGTAGGCGAAGTCTTGCTGCAGTGACAAACCAACTAAAAATCTCAGAGGCTTACCGTAAAAAGTCGGTTTCTTGCTCTCATGAAGTCTACTGTAGATCTAGGTGACTCTTAGGACAGCTCGCCTCTACATTTAGTTATTCAAATGGTTTCCTTCTCTTCGCCTCTCCATCTCAACACTTCTCACTGTTGCAGATGAAGAAAGAGTCAGAAGGTCAAGCATCTGCAGTTAATCACTTTGGCTCAGAAGTGACATGTCACCTTCATTCACATATCTTTGGTAACAGCTAGTTATGTGGTCATACCTAACTTTAAGGAATAGGATTTATAATCCTCTGTGTGACTGACAGTAGAGGAGAACTGAACACTGGTGAGCGTTAATTATGTTGCCCACATAGATAGAAGCTCCCTTTCTTAGAGAGTTCCCTCCAGCTAACCTATGAGCTTCATCCTTGGATTAGCCAGACACAGGGGTATGGAGTCTTGGTGAGGAAGGAATTTGGAGGCGACTAGTTCAATTTATTCCAAGTCAGGACCCTTGGCTTCAACCTTAAAAAGTGATCAAGCCTCTGTATGGCCACTTCCAATGACAGCCTCGCTACCTCCAGAGCCAGGGAACGCCATGCTGAGACAGCTCAACTGGAAAACGTCTTTGCTCTGAAACTATGTTCCCGGAATAGCCAATTCTCAAGTCTAGTTCTCTACCCTTAGACGGAGCTGGTTCTGTCCATACCCACTCTCCCATGACCCTACAAAATCCAGAGGCCATCAATATGTCTCTTTTCAGTCTAGGTTACATAGCCTCAGTTTTCTCTACCACTCCTCAGGTGACCTTAAACTTTTCACTGTCCTGATCACCACTCTGTGTATCACCTTCTTTTAGTATGGAGCTTAGAGCAAGCATTATTTTTCTATCATCTGATCATTGCCAACTAAAGGTTATCAGTGCTCTTTTCTGGACTCTGCACAATTCTAGCAATGCCACCTAAAATAACATTAGTTTTCCCAGCAGCTGCATCACACTCTGGGCTCATATTCTATCTGGATCTATTGGGAATTGAGGCCTAAGACTTACCCCTCTTCCCTTCCAGGGTTCTGTCCAATGATTTGTAGACAAAAAGAGATGAAAATAAAAGTGAAAAACTTTATTAATGTTGGGCATGTGTCCCAAGATGGACAAAATGCAGATGTCTTTGATCTAAACCAGAATAGAGAACACATTTTGGTTCTCCCAGGCTGAAGGCTGACCTCAGCTCCCCCCCTCATGTCCTGAAGATACTGGGAAATAGTATAAGCTTGACTTAACTCACTCATTAATTTAAAAGTAAAAAAGCTAGAACATACAGACACACACACACACACACACACACACACACACACAATGCAAGATGGCCAGTGTGGCTACGGAAGACAAGTTCTGGTCCCTGCTCATCTACAGTCAGACAGAAGAGAAGGAAAAAGAGAAGATTTTAGGGTTCACTACTATGCTACTGTATGGCTGCCTATGAAGCAGATTGTGAAAAAATGGGAAAGGGCAAAGAATCCCTGATCACTAATTACAGGCTCTCAGTGAATATAATCTATTTCATCTTGGCTTCAGACCTTTTCCAATCTAACAGGTTCATTTTGAATCATGATTTGGTGATCCATCAAACTAACTAACCCCAGGTTTTTTGTTATTTGCTTCTGTGTGTTTTTTAAATTTATTTATTTTTATTGTTGACCCTATTACAAATGTATACCTTTTCCCCGCTTTTGTCCTCCCCCCACCTAGGACCCACCCCACCTGAGGCCTTTACCACATTATTGTCTGTGTCCATGGGCTATGCATATATGCATACATGTTCTTTGATTGATCTCTTCTAGCACTCTCTACCCTCCACCCCTCTGAGATCTGTCAGTCTGTTCCATGCTTCCATGCCTCTAGACCTATATTATTCATCCGAGATTTTTTTGTTCTTTAGATTCCACATATAAGTGAGATCATGTGATATTTGTCTTTCTCCAACTGGTTTATTTTGCTTAGCATAATACTCTCCAGGTCCCTCCATGTTGTCTAAAAGGTTAAGAGATCCTTCTGTTTTACATCTGCACAGGATTCCATTGTGTAAATTTACCACAGTTTTTTAAAAAAATATGTATTTTTATTGATTTCAGAGAGGAAGGAATAGATACAAACATCAATGATGAGAGAGAATCGGCTCCTGTAGGTCCCATACTGGGGATCAAGCCCAAAACCAGGGCATGTGCCCTGACCAGGAATCAAACTGACCTCCTGGTTCATAGGTCAATGCTCAACCACTGAGCCATGCCAGCTGAGCTGTACCACAGCTTTTTTATCCACTTATCTATTGTTGGGCACTCGGGCTGTTTCCAGATCTGAGCTATTGTAAATTACACTGCTATCAACATAGGGATGTGTATATCCCTTATGCTTGTTGTCTCAGGATTCTTAGGATATATGCCTCAAACTGGGATCACTGGGTCAAAAGACACTTCTATTTTAATTTTTTGAGGAAATTCCATTGCGTTCTCCACAGTGGATGCACAAATCTTCATTCCCGCCAGCAGTGTATTAGGGTTCCCTTTTCTCCACATCCTCACCAGCACTTGCTATTTGTTGATACATTGATAGTTGCCATTCTAACCAGTGTGAAGTGATAACTCATTGTAGCTGTTATTTGCATCTGTCTGATGATTAGTGACAGTGAGCAGTTTTTCATATGTCTATTGGCCATCCATATGTCCTCTTTGGACAAATGTCCATTTGGGTACTTTGCCCATTTTATAATTGGGTTGTCTTCCTGGTGTTGAGTTTTATTAGTTCTGTATATGTTTTGGAGATTAACCCCTTATCTGATGAATCATTGGCAAATAGGTTCTCGAATATGGTGGGTTCCCTTTGCATTTTGTTGATGGTTTCTTGTGATGGGAAGAATCTTTTTAGTCTGATGCAGTCCCATTTGTTTATTTTTGTTTAATATCTTTTATTGATTTCAGAGAGAGAAATGGAGAGGAAGAGAGAGATAGAAACATCAATGATGAGAGATAATCATTAATTGGCTGCCTCCTGCAGGCCCCCTACTGGGGTTCAAACCCACAACCCAGGCATGTGCCCTGACTGGGAATTGAACTGTGACCTTTTTGGTTTATGGGTTGATGCTCCACCATTGAGCCACACTGGCCAGGCCCCATTTACTTATGTTTTTCCTGTTTGCCTTTCCCTTAGAGACATATCAGCAAAAATATTGCTCTGAGAGATGTTTGAGATTTTACTACCTATGTTTCTTCTAGAATTTTTATGGTTTTGTAACTTACATTTAAGTCTTTTATCCATTTGAGTTTATTTTTGTGTATGGTTTAAGTTGATGGTACAGTTATACATTATTTTATTGTTGCTATCCAATTTCCCCAATACCATTTGTTGAAGAGACTGTTTTTACTCCATTGTATGCTCTTGCCTTCTTTGCCAAATATTAATTGTCCAAAAAGGCATGGGATGATTTCTGGGTTCTCTGCTCTGTTCCATTGGTCTATATGTCTGTTCTTGTGCCAGTACCAGGCTGTTTTGATTACAATGGCTTTGCAGTATAGTTTGATATCCAGTATTGTGATCCTTCCAACTTTGCTCTTCTTTCTCAATATTGCTGAGGCTATTTGTGGTACTTTTTGGTTCCATATAATTTATTGGAATATTTTGTTCTGGATCTGTGAAATATGCCATTGATATTTCAATAGGGATTGCATTGAATCTATAGATTGCTTTGGGTATTATAGACATTTTAGTTCTTCCAATCCATGAACATAGTATATGTGTCCTCTTGTTTGTATCTTCCTCTACTCCTTTCTTCAGTGACCTATAATTTTCCAGGTATAGATCTTTTATCTTCTTGGTTAAGTTTATTCCTAGGTACCTTTTTTTATTGGTAAATGGGATTGTTTTCTTGGTTACTCTTTCTGAGAGTTCATTATTGGTATAAAAATTCCTCTGATTTCTGGCTATTAATTTTGTATTCTGCTACTTTGCCAAATTCATATATTAGATCTAGTAGTTTTGGGTGGAGTTTTTAGGGTTTTCTATGTACAATATTATGTCATCTACAAATGATGATTTGGATGCCTTTTATTTTTGTCTTCTTGTCTGTTCTCTGTGGCTAGGACTTCCAGCACTATGTTGAATAAGAGTGGTAAAAGTGGACATCTCTATCTTGTTCCTGATTTTTTAGTTTGTGCCCATTGGCTATCATTTTGGCCTTAGGTTTTTCATATTTGGTTTTTATTATGTTGAGGTATGATCCCTCATTCCCACTTTGCTGCGAGTTTTGATCATAAATGGTGTTTGAATATTTTTAAGTTTTTTATTGTGATTGATTTCCATTTTTATGGCACTGTGATCAGAGAAGATGCTTGATATGATTTCAATCTTTTTGAATTTGTTAAGACTTCATTTGTGTCCTAAGATGTGCTGTATTTTTGAGAATGTTACATGTGCACTTGAGAAGAATGTATATTCTTCAGCTTTTAGATTAAATGTTTTGTACATATCAATTAAATCCATCTGATAGTGTTTCCTTGTTGATTTTTTTTTGTCTGGAGGATCTATCCAGTGATGTAAGTGTGGTGTTAAATTCCCCTATTATGGCTGTGTTGCTGTTGATCTTTTAAAGTCCTCCAAGAGGTTGTATTTTTAATACATATATTTATGTGCTCCAATATTGGGGTGCATATATGTTCATTCACCATAGTTAAACACTCTTGTTAGATTAATTCCGTTAGTATAATGCAGTGGCTTTTCTTTTAAAATCTATTTTGTCATATATAATTATTGCTACCCCAGATTTTTGTTTTCTTCCATTTGCATGGAATATATGTATATTTTTTCATCCCTTCACTTTCACTCTGTGTGGGTATATTTTTCTAATTGGGTCTCTTGTAGACAGTATGTATATGGGTCATGTTTTCTCATCCATTAAGCTACCTTATGTCTTTTGATTGGAGCATTTAATCCATTTACATTTAAGGTTATTATTGATAAGTACTTATTTATTTCTATTTTTATTTTTTTATGTATATGTTCCTCTTTCTCTCTGTTTCTTCTTCATCTTAAAGTAGCCCCTTTGACATTTCTTCCAATGCTGACTTGGTGGTAATGAACTCCTTTATCCTTTTTTTTTTTTTTTTTGATTTGGGAAGTTCTTTACTTCACCTTCAATTTTAAATGATAGTTTTGTTGGGTAGAGTAATCTTGATTTCAGATCCTTGCTTTTCATTACTTTGAATACTTCATGGTATTCCTTTCTGGTATATAGTGTTTCTGTTGAGAAATCAGCTGACTGCCTTATGGGAGTTCCATTGTAGATAACTAAATTGCTTTGCTCTTACTGCCTTTAAAATTCTCTTTGTCTTTAATTGTTGGCATTTTAATTATGATGTGTCTTGGAGTGGGTCTCTTTAGGTTCATTTGATTGGGACTCTCTCCACTTCCTGCATGTGTGACTTTTTCCTTTACCAGGTTAGGGAAGTTTTCTGTCATTATTACTTCAAACAGTTTCTCTAGTTCTTACTCACTTTCTTCTCCTTCTGGTACTCCTATAATATGGATGTTGTTACATTCCATGTTGTCCCAAAGTTCCCATAAACTGTCCTAATTTTAATTATTATTTTTTGTTTTTGGTTCTCTGATTGAGTGTTTTTTTCTACCCTGTCTCCTAATTTTCTGATTTGATCCTCTGCTTCCTTTAATCTACTTTTTATTCCTTCCAGTGCATTCTTTATTCCAGGTACGTCATTCTTCATTTTCTACTGGTTGCTTCTCATGGTTTCTATGTCTTTTTCTTTTCTTTTTTTTAAAATATATTTTATTGATTTTTTACAGAGAGGAAGGGAGAGAGATAGAGAGTCAGAAACATCGATGAGAGAGAAACATCGATCAGCTGCCTCCTGCACATCTCCCACTGGGGATGTGCCCACAACCCAGGTACATGCCCTTGACCGGAATTGAGCCTGGGACCTTTCAGTCCTCAAGCCGACGCTCTATCCACTGAGCCAAACTGGTTTCGGCAATTATGTCTTTTTCATGTTGTTGAGCATACTTATAATCATTACTCTGAACACTATATCTGATATACTGCTTAACTCTGTTTCATTTAGCTCTTCCTCTGGAGAATTCTCTTGTTCTTCAATTTGTGGCCTGTTTCTTGTCTCCCCATTTTGTGTTTGTTTCTATGTATTAAGTAGATCTGCTATGCCTCCAAGTACTGGTGGGATAGCCTTCTGTGGTCTTGTGGGACCCAGTAGTATAGTCTCTTTTATCATCTGAGCTTGGTGCTCTAAAAATGTCCTTTGTGTGGCTTATTTAGGCCCTCCTGTTGTAATTGGTTTTTGATTGCTGCTATAGCATTCATGGGTCGGCTAGGTCCTTGGGCTTGCTGACTAATCAACCCCATCAGCTCATTGCAACTGTGATGCAGGTGCTGTCAGAACCAAATAAGACAAAGCAAGACCAAACTGACAATAACAGAACACACACACACACACACACACACACACACACACACACACACAACTAATAATAAGAACAAAAGCACCACTATTAACAACAAAAGGAATAATAAAAGAAAATTGGGAAAAACACAATACTATAATACAAGAGACCAAAAGAATTAGAGCAGAAAGAAGAAAATGAAATAAATATTAAAGAAAGTGGAGAAAAGAATAAGTATAAAAGAGAAGAAAAATATATATGTATATGAAATAATAATTTAAAATAGTAATAATGATAATGAGTAAACTAGGCAAAGAAAGATGGAAAACATACAAATAAAAAAACAAAGAGAAAGAAAAATAGTGAAGAATAGGAAAAGGCAATAAAAGATATGAGAGAAAAAAAGAGAATAAGAAAAGAAACAAAAGGAATAAATAAAATAAATAAAAGATTATACATAAAATAATAAGAAAGAAAGAAAGAAAGAAAGAAAGAAAGAAAGAAAGAAAGAAAGAAAGAAAGAAAGGAAGAAAGGAAGAAAAGGGAAAAGAAGAAGAAAAAACAGTGGAGTGTGCCTCCACAGATTTTGGTGCCTCCTGCATTCATCCTTTGGATCTGCTATTTGTGGTGCTCACTGGATTTTGCTCTGATGTTGTCCAAGTCTGGCTCCTTGGTGTTCCATTCACAGGCCTCCTGATATGTTTTCTGGTACAATCAACCTTAGTTGCTGTTACTGCCTGGATTTAGGCCACCAGTTTGATGCTCAACAGCGCAGAGACCCAGACAGTCCCGAGGTCAGGGCCTCTGATGTCCAGAGCTCCTTCTGTTTGTGTTTTTTTTTTTTTTTAAGTTCTTTAGCAGAAGAGGGACAGCTACAAAGATATGAGATGCACATCTTAATTTCCTGCCAGGTTAATAGTCCTTGAGTGTCATTTTAGCTATGGATTAATATGTCACTTAAGGTGAGGGTAAAATAATAGACTTTGCATATGTTCCGCTAAACTTAATTAATAGAGCAGTCCCCCCACCAAGAAGAAATGAAGTTGGTTTGTCATGGTTTATTCTTGGTGAGCCCATGATGGCCACCTTCTTACCCAGGTTTGCCACCCTCTTCTATTTAATGATTCTATTATAAAACTCTCTATGAAACAGTGTCTTGTCCTCCAGAACCTACCATGTTCATCTTTATGAGCACCAAGACAACATTTTTCATTCCAGCTCTTCACTAGGCTGATGGATTCTTAAAAGTGCAAATGGCTTTTGTGCAAGAAGAAGAGTAATTATACTTAGAACATCTTGGATTTTATAAAAAGCTTATTAACTTTAGTATTTAACAAACAATACATATTTTCATTTACGGTATTAACAATCAGTTTTTTCTCTAACTATACATTTCTAATATAATGTTTCACAATTATGAATAAGATAAATTTAAGACTTCCTAATATCTATACATTATCACAAATCTATTTAATCAAACTTTCTAAACATTTAATTAAAAGAATAGATCAAATACAGGGTGGTGCAAAAGTAAGCTTAAGTGAAACACAGGGTTTATTCTTGTGTTATTATTTACTAACTAGAGGCCTGGTGCACAAATGCATGCATGGGTAGGGTCCCTAGGCCTGACGGGCAATCAGGGCTGATCACGACCAGGCTGATTGGGCCCTGCCGGCTGGGAGGAGGGACAGCAGGCCAATGGGGCCTGCCAGCTGGGGAGAGAGATGGGGCATGGGAGGTAGGCCGCTGGCCACAAAGAGAGAGTCAGCCCTTGGTCCTCCTGGGAAAAGGGCCACGTTCACCACCACCTACCCCCGGTTTCCTGTCCCAGCCCAGGGCTGGAAGGCCTTGGCGGGGTCAGGAGAGGAGGTGATGGTTGCCAGGCCGGGTGCAGAAGGAACGAACATTGGACGCCAATGCCACTGGCCGGCCATGGGAGGTTGGTTGTGGGAGCACACTCACCACAAAGGGGCAGCTCCTGCATTGAGCATCTGCCCCCTGATGGTCAGTGCATGTCATAGTGATTGGTCGACTGGTCGTTCCGATTGTTTGGTCATAACAGTAGCTTAGGCTTTTATATACCAGTACTAGTGGCCCAGTGCATGAAATTTGTGCATGGGGGGGTGTCCCTCAGATGGCCTGCACCCTCTCCAATCTGGGACCCCTTGGGGGATGTCTGACTGCTAGTTTAGGCCCGATCCCACATTGGGTCTAAACAAGCAGTTGGACATCCCTCTCGCAATCCGGGACTTCTGGCTCCTAACCGCTCACCTGCCTGCCTGCCTGATTGCCCCAAACCACTGTGCCTGCTGGTCTGCTCACCCCCAACTGCCCCCCTGCTGGCCTGCTCACCCCCTAATGCTCCCCCAGCTTGATCGCCCCCAACTGACCCCCACTGACAGCCTGCTTGCCCCCAACTTGCCCTCCTTGGTCAGCCTGCTCACCCCTAACTGCCCCACCCCCCCCTCTGGCCTGATCACCCACAATTGCTGTCCCATCCTGGCCTGATCACCCACAACTGCCCTCCCCTTTTGGCCCCTAACTACCTCTACCTCAGCAGTTCCACCATGGCTTTTTCCAGAAGAATGTCCGGAAGGTCTCCTGGAAGGTCTCCCAGTCTAATTAGCATATTACCCTTTTATGAGTATAGATGAAGGCCTGGTGCACAGGTGGGGGCTGGCTGGTTTGCCCTGAAGAGTGTCCCGGATCAGGGTGGGGGTTCCCTTGTGGGGTGGGGCGAGGGGGCCTTTAGTGGTTTGAAAGCTGGCCATGCCCCCATTGGGGTGGGGGTCCCCACTGGGGATAGTGCCAGCCTGGGCGAGGGGCTATGGCAGTTTGCAGAGCAGCCATGCCCCCATGGGGTGAGGGTCCCCACTGGGGGGGCATGGTCAGCCTGGGTAAGGGGCTGAGGGCCATTTTCAGACTGGCCACACCCACTTCAGGGTGGGGGTCTCCGCTGAGGTGCCTGGCCAGCCTCAGTGAGGGGCTGATGGCTGTTTGCAGACTGGCCATGCCCCCCAGCATGGACCCTCACCTCATGGGGGCATAGCCAGCCTGGGTGAGGGGCTGAGGGCCATTTGCAGGCCCCTCCCTCAGCAGCTGGCCTGGGAGACCCAAGCCTCCCACTCAATTAGGCCGGCTCCATGTCCACAGCCCACAGGCTCCTCCTTCAGCGGCTGGACCAGGCAGGTGGGAAGCTTGGCTTCCTCCATCGCCGGGGTGACTCAAACCTCCCACCTGCTCCAGCTGACTCCGTGGCTGCCGCCATCTTTGTCTTGCTAATTTGCATATTCCCTCCTGATTGGCCTTGGGGCATTGCAGAGATATGGTCAATTTACATATTTGTCTATTATTAGTGTAGATATAGCTTATTGTATTATTTTCTGTATGAATAACTGTAAATCTACTTATGCCACACCCTGTATATAGGATTCTCTTTTATATTTTAACTAGTAGCCCAGTGCGCGATATGATATGCAGTAGGCCATCCGCAGTTTCTGTGGGAGCCAGTGGGAGCCAAGCTGCTTCCATGGGAGCCATACCACTTCTGCAGGAGCCATGAGGGACCCACGATGCTTCTGCGGGAGGTGGGAGCGAGCCACCAGTGCCCATGGGAGCTGGGAGGGACACGCACCACTTCTGCGGGAGCCGGGAGGGACCCGCGCTGATTCCAGAGACGGTAGCAAGCTGCCAGCACCTGCGGGAGCCAGAAGGGAGCCATGCTGCTCCCACGGGAGGTGGAAGTTACTCATGCTGCTTCCGTGGGAGCCAGGAGGACCCACGCTGCTTCTGCAGGAGGCAGGAGAGAGCCACTGCCGCCTGCAGGAGCTGGGAGGGAGCCACTGCTGCCACCCATGGGAGCAGGGCGGGGGGGAACTAGAGGTGCTCCATGAGCACACAGCCTCTTGACATGTCATTACTGTGATGCTGTAATGGATAATTTGCATATTACCTCTTTAATATGTGTGTGTGTGTGTGTGTGTGTGTGTGTGTGTGTGTGTGTGTGTTATGGTGGAGGCTTGCTATAGTTTCCCATATCTGAGTCCCTTCCCTGACTATATACATGGGAAAATTCCCTGGCCCTTGCAATTTGGCATGATTCTTTGGCTGATCTTGGCAATGGGCTGGGAGAAGAAGTTAAATGTGCCTCTTCTGGGACCCAACACTAATTGCTCGAACGAGACCCTGCAATGCCCCTTTGCCCTATCGCAATGTACTAGCATTAGTAACCTGTAGCTACGTAGTGATTACCCCACAAACTTGGTGCCTTAAAACAATAAACATTTAATCTATCATGGTTTCTGTGAATAAAGAATTCAGAAAAGGCTTAGCTGGGTAGTACTGGCTCAAGGTCTCTCCCGAGGTTATGGTCAAGATGTCAGCCAGGGCTATAGTCATCTGAAGGCTTGACAGAGGCTGGAGGATTTGCTTGTGTGATGGCTCATTACACAGCTGTTGACATGAGGCCTTATTTCCTCACTGACTGTTGGAAGGAGGCCTCAGTTCCTCACCATGTGGACCTCTGCATAGGACTGCTTGAGGGTCCTCACAACATGTCAGCTGGCCTCCCCAGAATAAAGTTATCAAAGATAGACTAAGGTGAAAGTTGCAATGCCTTTTATGATCTGGGCTCATACATTACATATCATTACTACAGTAACATTCTATTCATTAAAAGCAAGTAACTAAGTAGAGTCCACACTTAAAAGGAGGGGAATTAATCTCTACTTTTTGAAGGGAAAGTGTAAAAGAATATGTAGACACATTTTAAAACCCACACCAGATGGAATTAAGAATTCCCTTCATTTGAAAGAAATTTTTATCTTTATTTATAAAACTAGAGGCCCAGTCCATGAAATTCATGCATGGTGGGGGGTGTCCCTCAGCCCGGCCTGTACCCTCTCCAATCTGGGACCCCTCTGGGGATGTCCGACTGCCGGTTTAGGCCTGGTCCCACAGTCAGTCAGACATCCCTCTCACAATCCGGGACTGCTGGCTCCTAACCATTTGCTTGCCTGCCTGCCTGCCTGATTGCCCCTAACCACTTCTGCTTGTCAGCCTGATTGCCCCGTAACAACTCCCCTGCCAGCCTGATTGACACCTAACTGCTCCCCTGCCGGCCTAATCGCCCCCAACTGCCCTCCCCTGCCAGACTGATCACCCCCAACTGCCCTCCCCTGCTGGCCTGATTGCCTGCAACTGCCCTTCCCTGAAGGCCATATTGTGGCAGCCTTCTTGTGACGATATGAGGGCGGCCATCTTGTGATGATGTGAGGGCGTTGTGCAAGGGCACAAGGAACACCTAGGCTTTTATTAGTATAGATTCCTGAGGTTTTATTTTTTACATCCACATAGGCTTTGGTAATTCTATTGGATGCTAATAATCTTAGCATACCCCAAACAATATGCATGCATACCATTTCAGAAGCGAAGAGATCGCAGATTCTTTCTGATCTAGGACAAGCCTGTGTAGTCTAAAGTGATTCAAACCAAACCACTGGCTGAGTTCCTTTTGGTTACATCCGGACTTTTAAGCCCCTGCCTTTCAAAATCCAAATTTAAAGATTTAATTTTTTGAAACTTGGTGTCTTTCCCAGAAATGATGTATTTCTAAAAGTTTCTTAAGGCTGGCAATACCTAAACTATTGTCCTGTCATTATGATAAATTGGCCTAGTACATAAATATTAATTGGAAACTTATGCATGACTTATCAATATTGCATTATAATTAGTAGGGTCATCTCAAGGTTCCATGTACAAGATGAGAGATGCAGTGTGTGCAATGTCTGGCTAATTAGTCATCCCAGAGCACTGCTCAGCCCTCCATGTGATGGGTTGCACAAGGACTACAAGGGCAGTCAGCTGCTTGACTTCCCCTCCGCCTGCTCATCACATGATACAGGGCCTATGTTTGAGGGATTATTTCGTTTATTTTTTCTTATCTTTATTCTGTGTTTATTCTTTCTTATCTTCAGAGATAGTGAGAAATACAACTCTGTACTTTGTAAATAGTTACTATTAGCTTCATTGAAAAGTAAATACAAATATTTTATTCTACTTGTTTAAAGTAATACAATTAAACACATCCTAACATATGAATTCTCCTTTTGTGCACATTATATTAACTTTCCTCTTATAAATATTGTTATGAATTCATGGTCTTCCACAAAATCAACTTGCTTCAGGTGGTCTTCATTATTATTTTCTTTTTCAAGCTCAGCTTGGTTGATGGGATCTTTCAAAGTGGCTCTTTTATCCTTTCAACAATAACCTCACTGTAATTTTTTAAAGCAAGCTTATATATCATCATTAACAACATCTCCATAGGCATTAATATTTTTCCTACCCTAAGAACTGAGCACAGGAGTCCTTATGCCTCTTGGTGGAAAATAGTATTAGAAACCCAAATCTGGACCGGAGGGCACACAGGAGCTGTGTTGGGCCCCGCAGCTGCCTCGCCTGTGTCCTTTCTCACCTCCCTCTGTAGGAGAACCCTGACTGTGCTCAGGTGACAATGTGCTTAGCTAGAGGTATTCACTGTCACAGACCCTGGCAGCTGAAATGGCCCAGCCTGGCCTGGTCTGAGCCACCATCGTCTCTTGCCTGGACTCCTCCTGCTCCCCTAACTCAGCTTTCCTCTGAATATGCAGAGTAATTCTCTCCCAGTGCGAGCCAGGTAAAATGGCTCTTCTGCCCAAACTCTCCAATGCCCTCTGTCTTATAGAGAGATGTGATCAGAGCCTCAGCACTTGTCCCATCTTCTCACGCATCATCTTCCCTCTTGCTCAATCTCCTCCAGAAGAGCTGGTGTCTGCTGCTGGTCCTTGACTACCCAGCACATTCCTCCGCCCGCCGTGGCACCTGCAGTCCCTCCTGAGGGAACTCTGAGACTCTCCTCTCCCAGGGTCTTCCCTGCTGGCCACCTGGGAAGGCCCTCCCCATTCACCCCCGCCTGCTGTGTTTGTCTTATAAAATGCATAGCCATTTGTGTCTTGCTGCTTTCCTAAGCAAATGTTGAGCCTGGAGATGATAAGATGCTTTGCTTCCTTCCCTGTCCCCCATTCTGAAGACAAGTAACACCCAGTGCACAGTAAGTCTCCCACAGATATGCAGGTGAATAGAGCTGTGGCTCTCAGCGTTTTATGATTGAGGTACGTTTCGAATATCCAGGAACACACGGTGATCCCCTCACAAGCAATCCTGGTTGCATTAACTTCTGCCATGATCACATCAGCCCCCATTTCTACAGCATCAGAGCAACCTCCATTCATCTCCTCTGAACTTGGCAAGCATGCCTCAAACATATGTAGGAGCGAAACACCTCCCTACTGCCTCCCACAGGTCCACACCTTGTGCAGGGCAAACCTTTCCGTGCCCTGTGGGATTCCCACTCCAGAGGCGTGTTCTTCATGGTACAAAAAGCGCAGCCCTCCTGATTCCGCAGGCCTTGCAGCTCCTGGTCCCTGTGGCGGTCCCTGTGCCGCCCTGCGGCTGCTCCTTGGGGACGCAGGCAGGGTCCTTCTGCTTCACTGCCTTTACTCCTCCTTCTCTAACGGTCCAGGAGCCCAGCCTGGTCAGAGGGCACAAGTAAAAATGAGTCCTCTTGGTACTATTAAAAAAATATATATTTTTTTATTGATTTCAGAGAAGAAGGAGAAGGAAAGAGAGATAGAAACATCAGTGATGAGAGAGAATCACTGATTGGCTGCCTCCTGCACTCCCCACACTGGGGACTGAGCCTGCAACCCGTGCATGTGCCCTTGACTGGGAATTGAACCGTGACCTCCTGGTTCATAGGTTGATGCTCAATTAGTGAGCCACGCCAGCCAAGCCTTTTGGTACTTTTTATTCCATTTTGTCCCCCAGCTGATTGGCGAAGACTGAGATTTCAGCTGAGTATTAGGAAGAGCTGCCAACAAAGACCCGTGGTGTAATAGGAGATTTCAGGAGGCGTGTGTTCCCCATCCTGGCAGGTTTCAAGCTCCAGCTGAAGGAGGGTTACCGGCCCTGCTGGAGAAGGTGCACTGAGGGTGCCAGGCTGGATGCTCGTCAGCTTCCTGGGCACCACGGTTCTCAGGACGCCCCCCTTTTGCGCTCTCTTGGCTGAGTTAAATGGCAGTGCTGTCCCTGGAGAAAAGCCAAGGACCCATCTGATTCCCATGGGTGCACTCATAAATGGAGACTCCCTCGTGTCTTCCGCAGGTGAACTCGCCGGCAGTGCTGGCGCAGAGCTGGGAAACCAGGGGAAGGCACCTCTGATCACATCACATCCACCTTGCAGGTGCCTCAGAGGTAGGCTGCTTCCCAAACCAATGAAATGAGTGTGATCTTTCCCTCACTTCTCACGTTGCTTATTCTAATGGATTGATATTTACAAGTCATTTTTGGCATTTGTTAATATGATTCCTTCCAGATGTTACTCCAAGGTCCCAGACCAGTTATATGACATTGAAGGCTCAAATAAGTCATATGATTTTGAAAAATTGGTGGTGAGTCTACCTTGTACTTTGAACAGGATCTTGTTGCTGAAAGCAGCAATGGCAGTTTTAGTCCATCCCCAGCTCTCTACTGGCCAAAAGTGCTATTTACATTAAAAGAAAAACAACCAACTGCTTTGTCCAGCACGCACATTAATCCCCTCTGTTTAGACTGAGGTTGGTGCAGCTAACCCGGACATCCCCGACCTCTAGGTTAGTCTCCCATTGAAGAGCTAGGACCAATTGCATTTTTACTCATTTAAAATTCTTCAATAAACAAACACACATTTCAACATCCAGCATGCTATTTATTTTGAGATATTACTCTCTGCTCATTCCTTCATATTACATGCCTTTAAGGAAACTCTGTCTCCCTCCCCTTTTAAAACCTGACATTCATTCCAATTGGATGGGATAGAGATCCCAAGGTGAAAAACAGGGTCTCTTTGAGCTTGTCCCAATTCCTACAGAAATGAACAGAGCGGACCCTGGGAGTTCTTGGCTGAAAGGAACCTGTTAATGGAGATTAGGATCTAATGTTCTTTCAGTTTTAAAACTTAGATCAAGAAACAGTCTGATTCTGGAAACTGCTCTGTAGAAAGACGAGAGAAATAATTTTTTGTCTCAGGGCCTGGGATGTCATGTCTCAAATATGCACAAGGATGTGGGCCGGCAGAGGAGGTTTGGGTCAGCATATTTCTGGAGCCATGAATGAGCTCGACTGCATCAGCCTGCTGGCACTCGCCTTCCTCCCTGTGCTGAAATCTGACTTGGGTGAGTCAGACTGGGGGACAGGGCCTGTTCTGCAGAGAGAAAGGGAAGGAAAGTGTAACTGAGTATTTATTTTTTAATTTCTCTGCTCTTCATTTTGTGGCAGATTGTATTTTACAAAGAAAGGTGCAGCGATGTCATCCGTCCAGCACGGCCCTCCGCAGTGTGGCTCTGCCCGCCTTTCACATGGACAGGCAGGGTTCCGCCTGTGGAATGTCTCCTCCTCTTGAGTCGGGTGGACTGAGCTTCCTCCTCCCCTGTGGAGCCCTGGTGCGGGGGCCTGCACTGCCACGTGGGAGGTCTGATGGTCCTGAGGACCCATCACGGGAGGACACCCAGGTGGCATGGCGAGACCAAAGGCAGTTGCTCAGTGAAGGGGCCTTCAGATGACTACAGCCTCCTGTCACCCAGGCACCCTCACCTGTCCTAGGTTTTGTAGCGGAGGTCACAGACCTCACGGAGAAGAAACACAAGAGGTAGAACCCGGGACCGAGAGCACAGGACTTGAGGGCAGAAGGGAAGCCGGTAGGAGACCATCTGATGGGAAAATCCCAAAGGCATCTAAAGAAGAAGACCTCGGGCTGGTTTTGAGTGGGATTTGGTCACTAGAGGAAAGTGAAACAGTTCTAGGTGGAGGGACAGCCTGCTCGTAGGTGCTGTCACAAGACTTGGGATGGAGAGGAAATGGCATTTCCCTGCGCTCCAGCTCTCACCACCCATGAGGAAAAGTGAGCACACAGGGTGCACCAGCAGTACACGTGACTGGATTAGCAGGCTGAGGAGGTGAGGCTTGGAAGTGGGGCACTGCAGAGGCTGCGGGAGGCAGGAGAGGGCACCCTGCGTTTCCCGGTGAGCCTAAGTCTTGAGAAATGGGGCCCGTTTCCAAGCCCATCGTTTGCCTTGTTATGGCTGTGACATGCCGGGAGCTTCATGCTCAGAAAGAAGCCTGCAGCCCGGACTCACCCGCTTCTGGCTCTGGGGTCCCACAGGGGTGGCACCATTTTCTTTTTAGCAGCGTGAGCACATCCTCCTCTCACATGGGCCTTCCCAATTGTTTTACTTCCCTAAGGTAACTCAGAGCTGCTGGCTGGGCTGCTCAACCAAAGCCCCTGACACACTCGCCCCAGGAGCCTGCTGGGCTCTGCTGCCTCCCATGTGCTGGCCAGCCTTGGGGCCCTCCCTGCTTTCACCCAAAGCCAGGACCTCATGCAGGAACATGGCTGGGCTGAAACCAATCTGTGTTGGGGTCACTTTGCTTTGAGTCCTAGGGCACCTCCAGGAGCTGAAAGTGCCATTTCCAGAAATGATGCACCCATGCTTTCATGTGCGAAACTCAGCAGAATGGCTGCTGCTCATCTGTGGAGGCCTTGTAAGTAAACTCACAACCATGAGCGACCTCTCTGTGTTGGGCCCTGGGATAAGGTTTTCTGGGATACAAATTCTGGGCTGTAATCTCTGAACCCCAATAAACCTCAGTTCCCAGAGCTGCTCACGCTGAAGGCCTTCAGCTGGTCTGAGATGGGTCGTGTGAAACATCTGCCTGGCACTGGACAGAGAACAACTAGTTCCTGTTGTTATTCACATTCCCCAAAGTCAACTCCATGAGGCATCTCGTCTCCACCTCACACGCCTGCCTGCCGGCGGGCACTGAAAACCCCTGGTGCCACAGAGCTCCGCGGGCTAAGCTGGAGTGCAGCCCATCTCCTGGCCGCAAGGCTGGGCACTGGCTGGTGGCCACTGCCTCGGCGAGCAGCCTTTGTCCTGTGCCTGGACTCATGTGGCAGCAGCGGGCTTTCTGCTCTGCAGCAGAGGCTGGCTTCTCCATGTCGCCCTTCCTGGCTGAGACTGCACCCCCTTCCCTAGAGCCGTCACTTCCAGAGACAGTTTCCATTGGAAGAGTTCTGGAGGCAGATGCTGGAGATGGTCACATATGAAGTGAATGCACTCAATGCCACTGACTCGCACACTGAGAAACAGTTAACACGGTCCAGGTCACGTTATGTATGTGTTACCACCGAAAGGCATGCATTCCTTACCGGAAGAGGCCCAAACCCTTCACTTGGCAGATGCGGCCTTTCAGAGGTCATGTAGTTGGGCTTCTGCCGCCCCTTCCAGCCTTGTCTGCCTGTCTGTCTGTCATCTGTCAGTGCTGCCGGCTTCCCTGGCATGCCTTGGAACTGCACTCTCTTGGCTCCCTCATGCACACACACCAGACCACACCATGTTTTCTTCTTTGCTCACTTGGTGCTCCTCCTCCTGGGACTCGCTAACCCTCCTTAGGTAACGTCTCCCAGAGGACTCCGCCAGGACCTCGGCGGGGCCCTTCCTCCAGGCTCTGACATGTTCAGGGTCCACCCCACCTAGAATTGTAATGATCATGTCTTGGCTCTCTCCCCACTAACCTGGGCCTGTCCCCCAAAGCTCCCCATGAATCTAGCTATTTGTACTGGGGCCTGGGCCTGAGGTCCAACCGGCTAAGGCAGGAAGCACTGAGGGGAGCGCAGAGCAGTGAACCTGGGGTGGAGGCCTGGAGCCCCGAACGCGTAAGACTCCGAGGGATTGGGCCCACGCTGGGGATGATTGCCACTCCCTCCTGACAGTGGCACCACATGGGGGCTGGTGGGCAGACTCCCAAGACCAAAGAGGCATGGGCGGACCACAGACGAGAACGGAGGTGAGAGCGATGGCGGAAGGAGGTGAACTGTACCCACCCCTCCCTGTAGGAATGAGTGGCTGAGATGTGATCGGCCCCCTGCCTCGGGGGGCCCAAGCCCACCACACTGGTGTCTGCAGGGAGGCAGGGAGCCCAGAGCTGTGTGGTAACTGCTTCACTGAGTGGCCAGCACAGGATCTTCCTGCAGCAAATCTCCATGGGCGCCGTGCAGAGGTGATCTAGAACATGAGCTAGGAGCCAGCCTGCCCGCATTACAGTTTCAGCTCTGCCTCTAGCTGTGTCACCTTGAGGGGGCTGTTGACCTCTGTACCTCAGCTTCCTCAACAAAAAAATCAGAATAGTAATAATACCTACATCCTAGTGTCAGACCCATAGAAAACGCTCTGTAGATCTTAGCTGTTATAATTATGATTCTGTTCCCCAGCAGCCCCTATAGCAAGCATGTCAAACTCATGGCCTGTGGGGCGCATGCGGCCCACAGTAAATATTTTTGCAGCCCAGCCAATGTAACGGTATGTAAGAAACGTTTTAATAAAAATTTCAGCCCTAACTGGTTTGGCTCAGTGGATGGAGTGTCGGCCTACGGACTGAAAGGTCCCAGGTTCCATTCCGGTCAAGGGCATGTACCTTGGTTGTGGGCACATCCCTAGTAGGAGGTGTGCAGGAGGCAGCTGATCGATATTTCTCTCTCATCAATGTTTCTAACTCTCTATCCCTCTCCCTTCCTCTCTGTAAAAAAATCAATAAAATATATTTTAAAAAAAATTTCATAACTTAACTTTTACAATATCCTATTATACATAATTATTAATAACAAACTACAATGTTCTCTAATGACTGATTACTATATTACTGATTATAGTAATGGTGCGACTGTGCATACATGCTTTATGCTCAGGCGCACCATTTCTCTTCACTAATGCTAGCAGCGAATATTTTAGCAGCTGATGGCCATGTCATTAGTCTTAGACTGACTTGTTTGGTGTGTGCAACAGAAAATATTTCTCTTTCAGAGAACAAGAAAAATAGGTTTATTTGTGTTATGCTTATTAATTTGTGCAGTTACTCAGTGTCTGGTGGTAAGTTAATGTTCAAGAAAAATATTAATTTTTATTAAAATATTCTATTATTTTATGTTAACAATGACTCATTTATTTCAGACCTTTGTGTTCAGCATGTCTCTATTAAAACAAACCTATGATTCTATGAAAATTGCAGCTTTTGTTTTTTGCAGCCACATAACCTTAAACCTTGTTTATTTGGCCCATGTTAGCCTTTGAGTTTGACATGCTTGCCCTAGAGCCTGGTGGGGAGAGTTTGCCTTTACTTCCTGTAGATGACTCTGCTGAAGAGGTCATGTGATCTGCCCCCTTGGGACAAAGCCAGGTCATTGTGTTGTCAAGATAGCACACTAACCCAACCAGCGTGGCTTAGTGGTTCAGTGTTGACCTATTAACCAGGAGGTCATGGTTGGATTCCTGGTCAGGGCACATGCCTGGTAGCCGGCTCAATCCTCACTGTGGGGTGTGCCAGAGGCAGCTGATCAATGATTCTCTCTCATCATTGATGTTTCTATCTCTCTCCCTCTCCCTTCCTCTCTGAAATCAATAAAGATATATTTAAAAAAGATAGCACACTAGACTTTCTGAGACAAAACAACCTAGCTGACTGCACAGAGGGGCCTGGAGGCCAGGCCTGCGGGCAGCGTCCGGCCTTGCGCACAGCAGCCAGGGCTGCCCAGGCTGTGGGAGGGTCTTGGCCTGGGCGGTGGCGGCCTGAGGTATGCTGGGGGGTAGACCCGCTTCCAGCCCAAAGACAAACATATTAACTGAACTTTCCAGCTGCCATTTCAGAGAGTCATTTACTGCCTGGCTGTGGTTGGAAAAATTAAGTCCTTGTAATTTAGAGTCAACATTTCTCGCGGAATCATGTTAGACGAGTTGGCGGACTCCACGGCCTCTGAGGAGAGCCGCCTGAATCAAAACAAGTTTGGGGTGGCGCACTGTCAGCTGGCTCGCCAAGGCCAGACGGTGGCCCTGTGCTGGGCACCGGGTGCTGCAGGCCAGGCCTGGGCATGGGGATGCGGGGCGGGGGGCGGTGGCAGGAGGGGGGCGGGCAGGAATCGGCCTTGGGAGGAGCTGTAGGGGTGGACTCCAGCCTCCTGGGCCTTCTCCTCCAGGCCTAGTGCAAAATGAATCTTTCCCTGTGAGGTGGCCAGGACCACAATAACAAGATACCACAGGCTGCATGGCTTAAATCACAAACTTCCCGTTTCACAGCCCGGGAGCCGGAAGACCACAGTCAAGGTGTCAGACAGTCAGGTTCACTTCTTCTGAGGCCTCTATCTCACAGGTGAGGGCTCTGGGCAGCCAGCGCTCCATCCCCGAGGGTTAGGCTGAGGCCCCTGCTTGGTTTGCCGCATTGTCTTCAGTGATGGGCTCTGCAAACATACACTCTTCCCATCTAGACCCACAGATTTATCCAGCTTGAAGGTCTCCCCAGAAATTATCCTGTTCAACCTGATTTCATTAAGTAAACCTTTGGGGCCTACTGGGTGCTAGATCATTTAGTCTTTTTAAAAAAATGGTTAAAGTCACAACAAGGCCCTAGCTGGGTGGCTCACTCATACACCTAAAGGTGGCAGGTTCAATTTCCAGTCAGGGCACACACCTAGGTTTTGGGTTCAATCACCTGATGGGATGCATACTGGAGGCAACCTATCCATGTTTCTCTCTCACATCAATGTTTCTCTCTCTCCCCCTCCCTCACTCCCTTCCTTCCTCTCTCTAAGATCAATTTAAAAAATCATTGGAGGCTACCCAGAATCAGGAAGGCCCAGCCCTAGATCTCAGATGGCACAGTGGATATTTCAGGACCAGCCCAACTTCCTCAATGTGAGATGGGAAACTGAGGCCCCAAGTACAGCCCCTACTTATCAGTCCTGCCTGTGGCTCAGGCTCTGGGTTTGGCACAGCCATGGTGGCTGTGTGGCCTTGGGAAGTGCACCCACAGCGCAAGGTGGGCTAGAAAACCACCTTCCCTAAGCAATTTCACGCCATCCTGCACCCACCCTTATGTATGGAGTTATAGGCTCAGAAAATGTCAATGACGTGCCAAGGCCAACCGCCAGCAACATGGCAGGACAGGAACCCAAGGCCCCCAGCCCCAACCCCGGTATCATCCCTGGGACTCAAGTTGCCTTTCAGGTTCCCACAGGGGTTTCCAGATGTAAGAGAAGTTGTGGGGGGAGGGGGAGGAGGACTTCTCTGAGCAATGGCCCACACAGCCTTTTGGACAGAGGCCAAAGAGTCTGTTTCCAAAGAGGAGGGGAGTTCTCTGGCACCCCTCATGTCCTCAACTGTCAGTCAAGGCCCCACACACATCTGCCATCACTTCCCTACCCCCACCCTCCTCTGCCTCCCCTGACTGTTGAGAAGAAAGTAGTGCAGCTGCCCCAGGGGTGTGAGAGTGCTGGCCCTCTGTGTGCGGCATCGCCCTGCTCCGTGGGCCCTGTCTCTCCCCAGGGCTACCTTGCCCTCCTCGTACCTGTGTAGGAAGCCACAGAGCGAAAGAAGGAGCAGCACCTGCAAACTGGAAGTATCTCCTGCTGCCTCCATTCACCTCTCAGGGACTCAGGGTCCTTCTGATCATGGGCCTGGCATGTAAGAACCAAGAACTTGCAGAGTAAATGTGACTCTTTACTGTCCAGATGGCTTCGTGTGCCCAACCTGGAGGTTCCCTCTAGCTGTGCACTGATGGTCACAGAAAAGCAACCTGGAGACACCTGCCACTGGGGGTGCATGCCTTTCGTAATTTCTGCCTCTTGAGTGTGGACAGGACCCATGAATATAATGCCATATTGTGCATATATGACTAGGGTCCCTAATACATGACTTTGATATAATAAAAAGGAGATTACCAGGGTGGGCCCGACAGTACCAGGTGAGCCTTTGGGAGACAGGCAGCAGCCCTCCCGCTGACCCAGGAGGAAGCAAACGCCATGCCCATGCCAGGGACCTCAGCAAGGAACGTTGTGGTCTCCAGGACCGAGAGGGATCTGCTCACTGAAGGAAATGGGAACCTCAATGGCACAAACACAAGGCCCAAGATTCTGCTGAGCCTTGAAGGAGCCCTAGATGGGCATGCAGTGGGCGGAGGACAATTTTAGCCTGGTGAGACCCCGTGCAGAGGACCCAGCCAGCTGTGCCTGGATCTGGACTCAGGAACTGTGAGATGAGATATTTCTATTGTTTTAATCCACTAAGAGGGTGGTATTTTGTTATACAGCAATCAAAATCTAAAAGACCTGTACTTGGAAAATTGCAGGACATTAAAGAAGAAAATTGAAGGAGAGACAAATAAGTGGAAGCATATACCATGTTCATGGATTGGAAGAATTAACATTATTAAAATTTTGATACTACCCAAAGCAATCTATAGATTCAATGTAATTTCTATTAAAATACCAATGGCCTGTTTCACAGATCTAGAACAAATATTTCAAAAATGTATATAAAATAAAAAAGAAGCCTGAGTGACCTAGATAATCTTGAGAAAGAAGAACAAAGTTGGAAGAATCATGCAAACTGATATCAAACTATATTACAAGTCATTGTAATCAAAATAGCCTGGTACTGGCACAAGAACAGGCATATAAATCAATGGGACAGAACAGAGGGCCCAGAAGTCAACCCAGGTCTGTATGGCCAATTAATGTTTGATAAAGGAGGCAAGAGCATACAATAAAGTTAAGACAGTCTCTTCAATAAATGGTGTTGAGAAAATAGGACAGATACATGCAAAAATAATGAGACTAGCCTGGCTGGCATGGCTCAGTGTTTGAGCATTGACCTATGAACCAGCAGGTCACATTTTGGCTCCTGGTCAGGGCACATGCCCAGGCTGTGAGCTCGATCCCCAGTGTGGGGCATGCAGGAGGCAGCTGTTCAATTATTCTCTTCCATCATTGATGTTTCTATCTCTCTCTGCCTCTCCCTTCCTTTCTGAAATATATATAATGAAACCAGACCACCAACTTACACCATACACAAAAATAAAGTTAAAATGGATAAAAAACATAAGTATAAGTTGCAAGACCATAAAAATCCTAGAATAAAACAGGCAGTAAAACCTCAGACATCTCTCATAGCTGTGTGGGTGTGAAAATGCTGCCCACTCTGGAAAGTGCCCAAGGATGAATACATTTGTGGAAGGTAAATATCTCCATTTTGCAGCTGGGAAAAGAAAAAGGAGAAAAAGAAATAATTTACTATGGTTTCTGGGACCGAATGTCTGGTCTTGCCTTTCTCAGGTGGTGGTCAAAATAGGAGGGGTGATGCTGAGCCATCAGTTCTAAGAAACCTTCCCAAGGGATCTCATGGTGGCACTTGGGCTCATGAAAAGCCCCGTGGAGGCCAGCGGTGTTGCTCAGAGGCAGCTGGGATCCTCTGCTTCCCAGCACATGGTCGCTGACCTTGCTCTGGGAGACAGGGCCATAGGACTGGCCACCACGGGCATGTATGGAAGTGGCGTGCTCACTTCTGGGGTGGAGAATTTAATTTTGGAGAGCAACCCTCTCTACAATCTGTACTATAGGTGGTGGAGGATGCCAGCTGCATTCTGAGTGAGGACAGTGATGGGCAGAGTCCCCAGTTGACCAGCTATGGACCTGTGTACCCTTGGTTGTTACTGAAGCACAGCCTCACGTATGCTGACGGATGGGGCCTGTTGCCAGGTACCTGGCTGGCATGGTGGAGTGGCCTGCATCCTGCAGCAGTGCAGATTTATAGGGAATTACCTAGGGTGAGGGTGCCTGGTTAATAGAGGAATACCAAAATTTATTAGAATTCAGGAGGCGCGGGATTTTACTTTTCTTATTTGTATACAGATGTAAACACACCATATAGGAATTCTGTTACCCACTTTTTCACGGATTTTAAACATTTCTTCATGTTATTATAAAATTTGAAATCATTATTTTTAATGGTAGAATAAATATTTCAGAATAGATTATGAAAGAACTTATTTAATCACCATCCCCCGGTGGTGGAACATTTAGATTTTTTTTTGCAGTTTTACACTAGCATAAGTGCCACTGCAGTAAACATCTTTGTTCGTAAAGCTTGCTTTCTGTTTAATAGTATTTACCTTGGCTAGGTTCCCAGAGTGAAATACCTGGACAGAAATGTCATGAAATCTTACCTTTTTCAAACATTCACTTAAAAAATAAAGCATTCATGTGCCCTGATGCCACAGGATGGCCAGTCCTACGGAAGTAACATGCTCTTTCATTAATGATGAAAATGGAGTCAGGCCTTGGCCATCATCCCACCTGTTGTTATCAATCTCCAGGACCACAGTGATGTGGGCTCCACATGGCCACGCCAGTCTGGGGGTCTATCCCAGGAATGGGCCCCAACAGCCTCAGCTCAGTACTCTCTGGCTCTAGCCCAAGTCTCAAAACTCCTGAAGGCCCACCATCTCCCCCTCCAAACATCTTCGTTCCACCCTGAGGGCCCACCACAGCCCTCGTCTTCTACCTGGCAGACCCCATGCCCTCTGCAGTCCCAGAGCCAGCGTCCCCTTTCCAGACCCCTGACCCCAGCCATTGCTTCTCTCTCCAGGTGGCAGTGCCTGCAGCTCCCGGGGGTCTCTCAGGCTGAAATGGGAGGGATACTCTCTACCCACTCATGTAAAGCATCATGGTTGGGCTGTATACCAGGATCCCTGGGGCCCAGGATTTCTCTATAATCGATTCCAGACCCTTCCTCCAACCCTCAGACCCCTGGAGATCTGAGAGACATGGAAGTGACTTGTCACAGCGCTGCACTCAAACCTCTTTCCTCCCTCCATCCCCAAGCTCACCTGACGCCCCAAGGCAAACATTAGCCAGGCTTCTTGGAGCCCTCCTCTTAACTGGGCCTCATCCTTGGCAAGCCAAGCCCAGTTCTTGGGAAGAATCCTGCTTAAAAATGTGTTGAAAATCTGCCACCCTTGATGCACAACCAAGTTCCTCTATGTAATCTTCTATCCTGTCCTTTGCCCTGCCCGCTGGTTGCAAACTCCACTTGTCCCTATTTGTTTTTGAGCTGAATTCTCTCCCCATCGTGATAACCTTGAACAGTCTTCCTTGCCCTTATTTAACAGTGCCAGGGTAGTTTCTCCTTGACAGGGGTCACTCCTGTTCATTGAGAATACCCTCATGAGAGAAGTCACCTGGTGGGGGCTGTAGCCTTGGGGAATGTCACCAGCCCTGCACACCAAGTGTGTCCCTCCCACAGAAGACACCAACATTGGTACAAAGCCAGTACCCGCCCGCTCGCCATGTTTGCTGCCTTCGCAAGGCCCATTCTGGCACTTCAACCACCGTGTAGACACACACAGTGCCTGTTGGTTCACACAATGTCTGGCACATGGAGCCTTTAGTGGTGCAGGCTGTCCCTGCTGTGACATCTTGGCTGGCACCGCTGCAGCTGGAGGGGTGCTGGCGAAGGAGCTCTGAGGGAAGTTAAGGACTGAGAGACCCCACCCCTCTGACCCGGTCCCCAGCCCCCACCTTCACCTCCCAGAGTTTCCTTCAGCCCAGGCACTCATTCACGCCACACATTTACTGAGGTGCTACTGGATCACCTTGTCTTAAATTATTGATGAGGACTTGACACCTCTAGAATTTGTTTCTTCACTTTTGGTTTTATTACATTTATTCAGCAAAGACTTTTGAGCATCCACGGGGTTCTGGGCTACCCTGAGGCAGGAGTACTGCCCTCCTGCAGCCTCCAGGCCCCGAGAGCAGCCTGCACAGAGGCCTGGTGCCAGCAGGGACCACACCTGGCCTTGAGCCCGACACCATCTGGGAGCAGACAATGAAGCAATTAGGTGATTGTGCCTTTGTGTCCATGTGATACCAAACTGAGCAGATTAGTTGATGTAATTTACAAGGTGTGATAAATGGTAAATGCTGCACACAGTCCCCACTTCCTCCCACACACTTCTTCCTCATCCTCTTTCCTTCCCTCCTTCCCAGAATCTGCCCAGAAGGTCCCACAGGCCATTCGACTCCGGCCATGAAATCTCCTCCCCATGGTGCGCGGACAGGAGGGTGGGCTCCCAGATGCACCCTGAAGTTGGTAGGAGCAGCCCTTGTCCAGGATCTCCTGGTGGGAAAACGCTGCCTTTGATGCTGGTCCCTCCCCACCTTCCTTGACTCACTTGCCTTCCCGGAGGCTCTGGAGCCCAGTGGCACTGTGGCTGCGTGTTGACACAGTTCCTCCCTGTGAGCCAGTGGCAGTGTCCAATCTTCTATAATTTACTTAATACTTCATTTAAATTGATTCACGCAAACTGACTAGTAAATAAAATAGAAAAGGAAACTTTATATCACAATTATAAATATAGAATTATTAATACCAGCCATAAATGGAAGGGAACTAAATGGAATGGAAATAAAACAGTTTATTAAATTCTAGCAGGATACTGTTTTTCCAAGTTTCTCAGACTGAAATTATTCTCTTTGTTAAAAGGGAAATTATCATGTGTTATCATATGTTAGAACAGTGTTACAGATGCAATTTTATGCATTGAAAGAGAATTGGAAAGAGAATAGCATTCACATCACAAGACCCATTGTTATTATATTCATTCATTTATGAAATAGGGAATAACATTCACATTGCAAAATCCATTGTTATTTTATTCACTCATTTGTTAAATATGTATTGAGTGCCTGAGTGGATGGTCTGTGGGACTAAGACCATAACATTAAATATAAGATCAACGACGTGTCTTTTCTCGCAGAGCTTATAGCACAAAATAAGAAGTGAATAAATGAAAAAAATCTAATTATAGAAAGAAAATAAAGAAAGTCACTAGAGATGGAATGTGTATTTTAAGCAAGAGTATTTTTTTTTCAGAGAGTAAGGGAGAGGGAGAGAGATAGAAACATCAATGATGAGAGAGAGAATCATTGATCAGCTGCCTCCCACATGTCCCCAACTGGGGATCGAGCCCACAACGTGGGCATGTGTCCTTGGCCGGAATCAGACCGGAGACCCTTCAGCCTGCAGGCCGACACTCTATCTACTGAGCCAAATCGGCTAGGGCTGGGGTATGTTTTATGGCAGAGAAGAGTTGATGGCTCACAGTGTGTCTTAGACACATTGAGTTTTGGATATATTAAACACATATTTGAATGGGGATTTGAACTAGGCCAGCCTGCAGAGGTTGGAGCTGAAATGATCAGTGTAGGGGTGCACGTTGCATCAGTAGTATTTGAAGCAACAGGCCTGGGTGTGATTACCTAGGAGGGGAGTGGTCCGAAGGTGCCTGAGCAATTGGTGCCCCGTTATTAATGGGTCAGGAAGAAAAGGAGGCCAGACAGGTGATGAAGGAAGGCAGCCCACCGGGCCCTCTGTGGTCCTATGGAAGCACAAGGAGGGGAAGCTGTTTACGGAGGATGGAGTGATCGCTGACAAACGATGCTGAGAAAGTCAGATGAAGACACAGCTTCCAGCGCTGGGCCTCGCTGATGGCAGTCACTGAAGCGGCTCTGCAGGAACAGTGGGAGCAGACGCTGAGGAGGGGAGGCAGGGAGCAGAGACCACTCTGTCCTTAAAAGGAATTGTGATGGGTCTTAAGAGCTCACGTGTGTGGCTGCACCTGGAGCCTTGCATGAACCACCTAAAATCATGCCGTGGACCACATGGCCTGCAGATTCATCCAGATTAAGGGAGCCCTTCCTTGTCCTCACCCCTGAGACTGGCAGCACTTCAGGGAGGGTGGCCTCCAGGTGCATTTACCAGGAAAGAATCTGGCCTTTCTGGTGCTAGAGTCCCGGTGGCTGCGAGCACTCACAGACACTGAGTGGCGGAGCCCCTGAGCCAGGCTCCAGCCTCACACCAGGCCTTACTCCAGAGCACAGAGAGGCGCTGGGGGCGGCCAGCTTGGCACAGGTATTTATTGATCTTGTTTCACACGATCCAAGGAAAGCTTGGCCACAGAGCTTCCTGGTCCAATCACAAGGATATGGGGGTTGGGCATGAGCAAGAGAAGGAAATGGAAATTTTAAAAAATCTGTCCTCAAGAAAATAACTCTTTGTAAACCTGATTTCTGTGAGCCTGGTGCGTGCCATAGTGAAAGGCTGTTCCTCTTCGGAGGCGACAGTGAATAGGGTCTCTGTTAGCTGTTGGCAGGGCCTCCAGAATCAAAACACACCGGGAGATGGGAGAGCAGCCTTCCTGGAGCCAATAGCCAGCAGCCCGAGCGGAAGTGGGCCTCCCCAGCCTCCATGGAGGGCCCTGCTGGAAAAGGGAGAAGCCCTCACAGCCATGCGCATTTCTCTTTCCTAGGAATAGAGCAACTGCACTGCACCAAGATCAGCTTTGCATTTTCACCTCGGGCTCTTCGGGCTATTTGAAGAGGCAGCCTTCTGACTGGTCTCATCTGCACCCATCTGTTCTCTGCATATTTGGTCACTAATACTAAGAAAAGCCTGCCCAAGCTACCAGGAAAAATGGATCCAGCTGGACTTTTCTTGAGGCGGGAAATAAAGACAAAAGCAATGACAGATCCTGATGTGTGCCAGTGCCTGATGACTGCATTCTCCTTTCATCTTCCCTGATACTCTTTTTTTTCTTTTTTAATAAATCTTTATTGTTCAGATTATTACAGTTGTTCCTCTTTCCCCCCCCCCATAGCTCCCCTTCACCCAGTTCCCACCCCACCCCATGCTCTTACCCCCCCCCATTGTCCTCATCCATAGGTGTAAGATTTTTGTCCAGTCTCTTTCTGTACCCCCCACACCCTCTCCCCCACCAAGAATTGTCAGTCCACTCCCTTTCTATGCCCCTGATTCTATTATATTCACCAGTTTATTCTGTTCTTTGAATTTTTTATTCTCTTGATTTTTAGATTCACTTGTTGATAGGTATGTATTTGTTGTCACTTTGTTGTTTATAATTTTTATCTTTACCTTTTTCTTCCTCTTCTTAGAGAATACCATTCAGCATTTCATATAATACTGGTTTGGTGGTGATGAACTCTTTTAGCTTTTTCTTGTCTGTGAAGCTCTTTATCTGACCTTCAATTCTGAATGATAGCTTTTCTGGGTAGAGTAATGTTGGTTGTAGGTTCTTGGTATTCATCACTTTGTATATTTCTTGCCACTCCCTTCTGGCCTGCATAGTTTCTGTTGAGAAATCAGCTGACAGTCTTATGGGTACTCCCTTGTAGATAACTGTTTTTCTCTTGCTGCTTTTAAGATTCTCCCCTTGTCTTTTGCCCTTGGCATTTTAATTATGATGTGTCTTGGTATGGTCCTCTTTAGATTCCTCTTGTTTGGGGTTCTCTTTGCTTACTGGACTTGTAAGTTTATTTCTTTCACCAGGTAAGGGAAGTTTTCTGTCAATATTTCTTCAAATATGTTTTAAATCTCTTTCTCTTCTGGCACCCCCATAACTCGGATGTTGGTACACTTGAAGTTGTCCCAGAGGCTCCTTACACTATCTTCATATTTTTGGATTCTTTTTTCTTTTTGCTTTTCCAGTTAGGTGTTTTTTTGCTGCTCCGTATTTCAAATCTTTGACTTGATATTTGGGATCCTCTCATCTGCTGTTGGATCTCTGTATATTATTCTTAATTTCAGTCAGTGTATGATTAATTTCTGATTGGTCCTTTTACATATCCTTGAGGGTCTCACTGAATTTCCTTGAGGTTTCTAGAAGATTCTTGAGTAATCTTATAACCGTGGTTTTGAACTCTATAGCCAATAGTTTGCTTTCATCCATTTCTTTCATTTGTGACTTGTTTCTTTGTCTCCGCATTTTGGCTACTTCCCTGTGTTTGTTTCTATGTACTGGGTAGCTGCTAAGTATCCTTGAGTGGATAGAGTGGCCTTGTGTGGTTGGTGTCCTATAGGGCCCAGTGGCTCAGCCTCCCCAGTTACCTGAGGTAGATGCTCTTGGTGCACCCCTTTGTGGGATGTTTGCACAGTCTTGTTGTAGTTAACCCTTGATTGCTGTTGGTATCACTGGGAGGAATTGACCTCCAAGCCAATTGGCTGTGAGGACCAGCTGTGTCTATACTGGAAGATCTGTTGCACAGGAGACACCCTTCTGGGGAAGGACTTGCTTCAATAGGGCTTTGGTGCTCACTGAATCTGCCCCTCTTATGGATGTGAAGAGTTGTAATCCGTTATCATCTCCAAGGAGATGCAAGGTCAGCCACTGTCTGGGGCCGCCCAGCAGGAGCTACAGAGACATCTGCAGATTCCTTCCTCCTTGGAAGTGCCAAGATGAGGCCCAGCTGTGAAGCAAGGCTGCTGCTGCTGCCAGTTAGTGGGCTTTCTTTTGGAATCTCTGGGCTCTCTGACCCAGCTGCAGTTTATTTTAGGCAAAAGGACAGGCCATTCATATGTAAAAGCCAATGCACACAGCTTGGGTGGGGTTGTAAATTGGGTAGGGTAGGGTCTCTGGGAATCACCAGGGCAGAGCAAACAGCAATGGCTCCCCTGAACGGGAGAAGTCCCTGGTTCTCCACGTCCTGCGCACCCGTGCAGGAACAATGATTGCTGCGAGCACCTCTAAGAGTAAGCTGCCCTCACATTCCTGTCTCAATGCCAGACAGTCCTTTTCGGTCTTGACCTTAGTCCACTACCACCTTGTTATGCTGGACAGGGGGCTTGTGGCGATGGGCCTCCCCCATGGGCACCACCACGCCTGTGTCTGGGTCCCTGTATGTGTCTGGGTCCCCCAGAGTCTCACCTATAACTGGAATTCAGAGCAAGCGGGAGCTTGTATCTCCCTCCCGGTTTAAAGAACAGCACATCCAGGTGCCAGCACTTTCCCTGCCTCTGCACCTCTTACCGGTCTCAACGCGCTTTCTTCACCTCTCTGGTTGTATCATTTCCACTCAGCCAGCTTTCCCACGGTTCTGGGTGGTAGTTGCTCTACCATTTAGTTGTAATATTAATGTGGTTGTGAGAGGCAGCCAGTATAGGTGATTACCTATGCCGCCATCTTGGTTTCTCCTTCCCTGACACTCTTGCAGACAGTAAACTAAGACTCAGGAGGGAAGTGACTCACCCAAGACCATGGTGTGACTGAGAGGCGTGCACCCTCCAATACATGGTTTAATCCCATGTTCTCCAACCTGTCTGACTTATGGCTGCCAGTAGAGATTTCCATCCTTGGCTAAGGAACTTCCCATGATAATGTCGCATATAAAATTATAGGTACTAACCATCCAGAGGTTCCATCCCAGTGCCCGTGGCTGGCTTGCTCTGTTTGGCTCACACAGTGGGAGCCCTCAATCAGGGCCTGCATGCTCAGCCCAGCCCAGTCCCCCAACATTCCCACCATTTCCTCTTACAGGCTGCCCCTTACTTCTTTATCTGGCCCAGGGGCAGTGGCTATATGGCCCCAGCCAAGAGTTCTACCTACTGTTTTTCTCATTAATCCTTAGGCCAGTCTGGGGCTCCTATACTTCTTTAGCTTCTTTTCTCTAGATAAGGAAGCTGAGGCCCAGAGAGGTTCCACCACTTTCCCCAGGACATGGAGCTGAGACTCTGCCTAGGTCTGAAGGCCTTAGACCCCCATATCCATGCTCTGCGTGGCTCTACTATGTGAGCTCTGAAGACCTGTCTTTACTACTTTCAAATGTGCTAACATCCACCTCACAGTACCATAGAACCCTACTCACTCACCAATGGCAGTTCTGTTGTCATCTTCACATATCATTACTGTTTATTAAGCACTTTGTGTCTTTTCTCCCAATTATCCCACTAGGTTAATATTATCATACCCATTTTACGGAAGAAGAAACCGAGGTGAAAAATGTGGCCAGGGCGATGTGGCTACCAGTAGTAGATTCAGAATGCAAACCCAGATTCATCTGGCTCTAAGACCCCCAGCTTTTCACTAGTCCCTGCTGCTGTCCTCCAGGCCCTGTGGCCTCGGTGGAAATGAGAGCAATTTCTAGCAATGTGCCTGTGCCTTGTCAATGCATGAGTTTCTTTGTATGAATACCGTGTGTCAGTTACACAGTCAAGTGGCAGGTCTGGACACACCCATGCTGTTCCTGAGATGTTCTGGAAGGGCCGTGCAGCTTGCTTTACCTGGTGGGGCCTAAGTGCCCTCCTTCTTTCCCTTTCTAGCATGGCTCTCCAGAAAGACCATGTTCCCTTCCATTCTTTGTCCTGGCTACTAATAGTAATTTGGAAAGAGCTGAATTTACAGCCCCAGTCATGTTTCTCTGCCCTGAACCTCAACAACTATGAACATTATGTGTTGACAGTGTGGGGATTGATTCAGCCTATCAGCTTTGGGGATTATTGCACCTCTCTTTTCAATACCTCAAAGCTAGAAGGTAAGGTCATCAATTCGCTGCCAAAGTTCCATTCCAACCATCCCCAAAGATCACCCCTGACTGCTCAGATCCTCTTGGCCATGTTAAGCTCTATCTTAACACTCCTAAGCACCCAGGGGAGCTGGAGTGAGTGAGTATACCGCACGCAGAGGCTAAAGGTGTAAAGGCTTCCACCCTCAGAGGAGAAGTTCCTCTTTGAGTCTCAGCACTTTCTCTGAAGCTGAGCTTCCATGCAAGTCTTATGGCTTTCATGTTACAGACCCAACGTGAACCTTCTGAGACGCCAGCTTATTTGCTTTTGGCAAAACTCGACTTCCTCTCTCAATAGAAATGAAAGCACGGAAGGCTTGTAAAGTTAAATCCAAAAGCATCATGCATATCTACAGACTCTTAAAATCCAACATTTGGATGAGCTGCATGGAGAGAGATCAGAAACACATGGAGTAGATATTCTTTAAACTGCACCATGGGGCTCCGAAATTAAGGGGAAAGAGCTTGGCATGGTCCGTTTGGGAGTTGCAGGTCTCTGAGCACTTGAAGCATCAGCAAATGTTCCCCAGGCAGAAGGTCCTTTGGCTGACTTTCCCTTACTCTCATTTCCCTCCCAGTGGAACTGTGAAGGCGGGGAGGAAATGAGGAATCAAAGATGACGTGAGCAGATGGGGGAAGTCCTCAGCAAAGTGGGCTGTGAACGCTGGGATTATGGAAGCATGTGGACAATTTGAGAAGTTTGGGATGATACTCAAGTTGATTCTTAAGATCCATGACTGCAAACAGGTTCTATTGGCTTCTCCCTCAGTGACTCAGGCAATGCTCCTTCTGACCCGGCCATGCATCACTTAGAAACTATTCACATTGTAGAGCAATTGGAACCAGGCAGATTATTTCCATGCAGCCTGGTAACATATAGGTCGAGTGGTCACATGCTATTCCTTGGCTAATGTTTTAAAGCATGATCTGTTATTTTCCATCTGTTTATTTTAAAACAAAGCCCTGATGACTAAGTGAATTCTACTTTAGATCAGGTCAACTTTCGACACCCAGCCAAGACAAAGTCCGTTATGTTCAAGGTTAATGACCATCTGGTCTAGAAAATCCAGAAGGACCACAGAATATGTGGAAAACACATTGAGGACAAGCTAAGACTGCCTAACGTACTTGTAGACCCACCATCCAGAAGCTGATGGCCCTCTCACGGGGGCCACCATTGCAAGAGTCATCCCAATTAGCAGTGGTCTGTCTACAAGTCAGATCTGTGCTGGACGCCGAGACCCAGAAGAAGAGTCTGGTTCCTGTTCATGGTTGGGTGGGGAGCAGTTTGAATCAGTGGGCAGAGCACGGGTTTAGGCACCAGAATGGCCTGGGATTTCATCTCAGCTCAGCCTTCCAGTCTTGGGAAATCCAGGGCTCATGGTGGTCCTGCCTGGCTCTTGGCATGCAGCTCAGCTCTGCTGCCCTTGACTCGCTCAGAGGCCTGGGATTGCTCACCTCCCTGGGCCTGCGGCTTGAAAATCAAATCCTCACTGTTTCTCCTAGCTAACCATTTGCCGTTAGAAGGCTGCCCTGGCTCGAAATGTGTTCTGAAATTGATCTCATGTAGCCCTTTTCCTGCAGCAGGAGGTGGGGCTGCAGGAAAAAGACACGTAAGCATCTGGGACTGAGAAACCAAGACTTTTGGCTTTGGATGTGACTCTGACAGTGGGGGGGAGGGGGTGTCTTCACATCGCTCCTTAGCTCTGCACCCTGACATGGCACCAGAGGGTCGGAGGCAGCACACCCCCTATAGGAGCACCCTTGCCTCAGAGAGAGAGTTGTAAACACACAGAATGACTGACATGCACACCCACTGAGGTAGCTGCTGAAAGGTTCGGGGGAGCCATGTGTTCTCCAGTTAACCCTTTCAGCTGTTACAGGCTGTGACCTTCTTAAACTCATGTTTCTGTACTTTCTATTTTATATAAACACATAGCTCTTTGGTAATTAGAAAAAAAAATGGGATTTGAGAAAAGGACAATGGAAGCACAAAATGAAGAGACCAGGGAAGGAACAGATGCACAGCCTGCAGTGGAGTGAGGGCATGGCTGCTGGGTCAGGAGAGGCTGAAGAAAAGAGGGTGGCTGAGTGGGGGGCTTACAGGCCATCTGCAGACACATGGACACCACGAGTGTGGGTCCCATGCAGGGGACAGGGGGGCAAGGCCTGGAACCAGGTTCAGCTCAGAGTTGCTGAAATGCCTGAGGAGGAGAAGTGGGATGAGGAAGAAGAGTCAGATAAGCTCTGTGCATCAGCAGCAATTTTTATCCCCAAGTAGGTCCAGAAACATGGATGCATGGAGCAGACTGACGGATCTCAGAGGGAAGGGGTAGGGGCAGGAAGCTATTAACCAAAGAACAGAACGCATACACATATATGCATAGCCCATGGACTCAGACGGTAGAGTGGTGAAGGAATGGGGGGGGGGCGGGGGTTGGGGGTGGGGAAAACAATGGGACATCTGTAATACTGTCAACAATAAAAAATAAATAAAATCACCAAGCAAGGGCCTGTCCCAGCCACATTTGCATTTGAGTGTCTGGGGTGTGTGGCAGCAGGGTGGGGTCAGGAGACAGCCCGCCAGGGTTATTTCTAACCAGCTTAGAAAGGCAGCAGTAGGGCAGCCGGGTGCGGCCTGTGTCTGTGTCTGTGGTGGTTACAGTGAGTGGCCCCGATGGCACCGCCTGCCCAGGCTCCTCACAGTCTCCCACTGTGGGGAAGGGCCCAGGGCACTTCAATGGGCCATCAATCTTCATTAAGTCAGGCATTGTCTTCAAGATAGCGACCTGGATTGGGAAGGCTGCTTTCTGGAAGCACTGTGACCCCAAAGTATTTAGAAATAAAAGCTTGACCATAAGACAATCAACAATACCATCACTAGTGTTGGCCCTCAGCACTGGAGCTGCCTGCCCCTTACACCCCTCTCAGCATGGGAACTGCCCACGGGGAGGGGTGCCTCTTCATCTGGGCTCTCAAAGGGCAGAAAAGTGGGCTGGATGGCCCTGCCAAGGTGGGCAGAGCCGCTCCTCTAGGGCAAGGGCCCTGCGCTGCCAGGCCAGCCCAGTGGGACACTCTGTCCCATCCTTTTGAAGACTTTTTCATCAGGAAAACCCACTGACAGAAGGGACTCAAAGGCAGGGCCATGCTTGTTGTTGCACTGCTCTTGGCTGGATATTTGATAGCATTGAATTTGTATAGAAATTGACTGTTGGCAAAGGGCATTCTCATACACCATTTAGTACACGTTCCCTGGGCTCTGCTGGTGGTTCAGAGGAGATTCTGCTCCCCAGCAACTCAGAGCCTCATCAATGTGAACGTGGGGGTGGGGGGTGGGGGTGCCTGCTCACATGAGTGCATCCCTGTAGGGGGGATTGAACAACAAGAGTGACCGGAGACACGCAGGGTTTCTAAGGGAAGCTCATGGAGGGATTGAGAGCGCAGACAGGGCCAGCTAACTAGACCAGGACTCCGTTCTATGGGGCACTGAGGCCCAGGCTGCCCATTCTGCACAGAGATTCGAATCCAGGCATTTGACTTAGGCCCCTGGCAGATCCATCACCAGGGTGTGTGATAACTTGAAGGAAATGAGCACCCCAGCCTCACAGAGTTGTCACCCAACGTTGCCTACAGAATGGCCAGTGCAGATGCAGTGGGAGTCCATGGTCAGACACCATTGCTGTTCTAATCTGGCTACTGGGGCCATGGGGAGACCACTCCTCACCTCCATGCTGTGGTGTAAGGGAGAGTGCTTTGGAGGGGTCCACATGGCCTCCTGTGAGCCCCTGATTCCACAAGCTTGTTACCATCTCACAGTCCACAGTGGGCCGTGGCCGTTGAGCTGCTGTTTCTTGTCCACGTGTGCTGCTCAGCATGCTTCTCCAAGTGCATGCCTCGGCAAGACCACATGTCATGCTGCATCTGCGCCCCTGGGATGCCTGTGAAGGGTGCCCTCTGCAGACGTTGCCCGCCCCTCATTCCACTAATATCCACTGAGCACTTCTTTATGGCTCATGGTTCTCGGCACTAGGCGTAGAAGGGAGAACAAAACCAAACCACGCGGGGCAAGCGTTGCTGCAGTGCTGGGGTCGCGCTCACTCCAGGGAGGAGGGAGGAAAGGCCCCACAGCAGCTTGTGGGGGGTGGGGGGGGCTGGGAGGGGGTTGGACATGCAGAGACTTCCTGCCCTCTCCAGGGGCCAGGGGCCTTACCTGCCTACCTGTCCCTCACTGAACAGCAATTCTCACATGAGCATCGGCATCCTGAAGCACTTGAGACAACACTGAGCACTGGGTCCAGCGGATGTGGGGTGGAGCCCAAGCTTGTGTACCTTGGCAGGTCCCCAGGGATGCTGTGCTGGCCAGGGCACTCCTGGAGAAGCCCGGGACCACCCTCTCACTGCAGTGACAGCAGAGGGGCTGGTGAGACGATGCAGACCCGTGGCAGAGCTGCACTGGAAGAAGGTGAAATGAAAAACGAGAACCCCAGAAACTGCTCCACACAGAGACCCCGGTCAGCTGCTCTTCATCCTCAGAATTGCAGCCTCCATGTGGATACAGCTGTGCCTGAGAATTCCCAGGAAAAGGAATGGTGAACAATTTGATACAGAATTTACATTTTCCAGGATCCCAAAAAGTCTCAAGGAATCCAGGCAAATTCAGGGGGGCCAGAGACACACAGGGAGAGCCTAAGTTGTATGGTCTTAGGGGGAGAACCGTTTTACCCACATTCCTGACCTGTGCCACTTCCTGTGTTGGACCCCCCCAACCCCCCCTTCCCCCCCCCCCGCCCCACAGCGTCAGCCTGGGGAGTTTAACTTGCCCCATCCTGCTGACTCCCAGAGGCCCTGCCCTGCAGGCTCACACCCTATGGAAGGCTCTCTTGGTGGTGGCCAGCCAGGCCCACATTGCAGTCTTCCATAAGAAACTCACGAGGAAGCCTGGGCAAGCCCAGGTGGTGCCAGAGACACACAGGAAGAGCCTGAGTTGTGAGGGTCATTTTCCCCCATGAGTCTGACAATTGTCATCATTCCTGTGCAGAGCTCTCCCTCCACATGGCCAAATCTTAATATGTTTTAGATTAATGAACTCTGCTGGTTCCACCCTGACAACTCCCGGAAACCCTGCCTCATTGCCAAGGTATACACATGCAAGCAAGTGGCAGCTAACCTTGGTGTACCCTGAGCCTTTTGCTGCAGGGCACCACATCTGAATCTGTATTAATCTGCTAAACACACTGGTGACTACCTGGTGACTCACTGAGAACCTGCCTCATGCAATGCACATACTGCCTATGGCCCTTTCAGTGGCTGAACCTAACAGTAGCCGGAAGGTGGTAGAGCCCAGGGTACCGTGGGCCTTTTGCTGATCTTCCCCAGGACTGGTACTGATTGCAGGAGCCTTGCTATGCAGCTTGGCCGCCCCCATTTGCACCTGGGTCCAGCACATGCAGGTACCAACCAGGGATCACCTTATAGCTCTAAACAAGTGGCCAGGCCAATCACAGGCACTGACTGACGTTGACTTACACTGAAGTCATTCCCTAGAAGCTCCAGAAACAACACACCCAGCGGCTGGCTTCAGACTACATCAGATTACCACCCAGTTAGCTCCCAAAGTGGTACACCAAAAGGGAGGCACTAGACCTTGATGGGTAAATTCCACTTCCTGGGGTGAACTCCCACACATTAGTTTGTATACTGTGGTCAAGATGAATCCTCAAAGTTAGTCAGCCTGAGGGTCAGTCTCACCCAGAAATGGGACAACAGCAGTCCAGACTCAACTACAGGAGGAAGATCACAGAACCCACACATGGGACACCACTAAGCACACAGCTCAGATAATCAGAGAGACTGCATCACTGATTCCCACAGAATACCTATTACATAAGGCCACCATGCCAAGGCTGGGAGACATAACAGATCTACCTAACGGACAGTAACAAATACAGAGTTGCAGCCAAAATGGGGAGATAAAAAAAAATGCCCCAAATAAAAGAACAGAAGAAATCTCCATAAAAAGAAATAAATGGAATGGAGGTAAGCAATCTACCAGATACAGAGTTCAAACAATGCTTGTAAGGATGCTTAAGGAACTTAGAACTTCAACAGCATAAACAAGTATGTAGAAACCACAAAAAAGAACCAGTCAGAACTGAAGAATACAATAGCTAGAAATGATCAATGAATTTAGTAAAATAGCAAGATAAAAATAAGTATTCATAAATCAGTTGCATTTTTATGCACCAATAATAAACTATTAAAGAGAGAAACTAAGGAAATAATCCCATTTATAACTGCATAAAAAAATAAAATACTTAGAAATAAATCTAACCAAGAAGTTTTAAAACATGTACTTGGAAAATCATGACATTAAAAACAATAAATTGAACAAGATACAAAAAAATGGAAGCATATACCATGTTCATGGATTGGAAAAATTAACATCATTAAAATGTCCATACCACCCAAAGCAATCTATAGATTCAATGCAATTCCTATCAAAATACCAATGGCATTTTGCACAGAACTAGAACAAATAACCCAAAACTTTATATGAAACCAGAAAGACCCCAAATAGCCACAGCAATCTTGAGAAAGAAAAACAAAGTTGGAGCTATCATGCTACCTGATATCAAACAATACTACAAGGCTATAGTAATCAAAACAGCATGGCACTGGATTAAAAACATACTCATAGATCAGTGGAACAAAATAGGGAATCTAGAAATAAATCCATACGGCAAGAACCTACAATAGAGTAAAAACAGTCCATTCAAAAAATGGTTTTGGGGAAATTAGACAGATACATTTTGTACAAAATAAAAGTAGACCACCTTCTTACATCATACACAAGAATAAATTCAAAATATATTAAATAATTAAATGTAAGTCTTGAAACCATAAAATTCCTTGAAGAAAACCTAGGCTGTAAAACCTCTGACATTTCTTTTAGTAATATTTTTATGACGTATCTTCTTGGGCAAGAGAAACAAAGGATAAAAATAAACACATGGGGCTATAACAAACTAAAGAGTTTTTATACAGCAAAGTGGACTGTGCAACAAAAGGAGAAGACAGCCCACACATCGGGTGAAGATATTTGTGAATGATATATACTATAAGGGGTTAATACCCAAAATTTATAAACAACTCAACACAAAAAAATTTAATTGAAAAGTGGGTAGAGGACCTAAATAGACACTTCTGCAAAGAGGGCATAGAGATGGCCAAGAGACACATGAAAAGATGCTCAATGTCACTGATCATCAGAGAGATGCGAATTAAGACCACAGTGAGGGACCAACTCACACCTGACAGAATGGCTGTCAGCAGGAAATACAAAGAGGTGCTGGCGAGCATGTCAAACTTGTGCACCACAAGTTTGTAGAGAGCTGGCAAGTCGAGAAATACAACTCTGACTCTGAACATATTTTTTAGAGCATGGAGGTCACAACCAGGAAAAGCAAAACAAAAACTTTGAAAAGAAATTACCCTTAGAGAACAGGGTGGGCAGGAAGAGGAAGGGGAGTTTTGGTTCTATACTTTCAGCATGATTGAGATGTATACTAAGTATACCGCTATTATAAAAATAAAGCATTAGGAGAATATATTCCAGCACTGAAAAACACACTGTCCAATTTTGTGTGTGCATTATCTTACCCTATTTCCAGGTAAGGTAGATAGGGGATTGTCTGGTAGAGAATATACATCATATAAACACAGTCATCCTCTCCCACGCTGCTGGTGGGAGGTGGGGTCTCGGTTAATCTGGGCCCAAATCACTCTGCGTGATAGCTGTCCGCTGCTGGAATGAGGAGCACCACACTAAAACTCAGTTTATACTTTGTAGACAGTTTTCAGCCTGAGGGGCCTATAAACAAGTATCCTATATAATAGAAGTGTAGTATACAAATTGGCCCCTCGACCGGGAGGTCATCCGGGAATTTGACCAGGGGGCAGGGCCAGCCGGCTGGGGGAAGGGAGGGAGTACCCAGCCAGCAGCCAGCAGCCACTAGGGACCCTACCAGTGCACAAATTTCATGCACTGGGCCTCTCGTCTCTTTAATAAAATCACTTGCCTCACTAAAAATTTGCTTACCATTTCTGGAAAGCAGCATTGTCAAACCCAAGTTTGGAATGCTCTGTGGAGATGCTTATTTGATTGGGGTATTTAGCCGATTTCATTGCCTTTGAACATTTTCAAGACTAAAACTACTGTGTCCATTCAACAAGGTGTATGTATGTTAGGGCCTTGATCTCCCACTAAACTCTGTATTTTCAAGTGGATTAAAAATAATTTTCTGTGGAGAATTATGAAATACCGACAGACACATACACACACAGCCCTAAGCAAGAGCTCAGGCCTGAGTCATTGTTGGGCATCTCAGTTTTCCCACGAGGGGGCCCGCACTTCCTCTGCTCATTGTCTTGCCAAGGCTTGCATTCAATCAGCAGTCAAGAGCAGCTGCTCACGGCTAGCTGCTGGCGAGGACAGTCTTCAGTTTGTCGGCATGTGACAGGATGATTTCTTCAAAGGTCGTTAGCTACGTCATTCTTCCTGGGATTGTGAAACCCAGATCCACATCACATCAGCTTGGAAAGGGCGGGGCCTCAGGAGGGCACAGACATCACTGCTTGTGGCAGGATGCCAGCCAGCCAGCCAGAGAGGTAACCTTGCCCTAGGGTGTCATGCACTGTCCCACACCGCAGTCTCTTTCAAATGACTTCCAGGCTTAAGCTCTGCCTTGTCTTGGTACCAAAAATTACTCAGGTTCGTAGGGGGACTTCGGCATCATCACGTGGCCTCCATGAACTCTGGTCATGCCAGCGCCATTCTCACAGGCAAGCATTCTAATTATTTTTTGTTAATCCTCACCTGAGGATTACTTTTTTCCATTGATTTTTAGAGAGAGTAGAAGGGAGGCGAAGAGCCAGAGAAAAACACCGATGTGAGAGAGATACATGGATTGGCTGTCTCCTGCACATGCCCAACCAGGGCTGGGGGTGGAGCCTGCAACTGAGGTACATGTCCTTGACCAGAATTGACCCCAGGACCCTTTAGTCCGAGGGCAACACTCTATCCACTGAGCCATACCGGTCCAGGGAAAGAGCCTCTCAGAGCTCTTGGGAGAAGCGCTATTTCCTGGAGAATGCAGGACGTGTTTAATGAGACGGGCATTATATTGCAGAGGACCGTTTGTTTATAAACCCTACGGCAGTTACAAACCTAGTAACTACTGTGTGTGACCTGCATCCAGGCCAGGTAGTTGCTTGGGCCCCTACTTGACCAGGCTGGGCTGCTCTTCCTGTGTGGGCTCTCCCAGGCCAAACCTGGAGCCTGCCCAGCTGCCCAGGCATAGGGTCTGGGCTTCCTCCAGATGGCAGGACACTGCAGGCCCTCACTGCTTCTTTCCTCCGCTCCTCGCAGCCCCTCTGTCCTGCCTGGCTCTGAGTTCTTCCTGAGACTCTGGGCCAGGCACAGATCTCCTATACTGACAGAGGAAAGACGGCAGTGACTCAGAACATTGCACAGGCTTACAGCCATTACATCCCCTGGACCCACAGAGGCGAGGGTGAGAACAGAGCACCAGTAACAGCTCAGTACCATGTGCCCAGTGTTTGCTCCTGCTCAGAATGCCACTCCTTTTGTGCCTGTGCCTTGTAACTAGAATTTGTGGTCTTTCTCTGCCTGGGTCAGGACAGGCACTGGGCTTACTTCTCTTTCTGGCCCCCTACATTAGCCCAGACCCTGGCATGTAGTAGGTGTTCAATAAAAATAGGTTCTTTCCTCAGGTTCAGTCCTGAAGTTGGCCTGGCAGCTTACTCCTTAATCCTTCAGGTATCACCTCTGGGCCCTGTTGGTTCCTCCTTCCTCTCCTGGCCTTTGCTCACACACAACAGACCCGATAAAGCTCCAACATGATTTATCAAAAACCCCTCTCCTGCAGGCCCGAGACCCGTGGGGACTTTGAAAGGAAACAGGCTCCATGTGCTTCCAATTGGGCTCCATTTAGCTCATCGTGCTGCTGTTCCGTCGGAGCTGGGGAATGTGCGGGACACCCTGGAACTGGTTCAGGGCGCTGCTTAAAGATGTTTTTCTTACAAGCAGGAAGTTACGTCCTGCCAAGAAGAAATGAAAATAAAGCCCCCAAGGGTTCATGGGGTTCACTGGGAGCCGCAGTGCTTGAGCCCTGCCTGGAGGAAGGGAGGGTGGGGGCTCTGTGCGGAGCTCTGAGAGTGCAGGCAGGTCAGGCCCAGCAGGGCACTGTCCTCAGAGCAGCTCATGTGTCCTCCTCCCCGTCCCAGGGGATCTGCAGTGGCCCCTCCCTCTCTCGGATCACCTACAGGCTCAGCGTTGCTGGCTGCCCTGGCCTGTTTCTCTGAATCAACGCTGAGGCATCTGCAAGTGGCCCGGGAGAACCCAGAGTCCAAATCCTAGCTCTCAGCTGATGAAAGTGTGTCCTTAGACAAATCTCTCAGGTCCCTTGGGCAGCAAATGCTATGCTGTGAACACAGGGCTGCTCTTTCCATTGCTCCACACTTCCTTCTGTCCTTACCACGGCCCCCTCGCCTCCCTGGCCAGGTTTCAAACAGTCTGGGAGTACGAAGAGGACCCTTCTGGGGAGGGCGGGAGAGAGGGGTCCCTCCCTCACTGTGGGTTGTGCTGGCCTCGTGTCCCCTGGGCGGGCTGTGCAGAAGGAAGACAGGCAAGAACACAAACAGCCGCCAAAAGAACCAGGAGCCGTGGCTTTTCTGTGCCTCTGGGCAAAATTCTCAGCGGACAATATAGAATTCATTTCCACCTTTTTTCATTTATTCAATAAATACTGACAGCTTTCCATCTGCTTGATGAAAAAATAAAAAGTTAGGCTTTGGCCTAAAGACCAACCCAGTTCTGTCATGTGCTCACTTTGCATCCTTGGGGAAACTATGTAAAAGTTTCCGTTTTCTCAACTGCAGAATGGGGACCAATACCCCTACCTTACTGGGCCCTCACCTTGATAAGACACTATTGATACACTCTGTTCCCAGGGAGACCTGGACACTGGATCCCTGCGGCTCTTTGCACACATCCATCAGAGCCCCAGTGATTCGGGATTAGACATCGTGTCACTCACACCTGCGTCTGAGCTCCTGGAGGCTAGGGGCTTTATTTTATTCCTCGGTCTGTCCCCAGACTCTGGAAGAGTCCCATATTCACTTAAGGATGAGTAAAATGAATGATAAAGTGATTTATCTACACCTCCATGTCCTGAGAGGATACCTGGGCTGCAAAGATGGGCGTGCCAAGGTCAGCCAGATCGCTGTGACCATGGCCGGGCAGAGGGTCAATTGAGGTGGAGGTCCCTGACCACCTCCCAGCCAGCTGAAGGGCTGAAGGGATGTTGAGGGTAGACAAGATGTCTCGAGCCAGGTAGGGAGACACTGGAGTGTCCACTCAATCCCAGGGATGGCATCCTGCTGGCACCAGAGGGCATACCACACAACCCTACTTTGAGGCACCTTGAAGTCCATAGCAGCCCCTGTCCCTGGGGTCCAGAACTTGGAACTGGGGTGGGAGAGGGCTTCAGATTTTAGCTCAGCCAAAGAGTTTTCAACGATTGGACTTGTTTGAATATAGAATTGGCTATCTCCAGAGGCGGTGAGTTTCCCGAGCCTAGCGGTTTCTATATGAAGTATTGATGGCCATATTCTAGAAATGTCTTCTTGCTTAGTCATGTATCACTGAAGATTACATTATATTCCAAAGTGTGGTACATGCATGATTGGTGGTACATGATTTGGTTTCGCAAAGTACACAGGTCAAACTAGAAAAAAATTATGTGTTTTGTTTCAGTTAAATTTATATATTTTTGTGGTTAATCTCTATTTATGGCAAATGATACCTTTTTTAATTTATGGAGCAACAACATTTTATTTTAAAATAAATAAATCAAGTACAATGCCATTTATGATTACTCAAAATACCATTTAGGTGTGAATCTAAAATAAAAGATGCTGAAAACTAGACAACATTGATTTAAAAATCAAAGAATACCAAATAAATGGAGGTGGTACCAGACCAGAGACTCGGCACAGCAAAGATGTCGCCCTCCTCAAGCTGGCTCACAGGTCAATGCAATTTTATCAAAACCCCAGCATGTGGGGAGGTTATTGTTGTTTTACTTCGTTTTGCTTTGTAGATGTGGGCAAAATTTTTCTAAAATGTATATGAAAAGGCAAGGAACTTGAATAGCTAAAACAATTTTTAAAAAGGAATAAGAAAGTGGGAGAATCCATCTACCTAACTTCAAGAGGCAGTAATCAACGTTGAGTGGTATCAATAGAGGGATCAATACCTGCATTGGTCAGTGGAACAGGATACAGAACTAGGAAAGAGACCACACAAACATGCCATCTGATTTTTGATAACCATGTAAAAGCCATTCAATGGAGGAAAGACAGGCTTCCCAACAATTGGTGCGGGAACAATTCAGAGGGAAAACATGTCAACCTAAGTGTTATATCCACTGTCAAAATTAACTCAAAATAGGTCGTGTACGTAAAACATAAAACTACAAAATTTAAAAATAATACAAAATAAGCTCCAGGACCTAGGGCTAGACAAAGAGTTCTTAGCTTGGCACCAAAAACACAATGCATAAATGGAACAATTAGACTTCATAAATATAAAACTTTTGCTCCACAAAAGACCTGTTAAGAGGATCAAAAAGGTAAGCTCCAGACTGGGAGAAAATATTTGCAAACCACATATCCAACAAAGGACTAGTATCTAAAATATAGATGCTTTATTTATTTGTTTGTTTGTTTGTTTATTTATTTATCTTTATTGTTGAAAGTATTATAGATGTCCCCTTTTCTCCCCCATCACCCCCTCCACCCACACTACCCCCCAGCCTTGAGCACACTATTGTCTGTGTCCATGGATTATGCATGTAAGTTCTTTGGTTATTTTCTTTTTAACTCTCAAAACCCAACAGTAAAATAACAAACAATCCAATTAGTAAATGGACAAAAGACATAAAGTGGCAGTCACAAGGAGATGAATGGGTGTAAATAAATATGATGTTTAACAGCATTAGCCATTAGGAAAACACAAATTAAAACCACAATTATATATCACTATAACCCACCAGAAGAAAATACACTAAATTTAAAATGAGTCAATTTAAAGAAAACAGTAAGTGCCCTGCCAGTGTGGCTCAGTTGGTTGGGCTCATGCACAAAAGAGTCATGGGTTCAATTCCTGGTCAGGGCACATGCACAGATTGCAGGTTCAGTCCCTGGTTAGGGTGCATGTGGGAGGCAATTGTTTCTCTCTCCCTCTCCCTTCCTCTCTCTCTCTCAAAAAAAATCAGTAAGCAACATTAAAAATAATAAAACATAAGTAAAATATTGGTGACAAATGGTACATGAACATGGCAAAATATTTGAAAGCATCAGTTGAATGACTGGAGGCTGGGCCGCACTGGCCCAGATGACCTCCACATAGGCTGCTGTGGGCATCTGCAGTGAGAAGCCATAGCTTGAGTTCTGCCTTTAACACTCACTAGCATTGTGATGCTGGGCAAGCCACTGAGCTCCTCTGAGATGAGAGTGAGATGTAAGAGCTATAAGAATACCCTTGGATAGGAATGGAAATCAGGTAGGAATGAAAATTATCTTTTATGCCTGCTTCACAATACTGTTATGAGCCTAAAGGAGGTAAAAGTACTATTAATGTTAATCAAGGCCCTCTCCATTCTGGGATTCTATGATTTTATATTAAATCAAAGAAGTCTTGTCAGCACAATTTATTTCAGTTACTATATAAGATCCAAGTGGCCTGCCTCCTTTCCTTTCTCCCTCCCTCTTCTTTCCTTACCTTCCTTCCTTCCTTCCTTCCTTCCTTCCTTGCTTCCCTCCTTCCTCAACAAATGTGTATTGAATTGTGCTGTGTATTAGCTCCAGTCCTAGAGGCATGAACTGCAAAACCAAAGGGCATGTCCAATACTTTGAGATGCTAATGTGTATTCTATGAGGGTAATAGGCATATCCCAAATTACTGCGCAGGGTGGCGATTTCAATAAAAAACAAAAGGAGGGGTCCTTATTCATCCTGGTGGGTGGGGAAGGTTTCTTGGAAAAGGAGATATTTAATATGTATTTTAATGGTGAAGCAGGACGAGTTGGAAGAGGAGGACGGGAGAATAAGAAGCAGAAGGAGAGGAAGGACGGGGCTCCATTCTCTCATCCACCAGTTACAGGCTTCATCACATGGCACTACCGTTCCGAGAGCAGCAAGAGGGGAAGCCCCAATAAACAAGCGAGTCTCCGCCATGTCACCTTTGTTATGTTCCAGTGGCCAAAGCAAGTCACAAGGCCAGCCTGGATCCGAGGGCTGGGAGAGAGACTCCAACACTGGGCGGAGGACTGGGGCGCTGTGGCCAGGCTGTACCTCCCAGGGCGTGAGCTAACTCCACACACCGACACCCGCAGGCTCATGTGAGTGCCCTGGGGCCGGACTCTGGGCTCCTCTGCCCCCACTGGCCCCTGGTACTGTTTCGGGCACTCAGTACTTATTATTTGTAACTTGACTGGGGGTCTCACCCCTCTCAGCTTTCCATGCTCCTTTATTTGTTGGAGGCCGAGTCCCTTTGCCGGGTTTCTGCCGCCCCAGGCTTGGGCAGCACACAGCCGCCCCCGGGGGCTTTCTGCAGGCTGCTCTCCTCCCCAGGGCAGCTCGAAGACAGGGCGGAAGGCAGGGATGCCAACACGAAAGGGCGCAAACAGATACCACTTGATAAGCATTGAGCATCATTCAGAACACTCTCTCCCTGCCCTCCTGCCATCCGCTCATGGAGGGGTGCTCCCTGGCTCCCAGCCAGCCTGATGCTGGGAGCTCCAACAACACGGCCATCCTTTACCGCCCTCTCGCCACCCCCAGCTGGGGCTCATGTCCCTGGGGCAGGGTGGCCTCCGCTGGGTCTTGCTGCAGCTTCCCCTCAGGCGGTCCAATAAAGTGCTATCCCTTTTAAACCTCCTCTGGTGGGCGCCTTCAGTGGGTCCCTGCTAGCCGCAGTCCACATGAAAGACCACGCCGATGCTGGGAATCAGCACCAGAACTTCCTGCAACACAGCAGCCTGCTGGGCCCAGGGCATGGGTGATCATGTTTCCACGTCCTGGCCAGGCGCCTGAGCATCCTGCCCTGGGGGAGGGGGGCAGTCACCAGCCATCCCGCCAATACCCCGCTTCCTGGAGAGCACCTTAGAGTGTACTAACTCCCCAACTGAGAGAGGGTGCCGGGATTCCTCTCTTCCAACATGTCTTTATATAATTCTTTTTAAAAATATTTGTATGATTTTTAGAGAGAGAGTAAGGGAGAGCGAGAGAGAGATACAAACATCAATGATGAGAGAAAATCATTGATCGGGTGCCTCCTGCACACCCCTACTGGGGACTGAGCCTGCAACCCAGGCATGTGTCCTTGACCAGAATCAAACCCAGGACCCCGCTCTCTCCATTGAGCCAAACCAGCCAAGGCTCTTTCCAACGTGTCTTAATGCTTTTGAGATCCTGGCTTCAAACAACACCGCTCACCAGCACATCCTCAGCCAGGGGTGTGGGGTCCCTTGGGGCTGTCCCTTGGTGAGGGTACATCTGTAACTTATCTGGGGAGATGGGGAACAGGGTTAGCCAGTCCTATTGACAGCACCTCAAGAAACTGCTCCCCTATTCTTAGCAGCCTCCTTGCTCCCTCGAGGCCACCACCATGTGATCTGGAGACAAACAGCCCGTTGGAACTCAAACCTGTGCCCGTACAGCCTTGAGCCGGCTGGAGCCACTGCCGTGCGGACACAGTCCAGGCTGCCCGGGCACTGCGGCCCGGATGGCAGGGCGTCAGCACTGGGGCACCCAGACCCAGACAAACGGCTACTGACTGAGGGGCCCAGTCAGAGTTTTGCCTGTCAAACCTCCCACAGGAGGGTCATCTTCCCGACCCAGCAGCAAGCAGTGGCGTTGACAACGATGTTTTGCTAACAGAGTGGTTGTGTCTCGGACAGGGGGTGTTAGAAAGCAGACAGAGGCAGAAGTCATGCTGGCTCCTCCTGGGGAGCAGTCCATGTGCACAGAGGGGCGCCCAGGCTGGAGAGGTCTCTGTGTCTCCAGCACCAACTCCAGTTTGGCCAGCTTCATGAGACACGTTCCCTTGTGAGTGCAGGACCAAGAGCTCCCCTCTGGGTGGGAGCTGCCGCCCAAACACCCTGGCGCCCCTGCCTGCAGACCACGCCCCAGTCAGTGTGGGCAAATGCCATTTCCCCTCCAGCCATCGGTGTCACACCTGGCTCCACCCACACTGGATGGGAGGCTCTGACCTTCAGAGAGGTGCAGGAGGGAGCCCCTTCCGCTGCTCTTAGGCCTCTTTCTTACCCTGACAAACTGATTCACTCCTCACAGCGCTGCCCAGAGGCCACTGCCAGGGAGCCCTCCCCTCCCGCTCTCCAGGCTCCTTCAGCTCCTTGAACCCCGGGGCCTCAGCACCGGCCTTTGAGGTGCTTCCTGCCGACTGCAAGGAAGTCAGTGTTGGTCTTTTTTGAGTTCCCGCCGCCAATTATGGTTCCGGCACAAAGCAGGTGCCAAGTAAGCAGGGGTTTGATTCATAAATAAAGATTTTTGCTTTGGTTTCCTTGACACACCAGCACACCCACATACACTCACACCACACAAGTTACCAAGACATGTCCGGGCAGGAGGGACATTCAGGCTCAATGCATCCTCTCAGGGCCAGGGAAGCCTGCGGGGCCAGGGAACCCAGCATCTCCTTCCCTGCTTCACAGCAGCTCTCGCCAGGAACCCCGGGGTTCTTCTGTCAGCTCTGTCCGCAGGGTCCCCTCAATGCCCTGGCTAGTGTTCAACCTCAAAAAGGGAGGGTTTGGGCCGTGACTCCTCCTGGAAACTATGAGTGATATTGGGAAGAATGACCTTCTCCGTGCAAAATAGTGAACAGCTGCAAAGGTGCTTATGTCTAACATCAGTCACCGAACGGGGCTTCTCAAGGAGCTGGGACCAAGCAGAACAGAGAAAGTCGGTGCCAAGGTGATCTCAGGTCTCCAAGGTCACCAGCAGCTGCTTTCCCAGAATAATGACAAGTTCAGCCTCACTGGCCCCCCCGCCCCACACACACTCATAACTCACAGCAGGGAGTCAGGAGGGTGGAAGGAGATGTTCAGTGACAGGGTTGGTGAATTCTGAATCACAAAAGGTGTCACTTCACTCTTGCTGACCCTTGACTGAAAGCAGTGAATTACCAGATGCATGAGTCTCCATGTCCTGCCCTATGTCTGTCTGGGTGCCCCACAGGTGTATGCTGCCCCGTCTATGTCTGCCTCGGTGCTCCACGGGTGTATGCTGCCTGGTCTATGTCTGCCTGGGTGCTCCACAGCATGCCATGGACTGAACTGTTCCCCCTAACTCCTCTGTTGAAGCCCCTACTACTTGATGTGCCGGTGTTTGGAGATAAGGCCTTTAAGGAGATGATTAAATTCCCTGTGGAGCAGGCCTAAGCCAGCAGGTGGTCATCCCCCGAGGGGTTCCAGACTTCGAGAGGGCACAGGCCGGGCTGAGGGACCTTCCCCCTGCCCAGTGCACAAATTTTTGTGCACTGGGCCTCTAGTTTATAAATAAATAAGTACATATGTGTATACACACACAATTAATTATAATGAAAAATTGAAAAGTTAATGGCTGTAGTGGGGGATTTTAAGAAAATTTTCTCAAAAAACTGGCCAAGGCCAAGAAGAAGAAGACTTCTTCAATGATTAAGAAGACAAGCCCTCAATCAGGTAGTATGTGTGTTCAGAGCATTTCAGATACATGTCGTTGGCCTTTACACATGCCTCCCCCCTTATCAGGCTGGTACAGCACCCATCTGCCCACCCCCCAAGGGGCAGGAATGTCTATTGACAGGTCACTCAGTCCCAGACATCTGTCCTCAAACAGCTCACAGACCCTCAAACATATTAGGGTCAAGGATGGCATTCTGGCAGGCATAGATCAGATACTTAGGGGATCCAGGAAAGCTTCCTGGAGGAAGAGTCACCTTCACTAAGCCTTGGAGTTAGGTGGGAAGTAGTTAGGTGAAGAGACAGGTGAGTTCATAGGCAATGGATAGATCTAGAGGTTTGAGGGAGCATGAGCATATGTCTGTTTCCTAGGACATAGCAGATGGGAGGGCACAGGAGGAGAGCAGTGAAAGGGTAGCAACTCTGTCATAAAGAGACGGGCTGCCCTGATGAGAAAAATGAAGTGTACCATGAAGGTGATGGGCCAAGAGCAAGAGATGCACCAAGCTCTGGCTTTGACAGGCCACTCTCTCAGATTTTCATGTGCTGCCACTAGGGTTGTGTCATTAAAGTAATGACTTGTTCGCTGTTCTTTCCTTCAACTTTTTCTTTGCACTAACATGGTGCTAATCTGCTTCTTTCCACCAAGAAAATGGAGAAAAAACGCCTGGTCTGTTCTCTGTAGGCTAATACTTTAGGTAAAGATTGGCACATAAGTGGTTGTTGTATAGGCACAGAAAACTAAAATGGAGCTAGATGCAAGGTTTCTGGGATGATTGAAAATGAGCTGGTAACTCTAGGCGGTTAACCAGGGGGCTTCCTTGAGGCAGCAGCATCATATATGCTGAGTCTCGAAGGATGAAAGGCTGTAGTCGCATGCAGCTGGCAGAGGGGCCGTGATGCAGAGGCTCAGGTGCATGGACACACAAGGCTGTGGGTGGGCTGTAAGAATTGAGTGGCGGTGGTTTTATAATCCCCTTTCTCACAGACAAAGACACAGGTGGGGAGGCTGTGCTGGTTTCCAAGGGCCATGCGACCTGTGAAGGCAGTCATAAAGTCGGAACCATGGCTCCTCGGCCCAGGCCGGCTCCTTCCACTACTCCAGCTGCATTTTTCCTCATTGCTGTTTCAATTTTATTCAAAGAAATAATACTGAGAAATATGGGTTTCAGAGTGATGCATTTGGGCTGTGTGGGTATGGGTGTAAATGTGTTGCAAATGAGTGTGGTTCTGAGGCTTGGTGAGCCAGCTATCCATTAGCCGACCCCTAAAACCAGGCTTTTGTGGGTGACAGATGTTTGGATTCAATTATGATGATGGGAAAGGTGCTTTTCCTTCCAAGGAAAGAAAGCATTATTTGAGGGAGAAAGGCAGCCATATTTAACACTGGTGATGAATATTGTTCGTTGTGGAAATACTCTTTAAAAGCTACCTGTTTAAAAGAGGGTAATACATTCAGAAGCTTTTAACCAGCCAGATTTAATTGCAGCTGAGTGCCAAGATAAACCCCTGTTAGCAAACCTCTAACTTTCTGCTGATGTCTCGCACTTGCTCCCAGCTGCGAGTGGAGAATGGAAGTCAGATGCTTGGATTGCTTGGAGTGCAAATAAGGCATTCACATGTGAGCCTCCAGCTGCTGTGCAAACAGGAAAGTGTCCTTTCATGAAAAGGAGTCCAAGCTGAGTCCAGGACTGCAGCTTCATCAGTTGACCAGACCCGGTTTCTTGTATGTAATCAAGGCTTCACTGACTAACCACCAGTTACTGAACTGACTGTGAATATTTTGCAGCTCACCTACAGCTTACTAAGGCTAAATATTTTTATTAAGCATCTAGAATATTTTTATTCATGTTCCAAAGTTGTCCCAAAGGGCTTAATTTTGGTTTAACATTTATTAAAAAGTTACTTTTAACTGATATTCGTCAACATCTAAGACCTGCTGGATACGCTAAGTTGCCCAATGGTCTTCCTCAAAAAAAATTGTAGGGGATGAGAATAGAAAAATCCAGCACGAACTCTTTTACTGTCAACTTTATTAGTTCACCAAGTGACATTTTTTAGAACTAAAAACAGATGGGAAAAGTATCCAGTCTCTGGCCCTCCATGCTCCCTGACTGCGACAGACACGTACTGACACCCTTAGGGTGGCATTCAACACTTGCTTACCCTCTGTGGTCTCCCTCTGGCTCCTTTACCCACTTCATCTCCACATTCTCCTGTATCTTCTTTCAACCCTCCAATGCAATGTGTTTGTTCAGACACCCTCATGTTTGTCTTCTTAAATTAGTCATTCTTCAAGACATACAACAATGTGCCCTGTGTAGGTGGTATTGTCTTCCCAGTACCTAGCCAGATGGAAGCTCAATAGATATCAGTTAAAGGAATGAATGCTCATATTTTATAGTAGGAGACTATATGGCCATTATTATATCCAACCTGTAAAATCAGTCTTAAAGTTTTTACATTTAGTGTCTGTATCTCTATAAACAAGAACATGCTTAAGAAGAGGGCAGTAGCATGTCTTTATCACCTACTGTGCGGCAAGCCCTTTGCCCATACCTTCTCACTTAATCCTCCTAAGACCTGTGTAGAATGGGTGTTTTGTCCCCACCATACAGATGACGCTTGAGAAAGTTATCTTGATGAGGATTAATTACCCAATAAAAATGGTGAGGTGGAGCCCTAACCGGTTTGGCTCAGTGGATAGACATCGGCCTGTGGACTGAAAGGTCCCAGGTTCGATTCTGGCCAAGGGCATGTACCTTGGTTGTGGGCACATCCCCAGTAGGAGGTGTGCAGGAGGCAGCTGATCAATGTTTCTCTCTCATCAATGTTTATAACTTTCTATCCCTCTCCCTACCTCTCTGTAAAAAATCAATAAAATATATTTTTTAAAAATAGTGAGGTGGATAATTCTAGGTCCAGTCCTACTTCAAGTGCACCACTCTGTCTGCAGAGGAGGCTGAGACCGGGTGGCGCTCATTCCTGGGAGCCTCTCTGCTATCTGGGAGAGGAAGGGAGCCTCTGTTTCCCCGTGTTGGGATCACCTCTTGGACTGAGGGCGACTACATGACCAGTGAGATGATGGATTTCAGAAGGCCACAGAAAGTGCCTGGCTGAGCACGTTTTTAGCCCTCTCCAGTTTGGGCAGAAGTCATACCCAGATGCTCTGCTGGCTCTTCTGGGCATCTTGGGCTGCTCTTAGTTGGTTATCAGCTGAGGAGCCCTCACATAGACCTAAACAATCCAACCAGATGCCTAAACACCGTCTGTGGCATCGACAGCATCTCCGTTGGCTCTCTTCCTGCTTCACTGGCTGTGGCTTCTCAATCTTCTCTACCGATTTTTCTTCTTCTGCCCACAGCTTAATTGTTGGTCATCCCAGGACTCTATGTACTCAATGCTATGGAGCTGAGGATACAAAGACGAATTATATACTTTTCCTGCTTTCAAAGGGCTTGAGGTCTTGTAATGCAAGATTGTCCCAAGGAGTCTGGTAGGACCCCCATGGGCTATGGTTAAAACACCAAGGAGAGTGATAACTTGTGTGGGGCACCTTTTCTTTAGAGCAAGAAGGGCCCATGGGACTAAATAATGAGAGTTGAAGTAAGGTTTTACAGGAGAGGAACACAGGGAAGTCAGAGACCATCTGTGCAGATGGAGGCAGCACAAGGAATTATGCAGATGTCCAAATACTTTGGCAGGTTGGGGAACCGTGAGTAGCTCTAGGGGCCTGGGGCACTGGCTACAAAGTATGGTGCTGTGGGTGATAGAATCAGGCTGGAAAGGAAGATAGCCTGGTCTGGATTTAGAAGATCCAAAGAAATACCACCTTCCCCGTGAAGTCAATAGAGGCCACTGAAGGAACTTTAGAAGAGGAAACTGCCATATTTGTATTTTTGGAATATTACTTATAGGTGAAGAGTATGTGCCTATTGGAAGCAGGAAGATCTGTGAGCAGTCTATGACTTCTTTTACAATTTTTTCTTTGTCTTTGGGTTTTTGCCACTTGAATATTATATGCCTAGGTGTGTTTTCTTGTTGTTTTATTTTTGTCTTTGGTATTTATGCTACTTAGTGTTTTCTGAGCTTTCTGAATCTGTGGTTTAGTGTGTCATTGATTTGGGAATATTCTCGGCAATTATTGCTTCCTATATTTCCTATGCTTTTTATACTCTTTCCTCTCCTATGATATTCCAATTGTGTCTTTTGACACTGTTTGATAATATCCCATTTTTTTAAGCATGATGTTGCTTTTTCTCACTCTTTTTTTCTTTGTGCTTTAGTTTAAGCAGTTTCTCGCAATCTTCAAAACCCTTGCTTCTTCTCTCGGTTGTGTCAGGTTTAATGATGAGCCCGTTAAAATAATTCTTCACTCAACCGAGAGGTGCTTCAGAAACTAAAGGGAACAATGTTACAAGAACAGGATGCTAAGGAGGGTTCTCCAGAGAAACAGACCAATAGAATATTTATTTACTTGTTTATTACAAGGAATTGGCTCATGTAATTATGGAGACCAATAAAAGATCTGCATTCTGAAGGCTTGAGAACAAGTATAAGTTCCAGTCCGAGTTCAAAGGCAGGAGAGGATGGATGGCCCAGTCAGAGACAGTGAGTTCTCTTTTGCTCAGACTTCTGTTTCCTTCAGGCCTTCAGTGGATTGCAGGAGGCGCACACACATTGAGGAGGCGATCTGCTGTGCTCAGTCTACTGATTCAGTGTTAACCTCATTCAGAAACACCCTCACAGACACACCCAGAATAATGTTTAGCCAAATGTCTGGGCACTGTGGCCCAGTGAAATTGACACATAAAATTAACTACTACGGCTGAATACCACAAAGGGGTATATAAGATGAGAACTGAACAGAACTTTTTGGATTAATGAGCCAGTCACTGAGGACTCCTTTCAAGAAAATGTCTATAATGTTAAAGGACAAAGGGTTGATTGCTATGACTGGAAGCCTGAAGAAAGAAAGGCGTTATTTTCATTTTGAAGACTAGAAAACTGATATTTGAGAATGTTATCTAAGATTATCTAGACAACATATCCAATGTGTCATTCAGCTGATAAAATGACAACAGGAAAATAAATCCAGATCTTCTAAAGCCAAGCCCAGGCTTTGTCCCTTGCAGTATAGAATGGGGAAGAAAGGGGATGGCGATGAGGAAGATCATTGCTAGGGTGGCCAGGAGTCCAGGAGAGTTCCAATTTATGCCTGTTATTATGACATACTGTATATATTAACAGTGTTTTCTTAAGTATTCAAAAGTATGCCAGGCTGAACAATAAATTAGATGGTCACTCTATCCATCTCTCATTTCTCCATTTGACCTCTAGTAATGTATTGTCTGGACATCTCATGATTGTTCCAGTTTTAATTTGCTGTTTAATAAACTACCTCAAACTTAGTGAAGTAAAACAAAGGCCAGGTATTATGGTCACAAATTTGTGGGTCAGAAATGTGGACAAGGCTTAAAGAGGTTGGCTTATCAATGCTCCTTTTTTTTTTTTTAATCCTCACCCAAGAATATGTATTTATGTATGTATGTATGTATGTATGTATGTATGTATGTATTTATTTTAGAAGAAAGGAAGGGAAAGGGATAGAGAGAAAACATCAATGAAAGAGAAACATTGATTGGCTGCCTCCTGCACACCCTCTACTGGGGATTGAGCCCACAACCTGAGCAAGTGCCCTGACCAGGAATCAAACTGGGCACCTCTTGGTTCATGGGTCAATGCTCAACCACTAAGTCACACCAGCCAGGCTGTTTTCATTGATTTTTAGAGAGAGAGAGAAAAACAACACTGTGAGAGGGAACCATCAATCAGTGCCTCCCATATGCTCCCTGACTAGGGCTTGGACCCACAACCTAAGTTCTGACTGGGAATAGAACTTGCAATTTTTAGGTGTTTGGGATGATGCTCCAACCAACTGAGCCACCAGGCCAAGGGTGGTCTATGCTCTTTGATATTTGGGACTCAGCTAGATCTATAACCATTAGGAGATTTCTTTTCTCCTATGCTGCTGCATAAGCTGAGATGACTGGAAGGCTGGGCTTCCAGGTATAAGCAAATCTCAGTTGTCATATCTGTTAACTGCCTCTAAGCTGGGTTTGGACTTCTCACAACATGGCATCAGCATTCTGTTGGTGACAAGCATTTACTACTGTCAGCGCAGATTCACAGTGGAGGGTGTCTGGCCTCCCCCCTTGTGGGAGAGTGGAAGAGTCTCATTGGAATGATGTGATCTCTGGAAATTGCACTCTGCCACGATGGGAGCCAGTGAGTCTGGTTCTCGAGGTGTGGAGCCACCTCAACAAGACCTCACCACGAAGTTTAAGAGTGTCCTGACAGCAACATTGTTGTTGAGCTGCTCAGAAAAGTGGGAACTCAGAGCGGGCCACCCAACCTGACCACTCCAAAGCCCCTCGTGAGTGCTGGAGCCCCGAGCACACCGTGTTTGAGGGAGGAGTCTTCTCTAGAAGATGCATTCATTCCCATGAACAATGTTAAGATTTTATGGTTGTAAAGTGAACTCTCAGTCGGGCGTGCATATTAAATGACCTGACTAAACCCAGCGGGGATGAGATGGTCTCAGACACAAGGCACCATACAAGCTGCTCCTCACCAGCATCACCACCGCCCATTGGATGAAGAAACAGAACCTTTGCCACTTGCCCAGGTCACACATGTGGGATGGCAGAGCTGACTGTCCTCGGCCCCTCAGCTCATAAGTGACACTTTTCTGGGTAACTTCTGGTGCTCCCCAGAAAAGGTCAGCACCGCGTGTGCTCAAGAGGCCAGGGTGGGACAGCAGCGGGTTTAGGGGCGTCTCAGTCTGTGTGCTCAGGGGGTGGGCTAGCGGATTGTGCCCCCAGATCCCAGAGCCTTTCTTCATTTCAAAAGCCCCGTCACACAATTGGCACATTCATGGGGAAAAGGAGTTTGGGACTTCAAAGGGGCTTTACAAACGTTCTCTTATTGGGTTTATAGGTCTCTAAGGCGTCATGTGTTTCTATTTTTTTTGCACCAAGTGGTGGAGAATGTAATTAAACATGAACATTAAAATGTCAGGTAGTAATTAGCAAGAAAAAGACCCTGTGCTGCCTGCCGGGGGTCCTCCTCCCTTCAGACAAGGCGGGGTGAGCAGGGCACGCCAGCAGGAGTCCAGGCAAGACCAAGACCTCCCAGATCCACCACCCCAGCCCCCAAGATGGGCTGTGAGGGCCCACAGTGCTGGGGCCTAAAGACCTTCCATTCCTGTGCCAGACCATTACCAAGCGCCTGCTCTATGTCAGGACCTGGGTTGAACCGAGGGACACAGAGGCCCCAGACTTGGCACCTGCTCTCAGGGACCCAACTCAACGAGGCTTTACTAGGCCTCATTAGGCCTCACCGAGCCTCACCAGGGCCTCACCAGGCCTCACCAATACCTCCTGAGCCTTCACCAGGGCCTCACCAGGCCTCACCATCACCTCACCAGGCCTCACCATCACCTCACCAGGCCTCACCATCACTTCACCAGGACACACCATCACCTCACCAGGACACATCATCACCTCACCAGGACACATCATCACCTCACCAGGACACGTCATCACCTCACCAGGACACGTCATCACCTCACCAGGACACATCATCACCTCACCAGGACACGTCATCACCTCACCAGGACACGTCATCACCTCACCAGGACATATCATCACCTCACCAGGACACGTCATCACCTCACCAGGACACGTCATCACCTCACCAGGACACATCATCACCTCACCAGGACACGTCATCACCTCACCAGGACACGTCATCACCTCACCAGGACATATCATCACCTCACCAGGACACGTCATCATCTCACCAGGACACATCATCACCTCACCAGGAGGACACGCCATCACCTCACCAGGCCTCACTGTGTTGTTGAGGCCTCACTGCCTCTTCAGCCCCGACTCCTACGCCCTTGGGCCCTGTGCTTCCGCCACTCACACTATCTGCTCCACAAGGTGCACATGCTTTACCGACCGCCTCAGAGGCTTGGTCTGTGCCGTTCCCTCCACCAGGGAGACCTACCTCACTCTGTATCTGACCAACTGCTACTGGTTCCTTGGGATTCAGCTTGAAAGCTACTTCTTGGAGAACCCTTCTCTGACTCTCGATCTTACCAAGCCCTTACCCTCACCCCTCTTTCTCTCTCAAGAGGCTGTCTTCTGCTCCTTTCCCACACCTGCCATAGTTTGTAAGTCCACGATCCTGTGTGTGTATTTGTCAACATCCCCTCCCTGCCTGCTGCCACCCTCCAGAGGGTGAGGCCAATGGTTGGGACCACAGTGGCAAGATCCATGGCCATTTGTGACAGTTCTGGGCCCAGCTGTTAGCTTAGCTCTGTCCTGAGCAGGCCATGGTCTCAGTCACCCCTATAGCAGATGGCAGCAGGATGCTGGATTTTGTTTTGCCCATCTGTCTGTCCCTGCTGTCCTCCGGTGAGCTGGCCTCCTTCACCTTCCCCTCTCCTGCTGGAGTGTGGCCACAGCCTGGCCCCTTCTCCCCACCTCAGCCTCCCTCCACCATCGGCATGGCTGCTGAGGTCAGCTTCCTACTGCAAAGTCTGATTTCAATCCTTTAGTGGCTCGTACTCCGCTGCGACCTGATAGCCTGGTCCCTTTCTCCCAACACCTCCCTGGAAGGCACGACGGGGATGTCCTATATCCCAGCTGTCCTCCGAACCTGCATACCTTCCCCTGCGCCCTCCAGCACTCTCCCCTGGCTCTCTGGAGACTGCCCTCCTGCTAAAGACCACACCCACACAGCCTCAGTGGGACCTGCCTGAGCTGCCCGGAGCCAGTGCGCATTGGCTCGTCTTACCGCTCGCTAGACAAGCTCTGCCGTGATTCCAGTGCCAGTGTTTGCCAGAGCGTGTGGTCTCAGGGACCCACAGTGTGTCCAGAGGAGAGGGCCGGCCACAGCACACTCCAGGTCCTGGGACACCCTAGTTCAGTCCAGGAAGCCACTCACCTCAGATGGTGCTCAGGGCGCCCCGAGGGCCACGATCCGCATTCAGCACCTTCCGCTGTGTCTTACAGGGACTCTGGCATAGAGCACCTGCCCTTTGAAGCTCACCCTCTATGAGGAGAGACCAGATGCTTAATCCAAAAACACATCTCACACCAAAAAAACAGGCATGGAAACCCAGGACAGAGCGGCCTGCTGAGGAATTACCCCAACTCGCCTCAGAGTGTTTCCTAGTCAGGGGGGACACGCATCTGCAGGATGAGAGCGGAAAGCAGGTGACAGGAGAGGGAACTGACCGGTGCCATGACAAATATCAAGCCCTGAGGTCGGTGGGGGTGTGGCCCTTCAGGAGGGGCCAGCCTAGCAGGCTGAGGACTGGGTAGGCGGAAGCTAGAGGAGGTGAGGGCAGTGCATTCTGGCTGGTGAGAGATTTGCCCCCATCCAGAGCCCGTACATCCAGAAGGGGTTGAGCAACAGAGTGAGTTGTGGCTGCTGCCTAGGAATGGGGTGTGGGCCCACGACAGATGGCAGGCACAGAGGTGGGTGGGTTTGGAGGGTTTTAGGGGTGACACACTGGCACTGGGATGGGCTGGGCATGGGACAGGGGAGAGCAAGGTGCCCAGCATCACCAGGTCTTTAACACATTCCTGTTTGTGGATGGCGGCCAGTTCCCCTCCCACCAGGAAGAGTATCCCCTCCCGCCAGGAACAGTGACCCCTCCCGCCAGGAACAGTGTCCCCTCCCGCCAGGAACAGTGTCCCCTCCCGCCAGGAACAGTGTCCCCTCCTGCCAGGAACAGTGACCCCTCCCGCCAGGAAGGAGTGACCCCTCCCGCCAGGAACAGTGACCCCTCCCGCCAGGAAGGAGTGACCCCTCCCGCCAGGAACAGTGTCCCCTCCCGCCAGGAACAGTGTCCCCTCCCGCCAGAAAGGAGTGACCCCTCCCACCAGAAACAGTGACCCCTCCTGCCAGGAACAGTGACCCCTCCCGCCAGGAAGGAGTGACCCCTCCCGCCAGGAACAGTGTCCCCTCCCGCCAGGAACAGTGTCCCCTCCCTCCAGGAACAGTGACCCCTCCTGCCAGGAAGGAGTGACCCCTCCCGCCAGGAACAGTGTCCCCTCCCGCCAGGAACAGTGTCCCCTCCCTCCAGGAACAGTGTCCCCTCCCTCCAGGAACAGTGACCCCTCCTGCCAGGAAGGAGTGACCCCTACCGCCAGGAACAGTGGCCCGGAGCCCCGCCCTGAGGCCGGCAGGGCCTGGTGAGGTCACTGCAGATGCATGTAGACCCCGAGGGGCCACTTGTCCCCCAGACTCTGTCCCTGGACCAGCTGGTTTGTCTGGCTGCTGCCGTCCAGGAGGCAGGCTCAGTGGCCAGGTCCCGGGCCCCAAGGACGGGACCAGCTTGGGATTCTGCTGGTCGAGAATCAGAGGGAAGTGGAGGCCCTCTGCGCCCAGGGCAGGCGGAGGCCCTGCTCTGGGTCGCCCACGCCCCCCGCACCCTCCCGGCCCTCCTGTCAGGGTGCTCGCCTGGGAGGCTGTTGAAAAATGTGCACTTCCACCACTTCCTGCATCTGGAGAGCGTCGGGGAGACTTTCCAACGAGAAATATGTCAGGTTTCAAATGCGCCACGTCCCCCCACCCCCAGCCTCCAAGGCCCTGGCATGCTGCCCTGAAAGGCCTTTCGACTTCTGCCAGGCCGGCCCCCCCTCTCCGCCTCGGGGCTTCCAGGCCGGAGAGAGGGGGAGCCCAGGGTCCGAGCAGCGCCGGGTTCCAGTCCCACAGAACCTCGGGCGCCCACTGCTCTGAGCCTCAGCTGCCTCATCCTGGGACGGAGATTACAGGCGAGGAAGGGTAGACGCGGGTCGCTAAGAGTAGAGCTGGGCACGGCATAAACCCAGGTCCCGCGCTGTCTCATCCGTGCCTTGCAGGTGTTGCGCTCTGAACCCTTCCGATCATCCTCCCACAGCCAGCTGGAGACGCTGCCGCCCCCCTCACCCCCCGCCCCCGCCCCCCCACCACACACACACACTGTCCCCTGCTTGCACAGCCGAGGGCGAAGTCACACTGCCCCTTGTGGAGCCCAGATGGCCCATCCATGAGCTTGGTAGAGAAGCACAGCTGGGTTGTCATTGCATTTCTCTGGGCATTTTCCCCATTTGTACCGCGGGTAAATCAGGAAATGAGGAGCCTGGTGCCATGTCTGGTGCCCAGGATTCCTGCCCGAGGCTCGGAGAAGGCGAGGCCCCAGCGACTGCGGGGCCCTGGGCGCAGAGAGGGTGAATGGAAGCAGAGCCGAGACCTGAGCCCAGGCTGTCTGCAGCGAGGGGCACACCCACGCACTGTCCCCAGGGTCCTTCTCGGGTGGGATTTCCATGGCCTCCGGAGTAGCCAGCTCAGGAAGCGACTCGGGCCCTCTGGGTCTCCTGGCTGGACACTTTGGACGTGAGCAAACCATTCTGGGCCTCGTTTTCCTCACTGACTCACAGGCTGTGGCAGGAGGGGCAGTTACTTGGTAAACAGTGGCCGGGCCTGTTATGCGGTTCTGATGGAGTTCCCCCCCACCCCCCACCCGCTGCCTCTGCAGGTTCTATGAGGTCCTGGGCTGACCCTTGCTGATGCTCTGCTCTCATTGGGGGTAGGGAGACAAGCCCCTGGGATACCCACGGGTCTCATGAGTGTGGGGGCAGGAAAAGACACCGAAGTAGGGGCAGTGCCTGGCCTCCATTACCTCAGAGGGAGGAAAGGAAAGGCCACACATCTGCTATCAGATTTCCTTGGGATTTTAGAGGCCCTTGTACAGTGGAGGACAGAGGGCCTCGGAGGGCCTGCCACTGGCCCAGGCCGCACAGTGCGTTAGCTGCAGACCCGGGGCCTCAGCTCCCAGGGCTGGGACCTTCCAGCTGCCAGCACTGCCCCAGTGCCCGTGTCTGCAGTCGTCCGTGCCTATGCTTGGTGCTTGCTGCACTGTTTCATCAGAATCAAGAGGGATGGAAAGAGTGCAGCCAACCCTGGGAGGCCCTGCCTGCCCTCAGCCCACAAACATGACAACCCAGGAATCCTGCTGACAGGGGGCCTGGAGGAGGCCTTCTGCTGAGCTTGGGTGAAAAGTGCGTTTGTATTTTCTCTTTCTCTCCTTTCATCTTTTTAGCCAAAAATAATAGGTCAACACAATAGTTTTTTTAAATCCCTGAATTAGTATGATACCCTTCAGCCATGTGGGGTACACAAAGAAAGACAAATGCCATGTGATTTCCCTCATATGTGGAACTGAATGAACAAAATAAACTAACGAGCAAAACAGAAACAGACTCATAGATACAGAAAGCAGACTGAGCTGTCAGAGGGGAGAGGACTTCGTGGGGCTTGGTGAAAAGGGTGAAGCGATTAAGAAAAAAACTACAGAAACTAGACCACCAACTTTCACCATGCACAAAAATAAACTCAAAATGGATAAAGGACTTAAATGTAAGATGGGAAACCATACAAATATTAGAGGAATCCACAGGCAGCAAATTCTTGGAATATGCCGAAGCAGTATCTTCACCAATACAGCTGCTAGGGCATTGGAAACCAAAGAGAAAATAAACAATTAGGACTACATTAAAATAAAAAGCTTCTGCACAGCAAAAGAAACCATCAGCAAAACAACAAGAAAGCCCACTGCATGGGAGAACATATTTGCCAATGTTATACCTGATAAGGGTTTAATCTCCAATATTTATAGGGAACTCATACAACTTAACAAAAGGAAGATAAACAATCCAATCAAAAAATGGGCAAAGGACCTAAATAGACACTTTTCAAAAGAAGACATAAAGAGGGCCAAGAGACATATGAAAACATGCTCAAAGTCACTAATCATCCAAGAGATGCAAATCAAAACAACAATGAGGTACCATCTCACACCTGTCAGAATGGCTATCATCAACAAATCAACAAACAACAAGTGTTGGAGAGGATGTGGAAAAAAGGGAACCCTCATTCACTGCTGGTGGAAATGCAGACTGGTGCAGCCACTGTGGAGAATAGTATGTAGTTTCCTCAAAAAATTAAAAATGGAACTCCCATTTGACCCAGTGATCCCACTTCTAGGAATATATCCTAAGAAGCCAGAAACACCAATCAGAAAGGATATATATACCCCTATGCTCATAGCAGCACAGTTTACCATAGCTAAGAGTTGGAAACAGCCTAAGTGCCCATCAGCAGATGAGTGGATTAAAATACTGTGTTATATCTACACAATTGAATACTATGCTACAAAAAGAAAATAAGGAACTTTTACCATTTGCAACAGCATGGATGGAGCTGGAGAGCATATGCTAAGCGAAATAAGCCAGTCAGAGAAAGATAAATATCACATGATCTCACTCATTTGTGGAATATACTGAACAACATGAGCTGATGAACAAAATTAGATCCAGAGACAAAGAAGCATGGATCAGGTGCTCAAACCTCAGAGGGCAAATAGGGGAATGTGGGGGTAAGAGGGAGAGATCAACCAAAGGACATATACAGATGCATATAAGCCCAACCAATGTACACAGACACCATGGGGGTGAGGGCATGAACAGGTTTGGGGTGGGGGAGCAATGGGGGAATAAGGACACATATGTAATACCTTAATCAATAAAGAAAACAACAAAACACAGACAACAGTATGGTGACTGACAGAGGGAAGGGGGTCGGGGAGGTAAAAGCGGGTAAAGAGGATAAACAGTGAAGGAAGGAGACATTACTTGGGGTGGTGAACACAAAATACATGATATGTTATAATTTCAGTAACCAATGTCACTCCAATAAATTCAATTAAAAAGTAAAAACAAAAAACAAAAACAAACAAAAACACGTTGATTACAGAATATGCTTTTCTATGAAATGTGGTAAGTTGCCCCAAAGCTGTGCCCTAATGAAGAAAGATCATTGGTTGGTACAGGGAAAAGAAAAACAAGCTGAGAAAGCCATCTTTTTCAGGACAAGGGGGAAAGGAGCTTAGGAGCACCACAAGCTCAAGTCAAACTTTCCTCACCTTCCAGAAGGGACCAGGCTTGGGTGGGGGGGAAGGGAGAGGAGGGGTGACAGGGATGGAAGGGGAATCAGAGCCACTGTCTTGCTGCCCCCAGAAGATCCCATGGGGCCCAGGTGAGAGGTTGTGTCCTGACCGGTCTTTCTGATCCCCTACCACCAGGGGAGGTGTGATCAATGTGGGGTGATGACGTGTCAGCCTCCGGGACTCAGCTCCCGAGGTGGCCCCAGGAAAATGTGGACCTCCAGCTGAAGAGGCAGCAGGAACTGATTTCTTCGCCTTTTACTTCACAACTTGAATCTAAGCCAACCTGCAACCCTAGCCAGGGAGGAGAGGAGTTCACAGTGTCTGCAGAACCCAGGAGGCGCCCGCGATGGTGTGTGCTGGGCTCCGGTGCTGGGCTCCGGTGCTGCTCCAGCAGAAGCAGAGGAGGGCTACTTCCATTCTGAGGCCAGTGTCTCAGACTCTCCCAGGTCTTGGTAGCTCACAGAATTTAGAAGCAAACCCTTCAGACCTGCCTGCCCCTGTCCACACAGGAGTGGTCTAGGACAGACGTGTGCTGTCATAGATGCCTCTGTCAGCCCAAATGATGTTTCCTGCACTGCCTGACCCAGACTTGGTGTCTATAGCAGTGTAAACATACAGGGTCAACCTCCAGGGCTTCAACCCCACCTTGTTCTCTGAGACCCCAGAAATATTTTTTGAGTTTCCTAGGTTTGGCTGCCTTGAAAGAGGTCTTTGTTCCAAGGCTGAGAGTATTAAAACCATAAAAGTAAGGGGTGGAGAGCTTAACAAGTGTAGACAGTGTGCATATGTGGCCAGAAACTAAGATGTCAGGGTGGACCAAGGGTAGTGTGGAGTCTGGCCTCTGCCTAGATTCTGGGGTTAGCTGGTTCTTTTGTGAATCCAGAGATAAGGCTGTCCAGGAATTAGTCTCACTGCCTCATTGTTATAATGAAAAGGCCTGAACTGAGAACTGGACAATTTACATGGGCAGACATGTAAGGCTACAGAACAAAACCCCAGGCCCCTGAATGGCTGTAGTGAAGAAACATATCAAATAATAGATCCATGTCTAGTTCTCTCCTCACATCTGTCAGAACCCTGAGCCACAGGGTAAGAAGGGTGTGGGTCTCTTGTAGACAGCATATATATGGCTCATGTTTTCTTATCCACTCAGCTACCCCTTGTCTTTTTATTAGAGCACTTACTCTATTTATATTTAAGGTTATTATTGATATGTACTTATTTAATGTCATTTTTTCTTTATGCTATGTACCTTTCCCTCTATATTTTTTCTCATTCTTAAAACAGACCTTTTAGGATTTTTTTTTCCAATGTTGGTTTGGTGTTACTAAACTCCTTTAGCCTTCTTTCATCTGGGAAGCTCTTTATTTCACCTTCAATTTTAAATGATAGCTTTGTGGGATAAAGCAGTCTTGGTTTTAGGTTCTTGATTTTTATTAGTTTGGATGTTTCATGCCAATCCTTTCTGAGCTGAAGTGTTCCTATTGAGAAGTCCACTGATAGCCTTATGGGGGCTCCCTTGTAGGTAACTAGCTGCTTTTCTCTTCTTGCTTTTAAGATTCTCTCTTTGCCTTTAACCTTTGGCACTTTAATTATGATGTATCTTGGTGTGAGCCCCTTTGGGTTCCTCTTCCTGGACAGACTTGTATGTCTGTTTCTTTCAACAAGTATGGGAATTTTTCTGTCATTATTTCTTCAAATACATTTTCAATATCTTGCTCTCTCTCTCTCTTCTCCTCTGGCATCCCCATGATTTGAATGTTGGTACACTTGAAATTGTCTCAGAGGCTCCTTACATTATCTTTATATTTTTGGATTTTTGTTGTTGTTGTTGTTCTGATTGGGTGTTTTTTGATTCCTCATATTGCAAATAATTGATTTGATTCTCAGAATGCTCTACTCTGTCTTAGACCTGGCTATTTTCTCTATTTCTCGTTTCTTGTCTTCTTGTGGGATATTTGAAGATTTTTAATTATTCTGCTTTGATTTATATATAGTGTTTTCAAGTGCATCTCTGTATAGTTTTCTTGTGGCTGCTGAGGACATTATATGCACTTATGTGTCTTATCAAAGTCTACTGGTGTTGATATTTTACCACTTTAAAAGGAAGCATTGAAACCTTACTTGTAATAGAATCCTTTACTTTTCCCACTTTTAAATATCACTGTTGTCAGTATCAGATGATGTTATAGCTTTTATTTCAATAATCAAATATGATTTATAAAGTTTATGAGGATAATCTATAGTATGTATCCACATTTTGGCTCTTCCTGTTGTCCTACCTTCCTGATGCTCTAAGATGCATTTTTTTTAAAAAAAAATCATTTACTTTACATTTAAATAATTTCCTTCACCCTTGCTTTTAACGCAGGTAGATCTGCAGATAACACTTTTAAGTTTTTCTTTGTATAAGAAATCTTTATTTCTCCTTTATTTCAAAAGGCTCGTTTTCCTGGATATAGAATTCATTTTCTGTACTTGGAAATCTCTTGTACCACTTTGTTCTGAGTTCCACATTTCCAAATGAGAATTCTGCTTTTAATAAAATTGGCAGTCCCCTATCAGTAATGTGCTGTTTCTCTCTGGCTGATTTAATGGGGTTTTTTTTCTTTAGTTTTTAAAAATTTAGTTATAGTTTGTCTTGGCATAGATATCAATGGGTTTATCTTTTTCTGAGTTTTCTCAGCTTTTTAAATCTGTGTTAATTTGGAGAGCTTTCACCCATTATTTCTTCAAATACTCTTTCAGTCTACCTATCTTTCTCTTCTGGGACTTCATTGAGGACAATATTGGATCTTGTCTCACAGGTCTCTGAGACTCTGTTAATTCATTTTTCATGTTTATTGTATCTCTTTGGTTGAGATTGATTAAATTTCATTCAGCTTTCCTCACATTCACTGATTCTATCCTCTTTATACTACCATTGAGCCCATCAAGCAAGTGTTATTGTTTTTTAATTTCTGTTATTATATTTTTCAGTTCCATATTTTTTATTTGGTTCTTTTAAGTGAGTCCTATTGCTTTGTTGAGATGCTCTATTATTTCATTTGTTTCAAGGGAATTCCTAGTTTATTGTGGATGGATCTATATGATGGCTGCTTAACAGTCCCTGTCAGATAACCCTAGCATTTCATTTCTCCTAGTGTTGGCTCAGTGGATTGTCTTTTCTTTTTCAAGTTGTAATTTTCCAGGTTCTTGCTGTGCTAGATGACTTGGATTGTACCCTGAACAATTTAGCTGCTCTAATACTCTGGATTCTATTTAAATATTTTATTTTAGCACACATTAACCCTGTTTAGGTTTAGCGTAAAGGTCTGGCCTACTTTTAACATCTGGGCTACCAATGATGATATAATTTTGGGGGCCTTTGTGGAATCATTTTGGTTCACTTGGTTTATCCCATTTTTCTGGGGCTCCCTCCGTTTCCTGCTGGTGGTGTCTGGGGACAGAGGAGCCTCCCAGGCTGGGCCCTGGTGCCTCTGTGGGGAAAGGAGGACTCTGGACAGCATTTGAGTGAGATCTCCTTGGCCTGCAGTGAGTGCAGAGCGCTTCCTGGTTGGGAGCTTGTTGGGAGAGATTCCTTTGTTGATGACACCCTGCCACCCAGTGTCTCTCACAAAACAGAGGCGTCTTGAGCCCAAGGGGACACAAAGGTTTCTGAAGCTGGGAGCATGTTGTGCTGAGCTCTCTCTGCCAGTGCTGCCTGGCCTTCTGGGATTTCTTGGGGGAAGGAAGCCTTGGGCCTCTCAGGGAAAGGGACCACACCCCCAGGCCTTGGTCCGCAGGGCTTGCTTGGTGTAGTGCCGGAGGGACTCCCATTCGGAGACAAGCCCCCTGGGCTGCCTTCTGCTGCTCGGCTTGGGCTAAGGATCACTAGGTCTGGATCTCCTCCTTCTTTTGTGTCAGGTGGAGGAGCAGAGCAAGCTGCCGTGTTGCTGCTCCAAACCGGGACCATTGACAGTTTGACTTCCTCTTCCCACCATTCAGTTTCCTTTGGTTGATGCTTCATTATTTTCAGGGTTTATTGTTGTCCTTGGTGGGGAGGAGCATGGAGAAACAGGTTTATGCCATCTTGTCCAGGACAGTCTCTAGTTTCTTATTGTTATTGATTTATAGCTTAGCGTTCCTATCATAAGAGAACATGCACAAAGTGAAGGTGTTGGAGCAACAGTAAGAGGAAGTATCAAGTTCAGAAGCAGCCTCCCTTTCCAACAGAAATGAAGGAAAGCCAGCGACAACATAGAAGTGCATGACGTGCTGACGGTTGCAGTAATGGCAGAAGGAAAGCAGACGGATCGCTGTCATGTATGGAAGATGGGAGCATTTTCAGGCATGGAATAGCATTTTTACTCATGAAATCACTATACAGAAGGAGAAAGACAGAAATTTTTGTGGGGTTTGAAATAATGCTACTAACAGGTATGAACACCCCAGAGGCATGGAAGCTCTGGCCTTAGATCCTAAAATGACCCTCCGGTTTTCCTGTCTGAGAGCTTATGAAAATATGCATAAATCTATTGAGAATAGAAAGTTGAGTAGACTTTTGGCCTTGATACATAATTATAGAGTTCATGGCTACTGCATACTTTTTCTGTAATGAATCTCTATAAACTTGTATTAATAATGCTGAAAATTGGTGTGGTGAGACTGGAGACTGACAATAACAACATTTCCTGGAGCACCAGGAGGGACATGTCCTTCAAACCAGGATCTGGGGTGTTTGAGGACAGGTCTGACTAAAATATGTACACTGAAGTCAACAGTCAATATTACTTTTCCAAACACCCTCAAATCAGTTCATCCTCACTGTGTGGTTTGCAGTTTACTCTGCTCTTTTTGATGGAAAACTTGCTCACTAAAGTATGAACACTACATCTTATATACCAGTATTTTTTACTTTTCTGTGGCCCTTCTATCACAACGACAATGAAAGAAAATTTGATGACAATTATTGGTGGCAGAAAAAGTTTTTTGAACTAATACACAAACAAATGAAGGTTTATATGGAATTTTGTAATAATTAGTTGATTCAAGGTCATTTCAAAAGTTACTAGAAACCAAGTAAAGCACACAGTCCTGATTTTCTGGCAAAAGTTTTTACTGTTTATGTTTGTCACATTTTTTTCCATTGGCTAAAATGTAACTTCCTGGTTTTAAAAGTCTTTGTTAGAAAAGATTTATCTGGACATAGGTTCTGGATATAATGACATCTTTAATAGTTATGAGAGTTTTAAGGTAAAAACCTAGACCATATGTCCAAAATACAAGAGATTATTTAAAGCATCAGGATTCCTTGGCAAAAACAGCTGTAAATAGTAGGTGTTGTCAAATAAATGTGTTGCTGAAATGGGTAAGGCTGGTTTGGTAAAACTCAGAGAAAGCATATTCAAGAAGGCCATTCACAAACATTTCAGCCCCTCACTGTTAAATATGCTAAAATGTGCTTCCTGCCCACACATAATTTTATGTGTGACTAAGTGATGTTTGGCCAATAAAATGTTAATCCTCACCTGAGGATATTTTTCCATTGATGGTTTTTTCTTTAGAGAGAGTGGAAAGGAGGGAGAAAAGGAAGGGGGAAGAGAGAAAAAGAGAAACATTGATCTTACATGTATTGGTTGTTTCCTGCATCCTGGCCCTGGAACCTGCAACCCAGGTGTGTGCCCTTGACTAGGAATCGAATTTGAGACCCTGCAGTGCATGGGCTGACACTCTAACCACTGAGCGCACCAGCCAGGACTGTGCAAAAACTCTTAAGGGAGAGGAAAGAGTACTCTCTTCCTTTTCCTCTGTCTCAGTGCTTATGAAGCACATACAGAAAAATAGTCTTGATAACCTTATATCCTGAGACACTATAATGAGCATATTTCCTTAACCTGGGAAACCCACTTGTTTCAATCCCTGGAATTTAGGTATTGTTTGTCACTGAAATGTAACTTAGACTATACTGACTGATACAAGGTTTACGGTTCATTTAACTATGTTTGTCAAGAAAGCTGCAGCTCTCTACTTTGCTACGTAATAAGAAAACAAAATTTAATGACCCAGAAAAGCATTAATTAATTTTTAATTATTCAAACATTTATTCACTCTGAAAACATTACTGAGAACTTGTAATGGATCTAATGCCATGACCAACATATTTGTGTACAAAGTTTCCAAGTAATGTCCACAGCCCAGTAGTTTGCCCACCTCTCGGAGCCATTTAGCCACGTGGAGGAGGCTTGTGATCTTCCTGGGCGATGGTAGGAACACAGTGGTACCACCAGACTCAAGACTGAGCCTCAAGTGATAATACTCAGGCAAAGGTTGGCCTCAGCCAAGTCTCAGAATCTCTTACTTTTCTCTTCCTAATCCCCAGGGCTACTTGATTATCACACTATTATATCATTATGTCTATTCTCACAAAGAACCTTCAAGTTTAAAACATTTAAAACAAAACCGTGACGTAAGATTAGAAATCTATAAATGTTAGCATATTATGATAACTGCCCCCCTTTTTAGATGAGAATATTTGAACGCAAAGTGATTAGTTAATGGGTCTAGAGTCATAAGCTTGTAAATGACTCAGCTAGGGTTTGAAGTCAGGTTTTCCCAAAGCCCAGGCTCTTTCCATCAGATGACCTTCCCAGGAGCGCATGTGTGAGCCAGAGTGTGACTCCTTCCAAAGCAAAGGTCAAGGAGCCAACACTGAAAGACAAGTAAACATGGCAGGGGAAAAATTTATTGAGCCCTTGAACCAAAATGTGAAAATTATCAACCAGGATTTCTACTTAAGGCCATCACAGAGTAACTGTGATTTATCCTCCTGCTGGAAATAGCTATAAAACTAGACAAAACATATGAGAAAAATGTTTTCAAGTATTGAGCCAAGGAAAAGCACAAGCCTGTGATATTCAAGAAAAGGGAATCACATGAGGTGACCCTGGTTTTCCATTTAGAAGCAACGTGTGGCCATTATGTAGAGGTGGAGGCGGAGCTTAAGCAGAAGAGTGGAGGAGGCCTAAAGGAGGATGTGGGAGACTCTTGCGCTGAAGAGGCCAGGATTTGTGGGGCAGAGTATTGAAGAAAAAGGAGTTGCCCAGAGAGCCCAGAAGTTCTCAGAAGGTTTCCCCGCAGGTCTGTTGCAGGGCTGGCTGTGAATGGGCTGGGCGAGACTGCAGAGGGCCTAGTGGAGACCATGGGCTGAGAGCCGAGAGAAGGCCCCACAGTCACGCAGTGCTAGAAGACTTCAGAGTCACAGCTGAGCCAGAGTTCAGACATAACTCTGGTTGCCTCAGACATCCTTGAGGAACCCAGAAAGGATACACCCAGGAGTAAGGGCCATACCCTAGAACTAAGTTCAGGAACTGGGGTACAAATCAGAACAAACAAGCAACAAATAAACAAACATTGAGACTAAAATGAAGCCTGATAGAACAAAAATATCTACTGGAAACTCAATTACTGATTAAACAAAATTAACATCCTATGATGGAAAATGACACAACTTCAAAGTGCCTAACATTCAATTAAAAATTCTTAAATGTGAAGAAGCTGGAAAATATTACCAATTAACAAAGAAACAAGAAAATGTGACTCATCAAAGGACACAAAAGAGACAAGAGGAACAGAACCCAAGGGGGTCCAGATGCGTCATAACAGGCAAGGTTATTAAAGGAGCTGTTATAAATATGTTTAAAGGTTTAAAGAGAAATATGGCCATATTGAAGTAAACAAATATTCTAGAAATGAAAAGTAGAACATCTAAAATGAGAAATTCACTCAATAGAAATACGCTTTATGACAGCATGGACGGACCTGGAGAGTATTACACTAAGTGAAATAAGCCGGTCAGAGAAAGACAAGTACCACATGATCTCATGTACATGTGGAATCTAATGAACACAATAAACTGACAAACAAAATAGAGATATGGATGCATGGAACAATGGAACAGGCTGACAGCTGTCAGAAGGGATGGGGATAGGGGGCCTGAGTGAAAGAAGGTGGCAGTATTAAACAAGAAAAAAATATATATATATATATATAAAATCTCCCATAGGTACAGACAACAGTGTGGTGATGGCTAGAGAGAAAAAGGGGTGGGTGGTAGGTGGAGGTGGGCAAAGGGGGGTAGAATGGGGATGGAAAGAGACTTTGCTTTGGGCGGCGGGTGCAGGATGCAGTGTGCAGATGATGTTTTGTTGAGGTGTACACATGAAACCTGTATGATTTTGTGAACCAATGTCACCCCAATAAATTCAATTAAAAATAAATAATGAAGATGAAAGACTACGAAAAAATGAATTACTGTCTGTGGATACAGATCATTGACATTAAATATGAGAAACAAAAAAACTAAAAAAAATAACAACAGTAATCAGTGTGATAATATCGAGAGAGGACTCAAATAAATAAAATCAGAAACAAAACAGGAAAAGTAGCAACTGATATCACAGAAATACAAAGAATTTTAAGAAAATATTATGAACAACTATATGCCAATAAACTGGACAACCTGGATGAAATGGACAGACTCCTAGAAAAACACAATCTTCCAAAACCACATCAGGAAGAATTTTAAAAAAAAATCTGAATAGACAGATAACAGACAATGAAATTGAAGCAGTATAAAAACAAAACAAAACAAAAAACTCCCAGCAAAAAAAGTGTGCTGGCCTGAATGGCCTCACAGAAAAATTTTACCAAATATTCAAAGAAGGACTAATACCTATCCTTCTCAAAGTATTCTAAAAAATTCAAGGGGAGGGGAGAATCCCAAGCCATTTTTAAAAAGCCAGCATTATCCTAATTCCAAAACCAGATAAAGACACAACAAAGAAAGATATAGGCCAAGATCCCTCATGAACATAGATGTGAAAATCCTCAACAAAGTATTATCAAAGCAGATGTAGCAATACATTAAAAAGATAATACATCATGATCAAGTGAGATTTACCCTGGGGATACAATATTCACAAATCAATAAATGTGATACATCACATAAACAAAATGAAAGATAAAAATCACATGATCATATCAATAGATGCAGAAAAAGCATTTGATAAAATCCAGCACCAATTTATGGTAAAAACTCTCAGCAAAGTGGGAATAGAGGGATCATACCTCAACATAATAAAGGCCACATATGACAAACCTACAGCCAGCATCATACTCAATGAGAAAAACTAAAAGCGTTTTCCTTAAGAACAGGAACAAGACATGGATGTTTACTTTAACCACTCTTATTCAACCCTAGAGGCCCGGTGCACGACATTCATGCACGGGTGGGGCCCCTACGCCTGGCAGGTGATCAGGGCTGATCAAGGCCAGGCCGATTGGGGCCTGAAGGCCCCAGCAGGGTCGGGAAAGGAGGTGACGGTCGCTGGGCCGGGTGCAGAGGAACAGACGCCAGACACCAACACTGCCCTCAGCGCCCCGCTACCCCATGGTTTTCTGCCTCCGCTCCTCTTCCTTCCCTCAGTGCTGTACCACCACTGGGGGCCTGCTGGCTGGGGGAGGGCTAGGGGGAGGGGTCAGAGAAGGTTTCCATCCCCAGTTTAGAATGTGCAGGAGGCAGCCAATCAATGATTCTCTATCATCATTGATGTTTCTATCTTTATTTCCCTCTCCGAAATCAATCATATATATATATTTAAAATGCAAGGTTTTTAGAGGAAGAAAGGTAGGGCAAGGGAGCTATTGACAGGAGGGCATTTGAGATCTTGCTCACATTTCAAATAGGGTAACATAAGGTGATCCTCAGGGGGTGACAGGTGAGGAGCGGCAGTGGGTGGAGCAGGGCACTGCGGGGCCGAGGAACGGGCTGTAATGACTGGGAATGTCTGTAACAGTGACACTGAGCGTGTATTGGGACCATCCCTGGGATCATTCATCCCCAAGAGGTTTTGATTCCCGGCGGGAGGAGAAACATGGAGATCAGTGGGCCTTTCTTAGCCTGGAAGGCCATGCGGATGGCAGGAGTGGGCTGCCCTGCTTCCCTACAAATGTAAACACACAGTGTAACCGCACATGGACGTCAGTCAGCGGCCAAGTCAATGCCCAGCCAGCCCTGGTGGCTGTGTCCTGCCACTCTCTGGCTGTGCTGCAGCGCTACTGGCCAAGGAGGCCGAAGCCACGCCCCCAAGTGCATGTAGCATAGGAAGGGGCAGGCAGGAAACCAGAAGCTGGAAGTCAAAGCTGAGGCAGCTCAGCAGCACTGCATCTGCCATGGAGCAGGACGGGGAGCAGCTGTTGGTGCAACCGGCTTTGGAGTTGGAGGGGCTGCACTTCCTGCACATCACCAGTGAGTCCCCACAAGCCCGTGGCACGCCAGCTGGGCCGGGCGGGGCCTGGGGAGACCTTTCCCTCCTGGAGCTGTTCTTCCCAGGGTGGCCGCATTTTTTTCCCCCAATTTATTTATTATTGGAAAGCAAGCGCTGGGCCTGTGGGTCCTGGAATCCCTGGACCATAGGCTGCACCTCCAGGCTTCACTGCAGCTCCCTCCCACTCCTCCTACATTGAGCATCTGGCCCCTGGTGGTCAGTGTGCATCATAGCGACTGGTCAACGGGTAGTTCTGGTCATCCACCATAATGGTGGCTGGGCTTCTATTAAATAGGATAGTACTGGAAGTCCTGGCTACAGTTAACAGATAAGAAAAAAATAAAAGGCATCCAATTTGGAAAGGAGGAAGTAAAACTGTCATTATTCACAGATGACATGATATTGTACATAGAAAACTCTAGAGACTCCACCAAAAACTATGAGAACAAATAAATGAATTTGGCAAAGTAGCATGATACAAAATTAATACTCAGAAATTGATGGCATTTTTATACACCAATAATAAACTATCAGACAGAGAAATTTTAAAAATCTAATTTACTATTGCCAAAGGAAAAAAATAAGTTACCTAGGAATAAATTTAACCACGGAGCTAAAAGACATGTCCTTGTAAAACTATAGGGCATTGGTTAAAAAAAAAAAATAGAGGAAGATACATATAAGTAGAAGCATATGCCATGTTCATGGTTTGGAAGAATTAACATCATTAAAATGTCTATACTACCCAAAGCAATCTATAGATTCAATGCAATTCCTATTAAAATACCATGGCATGTTTCACAGATCTAGAACAAATATTCGAAAAATTTATGTAGAACCAAAGAAGATCCAAAATAGCCTCAGAAATCCTGAGGAAAAAACAAAGTTGGAGGTATCACACTAGCTGATATAAAACTATAAGACAAGACCTGATCATCAAAACTGCCTGGCACTGCTGTAAGACCAGGCACAGAGATCAGTGGAGCAAAAAAGAGAGTCCAGAAATAAACCCACACCTTCATTTGAGAAAGGAGGCAAAAGCATACAATGGATTAAAGATATTTTCTTCAATAAATAAATGGTGTTGAAAAATTGGTCAGGTTCATGCAAAAATATGCAACTAGACCACCAACCTCCACTTACACAAGAATAAACTCAAAATGGATAAAAAACTTAAATGTAAGTCCCAAAACCATAAAAATCCTAAAAGAAAACATAGGCAGTGAAATCTCAGACATCTCTCATAACATTATTTTTGCCATTATATCTCCTCTGGCAGGGGAAACAAAGGAAAAAAATTAACAAATGGGACTACATCAAAATAAAAAGCTTCTGCACAGCAAAAGAAACCACCACCAAAATGAAAAGGAAACCCACTGTATGGGAGAACATATTTACCAATGATATATCTGATAAAACATATATTTTATATATTTCAAAATATATAAAGAACTTATACAACTCAATAAAAGGAAGACAAACAGTCCAGTTAAAAAGTGGGCAAAGGACCTGAATAGACACTTCTCCAAAGAGGACATACAAATAGACATGAAAAAATGTTCAACGTCACTGATCACCAGAGAGATGCAAATTAAAACCATAATGAGGTATCACATCACACCTGCCAGGATGCTGACCATTAACACATCAACAAATGACAAGCGCTGGTAGGGATGTGGAGGAAAGGGAACCCTAGTTCACTGTTAGATGAGAAAGCAGACTGGTGCAGCCATTGTGCAAAAAAGTATGGAGTTTCCTCAAAACATTAAAAATAGGACTGACATTTGACCCAGTGATTCTGCTTCTGGGACTATATCTTAAGAATCCATAAACACCAATCAGGAAGAATATATGAGACCTTATGTTCATATCAGTGTTATTTACAATAGTCAATAGCTGGAAACAGCAATAGTTGAGTGGATAGAAAAATGTGGTAAATTTGCACAATGGACTATTACTTGGCCCTAAAAAAGAAAGAGTTCTTACCTTCTGTGACAGCATGGATGGACCTGGGGAGCATTATGCTAAGTTAATCAGATAAAGACAAGTACCATATGATCTCACTCATATGTGGAACCTAATGAACAAAAATAATTGAAAGGCATGGATACATGGAAGAGATACACAGCTGTCAGAGGGGGGGGGGGGGAGGGCTGGATGAAAGAAGGTGAAGGGTTTAGCCAAAGAACTCTTCTGCAGACTCCATAGACACAGACAACAGTGTGCTGATGGCCAGAGGGAAGGGGGGGGGATGGGGGTAGGGAATGGAGACATCTGTAATAGTGTAAATAATGAAAATACAGTTAATAAAAAACAGTCACCAGTGGGATCATATCAAGCACTCTAGCACAAGTATAATTTGAATGCCAGAAAATTAGAAGAGAGAATGGGGCAGAAAAAATACTCAAAGAAATAATACCCCCAATTTTTCCAAATTTAGTGAAACACAAACATAGATTCAAGAATTTTAACAAATCACAAGCAAGCTAAATGCAAAGAAAACCACATGCAGTCTGATGATACTCAAACTGCCAAAAACTAAAGATACGGTAAGAAACTTTAAAGCAGTTTAAAAATAAAGACACATTGCATACACAGAACAATGATTGAAATCATGGCTAGTTTATTATTGAAGCCAGATGATGGAACAACTTTTAAATACTGTGTGGGAAAAGGTGTCAGTTTATATTTTATACCTAGCTATCTTTTAAATACATGGGTAAAATAAAGATATTCTAACATAAAAGAAAGCTGAAAGAATTTCTTGCCATGCAAGAAATACTTCAGAATGATCTTCATGCTGAAAGGAAATGACAACAGATAAAAACTTGTATCTTGGAATGAATATAATTTCATTTTTGTGCTATTATCATCATAAATTTACATCCTTATACATACTAATTATAATGTAATATAATATTACATATAGATTAAAAATACAATGTTATCTATTTTTCTTTAACGAATCATATATTCTTTAATAAAAATTAAAGGATATATATTATTTTATCAAAATATAATATAATATGTATAAGTATAATATAAATGTAAAATAAAAATATATATAACCTTTTTCTGGATTCTTTATCAATATATGTTCTCTTCTTTTCTATTCTCTTACATTACATTTACTACATATAAAGATGTAAAATTTATGGTGAAAATAGCACAAAAATGAAATTTATTTTTAAGAGTCTTATCTCTTTCATGAAGTTACTATATTAATTTTATGTAGACTATGATTGAGATGCTATATTATTATCTTTGGGTAAATCATTAAAAACTAACACAAAGATTTGTTACTAAAGAGCAAATAAATTAAGATGGAATAATCAAAAAAATTCAATTAACAACAATAAAAAAAGAAAAAAATCAGGAACATAAGAGTAGACCAAATAGATGGGACAACTAGAAAAAAAATTGGCAGATTTCAATCCAATCTATCAATAACTGTATTAAATGTAATTGAACTAAACACTCCAATTAAAACAGAACTTATCAGAATGGAAAATCAAACAGATCTAATTGTATGCTCCCTATAAGAGATGCACTTAAAGTACAAATACATAAGAGTTTGAAAGTAAAAAGATAAAAATATATGCATCATGCAAATAGGAAACATAAGAAAGAATGTCCATTTAAAATTAGAAAAACATCGATTTCATGACAAAGTATTTCCAGAGACACAGAGGTACAATTTCATAACAATAAATGATCAACTCATCAATAATAAAACATAACAATTCCAAAATTATATGCATCATCTAAGAGTCCAAAATATATATAGCAAAAATTGACAGAGAAGAATAGAAAATTGTACAATTATAGCTGAATATTTTAACACCAGTTTCTTTATAATTAATAGAATAAGGCCAAAAAAAAGAAAGCCCCCAGTAAGATAGTTCTGTTCTTATAGAAGTTTAGAACAAAATTAATAATCATTTAAAGTAATATTAATAGAACACTACCCCAAACAGGTACCCAATATACATTACTTCAAGGGTCATGGGATAGTTACAAGACAGGTCAGATGCTGGGCCATAAAATGTCTCAATAAACTTTAAAACATTAAAATATAACAAAGCACATTATTTGATGATAGTAAAATTAGAAATCAATAACAATATATAGAAAAATCCCAAATATTTGAAATTAAGTAGCACACTTAAAAATAATCTATCACCAAGGAGGAAAGAAAATTTATAAAATATTTTAAACTGAATAATTTTTTAAAACAAAAATACTCTATAAATATTTGTTGAAAGAAATTAAACATTATTAAGAGGAAATTTATACCATTTAAATATTTAGATTAGAAAGAAGATTTAAAATCAGCAATCTAAGTTTCCACCTAAATAAGCTCAGAAAGGAGGAGAGAAGAGTATAGGAAACCTTGTGTAGAACCTTCACAAAAAAAAGTTCAAAATGGTACAGACATTTTGGAACCTATTTTGAATTTCTTCTAAGATTAACCAACAATGACTCAGCAATTGGACTCCTAAATATTTATCCAAGAAAAAAACAACAACAACATATGTTCACATAAATACTTGTACAAGCATGTTCATAGCTCCTCTATTCATTTTTATTTAAAAAAATCCATAAAACTGGAAACAACCCAAATATTTATCAATAAGACAAAGGATAAAAATAAATTGTCATATATTCATGCAATGAAATGTACTAATCAATGAAAAAGAGTGACCTACTGACCCACACAACATCATGAATGAATCTTGCAGGCATACTGTGAAACAAATGAAGTCAGGCATAAAAGAACATAAACTATACGAGTTCATTTTTCTGAAGTTCAAGGACAAAACGAATCCATGGTGACTGTATTAATCATTTATTGTTGCATAAGAAATTAAGCCCAAAATTGTCAGCTTAGAAAAACCACAAGCACGCATTAGCTTAGTTTCTGAGGGTCAGACTCCAGGACTGGCTTAGCTGGATGCCTTTGGCTCAGACTCTGTCAAGGCTGCTTTAAGGGGCTGGCGAGGCTGCAGCCAACTCAGCGCTTGACTGGGGAACTTCTGTTCCCACGCTCGCTGGGTGTGGCTGCTGCTAGATCTCAGGTGCTTGGTGACTGTTAACTGGAGACGGCAGTCCTTGCCCTCTGAGCCTCTCCTTATAGGCCGCTCCCTGGCAATTGGCAGCCATCAGAGCTGGGGCTCTGGCAGAGAGGGCAAGAGATGGTGAGTCAGTCTCCTAGTACACTAACCTCAGAGGAGGCAGCAAGGCACTCGGCACAGCCCCCACACTATCGAAGGGGATCACGCAAGGGCATGGACACTCAAGTGGGGGTCCTTAGAGCCCACTAGACACCCCCCACAGTGAAGAAATCACAGCAGCCGTTGCTTATGGGTAATGGCAATTGACTGGAAGGGACACAGTGTACATTCTGGGATGATGGAAATACTCTGTAACTTGATTGTGTGTCTGGTTATATGGGTACATACATGTGTCAAGACTCCTCGATTTATATATTTAAGACCTGTACATTTCACTACATGTAAATTCTTCGATTTTAAAATATTATTTAAAGGAGGCCACTTAGAACTATTTTAAAGGATGATTTGAGATTTTAGATATCATTCAAAGGAATGCAGACCCTTATACAGCAGACTAGCGGTAACCACAGAAAGACGCCTTCATTTCTCACGCTGCACTTCAGTACGCAGGGTCAGAGGAGCACAAATGCGTGATTTTACAAGGCTCCATTTCCTCTCCTCTGGGAAGGGTGTTCAAGGTTTGTAGCCAAACCTCTGCGGCTTGGGTGGGGATCTGAGGACAGCCAGCCACAGCTTCTTCTGTTACATGACCTACCCACCTCTCAACAACAAAACCCACGGCCCTGGCTAGGACCTGGGAGACCCCGGAGGGCAGGACCTGGTGTTGAGGTCAGGGCTTGGGACTGAGGACAAGAGCCCAGAACCAACTCCTTGCCTTAGGGTGCAATGATTCCAATAGGGCACATGAATTTCTGGACAAAAAAACACCTCTTACAAGAGTGTTTTGACAAATCAAGTATAAATAAGTCAGAAACGGGTGCCTTGTGTTTCTCTTAAAATAGACCAGGGTTTAAACACTGAGAGGACTTGCTGAGCCAAGTACCTTTGACATTTTCCAGACTTGAAACCTTTAGAAAAGCGGTTCCATCTTCTTTGAAAACCCAGAGTGCATGCGGATCGTCAGGTTTGGGAACTGGAACCGCTGAAAATGGACCATTTTGCTCCTTATCCCTTTGCCGTACTTGGAAGGTAACAATGGGTGGGTTGATTTCTGGGGTTAAAGTGTCCCCCTTAGTCACCAGCTGGGCAGTTCTGCTGGCTGTGACACACTGAGCGGAGGAGGAGGCCTGGACGCCCCTCCCAGGACCGGGGTGGCTGGCGGCGGGGCGGTCCCTGGCAGCCTGGCCATCTTTTCTTTGGTGCAGAGGTTTAGCAGGAGAGACTTCAAGCATGACCCACCGCAAACCGGTGACCCTGGCACTTGTGTGCAGAGACGAAAATTTCCAGCCTTACTGAACCGGCGGGTCAGGTATCAGAGAGGAAAGGGGCGAGGGCTCATGTGTGTGCTTGCGAAATCCTCTGAAACGGGGAGGGCTGCCGACATGATGTGAACTCCGCGGGAAGAGTGGTTTTGGAAAATCACATCCAGTAACAGTGTACCAGGGGTGGGCAAACTTTTTGACTCGAGGGCCACAATGGGTTCTTAAACTGGACCGGAGGGCCGGAACAAAAGCATGGATGGAGTGTTTGTGTGAACTAATATAAATCCAAAGTAAACATCATTACATAAAAGGGTACGGTCTTTTTTTTCAATAGCTTTATTCATTTCAAACGGGCCGGACCCGGCCCGCGGGCCGTAGTTTGCCCACGACTGGAACCCAACCCTGGGGCTTTGGAAATCCAAGGAAGTTCCGACGGGAGGACAGCGGCCACACTCGGTCTTGGTAGTGGTGGGAGGAGCTGCCAGGCACAGACCAGCCCCAAGGGCACATGGCGATCTCTGGTGCTGGTGTCCGTGGGGACCAGTCACTCCAGCGACTGTCACCGACAGGAGGCAGTCTGGAGGCAGGAAAGCCCAGCTAGTGCATTCTCGTCATCCTCCCCCGCTGCATGGCACACACAGGAGGCCCTGGGAGTCCAGCTTCAGCTGGTCCCAGAAATGCCTCCACGCGTTGTGCGGGCCACTGGGTGTGGCCGCACCTCTGACAGCGCTGGGCTCCCGCAGCAGCAAAGCGCGCCTCCAGCCAGCCCGTGCGCTTGTGACTGTCCCCAGGGAGTGATGCATCTGCGCTGAGCCTCGGGAAAGTGGTACTTATGGGGGGTCGGGGAGGGGGTGGCCATCAGAAAGCTCGGAAATGGCTGCCATGCGGGATTGTCTCATTGCACAATCCCAGGGCACCTGGGCATTTTATTCAATGCGAGTGGTGCGCGCATCTGGGTGCTGCTGACTGCGGTCAGGGCTGGGCTGCAGCTGCCTGAGGGCTTCGCTCTCCATGCCCTAGAGAAACCGGTAAGCTTAAAATCCCTAAGGAGACAAAGGAAGAATGGGAGGTTGTAAACCACACATCAGGGAATACAACTAGAACAGGTACACACAAACTTAGAAATACAAAGTGCAAGCCTATTCACTGAAATAGAAACAGGCGGTGATGGAAGAGACAAACAGGGGACTGAACAGAAAAAGAACTGGTGACTGAGGAACCAAACCCTGAAAAGTCTCTTGTAGCCTGGTCAGTAGAGAAAGCAAAGAAAAAGAGGTGGAAACACGGAGGATAGGTTAAGAGTCTCTAACATGCAGCTAGCGGGAATTCTATGAGAGAAAAAAAGACAGTATTTAAAAATATAAGTGGCTGACAATATTCCAGAATTAAAAAAAGACAAGTGTCCTCAAATGAAAAAGCTCACATATTTCAAATGAGATCACTTTCACAATTAATCCGCCCATTTCCAGATACCCGCTGAGTGCGCTATTTTTCACAGAGGAAACCCCATGGATCCACCAGGACAGGCACCTCATCTCTGCACACGGTCACTCCGGCCGCAGCCCCCGCTCACCCCTCCAGCTGGCCCACGTCACGGGCACTGGCACACACCTGGGGGCAGTCGTCCTCATCACCTGCGCCCCCACCAGTCCCCTATGGCTCACCTGCTCTCGCCCATAGCCAGCCCCTCAACTGCGCAAGCCCGTCCACTCACACGTGTGTAGGATGCCCATATGCTGCCACCTGCCTCATTGCCCGACACTCACCCTCTCTTTGTCACCATCTCTCTTCTATTCCAGACCCTCTATCTCCTTTCAACCTCATATATCCTCTGGCTTTTCCCTCAGAAATGAAGCAATAACCATAAAAGTTAGGCATAGGAGGAGGCATTTTGGGGTCAGAAAATTCCAGGCTTCCCCCTGAAACCCTCTTGCCAGGTGTCACCTTTCCATCTGTTTGAGTTCATACAATCATAGAGTGTCTAGGTGGCTAATCTCCAGCCAGCATGTTCCTTTCTTCCAGGCAGAGGCTCACCTAAAACCTTCTGGAACATTCCAATGACAAGGAGCCTCTACATTCAGTACCTCTAACTAGTAGGGGGGAAACTTCCCTAACACGGGAGGCGAATTCTCAGTCTAGCAACCAATTCTATGTAATTTCTGGTGTGGAAGCCTCACACTGTTGAGGATGTGGAAAAACTAAGCTTGGTCATTGGAATGCTCTCTTTCCCCCTAAGGCTGTGATCATCCTCTGGGGGTGTGGGGGGGGGGGCTTAGGTGGAGGCAACACCTGCTTCTTGAGGGCACAGTCCCTCCTGATCTCAGTCCACATGGTCTCTGCTGAGGCCCTCACCCCTGTTGCTGCGGCTCCAGCAGACCCAGAGCTGGCCCAGCCCACCGGGCCGTCACTGGGGGTCCCAGGAGCCTGCCCGTGTCTCTGAAAGGCATGCTGGGCACAGGACTTGTGAAGCCCTCACTGTTGCCTCCTTGAGGCCACCAGACTCTGCCCAAAAGGTAGGCATCTCCAGCCTCAGCATGTTCCTTTGCACTTGGCATCCCCCCCACCCCCCCCCCCTGCCGCCCCAGCTATGTTCTAGCCTCTGGCTGAAGTCCTTTTCCTTAGTAGAGGCAGTTTTTCTCCCAGCAGCGCTACATGTGGGCTTCCAAACAGGCTAAGGTTTTTAGAAACCCAGAAGTCAGGATAAACCATTTCCTCCTCACCCCAAACTCGGAAGCCACGAGGGAAAGGGGAAAATACTCAAGAAAGTAGAAGATGGTGGTTAAATGCAGGAGCATTTGAGCCACACCCATATGAATTGATACACTTTTGTCAGGGTTCGCCAGAGAAACAGAAACAATACTATGAAGACCCATGGAAAGAGATTTCTTATGAGCAATTGGCCCATGTGGTTGCGGAGGCTGAGAAGTCCCCCCACTTGTCTACCGTTTGCAAGCTGGAGGCCAGGGAGCTGTGGCATCCAAACTGTTTTACCCTGAAGGCCTGAGAGCCAGGAGCGGGTGGCCAGGGCAGCGAGGAGAGGATGCTGTCCGCGCAGGCAGAGAGGAGTGCCCCCTCCTCCCGTTCCCCTCAGGCCTCAGAGCTTGAAGACCCAGCACAAGGGAGGGGTCTCCTTTACTCAGTCTAGCAATTTAAACGCTCATCTCTTCTGGAAGCATCCAAAGACCCACCCGGAAATAAAGTGTGACCTGCTGCCCGGCACCCTCAGCCCAATCAGGTTGACACATGAAGCGAGCCCTCACAAGTGCGTCCCTTTAGCTCTCGCCCCTGGGTGTCAGCTGCCCCGGGCACACGGAGAGGCCCTCCCGAGTTTTCCCTTCTTCAGGAAAACGTGCCCAGTGCTTCAGCCCCACGACAGCTCTGAGCCCCGTTTGGAAAACTTTCCTAAGAAAGGTGAGTGACCTTGAACAATTTTCTCACCCTCCCTGCTTCTTCCCTGTAAGATGGGAAAGAATGGCCGGCCTCATGGTGTCATGGAGCTTGGAGGCCCTCGCTCCCTGGCTCTGCGGCCGCAATGTCCCCTCACGCCACCCGCGTGACTCCCTCAAGCTTTGCAAACACGTTAAGAGGCAGGTTATCACCATCCTCCCCAGGAAACAGGCACAACAAGAAGTTACGGGTCCTCACTGCAGCAGGTGGAGCCTGAGTGAGATGGGCAGCAGCTGCTCCGGGCCATGGTTCTAACCCAGCCGTGGGCAAACTATGGCCTGCGGGCCGGATCCGGCCCGTTTGAAATGAATAAAACTAAAAAAAAAAAAAAGACCGTACCCTTTTATGTAATGATGTTTACTTTGAATTTATATCAGTTCACACAAACACTTCATCCATGCTTTTGTTCCGGCCCTCCGGTCCCGTTTAAGAACCCATTGTGGCCCTCGAGTCAAAAAGTTTGCCCACCCCTGTTCTAACTGCTCCCTGTGTGCGCCCATGTCTCCAACCCTGAAATTGTTCCAAATGTTTCATCAGCCCTTTTCCATGTCAAAGTTTTCCATCTGCTCTTCTATCTCTCTCTCAAAAATATTTCCTATGGCTTGTCAATTTGGTAAACACATGTTTTCCAAGGAATTAACCCATGCCAGTTAATTGCTGCCTCTCTAGTTCATTTCTCTGTGTTATTTGTGTCTCTTTCTTCACGACTTGTTCTGTGAGCCAGTGCCTTTGTTTCTTTGTTAACTTTTAGGTCCTCAAAGCTCCCTTAGCATTTTCATCAAAAGTGCCATTTAAAGAAATTACTTTCCCTCTGAGAATGATTTGGCCTGAGTCCACACACTTCATTAGAGTATCTATATTTCAATTACTTTCCTAAATGCTCTTACTTAAATTGACTTTGAATTTCCCCTCTGTCTGGTTGATGTTTAGGAAACTATTTTTATATTCCTTGTGGTTAGGAACTTTTAGCGCCTGGCTTTTCTGTTTATTTCCGATGTTATTGTTTGAGGCTCAGAACGTGGTCCATATACCTTAGGTTTCCTGCCGGCTCTGAGAACATGAAGCAATGGAGATGAGCAGGAGCAGGGCATTTAGCCTTCGACTAATCATTCATTGTCATTTACTTATGTACGTGTACACATCCTCATTCATAAGCAAGAAATGGGGGTCTACTTCTCAGGGCTCTCATGAGCACTGTCAACAGATGGCAGGTCAGGTTGTTGGCATCAACTCAATGCCAACAGGAATCCCCAATTTGGGGGACAAGGGAGAAGAAACGTTTTCAGTACAAAACAGCTCAACTGTGATATGGGATGGCTGTGAGGCAGACTGGGCTCTTTGTTGGTCTGGCCCTCAGAGCGTGACACCTCCAGTGCTTTAGCTCAGCCAGGGAGATACTGTCTTCAGTATCTCTCATCCAGAGGGATGCTGGCTTATATGGATAGATGTCCCTGGCCCTGGTCCCTGATTGGTCCATTCTCATGCAAATGAGGACTCCAAATATTTGAAGTTTGATTGGTCCAAATGGCACTGTCCTGATTGGTCAGAATAGAGCCACTTTGATTGGCCAGAGCTACACAGCTCTAATTGGATTGGGAAAGCCTCCATCCTATTGGTTGAAATAGGTCCCAGGAACTCTTGTATAAGGGCTGGCTCAGATGGCAGGAACATAGGGCAGGTGGGCAGTTGAGCAAAGGCTTTTCAGTGAAGTGAAATGCAGTTTGTCTGAGGGGCCCCTGTGCAATGGCTGCTAGGCTGCTTTTTAAAATTTGAACCCAGTCAGTCACCAGGAACCCTTCTAAGTAGATGTCTTTTCTTTCCCCCTCAGGATTCCCAGCACTGAATTGGGAAAGGCCAAAGACAGCACAGTGAAGCATCCATGGGCTAAATGGTGGTTGTCATAGTAGCAGAAGTCAATGACCAGACCAACCCTGGCATGACAGGCAACCCTGAGTCTGCAAAAAGTGCAAAAGGCAATCCATGCAGCTCTCTCCTGGAAGGACATGGTGCAAGGAAAAAGTGCAGGCCTGTCCCGTTGTGTTCTGCTTGTCTTGCCAAACAGCCAAGCATACCAAGTAATAGCCACACCCGAGTGAGAAGAGAAGCTGGGTGCAGGAAGGATATGCCCCCTTGGCTCTCCACAACCCAGTCCTGATTTCAAATAGAGGACACTGGCCTGTCCCTTATTCTGAAGAGTCCATTCTCAACTAGGCCCAGCTCCTCTTGAGACTTAGCCCTGAATCTTGCTGGGGGTCTGGGCCGGCCTACCACCTGCCACCCAGGCTTCCTGGAGGTGTGAATGTCACCAGCACCTGTCGCTGTGGGTTACCATCAGGCACAAACCAGACTCCTAATGTCTGTGGATGCCAGGGATGCCCCATTGCCTGGCCTAGGATGCCTCTGCCCACAGTCCCAACCCACCCGGACACACTGCTTCTCCTATCTTACTAGATAGCCCCTTACTCGCCTCTGGTCTTTTTATTGTCTCCCCTCTCATCTTGGTAGATTACAGATCTAGGACACTTCTGTCTTAACTTATCCCTCCATGTTCAGCCAATAAGGAAATTGACTCTATCTACGTTTCAAGGAGGGGACCTGGAAGTAGCCAATAAACAAATTCTTGAGAATTCCAAACACAATAGTTCTTTTGCAATTGCTGTAGCTGATTTACAAATGCAGACATGGCTTAGAGCAGTCAGACGGCTAGGGAGGGCATTCTGGCACCATCCTGACAAGGGGAGCTGATGTGAGGGTTACTTACCTGAGACCTTTTCTAAAAGAAAGAGGAAGAAAGAAAGAAAGAAAGAAAGAAAGAAAGAAAGAAAGAAAGAAAGAAAGAAAGAAAGAAAGAAAGAAAGAAAGGAAGGAAGGAAGGAAGGAAGGAAGAAAGAAAGAAAGGAAGAAAGGAAGGAAGGAAGAAAGAAAGGAAGGAAGGAAGGAAGAAAGGAAGGAAGAAAGAAAGAAGAAAGAAGAAAGAAAGAAAGATTGTAGGTTATACTGTTTGCTATGTTTCCCAGCTAGACAAGCATCCCCGGGAATCCGCAGGGAGGGAAGAAGAGGCCATGCGATGGCTGCCCTAGGGAAGGATGCTCCACAGAATGACTGTGAGGGCATTTGGCTCCCAGTGCTGACCCCAGGGAGCCCACGGCCAGAAAGGGACTGGGGGAAAGAGGGCCTGGCCTGGGACAAACCCCTGAACAGTCAGCCCTGATTCCAGTCTAGAACCTGCAGAATAGAGCCGGGAGACGCCCAGGCCCTTTCCATTGGGCAGCACTGTCCCCACACAGGAAGGAAGCCAAGGCTCCGGGAGCTAAGCGAGTCTCCCGTCAGAGGTCTGTGCGTCCAGGAGCCTGACTTACATCTGCGTTTGTCCAAGGCAGCTCTCTTTGTAATTCCCGTCTCAAACAGGCACAGGGAACCCCTGCGCCCCAGGCACTGGCTGTGCCAGAGCGGCAGCAGGCCTGGGAGCACAGCGGGAGGAATCTCAGGGGCTAGTTGTGATTCCCAGCCCTGCCAGCTGACACATACCTTGGATATTTTATTAGCATCGTTGGCCATGGTTTCCCTTCAGTGGATTAAAGAGGCTACGACAGGCAGAGTTTGTGAGGAAAGGAGGGTCTGGGCAGTGCCCGGCGAGAGTGGACAGTCAGTCACTCTGAGGGCATCACTGTGCAGGTCCCGTCGCTCCATCCCCCAGGGACCTTCGCACTCAGACTTTCCTCCTGGTCCCAAGAGCTCAATCGTTTTGATTTCATTTAATGTAACAAGAAAAACAGAACTTCTTCCTAGTGTTGACATCCTCGTGGCGTTGTTCTCATAATTAAGTATAGTACATAAAAAACAGTTTTAACCACCAACAAGCCTACCTACGTCAGTCAACAAATCCTGAACCAGTGCTTTGAAAGGACATGAGTTTGGCTGGAAGCTCACTGACAATACCCCACTTCATAGACAGCGAAATCCCACTCAGCCTGGCTCAGAGGCCACATAGAGGTGGGACCTATCCTTCTTCAAGGGAACCCATATCAGGGGTGTGGGGGAGGGGCCAGCACAGAAGTGGGGATGGGCAGACTTGGTTAGGGACAGTCACAGGGGAGCCCGATGATCCTGCTGAGCTGGGCACAGGGACATGACATGTGACACCAGGCTTTGCAGATGTCCTGCTGAGGTGCTGGGCAATTGTGGCTGCAGGAGAAGACATTTGGGGCTCAGAGAATTCTAACGCCAATTTCAAGAGTGAGGGGAGTGCATGGAGCATGTGGGGCTCTGGTGTCTGACTCTGCTCTGCTTCTCCAAGGGAAACAGCAAGCAGCGTTGGGCACAAGGCAGAGGGAAATGCGTTCAGTCCACTTCCCGGCTCACAAGCCATTTCTGTGGGTGCGCATGGCTAGCTGGGTCTAGGATCAATGGACACCTTGCGTTCTCAGTTTGAAAGCTGGTTTAATGGGATATGTATGCCAGATTCCCAAGCTGTGTCTTCTAATGGCCTCTGAGGCACACGTACATGCTCTATCACTCTGCTAAGCAACTCGCTGTACTTCCACCATCTCAGGAGGCCACGTGCCCGTGGTGGGGGAGTCCAGGGAGGCGGCTGGCAGACAGGCAGCGGCACCTCTGGGCGCCCCTCCCTTTTGGCACTTTGGTATCCCCGGGAGCCAAGCAGGGAAGGTGGGGTCAGGGATCCCCTACGGGAGGACTGGGCCAAGGGCTCTGAAGACTCCCCACCCCCAGACACCTACCCCACCCCTCGGTAGCCTTAGCTCTTTGCTTCTGCTGTATTTCAGAGCATCTCTGTTAGGGAAAAGGCGACCAGAGTCTCACTCAGTTCATAGCTGGCCTATCTTTCTGGTCATAATCGCCTCGCCTCGTTTGAAACTGGCCAGGCCTACAGCAAGGACAAGGGAGAAATACGTGCATCTTCTAATCTGGTGCCTGAGCTCCTCCAGACTCCAGCATGCCCACCGCGCCGTCTGTGCGGTCCCCCTCCCCCGGGCAGGGCCTGTCTCGCCTGGGCAGCCCCAGCTTCAGCCCCGCCACGGGGAACCCTCTGCTCTTCACGCTCCATTGAGAGTTTTCAATTGACTGTAACTTCCTTTCCAGAAATCCTCTTTGGCTTCCAAGTTACAGAAGGTTTTCTCCCTGGGGACCACAGAGATGTTCAAAGTTGCCTCCCAGAGATGACCGGAATTTGCTTGAAGTGTTTTTAAAAAGGCATAATAATACCACTATTGTTCTTGACCCTCAAATGGAAAAATTAAAATCCTCAGACATAAAGCCATCTAAAAAATCTCATGGAAATATATTCTCGTTAGAGCTAAAGCCAAAAATTAAAAATTTCCTCCCCAGGAGGGTATGGGTCAGTTTCAAATGAGAGGCACAGACTCACAGATTTTAAGAGAAGATTTTCAAGGCACTGAGACCACTGCCCGTCCCCACCCCAAAGCTCCAGACCTTGCAGACTTTAACCTCAGAGAAGATGAATAAAGCCTGTAATCCAATTTCAGGTAAAGAGAAGAATGGATTAAATAATGACAGGCTTGTGGGTGTGCTACTGTAAGGGGTCAGGCAGTGCCCCTATCGGAGAAGAAACTAGACAGGATGGAATGAGCAGTGTTAAAAAAGGGGGCAGAGGCTTCAGGCAGGAGGACGGAATGAGCAATAGTCCTGAGGTGGGAGTGAGCTGGGCAGTCTGGGGACACAGTCAGTCCAGCAGGAGAGAAAGCGGGAGTGAGGAGATGAGGTCACTTAGGGCAGGAGCCAGCAAATGCTCTGCAAAGGCCAGTGTGGAACGCAGACTTCGTGGGAATCAGTCGTTGTTGAATCTACTCAATTCTGCTGTGGTACCATGAAAGCAGCCCTAGGCAATATGTAAATAAATGGCTGTGGTTGTGTTGCAATAAAACTTTATTGACAAAGACCGATGTTGGTCCAGATTTGGCCAGAGGACTGTAGTTTACTGCCCTTGTTTTGGAGCCTTAAGACCAGGGTTTTAACACAGTGGAAATCACTTAGGACAAGCATGTCAAACTCAAAGGCTAACACGGGCCAAATAAACAAGGTTTAAGTTGATGTGGCTACAAAAAAAAACACACCTTCAATTTTCATAGAAATGTAGGTTTATTTCAACAGAGACATGCTGAATACAAAGGGCTGAAATAAATGAATCATCGTTAACATAAAATAATAGAACATTTTAATAAAAATTAATATTTTTTCTTGAACTTTAACTTATCAGTCACTGAATAACTGCACAAATTAATAAGTGTAATGCAAATAAACCTATTTTTCTTGTTCTCTGAAAGCGAAATATTGCCTGTTGCACACACCAAACAAGTCAGTACAAGATAAGGACACATATGTAACACCTTAATCAATAAAATAAAATAAAAAAAAGAATGCACAGATTTAAAAAAAAAAAAGACTAATGATGTGGCAATCGGCTGCTAAAATATTCACTGCTAGTATTAGTGGAGAGAAATGGTGTACCTGCCTGCGCATAAGCGTGTAAGGGAAATGAATATAACACGATTATAGTAATCAGTCATTAGCAAACATTGTAGTTCCTTATTAATAATTATGTATAACAGGATATTGTAACAATTAAGTTACGGAATTTTTATTAAAATGTTTCTTACATACTGTTATATTGGCTGAGTTTGACCTGCTTGACTTAGGACTTCAATGTGGTCCGATTTATATTTTAGAGCATTTTGGATGTTACATGGAGAAGGGATTACAGGACAAGAGCAGAAGCAGGGGACCAGTTAGAGCAGTGGTTCTCAACCTGTGGGTCGCAACCCCTTTGGGGGTTGAACGACCCTTTCATAGGGGTAGCCTAAAACCGTCAGAAAACACATATATTGTTTTTGTGATTAATCACTATGCTTAAATTATGTTCACTTTGTAACAATGAAAATACATCCTGCATATCAGATATTTACATTATGATTCATAACAGTAGCAAAATTACAGTTATGAAGTAGCAACGAAAATAATTTTATGGTTGGGGGTCACCACAACATGAGGAACTGTATGAAAGGGTCGCGGCATTAGGAAGGTTGAGAACCACTGCTCTAAGAGCTTGAGCACAATTTACCTGTTTTCAGTCATACATTCTAGAAACTCCGTCCGTCTGGATTCCTCCAGTGTGTCAACCGAAAGGTCATCATTGCCAATTCCGTGCTAACAGGAGTTCCCCAATTCGGGGTGTGGTGAGGTGGAAAGAGACTTTACCCAGTGAAAACAGCTCAACCGAGAAACAGTCCTGTGGGGTGGCAGGGCTCTGAGGTGTCACAGCTTGTCAGGGAAACGCCTCCTCCACAGAAGCACTCCTCACTCCCCACTTCCCACAGCCAGGGGTGAGGCTGGCTCAGAGGGAGAAGAGCTTCCCCCACCCCTGATTGGTCTGTTCTCATGAAAATGAAAACTCCAAATCCTCAGTTTGATTGGTCTAAAAAACTCTGTCTGATTGGCTGGAATGGAGCTGCTCTAATTGGTTGGTAAAGATGCACATGAGGTTACAGCTGTGGAGCTCCAGTGGAACAGGGACAATTTGGGTCTTATTGGTTGACAGTCAATCTGAGGAGCTCTCTTATCCGGGTGTAGCAGCAGCAGAGCTGAGTGCAGGAGGCAGCAGCCCAGCCTGCGGCTTTTCCCGGAGATGCAGCCTGCATGAGGGACCTCTGCAAACAATGGCTGCTAGACTGGTTATGAATTTGAGTCCCATTAACTGGTTATGAATAGGAGCCCTTTTTGGAAGATATGTTCTTCTTGGGGTCAACAAGTGAGAATAACATGGAGCAGAGCCCCCACGGACATGAATGCATGTGCAGCAAGAGAAAGGAATAAACTTTCTTCCTTTAGGTCACTGGAAGTTGGGAGTTGTTTGTCACTAAGGCATAACCTAGCTCATTCTAACTGATAACTGGTGGATTGGCAGATGATAAGTGGCCATGTTGAGAACGTTTTAAGGTAAGACTTACGGGGCTTGCTGGTAGGTAAGTTATACAATGTTTGAATAAGAGAACTAAAGGATGACCCCAGGGAATTTGGCCTACGCTTCTGGGTGAATATGCACCACGTAATAAGAAACAGAAGGCTTGGAGAGGAGTACAGGGTCTAGTGTAAGACTGTCCAGGTTCATTACCTACTAGCTGTGCAACTTGAGCAACTTAGCTAGCCTTCTCGGGGTAAGTTCCCTCCTCTGCACAATGTGAAGGAAACTCAGACCTACTTTAGAGACCTGCTGGGAGGAATAGTGGAGACAATTCATCAAACGATGTGGCCGAGGCCTGGGCACAAAGGAGGTCCAAAATAAAGGTTAGCCATCGTCAACAGCATTACAGCCACCACCATCACCCTTATTATTATCCATATCTTACGAGCGTGTTTGTTTTGAGTCAATTCCTTGTGCTCAGTCAGTTCCAGGTACTCTGAGAAGTCAGCTTTCTGTACCTGCATTGCTGTCCAGGAGCGCAGGTCTGGCCTGGCCTTCCCCTGGCCCTTCCCCTGTGTCCACAGACAGTAGCCAGCCCTGCCGGCTCCCCCTTCCTGGCTGAGCTTCCAGCGGCCATTCTTGCTGCTTGTCTACAGGGAGCCTGGCCTTTCTTCCATCTGCTTTCCCAACTCCAGATGCCTGAGCAGACACTAGGGAGCCTCGTCTCCACCGTGAATCCGAGCGAGAGGACGCCTTGCTTTCCTGGACTGCCGGTGCTGCGGGCTCCAGGATGATCCAGAGCGGCGTCACTGTGCAGGCACCAGGAGGCTGGAAACATGAGCACAGCCTGCGCGAGTGTGCCCTCACACGCTGAGTCAAATGGACACTTGTCCAGGAAAAAGGCCAGATGCGAGGGTTCTGTAGAGAAGGCTGTGTTGCTCCCAGAGCCCCCACCCTCAGGGCTCGTCCTTATTCCCCAGCGGAGGTGGCGCCTGAGCACACGGAGCTGAGGCCAGGAGCACATCCACCCGGGTCAGCCACAGCCAACGCTGGGCAGGGCAGGTCTGCTCACTGGCCCTGGGGCCTGCCCTCGCACGTGAGGGGCTGGGCCCCGGGTGGAAGTGCCCCGGGTCTCACTGCTCTCTCTGCCCACGCCTGCCCACCACTGTCCACAGCATCGCTCTGGACGGCGCTCCAGCCAATTCCTGCCGCACATCTCAGCCGGGAGTCTGCTTCCCGGAAACCGGAGCCTGCCCGGCGGCTGCAGACACACGTGGGAGGGACGGGGATCCGAGGGCTGTCCCTGCAGCGTTTACCCCTCAGGTTGGGGTCGGGTCTCCTATCACTCAACAGCAATGGCACATAGATGAGGAGAGAAAATCCCTGTGTTACCGCCCACTGATGCAGCCTCTCCCTGCAGGTGCCGCTGCCGGAGAAAGTGCACTGTGGGCCCTGCCCCCTCCAGGTCCAAGTGAGCCCTGATGCCGGGCCTCCCGGGCACTAAGGGTCAAGGTGGCAAACCCACGGGGAGGGAGATGCAGGGCTCTGTGCCCGCCCGGCTGGGTCCAGCGCTCGGGTCCAGCTGCGCGCAGGAAAGTCTGTGCTGTCCACAGTCAGTCCCGAGGATTCTGGAGCCCGAAGAAGCAGGACGTTATATACAAATTGAAACCACCTGACAGGTCAAGAGGGAGACCGAAGAAGGAAAAAAAATCTTTATTTTTATACCTTTAACGGCCCTCCTGCTTTTAAACAAGAGGTTTCTTATACATTTTCATTTTGCCCTGAGGCCCCAAATAACAGAGCTAGGCCTGTGGTCAACCTATGACTCCCCTCCACCTCCCCCAGGCACCATGGGAACTTGAGGGGGAGGGGGACGAGCACATCTCTCGGGCCTCCGGCAAGCCAGGCAAAGGGCCTCTGCAAGAGGGGCTCCTCAGTTCAGCCGCGGGGGGCTGGCCCAGGCTGTGTCCTGCTGGGTTTCCCTACGTTGGGCAGAAAATGTATTTCTTGGTTCACATATTCTGCCATATTTTTGATGCTGTCAGTCAAAAGTCTGTCATCTCCCTTTGTTTTTTAAGGGGAGCAGTCTCAAGAAAATGCAGAACCTGTTGCTTAGTGAATGTACTATTTCAAATTATTTTTTTGGCCTCACCAGTACATCACTTAGCATGCAATCATAATAACTGCTGTTCTTGTATTGCTATTATTTGTGTGTGTGTGTGTGTGTGTGTGTGTGTGTGTGTGTGTGTGTGTGTGAAAGGAAATTTTGCATTGTATAAACCTGTTAAAAACCACAAATTTGTCATTGGGTAAGTGGTCGTACAGATTTCTTCCAAACATCTCTATTGCAAAGCAATCTCTATGGTTTTTCAGTCCAACTGCATCAAAGACCTAAATGTAAGAGTGAAAACTGTTAAGCTCTTAGAAGAAAACATGCACATAAACCTTTGTGACGTAGGATTTCGCAAAGGATTCTTGGATATGATACCAAAAGCATGAGCAACAACAACAAATATATCAATTAAAATTCATCAAAATTAAAAACTTTTGTACTTCAAAGGACACCATCAATAAAGTGAAAAATCAACATTCAGAATAGGAAAAAAATTATACATCATATATTTTATAAAGGATTTGTATCTAAAATATGTGAATAACTATTACAACTTAATAGTAAAAAGACAAATAACCCAATTAAAAAATGGGCACAGGAGCTCTGGCCAATGTGGCTCAGTTGTCTGGCACCATTCTCTGTCATGGTTCAATTCCTGACCAGGTCACATGCCTGGGTTACAGGCTCAATTTCCAGTAGGGGGCATGCAGGAGGCAGCCGACCAATGTTTCGCTCTCACATTGATGTTTCTCTTTCTCCCTCTCCCTTTCTCTCTCTCTAAAAATCAATAAAAATATTTCTTAAATGGGCAAAGAATCTGACTAGACATTTCTGAAAGGCATATATACAAATGGCCAATAAGCTTGTAAAAAGATACTCAACATCACTAGCCATCAGGGAAATGAAAATCAAAACCATAATGAGACACTACTTCATACCCTCTAGGATGGCTATAATTAAAAAGTCGGATAATAGCATGTGTTGACAAAATTAGAACCCTCATACAGTGTGGATAGGAATACCAAATGGTTCAGCTACTATGGAAAAGGGCCTGGCAGTTCCTCTAAAGATTAATCACAGAGTTATCATATGACCCAACAATTTCACCCCTAGGTATAAACTCAAGAAAAATGAAAACACATGTCCACATAAAGACTTGTGTATAAATGTCAATAACATCATCTTTCAAGACAGCCAAAAGGTGGAAACAACCCAAATGTCTATCAAAAGATGAACAGAGTAACAAAATTTGGTATGACCATGCAATGATACATTATTCAGCCATAAAAAGGAATGAAGTACAATATGGGTGAACCTTGAAAGCATTATGTCAAGTGAAAGAACCAGCCTTAAAAGACCACATGTTGTAGGTTTCGTTTATACAAATGGGCAGAACAGACAAATCCACAGGGACAGAAGGTAGTGGGGTGGTTTCTTGCAGCCAATGCGATGGAAGAATTATAACTTAAGGGGTGCAGGGGTGCTTTTGGGGGTGAGGAAAATGTTCTAAAATTTATGGTTGCATAACTGTAACCATATCAAAACCATTGAAGTGTGCGTTTTAAATGGGTGGATTGTATGGCAGTGAATTATACCTCAATAAAGCTGTTTTTGTTAAATATCTGTGGTTTGCTTGACACTGTTATGACTTTGATCCCTCCCCAGCCCAGTGATGGATTTTGGGCACTGGGAGCTGGCTAACACACTCTGCCTGCCCCAGGCTTCTGCATCGCCGCCCCTCCAACCTCCTGCAGCACCATTGCTTTTATATTTATTCTCCTTGCTTCCTGGAAGCCAAGCCAAGCCCACCCAGGTGGCAATAGCAGAGTGTGATGGGTGCAGGTCATTCTAGAGGCCTGCCAGCTGTCCCAGTACATGTCTGACCACAGCGTGTGAGGGGAGCCTTTCTGAGGCTCACTTTGCTCTGCTCCAGCCCATCTGGTCAGAACTTCAGTCTGCCTGTGCCGAGGTCACATAGGCCCTTTGTGCTGGCAGAGCAGGGTCAGGGTAGATCTGCATCTCACTCGGCAGACAAGTTGCAATTCAAACCGCAAGATTCAGGAAGCACCCAGAGGAAGAAAGCCAGGGTCGCATGACAAAGATGCTCTAGGATTTCCAGGTTAGAACTCAGAGTTGGCACAGATACTCAGGAGCCACGCCCTCCCACCTGCAGATGCCAGGGGCTTGCAGAGTGGGCAGAAGAAACAGTGTTTGCTGAGACCAAGGAACCTGGATCCGAACCCTCGCCTGGGCTGCCAGTGGAAGCCGGGCTCCCTTTCTCAGGAGTCCCAGCCTTTCCTGCTCCCGCCTGACTTTCCACAACAGATCAAAGGACACCAGTCAGCCCGCTGCTCTGAGGGAGCCCAGGAGTGTCTAGGCCAGTGATGGCGAACCTTTTGAGCTCGGCGTGTCAGCATTTTGAAAACCCCTAACTTAACTCTGGTGCCGTGTCACATATAGAAATTTTTTGATATTTGCAACCATAGTAAAACAAAGACTTATATTTTTGATATTTATTTTATATATTTAAATGCCATTTAACAAAGAAAAATCAACCAAAAAAATGAGTTCGCGTGTCACCTCTGACACGCGTGTCACAGGTTCGCCATCACTGGTCTAGGCAGAGCCATCCACGCAGCCGCAGTGGAGGCCACACTGGGCATCATCGGACAAACAACTGGAGGAAAAAAGGGAGACATCCGTTATGCTCAACTGGATAGTATGTCCTGAAATTGCGTCCTTGCTGGAATTTCAGAATGCGGCCTTATTTGGAAATGTGGCTGTTCCGGGTGTAACTACTTAAGTGTCATGCGGTCACACTGAGGTAGAGTGGGCCCTTCCCACAATACAGCATGCCCGACCAGAAGAGGACGAGACACAGACAGACACGTGGGAAGAACGCCGGGCGGCAACGAGGCTGGATTGGAGTGATCCTTCTTCAAGCCAGGAACACGGAGGGTTCCTAGCTCTGTTAGACGCTAATTGAGAGGCAGGGTCGGGGGTCCCCGCCGGGGACCTCAGAGGCAGCACGCCCACCACATCGGAACCTCGGACTCTGACCTCCAGAACTGGGAACACCCTCCTGCTGGCCCAGGCTGCCCAGTCCGTGCGGTTCGTTACACGCCTTGGAAACCATGGGATGCGTCTTTATTCCTGATGCCCGCAGGCTCTTACCCCAGGATGAGCAGAGACATCAGGAATGACTGATTGACCAACGTTGACGGAGCAGCCGAGAGTCAGGCTTGGGCTGGGCCCTGAGGAAAGTGGTGAACAAAATGCACAGCACTCCCGTCCTGACCCCGTGGGTGAGGCAGACATTACATAAACAACTGCAAGTAACAGAGCAAAAGCCATCCCAGGAGCTACACTGGGCCGCCGAGAGCACAGTCGGGTGAGCCTAAGGGAGCCCTGCACTGAGAAGGGGGGAAGGGCTAGGAGGGGGCCGTGCGGGGCCAGGAGCAGGTGCGTGGTGCTGCGGGGTGAGCCTTGCCCTCCTGTCAGGTGTAGGAAGAGGTCACCAGGGTCAGCAGGGGGAAGCAGAGTGAGTGGTGCGTGTGAACGTCCCAATCAGTGGTGCAGAGGAGGACCTGGGAATCCAGTTTAGCTGGAGGGCCAACAGCAAATCAGAGATGAACAGAGAGGCTGCAGAGGGAGTTAGGGGATCAAAGGGACCTGGTAGGACAGGACTCCCTCCACCTCCCTGCCCTGTGGTGATGGAGTCGGCCCAGGCCCTGCCCAGTTGGTGGGGCCAGCACGAGGGCCCCTGCACACACCGCCTGGGATGAAGGTCTGTGGTCCTTGACACCCTCCCTCGTCAGCACTTCATGGTCACTCTGACTGCGGTCTGGTGTCTGGATGGTCAACACCCGCCCTCTCCTCCCCACTGTTCCTGAAAGCACTGTTTCTCCAGGTCGCAGAGGCTGGGAGCACGGACGCCTTTCATGTCCCTCCTCAGCACCCAGCACGCACAGTGCAGGCCTCTGAGCCCGGGCGGCGCAGAGCATGCCTCAGCTGACAGCACACGCGTGCCTTCCCTCTGCGGGTAGCTAAGCAGCTTCCACCCTCTCGGTTCCCTCAGAAGTTGGCCCAGCGCTGCTGTGACCGACCACAGGGCAATAGCCCTGTAAATCCAGGTGGACGGCAGCAGTTAGAGCATGTGCCCATCTCCTGGGAACGGGTGACGTCCACTAGCTCGTCCCCAACCTGCGCCCATCTCCTGGGAACGGGTGATGTCCACTAGCTCGTCCCCAACGTGCTCCCATCTCCTGGGAACGGGTGACGTCCACTAGCTCATCCCCAACCTGCTCCCATCTCCTGGGAATGGGTGATGTCCACTAGCTCGTCCCCAACCTGCGCCCATCTCCTGGGAACGGGTGATGTCCACTAGCTCGTCCCCAACCTGCTCTCATCTCCTGGGAACGGGTGACGTCCACTAGCTCGTCCCCAACCGGCGCCCATCTTCTGGGAACGGGTGATGTCCACTAGCTCGTCCCCAACCTGCGTCCATCTCCTGGGAACGGGTGATGTCCACTAGCTCGTCCCCAACCTGTGCCCATCTCCTGGGAACGGGTGACGTCCACTAGCTCATCCCCAACCTGTGCCCATCTCCTGGGAACGGGTGATGTCCACTAGCCCGTCCCCAACCTGCGTCCATCTCCTGGGAACGGGTGATGTCCACTAGCTCGTCCCCAACCTGCTCCCATCTCCTGGGAATGGGTGATGTCCACTAGCTCATCCCCAACCTGCTCCCATCTCCTGGGAATGGGTGATGTCCACTAGCTCATCCCCAACCTGCGCCCATCTCCTGGGAACGGGTGGTGTCCACTAGGTCGTCCCCAACCTGTTCCAATCTCCTGGGAATGGGTGATGTCCACTAGCTCGTCCCCAACCTGCGCCCATCTCCTGGGAATGGGTGATGTCCACTAGCTCATCCCCAACCTGCTCCCATCTCCTGGGAACAGGTGATGTCCACTAGCTCGTCCCCAACCTGCGCCCATCTCCTGGGAATGGGTGATGCCCACTAGCTCATCCCCAACCTGCTCCCATCTCCTGGGAATGGGTGATGTCCACTAGCTCATCCCTAACCTTCTCCCATCTCCTGGGAATGGGTGATGTCCACTAGCTCGTCCCCAACCTGTTCCCATCTCCTGGGAACGGGTGATGTCCACTAGCTCGTCCCCTCCACCTCCAGGAAACGTACATGCAGGCTTCGCTGTGGCCTCTGACAGACTCATTAGTGGCGGATGAGAAGTTTGCGATTATTTTATGGTTAAACTATCAACAGTGGCTAATACATATCTATCGAGACCATGGGCAACAGATACGAACTCATTAAAGTAGCATCTTTCCAAGTCCTGTATGTAAATAAATGTCACTCAGAGACCTCCCAGTAATCTCCCCGGCTGCTAGGCTATCGAAGTAGCTCTCAGAGGAAACAACAGTTTGCCTTCTTCCTTGACATGGAAAATCAAGACCAAAGCAACACTAATTACACGCTCTTCAAGGAAAAGCAACAACGGTTCACAAAGGGAGCTGCGAGCAGGCGGCGCTCGGTGCGTGGGGAGGTGTGGCGGCCGCGCCTGGACCCCTTTCATTCCTGCGTCCAGTTAACACTCAGCACAGCACCTGTGGGAGCTGGACCTGGCCTTGATCTGGTCGCCCTCTGCTGTGCCCGAGGCGGCTCCGGCTGCGCCTGGCCTGTCTCCCGCAGTGGTTGTCACAAACAGACAGTGCAGTTCAGAATCTTCATGCACAACGGGATCCTTTGCTCCAGATTAAGCCTTCCCTCGGTCCCAGCACCTCCCTAAAGGGCCTCAGTGCAGAGAGGCCCCAGTGGAAGGAGGCGGCTCACAGCACTCACTCCCTTGATGTGAGCACAGCTTGTTCAAGCTTCTGCACCAGGAGGTCCAGGCATCCTTCCACTGGATGAACAACTCTCCCTTTCCCTGGCTTTGATTCACATCGTTGGGTGACCCCAAGCTCTCAGGAGCCAATACCTGGGTCCAGAAGCTCCCCCACCCAGGCAGCCCTACAGACTAGACAGCAGGAGCCATCCCTCTAAGGACAAAATAGGTGTCCCCAAATCTCACATCCAGGGGACACAGGCCCAGTGCTCCCAGCCCCAGTGCTCCCAGGCCCCATGCACAAAGCAAAACAACACTGATGACAACTCGGTAACGGCAGCATTTCAGATTTGGAGGGTTCTCAAGAGACCTCTCAAGCTGCCCCAGCGTCCTTCCCCAGGCCCAGCTCTGTGACCCAGAGATGAGGGACCATGCTCTGCGAGCCCTCCCCTCAGGAGCAGGTGGAAACATACACTAGAGTGGCACCGAGGGACCTGGCGCGTGTGTGAGGTGGCAGGTCCTCATGGCAGGGCAGGCGTGACAGCGGGCAGGTGCAGAGGCAGGCCAAGGCACAGAACAAGAGAAGCAGAGTTGTTTGCTTATTTGTTTGTATGTTTGTTTTTATCTGTTTTCTATCACTTTGGATGTGAAGAGGAAAGAAGGAGGATTGAATTAGCATCTGACGTGAAAGCTGAGGGTTGATGGAAAGTGTAAGTGGAGGTGGAGGAGGCAACAGAAAGGGGCATGGAAAACCCCATGGAAAAGACCAGGGGACGGCATTCCACCCCACATCTCCTGGAAGCACATCAGAGGAGGGGTGCATCCCCTGCAGAGACAGGGCCCGGGAAAGGCATAAAGGATAGAGACCAGCTGAGGCTTGTGTTGGAGGGAAAGGAATCTTTAAGGCTCACTTTGATGGATATAAATTGTTGACCAGTTGTCATATTCAGCTTTCTGGGGTAGATTCCTTCCATTTCGTATTGAAGTTTTCACTGAGCTTTCTATTGTCTCTCCCAGTGAGAAAGATAGGAGAAAGAAAGAAAGAAACCACCTCCAAAGAAAATACCACTATTGCTTAAAATAGTTTGTACCCCTGGCACAATACATAGTTATTACAATATTATTGGGGGGAACACTGCTTAACCACTATGCTATACATTTGAAACTAATACAAAATAATCTTGAATATAAACTGTACTTGAAAAAAACCGTAAAGTGAATCTTCCATTTAAAAAATAGTTTATGCAAATTAATAAGAAAAAAATTAAAGAGGAACTGCAAGACTTTTTAATATCTATCCTATACTAATAAAAGAGAAAAATGGTAATTGGCGTACAACCGATACCTTTTTTTATTGGTTAATCAGTGAGATATGCAAATTAACTGCCAACTAAGATGGCAGTTAACCACCAAAAAAGATGGCGGCTAATTTGCATATTGCAGGCAGGATGGTACAGCGCCATCAGAGAGCGGGTTGGGGGTGTGAGTGCCAGCAGTCGCCCGAGACCTGATCCCGCCGGTAGACCCGGACGCGGGCCAGCAAGGCGGCTGTGGTGTCCGCCCGCACTCACGCCGCCAACCCGCGAGAGCGGGTAGGGGGCATGAGTGCCGGCGGTCGCCCGGGACCCGATCACGTGGGCTGGCAGGGCGACTCGCCCCCAACCCCCTCTCCCGCCCAGCAGGGGACCCTCATTTCCCCCCATCACTGGTTCTGCCCCCAGCCCAGGCCTGATGCCTCTGTCAGAGGCGTCAGGCCTGGGCTGGGGTCAACGCCTGAGGGCTCCCAGTATGTGAGAGGGGGCAGGCTGGGCTGAGGGACACTCCCCCCCCACACACACCCAGTGCACGAATTTCGTGCACCGGGCCCCTAGTATATATATAAAAAGACAGTGACCAGAATGTTGTAATGACCATAATGACCGGTCACTATGACGCCCACTGTGGCCAGCAAACCAGCCCCATCAAGAGATGGGGCTGGCCAGCCAACCTCCTGAGGGCCCTCCCCCCAGCCAGCCCCACCCCTGATCAGCCTCTCCCACCCCCATCAAGGGTGGGGTGGCTGGCCAACTCCCCTGTGGCCCTTCCCCCCAACCGGCCCCGCCCACAATTGGCCCACTTCCACCCCCATCAGCCCACAGCCCCTCCCCTCACCACCCCGCCCCTGATCACCTGCCCCACCCCAATAGGGGGCGGGGCCATCCAGCCATCCTACTGCAGCCCCTCCTCCTGCCCGGCCCCACCCCAGATCGGCCCTCCCACCCCAATCTGGGGCAGGGCCTGCTGGCCAACCACCCTCAGCCCCTCCTACCAGTAAACTTTGCCCCCGATCAGCACCCCTCCCTGACACCAATTGAGGGCGGGGCTGGCCGGCCAACCTCCCATGGCCCCTCCCCCCACCACTGGCTCCTGATCAGCCCCCTCCATCCCATTTGGGGGTAGGGAAGGCCATCCCACAACCAGCAGCCCCTCCCCACAGCCGGCCCTGACCCCAATCAGCTCCCCCACCCCAATCAGGAGTGGGGTAAGCCAGCCAATTGCCCGAAGCCCCTTCCCTCAGATGGCGCAGTCCTGATCCAGCCCTGTCAGGGGTGGGCCGGCCAGCCAACCTCCGCCATCTCCTCCTCCTGACAGGCTGTTCCTGATCCGCCACGATTGGGGCTGGGCCGGCTGGACCCCACCTGTGCACGAATTCGTGCACTGGGCCTCTACTCTATCTATACTAATAAAAGTGTAATGTGCTAATTAGACCAGACATCTTCAGGACATCCTTCTGGACAAAGCCACAGTGGCAAGGGCTGAGGCAGAGGTGGTTAGGGGCAACCAGACAGGAAGGAAAAGTGTTTAGGGGCAATCAGGCAGGCAGGCAGGTGAGCAGTTAGGAGCCAGCAGTCCTGGATTGTGAGGGGGATGTCTGACTGCCAGTTTAGGCCTGATCCCACAGGGGTCCTGGAATGGAGAGGATGCAGGCCGGGCTGAGGGACCCCTCTAGTATATATATAAAAGCCTAAAGGACCGAAGAACCGGTCAACTGGTCGCTATGATGTACACTGACCACTGGGGGCAGATGTTCAATGCAGGAGCTGCCCCCTTGTGGTCAGTGCGCTCCCACGGCGGGAGCACCACTCAGCTGACCTACAGGTGCCAAATACAGGGCTCATGGCTGGCCGCCGCAGCCCGGAGATCACAGCGGAGTGGCAGCGAGCCTACTGAGTGACTGCAGCAGGCACAGTGGGGCCAAGATGAGCAGGAGCGGCAGGCAGCATTGGACTGTTGGTTTCAGCCAAATTCCCACAGGCTATGCCAAGGGACTGCACCAGTGCACAAATCCGTGCACTGGGCCTCTAGTATATCTATAATAATATAAGCATAATATGCTCATTAGACCAGAAAGCCAAACAAACTTTTGCACGACCTTCTGGATGAAGCTGGGGCTGCGAGGCCGAGCCCCTTGCATGAGTTTCATGCATCAGGCCTCGTGTGTGTGTGTGTGTGTGTGTGTGTGTGTGTGTGTATGTATATATATATATTAGAGGGCCGGTGCACTAAGAGATTCGTGCAATAGGCCCTCCTTCCCCTGGCTGCCGACACCAGTTTTCATCCAGCACCCATGACCCAGGCCTTCGCTCCAGCTGCAGCGGGGAAGCCAAGCCTCTTCAGTTGTCTTCAGTCTTTGCTCTGCGCCTGCATATGCAAATTAACTGCAATCTTTGTTGGGTTAATCTGCTGGGTTAATCTGCATACTCATCCTGATTGGCTGGTGGGCGTAGTGGAGTGACACCAATTTGCATGTTCTCTTTTATTAGTGTGTGTATATATATATATATATATGCTAATATATATATATATATATATATATATATATATATATATATATACTAACATATATATATACTAGAGACCTGGTGCACAAAAATTTGTGCACTCGGGGGGTCCCTCAGACTGGCCTGTGCCCTCTTGCAGACTGGGACCCCTTGGAGGATGTCCACCTGCTGGCTTAGGCCCGCTCCCTGGGGGATTGGGCCCAAATTGGCAGTCAGACATCCCTCTGGCCGCCCAGCAACCCTCGGGGGATGTCCACTTGCCAGTGGGGAGCAGGCCTAAGCTGCAGTCGGACGTCCTTAGTGCTGCTGAGGAGGCGGGAGAGGCTCCCACCACCATCACTGTGCTGGCAGCCATCAGCCTGGCTTGTGGCTGAGCAGATCTCCCCCTGTGGGACTGCACTGACCACCAGGGGACAGCTCCTGCAGTGAGCATCTGCCCCCTGGTGGTCAGTGTGTGTCATAGTGACCAGTCATTCCCAGTGGTTCTGCTGTTAGGGTCAGTTTGCATATTACCCTTTTATTATATAGGATAGAGGCTAGGTGCATGGGTGGGGGCCAGCTGGTTTCCCCTGAAGGGTGTTCTGGATCAGGGTGGGGGTCCCGCTGGGGTGCCTGGCCAGCCTGGGTGAGGGGCTGATGGCTGTTTTCAGACTGACCAAGCCCCCCAGCTACCAAAGCTCCCAGCTTTTCCTTGTTCTGTTTTGTTTTTTATTTGCTCCAGCTCTGTGGCCATGGCAACTGGAAGCAGGTATCTGGGGTTTATTTACCTTCTATAATTGAAACTTTGTTGCCTTGAGAGGAGGCAGCAGCCGGCTGGGAAGCTTGGCTTCTTCCATCACCGGGGCAACCAAGCCTCCTGCTCACGGCCGGCTGGAAGCAGGTATCTGCGGTTTATTTACCTTCTATAATTGAAACTTTGTTGCTTTGAGTGGAGCTCAGAGCTGGCTGAGAAGCTTGGCTTCCTCCATCATTGGGGCAACCAAGCCTCCTGCTTGCTCCTGCTCCGTGGCTGCTGGCCACCATCTTGGTTGGGTTAATTTGCATATAGTCACTCTGATTGGCTGGTGGACATGGCTTAAGATGTAGTGAAGGTACAGTCAATTTGCATGTTTGTCTATTATTAGGTAAGATGAACATTTTACTGATTTTTTTTAGACAGAAAGGAAGGAAGAGGGAGAGAGAAAAACATCAATGTGACCCCCCTAATGGGGATCAAGCCCACAACCTGGGCATGTGCCCTGACTGGGAATAAGGGATGATGCTCAACCAACTGAGCCACACCTGGCAAGGCAAAATGCAAGACATTTTTGAAAAGAGGACTCTGTTTTCAGCTGTAATGCATAAAGAGCTTGGAAATGTATCACTCCCTTTCTCACAATATGACCATCTGGACAAGCTGGGACTCAATGAGTTTTCTGGGACCCACCAGAGAACCATGTTGCAGAACAATCCACCACTGGGAATTGGGAGACAGACGAGTCCAGGGTCTCCACCAGGCTCTGCTCATCTGGAGCAGAAGCCACTGGAGCCATAAGTGGGTAACAAGGCTTAAGTGGGCTTTTGGACTAATTACTGGAGGCTGAGTGTGGATTAGAGCGAAAGTGAAGAACTTCTGCAGGGCTGCAGTCTTGGGGGGACCACGCTTTTATGAACTTTACTTCTAGGGACCCCACCCAGTTGTCATGCTGAAGAGCTAGAAGAGCCTGTCCTGGCCCTGGCAGGGGCAGGGAAGTGACTTTCTGCCAAAGAAGCAACTTTCCGTATGGAAAGGGAGAACGAGGAAAGGAGTGGCTGCCCTGTGGAGGAACCTGCCACACTCCCTCAGCCAGACCTTCAAGGTCACAGCAACGTGATCAGTCCTGAAAATAGCAGGCACCCCTGAATGATGTGGCAACAACGGCTGGATTTTGCTGCTTTGACCGGTAGAGTGGCGGTGACAATGCTGGTTCCGTCCAGCCTGTAGGGACCAGCAGGGTCTGTTTCCTCTCTCTCGAAGCCTGAGCTGCCACCTGAGAGGTTTGACCATGCGGAGGCCGCCATGCTGTGAGGAAGCCGAGGCTTGCATATGGAGAGGCCGCGGGAAAGAGGAAGATGCTGGACCAGCCCTGACTGTCCCAGCCCCCAGCATTTCACGTCTTCCTAGCTGAGTTCCCAGTCATCATCGACCAAACACAAGTCATTGCTGCTACTTTCTGTCCCAATTCCTAACCCTACAGTCACGAGATGCAATAATAACATTGGTTTTGGCCACTAAATTTAGGGACAGCTTGTCATGCAATAATAGCTAACTGGAACAATTTGGGGTAAGGGGCAATAAAACTAGGAGGAAGGTGGCTGAAGGTGTGTGTGGGGGGTGGTGGAAGGAAAGTGGGTTAAGAAGGCAACAGGGGGAATGTTATACTGATGGAACTGTGGATAGTGAGATAAAATGGTACACGCGCGCACCGGCTCGCCCACACACACACACACACACACACACACGGAAATAAATGGGCAGATAAGATCCTGGATCACCTCAGTGTTGCTACACCGGCTGTGATACTGGACTGCAGGTCTGCGAGATGTTACCACTGAGGACACTTGGTGAAAGGCACAGAGGGCACACCAGCACTGTTTACAGCTACATGTTAAAGCTACAGTTATCTCAACAAAAATGCAATTAAACCATTTTGAAGCACCACAGTAAAATCTAGATCAAAGCAAAACAAATAGTTTCAGTGGTATTTAAATCTCATCCTTCCATTTTGGTAAAAGAAAACAAAATCAAATCCCATATATTTGAATTCATCTTTGGATGAGCATAAACTGCTAATGCCAGTCACCTAAGGATGCTGGCCAGGAGGTTTGCTTACATATCTCTGTGTTGCTACATTAAGATATGGTTTTGTAATAAAAAATAAATGTTTAAAAGAGCTAAGTGCAGCCAAATACTCTGTCTCTAATTGGCATACGTAGCTCCAAATCTATGCCAGTTATATCTCAATAAAACTGGTGGGGGATAAAAATAAAGGAGTTAAATGAAAAAAAAACAAAATCATAGAAATTTAGGGAAAAAATCAATTATTTTAACAACTTTAGGGTGTGGGTTCCCTCCCCCAGGAAGGAAGATCAACACACAGAAGTAATAAAGGAAACAACTGACAGATTAATCTCAAAAAAAATCCAACAATCAAAACATAATAAATTTTAAAAACTAATAGCATGGGGATTTCTAACAAACAAAGGACTAATAATCAAAAATAACTTTTAAAAATCACAAAAAGAAAACAATCCACTGGGAAAACGGCGAGGAGTTTGAACAGACCCCGAGAGAAGGGTCCTGCGTGTTGATGCTAAAGTGGGGCTTCCCAGCCTTTGGGCTGAGCCTCCGACGGCCAAGGACAATACAGAGGTGCCCACTAGCCCCAGGGTCTAAACCAGCCGTGGGCAAACTACGGCCCGCGGGCCGGATCTGGCCCGTTCGGCTGTTCTATCCCGCCCGCGGAGCCGAAAGAGCGGAGGGTTCTCTTGCTCTCCCCTCCGCTCCTTCACCAGCAGCAGTGTTAACATGTATTAGTTCACACAAACACTCCATCCATGCTTTTGTTCTGGCCCTCCGGTGCAGTTTAAGAACCCATTGTGGCCCTCAAGTCAAAAAGTTTGCCCACCCCTGGGCTAAACACTGGACCCCTGATCCCGGCCCTGCTGAAGGGACATCTAGTCACTCACCTCCCATCGTGTGCGCCAGAGGGAGACAGAGCAGCTGGCCCCAGGCTGGTCCCTCCTCCAAGTTCACTAAAATGACAGTAGAAAAGGGGAAAATGAGGCAAAAACTTTGATGGACAAAGGAAATAGAGAGGAAGCAACAGTAACAGCGCCTTGGAAACAGGGAAGCAGCTGCATGAGTGGTCATGACGCCGCAGATTTGAGGTGAAGTCTAACCAGGTGGGGTAAGCCTGGAGCCAGCCCGGGATGCCAGGGTGCACAGGGGCTGGGACTGAGAGCAAAGGCATGTCTGCGGGTCACAGTGTGGGTGAGGCTGAAAGCAAGGCTTGGATAAATCGTACCATCAGCCCTGGGCCGCGGTCCCTCACCACATCTGTCCGGCGAGAAACACTTCCCGTCATCCTGGCAAAAGACAGGGCTCCGGTCTCTACAAGAGGGAGCCGGGTGTCTGGACTCAGGACCCAGGCCCAGGTGCAGGTGAGGGCACCAGGCTGCCAATGGGGGTCAAGTGCTGAGACCCACACACACCTCTCCCTCGCCTGAGGACTAGGAACCAAGCTTGCGATCCTTAAGCAGGATCTGCATGATGCTTCTTGGGGGGCCTCTCAGCCCAGTGGGATTTATGTAGAGGCTGGCCTTTCCGCACCCCAGCAACGCCCAACAAAGCCCTGCCCAGGCGCAGAGCTCCTGGCGTGCCTGCAGAGAAAGAAACTGCGAAAGAGTGAAAAGAGCTGGAGGAACAGGGAAGGGCATGTTCATATGAGTGCTATTCCAGGAGATAAGATAGTCAATGAGAGCTGGCTGCTTAAAACACAGTAACAGTAAATTTTAAAGGGATCATTCCGAATTTTAAAAGTATTCTTGGAAATTAAAACAGCAGATATTCAAAACAATAGCATAAAAGAAACATTAAAAAAAAAAAAAAGTTAAGCCCTAACCAGTTTGGCTCAGTGAATAGAGCGTCAGCCTGTGGACTGAAGTGTCCCAGGTTTGATTCCGGTCAAGGGCATGTACCTTGGTTGCGGGCATCTTCCAAAAGATAGGACACTGCAAACAAAGAAATAGAAGAGAAGAGAGAAAAACTACAATAACTAGAGTATCCGCCCAAGAGGTTCGTAAACAGAGACGCTTGGAATGGAAACCAGAGAAAATCCATGGGAGGGGAGTGGGGGAGTAGAAAACAATAAAAGGAAAGTTACCAGGTTGCGAGTCACTGTCAGGAGCCTGCAGCGGAAAGGCCCACTGAGCCCCCACGTGAGATGGGACACACAGAGCACAGATGGAAAGGGATCCCTGAGAGGTTCAGGGGGGAGGGTGGCCTCACGGAAGGAAGAAGGGGGACAGCATCTCAGCAGCAGCCCCGAGACCCAGCACTCAGTGGCCAGGGCTGCAGAGGCGGCGGTCAGGATGGCTGGCGAAGCTGCCAACCCAACGTGGGTGGTGGCGCGGTCTGCGCACAAGATCTCAAAACCCTTCCTGCCCTGGCCCGGAGCGTTTCTCAGGACACTGTTGGAGGGGGTGCCTCGCAAACAGGAGAGAAAACCAATGCGGGGCATTGGACTCAGCAAACAGAGACCCAGCCCAGGGAAGTCGAAGGGCCCCCAGGACCCCAAAACCACAAGGGGCCGAGCGCAGAGATAGCCAGTCCCATCAGAAGGCGCCCTGGAAGGGTGTCTGTCCACAGGGGAGAAGATGAGCCTGCAGCCCATGTAGCTACACAAACTGCCAGGAGACCCCTCATCCCAAGCCCAGGAAGGAGTGGGGAGCGAACACTAAACAAAGGGGAAACTTGGCAGCCCTTTACTCCAAGCAAAACAAAAAGCTGTACAAAATAGGGAATGTGCACTGCATGGTGTTCTGGGAGCGATACGAGCCCGGCCAGGATTCTGTATTTGGCCCAAGCTGCTCTCTGATTACCATGAAGGGCTCCGGAGGTGCAGCAGGCGTGTGTGTGTGTGTGTGTGTGTGTGTGTGTGTGTGTGTGTGTGTGTGTGTGGCGGGGTGGGGGAGGGCAGAGGGCTGGGCGCCTCTTCCATGGTAGGGGTTCATTAACTAGCATTAAACTGGAAAACCGAGGCATGGCAGCCTGAGCGTGTTATTTAAAGCGAGGAGGAAAGCACAGAGAAGCGGCCAGAAGAATTCAAAGCCAGGCCTCTGGGGAGGGGATCGGGACGGAGGGAATGCTGGTTTTCATTAGAAGCCTTGCATAGCCGTTCAACTTTTAAAACTATGTACATGTATGACTTTGATAAACATAAATTAAAAAGGAAAAAAAACACACAACAACTACCAAAGAAACAACAAGGAAACGCTTACGTGGGCGAAGTCAGTACATTTCAAATCTTTCCCCAGCGTGTCCCCGGCCTGTGGGTAAGTCACTGGGCATGTGGGGCACACACCAAGGGGCCGCCTCCCACAGCATTCTCTGAGGTCTTGCTTGTGATCTTTGAAAACATGCACAAGTTTTATTGCCTCGTGACACATCGCTGTTTGTTTTTATAGCGCGGGCAGGTTTTTCCCTTTCCTCCTTCCCCTCGGCCTCCAGGTCAGACGCCCGGGCAGGACGGAGAAGGCGCTGACAAGGGTCAGCCCGCGGATGCTGCTGCGGAGGGAGATGCCTCATGGTCTCCTCGTGCTCAGGCCCACGCGGCGGAGACCCGCTCCTGTCTGCTCCCTGCCAGGCCCAGGGTGGTCCCTCTCCGCGGGAGGCCTGCCTGGCAGCCTCCAGGTAGGAGCAGAGGGAGACAGGAAATGAGAGGCGAGCGCAGGGGGAGGCATCTTGGTCTTACTGTGGAGATGAGGGTCCCCCCAGGCTAGGCCTCAAGCTCCACAGCAGTGAGAGGAGGTGGGGAGGCAAACGCTGTGGCGCAGAGTGGGAAGCCGGTCCCGTCCCCACATCCCCTTGAGAATTCTGCCTCGCGCCATGTGACAGCTCCCAGCAGCTCCTCCCGTGCGCGCACCACACGACGGGTTTCAAAATAAACCATGCTCTCACTTAGCTGCCAGTTGCTGTCAATGGATGTATCACGTTTACCCTGAGGCTCAGCACCCAGTTCTGCCTGACAGAGCAGCGTGGATTCACAAACAGGAAAACAATGAAATCAAGGGGTGGCGGACGGACAAGCTGGCGTGCAGGATGATAGACTGAAGTGTGACTTGGGGTGGCCCCATGTCCCCTCTCCTGTTCTAGACTTGAAGTTGACCTGGTGTTCCCCCCTCACGGGAGCATTGCCAAGAGCAGGTAGCAGAGCCCCCAGGGATGACCCATTCCTGGCCATGTCCTTTGAGCCTGAAGGTGGCTGCGGGAGGACTGGCATCAGCTGCCAAAGCCACAGGGCAGGGAGAGGTTGCCCCCTGGGAGGAGCCAGCAGAGCAGAGGAGGTCCTACCTGCCTTGCTGTCACACCACAGGGAGGTGACAGGGCCGTGAGGGGCGTGGCTGTTCAGGAAGCCCCACTCAGGCTAGGGACTTCCTGCTCCCGCTGGTCTCCGTGACCCTGTGGTCCAGGGTGCCCAGGCCCTGGGGCTGGTGGGGACTCAGCACAGCAGCATTGCGAGGGCTCGAGGGCTGCCCCAGTGTCCTGCCTGCGCAGGCCCTCCCTCCTACATCTCCCAGAGCCCATGCAGAGGGCATCCGTGCAGAGGACATCTCCACTAGCTGAGAGGGACTCCTTCCAGCCCAGCAGAAGCGCCCGACCTAATAAGCCAGGGGTGCCTCCATGCACTGTCCTCCTTGCTCCTGTGAGCAGCCATCGGCAAGCCTGGCCGACTCCTCCCCTATGTGGGGCTGGGATGGGGGTTCCCATTCCACACACTCAGGTGCTTCGAGGTGTTGCTCAAGGTCCAGACATCGGATTCCAGAGACAGCCATCAGAGCTGGCACTTCGGTGAGGCGTGTGGCTCCGGGAAGTCGAGAGTTCCTGGGACAGAGAGGAAACTGAGGAGGGGGAGGCTGTGAGACGCACAGGGCATCAGCCCGGCTGTCTGGCAGGCTGAGCATATACAGACCAAGTGGGCGAGCCGCAGGCTCCTGGTGCTCGGTACCCGCAGGCTCACTTGGTTCTCCCAGCCTGGGGGTGGGAATCCTTCCTCTGTGACCCTGAGCCTCAGGCGCCGGCTCCCAGGAGCCAAAGCGACCCTGTGGGAGGCCTCTGCCATCTGGAGAGCATGGAGCAAACCTTGGGTCCTAGATTTTGTTGTCCGTCACGTTGCTGATAATCCCAGCGGCTTCTCTTAGCTCTGCTGCCCCAGGGCTGCAGGTTCAGGTGGCGATCCAGGCCTGCTGCCTCTTCTCAGCCCACACGTTCCCCTGTGATGATTTCATCTCGGCATGGCTCCAGTTACCATCTATCTGCCAGGTTATGCATCCGGCTACACTGTGTAGACTGTGGGGGGGGGGGTCCCCCCGGCATGTCTCACTCGCAGGCCCACCGGAACCACCGCCTGTTCTTCACCAGGCCTGTTCCTCCCCAGCGCCCTTCACCCCAGTCCCTGACGTGTCTCCCTGACACTGCCCGGTCTCCGGGCCTGAGAACATGTCCTGGCTCCATCCCCTTCTCCCCATCTGCACAGGCCAACCAGCTTCCTGCTGAGTTCCTGCCAGGGCCCCTTAACCCACCTCCACTTTCACCCCATCAAATCCATTCTATGGACTAACTAGTAGAATAGTTTTCAAACACAAATCAGATCATTTCACTTCTTCACGTAAAGCCCTTTAAATCTCTGATATATTTGGAAAGAAATCCAGATTCCTGCTGTGGCTTGCGGCTCTGCGGAGGGTCGTCCCTGCCCGGGATCCCTCCCAGCACTCAGAGACCCGCTCCTTCTCTCCGGCCCCTCGCATGTCTTTCCCTGGCCTCTTGTTCCCACTCTTTGACCTAAGGCCTCCGGCCACCCTCGGGCTCCCGCAGCCCTCCACACGCGCTGACGCTCCCTGACGCCTTGCTCCCATGCAATCTCAGACTGAAAAAGCATTTTTTGTGAATATGCTTTTAATTTATTTGTATTTCCATGACTGTTATCCTGCATGATTATGGCCCATGAACACAGAAATCCCTCCAGCCTGTGCCTGCCTGTGCCCCAGGGCCTTGCACAGGGCTAGTATCTTGCAGGGTTAGAAATAGCAATTGAGCCCTGGCCGATTGCTCAGTGGATAGAGCGTCGACCTGCAGACTAAAGGGTCCCAGGTTCGATTCTGTCCAAGGGCTCATCCCTGGGTTGTGGGCTCAATCCCCAGTAGGGGGCGTGCAGGAGGCAGCCAATCAATGATTCATTCTCATCATTGATGTTTCTATCTCTCTATCCCTCACCCTTCCTCTCTAAAATCAATAAAAAAAAATATTTTAAAAAAAGAAATAGCAATTGAATGGACTACTTGGAGATGGCTATTAAGAGAGTTACAAAGACATTGACTTCACTGATTTTAATAGGCTTTTTTAGAGATGTTTTAGGTACACAGGAACGTCCAGCAGTGCACAGAGACTTCCCATATGCCTCTGTCCCCAAACGCAAGGCCTTCCCCATTTTCAACACCCCCACCGGAGGGCTACGCTTGTGATATCCGTGAGCTTCCACTGAACATCATGGCCACCCAGAGCCCACAGTGTACGCTGGGCTCTCTCTTCATGCTGCACATTCTCTGGGTTCGGACTAACGAGTAATGACCAGCACCCCTGTCCCAGTTTCAGAGCCTCCAGTCCCTGGACAGCCTCTGTACTCCTCGCACTCGCCCCAGAGCCCAGCCCCTCGCAACCATTCATCTGCTTACTGCCCCCATAGTTCTGCCTTTCCCATAAAGCTGCATAGTTGGAATCATGCAGTATGCATAATTTTTTACTCATTTTTAAAATCAGGTGGTTCTTTTTGTTGAGTTTTAATAGTTCTTTGTATATTAAGGATATTGATAAGTCCTTTATCAGATGCGTCTATAGAAATATTTTCTCCCAGTCTATGGCAAGTCTTTTCATTTTCTTGAATTACTGATTTTTAAAGAGTTTGTAAAATAGATAGGCCCACGGCCTTCTTCTTAGTCCTTGAACCCATGCACAGAGCTGGAGGCACGAGAGAGCCTCAACAGAGGGAGCAGGTGTGTCAGGCCTGCGAGGATCTTCTCAGTTGCCCTATCTGCTCAGCAGTGAAAGTGGTTGAGCTCATCACGCTGGCCTGCTAAAGCCAAAGCCTCCCTCTCGGGTCTCCTGGGCTGGCCAGTGCCCAGGCCAAGGCTAAGTCCTTTGGACAGAGACTCCCCAGGGCAGAATGGGGCTGAGTGGACCGCAGGGAGCACTGGGGGCCTTGGGGTTTGGGACCAGCTATGAGGAAATTCAGTTGGGAGTACATTATTTAGACTATAATTTGGAAAAATGTTTTTAAAATATTGCAATAAAATAAATGAGAAGTTATAGTTTTTGATTTTTGACAGAGATATGATTTTGTCCTACCTACATTTTTAATTAAGAAACAGAAAAAAATCAGATAAAAATTAACAAAATATAAGACAACTTTTAAAGATGAGTGATGGAATCAATAGCAATTATTGCTAATCAAGTTAAATTTTTAAATATTCCCCTTTCACCATGAAGAGGAAGAGATAAATAGCTAATAAAAATAAGTAAGCTGTTTGGAGTGTTTAATTATCTAATTAATTAAAAGGAGTGAGTCAGCGGAACCGGTTTGGCTCAGTGGATAGAGCGGTGGCCTGCGGACTCAAGGGTCCTGGGTTCGATTCCGGTCAAGGGCATGTACCCTGGTTGCGGGCACATCCCCAGTGGGGGGCATGCAGGAGGCAGCTGATCGATGTTTCTCTCTCATCGATGTTTCTAACTCTCTATCCCTCTCCCTTCTTCTCTGTAAAAAATCAATAAAATATATTTTTTAAAAAAAGGAGTGAGTCCTACAAAGATATTGGGAAGGTATTTAAATTTCTTGCTGAACTGACAATGAAAACACAAAAATCTAAAATCATAAATATCATTATAACATAGACCTAGATTTGAATTCATCATTCAGAGACTATTTAAGAATAATAACAATGCAGAACTTGAAATGCCCTAAAATCTTACATCTCAGAGATCATAAAAGCTTGATACCAGTGTTCCCAAAATATGATAATACTATATTGTTCATTTCATTACCAATGAGCTATAAAGTTGAAAGCATTTTTTAAACTAACAAAAAAAATGTTTACATGTTTTAATGTTTTTGATCAGTCATCCCTGGAAGAAAGACATAATTATCTTTTTATTATGACCAAAGAAAATTATTGTCATATGAGGAGTGTGTCAAGAATACACACTCAGAAATGCACGGAAAACATCAAAGAAATATGTCTAAAAGTTAAGTAAAAATAATGTTTTTGAAAGGTTCTGTGATGTTTATGTTGTCAGCTGTTTAAAAATTTGTAATTTATTGTAATTCCTATCTAATTTTAAATAAATGATCACTTTGACACCTAATTGTGTATTCGCACATTTGTGTTCTTTTTCTTAAAGGGGTCCCTGAAACTGAGTAAGGAAGACTAGAGCCTCGGTCTGAGGTGACTGACTCGGGGACGAAGCGGGCTGGGAGCCGCCTGCAAGGCCAGCGCCCCACTGCCCCGACAGATGGCAGGGGCAAACTCCCTCCCGGCCAAGCCGCCCGGGGCCAGCTGTGGCATCGGACCCCTCCCTGCGGGCAGCAAGCCCTCTGTCCTGCAGGGGCCCTGCCAGGGAGCTCCTGCTTCCAGTGGACACTGGCCCGGCACCCAGCCTTTGCATATCTAGGCGTCAGACAACTGCTGAGTCACTTTCAGCCTGAATCTTTTTTGAAGACCAAGGTGGGTGCTCTTACACTCCTGGATTGCAAACAGTGGTTCCACTTTCTTGAGGACAAGCTGGCAATACATATTCAACGTTCGCACCTTTCAGCCAAGTGAGTCCCCTGCCAGGAATCTGTGAACAGAGATGGTGAGAAATGCAGACAGATATGTAAGCAAAATGGAGTCCCCACGCATCATAGCCACCATGGTGATAAAATAGCAATGGTGTGTTAACATATCCCTCTGTTATGTGTCTTGCAGCGAGGTATCCACAACTGGAAGAAATTGACCAGAGTATTTGCTAATGAGCTTCTGAGTGGTACGATTTGGAGTTGATTGTTACTTTCTTCTTTATGAATCTGTGTCTGATGAACACAGATAACTGATAATCAGAAGAAAGAAAATGACTTTTGTGGATGAACAGTTGTGGAAGGGACTCAATCAGACATAGGTGCTGACATACCTGCTTCCTCAGGAATCTTAGTACTTATTGGTCTGTTTTTGTTTTTGTTTTGTTTTGTTTATTTTTTTATTCTCTCCTGGGAGTATGCTTTCATTGATTTTGAGAGAGAGAGGAAGGGAGAGAGAGAGAAAAAACAAAAACAAAAACATTGGTGTGAGAAACATCAATTAGTGCCTCTGGTACGTGCCCCGACCTGGGATCAAACCTGAAACCTTTTGGTCTATGGGACAATGCTCCAACCAACTGAGCTACCTGGCCAGGGCTGTCCTTCTTTAAAATAAATGGCTCTAGCAGACAAAGAATGGGTCCACCTCCCTCCTTTCTCCAGGTTCCCTGGAGCGTCTGCTTAGACACTGACTTTGTAATGCTCTCCTGAACTCGGAGCAGACTTCTGCAAGATTCCTTGCATTCTAGTGTGGGGGCACCACTTTCCAGGGAGGGCAGGCTATTAGTCAAAGCCTCACTGGCAGCCAGGCCACCCCTTGTTTCTCACGTTGGCAAGAGCCATGCCAATGCCTGGACCAGGATGTCTAAGAGGTGTACCCTGTGCCCTCCTCCAGCAGGGCAGCCCTTGGCCTGAGCAGTGAAGCTCACGTCACTGCTCTGCAAAGTGGGGAGACGGGAGTGAGAGATCTCTGGGGACCCTGGTTGTGCCCTGGAGCACCTCCACCCGGAAGGTGCATCCCGGGAGCCACAAGAGGACCAGAGCCCACCCATCCAGCGTCATTGTTAGTGTCACTCACCCTGAAATCATCCTACATTCTAGAGAGCAGCATTCTCTTCTCCTGGAGTCTCTTTTGAAATAAGCCTTGGATTATGGCAATACATAAACTAAACATGACACAGAGCGTAACTTTTAAACAAAGATGAGGAAGGGGAAAGGAGCCAAAGATAGTCCATGCAACTGTGCCCTGGTCTGTACATGGTGCCCTGTAAGTGTGGGTACAAGCTGGCGCTGAGTCTTCGCCTCTGAGCTGGGAGCAGGAGAGCAGACTGGGCCTCCACTCAGAGCTGGGACTGGGGCTACCACCAACACCGCTGGGGTCCCAGTCACAGCAGCCGTATGTGGAATCTGCCCTCACGAGACTCTTCCTGGGACTCGGTGCCACAGGAGTCTCCACTGGCCAGGGGGACCCTGGGTCCCAGTCCCCAAAACAGAGGGTCCCAGGAGAAAAAGTATGCTGTGCCAGCACGGCCAAGGGTAAACCTGAGGAGGGGTGGTGAAGGATTGAAAAAAAGACAGACAAGAGAATACAGTTGGGGCTCAGTGGATCTCCCATGCCTGGATGAGGATGCGAAAGACCCAACCTGCAAGCCAATGCGTTATTTTATAGTCTGATTAAAACAAGGGTAGATGAACATGTACACAAATGTTCTCGTTTTGGCAACACTTGCTGCACCTCCCACAGCCCATTAGCGACTTAGGAAGGAATTAGGGAGGGCTACGAGGTCAGGCTTCATTATGCGAGGAGAGCTCTGCCCTCCAGGCTGGGACTTGTTTGTGGCCCTGCCACAGGTCAGCGTAGGCTTGACCCTGGAGCCACTCCCTAGAAAAAGGAAGGCCAGGAGAGACCAAGCTGCAGAGGAAGGGCAGTCCTGCGCCAGGAGCAGAGGAAGGGCACTTCAGAGACCACTAGCCAGGGAGGCAGCCCCCTGAACTTGGTGCCTGAACACAGTGTGACCCAGGGGCCCCACCCTCCCCGGCTCTGCATCCACACCCTCAGATGTCCTGTAACCAGGCTTTCCCACCAACAGGCAGGCAATGAAGTGGAGCAGCCGACCAGGACTCCGCTCAGTCTGGTGCTGAGTCCGCAGGCCAGGTCCTGGAGCAAAGGAACCATCTGGGGTGGAGGCAGCTCTGGGTGCAGCCTCCAGCTTGCTGGGAAGATGTCCAGTCTGAGAAGAAGGCAATGTCTCCGGGAAGCTGGGAAGTAGGAGATCGTGGGGGAGGCACCACTCACAGTGTCGCAGTAGCCATGGTGGATTTGGAGAGTGCCAGGAAACCACGCCGGAAGCCACGTTCTGGCTTTGGTCACAGCTCTCATTGGGCATTTTCCCCACATCGCCTGTTCTTAGCCTTCCAAACAACCCACTTGGACGCGACCCATCACCAGCCTGCAATGATGTACACTGGGTATTCCCAACCACGTCTCCACCTCTGCCCAGCAGCCCCTCGGCCCAGGCCATGCCCACCTGGGGGCCCACACCGGGTGCATGAAGCCAGTCTGCTATGAGATGCAGGAAAGTGGTGTGCAAAAAACTGATATTTATCACTTTCCAAATTCACCATGGCTTAGTCTTCCAACATGGAAAATATGGCTTCGATTTCATGGTTGATATATCCCAAAGCCCAGCTCATGGATCCTGGGGGAGGGCAGGCCCCCCATCGAGGGCAGCACCTGAGGCCCAAGGCCGGGCACAGAGGGCTGAGTCTTCCTGCTGCTGAGAAAGGCGCTGGCCTCGCCCTCCTATTGGTCATCGGCAGAAGCCATCCCAGCCATGGGGTCCTCTCCCTGTGCATGCCCAGGCAGGCTGAGGTCTTCCTGCTGTCCTCCCCTGGCAGACAGGGCTCCACGGGCAGGAGATGGAGCAGCAGCCACTGTGGAAAGCCTTTGTGAGCAGCAGGTATGTGCCAGCACCGTGAACACAGGGCACTGGCCAGCCCCGGCATGAGTCAGGAGAGGCAGGTCCTGGAGGGGAGAGGTGGTGAGAGTGGTCAGGTCTGCAGGGAGGGGACCCTCCCACTGCTCTCAAGTCAGGCTAGAGCCATAGGCCCCAGGGGCCCAGCTGCCTGATGGCCATCGGCTTCCTGGTTCTCATTCTCAATCTGTCTCTCTGTCTCTGTCTCTCTCTGTGTGTCTCTGGCTCCATCTCATTCTCCTTCTGCTTCTCCCTGTCTCTCTCTGCTTCTCTATCAGTTTCCTCCCCTCTGTCTGCCTCTATCTCTGTCTCTCTCCTTCTTCCTTTCCTCTCCTTCTCTTTCTGTGTCTATTTCACTGTCCCTCTCTGTCTCTCTGTTCCCTCTCCACCACCCTCACCTGCAGCAATTGCTCTGTGCCCAGGACCACCTGGGGCCTGGCAGGATGGGTCCTGCCCCCTGCTCAGCTGAGCCTGCCCCAGTCCTTGCCCATCATCCTGCCCCACCCCAGGCTGTGTCCTGCCCCACCCCAGGCTGTGTCCTCCATCACATAGCATCTGCTCCTGTGCATGGATCTGTGCCTGCTTCCTGCCCCCGGGAGCTGCAGAGACTGCCCCCAACCCCCAACATTCCTGTCTCCCCTTCAGCTTGGGGTAGAGAACAGTTTCTCAGATGTCTATTATATATCCTGAAAGCTTGTGTCTATCTGGAAATTTCTAGAAAGCTCAAGAGCCTCATTTTACCTTTTCCCTTTGTCTCCTGAAGGGTGGATAGGCTTTTCCTCTGCCTGTGGTGTGGATGGGGAAAATTAGCTCTGACCTTCACTCTCCCAGCTCAAGAGAAGCCAGAGGCCACACTGCCCACAGCCCCCTGCTGCTGCGGTGGCTGCACACCAGGTTCCCGGCCCAGACCACTGACTCTCTGACCCTGGGGATGGGAGTCCTCTCTCTCTATTCCCCATACCCAGTCCTGATTCTGCATTCAGTCTACTGAGACCAGTGATCTGGGTGTCTGTCAAGTCCTTCTCCAGGCAACGAGGATCATAGCCAGACAGAGTCATGGGCAGGGGTCAAGGGTTCATGAAGGCATCCCCATCAATGGCAGGGATTATTGACAGAGTGGCATAGTGGGGTGCAGGCAGGGAACAGAAGCAGTAAAGGGGAGCATTAGAGAGAGAGATGGGGTCTGTGATTGGGCAACCTCTCTCCTTTCACATGATGTGACCTGATCCTCCAATTTTTCAAGGGAAACTGCACATTTGGATTTTTATATGAGAACTAGAGGCCCGGTGCATGAAATTCATGCACTGGGGGGTCCCTCGCCCAGCCTGGACCCTCTCTAATCTGGGACCCCTCAGGGGATGTCCAACTGCTGGACATCCCTCTCAAATCCGGGACTGCTGGCTCCTAACTGCTCACCTGCCTGCCTGCCTGATTGCCCCTAACCACTTCTGCCTGCCAGCCTGATCACCCCCTAACTGCTCCCCTGCCAGCCTGATTAACACCTAACTGCTCTCCTGCCAGCCCGACCACCCCCAACTGCCCTCCCCTTCTGGCCTGATCTTGCCCCCAACTGCCCTCCCCTGCTGGCCTGATCTCACCCCCAATTGCCCTCCCCTGCCAGCCCGATGGCCCCCAACTGCCCTCCCCTGCCAGCCTGGTCCACCCCCAACTGCCCTCTTCTGCTGTCCTGGTCCCCCCCCAACTGCCCTCCCCTGCTGGCCTGATCTTGCCCCCAACTGCCCTCCTCTGCTGGCCAATTTGGTTCTGATTGGTCGGTTTCTATGCCAGTCAAAAGCTCTGCCTCTTAGGCAGCCATTGACTCCTCATAGTTGACCCAGATTTGGTTCTGATTGGTCAGTTTCTATGCCAGTCAGCGTCAAAATCTATGCCTCCTAGGCAGCCATTGGCTCCTCACACTTCACCCAGATTTGGTTCTGACTGGTAGATTTCTATGCCAGTCAGCATCTCTGGGCCTATCAATGGAGCCTGATCAGAAAGGCTGGGCTGATCAGCAGCCCCAGTGGAGGCCTGGAGAGAAATGGAGGTGCGGCTGCTGGAGAGAAAGAGAGAGAAAAGTTCTGATCAATAGCTGCCACAGAGGCTACAGATCAGACCCTGCTTCTCTCTTCAGGCCTCTCTCTGGGCCTAATTCGCAGCCCCCTCAGCAGTCAGCGCTGGGTTGCCATGGCAACCCAGCGCTGACTGCAGAACTGACTTCCAGTTGGTCTAGCCTCCAGTCCTGATGGACCCAGGGTTATATTAGGATGTTGGGATACAATTAAACCTTTGTTTGAAAAGCACTCTGTAAGCCAAGTAAAATACAATGACAGGACAAACCTGTCCTGCATGCCACCTTTATGACCTCTGCTGTGCCCTAGCGTCCACCCCCTAAGCCCTCACCACCACCATCCTGAGGCCTGGCAGGCTAGGTCCTCCTAGATCCCTTGCACCTGCCTGAGTCACATGCTCCTCCCCATCCAGAACCGTGGGGGCACTCAAATGATCCCCCACTCTGGGCCCACTGCAGTCCACAGCCTGCAGCTAGTCAGCCTGCCCTTGGCCTGCAGACCCTGTCCTTCCTGCCTCTCACTCTCCAGGGCTGATCACAAGCAAAGCAGAGGCAGTCAGATGGTCCAAGCCTCAGGGACCCAGGAGGGCCAGGCTGCAGGACATGCTGGCTGGGGTTTCTGTCCCCTGCTTTGCTATAAGGGGAGATGATGTTGAAACACAGATACTTCTGCCTCCACTCAGGCGAGCAGGCCCGGACTCCACCAGGAGCTGCCCCCAAGGAGCCTGCTGCCTGACCTGTTTGCTGCTTAGCCGAGCTGATTCTTCACCCGAGAAGTGGGACGACTGGCTCCATCGTGCTAGATACCGAGGGACAAAATCAGAGAGCCGACTTTAATTACCACTGCTTTCCACCAGCAGATACCCTGGAATAAATAATGGCTCACGTTGATTGAACCCACTTGTGTGATGCAGTTTCATAATGTCTGACAAATACCGTCTCCTCTGACCTTTACAACTGCCCGGGTTTCCACTTTACACCCCGAATCCCCGGTTCCAGGGAGGCGGGGCCATCCATCCCTGGAAGAGCACAGCTGAGAGTTCAATTTATCTTAATGTTGAGTATGGAACATCAGCCGGCTGCAATGACCAGCCTCCAGCCCCTTCAGCTCTCTTGCCCTAGAATTAACCACCCTCGCCAGAGGCTGCCATTGGCCCTGCAGTCCAACATGTGTGGGTACAGCTGCCTGAACACCCCACAGAGGCTGGTGTGCCTCAGTTTTTGACATGGAACTGTGGGCCTTCCACCACCTGCCCCCACCCGCTCGGATCCCACTTCTTGACTGTGTGTGTAACACTACACACTTGTCCCAACCAACTTCTACTCATCCTTCAGAACCCAGTTCAGATATACCTTTTACTAGAAGTTGTGCCCAGCAACTCTATCCACAGTCAGGCTGGACTGAACCCCCCTCTGGCTACTCCAGCACCCATCCTTGGCTGCATAGAGCATTCCTCCTGTGGTAGGTTCACTACACAGTGAATGGCCTAACTAAGCAGAGGCAAGGCAGCCCGCTCTGGAGCCTGAGGGTCCAGCTCTGGCCTGAGGGTCCCAGCAGCTCTTCCCGGGATCCCTGCTCCCTGCCTCTGATGCTACCCCTGACCATGGTTCCCCACTCCCAAACAAGCCACATCCTGCTGGGAGGCCCTGGGGCCACAGAGCCGCTGAGAATGGAGGCCACGATGCATGCAGGGTGTCCAGACCTGGTTTCTGGGAGAAGGCCCCTGGCCTCCACGTTCCACATGGCTCTTCCTGTGTGGATGGACTGGGACACCTTCGCTTGTTAGAGCTTTCTGTCCACACCTGGCTCTGATGCCTTCTCTTCAGGGTCTGTGGTGCCTTTCTCAGGGTGGAGCAGGGCTGAGGGGGCCAGGACCCAGGCTGCGCCAGTTGTGACATCCGTGGTGTTGTGAGCAGGGAAGGTGATAAGGTGAAGACAGCCTGTTAGGTAGGACCAGAGTTACCGCCTAGGGTCCCAGTGGTTGGCAAACTGCGGCTCAGCAAACCGTGGCTCGCGAGCCACATGTGGCTCTTTGGCCCCTTGAGTGTGGCTCTTCCACAAAATACCGGCTCTTCCACAAAACATGTGGTATTTTGTGGAAGAGCCACACTCAAGAAGCCAAAGAGCCGCATGAGGCTCGCAAGCCACAGCTTGCCGACCACTGGCCTAGGCAATGCCAGAGAGGAGTATGCACTCAAACACACAGATATGCATCCCAGTGATTGAGAGGGTTCCCAGAGGTCGGTCACTTGGTGACAGAGCGCCCCCTGCTGGCCATGCCGATGCTTCTGCTCCAGGCAGGTACTCTGCTGCAGGACAGAGGGGCCAGGAGGAGTGCTGGGATGGGGAGCACAGGACGTACACGCAGGACCATTTCTCTCTGTGGGTGTCACACACACGGACACCTCTCTTGAGAACCCATCTGCCCATTGGAACCACCAACAAAGCAGTCACAGTCCACAAGTTCCTAAGCACCTCCTGTATGCAGACACTGCCCTGTACTCACCCCGTCCGGGTGCTCTCCCCGGAGCATTCATCCTGCCTTCAATTTGCCACGGAGCCTTCTGTCCCACCTGCAATGGCCCCACCCCTCGGAGCCGGCCCTTTCCCCTGGCCCCTAGTGCAGGTCCCTGGCCCCAGGTCCTCATGCCCCCACCAGGACAAGTGACCACCAATAGGCCACCTGGGTGCCCTGCCTCTGCGTTGTCCTGCACCTGCCCAGCCCAGCCTGCACACCTCCGTACACTCCACACACTGCCACTGCTCGCTCACATATCTGTCTGCCTCCTTGAGAAAGACCAGACTGCTGCCAATGGCAGCTAAAGCCTTGGGTGCTAAGAGCAGCCATGTCATCTTCCTCCGCCCTCACACATCTTCCCTCCAAGCCAGCCGCAGCCACCCCCATGGCTCACTCATACCTGCACGGGTACACCCTCCTTTACCCCCCGCACATGGCCCTCACCCATTGTGCTGGGACAGGCTCACCCCGTTTCTCTTCGCCACCCCTGTGTCACAGGTACCCACCCACTCACCTCTCCACAGGAGACCCCACCGAGACACACCCACCCCCCGGACATGCCCACAGGCCCAGCCTGGGCCTGAGCTCACAGCTCTGCGGAGAAGGAGTGCACAGGCCTCCGTGGCCAGCTCCCAGGAGGAGCCACTGGAAGGCACTGCATGTGCAGGACTCTGGTCCTCCTGGAGGGCAGCGGCGGGCAGCCAGGGCCACACGCCTGGGGGCGAGATGGGGCAGCCAGCAGGACCATTGTTCATGCCTCAGGCTGGAGCCGGGCAGCTCTCCCCCAGAGCCCCTGCTCCATCTAAGGAGGCAGTGGGAAAACCCACGGTCCATTTAAGCAGCTCCCCTCAAGCAGAAGTTTCCCACATTGCCTTCCAGCCAGGGGCACTGCACCCAAACTTTCTGCCTCCACAGCAACGGCAGCCTCGCTTGGCACTGTGTCTGGTCCCAGAGCACAGGGGGAGGCGGGCAGGGGCGGGGGGCCACTTGGGTGGGCTGAAACCCTGGATGATGTGACGCTTCTGTGCGAACCCCTTCAGCCCTCAGACCGTCCCTTCCCAGCACGTGAGACACTGTGGCCCGCACGAGGCTTGGGGACCCATCGAGCTAAGTCCCCATCACTGGGCTCCTTCCAAGCAGCTGTGTAGCCCCAGGAAAGCAACAGCACAGTTTCCTCATCCCCTCCTTGCGCGACACGCTAGGAGGGCCCACCTGGAGGTTAGAGAAAAGGCGTACAGGCCCAGAGCAGTGCCTGGTCCCAGCGAGTCCTTTCTGTGGACACTTCGAAAGGAGATGATGCTTAATAAGAAGGGCTCCTGTAGCTAATGGGGCTCAAATAAAACAACAATAATAAAAAAGAGTTAGCAGCCATTTCTAACCAGCAGGGACCTCTAATGCAAATTGCACTCCAGCAAGAGCCTGCACTGCACTGCCTGCCTGCACTGTCCCTTATAGAGGAGTTCCTGGAATGCTATTCCAGCCAATAGGGTGAGGGCTTTCCCCCTTTAACCGGAGCTGCACAGCTTTATCCCAGCAATTCTTCACCAACCAACCAGACCAGCTCCATTCTGACCAATCAGGACAGTGCCCTTTAGACCAATCAAACTGTGAGCATTTGGAGTTCTCATTTGCATGAAGACAGGCCAATCAGGGACTCAGGGCAGGGACTTCAGTTTATGTAAGTCAGCACCCCTCTGGTTCTAAGAGTGAACTTTCCCTTCCCACCAAAGAACAAAGACTCAGAAGGGCAGGGTGGAGCACGCAGAGCAGGGCTGTCTGGCCCAGAGGGGCTGGCCCTGGAGCTGCCTGCGGCCATGCTGTGCTGCTTCCTACCTGAGCTGTGGCACTATCGTTCCCCAGAGGGCTGCTCTCACAGCCTGCTGGATCCCAGTTGAGCTGCTTGCACTGAACAGGTTCCTTCTTCACTGACCCCAAACTGGGGTTCTCATTGGTGACACCAACGACTGTCAGTTGATGTTTCCAACAAATTCTCCTTCACTGCCTTCTACCCAAATTTGCCCCAATTGTGAGCTTCTTCAAGATTCAGAGGCACCCTCCCCCAAAGTGGGGCGGGCTGGTCTCCTTTTGTCCCATGGGAGCCCCTTCTGGCTGCCCTGGGCCCAGGGGGGGTGCTCTCTGGTCAGCCTGATGCCCACCTCCCCCTTGGCCTGCAGGCCCGGTGCTGGCACTGCATCTCCTGGACCAAGCGTCACCCTCTGAGTCCCACCCTATGTCCCACTCCCCCACCCCACCAGCCACCCAGGACACCCAGCCCTCTCTGTCCCTCTGACAGGTTCTGCTGAGAGCCTAAGTCTCAGGTCCTCATACCCGGCCCTTTGGCAGGACGCAGTGTCTCGGCAGGGGCAGGGCTGAGCGCGGGCGCTGGTGCGGTGTCTCGGCAGGAGCTGAGCGGGCCCTGGCGGACACTGGCGCGTGTTGGACATGCAGGAGCTCTCTGTGATGTGCTCTGGGACAGAGCACAGAGTCCCTGCTAGCAGCCCGGCTTCTTGTCCCCAGGCTCCCCACGTCCACTGTCTGTGGCCTGCTATAACCTGCCACCCCACGCCTCATGCTTCCGGAAGCTGTGGTCAAAAATGCCCTTGCCGCTTGCAGGTCATGCCGGCAGTGGTCCTTGGAGCCTCAGGACAACGGTGCTCAGAACTCGGTGTCAGCTGCTGAAGGACCCTCTTCTCATCCTGGGCATGCAGGTGGCTGTGCATGTGCCTGCATGGGTAGAGGCCAGTTCCCAGGACCTCTGAGCTGCCCTGCCTGCCCAGAGCTCACATCTGCTGACCAATGACCGGCTTATCATCAGGCTCCTCCTGGCTCCAGGGTCCCTGCTAAGACCTGTCCCCATTTCTTCTGACCTTTGATTCTTCCTCCCTCCAGCTAGCCCCCTACAACCCCCCCCCCCCCCACCCCTGCCCCACCGGACTCCTTCCGGGATTTGCAGATATAGCCTTGCCCTTCAGCTCACCCTGTGCTGGGCCTGGGACCTGGCCCTTTGGCCTTTTCTGCCTAGTACAGGCTCAGGTGGGCGGTGGGAGCCAATGTAGGCCTCTCGCCATCTATTTCCTTTGGTCAGTGCTCTGGACAGTGAAGCGTTTCGGAGGACAAGGAAAGGCAGACATGCAGGACTCGGTGCCGGGCGGCATTGCTGAGCTGGTGCCTGACCCCTGGCAGGGGCTGGAGCTGGATTCCTTCTCTCTGAACCCTGCGGGGCTCCCTGTTCCCATCCTCCACAAAGGCAGAAAGATCTGCCCTCCCCCACAGGGCCCAGGGCAGCTCCGAGGAAGACCCAGCTGCCAGGGAGGACCTCTCACGGCCCGGCCCACATCCTGACAAGCACAAGGGTGTGCAATGGTGGGCTGCCCAGAAAGGCCCTGGGAGGACCAGGGGGATGGAAGGCTGCTCTAATGGACACCGAAAGCATCAGCGGGAATAAGACAGTGGTTCTCAACCTTCCTAATGCCGCGACCCTTTAATACGGTTCCTCATGTTGTGGAGACCCCGAATTTCATTGTTACAAATTGAACCTAATTAAAGCATAGTGATTAATCACAAAAACAATATGTAATTATATATGTGTTTTCCGATGGTCTTAGGCGACCCCTGTGAAAGGGTCGTTCTACCCCCAAAGGGGTCGCGACCCACAGGTTGAGAACCGCTGGAATAAGAGAACAAAGAGGGCAAACATGAGATGAAGGGTTGAGCAGGCTCTACCAGGAGTCCACGCTGTGGCCATGTCCAGAGGTTGCTGTTTCCCAGAAAGTGGAGCACAAATCCACAGGCAGCAGGACCAGAGCGACCACACAGGACCAGATCGGCGGAGAGGGACGGCTCGCAGGGCTGCTTCAGGGGAGCCGCTCTCTAGAGGCTGCCTGAGGCTAAAGCCGGAGCCTGTGCCCGGCAAAGGGAAGGGCCCACCTGCCTCGGGGGAGATGTGACTGGAGGGCAGGGCGTTGTGAACCGAGTATGCAAGCTCCTGGGCCGCTTCCCAAGACAGGCTCTGCCTCCCAGGCAGCCCACCTTAGTCCCTCCTCCTCCAGGGCCCCGCCCCTTCATGGACCAGCCCCTGCTCCTGTGAGGCCCTGTGTGGATGTGCTGCCAGGGGTCAGAGTGCTGTCTGACATGACAGTTCCATTTTCGTCAAACCAGGAGCAGTGACTTATATGGGGCACTTCCCTGATGCCAAACGCCTGAGTCCCACAGTGAAAACCCCAGGGGTTTGGATGCTCCCTAATACCCAGGTGTCGGACACCAGGGGACTCAAACTTCCACATGAGAACTTCGGATTCTGGAGCAGAAAGGCTCCAGGGTCATCAGCGGATGGGCACGGTCAGCAGGTGAGTGTGCGTGCCTGGGTCCGTCTCCCTGCAGTGGGCTGGCCAGGCAAAATCAGAGGGTCCCAGAGGGTTTGAGAACCTGAAAGCCCCCCGTACCCCTCCATGGCTGCCAGTCACTGTGATCAGTGCTGCCTGTGAGTGTCCACTGACTTGAGGTCAAATGGGGGTGAGCCTCCTGGCAGGATCCACACCTGTGCTGCGCCCACATATCCGCCTGCCTGTCTGACCAGAGGAACTGCAGCGAGACAACTGGAGCTTCCCCCAGGGCCTCTGCCAAGCGGCCTGAGGCCAGCGCTGCGCTCCGGGGCGCCCTGCCAGGTTCCAGCTCCTCATGCCCCACGCCCAGCGGGGGCCCTGCGCCCTCTCACTACCTTTGAGGCAGGTCACATGGAGGAGAGCTGGCTCACGTCTAAGACGAGCCTGTTTTCCCTACACACGTTGTTTGGAGGGGAACAAATTATTTTCCTTCTTTTCCACGGATACTGGCAACGGGCTCTGGGGCATCTGCTCAAAGGCACCTGCTGCTAACGCCCAGGGCTGAGCGAGCCAGCGTGGGCTGCCTTCTGCCATAGGCTTTGCAAGTCCAAAGAGAAAACGCCACTGGGGTTCGCTTAAGGCCAGCGGCAGCATCTTGCAGGAAATACTGTGACGAAGGCCACGGTGCACATGGCAGTGACGAGGCGGGAGGGCTGCTCTCAACTCCGCCGGGGGCACCTCTCCCAGAGGCCCGCATCTACACTCCTGGGGTTCTCACTCGGGGGAGGAGCACAGGCTGTCCCCACGGGGCCACCCGCCGTGGCGGAGCCTCTGAGAACAGCCTGGACTGGCCGCCGGTGGCCCAGAGAGAAGATGGAGTTGAATGTGTCCCCAGGGAGCCTGCTTCCGAGGTCCGAGGGATTTGTGCTTGTGTGGGTGAGCCATCCCTCACGGGCTCAGCAAGCATCCTTTGGGAGCCTCCATGGAAGACGCAGGTGCCCTTCTGGGGAAATCACACAAGAGCTACCCTGAGGGTCTACTCAGTGCATGGAGCACAGAGCGGGCGGCCACCGGGCCCGCAGCAGGGGCTTTGTGTCCGCAGGGAGTGGCCACTCACCGGCCAGGCCATTGGCGAAGGAGCCCAGGCCCCGGTCTGGGGCAGGGAGAGCCCCTAGGAGGCCAGGAGGTGCAGCCATTCCTTTCAGGCACTGCTCTCCCTGGAGGGGGCAGGGAGACTGGAGGTGCAGGACAGGGTGAGCTTCCATTGCATTTTAATCTAAAAAGGAAGAAAGAGAATGATATGGCTCCACTTTACAGGCCAGACCACGTGGGCAGAGTGGATCTAAAGGAACGCGCACCTTCCTTATTGCTAGGGCCACCCTTACCCCCCTCCCCGCCGGCTGCTCCCTCAGCGGCACTGCTCCGGTCAGGCAGTGCGCCTCCCTGTGGCTGCACTGGCCTCCCGCTGGAAGGCTGTGCTTCTTGGGCCAGCTCTGCTCCAGGCCCCTCCCTCATCTCCATTCACCTCCTGTGAGGCCCAGAGCACCGTCCCCACCTCCCAGATGGGAGGACACAGGCTCCGAGATGCTCAGCAGCTTGCCCGTGGGACCAGTTAGCAGGGGCAGGGCAAGGGGTCAGTCCACCGGGTGTGACCCAGGGTTTGGCAGGGCCTCTGGCCAGGCTGTCTGAGGGCGTGGCCCCGGCTGTTGTCTCCGCCTGTGCATCCCAGACCCCGACAGCATAGGGCTTCGTAGCGCTTGTCAAATGAGTGAATTTACGTCACCTCCCAGCCCCTGACATCACTTATAACCCCAACACACACCCAGGAAGCACTGAGCACATCTGCGAGGGCTCCCCACGGGCTGTGCCGGAGCCCTGAGGCCTGTGAGGACAGGGCACCCACATCCACGGTGTCCACACCGGGCTGGAGGCGCCTCGCTGCTCCTTCTGCCCCCCGGCCGCCCCCCGCCGCCGACACACGCGCGCACACACACACACACACACACAGCTCTCCACTCCCTGGCACACGGCGGGTCGCAGGCCTTACTGAGCAGAAAAAGCTTCTTACTGGAAACTTTGGGGCAATAGAGGGAGTAAAGACGCTCAGAACTGGGGTGTACCCCCCCCCTCAGAAACCTGTGATCTTGGGCGAGGTTCCAAGCTCTCTGAGCCCGATGGACAGGGCCGGCTCCGGGCCTGTCTGCTGTTCCAGGTTCCAGGTTCTGCCTGAGAAGTGACTGTCGCACCTTGACATGCGCAAGGGTGGCCACGCTCCCCAGGCCTATGTTGGGGCCCATTTTGGCCTGAGGACATTTCACCCTGTTTCCCCTGGGTGATCCTACCTCCAAAACCCTCCCTGTCACCACCCACCACACCCCCTTCTCACCACCCCTATACCCCCTTCTCACCACCCCCACACCTCCTTCTTACCACACCCCCTCCTCACCACCCCCACGCCCCCTTCTCACCACCCACCACACCCCCTTCTCACCACCCACCACACCCCCTTCTCACCACCCCCACGCCCCCTTCTCACCACCCCCACACCCCCTTCTCACCACCCCCACACCCCCTTCTCACCACCCACCACACCCCCTTCTCACCACCCCCACACCCCCTTCTCACCACCCCCACACCCCCTTTTCACCACCCACCACACCCCCTTCTCACCACCCCCACGCCCCCTTCTCACCACCCCCACACCCCCTTCTCACCACCCCCACACCCCCTTCTCACCACCCACCACACCCCCTTCTCACCACCCACCACACCCCCTTCTCACCACCCACCATACCTCCTTGGCACTACCCACTGCACTGCCTGCAGTTCCCAGCAGGCCTCAGCGCTACCTTCTTGAAAAACTCAAGGCTGACTACAGAGGTGTCTTTGTCCAGCCTGTTCCTAAAATCTTACCAGATATCTTAAATTGAGGGACTTTTTAGACCTTTATCAGTCATTTCCTTAAGTCAAATGTTATACATAGGGCTCCAAATCTGAGGATGTTTTCCAAAATAAAAATTCCTTTCAGCCCCAGCCAGAGTGGCTCAGGTGGCTGGGTGGCATTCTGAGCACTGAAAGGTTGCTGGTTTGATTTCCCGTCAGGGCACATGCCCATTTGAGGGCTCAGTCCCTGATGGGGGGCATTCCAGAGGCAGCTTATGGATGTTTCTCTCTCACATCGATGTTTCTCTCTCTCTCTCTCTGTGTCTCCCTTTCTCTCTCTAAAATTAATAAAAACATTTTAAAATTTCATTTCAGTTTTGGAAAGGCTGTTGTGAAATTCACAGCAGGTGCTCAGAGGCCTTTGGCCTTGACCGGCAGGGAGCTTCCTTTTGATGAAGGATTTCAGATCGAGATGTGTCTCCACGGAGAAGAAAAAGAGAGAACTTGCAGCACTGGCTTCTGTGAGGAAGCTGGCACCTGGGACATGAGGTCTATTTCACTCAGGAAACCAAAGTGGCTTGAGAAGTGGAAGTATTTTTCATCAAACAACCTGCTTTTGCAAATCTGCTCTTAAAAAAGACACAGTTCCATAATCTGTTTCAAGTTCAGTGGTAACTTTATGCAAAAAGAACTTCAAGTCATGTCATCTGGTACCAGCGAACTCAGATGAGTAAGTGTTGGTTTCACAGGTGAGCTTAGATTTTTAAATACACGCTTAATTTGTTTGTTAACAAGAAGAGTTAATTTCTTAAAAGCCAAATAAAATTCAGAAGGTAAGACGTAGGGAGGTTGGCATAGATCACAGATCCTGGGGGCGAGGTCTGCAGCTGTGCGGGGACGACCTGGCCACCCTAGCTCCTTGCTCTGCGAACCAGGCACAGCAGCACCTGCCTCCTAGGGCTGCCTATTCACCCGCCGGCATCGCCAGGGCCTCCGCATCGGGCTGAGCCGGACAGGAGGTCAGCGCAGGCGAGTCCTTACCTCACCCTCGGCGCCGGCATGCTGGCCTCCACCACTGGGGACAGACGTCCCTCCGGTGACTCAGCAGCGCAGTGCTGCACACCTAGTGTGCTCCCAGCTGGACGCGGCTCTAAGGCTTGGTGATGTCACAGGAAGCAGAGGCCCTGTTCTTGCCTGCTTATGACCTAGACCAGTGGTCGGCAAACTCATTAGTCAACAGAGCCCAATATCAACAGTACAACGATTGAAATTTCTTTCGAGAGCCAAATTTTTTAAACTTAAACTATATAGGTAGGTACATTGTTATGAACTTAATTAGGGGACTCCTAAGGCTTAGGAAGAGCCATACTCAAGGGGCCAAAGAGCCGCATGTGGCTCACAAACCGCAGTTTGCCAACCACAGACCTAGAGTGAGAAGACAAGTATTAAATAAACACACAAACACACATATATAAGGTTTAATAAAAAATAAAAGCAGCATCAGGAAATAGGAACTTGAACAAATTAAGTCCTGTCTTTTCCATCTTTCCTTTTCTTTGAGGGGGCAGCAGTGAAGGAGAGAAAGAAACATCGATGTTAGAGAGAAACATCATCAATCAGTTGCCTCCGGTACACACACCAACCAGGGATTGAATGCGCCCCAGCCGGGATTGAACCTGCAACCGGGGTATGTGCCCTGACCCACCAGCGTTTGGTGCAGGGGACAATGTTCCCACCTACCGTGCCACACCGGCCAGGGTCCATCTTTCCAAGAGAAAGAGTGCCCTCCGCACGCTTCCGACTCCCCCAGTTCCATGGAGCCCAGCAATGGGGCTGCCCACACCACTGCCTTCCTCCCTTCCCACCAGCCCGGGCAGGACGCTCAGAGCTCAGGTGGGAATCCCGCAGAAGCATGACTCGGAATCTCACCAGCCTCCCAGACTCAGCTGAGGGAGCTCCATGGGCCCAGGGACAGGGTCAAGGCCCCCGTGCGAGTCCAGCAGGCCAGCGGCTCATCTGAGCAGTTTCCCGGGAGAAGGCAGAGCGGCAGGCAGGAGGGTGGGGAGAGGGGAGGGTCAGGACACATTTCCATGCCCCTATGTGGGTGGAGGCAGGGCCCACCATACCTGTCCTGTTGGGGGGAACTCGGGGCTGAACCCAACTTCAAGGAGGGGCAGGGGGCAGTCTCACAAGGCCTGGAAGGGCACACACTGCAACCCAACAGGCAGTGTGACCATCGCAGTGCCAGACCACAAGCCTGGCCCAGGAGACTGGGCCTGTGGAGGCTGGAGGCCGGTGCCCACATGCTGCTCAGGGCGGGGCTTGGCCACAGCACCAGCAGACAGCAGGACGGGAATGACGAGGACCCAGGTTGGCCAGGCCCCGGGGCCGTCACCTGAGGTGAGCCCCAGTTACCCCAGTGGCACTGACGCGCATTTGTGTGCCTTAAGGTTCAAAGCCACTCCTTCCATCAGCTGCGTGACCTTCTGCACTTTCCTCACAGCCCAAGAGAAGGCGCCTAACCTGTCAGTGGAAGCAGTGCCAGTGCCTCGCCAGGCTTTCCTGGGAACTGAGGAAGTGGTGAGATTACCCTCCCACCCCAGCAAGTGGCTGCAGGCTAGCAGGCCTGGTGCGGGCTGGCTCCTCCCCAGCACCCTGCAGCCTGCTCACCTGCCATGGACCGACCGTTTACGTTAGTCGCAGCTCTGAAATATTATCACCGGGGCCGTGACATTTCACAAAAGGCGTCCTTTCCAGAGGCACGTTGCTCTGTCTATAATTAGCACACGTTTCCGAGAGCCTCACAAAGGAGTTGAACAGCTGGGGGTGGGGGTTGTTAGTGTAAGGCATTCCTGGGGCTTCTGGCAGCCCTTCCTGGGCCGCTCCACCCCTGGCTTCGCTGGCCCCTGCCCTCGGCAGCCAGCAGGCCCTCATTAAGGGATTAGCAATGTCGCTGTGCAGGGCCCTGGCTGAGGATGGGGAACTGCCAGCTCCCCGCTCTGCCCTTATCAGTGTTCCCAAGTGATGTTTGTGCTGGGAAAATCAACGCATGCCTAGGGCGGAAATGATGGACCGTTGGTGTCACGAGCTAATTAAAGACTTGGGGTCAGGCATCAGGGAGGGGACAGACTTCCTCCCTCTTGGTCCGTCTGCTAATGGGATGTCAGAAAGCGCAGGGCTGAGGCTGGGGGAGCGGACGTTGCCAAGGCCCGTGAGAGTGTGATAAGAGGGTGACATCTGCTGTGCCTCAGGGAGGATGACAGGTCTTGCTTAACCACGTGCAGAGAGGGGCGCTCCTGTCTGGGCCCAGTGCCCGGGCACCAGGGCGTGGCTGCCCGAGCCTGGCCACAGCTGGGAGCACCCAGTCATCCGTCTCCAGTGGCCACTGCCTCCCGGCAGGAGGGAGGCCGAGGACCCGGGGGCATTCTCATGTTGTGGAAACACAGGTGTGGCTTGGCAGGCGGTTTAGGACAGTTCTGAGTGTCTGAACTCTGCGTTATAATTCAAGGACGATTCACTCCCAAGAGCCAAACATACAGAACAGGTAAAAACAGAACAAAATACAACCCGAACAATTGCTGCGATTGTCCTCTTCCCCGGGCTCTCGGGACTGTGAGCTCTTAGACGGCACTGGCTTTGTCAATATGATCCTTCTCTGCTCCCGACCTCAACAAGGCAGGTGCAAGGTCAGGTGAAGGCCTGGGGACATCTGAGTGATGAGCTCACACCCTTGCACGTGGGGTGAGACAACATCCCCAGGTACCAATCACCCCTCCCTCTGCCTCTGCACCCACTGAAGCCTTCTCATGGCCCAGGGGTTCTCACCGGGTCTTCCCCCAGCCTTGCCCAGCTCCCAGTCCTCTCCCCCAGCCTCACCCCAGCTCCCAGTCCTCTCCCCCAGCCTCACCCCAGCTCCCAGTCCTCTCCCCCAGCCTCTCCCCCAGCTCTGTCCAGCTCCCAACCCCAGAGAGATGGAGCGAAGACTCCACCCACTATCCTTTGGCCGGGTACCCAGTAGTGGCACCTACATTCTGCTAAAGTGAGGGTTAGTCATGACCCAAGAGTATGGGGCCCCCACCATGCACCCATATGCCCAGCCCCCATCTAGGACACCTTCCAACCTCCCTCTGGACCCCAGTAGGGGTAGGGTGTTGAATCCAGGCTGCCTGTGGCTGGTGTAGTGTTCCGGAGCAGATGCTTCACGGTGCAATCATCTAATTATTCTCTGAGACCTGCTGAGCCCTTCTCCCTTCTGCCTGTCTTCAGTGCTCACTTTTGTTGAATATGTTCCTCAATTTCTCTGTCGTTCAATCCAGCTTCCTCTGACCAAAAGGACTAAAATTAATGGAGCACATACCATTTTCTAGGACAGGTTTCACCAACTAAGGCCAAATCCAGCCAGCTGTCCATTTCAGTCAGTCAAGCTTTATTGGAACACAGCTGTGCCTGTTCGTTTACACATCACCTACGGCTGCTGCAGGCCACAGCAGCAGCGCTGAGTGGTTGCAACAAACACCCCATGGCCCAGTGCCCTCCACAGAGAACGTTCAGCACCCCTTGTTCCAGGACGTTTGCAAAATAACTGTTTAGTGGTATAATCCCTGACTCCACTTGAAAAGAAGCCACTCAGGTCAGGCAAAGTCAAGTGGAACCCACAGCTGGTGGGGGGGAGGGAGAGACTCACGCCGCGTTCACCTGCGTCTGAAGGCCGCACTGCTGGCCCTTGTCCTTTCTCACCCTTGGTGAACAAGCCGCGGGGAACTGTCTCCTTAGTCCTGTTGCTCCCAAACCAGCGGGATGTCTAGTGATTTTCTCGGTGGAAATCCTGGTTCGGGCAAGACAAACGACCTCCTCCATCATTTCCCAAGATGCCCAATGTGAGTCACACAGACAAGGAGCTCCCTCCTTCCCCCTGGCTGGTGCCATTGCAGTCAATCCCTTAGCCCAGTGGTTCTCAACCTTGGCTGCACATGAGAATCACCTGGGAATCTTTTTAAAATCCTGATTTCTGGGCCTCGTCCTCCGGAAATTCTGTTTCTTTGTGATGGGGTGGGGCCACATTAGTAACAAAGAAACAGAATTTCCAGAGGATGAGGCCCAGAAATCAGGATTTTAAAAAGATTCCCAGGTGATTCTCATGTGCAGCCAAGGTTGAGAACCACTGCCTTAGCCTCTCCCTCCTCCCTCTGATCAAAGCATCCGTACTGCCTCCCTCCCCCCCCCCTCCCCCGTCCCTCAGCCAGATGGTGAGGCTAACCCGAATGCCCACGGTCCTCTCTGGGACTGCAGGACCCTCCCTGGGCAGCGGGTCTTAGTGAGGAAGCTGGTTGTGGCCAGAGAAGCCGCTGGAGGCAGGGCCTGTAGTCACTCAGCTGAGGGCCTCTGGGTGGTGGGAGCGCAACAGAACCGCTCGCTAATCCTAGGATTCACCAGAGAGCAGCTGAGTCGGCACCAGCTGCTCCCTGTTGTCCTTGTTGGCCGCTAGGCCCTGAACGCCCCTCCATGCTTAGAGAGCGGACCCGGCGGGAAGCTTGCTGACGCAGGTGCGGCCCGCACTCAGAACCAAGCAGATGAGACGGGTGCATTTAGCTTCCTGGTGCCTGCCCCACCTGGCCGTGTTCCAGAAGCTCCAACATCAAGCAGTGCCCCTGCCAGGTCAGGGCCAAAGAGGCAGCCAGGGGCCGGGGGCCACCCTTCCGCTGACCACTCCTGCCTGATTTCCGCCTGTTCTACAAGCCTGTGCACCAGGCTTCTCTGCCGGTTGCCTGATCTCTTCCAATCAATCCCACTGCTAGCGAAGCCAGCCCAGGGGTGTGCAGAAACTAAGCTTGGAGGGTCTCAGTGGTTTGTCCAAAGTGTGCCACAGTGGAAGGCAGGTCTGGGACTGCATCGGCCCTCTGGACCTGCCCTTCCCACCAGTCCCCACGGCCTCTCAAGGAGGGACGCTGCTTGTTCTAGAAGTCGGCCACCACCACCTGCACTGCAGGACTGTGCCACCCCCGCCCCCCTTGGTCCCCAGCCAGGGCCAGCCCAGTGAATGCCCAGGCCCCAGGACAGCCTCTTGAACCAGCTCCTGCTTCTAAGGGAAAACAGCCAAGTCCCCGGAGTGCCAGGTGCTCCAGCACTGAGAGTGAGAGGTTCAATCGTGTGTGGAGCCTTGAGGAAGAGAGGGGTCTTGGGAGGTGCCCATCAGCTTGCAGGTGGGCAGCCACACCCACAGGCACTTGCCAGGAGATGGGGACCCAGGCCAGGCAGCCTCACCCACAGGCACTCACTGGAGATGGGGACCCAGGCACTGTAGGGCCTGAGGCCAGGTCAAGAGCAGAGAGAGTGAGCTGGTGGTGGCTGGCCTGGCCCCAGAGCAGGAGGAGCAGGGTGTGGCCACCAGGTTGGGGTCATGCAAACAGGGGCAGGGGTAGTGGGGGAGGCTGAGGGCAGCCGCAGCCGAGGCAGGCAGAGGGGCAGCTGCATGGGACGGTGCCAGAGCAGGCTCCCCGCCGTCTCCAGCACTCCTGCCCATCTGGCAGGGTCTTGGGCACTCAGATAGTTTTCCTGCCTGAAGTGTGACTCTGAGGCTAAAGCTGCATGGACAGGACGAGTCTGGATCATACCTCCTGCCTCTTGTTCCTGTGTCACCGCCTCCTGTCTTGGCTGGACGATGGCCCAGACACTAGGAGGAAAAGGTTGGGCTCTCCTCAATTCAGGACTCCTCAATTCAGGGCCAAGGGCAGCGTCTATGTGCTTTGGCTTCCTTATGACTGTGCTTAACACGGGGAGCTCGCTCAGGTGAGCTGCTCTGCCTGCCCCTGGAGGTGGGGGTGGAGGGAAAGGGACTCAGGGGCTCCCTGTCCCCTGGAGGTGGGAGTGCAGGGAAACGGACTCAGGGGCTCCCTGCCCCCCGACACCCATACTGACTGCTTCACCTGCTGAAGCCACATGGGTGATCAGAGTATCAGACAGACATGTTTGTTGGACCTCTGTCTCATTTTAAGTCACAAAAGCAGAAATAAACTTTAAAAAGAATTAATTTTACTTGTTTTTTAAGACAAACTTAAGAAATTAAGTCACACTTTCCCAGGCCTCAAATCACCTTTGAATTTCTGTTGAAAACTTGGACCAGAACTTGAGCTTCCGCATTGAATTGACATTACACTGAGCACCTGCCCAGGAGACAGCTCACAGGGAGCAGTTCCCACTGAACCTCCACTCAGCCTCTGTCTCAGCCCCAGCCTCAGCCTCAAACCCAGCCTCCACCTGTGCCTAGCCCCAGCCACTGCCTCAGTCCCAGCCTCAGCCTCAGCCCCAGCCCCAGCCCCAGCCCCAGCCTCAGCCTAGCAGGGGCTCGTGAAGGCGCCCTCTGTCTCCACCAGGGCCGTTCTCCAGGCCTGACAGCTGCTCTGCTGGGAGGAGAGGGGAGGTTGGGCCCCAGGCTGAGGTGCTGAGGGCAGCCATAGCCATAGCAGAGCCTGTGCCGAGGGATTTGTAGTCATTACCTGCTCTCCTGATCACCGTCCCAGGGTACAGGCTGCTGGAGGGTGGGGCAGCCAGCCAGGCTGTAAAATAAGGGGGCAGAAGGTTAATGCTGGCGATGAGGCTGATGAGAGGGGCTGTGAGATGAGGCAGCGAGTGGCTGCTGCTGTGCTGCTGATGAACCTGCCACTTTGGGGGCAGATGCCATGGCCAGGTGTGCCAACCATGTGGCCTGACCCTGCCTGAGCCACACCCACAGGAACTCTGTGAGGGTGGATTCTTAGGTTCTTCCATGTTGTAGCCGAGGAAATGGATTGGTTCCTGATCCCTCACCAGGTCCTCTGCCTAAACACCTGCCAGCAGCCTCCTCAGCTGCATGAGGGAAGAACCCCACCGCCACCCCTCCCCATCAGGACACCCCCTCACTCAGCGGGCCGGCTGCCTGTGGCTGCTGTGCTGGCCACTGGGGGTCAGGAGCCATCGCCTCGACCACAGCTGTCCCTGTGGGTCCTCTGACTCAAACAGGGCTGATTACTTAGTGTGTGAACTGTAGCTGTGTGTATGCACATGTGCATATGTGTGTGCGTGCATGTGTGTGTGCGTGTGTGTGTACGTGTGTGTGAATGTGAATCTGAACTTTAGAGCTGGAACATGAGAGGACTGTCAGGAGTGGAAAGCATCAGGACTGCTGGGGTCAGCAAGAGCTAGGCTGGAGTCACAGCCCACTTTCCACGCTGTGACCTGGGGCAAGTCCCTTGTTGGCTAACGACAGCCTCAGAGCCTCACCCTGGGATGGACCCCCAGGGCGCACCTTCACCACCCGGGGCACAAAGGCCCCAATCTTCCAAGCCAGTTCCTTCCCAGGAGGAGACTCCCACAGTCAGCTCCTGTCCTGCTGGCCCTCCCTCCTAACTACCTCTCTGGCCATCCTTCCCTCTCCAACCCGTCCGCCCTGGCCTGGTGGTACCTCATCTCACATCCCTCAGGGAACAGCCCTGCTAAAATACATATGGCACCACTTCCCCGACAAAAGTCATTTAAGGCCCTTTGTTCCCAGTGGAGTGAAGTCCCTCAGGCCCACACAGGTGCCCGGGTTGGCCCCAGCCCTGTGTCACACCACTCCTGGGACCCGGTCCGGTCATGATGAGCCTGTCCAGGGGCCACACTGCCTCCACTTCCTCACCATCTGCTCCCCAGCCTGCGGGGCTTCCCTCTCCCTTTACCCATAACTATCCGAGCTGCCCGGAGCCCGGCGCCTGCCCTCTGCGCCCACTCCAGCCAGCCCCCACGCAGACCCTCCCTGCCCCACCTGCTGCTGCCCTGTGCCCGTCGAACATCACCCAGACCCCAGGTGCCACCAGGACTGTGACCATGTGTGTCTGCGGGTCTGCCAGCACCTGCCCCCGTGGGTCCCGGGCACAGTGACCTGCACGCTGCAGGAGTGACGGTGGCATAATCTGTGCCCACCCCCTTCCTCCTCAAGTCAGCCACAGGGCCCTGCCTCCCAGCTGTGATTGTCTTTTCAGAGAGGAGCTCCTCCCCAAACCAGAACCATAACAAAAAGCAGGTGAATGAAAGGAAAACAGAGTCAGGCTGGCAGCCCGCCCCTCGCCACTCACTCCAGGAGGTGCCTCCAGGCGACCTCTCAGCCACTGGCGTCCCTGAGGCCGGGCTGCCAGGCGCAGTCGGCCTGTCCCTCACCCTGCTCTGCAGGCGGAAACAGCCCTCGCCATGGTCACGGCAGTGCCAGGCCCCTCCGTTCCCTCTCAGACTTCTCTAGATTCACCACCTTCATGGGTGTGAGCCGCCTCGCCTCGCAGAGGCCTCACCGCCTGGCTGGGAGAGTCCACCTCGGTGGCTGGGGGAGCAGGGGCGCCGCCGGCACTGCGGGCAGCCCTGCCGCCTGGACCACACTGAGCCCGCCCGCCCTCTGCCCGCGCCCTGGAGCCCGGAGCTTGGCGGGGACCCCTCACACTGCGCCCCGGGTCTTTCACGTTGCACTCGGGCCAGAGCAGCCTGGTGAAGGGCCAGGACCTCGGGCTGCTCTTACACAAAGCCCTGCTGCTCCTGGAGCCCCTCTGGCCCCAGAGCTGGGCTCCATCCCCAGGTTCTCCCAGCCGCTCAAGCTCACTGTGTCCCCCATGGAACTCAGCATCGACTCCTCCAAACTCACCCCCATTCCCGCCATAAGGAATGACGTCACCACCAGGCCCCACACTGGCCACCTGCAAGTCAGTGAGCTGCCTGCCCCGAGCAGCGAGCAGGCTTCCGTTACAGACCGCAGAGCGTTATGGGCCGCATGTGCCTGACGCTGCCGAGCCCCAGCGCGCCTGTCTCCCGCGTCTGTTCTCACTCAGACTCCATCACCTTCTGTCTGGACTATATGGCGGTGCCCTCCCACCAGGTCCTTCTAATTCCAGCTCAATCCCTGGCCACCACCCCCGGCACAGTTCTCCGGATGCTCTTCCTAAACATCCAACATGATTCCAGCTTCAAATACATCGGTGGCTCCTCATAAGCTCACTGCCTTGTGCCCGCTCCTCGCCTCTCTGCTGTGCTCCCAATACCCTTCTCATCTCCGGGGCCCTCCGTGGGCCCCCTTTGGCCTGCACCCGGGACTGAGCGTGCTGTCAGGGACTCCGGGGTGGGAGTGCTCAGAACCCCAGTAGGGCTTGTGAAAGCCCAGAGGGCTGGGACCCCCACCTGAGTCTGGGGCGGGGCCTGCGAGTCGAGTGGCACTTCCAACTTTAGATTCTTAACGGGGCTGATGCTGCTGGACTCAGGGCCACGCTGGGAACCGCTGCGCGGGGCTTCAGTGAGCACTCAGAGAGGACTTGGTACCTGCCCGCCGAACGGCTAAATGGCTGAACCAGAGCATACACTCTGACCAACCGCAGTCCCTGAGCCAGTCCTGAAGACTGTTGGCCAGGTCTCATATGCATGAATAATCTTGGAACATGTTAAGTCAGACAAAGCTGTATTGTTCCCACCCCACAGGCCGGTGGCCCATCTGAGTTTCCACGACCAGGGTCTCCGTGCGCCCGGAGGAGTTGGGATCCCTTCCAGGCGCAGAGGTGGTAATTGGAGGGTCTGGGCCTGGGCCCTCAGACTCATTCCCGTGACATCATTTGGATTTCTTTATAGACCGCAGAGCTTACAATATCACAAAACACATGTTTCTATGATTTTCCGACTGCTCTGATTCCTGCTACCATGTCCTGTTCCCAGGCCACCGCCAAGCTCAGGGGACAAAAGCCAGCAGGCGTCAGAGCTCTCAAATGCACACAGTATTCCTTTCTCACAGAGGGAGGTTAGAGAATGGAAACAGGATGTGAAAGACCCAGATGCTGCTAGAGAAGGTGTTGCTGTGGGACCAGCTCAGACTGACCAAGTAGGGACTGCGAAGCCTTCCCATGCTCCAGGGCCACGCTCAGTCTAAAGAAGACCCCGCGCTGGCCCCCATGGTCCCTGCCCCAGCGAACACGGCCTGAGCCCAGGCTGGTCCACTCAGGCCTCTGAAACAGGAGAATAACTGGAGCGGCATCCGTTATCCCACCCTCAGTTGATCTAACTATGGGCCTTTGTGGGGATCAGGAACTGACCCGGGGAGAGCTGGGGTCACCCTGTGATCACCCACGCTCCCCTTCAGACCCACTAGGCTGTCAAAGGAAGATGCTCCCTGAATCCCTGAGACCCACTTCCCCCTTGGGATGCCGTTATGGGCTGAACTGTGAAATTCCCAGAAGTCCTAAAGTCCAGTCCTACAGAAATAAGATCTTTAAAACGTAAGTGAACACAAAATCTCCAGGGTGGGCCCTAGTCAAATATGACTGGTTTCCTTATACGAAGAGGGGTTCGTGCTCACCTCTGTGGGTGGGGCAGGGCGTACAGGGCCAGGGTCAGCCCCACTGACTCGTGTCCAGATGAGAAAGCGCGCTAAGAGGAGAAGTGGGTCTGAGGGGCTAGGCCTAGGTCCGGGGCCAGAGCAGGTGGGAGCAAGCAGCCGCCAGCCTGCCCAGCAGACGGGGGCTAGGCTTCCCCACCCCGTGGCAGGCGCCCCTCCCGGGCACATGAAGAGGGTGGGCTCTGGAGGCAGGCCTGGCCGCCTCTGCCTCCAGGCCCTGGGCCCTGGGCAGTTGCTAACCTCTCTGACCTCCATTTCCTCAGATGACAGGTGCTTGTGAAGAGCCAAAGCAGTAAGGCGTGTAAAGTGCTGGGCATGGGGCCTGCGCAGAGGGCCCTTCCTCCCGGAAATCCAGGCGTGCAGCTGGGAAGTGGAATATTCAGCCCGTGTCAAATCGATTCGGGTCGAATGCCCTGGTTTCCAGCTGAGGGTCATGTGTTGGCCACAGATCCCTGCCCCAGAGACAGCAGAGGACACAGGTTCAGCACCTGAGAGTGGAGGGAGTGGGAGTGGGAGAGCCTGCGCCAGAGCCCTCCCTCCGAGCTCAGGCGGCTGCACGGGCAGGCAGCGCCACCCCGTGGATGGGTCGGCTCCGTGAGTCAGGGCTTGGGTGATGGGGGTGTCTTCTCCCCTTCTGTTCTCCCCTCTCCCCTCTCCCTCCTCAGCCTCTCTCTCTCCTGGGTGCCAATTGGAGCTGGTTGTCAGTAGCCATAAAGCAATGCTTCCTTTCTCTTTCCAAAACCTGCTTTGGTGCCTGTGAGAGGAACATCCAGATTGTCTGATGAGCAACAGGGTGTGGTCGCACGTGCCAGGCTTCGTGGTGCGGGAGCTGTCACTGCCACACAGGAGGTTAACGTGATCGGCGGCCAGCACGTGACCGATCCCCACGCTGCACAGTGGGTGCTTCCGTCCTCTGAATGCCACACCCTGTCTCATGGTCTAAAACGCTTGCCATGGGTCTGTGACTTCCTTCTTAACTAGAATTATTTTGGAAACAGAATCAACTTGGTCTATAAATCTATTTTTGGTCCTAAGATGATTTGTTATATGACACTAGGACCCCAGTTCTCAGTAGTCATTGTCAAACCTACCCTGCTCTCAGCTTGCTCCCAGCAGTGGAATGTGTGCATGTGCGCGTGTGTGTGCAAGCACATGAAATGATATGTGTGTGAGTGAATGTGAATGTGCATATATGGTGTGAGCATGTGGTCTGTGTCTGTAAGCATGTGTACATGTGTGTGGCGCTGTGGTGTGTGTGTCTGCATGTATGTGTGAGCATGCAAGTATGAGTGTATGTAGTGTGAGTGTGTGTGATCATGCATGTGTGTTTTAGTGTATGTAGTGTGAGGTGTATATGAGTGTGCATGTGGTGTGTGTGTGTGTATGAGCATATGAACATGCATGAGTGGTATGTCAATGTGTATGAATGTGTGTGTTCCTGTGTGTTACTGTGTTAGTGTGCATGTGTGCTGTTAGTGTATGTGAACATGCATGTGTATGTTTTAGTGTATGTAGTGCAAGTGTGTATGAGTGTTCATATATGGGGTATGAGTGTGTGTGTGTGTGACTTCATGTGTGTGGTATGAGTGTGATGTATGGTGTGAGTGTGTGTGAGTATGTAAGTGTATGACTGAATGTGTGTGGTATGAGTATGCATGTGTGGTGTGTGTGGATATGGATGTTAGTGTGTGTGGTGTGAATGTGTGAGGGTGCATATTAGTATCCATGTGTGTGATGTGAGTGTATATGTGTGGTGTGTGACTGTACATGTTAGTGTGTGATGTGTGTATGTGTGCTGTGTATGAGTATGCATGTTAGTGTGTGTAGTGTGAATGTGTGGTGTGCATGTGAGTGTGCATGTGTGTGATGTGAGTGTATATGTGTGGTGTGTGAGTGTACATGTTAGTGTGTGTGGTATGTGTGTGGTGTGAATATGTGGTGTGCATGTGTGTGATGTGAGTGTACATGTGTGGTGTGTGTGTGCATGTGAGTGTGCATGTGTGTGATGTGAGTGTATATGTGTGGTGTGTGAGTGTACATGTTAGTGTGTGTGGTATGTGTGTGGTGTGAATGTGTGGTGTGCATGTGTGTGATGTGAGTGTACATGTGTGGTGTGTGTGTGCATGTGAGTGTGCATGTGTGTGATGTGAGTGTATATGTGTGGTGTGTGAGTGTACATGTTAGTGTGTGTGGTATGTGTGTGGTGTGAATGTGTGGTGTGCATGTGTGTGATGTGAGTGTACATGTGTGGTGTGTGTGTGCATGTGAGTGTGCGTGTGTGTGTTGTGAGTGTATATGTGTGGTGTGCGCGTGTACATGTTAGTGTGTGATGTGTATATGTGTGCTGTGTATGAGTATGCATGTTACTGTGTGTGGTGTGTGTGGTGTGAATGTGTGGTGTGCATGTTAGTGTGCATGTGTGTGATGTGAGTGTGAATGTGTGGTGTGTGAGTGTGCGTGTCTGGTGTGTGTGTGCGTGTGAGTGTGAATGTGTGGTGTGAGTGTATGGGAATGCGCACCTGTGTGTCGGATGGGGTTTGCCACACAGATGCTTCAATCAGAGTGAGATGGTGTCAAAGCGCAGTCCTTGCTCCTGGTATCCTGGATGTGCACCACCTCCCGGTGTTCACACTCTTATGTAATCCCACACCTTGGACATGGGCTTGCCTAGTGACTTTTAGTCCACAGAATACAGCAAAAGTGATGTGCTGCCAATTCCATAATTAGGGGAGGAGGGGGAGGGGGTCTGTCTCTTGCTCCCCACGCACTCGTTCTAATGGAACCAGCAGACGCTGTGAGCTGCCATGGAGAGGCCGCATGGCAAGGAGCCTGTGGGAGAGGCTTCAGCCAACAGGCAGCAGGTAGATGAAGGCACCAACGGTCACTGAGCGAGAGCGAAACAGATGGACCCATTGAGCCCAGCCAATGCTGTTTGCAGACTGAGGGAGCCCGGGCCAGGAGACCCCGCTCAGCCAGGCCCCATTCCTGACCCACCTGCTTCACCCTCCCGCACAGCCAGGATAAATGTGGAGAATGTGTTACACAGCCATGAATAACTAACACAACAGCCTTTTCTTTGTTATTCTAAGCCCCGTTTCCCTGCTGTGAAATAGGGATAGGATCATGTGATAGGATCATGGGACATGCTTAACACAGCGCTGGCCACACAGAGAAACTGCACAGAGATTTCCTGTCTCCTTTCCACACTACAGGCAGCTCACACGGTGCTTTTTCCAACAGCAGGTGGTGGCGGGGGGGACCCTAAGTCAGGTTCAGTTTCAGGGCTGACAGAGCACCCACCCTCCCCAGCCCTGGCCCCTGGAGAATCTGAACCCCGAAGCTGGCTGGAGGGCAGATCTGGTGAAGGCAGCTTGAGCACATGAAGTGGGCAGTGGCAGGGAGGTGGGGTGCTGTTGACCTCTGCCCTCCTTATTCAAGGGAATAGAGCCCCCTCCAGGAACGATGGGCTAGGACCCCAACTCTTGGATGTTGAGTGTTCTCTGGACCAAGTCCCGACAGTCCCAAGGGCAAGCTGACTGCCTTTCTCATGGTGAGCCCAAGGAGACGCCAGCCACCGCCTACAGCCATGGGGAGGGGCACCCATCTGTCCTCCTTCGAGTGGGAGGCAGCCCTGGCTCTCCCTGGTGGCTCTCCGGCCAGCCCACCTGCCTCCCAGTCTCACTGGGAAGCTCCGAGGAACTGGCTCTACAGGATGGACCCTGGGAACAGTGTTCAGGGTGGGCTGTTGGGTTTCAACCTGGGAGGGGCTGACCCCTCTTCTTCTGTCCCTCGGTCAGGCGCACTGGCTCCCAGGCCTATGAAGCATGAAGAACTCACCCTGAGACCCTCACGTGTGCCAGGCTCCACCTGGGTTCCTGCCCGATTCCCCCTCCCTCAGCAACTAGGGAGGAAAAGTGTTGTGGGCCCACTTTCTAGACAAGGAAAGCAAACTCCAAGGCTCGGAGTCACACGACCAGGTGGCAGTTCTTAAATGTTCTCTGATCCCCAAATTCTTTTACCTCCTTCCACTGAGAGATGCTTCATGCCCTCTTTCTGAATCTGGGCCTGGACTGTGCGGACAAGAGAACACAGCAGGCCTGATGCTGGCCAGTGGGGGGCAGGCTGCAGGAAACTGACGGTTTCTGTGTCCTGCCTCTTGGGACATTGCTCTTGAACTTGAGCACCATCCTCAGAGGAAGCCAGAGAGGGGCCCACTCAGAGAGGAACCAAGGCCCCGACCCCCACTCTGGCCAAGCGCCCTGCCTCCAGCCTGCCCACCAGGAGTGAGGACATCGTAGAAGCAGACCCTCAGCCCTAGTCAGGCTGCCCCAGCCGAGCGGTGGAGCAGAGCCATCGAGGCTGGGCCCCGGGGTCCGGGGTATATAGTGTCAAACCTGCTGCCTCCAGCTGTAGGCTCCCAGACTTCCTGTTACAGTGACAAAGCCCGGCCTTAGTTAGCTGCAGTCTGGTGATATGGACAGTCTCAGTTCCCTCGTTTCCAGGACAAGATCAGCTCCCTGTTCAGGCCTCCCTCTCAGCAGGCCATTCACACCCTGGACTCAGCTGCTTCAATCTGCTCCCTGTGTAAGCCCAGCCTTCTCTCATCTCTTACTTTCTCTGACCCAAATCCACAAGGACAGTGCCAGAATAGCGGCCCCTCTCACTGGTGCTTCATGTGCTCAAAGCGCCTCACCTCCACCTGCCCACGCCTCACCTCCACCTGCCCACGCCTCACCTCCACCTGTCCACGCCACACCTCCACCTGTCCACGCCTCACCTCTACCTGCCCATGCCACACCTCCACCTGCCCACACCTCACCTCCACCTGCCCACGCCTCACCTCCACCTGCCCACGCCTCACCTCAACCCTGCCCACGCCTCACCTCCACCTGCCCACGCCTCACCTCGACCCTGCCCACGCCTCACCTCCACCCGGCCCACGCCTCACCTCCACCTGCCCACGCCTCACCTCCACCCTGCCCACGCCTCACCTCCACCTGCCCACACCTCACCTCCACCTGCACATGCCTCACCTCCACCTGCCCACACCTCACCTCCACCTGCACACGCCTCACCTCCAACTGCCCACGCATCACCTCCAGCTGCCCACGCCTCACCTCCACCTCCCCACGCCTCACCTCCACCTCCCCACGCCTCACCTCCACCTTCCCACGCCTCACCTCCACCCTGCCCACGCCTCACCTCCACCTGTCCACGCCTGACCTCCACCTGTCCACGCCTCACCTCCACCTGCCCACACCTCACCTACACCTTCCCACGCCTCACCTACACCTGTCCACGCCTCACCTCCACCTGTCCACACGACACCTCCACCTGCCCACACCACACCTCAACCCTGCCCATGCCTCACCTCCACCTGCCCACGCCTCACCTCCACCCTGCCCACGCCTCACCTCCACCTGCCCACGCCTCACCTCCACCTGCCCACAGCTCACCTCCACCTGCCCACGCCTCACCTCCACCTGCCAACACCTCACCTCCACCTGCTCACAACTCACCTCCACCTGCCCACACCTCACCTCCACCTGCCCACACCTCACCTCCACCTGCCTCCAACTCACCTCCACCTGCCCACGCTTCACCTCCACTGACCACGCCTCACCTCCACCTGCCCAAGCCTCACCTCCACCCTGCCCACGCCTCACCTCCACCCTGCCCACGCCTCACCTCCACCCTGCCCACGCCTCACCTCCACCCTGCCCACACCTCACCTCCACCTGCCCACGCCTCAACCCACCTGCCCACGCCTCACCTCCACCCTGCCCACGCCTCACGTCCACCCTGCCCACACCTCACCTCCACCTGCCCACGCCTCACCTCCACCTTGCCCACGCCTCACCTCCACCTTGCCCACACCTCACCTCCACCCTGCCCACACCTCATCTCCACCTGCCCACGCCTCACCTCCACCTGCCCACACCTCACCTCCACCTGCCCACGCCTCACCTCCACCTGCCCACGCCTCACCTCCACCCTGCCCACGCCTCACCTCCACCTGCCCACGCCTCACCTCCACCTGCCCACACCTCACCTCCAACTGCCCACACATCACCTCCAGCTGCCCACGCCTCACCTCCACCTCCCCACGCCTCACCTCCACCTCCCCATGCCTCACCTCCACCTTCCCACGCCTCACCTCCACCCTACCCACGCCTCACCTCCCCCTGTCCACGCCTGACCTCCACCTGTCCACGCCTCACCTCCACCTGCCCACACCTCACCTCCACCTTCCCACGCCTCACCTCCACCTGTCCACGCCTCACCTCCACCTGTCCACACGACAACTCCACCTGCCCACACCACACCTCAACCCTGCCCATGCCTCACCTCCACCTGCCCACGCCTCACCTCCACCCTGCCCACGCCTCACCTCCACCTGCCCACGCCTCACCTCCACCTGCCCACAGCTCACCTCCACCTGCCCACGCCTCACCTCCACCTGCCAACGCCTCACCTCCACCTGCCCACAACTCACCTCCACCTGCCCACACCTCACCTCCACCTGCCCACACCTCACCTCCACCTGCCCCCAACTCACCTCCACCTGCCCACGCTTCACCTCCACTGACCACGCCTCACCTCCACCTGCCCAAGCCTCACCTCCACCCTGCCCACGCCTCACCTCCAACCTGCCCACACCTCACCTCCACCCTGCCCACGCCTCACCTCCACCCTGTCCACGCCTCACCTCCACCCTGCCCACACCTCACCTCCACCTGCCCACGCCTCAACCCACCTGCCCACGCCTCACCTCCACCCTGCCCACGCCTCACGTCCACCCTGCCCACACCTCACCTCCACCTGCCCACGCCTCACCTCCACCTTGCCCACGCCTCACCTCCACCTTGCCCACACCTCACCTCCACTTTGCCCACACCTCATCTCCACCTGCCCACGCCTCACCTCCACCTGCCCACACCTCACCTCCACCTGCCCACACCTCACCTCCACCTGCCCACGCCTCACCTCCACCTGCCCACGCCTCACCTCCACCCTGCCCACGCCTCACCTCCACCTGCCCACGCCTCACCTCCACCTGCCCACAGCTCACCTCCACCTGCCCACGCCTCACCTCCACCTGCCCAGGCCTCACCTCCACCTGCCCACAGCTCACCTCCACCTGCCCACGCCTCACCTCCACCTGCCCACGCCTCACCTCCACCTGCCCCCAACTCACCTCCACCTGCCCACGCCTCACCTCCACTGACCACGCCTCATCTCCACCTGCCCAAGCCTCATCTCCACCCAGCCCACGCCTCACCTCCACCCTGCCCACGCCTCACCTCCACCCTGCCCACGCCTCACCTCAATCCTGCCCACGCCTCACCTCAATCCTGCCCACGCCTCACCTCCACCCTGCCCACACCTCACCTCCACCTGCCCACTCCTCACCTCCACCTGCCCACGCCTCACCTCCAACCTGCCCACGCCTCACCTCCACCCTGCCCACGCCTCACCTCCACCCTGCCCACGCCTCACCTCCACCCTGCCCACGCCTCACCTCCACCTGCCCACACCTCACCTCCACCTGCCCACGCCTCACCCTCACCTGCCCACGCCTCACCTCCACCCTGCCCACGCCTCACCTCCACCGTGCCACACCTCACCTCCACCTGCCCACACCTCACCTCCACCTGCCCACACCTCACCTCCACCCTGCCCACGCCTCACCTCCACCCTGCCCACGCCTCACCTCCACCTGCCCACGCCTCACCTCCACCTGCCCACACCTCACCTCCACCTGCCCACGCCTCACCCTCACCTGCCCACGCCTCACCTCCACCCTGCCCACGCCTCACCTCCACCGTGCCACACCTCACCTCCACCTGCCCACGCCTCACCTCCACCTGCCCACGCCTCACCTCCACCCTGCCCACGCCTCACATCCACCTTCCCACACCTCACCTCCACCTGCCCACACCTCACCTCCACCTGCCCACACCTCACCTCCACCTGCACACGCCTCACCTCCAACTGCCCACGCATCACCTCCACCTCCCCACGCCTCACCTCCACCTTCCCACGCCTCACCTCCACCCTGCCCACGCCTCACCTCCACCTGCCCCCAACTCACCTCCACCTGCCCACAGCTCACCTCCACCTCCCCACGCCTCACCTCCACCTGCCCAGGCCTCACCTCCACCTGCCCCCAACTCACCTCCACCTGCCCACGCCTCATCTCCACCCAGCCCACGCCTCACCTCCACCCTGCCCACACCTCACCTCCACCCTGCCCACGCCTCACCTCCACCCTGCCCACGCCTCACCTCAACCCTGCCCACGCCTCACCTCCACCTGCCCACGCCTCACCTCCACCTGCCCACAGCTCACCTCCACCTGCCCACGCCTCACCTCCACTTGCCCAAGCCTCACCTCCACCTGCCCACAGCTCACCTCCACCTGCCCACGCCTCACCTCCACCTGCCCACGCCTCACCTCCACCTGCCCCCAACTCACCTCCACCCTGCCCACGCCTCACCTCCACCTGCCCACGCCTCACCTCCACCTGCCAACACCTCACCTCCACCCTGCCCACACCTCACCTCCACCTGCCCACTCCTCACCTCCACCTGCCCATGCCTCACCTCCAACCTGCCCATGCCTCACCTCCACCCTGCCCATGCCTCACCTCCACCTTGCCCACGCCTCACCTCCACCCTGCCCACGCCTCACCTCAACCCTGCCCACGCCTCACCTCCAGCTGCCCACACCTCACCTCCACCTGCCCACGCCTCACCCTCACCTGCCCACGCCTCACCTCCACCCTGCCCACGCCTCACCTCCACCGTGCCACACCTCACCTCCACCTGCCCACACCTCACCTCCACCTGCCCACACCTCACCTCCACCCTGCCCACGCCTCACCTCCACCTTCCCACACCTCACCTCCACCTGCCCAGACCTCACCTCCACCTGCCCCCAACTCACCTCCACCTGCCCACAACTCACCTCCACCTGCCCAGACCTCACCTCCACCTGCCCCCAACTCACCTCCACCTGCCCACGCCTCACCTCCACTGACCACGCATCACCTCCACTGACCAAGCCTCACCTCCACCCTGCCTACGCCTCACCTCAACCCTGCCCACACCTCACCTCCACCCTGCCCACGCCTCACCTCCACTGTGCCACACCTCACCTCCACCTGCCCACACCTCACCTCCACCTGCCCACACCTCACCTCCACCTGCCCACACCTCACCTCCACCCTGCCCACGCCTCACCTCCACCTGCCCACACCTCACCTCCACCTGCACATGCCTCACCTCCACCTGCCCACACCTCACCTCCACCTGCACACGCCTCACCTCCCCCTGCCCACGCCTCACCTCCACTGTGCCACACCTCACCTCCACCTGCCCACGCCTCACCTCCACCCTGCCCACGCCTCACCTCCACCTGCACACGCCTCACCTCCCCCTCCCACGCCTCACCTCCACTGTGCCACACCTCACCTCCACCTGCCCACAACTCACCTCCACCTGCCCACACCTCACCTCCACCCTGCCCACGCCTCACCTCAACCCTGCCCACGCCTCACCTCCACCTGCCCACACCTCACCTCCACCTGCCCCCAACTCACCTCCACCTGCCCACGCCTCACCTCCACTGACCACGCCTCACCTCCACCTGCCCAAGCCTCACCTCCACCCTGCCCACGCCTCACCTCCACCCTGCCCACGCCTCACCTCCACCCGGCCCACGCCTCACCTCAACCCTGCCCACGACTCACCTCCACCCTGCCCACGCCTCACCTCCACCTGCCCACGCCTCACCTCCACCCTGCCCACGCCTCACCTCCACCCTGCGCACGCCTCACCTCCACCTGCCCACGCCTCACCTCCACCTTGCCCACTCCTCACCTCCACCTTCCCCACGCCTCACCTCCACCCTGCCCACGCCTCACCTCCACCCTGCCCACACCTCACCTCCACCCTGCCCACGCCTCACCTCCACCTGCCCACGCCTCACCTCCACCTGCCCACACCTCACCTCCACCTGCCCACGTCTCACCTCCACCTGCCCCCTACTCACCTCCACCTGCCCACGCCTCACCTCCACCTGCCCAAGCCTCACCTCCACCCAGCCCACGCCTCACCTCCACCCTGCCCACGCCTCACCTCCACCTGCCTAAGCCTCACCTCCACCCTGCCCACGCCTCACCTCCACCCTGCCCACGCCTCACCTCCACCTGCCCACGCCTCACCTCCACCTGCCCCCAACTCACCTCCACCTGCCCAAGCCTCACCTCCACCCAGCCCACGCCTCACCTCCACCCTGCCCACGCCTCACCTCCACCCTGCCTACAACTCACCTCCACCTGCCTACAACTCACCTCCACCTGCCCACACCTCACCTCCACTGTGCCACACCTCACCTCCACCCTGCCCACGCCTCACCTCCACCTCTCCACGCCTCACCTCCACCTCTCCACGCCTCACCTCCACCTGCCCACGCCTCACCTCCACCTACACAGACCTCACCTCCACCTGCCCCCAACTCACCTCCACCTGCCCACAACTCACCTCCACCTGCCCAGACCTCACCTCCACCTGCCCCCAACTCACCTCCACCTGCCCACGCCTCACCTCCACTGACCACGCCTCACCTCCACTTGCCCAAGCCTCACCTCCACTGACCACGCCTCACCTCCACCCTGCCCACACCTAACCTCCACCTGCCCACGCCTCACCTCAACCCTGCCCACACCTCACCTCCACCCTGCCCACACCTCACCTCCACCTGCCCACACCTCACCTCCACCCTGCCCACGCCTCACCTCCACCCTGCCCACGCCTCACCTCCACCCTGCCCACGCCTCACCTCCACCTGCCCACGCCTCACCTCCACCTTGCCCACGCCTCACCTCCACCTGCCCACGCCTCACCTCCACCCTGCCCACGCCTCACCTCCACCTGCCCACGCCTCACCTCCACCTGCCCCCAACTCACCTCCACCTGCCCAAGCCTCACCTCCACCCAGCCCACGCCTCACCTCCACCCTGCCTACAACTCACCTCCACCTGCCTACAACTCACCTCCACCTGCCCACACCTCACCTCCACTGTGCCACACCTCACCTCCACCCTGCCCACGCCTCACCTCCACCTCTCCACGCCTCACCTCCACCTCTCCACGCCTCACCTCCACCTGCCCACGCCTCACCTCCACCTGCCCAGACCTCACCTCCACCTGCCCCCAACTCACCTCCACCTGCCCACAACTCACCTCCACCTGCCCAGACCTCACCTCCACCTGCCCCCAACTCACCTCCACCTGCCCACGCCTCACCTCCACTGACCACGCCTCACCTCCACCCTGCCCACACCTAACCTCCACCTGCCCACGCCTCACCTCAACCCTGCCCACACCTCACCTCCACCCTGCCCACACCTCACCTCCACCTGCCCACACCTCACCTCCACCCTGCCCACGCCTCACCTCCACCCTGCCCACGCCTCACCTCCACCCTGCCCACACCTCACCTCCACCCTGCCCACGCCTCACCTCCACCTGCCCACGCCTCACCTCCACCTTGCCCACGCCTCACCTCCACCTGCCCACGCCTCACCTCCACCCTGCCCACGCCTCACCTCCACCTGCCCACGCCTCACCTCCACTTGCCCAAGCCTCACCTCCACCCTGCCCACGCCTCACCTCCACCTGCCTACGCCTCACCTCCACCCTGCCCACGCCTCACCTCCACCCTGCCCACACCTCACCTCCACCCTGCCCAAGCCTGGCCACACTCCTAGGAGGTGGCCCAGAGCACACCCCACGCCCACTTCCTGGGTGGGCGTCGAGCGGCTCAGCGCACTGCTGCAGAGGTGGCACTTAGGACGCCCCCTCAGAGGGGTCTCTAGTGGCTTCACATCGTTGCAAGCACTTCTTTGGTGTTCTAGGAGCGTGATTCTGGTCTCCTATTACCACAGCGCCACCCCTCCAGTTAGAAGCCCACCTGGCACCACGAAAACAGCCACCGTGTCAGGTTTTAATTTACTTCCATATAAACTGAAAGCACATAGAGATAAGACAATTAGTAAGAAAATAAAGAATCCAAACTACATCCCCCCATTTTCACCTGATAAACTAAGATGTAGTCAGGGCCGTTTTCTTACTCACCCTGCAATCTTGGAGGTGGTCGCTGCTTCAGGATGAAGCTGAGGGTCTCTTTCCAGCCGCTGGCAGCCAGAGACTCATTGAAGTGGACTATGAACCCAAACGGCGTACCTTTCATGAGAGCGTGTGGCCCCAGAAGTTGCCGCTGACACTCTGGGTGAAGCATGGAAGGGTTCTGTGGTTCGAATCAGTGGTGGGGATGACAGACAAGGCTTCCACATGAACAGGGGCCTGATCCATGGCTTGTCTGCCTGCTGCTGAGTAAGGAGCAGCCCTGGCACAGACTAACGAGGACTGGATAGAACAAGCACAGATCTGCTTGGTGCCAAGTTCAGCATTCTCACCTGGTTATCGTGGAAAAGGGGAGAGAGACACTCCTGGTCTCGCAGATACCACTGTGCCTCTCGCCTGGGGCCCAAAAGAGCTGGCAGAACTCACCAACTTTTCAGTTTCTCTAAGGAAGGTGGCGTCTGCCATTGTGTTGTGAGAAAGCCCCTTAACAAAGAAGGTAAGAAACCTCAGACCGAAGCACCCAAGATTCAGCATCTTGTCCTGCAACACAAATGTCAGAAGAAATAATGTACAAAGAAAAATAATGAAGAGGCCGCAGAATATGCTGAACTTTGGGCTAAGAGAATTAAGGGGGCAAAGGAAAGTGCCAGGGACAGATGGCCAAGGGGCATACCATCCTCTCTTAGAGCATCTACTGGAAGGCTGTATCCAGTCAAAACTGAGATTTTGTAAGAGTAACAACTAAGTAAGAACAGCCATTAAAAAAAAGCAAACCAAAAGTATCATGATTATAGTTTTGCAATTTCTTGTAATTCTGTTGGGTTTTTCTTTATGCATCTTGAGGCAATATTTTATGATATTCCAGGGCCAGATTGTTAAGTGCACACTCTTCCTAATTGCATATTGCCCCTTTTACAATAATGTATTGTCCCACATTATGTCCAAAATGTCATTTGCCTTAAATTCTATTTTCTCTGTTATTAATATTAATATTGACAAGTCAATAGGAGGAGTTTTCCCCCCAGATCAATTGTTTGCAAGGACTGGTTGTGACCACTGACCACCAATCTCCAATCACCATGGAGGATCAGCTGTGCAGGGGCCCACCCCACAGAGCAGAACTTACTTCAGTGGAGCTGTGGTGCCCACTGAGTTCGCCACTTGTGGAGGTGGTTGGGTGGTGATGCCTTGATGTGGTCTCCTGGATGCACTGGCTCTGAGGCCTTCTGGAAGGTGTAGGCCAAGGTCAGCTACCAGCTGTGTTCTACCCAAGGCCACCTGGCTTGAGCTACAAAGCAATGTACTGATGGCTGCTACTTGTGTTGAACTTGGAGGTGCCCAGGAAAGGCCAAGCTGAAAACCACAACTAGCTGTTGCTAGTGCCAGGCCTGGGGCCACTTATCAAGCAGTACAGGGCATGTCACGGCCAGATGTTGCTTGTTTGAGAAATTTTAGAAAAGTCTGAAGCATGTACCAAAACAGGCCATTTATATAAAAATGCCACTGGAAACAGCTTGGGCAGGCCCAAAATTTGGGTGGAGTGGGGTCTCAGGGACTCACCAGGACAGGGAAAACAATGTTATCTAGGTTGATGGAGACTCAGATAGTGCCCACCTGTCTGCTTTGTGTGGGGAGGCTCGTCAAAGGAACCACGGCCTCTGCCAGCATTTTTGTGTGGGAGAAAGCTGCCCCTCCAGCCCTCATCCTGATGCCAGACAATTCTGTTTCTCACAGTATGACCTTGGTACCTTTCGTGATGCTATCCCGGCACTGGAACTCAGAGGGAGTGAGTCAAAGTAAGTTTGTGTACAGTCCCCTTAAGAGAAACTGCCTGGGACTCCAGAAGCCCTCTGTCTCACTCAGTCACAATCCCTGCTGGTTTTTACTGCAAGGAGTTATGGGGACTTCTTTTCCGAGCCCTGGAACCCTGAACTGGGGACCTGTTATGGGGCTAATACCTCTCCTCCTCAGTTGGGACCTCCCAGTCAAGATATCTCTCCTGATTTTTATCTGCCAAACCTGGGTGTGGGCCAGCCTGTTCCACATCTCTGTCCCTCCTACCAGTCTCAATGTGGCTTCTCTTTTATCTCCTTAGTTGTAGGGCTTCTGTTCAGCTAGATTTCAGGTTGTTCTGAATGAGAGTTATTCTGTAGTTTAGTTGTAATTTTGATTTGATGCTATATATCTTTTAATAGGCAGGTTAATTTGCTACTTTTTTGTAATTATCAATATATTTAGACTTACTTCAGCTAGTTTATCTTATGGTTTCTCTTTTCCATTCATAATATTCCATTGCTTCTCTTTTAATTTTTCCTCCCTAGTCAATTTTTGCTTCTTTTATGGTTTGGAAGTTTTTCTGTTCTTGGAGTTGTTACCCTTGAAATTCCAACCTACATACCTAGCTACATTTTTCTCTGAACAACCTACATTATTCATATCTCTATTCCTCCTCCCACCTACAACAACGCCTTTGCCCAACTTAACTTCCACCCACTAAGCCCTTCTCTTCAATTTGTAATTTCTTTCTGAAGTCAGTTTTGCTTGTTATCTTTAACTATGAAAAATAACTTTTAATTTTTATAATCAAAAGCTAATCGTAATTTCTGACATGTTACAGATTCCGTGCTCACCGAGTGTCCTGTATCCTAGTGGCCCCTCTCAGGCCATTTTTATTCTGTGACATTTCAGGCAGCCCCACTTTGCACAGCTCTGATAGGAATGAATTTCAGTTGCCCTACTATCAAGGCATTTCTTTGTCTCTAGTTTTCAGATTTTTTTATACTACAATATATCTTCTTGTGGATTTCTTGGGTGTGAAATAACAGCAGTGCATGGTTCAAATTTAAGTCACCATAATACATTACCTGTGAGTATTTGCAAAAAAACTGTAAACTTTGCTACTAACTCTCAGTCCACAAATCATGATCCATGACCATGTGATGTCTGTGAAGGTCTGTCGCAATTGTTCACTGCATTTCAATTCGCCTTTTCTATAGAGACGACAAACAGTAAGAATATTATTTAATGACTTGACAAAAAATTTTAAAGGTCACTGAACAACTGTAGCTTGTTGCATTGGTCATTCAGATGCTTCGTCAGGAGTTCAGCTTGCAGGGCTATCTTTCGAGTCCCATGCTCCTATGCACAGCAAGGACTGAACATGTTTTAGTAATATCTCTTTTTCTGAACACCTGACTGACGCATCTTTTGCAGTCTTTGTGTAGCTTTGTATGTTTCCTTCATTTTTCAGTTTAGCATAATATGAAAGTTGAGTAATAATTATTTTCTATCAGCATTTTGAAATTATTACTCCATTTGCTCTTAGTGTCTCTTGCTGCTGGTAGAAAGTCTGTTGTCACACTGTTGTTCCTTTAAAGGCAATCTTTCCTCTCTTTACTTTTACCTTATTTGATTGATTGAGTGAGTAACTGAGTGATTTTACATTTTTACTTTGAAGTAGCTACATATTTATAGACAATTTCAAATACAGAGAGGTCTCCTATTCCTGCACCCATCTCCTCAGTGGTTCAGCTTACCTAACTCCAGTACAATATCAAAAGGAGGAACTTGATGTTGACACAATGTGTGTGCAGCGCTGTATGCCATTTTAACACTGGTGTCCATGAGTATGACCACCCCGACAACCCAAATACAGCCAGTTACAGCCACAGCCGCACACCTGTCTCAGCACTAACTCCTTGCAACCGTTCATCTGTACTCTATCTCTAAAATATAATTGTTCAGGGAATGTTTTATGAATAAAATTGTCTTGTCTGTAACCTTTTGATATTGGCCTTTTTCACTCACTGCAATGTTCTTTGTGTTTAACAGGCATTTCCCTAGTGGGTGGTGATGCTGGATATCTGCTCAGTTCTTATTTGCCACAAATATATCCTTTTCAGTGAAATATGGCTTCATGTCTTCGGCCCATTTTCTGTCACTTTTCATTTCCCCTCTATTTTCACTGGAAATGAGCTACGGGTTTTTTCCTTTTAGCACTTAACGTGTGTCGCTCCACTTCGTTCCCCGTTGTCTCTGATGGGAAGTCCCCAGCGTCTCATTGTCCTCCCCCTACAAAAGGCTTGGTCCTGACTGCTGCCAAGCTGCTGCTCTGTCTTCAGTTTTTATATTTCTTACTGTGATGTATATTCTCATGGATTTATTTAGGTTTTCCAAGTTTTGAGCTTGCTCAGCTTTTCAATCTGAGTGTTTATGTTACAACTGTCACCCCTAATGCTCCTTTCTATCTCCAGGAGCAGCTCATGGTGACTACAATAGCCACCCCCAACTCTCACCATCGTTTGCCCACCACATTGGAGCTTTATAGTTTTAAATCCCACCACCTTCCCACGTCCCCATCTCAGGAATACTTTACCAATAACTGACTCTATTACTCACTCATATATTGTCCCATCACACACATGATTCTGTAAATTGGCACTAACACTTGGAACACTCATAAAGAAGACAGAGTTTTTCTCCCATTTGAGAAAACCTCTCTCTTGCTACAGCCCCACCATATCTATTTCCACCCCATGGTGTGTCGCCATATCACTGAAAAGCGCTGACAGCACAGTTTCCCCGCCTGCCTTCCACACGTGCATTACTCTCCTGAAGCTCCCTGTCTTCTCAGAGGCTGGGAGCCCCAGACCCCAAGGACCCCTCCGACGCTGCCCCTGCCATTACTCTCTCAGCTCAGGTAGGACAGGACATCCACCGCCATGCTGCTAGCCTCCTGGAATGCTGCTTCCCAGGCCCTCTGGTGACTTCCGATTTCACTCTGTTCAGTTACGCACATAGACACCTTATCACTGGGTTTCTTCACCACTCAGGAATCACTCCAGCTCTGAGGTCATGCCCTCTGATGTTGTCCTGTGGACTATACTCTTCCTGCTTGTCCACCTTTCCTCAGTCTTTCTTTACCTGCCTTTTTATCCCCCTAAGGATCACCCATATTTTCATCCTGCAAGTCCCTCCTGAAATCATTTTGAACTCTACACCCAAGGACAGCTCCCAAACCCTGGCTTCTCAATATTTTTCCGTCTCTGCCTATCAAGCTCCAACACTGAAGAAGCCACCACCTGGCCTCCTCTCACTCCCCTGGGCCATGCAGCGCTGCAGCGGGAGGCTGGGTAACTGTGTGCCTTGGCTCCTGGACAAGTTCGTCTCTGCTAACCTCCCGGCCCGTCAAGGCTGCTGCAGGAGCCAGTTATCCATCCCTCCCTGACATTGCAGCAGACTCCCCAGCCTAATCTTGCTCCTCTCCCCAAGTTCACAAACCCACCCCCACTTCCTTTACTCATGGTTGATGAATGCACTTCATAATTTATTGAGAATTTAACTCAATAATAACATTCTCACATTCTCTCCCCTTTTCCTCAGAATGTATCTATCTTCCCCCAGTGGATCTTTATTCAGAAATATTCTTCCTCTTTTCCAGACAAGCTTTCCCCCTGGACTCTAGATCCCTCAGCTTCCTGATTCCTGCTTGAATTTCCATTTTCCTGTCCTGAAACTTCTTTGCAATTATTAGTTTTATTGAGGTATAACTGATATAAACAAGCATATACACATTTAATTTATACATATTGATGAGATTGGACATACGCACACACCTGTGATACCATCACCACAACCAAGACAGCAAGGCACTAAAGATATGCACCACTTCCAAAAATATGAAAATATGTCCTTGTGTTCTTTTTTTTCTTCCCTTTTTTGTGTGAGAACATGAGTTCTATCCTCTTAACATATTTCAAAGAATATAACATCATGTGTTAACTCTATGTTGTATAAGATCTCTCTAGAACTTATTCATTCTGCAAAACAGAAACTATAACCACTGAAAAACAATTCCCCATTTTCCCCTACCCAAGTCCTTGGCAAACACCATTCTATTCCCTACTTCTATGAGTTTCACTATATTAGATAGTTCATATAAGTGAGATCGCGTAGTATTTTTGTCTTCCTGTGACTGGCTTATTTCACTTGGCATAATGTTCTAGGTTCATCTATGTTGATGCAAATTCCAGGATTTATTTTCTTTTCTAAGGCTGAATAATCTACATCATGTTTCTTTATCCATTCATCTTGTTTGGACATTTGGGTAGTGTCCATATTTCGGCTATTGTGAAGAATGCTGTCATGGACATGGTATACAGACATCTCTTCAGGTTCCTGATTCCAATGCCTTTGGATATGCATCTAGAAGTAGGATTGCTAGAAAATATAGTTCTATTTTTAATTTTTCAGCAACCTCCATACTGCTTTCCATAGTGACTACACCATGGTCGGTTCCTACCAACAGTGTGATACCCTGAGGGTTAGAAATGCTGAGCACCTTTTTACATACCTGGTGGCCATGTGTGTGTATACTTTGGAGAAATGTCTATTGAAGTTCTTTGCCAGTTTTTTAAATTAGGTTCTTTGGTTTTCTACTATTGAGTTATAGGAGGTTCTTATATGTTTTGGACATTAACCCTTTACCAGGTAGATGGTTTGTAAACAAAACGTTCTCTGCCTCTTCATAGCATGATGTGGAGATGGGGTCCAGTTTCTTCCATCTGCCTGCGGTGTGCCGTTTCCCAGCACCATTTGTTCAGGAGACTCTCCTTTCCCATTGTGTCATGTCCTGTACTGCCTCTTCCTCCACAAAACTCCTGAAAACCGAATTCACCCACTTAAAATAAAGCATGTGCTGTGCCTTGTGCCTTTCAGATTCCTGCCCCATCTCCTCCCTGCGTCCCTTCATGATCAGGAAGCTGCGTAGTGAAGTACGTGATCACCACTTCCATCTTGCCCTGCATCAGCCCTCAGCCTCGGACATCCATCCCCGCCCTCCACACCCTTGGGAGAGCAGGTGCAGTGTCTCCTTCACAGTTCTCATTCTTGTCACCTTCTCCAATGTGTTCTGCGATGACTTCCCACACCTCACTTTCTCTGATGTGACAAATGCAGGCTCTCCTGCCTCCTCACATCAGTCACTGGTTTTCTTCCTAGAGATCTCTGGAATCCTGCCCTTGGCCCTCCTCTCTTGCTACATTTCACCTGTGATTCTCAATGGGAAGGAACAGCCCTTTAAAACTGGGGCACTTTTGAGAGTGAAAGAAGTGCCATTAATAACTAGGTAGGGCAATAGGTGTCAAGCAGAACTGTCCTGGTCATCCTACCTGAGGTTTGTTTTAATGTAAAGCATGGATGGTCATGAAGGGAGAAGGTTGTGCTCACAGATCCCTAGAATCAGGAGGCACTGCCTGCCACTCAGGGCCACACAGGGAAGCACCAGGCTGGGGGGGGGGGGGGCACAGAGGGAGAAGGAAGATGTGGGCAAGAGCCTTTATTGTGTTTTCCATGGGAAAGGTTGGGCGAGGAAGGGTGATCAAGCTTAGGGCTGGCCAGTTTCAATAATTTTAGCAGGCTCTGGAACACAGGGGGGTCCCTAATTGTCTAATACTTGGCCTGGGCATGATTAAGGCAGGGGAATCGTGACCCAAATTGTGAGAGCCAATAAAGGAGGTGGTTGAGGTGTGGACTCTGAGTGGCTGGTTTGCATTTGAAAAGCACACTCTAGGGCAGTGGTTCTCAACCTTGACTGCACATTAGAATCACCTGGGAATCTTTTTAAAATCCTGATTTCTGGGCCTCATCCTCTGGAAATTCTGTTTCTTTATTATGGGGTGAGGTCACAATATTAGTAACAAAGAAACAGAATTTCCTTCCGGAGGATGAGGCCCAGAAATCAGGATTTTAAAAAGATTCCCAGGTGATTCTAATGTGCAGCCAAGGTTGAGAACCACTGCTCTAGGGTGAGTTGTTTAAGATATTCAGGAATTGGCTAGTCCTGGGTGGGGCAGCAAGGCCCCAAGATGTCAAAGCATCAGAATGCAGAAGATAAAAGACATGACTAATACAGGGATCTATCCAAGTCACTGGTGAGACTTTCCACCCTCCCCATACCTCCCGGGAAGAATGGGCACCCTTGTGAGCCAGAGCTGTGGATGCAGGTGCCACATCCCCACGTGTGAGAACCACTGCTTTGCACACCATCACCCCAACCCCCACCTCATGCTGACTGGACACACCTCATACCTGTTCTAATTTTGTATCTTAACTTCAGGTTCCCCTGTACCCCCAGTTGGAGTTTACCCTTCTGCCTGCTACTGCATTTACTCTCATCCTTTCCTTCACCTGGAACCCTTCCTCTTCCCATTCCACCTACCAAAGACCCAGCTTTCGTCCAAGGTACCTCTAGAATGCTGTTTCCTGGGAACTCATCTCGGTCTCCTCCCCCAGGCTGGGCCCTCCCAGCATGTCCTCAGCCTCCTTCGGTCCAGTACATCTCTCCTGTCAGCGTGTGAGCTTTCTCTCCGGTTCATCTCGGGGGAGCAGGGAGCACAGCCACGCTGCTCTTAGATCGGATTTGGCTGCATCCCCCAGAGTAATGCATGTATTTTAATGTGCCAATGCGTTACTTCCTGGCAACATATTGAAATGAGAACAGGAGCCTTTGGGAAACATGATGTCTTCACTAGTGTTTCCCAAATGTATTACAGGAAACAGGCTTCCTGGGCCAGTAACAGGCATTATGCAGAATAAACAAGGGTGACACTGGGTACACAAAGTTAGTTTTGTCAAACTGCAACACTTCTCACAGTTAGGTAGCAAGGAACCTTTAATAAAGACAGTCTTCCCAAAGGGAGAAAAAGGGTGTTTAGAGAGCTGGTCTTTTGTTTTCTTTGGGGGGTTTTTGCTTGTTTTTCAGCTTACTTGGCCTTTTATTTTTCTCAGACCTTTGGGTCTGGTGGTTTTAAAAAACACCACTATTGTCTGAGAGAAGTGCTCTCGGGAGGCTGGGGCCGTTCGTAAGCAGGTGGGGCCTCCCGCGCCTGCATGTCACATCAGCCGCACCATCACCTGTCTCACTGGCGTGCAACAAGTGCCTATGTCCAGAGAAGCTAATGTGTCCCACCTGCTCCCACTCTTCGATCGCCCCTGGGACATGAGCTGGGCCAGTCCTTCCCCCCTCTCCCTCTCCAGTCAGCTAATCAGCTGGTGGTTTCCTGAATACAGCCTGCTGTTTCTCACCTCTATCCCTTTTCACACTACTTGCTTCATCTGAATATATATATTATAAAACCTAATATATGTAAAGCTCTCCTGCCCTCCACACTATTTCCAACCCCCATTCTCCTGAAATCACCCATGACCTTCACTCCAAGACGAAGACCCAGCCCTTATCTTCCAGGAAGAGCTCTCAGTTCCCACTGGAGCCTGTGAGCTCAGCCCTGCTCATCCTCAGCTCCTGCCTCCACCCTCACACATCCAGTGCCGGTCTTCTCCCAGGTCCCCTCACAGCTTGCTCTCCATGTCTTCTCCCAGGTCCCCTCACACAGCTTACTCTCCCACATCTTCTCCCAGGTCCTCTCACACAGCTTACTCTCCCACATCTTCTCCCAGGTCCTCTCATGCCACTTGCTCTATGTACCACCTGTTGCAGGCAGCTTGGTTTCTGTGGGGCAGTCAGCTTCACCCTCAGCAAAGTTCCTCTTACTCATCCTGCAGACGTGGCTCAGACACCATGGCACTCATGAGTCCCTGAACCCCAAGAATAGGCTGGTTCCTTTGACCTAGGTCCTCCTGGCACCCTCTTCCTTTCATACTTCTCATCTTCCCAAATAGTCATTGTGAGATTTTCACTACATACAATCTTCCTGATGAGTTTAAAAGCACCATGTGGACAGGAACAACTACTTCTGCATATTAGGTTGCCCTTGACACTTAGGAAATGCTCAATAATATTTACTAAATGAAAGAAAAGGAAAAAAGAGAAAGTGAATGAAAGTTTTAAAGCTCATATTTGGAAATTGATCTGTGGAAGCTGTAGCTTTGCAAAGATTCTCTCCCTGAACAAATATTAGTTGAGCTCCTTTGAGCCTCTTCTTTGACTTGAGGCCTTGCCTTTGGCCTGCTGAGCCCAGTTCATTGAGACTCTCCCTCTTGACCCTCACCTTTATATTTAGTCAAGTTTCTCATCCCCATCCCAACTGCCAATATCTAATAAAGTGCCCCTCACTAATTTTCTGCTACTGTACCCTTTGGCTATAAATCTCAATTGCCAGCACTCTTTGCTCTGTTGGGAGTTGAGCTCGATTCTATAGTGAAGTAGCTCAGATAAAACCTGGCTTGCTGTTTTGACAAATGTCAGTTTGCTTTCCCTTTGACAGGCCAGGGGTATACACACTTAGACCTATAGGTTTCCTGTCGCTGCCTTGGGAAAGTCCTAGGCATTGCAGGCTATTGTCTTCATATTGGTACATGGACATGCTGCTCACTCAGACTTCCAAGCAAGGGCTTTGGTGAAGGATCAGAGGTGACTGTCACCCTGTGATGCCTGCCAGTCAGGTCACCCTGGTTTATAGTGGGGTGTCAGCACTGCAGTCAGAAGCATCTTCCTTCATGACTCAGAACTGAGGCTGGGCCCACACAGCCTGCAGCAGCCAAATGTTGCTGATCTGAGTTTATCCTGTTGGCCCTCAGGCTGCCAGACTCAAAGCTGGCTTCTCTAAAATCAGATGGCAAGGGAACTGGGGCGAAGAAAGAGAGCGAGCACTGGCCCAGCAGCTAGCGGCTGTGCTTGGCTCTAGGCTAAGCACTCCTCCAATCCTGACAGCAACTTCCGTGAATGTGTCTCATCACTGTCTCACAGCTGGTGCTCGCTCCACAGGCCTCTCAATACTCATTAGCCCAGCCCAGCTCCTTCCTAGCCTGGCACTGCTCCCCCGGAAAGGGGAAGCTGCCTGTCTTCTTAAGGACCAATCCAGGATTGGCTTAGAATTGTCACTTTATCCACATTTTCTTGATCAAGGCAAGTCAAAGATGCAGCCCTGAGCCAAAGTTCTGGGGCTGGTGATTCTCTGACAGTGAAGCAGTGCAGGGGGAGGACAGGAACTGATGGCCGCCCCCTCAGAGGCACTTACTGTCCACTCGGAACCTGGCGCTCCACCTTGGGAAAGAGTCTAGGTCAGTGTTCTGCTCACTAAGGCAAGGAAACAGCATCGGACACCTGTGTGACCAGGGACAGGAAATGCATTACACTGGACACCTGAGCCAGGTACAGATGCTGACAGACTCTGAAAGTGATGAGAAGATTCATTACTGAATTCCAGGACCAACTTACACTCACTCACAGTGGCCCACATGCCACAGATCCAAGACGCCCTGGAGAAGCACCGAGGCCTTTCCATGCTCTGGCTGCTCCAGAGCCTGGCGACCTGCAGCAACGGCTGTTCTCTGCGCGTGCTGGTGAGGCCAGCGGTGTGAGGACATGTTAGACTACAAACCTCACCTTCCCAAGTTCCCAGAACGGAGCCGCAGAGGCAAAAACACCTCCTAGTTGTTCTCATTCCCCAGATGGCTGTTTTATGATGTGTTAAGCTTGGGAGAAAGAAGAAAATTCCTCTAGCTGTGAGTTGTCCCAGCTGACAGCACTGACTTATGGTCTGCTGAGTGCCAGCAGCATGCTCAGCTCCGCCACGACTGGAAGAGGCGGCCAGGGCGCTGCACCCCAGCACAGGCATGGCCTTCACGGCCTCCAGGCTGAGGGTCCTCCCGTGTGGGCGTGGCTCCCCATGTGCTGGACCTGCCTTCAAGTGCTTTGAGCTCTTGGCCTGCTGTCCAGTCACCGAGTTGCTAATGGTTCATTAGAAGGTCTCAGAGGGAGGGCCCATTTCCTGGAGATTCTTTGGCTTGAGCAATGGCCTTCCACGTGGGAAGCCCTGTGGGCACCTGTTCCTGGCCTCAGACCCCTGCCACCTGCCCCTCGTGGTGCCTGGGCCCAGGTGATAAGGGCCTGTCTGTCCCAGAGACTCACTCAGAGGCCTCAAAGGAGACTTTGCCAGCTCCCCCACTTGCAGACCGGACGTGAGTGGGGTGCAGTGGGAGGCTGGGGCAGGGCTGCTGGAAGGAAACCATTTAGAAGTGGCTGCAAAGGGTCGGACTCGGCCATGCCGACCACTGGTCTCCTGACTTCTCCTGCCGGTGCACATCCCCCTCAGCTCACTGCGGACGCTCTCCGGAGCTTCCCGTCACTCTGGGTCAGTCCCGGCTGGAGACAGGTGACCATTCCCACTTCCTGCGGCTTCCACCTCCACTTCCTGCGTCTTCCACTCCCACTTCCTGCGGCTTCCACCCCACTTCCTGCGCTGCTTCAGGAAGCTGCTCTTAGCAGACCCTGAGCCGCACCATCGTGCTGGTATCGGGCTCCGGGCGGTGCAGCCGGCTGGGTAGCAGCGGGGGCCACGCAGGAGCCTCCTCCAGCCTCCAGTCCAAGCAGAAAGGACTTGCAGAAGACGCAGCCTCCACCCCCCACACCTGGCCCTCGGCTGCCCAGGCCCCTGGAGGTGTGCCCACTGCGCTGTGGCCTGTAGCGCTCTCTCTAAACAGCGGCCATGCCGGGGCTTTCACAATTTGTTGCTAAAACAGCCGAACCACCACTGAGCCTGTTGGGTAAATGGCGCAAAAGGCTCTTGATGCAGGGTGGCCCCGCCCTTCATGTGTCCAAGAGGCAGAAAGCCCAAGTGCGCTTTTCATAGAGGAATGAGGAATGAATGACTGAGGAATGAATGAAGGAGGAATGAATGAAGGAGGAATGAATGATGGAGGAATAAATGAAGGAGGAATGAATGATGGAGGAATGAATGAAGGAGGAATGAATGGAGGAGGAATGAATGGAGGAGGAATGAAGGAGGGAGGAATGAATGAAGGATGAATGGATGAAAGAGGAATGAAGGAGGGAGGAATGAAGGAGGAATGAATGAAGGAGGAATGCTCGCGGTGAAACACTGTGAAAGTCATGGCACTTTTCCCCAGGGGAGGGCATGTTTGAGTGGAAGCCACCTGGACAGTGCAGAGTCAGGAGCTGAGGCTGCCTGGTGCCTCCCAGGAAAGACACCCCAAAGCTCATTCTGCAGGGAGGTGCCTGGAGAGCCATGCTGCTGGCCAGCGGCCTCGGATCCGCTCGGTCTGTGAGGGACCAGCAGCTGCTTCCACCGAAGGGAGCTCCGCGACCCACCGGGCCACCTGGGGAGGGGCACCCGCACCAACCACACCCACGGAGGACCCTTTGTGTGGGCCACCAGGCCACAGTCCACAGCCAGGAGAATGGGCTGCCCACAGCAGGACGAAGGGCTTGTCTGTCCTGCCAGTCCCCGCGGGTTCTTGCTTTAGGTGGTTCTGGGAGGTGGGTGGGGTGGGGGGGAAAGGGGGAGCTGTGCCCTGGCCAGGCTCCAGGGAGAGCGAGGCTCTGGGTCATGGCAGCCCCGCCAGCTCCCTCCAGTGGCACACAGGGCAGGGCTTCCACACTGGAGCAACCACACCAGGAGAGCAGAATGACATGACGGGCTGACATACCCTGGGACTTACTTTATTTTTAACTGGTAACCTTTGGCTCATCTGTTATTGGCAGGACCTGCTGGCCAAACAGAAACTCCAAACGTAGAAAGGCTTAGTTTAGCAGAGCTTTCCCCAAACACTTTATGCACACAGCAGCGGGAGGCACAATGGTGGCATACATTCGTCACCACTAGCCCGCGTGTCTTGAAAAGTGGCCTGAGAGATGGGACCAGCATTATTGAGTGCTACCTCCTAACAGCTCATCGGCATCACAGAATGAAATGCCAATGTGTCTCTTTTCATCCCAGGAAAAGGAAGGCTCCTGAGGGCCTCTGGGAAGATGCTTCAGCTTGGCCCTGTGGGGCACTGGCTTCTCTAAGAGCAAGCGTGCCTGTGGCACCAAACACCAGGGAAACGCACCGGAAAATCAGGTACTGGCATCACCCACGCATCCAGAAATGTGAACTACTTGAAACTGAGGAGCAGGGACCTGCCCAGAGGGCTGCATTTCAAAGGGGGAAGGAAGGACTGTAGAAACGAGAGATCCTAGAGGGAAGAAAGGAAAAGGCAGCTGAAGAATACTCACTAGGCGAGAATTAGGGTCTCACAAACGGACTAAAGGAGAGAGGGGCCCTCAAAAAATCAAACCAACAGGTTATGGGAGAGGCAAGGGTGTTTAAAAGTGAGTCGACAGTGCCTGGGAAAAATTCTTCCTCCTTGATCCAACCCAGACCTTTTTGTCTTCCTGCTGGTTGACCATTAATCAGTTAAATAGAACAATGGAATTCACTCACTATCATTTTTATAAGAATTATGTTTTCAACACAATAGATTCCCCCATGACAATATTCAATGCCAAGAGAACATAAGTGGAACGATGGCCACAAAACCCTCCATGTGAGAAAAGAAAGACACGGGAACTTGATGCTTAGCCAATATGTCACAAATGCACACAGGGGTTTTCAGGTTTGCCAGAAATCAAGGACTAGAGCAGCAGTCGTCAACCGGTGGTCCATGAGGTCCGAAAGGTTGGCGACCGCTGGACTATAGGACCTGTACATTCACCTGGAAAACATTATTTCAGAGGATGAACTCTAATCATCCCAGTGGACTTTCTAGATGCCCTCTAAAGACATAAAAAGCAAGTTGCTGTTACATTCAGATATTTAATTCACTCACCCTTCTCGCCAGTCACAGCTTCACACCAGAGGCTGAGAATGTGATGGCATTTGCACGTGCAAGTTTCCCTTAGGGCCCTTCAGATGCTAATCTGCACTGGGAACTCTAAGGGCATCTAGAGTGGAACGTATTTGGGAACTACCTCCCAAACTTCTTTGGTCAAAGAGCCCTTCTCTTATTGACTCTCCCATAGGACTAGTTTCTGCAGAACATGCATAGCATCTCATGATAAAACATTCATGACATAAACCAATGCCTATGGTATGAGTAATCTCCCAAAATATGGGTATTCCGTGGGGAGGAAGGAATCCCTTCTCCACGCAGTCATCCTCCATTCTTCCTTTACTGAGGACCTGTCGGCATCCTGCCAGGTAAGAGCACTCAGAACAGAAAATAGCAAGGATGAGCCTTTGACAGCTCATGGGCAAGTCATCAATAAGGACGGACACGATGCTGTTTGCCTGGAAGCCCACATTCGCTGTGAAATGTGTCCAGCGCCTCACAAAGGGGCACCTGCTTCCTAACTTCACTCACATTTGCTGGGAGAGGGCCATGGGCGGAAGGTGACACTGCCCGGGCCCTGCTCAGCAGGCCGGTGTGTGGTGGGGTGGGAGAAGCATCAGGAGACACGCAGCTGTGTGAATGTCCATGGCGTGGCTGTGAGCCACCAGAGCGGGTGAGTGGAAGCAAACGGAGAGACTAGAAGCACATCTGTGTGACTTACCAGGAGCAGAAGCCACAGAAAAAGGCAGACTTTAGCCAAAGCTCCTCAGCTCAGATCTATGCGGGATCCCCCGCCCGCCTCCTGCTCTGCTTTTCCTGGAGCCCACTCTGCTTCCCCAAGGGAAACCCTCTCACCGCACCCCTGGAGCCACCCTGTCCTCCTCATCACAGTGACGAGCTGAGGCTGCATTTCCTCACTAACACCGCGGAGGACACCCAATAGGGCATTTCAGGCTATGTGTCCGTATGGTACTATTTTGCTTCACTTTTCCAGTTTATCATTCCATCTACTCATCCTCAACTTGACACCTGGAGGTCTAGGAAAACTCAGGCCTCCCTGCCAGACCCCTTCCTGCCCACCTTGGCAGTCTTTTCCCTCCCCCGAGGGCTCTCCCCGACACAACATGACCTGAGACATTAGGGGCCCAAATGCCATGGCAAGGGGTAGAGCGCCACTTGGCTCCAGTGGGCAGGCCCCCATCCTCGCATCTGTGTGAGGTTTCTACCTGCGGGAAAGCTCCCATGTGGCCCGGGGACGCTGACTGGCCGTGCTTCTTCCTAGGCTAGGGGCTGGCTGCCCGTGACCAGGCACCTCTAGCCAGAGCACCGTGCTCTGCGGGAGGTTATTGCCATTTCTGTTTGCCGTGTGAGGTATTTTTACACACATCGGGTGTATGAGAGGATTGTTTCTGGATTGCTAACATCTCAGCAGTGATCCTGAGCAGAAAGGATATGGACAGAAAATTCTCAGGTGCTCTCAGGGTATGATTAACCAAATCTGCTCTGTCCATAACTGAGAGAAAAGTTAAGAATCGGCACCAGTGAGGAAGACCTGCGCTCCTGCAGAAGGGGACACAGTCGTTGGCTGGGCAGCATCCACGCCTGCCTGGCAGTGGAATCGGCCCCTTCCGCTCCCACCCACATTCCAGAAGTCAAGGCAGGCTTGACCGCAGAGGAGAACAGCTTCACTCTCAATGGCTGTCTGCTGCAAGTCTGCCCTCCCTATCCACGAGCAGAGGAAGGCAATTCCCTTCTATTTCTAGTTTGCTAAGAACTTTCTATTCTTTTTCAAAATCAAGAGAGGATACTAAATTTTGTAACTTTTTTCTGTATCTATTACAGGGTTTTCCTCTTTAATCCGTTAGTGTGATGAATTACATTCATTGATTTATCAAATTGATCTCACATTCCTAGAAGAAACCCCAACTTGATCATGAAATATCATTTTTAAATGAAAAAAAAGTATAAGCTTTGAAAGGGACAAAAAGGATTACTTGGTATTCTTAATAGAAAACAAGGAGTTTTCTCATTTTAGGTTTTCTGATTTTGTGGGAATTGTCTTTGAGCTATTTTACAGTGCTGTGAATTGTTGATAGCTGGTAGCAATGCAAATGATTCCTATCTGTAGATAGGCAGTTAACTCTACCCAGGGAAGGAACAATTAATTCTTCCTAAAATTCATGGTAAATGTCAGTTTATCATCTATTTTTAAATTTCAGGATTTATGTGTGGCTTTAAAATTTTTCCTGTGAACCAGTCATGAGTTTCCTCATTAACTGATGAATTAAATATTTGGTGTATGTATGTTAAATATTGTAAGTCATAATGATACTTTAAAAATTATCTTCTGGCAGTTTATTTCTGGATTCAATTTGCTGTACTTTGTTTAGGATGTATGCATACGTTTTAGAGTGAAACTAACCTGCCATCTTCTCACAGTTTCCATTTGGGGTTTTGGTATGAACTGTTTGCTAAAAAATCCCCCCCCCCCCAAATAATTATATAAGGTTGGAGTCCTAATTAATTATATTTTAGAACTTGCAGTGGAGCTACCTGAACTTGAAGTGTTTATTGTAGAATGGTTTGAATTATGAATTAGTTTCTTTGAACTTTTAGACCTATTATAGTTTTCTATTTCCATTGTGTGGTTTTGGCACTTTTCTAGGAATCTGTCCATTTCAAATTTATTGGCATAAACTTTTTCATAAACTATTCCATTTTTTTTAAGTCTTCAGTAATGAAATAAGTTTTTTTTTTCTCATTCTGCTATTTATTTGTGACGTCTCTCAGAACCCCACTGGGGGCAGCTTTTTAAAAATATATATATATTTTTTACTGATTTCAGAGAGGAAGGGCGAGGGATAGGGAGAGAGAGATAGAGACATCAATGATGAGAGAGGAATAATTGACTGGCTGCCTCCTGCAGGCCCCCTACTGGGGATCAAGCCTGAAACCCAGGCATGTGTCCTGACCAGGAATTGAACTGTGACCTCTTGGCTCATAGGTCGTCACTCAACCACTGAGCAACACGGCTGCGCTGAAACCAGCTTTGGTCAAGCCAAGTCTATTCTCCATGTTGCATATTTGTTATCTGTGTCATTGATTCCAATCTGAACTCTATTACTTCCTTCTATTTTACTTTGGTTTAATTTTTATATTCTTTAGCTTCTTGAAAGTGATGCTTCTTTAGCTAATTTTGTCCTTTTCTAATATTTATGGCTATAAATTCCTCTCTATATACTGCTTTACTGTCTCAAAACATTTTTAAATGTACTACTATCATTATCAATTTAAAGCATTTCCATTTTGATTATATTTTTCCTTTGTCTCATTATTTATTTAAGTTTCAAATATATGGGGCTTTTCCAGCTATCATTCTGTTACTAATTTCTAGCATAATTGCACTTGATTTAGGAACCACACTGCATATTACTTCAATACTAGAGGCCCGATGCACAAAATCCATACAAGAGTAGGCCTTCCTTCCCCCAGCTGCCGGCACCAGCTTCCCTCTGGCACCTGGGACCTGGGCTTCCCTCACAGCCCCAGCTTCGTCTGGAAGGATGTCCAATCTAATAATTAGCATATTATGCTTTTATTATTATAGACTAGAGGCCTGGTGCACAAAAATTTGTGCACTCGGGGGGAGGGTCCCTCAGCCTGGCCTGTGTCCTCTCGCAGTCTGTGACCCCTCGGGGGATGACCACCTGCTGGCTTAGGCCTTCTCCCCAGGGGATTGGGCCTAAGCTGGCAATCAGATATCCCTCTGGCAGCCCAGCAGCCGTTGGGGGATGTCCACTTGCCAGGGGGAGCAGACCTAAGCTGCAGTCGGACGTCCTTAGTGCTGCTGAGGAGGCAGGAGAGGCTCCCACCACCACTGCTGTACTGGCAGCCATCAGCCTGGCTTGTGGCTGAGCAGAGCTCCCCCATGTGGGAGCGCACTGACCACCAGAGGGCAGCTCCTGCATTGAGCATCTGCCCCCTGGTGGTCAGTGTGTGTCATAGTGACCAGTCATTCCCAGTGGTTCTGCTGTTAGGGTCAGTTTGCATATTACCCTTTTACTATATAGGATAGAGGCCTGGTGCACGAATGGGGGCCAGCTGGTTTGCCCTGAAGGGTGTCCCGGATCAGGGTGGGGGTCCCACTTGGGTGCCTGGCCAGCCTGGGTGAGGGGCTGATGGCTGTTTGCAGCTGGTCACACCCCTTCAGGGTGGGGGTCCCCACTGGGGTGCCTGGCCAGCCTGGATGAGGGGCTGATGGCTGTTTTCAGGCTGGCCATGCCCCCTTTAGGGTGGGGACCCCACTGGGGTGCCTGGCCAGTCTGGGTGAGGGGCTGAGGGCCATTTTCAGGCTGGCCGGCGACTGAAGCTCCCAGCCTCTTTTTTTCTTTTTTCTAATTCTGGGATTTATTTACCTTCTATAATTGAAACTTTGTTGCCATCACTGGAGCTGAGAGCCAGCTCCTGCTTGCTGCAGCTCTGAGGCCACGGGCTGCTGAAAGCAGGTATCTGGGGTTTGTTTAGCTTCTATAATTGAAACTTTGTTGCTTTCGGAGCTCAGAGCCAGGCCATGGCAGGCAGGGAACCTTGGCTTCCTCCATCACTGGAGCAAGCAAGCCTCCTGCTCCCTTCAGCTGCGTGGCTGCCGGCCGCCATCTTTGTTGGTGGTTAATTTGCATATCACCCTGATTAGCCAATGGGAAGTGTAGCAAAGGTATGGTCAATTACCCTTTTTGTCTTTTATTAGATAGGATTTTTGACATAATTTTAAATTTGCTTTATGGCCCCAAGAATGAGCATTTCAGTGTGTGGGGGCATTCTGGAGTGTGTGAGCATTTTGGTGTGTCTCAGGAGAGCTGGAAAGAGACACTCTGCAGTATCCCTCTGCAATGTGTGCAGTGTTCTATATGTGCCCTTTGGTCAATTGGCACATGTTGTTCTCCTGTAGTCTCATTATTTTCTTCTTTCTTTCTTTCTTTCTTTCTTTTCTTTCTTTCTTTCTTTCTTTCTTTCTTTCTTTCTTTCTTTCTTTCTTTCTTTCTTTCTTTCTTTCTTTCTTTCTTTCTTTCTTTCTTTCTTTCTTTCTTTCTTTCTTTCTTTCTTTCTTTCTTTCTTTCTTTCTTTCTTTCTTTCTTTCTTTCTTTCTTTCTTTCTTTCTTTCTTTCTTTCTTTCTTTCTTTCTTTCTTTCTTTCTTTCTTTCTTTCTTTCATATTTTACTTTATTTGGCTTAAACAACAAACTTATTTTCTCACATATCTGGAGCCAAAAGTCAAAGATCAAGGTGTCGGCAGGGTTGGTTTCTGAGGCCTCTCTCCTTGGCTTGTGGATGGCTGTCTCTCCCTGTGCTCACAGATTTTTGTCAGAGCTTTCTGTTAATAACTAAAAGAGATAGGTTAAAATCCCCAACTATTACTTTGTACTTGTTTCTTTACATTTTTCAATTGTTATTTATATGCTTCTTTTATTTGTATATATGCCTTATATATTTTAAAGTCTTATTGGGTGGACACAAATTTAGACTGGTCATATATTTCCAGGGGACTTCTCTAATGATGCTTTTAGCCTGAATTCCATTTTGTCTAAAAGTAATATACCACACCAGCTTTCTTTAGGCTAGCTTTGGAATCCATTTTTAGACTCCTTCATATTCAACCTTCTTGTATTTTTGTTTTAGATTTCTTGATATTCTTCATTTACCTTGAGCATCTGATCCACTTATAATGTATTGTAATTACTGATATTTTGGGGCTTCAATTTTCTTTTTATGTGCTTTTAATTTGTACCTTTCCTTATGTTTCTTTTTCTTTACTAACCTGCCCATGTGTTACCTTCTCTTTGTGGAAATTATACACTCTTTTACTGTTCTTTGAACAGCTATAATAGAAATTATAAGAAGCATTTTAAGGTTATTAAAACCTAATATTGATAAATTTACCCTTTTCTTAAGTAATTCAAGGACCTTAGAATATTTTAAAAACATTTATATCCCTCTTGACCAATATGCCAGTGTTATAATGTATTTTATATCAATATTTTAATAAAAAATTTTAACTTTATTTTTATTGTAGACACTATTACAGATGTTCCCATTTCCTCCCCTCAATTTCCCCATCTCCATCCAGCCCTTGCCACCCTCTTCCCCCTGTCCATCACACATGTAGTCTGTGTATATGTTATGTATATAAGTTTCTTGGCCAATCCCTTCACCTTATTTCATCCAGTCCCCATGCCCACCTCCCCTCTGACAGCTTTTAGTTTGTTCCATGTATGCATGCCTCTGGATCTATTTTGTTCATCAGTTTATTATGTTCATTAGATTCTACATAAAAGTGAGATCATATGGTATTTGTCTTTCTCTGACTGGTTTATTTCACTTAGCTTAATACTCTCCATCCATGCTGTTGCAAAGAGTAAGAGATCATCTTTTTTACTGCTGCATAGTATTCCACTGTGTCTACTGATGGCTACTTGAGCTGTTTCTATATCTTGGCTCTTGTAAATAATGCTGCAATGAACATAGGGGTGCATATATTCTCTGATTGGTGTTTTGGATATATTCCCAGAAATGGGATCACTGGATCAAAAGGCAGTTCCATTTTTAATTTTTTGAGGTTTTCCTTACTGTTTTCCACAGTGGCTGCAACAGTCAGCATTTCCACTAAAAGTGTACAAGGGTACCACTTTCTCCACATCCTCACTAGCACTTGTTGTTTGTTGATTTATTGGTGGTAGCCTTCTGGCAGGTGTGGGGTGATACCTCATTGTAGTTTTAATTTGCATCTCTCTGATTGATTAGTGACGTGAGCAATTTTTTCATATATCTATTGGCCAACCAAATGTTTCTATTCAGGTCCTTTGCCTATTTTTTATTGGATTGTCTACCTTTTGTTGAGTTGTATAAGTTCTTTATATATCTTAGAAATTTGCCCCTTTTTAGATGTATCATTGGCAAATATGTTCTCCTATATGGTGGATTTCTTTTCATTTTGTTGATGGTTTCTTTTGCTGTGCAGAGCTTTTTAGTTTGACATAGTCCCATTTGTTTATTTTTTCTTTGTTTCCTTGGCCTAGGAGATATACTGACAAAAAATACTGCTATGCGAGATGTCTGATATTTTACTGCCTGTTTTTTCTAGGATTTTTATGTTTTTGCAACTTAACATTTAAGTCTTTTATCCATTTTGAGTTTATTATTATGTGTGATGTAAGTTGGTGATCTAGTTTCATTTTTTTGCATGTACCGGTCCAATTTCCCCGACATCATATATTGAAGAGACTGTCTTTACTTCATATGTCTTGGCTCCTTTGTCAAATATTAATTGACCATAATGATGTGGTTTGATTTCTGGGGTCTTTGCTCTGTTCCATTGTTCTATATGCCTGTTCTTATGCCAGTACTGTTTTGATTCCCAGGCTTGTAATATAGTCTGTTATTAGGTAGCATGATATCTACAACTTTGCTCTTCTTTCTCAATATTCCTGAGAATGATATTCCAATCAACTGAGCTACCCACAAAGGCAATACCAAGAATTTATTTTTAGTAAAATTAGTGAAGTTTGAAAAGAAAAATATCCTTTGGCATCTATACAAAGAGTGTGAAGAAAATAAAATCAGGTTATCATGCTTTTGTACAATAACACTTTATGACAGAAAATAGGAGTAATATATTCAAGATTTTCAAGGAAAGAAAATATGATTCAAGTATTTAATATCTAGTAAAATGTATCATGATGTACAGAGGGTGCAGATGAATGTCAACATGCAAGAGGTCAGAGAAAACTATTTCTAAGAAGCCTTCCAAGGGAATCTACTAGAAAACATTTTTGAGATATCAATGCTTAGAGAATTACTGACATAATGGTATTTTATATTTATATTTATATATAAATATATATATATATAGTTTTATATAATGTTTTTTATAAATATATACATGTAAAAGAGTTAAAAGGGATAAATTATAATATGCAAATGATTATATCTACCTCATTAATATAATTATTTTAAAATGGGTAAGAATGATATAATCCAAGAAAAAAAAGTTTAAGTGTTTTTGGTAGTTGGTAATTGGTCTTTTATATTTAAGTGCAATGTAACAAAATGCCACAAGGTTAGTGGATTAAAACAATAGAAATGTCTCATCTCACAGTTTCCTGAGTCAGGATCCAGGCACGGCTGGCTGGGTCCTCTGCCCGGGGTCTCTCCAGGCTAAAATTGTGGCCAGCCTGCTGCATGCCCATCTAGGGCTCCTTCAGGCTCAGCAGAATCTTGGGCTTTGTGTTTGTGACACTGAGGTTCCTGTTTCCTTCAGGGTTGTGAGCAGGAGGAAGAAATTGAAAACCTATTTGAGAAAATAATGACAGAAAACTTCCCCTAAATTTTAGACATACAAATCCACAAAGCACAGAGAGTCCCAAACAAGATGGCCCCAAAGGAGCTCATCCAAGACACATCATAATTAAAATGCTAAGGGTTAAAGACCAAGAGAAAATTTTAAAGGCAGGAAGAGAAAAGCAGTTAGTTACTTACAACAGAGGTAGGTAACTACTGTCAGCTAATTTCTCAAAAGAAACTTTGCAGGCCAGAAAAGAGTGACAAGAAATATTCAAAGTGATGAAAAGCAAGGATCTACAATAAAGATTACTCTACCCAGCAAAGCTATCATTTAGAATTGAAGTTCAGATAAAGAGCTTCCCAGACAAGAAAAAGGTAAGGCATGTATCACCAGTAAACCAGCATTACATGAAATGTTAAAGGATCTTCTTTAAGAAGAAGGAAAAGATAAATAATATGAACAATAAAATGACAATACATATCTATCAACAATTGAGTCTAAAAACCAAAATAAATGAACAAGGATTCTTCTAATGAAAAAATAAACTAATGAATAAAATAGAATCAGAGGCATGAATCATGGAACAGACTGAAGAAACTCAGAGAGGAAGGGTTAAGGAAGGTGGAAAGAGATTAAGTAAATAACTTATGTGCATAACCCAGGGAAATAGACAATAGGGTGGTGAAGGCCTGAGGTGGGGTAGGATCCTGGCGGAGGGAGGCAATGGGGAGGAGAGGCCAGAGACATCTGCAATAATCTCAACAATAAAGATTTTTTAAAAGGAAGGAAGGTGCAGAGGGAGAAAGGAAGAAAGAATGGAAGGAGAAAAGAGAAAAACAGAATGAATAAATAATACATGGTGGGAAAAAGAAAATAAATTACTAAGACTTATATGAAAATAAAGCCTACAATGTTTATATCTGAGAAGATTTGGTCTAACATGTTAAGTCCATTAAGCACATAAAACTTTTTAAATATGTATTTAAAGTTGAAAGGTAATAAATGCATATATGATTATATTTAAACTAGAGGCCCGGTGCACAAAAATTTGTGCACTCAGGGTTGGGAGAGGAGGTCCCTCAGCCTGGCCTGTGCCCTCTCACAGTCTGGGACCCATCAGGAGATAATGACCTGCTGGCTTAGGCCTGCTCCCGGGTGGCAGAGGGCAGGCCCAATCCCTAGGTGCAGCCCCTGGTCGGGCTCAGAGCAGGGCCAATTGGGGAGTTGGGGCACCGCCCCCTGTCATGCACGGAGCAGGGCGGATTGGGAGGTTGCGATGCCACCCTCAGTCACGCTCAGGGTAGGGCCGATTGGGGGGTTGGGGCACCACCCCCTGTCACACTCAAGGCAGGGTCCATAGGGAGGTTGCAGCGCCACTCCTGTCATGCACAGAGCAGGGCCCATCAGGGGGGTTGGGGCTCTGTACCCTGTCACACACAGAGCAGGGCCGATCAGAGGGTTGGGGCTCAGCACCCTGTCACACTGATCCCGGTGCTGGGAGGCCTCGCTGCTCTGCTGATCCCAGGGCCAGGACGCCTCTCGGCTCCCCTGATCCCTGGCCTGGAGGCCTCTCGGCTGCTGATAACCATGGCCTGTAGGCCTCTCGGCTCCGCTGATAACTGGGGCCTGGAGGCCTCTCGGCTCCGCTGATCTCTAGCCAGGAGGACTCTCGGCTGCTGATAACCTGGCTGGGAGGCCTCTCGGCTCCGCTGATCGTGGGGCCTCCGACTCCACTGATCACGGGCCTGGAGCAGGCCGGGAGGCCTCTCGGCTGATCACCGGGGGCAGGAGGCCTCTGGACTCTGCTGATCACCGGGGCTGGGAGGCCTCTCGGCTCCGCTGATCAACTGGGCTGGGAGGCCTCTCGACTCTGCTGAAAACCTGGGCTGGGAGGCCTCTCAGCTCTGCTGATCACCTGGGCTGGGAGGCCTCTCGGCTCCGCTGATCACCGGGGCTGGGAGGCCTCTCGGCTCCGCAGATCACCGGCTGGGAGGTCTCTGGACTCCGCTGATCACCGGGGCTGGGAGGCCTCTCGGCTCCGCTGATCGCGGGGCCTCCGACTCTGCTGATCACGGGCCTGGAACGGGCCTCTGGACTCCGCTGATCACCGGGGCTGGGAGGCCTCTCGGCTCCGCTGATCACCGGGGCTGGGAGGCCTCTTGGCTCCGCTGATCACCTGGACTCCGCTGATCACCTGGGCCGGGAGGCCTCTCAGCTGATCACCGGGGCCGGGAGGCCTCTGGACTCCGCTGATCACCGGGGCTGGGAGGCCTCTCGGCTCCGCTGATCACCTGGGCTGGGAGGCCTCTGGACTCCGTTGATCACCGGGGCTGGGAGGCCTCTCGGCTCCGCTGATCACCGGGGCTGGGAGGCCTCTGGACTCCGCTGATCACTGGGGCCGGGAGGCCTCTCGGCTCCGCTGATCGCGGGGCCTCCGACTCCGCTGATCACGGGCCTGGAGCGGGCCGGGAGGCCTCTTGGCTGATCACCGGGGCCCGGAGGCCTCTGGACTCCGCTGATCACCGGGGCTGGGAGGCCTCTCGACTCTGCTGATCACCGGGGCTGGGAGGCCTCTCGGCTCCGCTGATCGCGGGGCCTCCGACTCTGCTGATCACGGGCCTGGAACGGGCCTCTGGACTCCGCTGATCACCGGGGCTGGGAGGCCTCTCGGCTCCGCTGATCACCGGGGCTGGGAGGCCTCTTGGCTCTGCTGATCACCTGGACTCCGCTGATCACCTGGGCTGGGAGGCCTCTCAGCTGATCACCGGGGCCGGGAGGCCTCTGGACTCCGCTGATCACCGGGGCTGGGAGGCCTCTCGGCTCCGCTGATCAGCTGGGCTGGGAGGCCTCTGGACTCCGCTAATCACCGGGGCTGGGAGGCCTCTCGGCTCCGCTGATCACCGGGGCTGGGAGGCCTCTCGGCTCCGCTGATCACCGGGGCTGGGAGGCCTCTCGGCTCCGCAGATCACCGGCTGGGAGGTCTCTGGACTCCGCTGATCACCGGGGCTGGGAGGCCTCTCGGCTCCGCTGATCGCGGGGCCTCCGACTCTGCTGATCACGGGCCTGGAACGGGCCTCTGGACTCCGCTGATCACCGGGGCTGGGAGGCCTCTCGGCTCCGCTGATCACCGGGGCTGGGAGGCCTCTTGGCTCCGCTGATCACCTGGACTCCGCTGATCACCTGGGCCGGGAGGCCTCTCAGCTGATCACCGGGGCCGGGAGGCCTCTGGACTCCGCTGATCACCGGGGCTGGGAGGCCTCTCGGCTCCGCTGATCACCTGGGCTGGGAGGCCTCTCGGCTCCGCTGATCACCGGGGCTGGGAGGCCTCTCGACTCTGCTGATCACCGGGGCTGGGAGGCCTCTGGACTCCGCTGATCACTGGGGCCGGGAGGCCTCTCGGCTCCGCTGATCGCGGGGCCTCCGACTCCACTGATCACGGGCCTGGAGCGGGCCGGGAGGCCTCTTGGCTGATCACCCGGGCCCGGAGGCCTCTGGCCTCCGCTGATCACCGGGGCTGGGAGGCCTCTCGACTCTGCTGATCACCGGGGCTGGGAGGCCTCTCGGCTCCGCTGATCGCGGGGCCTCCGACTCTGCTGATCACGGGCCTGGAACGGGCCTCTGGACTCCGCTGATCACCGGGGCTGGGAGGCCTCTCGGCTCCGCTGATCACCGGGGCTGGGAGGCCTCTTGGCTCTGCTGATCACCTGGACTCCGCTGATCACGGGCCTGGAGCGGGCCGGGAGGCCTCTTGGCTGATCACCGGGGCTGGGAGGCCTCTGGACTCCGCTGATCACCGGGCCTGGAGGCCTCTCGACTGCTGATCACCGGGGCTGGGAGGCCTCTGGACTCCGCTGATCACCGGGGCTGGGAGGCCTCTCAGCTCCGCTGATCACCTGGGCTGGGAGGCCTCTGGACTCCGCTGATCACCGGGGCTGGGAGGCCTCTGGACTCCGCTGATCACCGGGGCTGGGAGGCCTCTCGGCTCTGCTGATCACCGGGGCTGGGAGGCCTCTAGGCTCCGCTGATCACCTGGGCTGGGAGGCCTCTCAGCTCCGCTGATCACCTGGGCTGGGAGGCCTCTCGGCTCCGCTGATCGCGGGGCCTCCGACTCTGCTGATCGCGGGCCGGGAGGCCTCTCGGCTCCGCTGATCGCGGGGCCTCCGACTCCGCTGATCACGGGCCAGGAGCGGGCCGGGAGGCCTCTTGGCTGATCACTGGGGCCCGGAGGCCTCTGGACTCCGCTGATCACCAGGGCTGGGAGGCCTCTCGACTCCGCTGATCACCTGGGCTGGGAGGCCTCTCGGATCCACTGATCACCGGGGCCGGGAGGCCTCCGACTCCGCTGATCACCTGGGCCGGGAGGCCTCTAGGATCCACTGATCGCGGGGCCGGGAGGCCTCTTGGCTCGGATGATAACCCGGGCTGGGGGGCCTCTAGGCTCTGCTGATCGCAGGGCTGGGCCGACTCTGGCCTCCGCTGATCTCGGGGCCAGGAGGCCTCTCGGCTCCGCTGATCGCGGGGCCTCCGACTCCGCTGATCACGGGCCTGGAGCGGGCCGGGCGGCCTCTTGGCTGATCACCGGGGCCCGGAGGCCTCTGGACTCAGCTGATCACCGGGGCTGGGAGGCCTCTCGGCTCCGCTGATTACCTGGGCTGGGAGGCCTCTCGACTCCCTGATCACCTGGGCTGGGAGGCCTCTTGACTCTGCTGATCACCTGGGCTGGGTGGCCTCTCGACTCCGCTGATCACCTGGGCTGGGAGGCCTGTCGGATCCACTGATCACCGGGGCCGGGAGGCCTCCGACTCCGCTGATCACCTGGGCTGGGAGGCCTGTCGGATCCACTGATCACCTGGGCTGGGAGGCCTCTCGACTCCGCTGATCACCTGGGCTGGGAGGCCTGTCGGATCCACTGATCACCTGGGCTGGGAGGCCTCTCGACTCCGCTGATCACCTGGGCTGGGAGGCCTGTCGGATCCACTGATCACCTGGGCCGGGAGGCCTACCGACTCCGCTGATCACCTGGGCCGGGAGGCCTCTCGGATCCACTGATCGCGGGGCCTCCGACTCCGCTGATCGCGGGGCCGGGAGGCCTCTCGGCTCGGATGATAACCCGGGTTGGGGGGCCTCTAGGCTCTGCTGATCGCGGGGCTGGGCCGACTCTGGCCTCCGCTGATCTCGGGGCCAGGAGGCCTCTCGGCTCCGCTGATCACGGGGCCTCCGACTCCGCTGATCACGGGCCTGCAGCGGGCCGGGCGGCCTCTTGGCTGATCACTGGGGCCCGGAGGCCTCTGGCCTCCGCTGATCTCGGGGCCGGGAGGCCTCTCGGCTCTGCTGATCGTGGGGCCGGGAGGCCTCTCGACTCTGCTGATCCCAGGCCCTGAGGCCTCTCTGCCCTGCTGCTTCAGGGCTGTTTGGCTTCGCTCTGCTTGGAGCCTGAGTATGCAAATTAACCGCCATCTTTTAGCTTCTATAATCGAAACATTGTATCTTTTGGAGTTGTTGCTTCAGGAGCTCAGAGCCCTGCAGCTGCGGGGATCCTTGACTTTCTCCATCGCTGGGGCAACCAAGCCTCCTATTCTCAGCTGCCTGGCTGCCAGCCGCCATCTTGGCTGACAGTTAATTTGCATATCTCACTGATTAGCCAATGAAAAAGGTATCGGTCGTACGCCAATTACCATTTTTCTCTTTTATTAGTATAGGATATTTTTAAATTTTTCCCAAATAAGCATTCATATACTCACAAAGATGTCAATGAGAGTTTCATATTCATATCATATGCAAAAATTGATTTGTTGTTTTATGAAACTTAGTATTTCAATTAGTCAAAAGTTTTCAATTTGAAATTCACTTCCCCAAAATAAAATCAAAACAAATACAATCCGTCTTCTCATATTTACTTATTTAACTTCCCTGACAAATGAAAAATTAGTCCAGCTATAAAAATATAAGGCACACATTAAAGAAAAATAAGTTGCCAAAACCGGTTTGGCTCAGTGGATAGAGTGTCGGCCTGCGGACTGAAAGGTCCCAGGTTCTATTCCGGTCAAGGGCATGTACCTGGGTTGCGGGCACATCCCTAGGAGGTGTGCAGGAGGCAGCTGATCGATGTTTCTAACTCTCTCTCTCTCCCTTCCTCTTTGTAAGAAATAAATAAAATATATTTTAAAAAAAGTCAAAAATTGAGTTTTTCTTTACAAGAATATTATAAGGCCCAAGTAATAAAAATGCAAGAGACAATACATAGTAAATATTTCCATTTAGATAGCATGAAATCCTCAGGAATACTGTTGTCTATTATTTTATAAAAACAGAGAGATAGATTAGGAATACAAATATTAAAGGCCAATCATCAAAATTAATGTTTAGCATGGACTATTTATATGAACAATGTAAATAGGTAGAATCATCTATTTGACTTAATATAAAATAGATTTCTGGCATATAATTAATTATTTTAAAAATGAGAATGATCATTTTAATTCATCCAATTCAAGTATTCATTCAGCCAAGGGAACAATATAAGCCTCTTAAAAATTCAAGATCTACAGCTTAATATTATAAATTTTCTTAATATAATACATAGAATATTCTGATCTTTACTGAATTACACTTTACAAAGATGTATATTCAAGTGCTTTATAGCTTAAGATAAAATCTAACTGGTCACTAAAATTCTTTGATAAAATTATCGCTGTAATTGTATGAGGCAAAGTCCTATAATAAGATGAATGTAATAATGGCCACAATCTTTTCAAAAACAGAATATGGAAGTTTTCATTTTATGAATTTGGTTTTCCAAAATTTGGTTCCCAAAGCCAGTTTCTAAATGTTACAGCAGAGGTGGGGAGGGGGGGGATAAAAATAAATGATTTAATAGAACTCTGAAGAAAAAATAACTCTCCTAGATCTTAGTTTGAAAAATATATCTGGCATAAGAGATTCAAAATTACATAAAATGCTTATATCAAAGTCTATTAGTTAGCTAAAGGGCAAAAACTAAAAAGCAAGTAGAATGTAATATTTGCTTTCAACAAAGCAGACTGAGTAATATGTTAAGTGTTAGGGTGGGATAGGAAAGAACTCAAGCCAGGCAAAAGTTTCCTCTTGGACCTTCTCTATAAACAGCTATTTTAGTTTTGGACTGTTCCTCAGTGTGCTCATGTGATGGAGGAAGGAAGTCTGCCCACCCACAAAAAGCTCCCCACACCAACAGGTCTTTGTCCAGTGGTTCTAGAAAGGCAGCTGGTCCTCTGAGCTCCCTGGGGCTCCATGGGACTTGGAGGTACAGAAAAATGGAGTCCAATTTGCATAACACATTAAACCATCCTAATAGGAATCTTCAGTGAACTGAGTTATTCAAATGCCAGCTAATAGTATAGATTCTAGCTAATAACCATGGATAAATATCTGTCTTGAAAATGCCTGTAAGAAGTCAGTTTACTGGTTCTAGGTCCTCCCAGAATCAAGGCTTGCTAAGGTCTGGGAAATCCTCAGCTCCCTTTAGCTATCTTTCCAGATAAAATCTTAATGAATATAGTTTAAGTCCTTTATTGGGCTCTGTAATCCCTTCAACCAAATAGGCTGCAGTTGTTTTAAGAAACTTTTATTTTATTGGAAAATGTGGGAGGGTATTTTGATATTATCTAAGTAAAATCAGTGGGTAGACACTATTCACCCCAAACCAAAGAATGCTGCCTTCAGGAGTTGTCAGAAAGGAAATCAAATGATACACCGAGAGAGCAGATTGTGAGCACAGCAGAGCCCTTCCTTCAGCACAACCTGTCATGCTCTGTCTGAGGAAGCTCCAGGCCACCTGGTATGTCAAGTGTGATGCAACTTCAGTCTTTCTAAATCCAAAGTCGCAAGCTTCCGAAGAACTTCAAGCACAATTTTATAACAAAACCAATACTGCTCCTGTAGACATATAAACAACAGACCGTTAAGTAACTGAATACCAATATCCACTTTCAGAAAACACATTTGTAATTTTCAGCCACAGAGAAAGTTCCTAAAGAGCACACATTTAACTAAGAACTTCTCTACATAAATATATTTTTTAAAATATCAGAAACATAAATGATCACAATATAGTTCTTGGTCTAGAACTAAAGGCTTAACTGAATAGAGGGGAAACTAACTCTCAAACTCATTCTGCTTATGTTTTCCTTGGATGAATCACATTTTTAACTTTTTTTAGATATAGCCTCCAGTCTCTCAGACAACAATAGTTCAAATAAAATGCTCCATATTACTCAATGTTGGCCTAAAAACAGGTCAGCCTGAAGATTCGGGGGTACCTATTTTCATTATCCATACTCTCTTAACCCCCCAACATGACTAATAATTAACCTGTGAATGAAATGATAGTTTTATGACTATCATGACTAATGAGATTAATATTTTAATGGCAAGTAAATATCCCAGAATTGCTATCCATAAATTTATGCAAATTCATGGAGACATGTTTCTCTAACGAAGCTTGCGTGTGGACACGGGGAGACTTGGCCTCAGTCTCAGCTCTTCCGTTCGCTATCAGAATGAAGTTACTTCATGGAAAAGACTGAATTGTTCTGAACTTGAAGGTCTGCATCAGTAATGTCTACCTCAAAAGTGAGAACTCAGTGAGCTCATGTAGGTGAAAAGAGCTCTATAAATTGTAATAATCTATACAGTGAATCTCTATATTCATTATTCTTCAAATTAGAATTATGACATGAGAGCTTACCTTTGTTTGAACCATGCCATAACGTTGTGCTCTCATTTGGGCAACGATATCTTTGATGTTGAACTGCAACAGGATGACAGTAATTCTACGTTATCCATATAGAGCGAAACATAAACCCACAATTGCCAAATGAGTACTCAAATTGCTTTCTAGTAAAAAAGATGCCAAGATTTAACCAGAAAGGTCTCATTTTCAGTCATAAGAAATTGCACTATTTTAACCTAGTCTAATGGATAAGCAACACTTGTATCCAGGAAAAAGCAGGAAGCAATCAAATAACAAGAAATGCTCTCCAAAAGAAATAACAACAAATTTTCCCCTGTGTATACTTTCTGTTCTCCAAAGAGAGACCTTAAAGCGGCACTATAACTCTAGTGAAGTCTGATGCATAGAAGACTTGTTCTGGCCACAATAATAGCACAGCTGTTTCTCATAAAGAAAGTCCTCTTGACTCAAACGGAGTCCCTGAGCAACAGCCGGCCCGACGCCAGATTCTACATGTGTGCATGGAGAGCTGCTCTGCCCAGAGTAGTCGCTGCCTGGGGCAGCCTGCAAAGGGCTGTTGCTGGGCCACAAAGCAATCAGTCCAGAAATGAGCAGTACGTTTTAGAAACTCTTAGGGCAGTCTGCCACTGGCACAGGCTAAGAGGTGTCATCAGTGGAACAGTGCACAGACCAGCTAGGGCGCTGCTCAATTTTCCTGAAGTCACATCTGGTGCAAGCTGAGGACCAGCCATGTGCTGTAAGACCATGTTGACACCTGAAAATTTTAAGATTTGTCAACCATAACCCAAAAGTATGTAAAAATCAGAGAATATAAGCATTCCTTTACCTTTATAACATGTCACTTTTATAATAATTTTAAATCTAATTTAGCCTTAAAATTTTTATATTGAAATAATTATATATGCAAAGTAGGTTGCCAAAAATACGTATCAAGAAATCCTGTGTATCCTTCACCCAGTTTCCCCAAATTATAACATCCAAGATAGTGGCAGTATAACATCAGAAGCAGAAAACTGACATTGGTACAACCCACAAAGCTTATTCAGATTTTGCCAGTTTTATATGCGATCATTTGTGAGTGTGTGTGTTTGTGTACTTTTGGTTCTGTGCAACATTATCACATATGAAAATTCATGTAACTGCAACCACAATCAAGATCCCTGACCATTACACCACCAGATTTCCTTATGCTATCTGTTAGAACTCCCATCTACCACAACCCCTCACCCTTGGCAACCAGGGAATCTGTTCTCCATCTCTAGAGTTTGCTTCAAAAGGATTATATGAATGGAATAATGAAATATCTAACCTTTTGAAAAGGACTTTTTTTCATGCATCTTAGTTGCCTTGAGACTCATCAAAATTGTTTTGCATATTAACAGATCTTTCCTTCTTGTTGCTAAATAGTATTCTAGGGTATGGAAATGTACCAGGTTTTTAACCATCAACTTGCTGAAGGACATCCAGGTTGTTTCCAGTTTGGGGCTGTTATGAATAAATCTGCAGTGAACATTTGTGTACAGGTTTTTGTGTGAATATGAGTTTTCATTTCCCTGAGATAATTAACCAAGGGTGCTATTGTTGGGGTTATGTGGTTAAGTTTAGTTTAAAGTTTTAAAGAAACTGTAGCATTATTTGCCAGAATCGGTATACTGTTTTTAATATATATATACTAGAGGCCCGGTGCACAAAAATTTGTGCACTCGGGGGGAAGGGGGGGTCCCTCAGCCCAGCCTGTGCCCTCTAGCAGTCTGGGACCCCTCGGGAGATAATGACCTGCTGGCTTAGGCCTGCTCCTGGGTGGCAGAGGGCAGGCCCAATCCCTAGGTGCAGCCCCTGGTCGGGCTCAGAGCAGGGCCGATTGGGGGGTTGGGGCACCACCCCCTGTCACACTCAAGGCAGGGTCGATGGGGAGGTTGCGGCGCAACCCCCTGTCACACACAGAGCAGGGCCCATCGGGGGGTTGGGGCTCCGTACCCTGTCATGCACAGAGCAGGGCCCATCAGGGGGTTGGGGAGCTCCCTCCTGTCACGAACAGAGCAGGGCCCATCAGGGGGTTGAGGAGCTCCCCCCTGTCACTCACAGAGTGGGTCCGATAGGGGAGTTGGGGCACCGTCCCCTGTCACACACAGAGCAGGGCAGATCAGTGGGTTGGGGCGCTACCCTCTATCACCCACAGAGCAGGGCCGATCAGGGGGTTGGGGCACCGCCACTCTCACACTCAGGGCAGGGCCGATGGGGAGGTTATGGCTCTACCCTGTCACACACAGAGCAGGTCCCTGGGGGGAGCAGGGGGTTTCGGGTGCCGCACCCTGTCACACACACAGCAGGGCCGATCAGGATGTTTGGGCGCTGCCCCGTCATGCTGATCCCAGTGCCGGGAGGCCTCTCGGCTCCGCTGATCCCGGTGCTGGGAGGCATATTACCCTTTTACTATATAGGGTAGAGGCCTGGTGCATGGGTGGGGCCGGCTGGTTTGCCCTGAAGGGTGTCCTGGATCAGGGTGGGGGTCCCTACTGGGGTGCCTGGCCAGCCTGGGTGAGGGGATGATGGCTGTTTGCAGCTGGTCACACACCCTTCAGGGTGGGGGTCCCCACTGGGGTGCCTGGCCAGTCTGGGTGAGGGGCTGAGGGCTGTTTTCAGGCTGGGGGTGACTGAACTCCCAAATGCTCCTTTTTTCCTTTTTTTTTTTTTATTCTGGGCCAGCTTTAGCTTGAGGCTTGGCTCCAGCTCTTAGGCCTCTGCTGCTGAAAGTAGGTTTCTGGCCTTTGCATACAATGTTGCAAATCTGCTGGCTGAAGTCCGGCAGTATTTGTTACAATGTTTCTTAAACTGCCGGCTCAGAGGCCTGCAGCCACAGGCGGGGAATGTTGGTTTCCTCCAACGATCCTCCTCCGTCACTGAGGCAAGCAAGCCTCACGTTAGTTTCAAGCTGCCTGGCTGCCGGCCGCCATCTTGGCTGACAGTTAATTTGCATATCTTGCTGATTAGCCAATGAAAAGGGTAGCAGTCGTACGCCAATTACCATGTTTCTCTTTTATTAGTGTATATATACACTGGAATGTATATACAGTGGAATGACCAGCTGACCAGTTGCTATGCTGCGCACTGACCACCAGGGGACAGACACTCAATGCAGGAACTTCCTCTGGTGGTCAGTGTGCTCCCACAGCCAACCTTCTGCAGCCAGCCAACCTCCCGCAGTCCCTCCCCCCTGGTCACCTGGCCAACCTCCCGCAGTCCCTCCCTCCTCCTTCCCCCCGCCCCCCGCCCCTGGCCTGCAGGCCTCAATCAGCCATTCTCCAATCAGCCCTGATTGCCAGCCACGCCCAGGGACTCCACCCATGCACAAATTTCATGCACCAGGTCTCTAGTGCTAGAATAATTGAACATCTATAGGGCAACAATAAAAAGAAAGAAAGAAAGTCAACCTCGATCTAAACCTCCACCTTATACAAAAAATTAACCCCAAATAGATTATGGACTTAAATGTAAAACATAAAACTATAGAACTTTGAGAACACAGCAGAGAGAAACTTCTTTGGGACCTAGGCTGATGAGTACTTACACTTGGCACCAACAGCATGAAATCCTGTGGGGTTTTTAAAATTTATAATTTAAGGTTAGATCAATTGTGAAAATGAATTTGTATTTATTTAACCTAAGTTTACTGATGGCAGAACAAGCTTCTGGACTGGGCTGTCAGGGAAAGCACAGCTTTCTGAATGGAGCTTCAGCGACTGACCACATGAGGATCAGGGAAGTGATGCAGAGAAACAAAGGCCAAAAAAGCTCATAGTAATTTTACCTGGAATTATAATTCCTTACATACTTTAAGGAGTTTTACAGCCATTATTCATTGTGAATTGCTAAAACCACATGTGTGTTATTATTTATTAATCACTGTATTATTATTTATTAGTATTAACCTACTTTTGCCTACCACTGTATGTGGCAGAAAAGTTAAAGTACCATTTTCTTATGACACCACAGCTTAACAAGATCAGGGACTGGTTAATGATGGAAGTGGTACTAATTCATGAAACAGAAGTAGCAAATTATTTACCACTGTAACTTAATAAACACATAGATATTGCTTACACAGTAATTCTTTCAGTATATGTGTGATTTGAACATGATGACACATGAAAGAAGAAGTCTCTTTTCTCAGTTTGATTGCTGACAAACACTATTATACAGCTCTACACTGTATAAAAATGCAACGTACAACATCGTCAACAACTGTTGCTCAGAGTGTAAGTTTTGTGAAGGATTATGTTCTGGTAGTAGAGCTGCAATGACCATAAAATAGTCGAAGGTAGTGACACAGATTAAGGAATTTATGCCAGAAGGCAAATCAACACACTGCTTCATCAAGACAGTTTTAATAAAAAAAATAAAATTAAAAAAAAAACACCTGCTGGATGATCTAAACTGTGTGCTTAGTGGTGCAGTAAAAATTTGGACTACTCACTTTTCTATGTGATAGCTGGTGACTGCCCGTGAGCGGCTGCTACTGCTGCAGGTGTGCGAGGGAAAGCTGTGTGCAGAATGTCTGAACTCAGAGCAACCTAAGTGTCTCCAGAGTTTCAGGGATTGTAAGCAGGCTTGATTAACTATGAAAATTGCTCTACAAATAACAATTAATGAAAGAAATAGATGGTTACATATTCTCAGATGTTCCTGTCCTTTAACATATAGTAAGTTAATCCTAAATGCCAGAGATCACACTTGTCCAGCCACATGTGGCTGTATGCAGCTTGCAACATGTAAGCCTCCCTATGCGAATTCCCAGCACGCACGTGGTCTGTAGCTGCTAACGCGACCAGCACGCTGCTCATGCTTCCCAGTGGTCGGCAAACTCATTAGTCAACAGAGACAAATATCAACAGTACAACGATTGAAATTTCTTCTGAGAGCCAAATTTTTTAAACTTAAACTATATAGGTAGGTACATTGTTATTAACTTAATTAGGGTACTCCTAAGGCTTAGGAAGAGCCACACTCAAGGGGCCAAAGAGCCGCATGTGGCTCACGAACCGCAGTTTGTCAACCACGGTTCTAGACCATATAGCAATGCACCAAACTGCCCTGAGTGCTTCTAAAAGCTTCCTCTCAATTCCTATAAAGCAATTTCTGCAGATATCAAACATCCACAGACTGATGCTGGCCCAAGGCCACACCTCCCAGAGCTCTGGTGGAAAGCATTTCTGAAGAGTAGAGAGGGGCATCAGTACGAATATGTGACAGCTCAAGGCTTTATGGAAAACCAATAAGGAAAAAATAGTGTATTTCTTATTTTTGAACCACTATATTTCATCAAATCTAAGGCATTCATGATTGTAAAATGCATCATTTATACACACTGTCAATTAAACAGATGACATTATAAAACACATTTAGGATCTAAAGAAGGTACAATGTGGGAAAAAGACAGTGCTCCTTAGGGTTATGAAATAGAATATTTACAGTTTTACATTTTCTACAAGGGATATAAAATAAAGGTAAATATAAACAAACTACTTAAGAAATTATGATGAAAAATATATAAAAGAAAAATTATACTAATGCATTTTCTGCTAACAGGACAAAAGGTAACATCAGACACACTTAGCATTTTTTAGAACATTTGTCTTTTTGGGGGCCAGCCAGTTTACATTCTTTCTATGTGATAAAGCCCTAAGTTTACTCTGGAAAATCATTCCTCTCCTCTTCTCAACCGGTAAGGCCTGGAGCAGCCCTGACTGGCCTACACTAACCAGCATCTCCCACAGGGACTAGTTCAGGGAAGGGGCAGCCTCAATAGGAACTCAATCGGAAACAGTGAAATGCTAGGAGGTACTGGGCTCAAGATTCTAAAAAGATGGAAAATTGCTTGCCCCTCCTTCAGGAGTGACCAGGAGAGGCCATTTTCCTATCCTCCCACATCATGCACCCTGAGGTCCAGGGCCCAAGTGGCATCTGTTGTCACTGTCGAGTACAACTACCCAGAGTCTGAGGAGGAGAGTCTGAGACCTGTTCCGACAACAGCCTGACTGCAGCGCTGTCTGCCAGGCACGCCCACAGCCTGCCTAGACTAAGCCACAGGGTCACACTCCTGGGCTTGACTGTGGTCAGAGCCCCGCCTGCTCAGTGCACGCACGCCCACCCTCACTGCTGCAGCGCAGAACACTCAGGAAGTAGCCTGTTTGGCCACAGATCTAAAGTCACATTCCCCCATCAGTGTAACCAATAATAAAGGCAATCGTATAATCACCACATGTCTAAATTAAGAGGAAAGTAAAGAATTGCTAATGAATAACTCAAATCCAACAATATTATTATCCATATTTTATATATGAGCAAACTGGGTTGCAGAGAGGATGAACAATTTGCACAAAGTCGCCAAAAGTCTACAGTATGTGGCAAAACTGGCAGTCACACCCCGAGCCTCTCAATCGCTCTGAAGTCTGCATTGTTTTCAATGTGCTACATGCATGTCGTTCTGTCCATTCAAAACAGGCACATGCCACCAATCTTCTCCAACAAGGCCGGGAAGAGGCCCCTGGGGGTGGAAGGCAGAGGAAGGTAGATGAACTCACACTCAGTGTGTAGGTACTATGTTTGAAGCCATTCGTTTCATTATGTACTTCAGTCCTCACAACCACCTCCAGGAACCTGCAGCAGTTAAGGAACAGGTTCCCAAAGCTCATGTCTCTTTACTAAGTTGCTCCTAGTAACTAAGTTGCTCTTAATAACTAACTAAACAACAGCTGTTGGAAGACTGTTGAAAGTAGAGTTTTACTGATATGGGTTTATCTACTTAATTCCCACACTTACTGCAAAGTTCTTTTCAATGGCGCAGAACACCACATCTATACAGATGAACACCCCGGTCCGGCCCACGCCTGCGCTGCAGTGAACCACGATGGGTCCTGTCAGGTGGCTGCTCCTCACATAGCGGACATACTGTATGAAACACTCTGGTGGCGCAGGAGTGCCGTGGTCTGGCCAGTTGGTGAACTGCAACTGTTTTATAAAGTGCCTAGTTCTTGTCTGTTGAGAAAGGGAAAGAGAGGGAAAGGGTGTAGGAGAGGGAGAGAGAAGAAGGGGAGAGATAGAGAAGACAGATATATCAACCTCTTATATTAAAGATATCATTTTAATTTCTAATATACCAGAAATAATAATGATAATAATAATAGTGGCTATAGGTACTACAATAATAAACATATGAATACCAACAGGAAACATGAATTGGGCACTTGTTCTGTTCCAGGTACTGTGCATTATCGCTTTTAATCCTCACATCAGTGTTTGGAGGTGGCACTATTTGCCCTCGTTTTAGAGATAAAGAAGTCAGGATTAGCATGACTGAGAGATGCAAAATAGGTCAGAAGGCTCACAGGTCCAGAGCTGAGACTACCAAGTAGGCCTCCTGAATCCAAGTCTACTATCTTTCTTCTGCACCATGAGGCTGCAGAAAAAAACAGGAATTCAAAGATGGCCCAACATGTTATGAATAATATAGAATAGCACTCTTTCTTAGCTTAAATATCATTAAGTTTAATTAAAACAGATATGTGCTATCAAGTTGCTTGACCGGGAGCACCAATGCCCTCTGCCAATGAGGACAGGGTGGTTGATGACCTGTGCTGAGCCCCTGGATGTGGAGTCATGAAACTCCTCAAGACTGACAGATTAAGCACTTTGAGTTTTCCAATCATCCCTTCCAAAGGGATCACCCTCTTCCAGGGTGCGCCCACATTTAATTTCACTGGGGACCCATGGGGAACACTCAGGGTGGGTTCTCACTCCTCTCCTGCTGCCCTAGTGCACCAGTTTTCCTAAGTTCCAAATAGAAAGCTCAAGTTTGAATCATCAGCACCTAAAAGTCAGTGATGAAAACAATCCTTGAAAATCCTGCGAAGGCATGAGTTTTAGGGTAACTCTCACCCTATCACATATTTCAAGGACTAAATCTCTCCTGCTGCTGTTGACCATGGAGTTGCTTTCCTGACTGACCCAGTGCCATGAAGACAGGCCGCTGATGCAGGTTCTCCAAACAGAACCACATGGGTCTGAGGCTTGTGGGCCTCAGCCCAAAGGCCACCGTCCTGGCCTCCCTTGCCAAAACTCCGTAAGTGGATCCCAGAACTTGAGTCCATGCAGACAGACCATGCATCTGTGCTTCCCGCCTGGCCTACATTCTCCAAGCATGCTGCCCTCTCCTGCCGCGGCAGGCCTCACACCCCATTTGGAACTGATGTGGCTGGTATCTTTTTTAAAAAATATATTTTATTGATTTTCTACAGAGAGGAAGGGAGAGGAATAGAGAATTGGAAACATCGATCAGCTGCCTCCTGCACATCACCCACTGGGGATGTGCCCGCAACATGCCCTTGACTGGAATCGAACCCGGGACCCTTCAGTCCATAGGCCAACGCTCTATCCACTGAGCCAAACCGGTTAGGGCTGGTGTCTTCCTCCCATGCTAGCCTGAAAGTACTCTAAGACTTGAGACTGTGTCTCTTTATATCCCCAACCCCTGACATGCTACTTGGTTAACAGGACAGAATCAACAGGTATCAAGGGAATGAGGGATCAGGCGAGTCCCCAGGTACACAGAACAAGCATGGTGCCCAGCACAGAGCCAGCAAGCTCTGCATCCATGTCAGCCATTGTTATTCCTGACATCCTGCTCCTCACTCTGGGCTCACACCCTCCTCATTCGCAAATCTGCCTCTCCCATCCCTTCCTACTCCTCTCTCTCTCTCTCAACTTCTCCCTTTGCACTCAGGGCCACCATCCCACAATCATATCTTAGAAACCCTAGTCACCTCCCTAAATGTTTCTTCCATTTCCTTGTGTTGCCTTGCCTTGCCTCCCACAGGCACGTCACTGTCTCTGGCGCTCTGATCGAGGCCCTAGGTATCACAGAGCACAGAGACTAGGTTACATACTGCTTGCTGCCGACTCCCGTTTCCAATTCACTATTCCTTCTCCTTGAAAAAACAAAGCTCTCTTCCTTTTGAGCTTCACACCTCCTAGCTTCATCTCTTCATTGTTATAACCCACTAGCTAGACCTCCTGCTTCTTCTGCTACATTCACAGAACATCCCGACCTTCTCCCTACCACAGGTTCTGACGCCATCCAGGGCACAGTCAGGGTCCCCACAGGGCCACCGACCTTCTGAATCACAGCACCTTTATTTCTGTCTTGCAGAGGAGAGACTCCTTCCTCCTAGTCCTCACAGTGAGGAGCACCACCTGCTATGTCAGGGATCAAAAAGCTTCCAGTTCTTAAAATCCACCGCCACTGTCTGACCAGAAGCCTATATGCTAGCACCTCATTTGTGCGTCACTTCAATGCAACCAAATGCACTCTCCTGTCCCTTGTGTCCTCCACGTACTCCTAGTTGACTGGTCCGATTCCATTCATCTCCCTAAATTAAGACTTCATGACTAATTATCAGAATCATTCTCTTACAAACTGTCAACTCCCTTTATCATTTGAGTCTTGCCAGATTACCCTGGGCCAGTCCCATAACCAGTGAACAAAAATCCCATAGTCTGGCTGTCGGGGAGAAAATAATCACATAGTTGCCTATTTTATTGCAATTAAAAATGTATAGGTTCCAACCTCAGCACCTCCAGAAACCCTTTTCCTAGTCATTGTGCTCTAATCAAGTCAACTTCTTTGGTGATGACTCCAAATATCATCCCGTTTTTTCAAGCTTCCTGTTTAACTCCCATCCCATTCATTCCTGTGGAACACATGTATCACATACTTGCTAATCAAATCCACTTAGAGAAGTTAACTCATCACTTCCTCCTATAAATCACTGCTTTTCTATTTTCTGAGTCTATCAGAGCAAGAAATCTGTGAATTACTCCAGACAACACTTCCCAACAAAACTTTCTATGACGCAGATGTTCTATATCTGTGCTGCCCAATATGGTAGCCTCTGGTAACATGGGACTGCTGCAGGTGAAAAATAAATTTGTTATTTTATGTAAGTTTAAATAACTTAAACTTAAATAGCCACATGTGGCTACCATATTACATAGCATACTTTTGACCACTCTTTCTGTCACTTATAAGTCAAAAGTCATAAGTCGCATATAAGTCTGCCAATTTTATCTAAAAAACACCAAAGTCTCTGCTTTCCATCTCAATGCCAACTTCCCTAGATGACAGTGGCACTTTCTTACTAAAATTTTTCAATGTCTCTCAATTATCTTCATAATAACGTTTGGCTCCTTCACTAAAATCCAAGAAATTTCATGTTCTGGTTTGCCCCTGCTTACTTTCTATAACCTCATCTCATCTCTCATTACTTCCTGGCACTGCAATTTTATGTTCCAGAAACATTTAACTACTTATATTTCTTTATATATACCGCGTTCCATTTTATATCTTGATAATCTACTCCCTCTTTCCATCTTTCTCATTTGGCCAATTCTCAATTCAGATGCCACTGCCTCCAAAAAACCTTCCCAAAACCACAAGTAATGCTAAGTACTTCCCTCCAAAGCTCCCAAACCCTCCACATGGATCGCAACATTACCATTGAGCACACCAAACTCTCCACCACTCTGTAAGGGTGCCTGACACATTCCTAACATGCCTTCACATAACTAACATACCTTAAAGACTCAATACACATCTGTCACAATACCATATTGGCAGAAGCAGCCCAAGTACATCCCAGGATTAGGCAACTTCCAATACTCACTCTCTCACTCCATTCCCCCCTTCCATCCCTTCCTCTCGCCAGCCAGAGTTTGATTAAGCACAAGTGGAAGTGGTGAGGTCTTAGTTTCTAATGCCAGAGAGAAGTAAAACTAAGTTATTTAAAAAGTATCCTGGTCTATACACTACCCTATGCCTAACTTCTCATCCTGACATGCATGCTTATATAATGAAATATGTATCTGATACTGATTTTTAAAAACTTACAGACTTCCTCACAACTTGAAATATTCGAATGGTGAAATATGGAAGTATCTGGTAGTTCTCCAGGAAGATACGACAGTGTTTCAGTTCCAAAGGCTTCTTCGTAGAAATGGGCCAGTAACGATGGCATTTGGGAACTCCAGCTTCTATCTCTCTGGTTATCATGACAATAACATTAGAGTTATTTTCCAAAATCATTTGCCAAAAGTCATCTGTGGTAGTTGGCAGTGGCCCTTGGGTAGCGATATAGAAATACTCTTCTCCAGAATTGGTTATCCTAATATAACTAGCATTAATGTAGTCCTTGTTTTCTCCAAGAGGAACACGTGTTGAATCATCTATTACAAAACAGAAACATCTGGTAGATAAGGAAAAGCAGAAGACACAATACACTCAGACTTCCTGAAAGCACTTAATGCAGATAAATCCATTGATCTCTTGGACCAATAGAGAAGATGGCATACATTTGAGTCCATATATTTAAATTCTTCCCTCCCCAAAACTTACTGGCATGACCTAAGAAATATACAATTAGGGAAGTTTTTTTATTTTAAATCATTTTCTACTAAACAGAGAAGGATGACACCAGTATCCAGATACTGAGGGATTTCTGTTACGCGGGCACAGGTAGGATTAGGTCAAAAGAGGGACCTACTAGTCTGCAACTGAACACAGCCAAGGAGGAGCCCTCGGAGGGAGCAAGTGGAGAGCATTCCCAGAAATCTGGGGAACCTGGAAGCCCAAAACAGCAGAGCCAGGGGAAAATTCGGCAATAACAACTGAGAACTGAGGTAGTTGATCAAATACAAACACTAGCATAACAGATTTCTATCAATGCCACAAACATGCAGCCAGCCATCTGAATGTCGATCCTCGGTTTCATTGGTGAAGCGGCAATTTCTAATCAAAGCAGAGGAATTATGGGAAACGGATGCTATGAAGGGGATTTGTTCCAAGCAACATGGGACTCGTCTGACATGAAGAATTACAAATATGAGAGGGAAAAGCAGTGACTTGACTCACTAACAAAGTCCACCAGCCCAGGAGTGGAGTTACAGTGACACCTGGAGCTCTGAGTCTCCCATGGCTCCTCGAGAAGAGAATGAAACCCTCAACAAAGGAGGAGCCTGCCCGCCCAGCCAGGAGCCATCACACCAGCAGTCTGTTCCTATGACCCCAAGTCATGGGGACTGCTTATTTAACAAATATACTATGACAAAATAATTGGCAAGGGGCTTACACAATTTCCAACAGAATCCTTCTCAAATTCCAACACAGTAAACATAAACCATCCCTTCTAAATATGAATAAATTGGAAAAATAATCACTAGGTATATAAAAATATACAGTACTTCACAAAAGGAGACCATTCTGAGAAATCAGAGCAAATGTCCTCCTTTCTAAAATAGAAGAATGACTTAAAAACTCCGATTTGTTTATATATAAAAAACTTATACAAGTCAACACCAACAAGACAAACAACTGGCTCTCCGACATCCCCCAGAAGGTCCCAGATTGTGAGAGGGTGCAGGCCAGGTTGAGGGACCCCACCGGTGCACAATCTCCCGGGGAGGGGCCTCGGGAGGGCACCAGGGCATATCTGGCCCATCTTGCTCAGTCCCAATCAGCCGGAGCCCAGCAGCAAGCTAACCTACCAGTCAGAGCATCTGCCTCCTGGTGGTCAGTGCACATCATAGCGACTGGTCAACCAGTTGACTGTCTGCCCCCTGGTGGTCAGTGCACATCATAGAAGCAATTGAGCACCTTAGCATATTATTAGCATATCACACTTTGATTGGTTGTTCAGTTCTGCCATTCGGTCTTTTTGCATATTACCCTTTTATTATATAGGATTTTTATAGAAAATATGTACTACTTTATGATAAAAAAAGCATTTTTTTAATTTTCAAAAGGGAGATAAAAATAATAAAAGCTTGCTTTTAGATAAAAACCACAATAACTCAGAGGGTGATGTCAGCATCATGGTGGAGTGAGAAGACTCCTTTATTCTCTTCTTAAAATTACAAGTTAGACAATTATAACTCAACAAAGGACCCCCTGCTCAACACACAAAGATACCTGACCTGAAAGCCACCTGTCAGAACATCTGAAGGTGGGAAGATTTGAATGAGCAGGAGGGGTGGACAGGGAAGGAAGGGGAGGTTGCTGCAGATGCAGCCCAGCACGCACTGAGGCTCCAGAGAGGGCAATAGTGGAGGGCTGGATGCAGGACTCACACTGGAGCCTGGAGTGTAAGAGGGACAGAAGCAGTGGTCTCCCAAGAAAAGGCATCACCTTTTCTCTCTCCCCGTTACAGCAGACCCCTTGCAGAGGTGGCTGGGAAGCTTCAAACAAGAGCAACTATGATAGCCACTCCTGGAAGAGGGGTGGCGCCACACATGCTTCCATAGCCTAACCCATCCTGACAGAGCCCAATAAAGAAAGGTGAGAAGACCTGGACAGGGCATTGTGCCCATGGCCACTGCTGGCAGGAGGGTGGACCTGCAGGAGTTCAACCTTACCACCCTAGCAGAGCCAGATAGAGAAAACTGAGATGCCTTAAATAGTTCAATGAGGCTGTAAAATAATGAACTCACCCCGCACCCCCACCCCCACCTCCACCCTACTCATCTTGGCAGAGCTCAATAGAGGCAGAAGAGATGCCTTCAAAAACACAGCCTGGCCAGCACCATTAGTGAGAGCTCATAAAACCATTTTCCACCTCCTACCACAAACTCCCATCATGGTGATAGTGCCCTATAACTAAGGTGAACTGGTGACACAAGGAACACCTACTTTCCCACTGGATACACAGCATTTACCTTAAAAGTGAGGCTCAAATAGTGCAGGTAAGAGAAAACAAAATATGTGCTAACACTATCTACTGGAAAACAAAACAAAGTACCCTATATATTAACCTGCTGAATTACTGACAGCAAAAGAATATCTAATGAAGAAAATGGGCCACTACCTCGATTGTCCACGCAGAGAAACAATCCATCAAATAACATGAACAAGAAAGGTAACACGGAAGCACAGAAAGAAAAGTCTCCAGAAACCAAACTCAAACTCCTAGAAAACTGTGACTAAAATGACAAAGTTTAAGATTGCAGTTATGAAGATGCTCGATGAGATAAAAACAGAACTTAGAGAAAAAGGTCATTGAACTCAGGAAGAAAACTAATGAACAAATGCAGTATTTTACCAAAGAGATTGTAAGTATAGAAGGAACCAAACAAAAATTCTGGAGCTGAAACCTCAATAAATAAGATGAGGAACATATTGAAGAATATTTGAAACAGCAAACCAGGTGGAAAAGAGAATTAGTGAATTCAAAGATCAATCACGGCTCTTCTTTCTAGAATTAGATGTGCTCGGTCCTCCTACATTTGCAAGATCAAGTAGGCACTGTTTCCAGCTCCAGGACAGACTTTTCAAGAACCAGTGGAACAGAAACATGAAGGACTTTTGAGAGATGCTCTGTTTTATCCCGTAGGAAGACAACATGAGAAATACTGTAAATAGTACCAGTACTTTCAAATCTTACACAACTTTCTTCATTTGTCCTCTCTGGGCAGGATTTCATCCCTTATTGTCTTGATTCATTCCTAAAATAACTGAGTCCTCCCAATATGATTCTAGCATTCTATTTAATAGTAAACTAAGCAGTAACTTTTTAAAAGTAGGAACTTGGATATGACCCAGGCGGATAAAGAAAGTGAACTAAGGGTTTATAAAATAATAAAGGAACTCTACTTATGAGAACAATCTTACTCCATTACAAAGAGCAACATAAGCATAAGGGTATACCAGAAGAGAGGGAGTAGGGAACAGAGTTAAATAGTCATACAAACAAATAGTCAATAAGAACTTCCCAAACCAAAGGAAAGAGCTGGATTCTTGAATCCAAAAAGCTAACAGAAAACCTATTTTTCTCAATACAAAAGACTTTTTTTCAAGACACATCATATAAAAAATATCAAAAGTTAATGATATAGAAAAAAATTTCAAAGCAGCCAGGGGGTGAGAGGGAGACTGTAACCTACAAAGGCAACCCCATTACAGAAAAAAAATTTACAATCCAGGAGAGAGTGGAATTAAATATTCAAACTATTGAAAGAGGAAAATCACCATCCAAAAATAATATATCCAGCAAAGTTATCCTTTTGATATGAAGGAGAAATAAAAACTTCCCCATAAAATAAGAGCTGAGGGATTTTTACTGCCACAATACCTGCATTACAAGAAATATTGAAAGGAGCTCTTTGCTTGAAAGAAAAAGACAAAAGTATACAAAACTTTCAGGTGACAGAAGCAGGAAAATGCAAAATTTTTCAGAATAGAGTATTAAATACTTAACGATAGCATGAAGGATAAAGAGGGATAATAATTTTTTTTTAAAAAAAGTATAACTTCTGAAATTTCTAAACAAATGCACGGCATAAAAAGCCATACTTTATGACAACAAAAATAGAAAAGGGAAGGAAAAAAAAGAGTGAACTTGATAAGTGAATAAAGATGAGATACAATCAGAAGAAAAAGGACTAGTGTAAGTATGAAGAATTTTTTACATAAACTTAATGGTAACCACAAAACAAAAATCTGTAGCTGAGACAGATAATATAAAAAAAAAAAACCAGCCCTAGCCAGTTTTTCTCAGTAGTTAGTGTGTGTCAGCCTGTGGACTGAAGGGTCTTGGGTTTGATTCTTGTCAAGGGCAAGTACCTTGGTTGCAGGCTTGATCCCCAGACCCAGTTGGGGCACTTGCAGGAGGCAACCAGCCAATGTGTTTCTCTCACATCGGTGTTTTTTTTCCTCTCTCCCTCTCCACCTTCCTTCCATTCTCTCTCTCAATCTCAAAAAAAAAAACAACAATGGAAAAATATCCTCAGGTGAGATTAACCAAAAACATAAAAGAGAAAAAATTATAAATGAACTAACAAAACTAAAAAAGGCAGACAGAAACACAAGGCAAAGAAACAATGGAGACAGAGAGCAATAAGAAAAAAATAAAAAATAGTTCTAGCAAGTCTTCATATATCATTACACCCTAAATGAAAATGGACTGAACTCATGAATCAAGAGGCATAGAGCAGCAGGATAGATTAAAAAACAAGACCCAACTTGCTGCCTACAGGAGATCCATCTCAGCTCCAAAGATAAACACAGACTAAAATGAAGAGGTGGAATATGGTACTCTAAGCAAATGGCATCCAGAGAAGACATAACACTCAGATATTTACACACACACACACACACACACACACACACACATGCACACGCACACACATATATACACTAGAGGCCTGGTGCACAAAAATTTGTGCACTCAGGGTGGTCCCTCAGCCCAGCCTGTGCCCTCTCGCAGTCTGGCAGCCCTCAGGGGATGTTCACTTGCCAGTAGAAAGCAGTCCTAAGCTGCAGTCGGACATCCTTAGGGCTGCTGAGGAGGGGGGAGAGGCTCCCACCACCACTGCTGTGCTGGCAGCCGTCAGCCTGGCTTATGGCTGAGCAGAGCTCCCCCTGTGGGAGCGCACTGACCACCAGGGGGCAGCTCCTGCATTCAGCGTCTGCCCCCTGGTGGTCAGTGTGTGTCATAGTGACCAGTTGTTCCCAGTCATACTGCTGTTAGGGTCAATTTACATATTACCCTTTTATTATATAGAATACACACACGCGCGTGCACACACACCCATAAAACCTGGGAGCACCAAAATATATAAAGCAATTACTATCAGACCTAAATGGAGAAATTGACAAAAATCATAGTAGGGAACCTAAATGCCTCATTTACAACAATGAATCAACCATCCAAGGAGAAAATTAATAAGGAAATATCAACTTTAAATGACACATTAGAGCCTGGCCTGCATGGCTCAGTGGCTGAGCTTTGACCTATGAACCAGAAGGTCACAGTTTGATTCCTGGTCAGGGCACATGCCCGGGTTGTGGTTTCGATCCCCAGTGGGGGTGGAGGGGTGTGCAGTAGGCAGTCTATCGATGATTCTCTCTCATCATTGATGTTTCTCTCTCTCCCTCTCCCTTCCTCTCTGAAATAATAAATGGGTAATATGCTAATTAGACCAGAACAGGCTGACCAGACATCTTCCGGACATCTGACTTCCTTCCGGACAGTTAGGGGGTGACCAGGCTGGCAGGGGGGCAGTTAGGGGGCAACCAGGTCAGCAGGGGACCAGTTAGGGAGAAATCAGGCCAGCAAGCAGAGGCAATTAGGGGTGATCAGGCAGGCAGGTGAGTGGTTAGGAGCGAGCTGGAAGGCAGGTGAGCGATTAGGAGCCAGCAGTCCTGGATTGAGAGAGGGATGTCTGACTGCCGGAGATCCCCTGAGGGGGTTTTAGATTGGAGAGGGTGCAGGCCAGGCTGAGGGACCCCCCTCCCATGCACAAATTTCGTGCACTGGGCCTCTAATGTGTGTGTGTGTGTGTGTGTGTGTGTGTGTGTGTGTATGATGACACATTAGACCATCTACTTATAAAAAAACCATGGGTGGTGTTCGTCACAGTCCTATAGGGATTGTCTTGGCAAGAGCTGTGCCCTCCCCCAAGCTGTTTCCTGTAAGGGCGGAGTCTGAGGCAGGAACCCGCCCTGGGAGCTTGGAGGCAGATCTTTCTAAAGTGTGCGCGCCAGCACACCTGAGTGGGGCGGCTGAAAGGATTAGAAAAGACAGACAAGAGAATGAAAGCCAGGTCTCAGTGGGATGCTGCTTCTCTGAGAGACAGCGACCACGCCCACAGCCATGCCTTTAGTTTATAGCAGATGCTACCAGGCAAAGTAAGGGCGTGACCAAGATATTTACAGGATCTGCAGAGGGAGAGGCTGTTCTGATTCCAAGAATTAATTTGTCCCCATCTGACACTGGCTTCCCATTTAAATTGATTCGACGATGGTTTCCCGTGATGCCAGCATTTGTGATGACTATTAATAAATCACAAGGACAAACTCTAGACAGAGTAGGCATGTTCCTACCTGAACCCGTTTTTGCACATGGTCAGTTATATGTTGCTTTCTCTCGAGTTTGAAGAGTATGTGATGTACAGTTAAAGTTCTAAGTACTTCATCACAAGGGAAATTAGTCAAGCACTCTGAAAGTTTTTTCACTCTTAATGTGGTGTACAGGGAGATATTAGAATAAGTTTAATCACTTTATCAGTCATTGTTTGCATCACTGTTGTTTTTATATCATGTTTCTGTTGTCTTCATATCATGTTTTTGTTGTTTTTATATCATGCCTCTGTTGTTATATCCTTTTGTTACTGTTTATTTATTAATAAATTTATATATGATTTTCATATACATTTTACTAATTTCCTTTCATCTCTCACACTTCTATTATAGAGAAAGGGCAAATAGCAACATTTAAATATCTCTGCTAATTAATTCCCTTTTTTAAAAAATATATTTTGTTGATTTTTTACAGAGAGGAAGGGAGAGGGATAGAGAGTTAGAAACATTGATGAGAGAGAAACATCGATCAGCTGCCTCCTGCACACTCCCCACTGGGAATGTGCCCTCAACCAAGGTACATGCCCTTGACCAGAATTGAACCTGGGACACTTGAGTCCGCAGGCCAACGCTCTATCCACTGAGCCAAACTGGTTAGGGCAATTAATTCCCTTTTAATGTGCACAAATTTCGTGCACTGGGTTACTAGTGTGAATATAATCAATATTATTAGAACTTTGCATCCACAAATGACAGAATATACATTCTTCTCAAGTGCAAACAAAACCATCTCAAGGATAGAGCATATGTTGAGGCACAAAACTGACCTCAATAAATTTTAAAAGATTGAAATCACACCAAACATATTTTCTCACCACAATGGTATGAAACTGGAAATTAACTATAAGAAGAAAGGTGGGGGCGGGGGGGGGAAAGAAGGTGGAAAAACTACAAATTTGTGGAAATTAAACAGCATGCTACTGAAAAACTATTGGATCAAAGATAAAATAAGAGATCAAAACATACATAGAAATAAATGAAAATGAAAATAATACATACAAAAATTTTGGGGATGCAGCAAAACAGTACTAAGAGGAAAGTTTATAGTATTACAGGCCTAACCCAAGAACAAGAAAAATCTCAAATAACCTAACATTACACTTTAAAAAGCAAGAGAAAAACAAAGCACAAAATCAGTAGAAGGAAAAAATAACATAAATTAGAGCAGAAATAAATGAAATAGAAAACAAAAAAATACAATGAAAAAATAATAAAACAGAGCTGATTCTTTGAAAAAATTAACAAAACTGACAAACCTCTGGCTAGACTTATGAGAAGGAAAAAAGAAGACTCAAGTAAATAAAATCACAAATAAAAGGGAAAATATTATCATTGACACTACAGAAATACAAAGATTTATATAAGAATACTATGAAAGTCTATATACCACCAAATTTGATAACTTCATAGAAATGGACAAATTCTTATAAATATACTAGTAAATATATAAGCTTCCTAGACTGAACCATAAAGAATTGAAAAACCTAAATTGAAGCAATAATAAGTTATGCTAAGTGAAATAAGCCAGTCAGAGAAAGATAAATATCACATGATCTCACTCATTTATGGAATATAATGAACAACATAAACTGATCCAGAGACAGAGAAGCAACGATCAGACTGTGAAACTTCAGAGGGAAGGCAGGGGAGGGGAGGGGTAAGGGGGAGAGATCAACCAAAGGACTTGTATGCATGCATATAAGCCTAACCAATGGACACAGACAACAGGAGGGTGAGGACAGGAGGGGGGGGCCTTGGGGGGTAATGGGGGATAAGGACACATATGTAATACCTTAATCAATAAGGAAATTTAAAAAAAATAAATCTCCCCTAAAATAAAAGTCCAAGGCCATATGGCTTCACTGGTAAATCATACCAAATATTCACAGAAAATTTAATACCTATCCTTCTCAAACTCTTCTAAAAAATTGAAGACGCGGGAACAATTCCTAACTCATTTTATAAGGCCAACATTACCCTGATACCAAACCAGGCAAGGACAACAACAAAAAGAAAATTAAATGCCAACATATCTGATCAACATAGATATGAAAATCCTAAACATATAGTTGCAAACTAAGTACAATAATACATTAAAGGATCATACATCACGATCAAATGGGCTTCATTCCAGGATGCAAGGATGGCTCAATATGCACAAATTAATCATTGTGGTACACCACATTAATAAAATAATGGGTAAAAATGGTAGGAGAATATCAATAGGTGCAGAAAAAGCATTTGGCAAGATACAACATCCATTTATAATTAAAACACTCAATAAAATGAGTATAGAAGGAAACTACTTCAACATAAAAAAGGCCATTAAGACAACCCCTCAGCTAAATGATGAAAAACTGAAAGCTTTTTCACTATGATCAGGAACAAGACAAGGGTGTCTACTCTCACCAGTGTTATTCAACATAGTTCTGTAAGTCCTGGCCATAACAACCAGGCAAAAAATAAAATAAAATAATAAAAGACAGCAAAATTGGGAATGAATGACTAAAACTGTCACTCTTTGAAGATGGCATGATTCTCTATATAGAAAACCCTAAAGACTCCTCCAAAATATTAAAAACAATAAAAAATATAGTAAAGTTGCAGGATACAAAGTTAATATCATTACAAAATCCATTACATTCCTATATACTAACAACAAAATATCAGAAAGAGCAACTAATGGGAAAACAATCCCAATTACAATTGCAACAAAAAGAATAAAATACCTAGGATTACACTTTAAAAAGGAAGCAAAAAACTGGTACACTGAAAACTACAAGACATTGTGGGGGAAAATTGAGGAAGACACAAAATTGAAAAGATAGTTCACATTCATGAATTAAAAGAATTAACATTTTTAAATGGCCATATTACCTAAAATAATATACAGATTTAATTCAATCTCCATCCAAATCCGAACGGCATTTTCCACAAAAATAAAACAAAAAAATCCTCACATTAAAATTTTTTTTTTGGAAGATGGCTGCCATTGGGAAGGCAGACTGCAAGATAGTGTGAATGAGAGAACAAAAGGAGAGCATGTGGACATACAAGGAGTATATATTTGTGGGTAAGGGACAGCTATACTCCAAAGGACTGTTGGGGTTGCCCTGACCTGGCAGCCTCCACTGCTGCTGAAATCTCTCCTGGAGTGGCCCGCTCTGCTGTGGAGACTGCACCATCTTAAAGGGGAGCGTGGTTGTTACCGAAAACCTATACATCCTGGGAATCTACAAAAACACCCAGGGAACAGCTGCGAACCCAGGAACACCGGATCTCCAGCAGCAGGGATGCTGACTCGGAGGAGCTCTCCACCTTCTCAGAAAGGTCAGATTTCACATAGGAAAAGGTGAGGTCTGCGATCCAGGCAGGAGAGAGAAATGTGCGAACTGGATCTAGGTTTGGGGAAGTCTGTGCCCCACAAAAACCCGCGGCCTTTGGGGCTAGCGTGATCCTCAAATGTGGAAGGGGATCCGCAGGGCTGCTGGCACAAGGGAACTCTAAAACTCAACCCATAGCGGGACTGGGTGCAAAAAAGCACCCTGAAATTTTACCAGTAACCCGGCTGCTTAGTGCCAGGGGGAAAAAGCGCACAGTCCCAGAGGGTAAAAGTCGTGAGTTTGCGCACTTACTCTAGCTCTTTTTTTCTCTTTAAATCCTTGCTGTTGATTACTAAGCCCAGTACATAGGATCACCCAATTGAGGACACTCTTAGAGACTGCAGGAGAAAGTTGTTTCTGTGGAACCTGGGGATCGGAGTGGGGAGTAATTATCAGAGAACCAGCTCTGGGGCAATCCATTCCCCCAAACCAGTATAAGTGCAACAGGGAAAACAAAAGCTAAATACTGGCTAGAGAGGACTTATAGCCACAGAGGTCAATCTAGAAACACTGCCACCCAGGGGTTGAATCACAAATTGACCCTTGTGTAAACACAAAGGAATCTAAGAAACACAGAAACACAGCCTGCTTGAAAATCAGGACTGTGGCTTACAATAAGAGGATCAGTGGAACACAGGGAACTTCAATACTGTCCTGACCACTTACAGGAAACAGGCATGACAAATAGTAGAGTAAAGGAAGTGAATGACTTTCACTACTACTCATTTTTATTTTTTCATTTTTTACTTAAGAAACCTTTTTTTTTTCTTTTTTCATGACTTGATTTTACCTTTTTAATTATTAAATTTTTACTTTTAATCAGTATTATTACTATCACTATTTTACCTTTTTTTTAAAAAAAAGTATTTTATTTTCTCTTTAATTTGGAAATAGTGTTCTACATTCTATTTTCATTTTTCCTTTAGTATCATTTTACTCTATCTCAACATTACCTTTATGCCAACACTCTCTTCCTCACTTTCCCCATTTTGTTGTTCAGTTTCTCTTACCCTATTCCTGCTTTATATTTTAACTATTCTTTTTTACCCTGTTAAAAAAAATCATCCTACTTATATATCTAATTTCCGATCCCCTTCACTAAGTCCATACACACCTCTCTCCTTTTTCTTCACAATTTTTTTTCTTTTTTCTCTATTACCTTTTTTGTTTTTGCTGCTGTTGTTATTGTTATTGTTTTGTTTTTTTGTTATAGGTTTTTGTATTTTATTTTGTTTTATTTTGCTTGCTTTCTCTCTGTCCTATTGTTTGCTTGATTGTTGATTAGATTGGTTCTCTTTTGTGCTTGTTTGTGAAATTGTTTCTCTTCTTTTGTTGTTTTTGTTTCTGTTTATTTTTTGCTTCTGTTTTTCCTCTCCTCACTTGCTATTAGTTGTTGTTTGTAGTTTTCATTCAACTCTGGGTGTTTGTTCTTTGCATTTTTTGGGATTAGTGGTTGTTCTATATGAGTATTCTCCCCATAGAAATAGTTTTCCCTCCTTCGTTTTCACTCTCTTTATTTTCTCTCTTACTTTTTTTCTTTGCCCAATATCATTTTTGCACTCCATTATTTTCGTATCCCCTAATTCTCTTTTCTCTGAAGGTCACCTTTATTTGGGGTTATTCGTATCATGAATACACTTTGTTCAGTGCCTTGTGCATTGTGCCTTGTTGTGTTGTATTTTTTGCCTTTAAATCAACACAGGAGAGAGAGAAATACAAAACCAGACGCCCGCAGAAGAGACATCACGGAGAGACAAAGAAACAGCCCACATATGAAAGAAAAGGAGGCATCACCAGAAAAGGCAGTAAATGAAATAGAGGCAAGCAATATGTCAGAAAAAGAATTCAGAGAAATGGTCAAAAGGTCACTGAAAAGAATGGAAGACAAATTCAACAATATGTGTAAAAATCAAGAGGAAATGAGGAAGAACCAAGAATAAATGAAAAATGGCATTGCTGCTGTAAGGAACTCAATAGAAAGCATCAACAGTAGAGTAGAAGAAGCAGAGGACCACATCAGTGAGCTAGAAGGTAAGGTAGGAAAAAATACCAAAGCAGAGCAGCATCTAGAAAAAAAAAGTAAAAAACAGGAGGAGAGCCTAAGGGAACTTTGGAACAACATAAAATGAAACAACATCTGCATAACAGGGGTGCCAGAAGAAGAGGAAACTGAGCAGGGAATAGAAAACCTGTTTGAAGAAATAATGACAGAAAACTTCCCTAATATAGGGAAGAAAAAACACACAAATCCAAGAAGCTCACAGAGTCCCAAACAAAATGAACCCCAAGAGGCCAATGCCAAGGCACATTATAATTAAATTGGCAAACACCAATGACAAAGTAAGAATCTTAAAACCGGCCAGAGAGAGACAGAAAGTTACCCAAAGAATTCCCCATCAGACTAGCGACTGATTTCTCAACAGAAACACATCAGGCCAGAAGGGAATGGAATGTAATATACAAAGTCATGCAAAGGAAGGGTCTGAAGCCAAGAATACTGTACCCAGCAAGGCTATCAATCAAAACTGAGGGTAAAATCAGGAGCTTCACAGACAAAAAAGGACTACGGGAGTTTATTATCACCAAACCAGCAATGCAAGAAATGCTAAAGGGTCTACTGTAAAAAGAAGAAATAGGAAGCGGAGAAGAAACACAGGGGTAAAGAATAAACATGGTGACAAACAAGTACCTATCAATAATAACTTTAAATGTAAATAGATTAAATGCCCCAATCAAACGAAAAAGGGTAGCTGAGTGGATAAGAAAACATGACCCACATATCTGCTGTCTACAGGAAATCCACCTCCGACTAAAGGACTCACAAAGACTGATGGTGAAAGGATGGAAAAGGGTTTTTCAAGCGAATGGAAATGAAAAAAAAAGCTGGGGTAGCAATACTTATATCTGACAAATTAGATCTCAAAGTGAAGGACATAACAAGAGATAAGGAAGGCCACTTCATAATAATAAAGGGAGCAATCCAACAAGAAGAAATGACTCTGGTAAACATATATGCACCCAATACAGGAGGACCCAAATACATGAAAAACTTCTGGAGGATATCAAGGGAGAGATTGACAGCAATACAGTAATAGTAGGGGACTTTAATACCCCACTATCACCATTGGACAAATCCTCTAAACAAAAACTCAGCAAAGAAACATCAATCCTAAATGACTCACTAGATCAAATGGAATTAATTGACATCTTCAGAACATTTCACACTAAAGCCACAGAATATAAATTCTTCTCAAGTGCACATGGGTCATTTTCAAAGATAAATCATATATTGGGTCACAGGCAAAGTCTCTTCAAATTCAAGAAGATAGAAATCATATAAAGCATCTTCTCAGATCACAATGGCATAAAATTAGAAATCAACTACAATAAAAACAATAAAAAAAATCAAACACCTGGAAGCTAAATAGCATGCTATTAAACAATGTCTGGGTTACCAGAGAGATCAAAGAAGCAATAAAAAGCATCATGGCAACAAAGAACAATGAAAACACAACAATCCAAAATCTATGGGACACAGTGAAAGATGTCTTGAGAGGGAAGTTCCTAGCTCTACAGGCCTACCTCAGAAAACAGGAAAGAATGGTAATAAATTGTCTAACCCTACAACTCAAAGAGTTAGAAAGAGAGCAACCAGAAAAGCCCAGCAAAAGAGAAGGAGGGAAATAATAAAGATCAGAGTGGATATAAATGAAACAGAGACTAAAAAATCAATACAGAAGATCAACAAAACCAAGAGCTGGTTCCTTGGAAGGATAAAAAAGATTGATGAACCTCTAGCCAGGCTCACCAAGAAGCAAAGAGAGAGGACCCAAATAAACAAAATCAGAAATGATAGAGGTGAAATAACAACAGACCCCACAGAAATACAAATGATTGTTAAAAAATACTATGGACAGCTCTACTCCAACAAACTAGACAACCTGGAGGAAATGGACAAATTCCTAGAAAAATACAACATTCCAAAACTCAATCAAATCAGGAAGAATCTAAAAATCTCAATAGGCCAATAACTATGGAAGAAATTGAAGCAGTCATCAAAAAGCTTCCAGCAAACCAAAGCCCAGGACCAGACAGCTTCACAGGGGAGTTTTACCAACCATTCAAGGAAGAACTAAAACCTATCCTCCTCAGACTACTACAAAAAATTCAAGAGGAAGGAACACTTCCAAGCTCATTCTATGAAGCCAGCATCACCCTAATACCAAAACCAGGTAAAGACAACACAATGAAAGAGAATTACAGGCCAATATCCCTCATGAACATAGATGCCAAAATCCTCAACAAAATCTTAGCAAATCGGATCCAGCAGTACATCAGAAAGATCATACACCATGACCAAGTAGGATTTATCCCAGGGATGCAAGGATGGTACAATATCCGCAAATCAATAAACGTGATACATCACATAAACAAATTGAAAGAAAAAAACCACATGGTCTTATCAATTGATGCAGAAAAAGCATTTGACAAAATTCAACACCCATTTTTGATAAAAACTCTCAGTAAGGTGGGAGTAGAAGGATCATAACTCAACATAATAAAAGCCATATATGACAGGCCCACAGCCAACATCATACTCAATGGACAAAAACTAACACCATTTCCCCTAAAAACAGGAACAAGACAGGGATGCCCACTCTCACAACTCCTGTTCAACATAGTATTGGAAGTATTAGCCATTGCAATTAGACAAGAAGAAATAAAAGGCATCCAAATTGGAAAAGAGGAAGTAAAACTGTCCTTATTTGCAGACATGATATTATACATACAAAACCCTAGAGACTCCATCAAAAAACTACTAGACTTAATACATGAATTTGGCAATGTAGCAGGATACAAAATTAACCCCAAGAAATCTGAGGCATTTCTATACACCAATAGTGAACTTTCAGAAAGAGAGACTAAAAAAACAATCCCATTTACCAGCGCACCAAAAAAAATTAAGCTACCTAGGAATAAACTTAACTAAAGAGGTAAAAGACCTCTACTCAGAAAACTACAGGATGTTGAAAAAAGAGATGGTGGAAGACATAAACAGATGGAAGAACATACCGTGTTCATGTATTGGTAGAATCAACATCATTGAAATGTCCATACTACCCAAAGCAATCTATGAATTCAACGCACTTCCCATTAAAATACCAATGGCATACTTCACAGATCTAGAACCAACTCTCCAAAAATTCATCTGGAATAAAAAAAAGAGCACAAATAGCTGCAGCAATCCTGAGAAAAAACAAAGTAGGTGGGATCTCAATACCAGATATCAAGATGTATTACAAAGCCACTGTTCTCAAAACTGCCTGGTACTGGTACAAGAACAGGCATATAGATCAATGGAATAGAATAGAGAGCCCAGAAATCGGCCCGAACCAATATGCTCAATTAATATTTGACAAAGGAGGCAAGAACATACAGTGGAGCCAAGAGAGTCTCTTCAATAAATGGTGTTGGGAAAATTGGACAGATATATGCAAGGAAATGAAACTAGACCACCAACTTACACCATACACAAAAATAAACTCAAAATGGATAAAGGATTTAAATGTATGACAAGAAACCATAAAAATTCTAGAAAAATCCAAAGGCAACAAAATCTCAGACATATGCCGAAGCAATTTCTTCACTGATATAGCTCCTAGGGCACTGGAAACTAAAGAGAAAATGAACAAATGGGACTACATCAAAATAAAAAGCTTCTGCACAGCAAAAGAAACCATCAACAAAACAACAAGAAAACCCAGTGCATGGAAAAACATATTTACCAATGTCATATCTGATAAGGGCCTAATCTCCAAAATTTATAGGGAACTCATACAACTTAACAAAAGGAAGATAAATACCCCAATCAAAAAATGGGCAAATGACCTAAATAGACACCTTTCAAAAGAGGACATTCAGAAAGCCAAGAGACATATGAAAACATGCTCAAAGTCACTGATCATCCCAGAGATGCAAATCAAAACAACAATGAGGTACTACCTCACACCTGTCAGTATGGCTATCATCAACAAATCAACAAATGACAAGTGCTGGAGAGGATGCGGAGAAAAAGGAACACTCGTGCACTGCTGGTGGGAATGCAGACTGGTGCAGCCATTGTGGAAAACAATATGGCGTTTCCTCAAAAATTTAAAAATGGAACTGCCATTTGACCTAGTAATACCACTTTTAGGAATATATCAGAAGAAAACAGAAACACCAATCAGAAAGGATATATGCACCCCTATGTTCATAGTGGCACAATTCACCATAGCTAAGATTTGGAAACAGCCTAAATGCCCATCAGCAGATGAGTGGATTAGAAAACTATGGTACATCTACACAATGGAATACTATGCTTCTATAAAGAAGGAATTCTTACCATTTGCAGCAGCATGGATGGAACTGGAGAGCATTATGCTAAGTGAAATAAGCCAGGCAGAGAAGCATTGAATAGACTGTCAAGGCTGGGGAGTGTTGGGGGGGGGGGGAGGGTAAGAGATTAATCGAAGGACTTATATGCATGCATATAAGCATAACCAATGGACACAAGACACTGGGGGGGGGGGGATAAGGACATGTGCCGAGGGGTAGGGGGGGCCAGGGGAAGGTCAATGGGGGAAACAAAGGAGACATATGTACTACTATTTGTAATACTTTAAACAAGAAAATAAAATTTAAAAAAAAATCCTCACATTTACATGGAACCCAAATAGCCAAAGCAATCCTAAGAGGGGGAGGGGAGAAAGCCTGAGGTATCACAGTCACTGACTTATAACTATACTACAAAGCTACAGTAATCAAAACAGTAGATATTTATAGGACATTTCATCCAAAAGCATCAAAATATGCTTTCTTTTCAAATACATATGGAACATTGTCAAAGATAGATCATATGCTAAGACACAAAATAACCCTTAACAAATTAAAGAAGACTGAAATCCATCAAGCATCTTCTCAGATCACAGTGGCATGAAACTAGAAATCAACTACAATAAAAAAAACCTCAAAAGCATTCAAACACATGGAAGTTAAATAGCATGCTATTAAATAATGAATGGATTACTAATGAGATTAAGGAAAAAATAAAAAACTTCCTGGAAATGAATAAAAAGGAACACACAACAATCCAAAATCTATGAGGCACAGTGAAAGCAGTCCTGAGAGGGAAGTTCAGAGCATTACAAGCCTACTTCAAAAAAACAAGGAAAAGCTCAAAAAATCTAATAATACTATGGAAAAAATCAGAAAGAATAATGTGAAAAGCCCAGGGTAAGTAGAAGGAAGGAAATAATAAAGATTAGACCAAAAATAAAAACCATAGAGATTAAATAAACAATACAAAAGATCAATGAAACCAAGAGGTAGTTCTTTGAAAAGATAAACAAGAGTGATAAAGCTTTACCCAGACTCATAAATAAACAAACAAACAAACAAATAAATAATAAAATCAGAAACAAAATAACAACTGATGCAATCTAAATAGAAAGGATTGTAAGAAAATACTATGAACAACTATATGCCAACAAACTGGACCTGAACAAAATGGACAAATTCCTAGAAAAATATAATCTTCCAAAACTTAATCAGGAAGAATAAGAAAACTTGAATAGGCAGATAACAACTAATGAAACTGAAGCAGCAATAAAAAATCTCCCAGCAAACAAAAGTCCTGGAATGGATGGCTTCACAGGCTACTTTTACCAAATATTCAAAGAAAAACTAATGCCTATCCTCCTCGAACTATTCAAAAAATTTCAAGAGGAAGGAAGACTTCTTCCAAGCTCATTTTACAAGGCCAACATTATCCTAATTCCTAAACCAGATACAGATATTACAAAGAACGAGAATTATAGGCAACTATCCCTATGAACATAGATGCTAAAATCCTGAACAAAGTATTAGCAAATTGGATCCAGTAATATATTAAAAATATCATACAACATGACCAAGAGGAATTTAGTCCAGGTATGCAAGGCTGATACAATATTCGCAAACCAATAAGCAAAATGAAAGACGAAAATCAGATGATCATATCAATAGACACACAAAAAGCATTTGACAAAATCATATGTTTATAAAAATAATATCAGGAAAGTGGGATTACAGGGATCATACCTTAAAATAATATAGGCCATATATGAAGAACCTACAGCCAACATCATACTCAATGGGTAAAAATTAAAAGCGTTTCCATTAAGAGCAGAAACAAGACAGGAATGTCTACTTTCACTACTCTTATCTACACTAATAAAAGAGAAACATGGTAATTGGCGTACGACCACTACCCTTTTCATTGGCTAATCAGCAAGATATGCAAATTAACTGTCAGCCAAGATGGCGGCGGGCAGCCAGGCAGCTTGAAACTAAAATGAGGCTTGCTTGCCTCAGTGATGGAGGATCGTTGGAGGAAACCAACTTTCCCCGCCTGGGGCTGCAGGCCTCTGAGCGGGCAGTTTAAGAAACATTGTAACAAATACCGCCGGACTTCAGCCGGCAGATTCACAACATTGTAAGCAAAGGCCGGGGAGGCCTAAGAGCTGGAGCCAAGCCTCAAGGTAAAGCTGGCCCAGAATAAATTAAAAAAAAAGAAAAAAAAGGAGCGGTTGGGAACTTCCGTCACTCCCAGTCTGAAAACAGCCCTCAGCCCCTCACCCAGACTGGCCAGGAACCCCAGTGGGGACCCCCACCCTGATCCAGGACACCCTTCAGGGCAAACCAGCCGGCCCCACCCATGCACCAGGCCTCTACCCTATATAGTAAAAGGGTAATATGCCTCCCGGCACCGGGATCAGCGTGACAGGGGGCAGCGTCCAAACCCCCTGATCGCCCTGCGGCTCTGTGTGTGACAGGGGGCGGGACCCGAACCCCCTGAGCAGCCCTGCTCTGTGCGTGATAGGGGGGAGCTCCCCAACCACCCCCCCACCACGGGCCCTGCTCTGTGTGTGATGGGGTAGAGCCATAACCTCCCCATCGGCCCTGCCCTGAGTGTGAGAGTGGCGGCGCCCCAACCCCCTGATCGGCCCTGCTCTGTGGGTGATAGAGGGCGGTGCCCCAACCCCCTGATGAGCCCTGCTCTGTGTGTGACGGGGGCAGCGCCCCAACCCCCTGATTGGCCCTGCTCTGTGCGTGACAGGGGGTGGCGCCACAACCTCACCATCGACCCTGCCTTGAGTGTGACAGGGGACAGTGCCCCAACCCCCCAATTGGCCCTACCCTGAGCGTGACTGAGGGTGGCATCACAACCTCCCAATCTGCCCTGCTCTGTGCATGACGGGGCGGCGCCCCAACTCCCCGATCGGCCCCGCTCTGAGCCCGACCAGGGGCTGCACCTAGGGATTGGGCCCGCCCTCTGCCACCCAGGAGCAGGCCTAAGCCAGCAGGTTATTATCTCCCGAGGGGTCCCAGACTGCGAGAGGGCACAGGCCGGGCTGAGGGACCCCCCTCCCCCCCGAGTGCACAAATTTTTTGCACCGGGCCTCTAGTTTAATATAATACTGCAAGTCCTAGCCACAGTTATTAGACAAGAAAAAAAGATTAAAAAATATTGGAAGGGAGGAAATAAAACTATGATTATTCACAAATGACAAGATATTGTATATAGAAAAGCCTAGACTCCACCAAAATTCTACTAGAATTAATAAATGAATTAGGTAAAGTAGCAGGATATAAATCAACATCCAGAAATTGATGGCATTTCCATACACCAAAAATAAGATCTCAAAAAGAAAAACTAACTAACTAAATAAAAATTTACCATCACAACAACAACAAAATAAGATACCTTGGAATAAACTTAACCAAGGCAATAAAAGACCTTCAGAAAACTACAGAACATTGAAAAAAAAGAGATAGAGGAAGATATAAACAATTGGAAGAATATACCATGCTCATGGAATGGAAGAAATAATATTATTAAAATGTACTTAATACCCAAAGCAATCTATCAATTCAGCACAATTCCTATTAAAATGCCAATGGCATATTTCACAGATCTAGAAAAAATATTCCAAAAATGTATATGGTACTAAAAAAGACCCAAAATAGCCACAACAATCTTGAGAAAGAACAAAGTTGGAGGGATCATAATACGAGATCTCAAGTTATACTACAAAGCAATTGTAGTCAAAACAGTCTAGTACTGGCACAAGAATAGGCATATAGATCAACGGAACAGAATAGAAACCTCAGAAATCAACCCACATCATTATGTTCAATTAATATTTGGCAAAGGAAGCAAGAACATACAATAGAGAAAAGACAGTCTCTTCAATAAATGGTGTTAGTAAAACTGGACAAGTACAGACAAAATAATGAAACTAGACCACCAACTTACACCATACACAAGAATAAACCCAAAACAGGTAAGATACTTAAATGTAAGTTGGGAAACCATAAAAATCCTAGAAGAAAACATAGGCAGCAAAATCTCAGACATCTCATGTAGCAGAATTTTCACTGATACATCTTCTAGGTCAAGAGAAACAAAGAGGGAAATAAACAAATGTGACTACATTAAACTATAAAGCTTGTGTATAGCAAAGGAAACCAGCATCAAAATGAAAAGAGAACCCACTGTATGGGTTCCTGTTGAATAGAATGGAGAGACTTGGAGAGTATTATGCTGAGTGAAATAAGCCAGTCAGAGAAAGACAAATATCACATGATCTCACTTACTTGTAGAATCTAATGAACATAATAAACTGATGAATAAAATCGGTCCAGAGGCATAGAAGCATAGAAGAGACTGACATATCTTAGAGGGGAGGGAGGGGGAAGACAGTAAGAAATTAACTAAAGAACTCAGGTACACAGACAATAGTGTAGTGGAGGCCTGGAATGGGATAGGGTCTTGGTGGAGGGAGGCAAAGAAGGTGGGAAAACTGGGGGACATCTGTAATACTGGAAACATTAAGATATATACACATATATACATATCCTATATAATAAAAGCCTAATATGCAAATCGACCAAACAGCAGAATGACTGGTTGCTATGACACATGCTGACCACCAGGGGGCAGATGCTCAATGCAGGAGCTGCACCCAGCCCACAGGCCCCAGGCCAACCAAGGTGGGTGCCAGCGGGGGTCCCCTGATAACCCCGCCGGTTGCCCCTCAGAGGGAGGCGACCAGCGGTGGTGGGGGCGCAGGGCTGGTGAGCAGACGGTGCCAGGTGGGCCAAGGCAGATGCCATTGGGGCCCCCCAATTTCCCTGCCGGTTGCCCCAGAGATTGGCCCTGATTGCCAGCAAGGCCTAGGGCCCCTACCCATGCACGAATTTAGTGCGCCAGACCTCTAGTACACATACACACACACACACACACACACACACGCATTATGTGTGTGTGTGTATGTATATGTGTATATGTGTGTGCGCGCGCACGCGCGCGTGTGTATATATATATGTGTATATATATATATATATATATTAGAGGCCCCATGCATGAGATTCATGTATGAGGAGGGTCCCTAGGCCTGGTTGCTTGCCAGCGATCAGGGCTGATTGGGGCCTTCTGGCTGCCAGTTGGGGCCTCCCTTCCCTGGCTGCTGGCTGCGGGCTGGCCAGGGCCTTCCTTTGTTCCATGCCGCCCTCCCCCGCCCCGCCCCCGTCAGCGCACATCATAGTGAGTGACTAAACTTCCAGTCTCCCAATTGAACTCCCGAGGGGATAATTTGCATATTAGGCGGAAATATATATATATATGAAAGTAGTTATAAACAGATTGTTAGGGCTTTGCTTCAAAATCCCAGAGCCTCATTTTAACTTAATTACCTCTTTAAAGGCCTTATCTCCAAGTACACTCACATTCTGAGGTCCTGGGGGTTAGGACTTTTACAAATTTTGGAGGAACTCAATTCAGCCTATAATGTACAGTATATACTCCTTTGATTGGGTTTTTCACTCCAGATAATTATTTTGAATGCATACAACATTGCTGTATGTTGTTGAATGCATCATTAGTTTGCTATTTTTTATTGCTGAGTAGTAATTCCATTGTGTGGGCATACCACATTTATTTTATCCACACTGAGTTGTTTTTAGTTTGGGGCTATAGCAAATAAAACTGTTGTGAGCATTTGTATGCAAGTCTTTATGCAGACATTGCTGAAGCTGCCATCCTGCGACCCATGTGTGTGCTTATTCTCAAGCTGGTCTGCCCAACACCTCCTGAGTGTCTGCCCTAGCCCCCCACGTGGCCCTGTTTCCTCTCCAACAAGATGAAAGAAACTATCATGAACCAAGAGAAACTCACCAACTACAGGCACAACTGCGCCTTGGTGGGAAAGGAACGGTGCATAGAAAGAAGGTGGTGGTTCACTGAACAGCTACAGCAGATGATAAAAAAAAGCTTCAGTTCCCCTTAAAGAAGTCAGGGGTAAACAGTATCTCTGGTATTGAAGAGGTAAATATGTTCACAAACCATGACAGGCCATGCTGAGACAAAGCAGCTGACAGAAATGCTACCCAGCATCTTAAACCAGCTTGGACAGACAGTCTGGCTGGTGTAAGGAGGCTGGATGAAGTTCTGCCCAATTAATCTGTGGGTGGAAAAGCACTGCTTGCTACTGGAGAGGATGATGATGATGATGAAGTTCCAGATCTTGTGAGGATGTGATGAGGCTTCCAAGAATGAAGCAAACTGAATTGAGTCAACTCAAAAGAAGATAAACTTGAAGAAGTTTCTGGGAGCTGCTATCTTATATTATGACTACTTTTTCAAATTTGTTTATGGATCTGTTAAAATATAGATCTCTAATATTGTTTAGCCCAGTGTCCCTGGACATTTACAGCTCTTTTCAGTTTTAGTTTATACATAAATCATTCTTTACAGCTAATTAAGCTGAAGAAGTTTGGGAATAAAGTTTGAAACAGGTTAATAAAGTTATTTGCCTACTATAGTTTTATTTTTTTATTTCATTGACACTGATTTGTATACAGAAAGCAAAATTGTTTTTAGAAAGCTAATCATGGCATGTAATATGACATAATTTTTAATGGAATTTTATTAAAGATTTAACATGGTATTTATCATGTAACAAGAGTGGTTGCCGAAACCGGTTTGGCTCAGTGGATAGAGCGTCGGCCTGTGGACTGAAAGGTCCCGGGTTCGATTCTGGTCAAGGGCATGTACCTGGGTTGCGTGCACATCCCCAGTGGGAGATGTGCAGGAGGCAGCTGATCGATGTTTCTCTCTCATCGATGTTTCTAACTCTCTATTTCTCTCCCTTCCTCTCTGTGTAAAAAAAAAAAAAAAAAAAAAAGAGTGGTATAAAGTTTTCATGTTTGAAAACGTCCCTCCAGTAGCCCTCAGGGCTTCCATGGTTTATTCTTTCATGGGAGAGCAAGGTTGATTTTTTTTCTCTTAATGTTATCTATATCGTAAGCATATACTGAGTGCCTTGGTACATGTACTTTCACACGTAATTTTCTCTCATTTTATCCTCAATCTATGAAGTAGGTACTAGTTACTCCATTTGGTAAATGTAACTGGAAGTTACTTCAAAAAAGTGAAAGTAATCCATCCCTTCTGTTATATTCTATAAGATATTCTGTAAGATACCTGGGAAAAAAAGTAGTAGGAATGTCACCTTGTCTTTTTCCTTAAGTGATAATACTAAATTAATAAGACTACTTTTTTTCTTTTAAAATTTTTTAAAATTAATATACAGTAAAATTGAACTGTGTATGAAGTTGTAAGAATTTTAACACATACGTGTAATTGCCACCAGAACAATTTCATCATCCCAGAAACTTCTGTATTAGCAATTACAATGTTGAAGCAACTTAACAATTTTATAAATGGTAACTGCCACGACCTGTGCAACAGGTTCAGGATGGCCGACAACACAATGAATACGCTATACAAGAAATATGAATTTTGGAAGGCATGAAGAGTCCCACCAAGTCCAGTCCATCTGCTTTTATTCAATTTGAATACACATTTGCCCTTTAGCAATGCATACAGGCTAAGGTAAAGGTAAAGTTTGGTATGCAATGTAGATTACCAGGTCAGGAAATTGCCTTGAACCATTGCAATCAGAACAGAGCAGACTTGTGCTGATATTCAGCCTTGCTGAATATCAGTCAATTGGCTTTCCAATGTCTCTTTTGCACTTTTATGCTAATTTCTGTTTGCTATAGCCACCGGCGTTTCCCCCTTTTTGTTTTCTTAATTAATCTTGAAAAGCGTATGCCCTCAGTAGGGCTAGAATTTTGTTTTGTTTTTAAGACTCTTCATTCTGCATCTGCAGACTAGAAATTAACATACAATAGTGGTTATGCTAAGAGACAAATGTAGGGAGATCCAACAAAAAGGACTGAATTCTTTCATGTCTTTTTTAAATTGCTGCCAGGCATCTAAGGAACTAGTCTGTAAGTTTGTCTGCGGCTGCTGGGAGTAGTCATCTGTCTGCAGCCACAAGTACAGGTTGAGGCTCCAGGTCAGGGGTGGGCAACCCCTGGCACGCATGCCAAACATGGCACGCCAGTAACTTTTGCTGGCACACAAAACCCTCTCTTATAATCTTCCATTTACAATTTTTGAGAACATTTGAATGACTTAAATGTTAAATTACAAGGAACTGGCAAGACACTTGATGTTATGTTTGGTTACATAAAGGCTTTTGAAAAAAAAACTGGAAGTCTTTAAAAGGGATGTGGATGGTGAGAGATTTAGATATTTCCCAAACCTCAAGAGGCACATCAAAGACCTCCCAAAAGATGACAGAACAGACTGTCAAAGCCTTCAAAAGCTGTTTTTAAACATCATCGAGTCAACTATTGAGCACTTCTTCTCAAGATTTGTGAAATTCAGAGAACTGGAAGAGACAGCAAAATTCATGAGGTTTCCAGACAGCATGAAACTGGAGGAACTAAACTTACAAATGTTTTCATGGATAGACATGGCAGACTTTGAAATGCAGTTGATAGAATTTCAGAGTAGCTCAATTTGGAAATAGAAATTTATTGACCTTAGAGTTGACTTGGAAAATATTGCAAAAACGCAATTAGAGACAGGAGTACCAGAGAGAAGTGTCGAAAACAAACTATTGAGGACTTGGAATGCCATTCCAGAAAATTTTTTCTGTTTAAAAAAATTTGCAACAGCGTTACTCTCCATGTTTTCATCCACATACACTTGTGAATCATTGTTCTCAGTGATGAATTTTGTTAAGTCTCCTAATAGGAGTAGCCTGACAGATGAAAGTAGTAGCTCGTGCATATCTCTGAAGGTCACGAAATATAAACCTGATGTAAAATCTCTGTCATCAGCGATGCAGCAGCAAAAGTCCCACTGATAATATGAAACAGAGTCATAAAGTTTTCTGTTGGACTATCAGTGTACATGTATACATTATAAAATAAATGTATTTTTCATCATCATATACTGTTTTTTTGTTGCTCGAATGAATTTTATTATTTCTTCAAGGTTCTTCACATACATACACCTTAAGAGTTATCAAGTAGGTGTAACATGTTCTCAAAAAATTAGGGTTGGCACGCAGAAGAATTTTGAGTCAGAGATTTTGCTGGTTTTGGCACGCACTCACAAAAAGGTTGCCCACCCTGCTCCAGGTGCAAGGTCCGCATTAGTTTGGTCAATTCCTCCTGTGAATTCAAGTTTGATGTTCCTTTCAGGAATGCACATGGGCTTGGAGGAGTTTTCTGGAAATACACAAGCATATTCTTGACCAAAGGTTAATAAAGGGTCAGGACCTTTCTATAAACCAGACTCAGGGAGAAACCAAGATGGCAGCATAGGTAAACACTGGAGACTGCTGCCTCGCACAACCACTTCAAAAATACAACTAAAAGATGGAATGGACATCATCCAGAACCACAGGAAGGCTGGCTGAGTGGAAATTCTACAACTAGAAGGAAAGAGAAAAGCATACCGAGACTCAGAGGAGGTGCAGAAGTAAAATACAGAGGTACAGAGGCGCATGCGGAGAGGGTTGGCGGCTTGAGGACATGGTTCTCTTTTTCAATTGGGAGGGAGTCTCAAGCTCTGAGCTCCAGTTCCAGGCGAGTCTCTGAGGACCCAGACTCCTACGGGAGAAACTGGGCTGTCTGGCATGAGGCGGAACTCGAGGGCAGCTTTCTCTTGGGGGTGCTTGCAGTGATTGCCAGGACACTGAGAAGCAGGGCCTCTGAGGGCAGGACTGAGAGCAGCCATAACTGCTCGCTCTGCCCTGTTGATCCCCTGGGACCCCGCCCCGCCCAAGCCACGAGGCTTTTGCATATGAAAAGCCTGGCCCTTTGCAATCTGATAATTACCTAACAAACTGCAGCTGGCCCAAGGCCCCAGGCAACTTGGATTGCATCACAGCTGACTCCTGCTGGATAGCCTCAGGCAGAGGCTAGATTAGCACCTCCTTAGAGATCCAGGAGCCAGTGTGCCCAGTGGTCGGAGTGGGACCATCCAGATTGCAGTTCCTCGGATTCATAAAGGACACACTCAGGGGGCAGACTCAGTGAGCACCAAAGCCCCATTGAAGCAAGTCTTGCCCCGGAGGGGTGTCTCCAGCACAGAAGTTCTCCCACTGCAGACACAGCTGATTCTCACAGCCAATTGGCCTGGAGGTCAATCCCTCCCAGAGTTACCTACAACAATCAAGGCTTAACTACAACAAGACTGTGCACAAAGCCCACAAGGGGGTGCACCAAGAGTGTCTACCTCAGGAAATTGGGGAGGCTGAGCCACTGGGCCCTATAGGACACCTAACACAGAAAGCCACTCTATCGAGACAAAGAAATAGGACACAAATGACAGAAATGGAGGAAAGCAAACTACTGGATATAGAGTTCAAAACTACACTTTTAAGGTTTTTCAAGAATTTTCTAGAAACTGCTGATAAACTTAATGAGACCCTCAAGAAATCTAATGAGACCCTCGATGTTGTGATAAAGGACCAACTAGAAATTAAGCATACACGGACTGAAATAAAGAATATTATACAGACCCCCAACAGCAGAGTAGAGGATCGCAAGAACCAAGTCAAAGATTTGAAATACGAAGAAGCAAAAAACACCCAACTGGAAAAGCAAAATGAAAAAAGAATCCAAAAATATGAAGATAGTGTAAGGAGCCTCTGGGACAGCTTCAAGCGTACCAACATCCGAATTATAGGGGTGCCAGAAGAAGTGAGAGAGCAAGATATTGAAAACCTATTTGAAGAAATAATGACAGAAAACTTCCCCTACCTGCTGAAAGAAATAGACTTACAAGTCCAGGAAGCGCAGAGAACCCCAAACAAAAGGAATCCAAAGAGGAACACACCAAGACACATCATAATTAAAATGCCAAGAGCAAAAGACAAAGAGAGAATCTTAAAAACAGCAAGAGAAAGAAACTCAGTTACCTACAAGGGAGTACCCATACGACTGTCAGCTGACTTCTGAACAGAAACTTCGCAGGCCAGAAGGGAGTGGCAAGAAATATTCAAAGTGATGAATACCAAGAACCTACAACCAAGATTACTTTATCCAGCAAAGCTATCATTCAGAACTGAAGGTCAGATAAAGAGCTTCACAGATAAGAAAAAGCTAAAGGAGTTCATCACCACTAAACCAGTATTATATGAAATGCTGAAAGGTATCCTTTAAGAAGAGGAAGAAGAAGAAAATGGTAAAGATACAAACTATGAACAACAAATACACATCTATCAACAAGTAAATCTAAAAAATCAAGTGAATAAATAATCTGATGAACAGAATAAACTGGTGATTATAATAGAATCAGGGGCATAGAAAAGGAGTGCACTGACTATCCTTGGGGGGGAAAGGGGTGTGGGGGATGCAGGAAGAGACTGAACAAAAATCGTGCACCTATGGATGAGGACGGAGGGGGGGGGGAAGGGCGGAGCGGGGAGGGGGGAACAGATGGAGGGGAGCTATGGGGGAAAAAGAGGAACAACTGTAATCATCTGAATAAAGATTTAATTTTAAAAAAATAAATAATAAACCAGACTCAGGATCCTTCCATTTGACCAAGCCTTTTTCCTTTGGCTCATTATGGTGTCTTGCCATCAGCAGTACAAGTGAAAAAATTTAAGGTAATTAAGGCATGATATAGTCTACTTACAGGAAATTTCTCTAATATCCCCCCTTTTTTGTTTTTCAAGTTGAGATTTTAGCCGCTGATGTTGGCATTCTATAATTGCCTGTCCCTGGGAATTGTATGGTATTCCCATAATGTGTTGAATTTTCCATTTTGTACAAAACTGTTGGAAATTACAGCTTTTGTATACAGGTCCATTATCAGTTTTAATAATTTTTGGAATTCCCATGATAGCAAAAGCAGCTAGGCAGTGATTAATGACCTGTTTCACTGTTTTCCCTGAAGATGCATTGGCCCAAAGGACTTTTGAAAAGATATCTACAGAGACATGCAATGCCCCAAGGCATCCAAAAGGAGTATAATATGTTACATCCATTTGCCAGATATGGTCCCATATCAATCCTTGAGAGTTAATTCCTGTATTAGGCCCTTGAGGCAGATGTAACATACAAGGTGGGACATTCCTTGATTTCTGTTTAGCCTGCTGTTGACTGATTCAGAATTGTTTAGATAACATTTTGGCAGACTGATGTAAAAGCTGGTAAGATTCTGTGGCTTATTGTAACTAAACAATTAATTGATTGGCATATGCATTTCCTTTTGTTAAAGGACCAGACAGGATGTATGAGTCCTGATATGAGTAATATAAAAGGGATATTGTCTTTGCTGTACAATTTGCTGTACCTGTTTAAATAGTATAAATAGACTTTGGTCACTGTGCCATTTTAATTGAGCAGTCTCAATTCTGTTTACCAGGCCAGTAGCTTAGGCAGAATCAGAAATAATATTGAGAGGCTCCTGGAAATCCTGCAATGCAGCATTGATAGCTTCTAACTCAATCCTTTGTACAGAAGTGTGACTAGTCTGAATGACTTGGTCTGAATTTACTATATGATAAGTAGCTTTGCCATTAGAGGAACTGTTAGTAAAAACAACAGTTAATGCTCCAGGAATAGGTTCCTGCCTAGTATTTTTTTGGTATAATAATAGTGGTATAATATAAAACTGTAGTAATTTGTTTTTTAGTAGGTGACAACTAAGTTCCCCCTGAATATACACTTATTTCAACTTGCCAATTTAAATCAGTCTGAAATAAGGTTTATTTTCTAACTTCATTTGTCCTTGCGTGTGGACAGCAAATGAACTAGTTGGATTTCTGCTATTAGTCTTCCTGAGTACATTGACATAAGCTATTTACCCTCCGTTTAGGGAGGCAAAATGCAAAGCATTTACTCTTAAGTGTCCTTGGTTTGGGAAAGATAGGATTTATTAGATGACCTCAAACTGCTTGGCATCTAGATTTTCTAGATGGTTGCAAATTGCTGTTTTATGCCGTATTTGCTGTCTCACTGTTCGAGTGAGGTGAGCCATGAAATCAGAAAATGATTCTGTCATCCCTGCATTCGTTTAATAAAAGCTTCCTCAGGATCCCCTAAGCACATTGAATAAATTTGTCATTTCTCCCATAGAGATTTTTTAGGTAATGTCTTAACCAATTAATGTCCCATAATAATTTCTAAAAGCCATTTAAGGTCTTAAGGCAATCTTTTTGTATTCCTACCTGTTAAGGCCTAATACATTGGTTTTCAATTATTTTCCTAGATTTTTGAAGGGAATTTCTCTCTGTATCTTTTCCGGAGCAATCTTTAAGCCCTATTTAGGGAATTTCTTTCCTAATTGGGTAAACATTGCTAAAGTCTGCTTTTCCTGTGGGCTTGCCATAAACTGCTACAGTAAAGACTTTTACTTTCTTTCAAACAGAACAACCAACTTGGCTGCCTTCCAGAAAAACTAGCAGGAGAGAGACATGCTGGCCAATACTGCAATGCATACATCTCAAGAAAGAGTAACTTTCTTTTTACTTATAGGTCTAATTAATGGTGAGATTTAATGCTTGAATAATAACTTGCAGTTTACTATGAAAATAGTAGCCAAAACCGGTTTGGCTCAGTGGATAGAGCGTCGGCCTGCGGACTCGGGGGTCCCAGGTTCGATTCCGGTCAAGGGCATGTACCTGGGTTGCAGGCACATCCCCGGTGGGAGGTGTGCAGGAGGCAGCTGATCGATGTTTCTCTCTCATCGATGTTTCTAACTCTCTCTCTCTCTCTCCCTTCCTCTCTGTAAAAAATCAATAAAATATATTAAAAAAAAAGAAAATAGTAGTGGAGGAGATTTTTAAATTTCTCCTTTTTTAAGCTTAAATTTACTTTAAACAGCATTCTTTTTGGATAATGTTTATTTGCATATATATGCAAATTTTACTTTGGACTTTATTAGAACCAATTGCTCATAAAATATTGGCTTCTCATATAAATAAGTTTATATGAGACCTTGATTATATTGTGAAAAGCTAACTTATTAATAAGTAATTAAAGTATGCACCTTTATTGAAAAAGCAAAGTAAGCAAACTTATATATTTGATACATGAAGTACAGATGCCACCCCACCCCCAACCAATCTGAAGACCAGCTGGGTAGGGGTCTGAGGCATTATGTATGCTCCTGTTTTGAAATTCCATTGCTGAATATTCTGGTTTCCTGCCAAGCTTAGAGGCTGAAACCTTTATAACATTTAAAACACATGTATAGAAATAGAACACAGTTATTAATTTTTATTTGACAAAGCTTCCCACTTGATTTCAAGTGTATTAGATCAGCCTACTTTAGTTCAAAAATATTTCTTTTAAGAAGAGAGAATAAATCCTTGAATTATTCCAGGGCCCTTGAAATGTCCCAAAGCTATCTCTTGGTTAAAGTCTTGAAATTTAAATTAATATTAAAAATTTGGTTTGGACCATAGAATTCTCATTTTTTAATCAGGCCAATAAAAAATTATATACTAGGTTGAAATTTTACCATACATAGTACACAGACACACAGACACATAAAGACTATAATATATTTTGAACTACTAATTTTTCCAGAGAAAATGCAAGAATTAGTTTCCTCAAAAATGAATTTCTATACTTTATGTATTCTATTACCAAAACCATATAAATTCTCCCAACATAATTTGAACTTTTAACTTTTAGAAGCCTCAAATTTTTGGTGGTAAGTTAAATACTTAGTATTTCTCAGATTAGTAATATATTCATATTTTAAGAGATATTTCAAATAAAATACAAGACATATTCAATTAATAGATTTAATTCATCCTCTGGATTCTCCATATGAGGCAAATTCAGATTAATTAATGTTTCAGTATCCTGTCACTTCAAAATACCTAGATATTTAATAATTTTTATTATTTATTCAGCAAAGTCCAAAGTTTTAAGTTATCAAAGACTTTAGAAAACTTTGTTTAGACATATAAAATTACCACTGAAAAAGATTTAACATATACCCTTTATTTTAGTTATATATATATATATATATATATATATATATATATATATATATATATATATTGCCTTAACCACTTTGAGATCTTAAAGCCAATTATTATTACCCAAGGCATTTTCCTTGGCAAATTCTGTAACAGAGATAACTCACTGGCTTTCAGTGGTTTTAATATTAAAGTACTATTTTATTTTATTTTATTTTTCTTTATAAAAAAACAAACACAAAAAAAACAGGGAAATAGGAGTGCCCCTGGGACCTGGGAGTCAACTTTGGAATGTGGCCCATTATTATTCAAGAAGTGTCCATTATCATGGAAACATTAGCCTTGTTGTCCAAACCCAGCCTGTATATTTTCCTTGTGTCATTTTCACCAGCTTCCAAAGAAAAACAGTCTGGAGCCTATTCTATAGCATCCATGAAGAGATGGGGCTTAGGCCAAGAGGCCACCCAAAATCAGGTGGGGCACGCCTTCTCTTAAGCTATCCTTTTTCTCTTCATGGGTATAGAAGTCCCAGATGCATCCCCAAATTGAGAGAAATGGCTCACTTATCTAAATTTCAAATGACAGACCAGGAAACAAAAACATGACAAAAATGAGACTTTTAAGAATGCTCCTGAGAGCGGGAGCCCATTTTACCACAATAAAGGCGAGAGGCAAGAGACCTAGTAATTAATGGGCTGGGACCTTTTTTAGCTATCTTTACCTCCCTTTGTCTAAGCTAGGGGAATTTTCCTAGGACCTGTGTTATCAGCCATATGTACTGCTGATGTTCTCTCTCTCCACTCCCACATTCTGTTTGCTCTGGGAAAATTCAGTTTCTTTTCTATGAAGATAAATTAGAGGCATGCTTCCTACAGGGGTGAAAATGGAGTGTAGGCATTTATTAACTTCAGAATAGTTCTGAGACAGTCTCTAAAATTTCTTACTAATTTATATCTTTTTTGGAATATTTTTTTGAATGGACTAACAATAAACAAATTAAACCAAACAACAAAGACAGATAAAACAACAATCAACAGACACTCTTATATATGATACTCACAAGCATGCATAACCCATAGGCAAGACTTAATAAATCAGAGTTCATTTCATGGAACTTTCAGATGTTTTACATTGCCCGGATTTACAGCCAGAATGTGGCCCAGAGGGCTCGCAGGTGGGGTCCCAGTGAACACCCACAAACACCCCGTTGTTTACAGATCTTATCATATTCTGCTCCCCATAGCACTGACTGGAGTCTAAAGTCATTTTAGCTAAAATCTGCCAGTCCCAAGGCGTCATATGGTAATTTTCAGACAAAGTATTAAGGAGTCCCTTTTTCAAATGGACTGTTAGCCCCATTTTCTCTAGTCGATAAGCCTTCCCACACTGGAGGCAAAGGATTGGGGGCCTTAGGTATTACAGTTTTACAGGCTCTACTTTGGGAGGAGGAGGGGGTGATGGCAAATCCTCCTGCCATTCTGTAGGTTTTTGATCCTCAATATGCAGTGGGCAATATACAGCTCAAACAAGAGCCCATAGTTAAAGGTGACAAGGGAGTCAACCTTGGAGTGTGGTCCATTATATACAGGCTGGGTTTGGGAAACAAGGCTAATGTTTCCAGGATAATGGGCAGTTCTCATTTTCCTTGAGCCTGATTTCTCCTTAAATTCCTACCTACTTGTTCCCAGAGATAAAGTCTACAATAATGGTTTGTGTTTTACTCGAATATTTCCCCATTATAACCTGGCTGATTTCAGAAATGTCCCTGTCCACTTATGGTCATGACTCTGAAGCTGGCACAGGCTTGTGCATTCGGCTGACTTCCACTTCCACTTCTTTTTCACTCTGGCGAACCTTCTCCTCAAGTCCCTGTTCTAGGCACCACTTGCCGTGACCTGTGCAGCGGGTTCAGGGTGACTTGCAGGAGGGTCAATGACACAATGAATACGCTATACAAGAAATATGAATTTTGGAAGGCATAGGGGGCCAGGTAGAAACCTCTTTCATGAAGAGGCTCACCAAGTCTGGTCCATTTGCTTTTATTCACTTTGAATACACATTTGCTCTTTAGCAATGCATACAGGCAATCAAAGGTAAATTTTGGTATACAATGTAAAGATTATCAGCTCAGGAAATTGACTTGAGCCATTGCAATCACATCAGGGCAGACTTGTTGGCCTTCCAATGTCTCTTTTGCACTTTTGTGCTAATTGCTGTTTGCTTTAGCCTCCAGCAGGTAATTAGAACAATTACCTGTACTCTGCAAAAAAAAAAAGTCTTTATGCAGACATATGTTTCTCTTTCTCTTAATACACAGGAGTAGAACTGCTAAGTCATATGGTAGGTAGATGGTTAACTTTATAAGAAATTGTTAAACTCTTCTGTAATGAGGGGTAATATATTACTAGAGTTTTAATTTGTATTTTCTTAATGACTAACAATGTTGAGCATCTTTTCACATATTTGTCACTTGTATACTTTCTTTGGTGAAGTGATTGCTCAAATAGTTTGCTCATTTATTATTGGGATACTTGTCCTCTCATCAGGTGTAGGAATTTTTATATATATAAATGCAAGTCCTTCGTCAAATGAATGTTGAGAATGTATTTTTCTCCAAGTCTGTTACAAACCCTTTAATTTTTATAACAGTGTGCTTTGGAGAGCTTTTTGTTTTCATTTGATAAAGTCCAATTTGTTTTTTTCTTTTATAGTTTAAGGTTTCTGTGCCCTATTTAGAAAAACTCTGCCAAACCCAAGGACACTAAATTTTTCTGTTCGGTTTCCTTTAGAAGTTTTATGGTTTTAACTCTTATCTTCAGGCCAATAATCTATTTTGAATTAATTTTTGTAAAAGGTAGGGTCATAGTTCCTTTTTTTGTATAAGAATATGCAATTGTCCAGAACTATTTGTTGAAAGACACTGGCTCCCTCCTCCTCATGCAACTGTAGAAAAACATTTGATGAAACATGTAAACATCTCTGAAAAGTGGAAAGCTCATAGAAATCTAAGTCACCATCATCATTAGTCAGTTCTCAGTAGGCCAGGAGTCAGAGAACCTGACTTGTGGTACACACACCCCTCTTTTATTAGCCTTCAAAATATCTTTTAACCTCAGAGCTTATTCCCTCATCCATAAAATAAGAATAGCAATATCTGACTATTCTACTTTACAGGAATTTTACATAGATTATGCATTTTTAAAAATATATTTTATTGATTTTTTACAGAGAGGAAGGGAGAGGGATAGAGAGTTAGAAACATCAATGAGAGAGAAACATTGATTAGCTGCCTCCTGCACACCCCCTATTGGGGATGTGCCCACATCCAAGGTACATGCCCTTGACCGGAATCGAACCCTGGACCCTTCAGTCTGCAGGCCGACGCTCTCTATCCACTAAGCCAAACCGGTTAGGGCTAGATTATGCATTTTTAAAGTGCTTCATAACTTGTAAAGTGCTACAGAAATGCAAGATATTGTCTTTACACATGAAGATCCCTGGACAACATGATCAGGCCATTCTCACTTTTCAGGAACATAAGTGACTGCAAGCTGAAGCTGTGCAAGAAAATGCTAATAACCAAAGGTACAAATTATGACTGCCTTCTGAATGTTGACATTAGAAACCCTTTTACTGTTGGTTATAAATGTAAGGGAAGTGGAAAAACAGCAGTAATAATTATTTAGAACACTGGAATTTAAAACATTAGGAAGACTGAAAATCAGAGCAATTATTTTGTAAAAAAAAAAAACAAAAAAACTTATCAAGAGTAATTTGAACAGTGTTTGCCTCTTCTTTTTGTCACATAACGAAAAGCTGACTGAGCATCCCTACCCCTCGTGACCTGCCACGCTGCGTCCCAGGCAGCTCACGTCCCCACTTCATCCTCTGCGCTTAACGCTGCTGTGGAGCAGCACCGAGAGCACCTTTAATGTGGAGCTGTTTGCCAGCATCACTTCCTCTAGGACACGCCCATCTCTCCTGTCACACTTTCCTCATTTATGCTAATGAACTCCTCTAGACCAGTTCCTCCGGCTTCATATCTGGGCTGACTTCAGTAGTGGCCATGTCAGCCTTTTCCTGGTCAGCCATTTCTTCTGTAACTATTTCTGTTCTATTAGAATTTTTTTGCCAGAATTACCACTTTTCCTTTTTCTGCCTCAGTGTCATTTTTGTTGGTCAATGTCGTCTTTTGATTATCCATATCCCGTAAAATGTTATGTCGGTTTATCACTGAAAGATGAGGAGGCAATACAACCACCTGCTTTGCTGTCGGTGCATGAACTGAGTGACCAGCACACAGTGAGCAACTACTGACATATTTAAAAGGAGTGACGTGAGTCCTGGCCTGATGGCTCCGTTGGTTGGAGCACCATCCCATTCACCAAATGGTTGTGGGTTTGATTCCTGGTCAGGACACATGCCTAAGGTTTCGGATTGGATCCCCAGTCATGGCCTGTACGGGAGGCCACCGATCAATGTCTCTCTGATGCCTCTCTCTCTCACACACTGATGCCTGCCTCTCTTTCTTTCTCTCTCTCTCTCTCTCTCTCTCTCTCTCTCTCTCTCTCTCTCTCTCTCTCTCTCTCTCCCTGCCTCTCTTTCTAAAAATCAATAAAAAAAATTTTTATCATAAAAGAAGTGACATGATTGGTCACTGATCAGGATGTGCATCTGTACTCACATAGTGATCTGTGGACAGGAGAGGTAGAAGTGAAGTTTACACCTTAGGCAATTATTCATAATTAATATAGTGACACTACTGAAATTTGAATCATGCTTTTGAGGAGTGGTTGTTACCTAATGAGAAACAGTAACTGAAATTTGTGCATCTTGGAGCCATGCAAAGTGAGGACTGCCTTCACTTGCAGTGTCCCAGGATGCATGAGTTCCCCATTTAGTGGTCTCAGCATTTGAAGAGAAAGGAAGATGTTATTTCTTTGGCTTTCTTCATGTAATTCTTCATGGACCTTTTCTGTTACTTCCAAAAAATTATGGTGAAGAAATCAAAGAAACTTTATATGACTGTCACTGTTAGGTCTGATCAAATAATTGAATCAATATCCCTTGGGAACTGACCTTTAGGCCACTTCACAAGGGACATTCCCTTTCGCTTAGACCGCATTCCATTTCACTAAGACCTTAGCCTTCCCCTCCAGACCTTCCTAGGATCCAGGCCTGCTCAGAGAATGCTCTGCCAAGCAGAAGCCCACCTCGAGTTCTTTACAATCTCTTACTCCCCAACCCTGGGTGCTGGCACCATTTTGGGGCTCAGCCCATCTGGTTTTCCAGATGACCTAATATAGTCATAACTCTTCACCCCTTTTGGCCTTGTGCATTCCTTCTTAGGCAACCCTAACAGTCACTTAACCCTTTGCGGTCGTTTGTCTACTCTCAGCCACCACAGCAAGGAACCGTATGAATCTTAACTCTATTCATTCATGTATCAGTTCATAATTTCTCTGAAAGCTCTTAAGTGTCTAAGCGATCTTGTCACGAACCAAAACACTGCCCCGACAAATCGGAGATATCGAAACTCAATATAAACAAACGCGGTCGTTCCACACTCACCATGCAAAACACCGTGGCGAGTCAGTCGCCTTTTGAGAGTGAAGAAATCGACAAGCTTCGGAGATACTTCGCAGAATTTCAAATAAAGCTTTACAGATTACGTTTATCTGTAATTAGGCATTCTCGCTTGTTAAGATATTTCAAAATAATACTCCAAAATGGCAAAAAGAAAGTTACCGAAAGAAGTGTATTGCGAATCTGAAAGTAACGATGAAGAGTTTTATTTTGGCAGGAAGACCATCAGCCTCAGATAAAGATGAAAGGCTTAATGGGAAACTGCATATATTGCGGCACTGTGAAGGTGTGAAAAGTAAAGATTGCTCTTTATGTTCGAACAGAAAGATTAAGGGCGGAAGGCGCCAAACTAATTATTTTTGCGATACATGTAGTCGAAAACCAGGACTGCATATTGGAGACTGCTTTCAAAGATACCACACAATGAAGAAATATAAAATATAATTTTTACATAAAAACATGTCATTGAAACACATTATTGTCTAAACATACATCTAATGTTCAAAAAAGAATTAATAAATCTTGTTTATCCTTCATAATCTTGCATGTTATGTATCACTGTTCTTCCAATGGAAATTAATTCTGACCAGTACGACACCCATGTCCAAATTTAATACGACCGCAAAGGGTTAAGTGAGTTTATTTTAAATTAAGTTACACTGTGGTAAGAGACAGATAAATCAGTGAACTTCAAAATAGAACTTGAACGAATAACACCTTATTTCCTTTTCAGAAAAAGTAAAAAACTTGTAAATAATTTTCCTTAGTTTTAATCATTTCACTTCACTATTTCATATCTTTGCGTCTCTTTAGTTGTCACTCTTCTTGTACCCAGAATAAAAGTTCAGCCAGATCAAATGTTAAATGTACCCCTATCCCATGATGAGTCTCTGCTGAGCTCCAGAGGCTTATTTAGGCCTGCGTGACTCAGTGTGCTTCGATTAATGGCATGTGTAGGGCAGAAATTATAACACTGAACCTCTAACTTCTTAGAGTAACACCAAATTGTTGGCATTATCTCTTAAACTGTCTAATAATGATTCATCATCCTGATTTCAGAAATCGTCATCAATGCATTCTGCACTATCCTTATAGAAGATAGAATAAATTATTTTTACTAACTTGGGATGGTTATTACTTTTATAATCATAAAGTTATTTGAGATCTGAATGGATCAACTAAACATGAAGATATTTATTCAAGGTGGCAGCTGCTGTGTTCTACTCTGATTTTTATAATAAACACCTCAGGCCTAGTGACAGAAACAAGAACATAAATAGTTAATTAAATCACAGTTTGGTAAGTGGGGGAGGGTAGTCACAAGATGGTAGAGACTTTTGGAAAATACCAAACCTAGCTTTGAGGAAAACAAGGAAGGTCTGGCCGCGCTATGTCTGAAAGATTGCAGCAATTACCTCAGCAAAGAAGGATAGACGGTTCTTACAAGAACCACAGGTGCAGAGGCCTGGAGACAAAAGAAGGAGAATGATGAATTCCAGAAACCAGAAGAAGTTCCATGGGAGAGCTGAGGCTAGAGAGGTGACAAGTACGCCATGTTAAAGAACTCTGCCATGACAGGAACAGAGAGGCCAAGCGGACTTAAAAAGGAGTTTTTCCTGTTCTGATCTGCATTTCAGAAAAACCATTTCTGGAGTTACTGTGAAAAGACGGAGTGGGGGCAGTGCAGAGAAGACCAGCTGGGATGCAGCGGGCTCACTGGAAGCCAGCAGCAGAGATGGGAGAGGATTCTAGAGGTATTAACCAGGTAGAATCAAAAGAGTGCTGTGACTACTTTTGGATATTGCAGGTGACTTGGAATTTTCTGGTCTGACAGCTTGGTGGTTGCATTAAATAAGATATATATAATAAAGGAAGATCAAATTGAAAGGAAATATGGTAATTTAATTTAAAAACTATTGACTTTTGCCCTAGCCTCTTTGGCTCAGTGGATAGAGTGTCAGCCTGCGGACTGAAGGGTCCCAGGTTCGATTCCAGTCAAGGGCATGTACTGTGGTTGTGGGCACATCCCCAGTGAGGGTTGTGCAGGAGGCAGCTGATCGATGTTTCTTTCTCATCGATGTTTCTAACTCTCTATCCCTCTCCCTTCCTCTCTGTAAAAAATCAATAAAATATATTTTAAAAAAACAAAAACTATTGACTTTTAAAGGAATGTAAGGCATAGAATGAGCTGGCCTCTGTGTGTTTTTCTGCTCTTTGCATGGCCTGAGACAGATAAATCCTATGAGGAACCAGCCGGGTGGGGAGGGAAGTGGCACTACATTCACTCAGCAAAGGGAAGCAATGTGTAGGGCCCTTTGGAGACAAAGGGCAGCCTCCTATTGGCAACTTTATTGTCCAGGACTAAGACTATAAACAGCACCATTTATTTGTGTGTCTGAACAAAATGGCTAGGGAGCTGGTCAGGGCTTCTTGTACTATAAGTGACAGATGTCTTAAACTATTAGACTATGTTTTAGCTGGTTCATGTCCTGAAAAATAACAATAAAGGCATAAGAAGAGGTTGAAGGACTTCTGTGAATAACCCTGTGGCTGTGGCTGAAAGAAGTACCTGGATTGAAAGACTTGAACTTTACCATGTTCTTGCATATCCAAAACATATACCCAGGCCACCGACTGCTAACTCCTCATTATGGCCACAGATCAAAATGCCTAAAAGCCATACAAACCACTTTTTATTTTTCCCCCCAAATGTAAACAGGAAAATAATCAAAAGCATTTTTAGCTCACATGGAAGGATGTCTCGATATCTGTTTTTGTCTCTGTTGCATAGTTCATTTCCACAGTTGAACTCATAATGCATATTCTTATTGTCCAAAGCCTTTGGAGGTAAGAAATATAAGTCATGTATTTGCTATAACAAAAAACATCTGCCTTTGTCTACTGTTCATGATCCTTAACACTCTATATGACATGACCTGATATTAATGTGTTGTATGAATAATGGAAAAATCAAACCCCCTTTTAAAAGTATCATATGAAATATCTCAAACTTCAGATATCAATAAACAAGTGGCTTGATAAGGAAATGTTAAACCCTTAGAGATTCTTCTTTTGTTAGAACTTCAATAACTTTTAATTTTCCTTTAAAAAAAGGAAATATAGAATAATCACTTCTTAGGATCTACCCAAAATCTATCATTTCATAGACAAAAATAACAGCAACAAAAATATATAAGCATATAAACAAAAAATATAAATAGTCTCACAATTTACTACTTGCCCCAAAAAGAAATTACAGCTGGGACACTAATTAGAGAATTCTTCCTATCAAAATAATTTATTTACCAAGTATAAATCTAACAAATGTTTATTGGACATTTAGAATGTATTTGTACTGTTCTAAACTTTAGGATACAAAGATGAATCTGAATGTGAATATGGCTTCATCCTACATGAGTTACAGGAGAAGTTTAAGTGGCGGACATGTGAACATGTACAAAGACACCAGTATGACTGACAGCACTAGACATTACCTGAAGGTATGGGGTTGGTTGGTAAGACATACAACATGTACAAATACACCAGTATGAATGAGACCACTGGACTCTACCTGAAGGTGTTCGATTGGAGGGCAGACATACGAACAAGTACAAAGACACCAATTTGACTGATAGCACTAGACTTTAACTGAAGATATGGGGCTAGAGGGGTGCACACGTGAACATGTATATCAACACTGGAATAAATGACAGCACTAGATCATACCTGAAGGTATGGAAGGAAAGCTCTATAAAGTAATGAGTACTTGAACTGAGCCTTCCAAAGTCATTAGAAGTTACTCACATGAAGGTCTGTGCGTGTGTGTGTGTAAGAAAAGAACAGAGGTGAGTGGCTATCATTCCAGGTAGGAGGACAAGAATAACAAAATTGAGGTATACATGTCCTCTCAGGGAAATAGTGGGTAGTACCCAACATGATCACAGAACACATGTTGTAGCCCAATGGGAAACCGAAACTACCTGGAAGGCCTTGTTTCATTACAAAAGAAATCAAGATATAGCTAGTCGTTTTCTATTAGAATATTGGTGGATAAAACCTATACTTTTCAAAGCTTTTCAGTAACTCCTGGGTGGCCAACTTGGCACCACCAGTCCTTAAATAGGTGTTGGCAACTCCTGCCATGGGTAATGAGGCACAGTGAAGGTGTTAAGCAGTTGGATAATATAATCAGATTATCTTTTTAATCTTTTTTGCAAACCAATTTTAAAATTAACCTAGAAAAAAATCTGTAGGAAGAACCAGAGCAATTTCGAAAAATAAGAGCAATGAGGAAAGACTAGTCTTAATAGATGGTAAAAACACTATCTAGCCACGCTAATTAAAGGAGTGGACAACTCACGGATATAGACAAAATAGTGTGGTGATTGCAGGGCTTTAGGGGTGGAGCTGGAAGAGGGCATAGAGAGGATACATAGCGATGGAAAAAATAAAAATAAATAAATAAAAGAGTTGGATACCAGTATATGAATAGACAAATCACTGGAAAAAGTCCAAGAATAAATTAAAGTGCATGTGGGGCTTCAGTATACGCTAAAGGTGGCATTTTATATCACTGAAGAGAAGTTTCCACACAATCCTGAGACACCTGGATAGCTATATAATGCTGGGTGCCTACACAATACCTTCTAATAAATAAAATTCTAGCTGGATCAAAGATTTAGATTTGAAAAATCATCAAATTATTAGAAAATAATCATGAAATAATTATTATGATCCTAAAGTAAAAGGGGAATTCTTAAAAGACACAGAGATCCCTGAAGTCCAAAAAGAAAAGCTTGCCATATTTGACCACTAAAAATACCTGTCTTTTCTTAGTCAATGTGTATGCGCACACATGTGTGTAACATAACAACAAAGTGGAAAATTTACCATCTATCACACATACAAAAGGGATCAATTCTTCATTATTATTAAGCTTATTAATGGATAAGTAAAGGAATAAACAGAACATTGGACAAAGAATTGGAACTAGCAGTTCACTAAAAATAAATATTAAAGGCTTAAAAAATACATAGAGCTATTCCTGTGGTCTCAAATAAATGTCAATTAGATCATCAGTAAGAAATCATTTGTCATTTAAGAAATGAGCAATGATCCAAAAACCTAGTAGCATTAAATACTGGTTGCTTGCTAGGAGTTTGTTCTAAGGAACACACACATGTATGTACAGGCATGTGAAGGGGTGGATGCTGTTCACAACAGCCAAGACGAGACTGATCTAGCAGCTATCCACCCCAGGTGACTTTCCAAAGAAAAGGTCTTTATTCAGGTAAGTAACCACCATGCACACAAAAGAATGAGCTGGGGCTATTTGTGCTGACATTATATTTGGGAATCATATCTTCTATGGAAAAATTATTTTTAAGGGAAAACAGTAAGTAAAGTACAAGCTAACAATTTTTCTGGAAGTCTGTATGAGAAGCTTCACTAGTGGAAAGGGGACCCAAGAAGTGAGGGAAGAACAAGAGGGAGACTTTATCCATTTCATAACCTTATATGCTGTTTTACTTTTTACCCTGTAATCCTGTGACTTCAAAAATAAATTTAATATTTAAAGACAAAAACAATGTGCTCAATCTTTTTTAAAAAAAAAAGAAAGAAAAAGAAAAAGAAAAGAAAACCCCTTGCAGTGATGTGAGAAATAAATCACATATAGACCTTTGTTAAAACCAAAATATTTACCATGTACTCCTGAATGATTTCTTGTTCTTCTATCCTTTTCTGAAGTATTTGAAAATCATTCTTGATGTCTGATTGCTCGTGAAAACTGAATTTTAATGGCCGAATCAGAGCCAACTGAGCTAAATCCCTTTCAGAAATAATCTGTATACCTAAGGAAGAGAGAAATTCATACTTGTAACTTACGTGTATGTATGTGAAAGGAGATTTTATTGTTGTTGTTTTCTATTAAGTAAATACACATCCACTTAAGGATTAATGGGAGTTTATATTTTCAGAGGTGAAGAGTCTATTTGAAAGAAAGTATCCTTGTTTTGAAAAAATCATGACTATATACCTTGAAATTACACCAAACCCACTGCTCTTGGAGAAAACTGTAAGTGCAAGTGCAATAAATATAACAGATGCAGCAAACCTAGAAGTGTTCTGATTTATAATGTGAACTGGGTGTCTGTACCGACAGTTATTCCAGACAAGCATGTACAAGACCTGGGTGGGAGAAACAGAGACCGGTCCCCTCCCTGTGGCCAAGTGTTTGGAAGTCCCTGGAGTCTGAGATTAGAGGATGTGGAGTCCAACACACTTCTTATTAAAATGGATCGAATGCACAGACATGTGTGTACACACACATATGCACACACATACAAGAATAATATATGGTATAATCAATAAAACTAAAAAATAGATATATTATAAATACACATAATTGACAGGTATTAAATAGTTATACACTTATAACAGAAGAGAATACTTTCTATTTAATAGTACATGTGGAATCTCTTTTTAAATAACATTTTAGGTCATGTAGACAGTCTAGATTTCACATATCTGAAATTATACAGATCATTACCATTGACCAAAATGTAATAAATCTAGAAGTATTAAAAGAATATTTTTAAAATTTCAGAATTGTGAAGTAAAATGCTCAAGTGAAACCGTTCTCAAAATCTATGCAAAGCCAAATATTATGAACTAAAATTAAGTTAATGCCAGAAAAAATATACAAGAAGCAATTAAGCAGAACAATGGGCATAAATATAAAATGTGGAAGTTACTAAAAGTCTACACAGCCTTGGGATCTCATCTTGTCTTGGAACACTCCTACACTTAAAAGCTTTCTGGAGAGGTGAGAGTGAGGGACTGTTGGTTGGGAGAGATATCCACAGAAATCCTAAAATTTTTCACAAATACTCCAGTCTTAGTGTGAGAGGTCTAGGAAGCCCAGGAAGGGAGATGGAATGCCCACAAGAGCAGAAGCCATTTGATCACCCTTGAGTATCTAAGAAAAATACGTAGAGCCTTGCTGGGGAGAAGCTGTGTGAAGGCAGAGGAGAAAGGACAGAAAAGATGGAATTACTTCAACTGACACAGCTGTTGACTCCCCGACACTGATTCCACCCTGGTAATTAATTAAAGCCATTTTTAATCATTCCACAATAATTCCTTTGCCAGTGAATAATCAGCAATAGGTAGGTGATTTGCACCAATGAGAAGCAAGGAGAAGTTTATCCAGGCCTTACAGGCAAGAGAATCAAGCCTCTGTCCCGCCTCCATTCCCTGCCCAGGCACACGCACATAAGCATAAGGCCTACTGTGACCATAAAAGGAATGAGCTGAGTATAGCAAATAGGATAAAAAAGACACATGAAGAACCTATGTTCTGGATGAGCTCACTGAGCAGCTCACAATGAACCTGGCATATTTTCTATCTTTGGCCTCCATTACAGGAGAAAACGTATTTGTTTATTGTTAATGTCATTTTGAATTTGGTTTCATTTTATTGGAGCCGGTCCAAAAATGCCAACAAGGTGTATAAGTTCGGTTTCAGCTATAGATAATGGCAATCGTTACAGAAAGATATGTTATCTACTAGTTGGTGCTGACAACCTCATTGGGTGGATTCAAAGAGCAGGTGCTTCCCCCATTATGATTCAAAAATAACACAGCAGAACGGTCTGCCAAGAAAAGTGCCGCCTTTGCCAGAATGAGGAATCTGAGGAAGCTGGACATCACAGCTCTAACCACTGGCTCCTGATGGCACTACCTGAGCAACCGTGGAGGAATTAGAGTCACACCACTGGGAATGCCTCGCCTGCTATGCTGTGCGCCAGCAGCATGGATGCTGCTCCACACATTTCAGTCTCAGCTAAGTGCATATGATTGGTCAAAGCCTCGCTACCAGGATGTCTGAGAAATGTCATTTTTAGTTTTTCTGCCTGAACCATACAGTGAGGTACGCTAGGAGGAAGGTGTAGGTGATGTTGGATAGACTGATCTATAATATATGCCACACAACAATCAACCACATCCTTTCTCTAACCCTTTACACACTTGTCACTGTCCTCAGGCAAAATCCAACTCTCATCATATAGTTTATAAGGATAGATTTTAGTTTCAAGTTTTATGGAATGAGAGTCTAGAAGAATTCATTCATGCTCAATTATAAAAATCAAATAAATGTAGAGCTATACATGTTAGTGAACAAGATGAAAATAAAATATGAGATGTGAGGAAAAATGAGTAATGCAATATGATATGCAAAACTTTTCAATCCACCCTGAATGGAACATAAACTAAATGGTAGCTCTACCATCTTAGGAAGAAATAATAAGAATGTTAATTATCCTATACTAGGGGCCTGGTGCATGAAATTTGTGCACTGGGTGGGGGGGGGGTGTCCCTCAGCCCAGCCTGCCCCCTCTCACATACTGGGAGCCCTCAGGCGTTGACCCCCATCAACCTCCAATCGCAGGATCGGCCCCTTGCCCAGGCCTGATGCCTCTGAAGGAGGCGTCAGGCCTGGGCAGGGGACCCTCATTTCCCCCCATCACTGGTTCTGCCCCCAGCCCAGGCCTGATGCCTCTGGCCCAGGCATCAGGCCTGGGCAGGGGACCCCCAGACCCCTCCGATTGCTGGCTCTGCCCCTTGCCCAGGCCTGATGCCTCGGCCAGAGGTGTAGACCCCCATCACCCTCCGATCGCCTGATCGGCCCCTTGCCCAGGCCTGACGCCTCCACCAGAGGTGTCAGGCTTGGACAGGGGACCCCCATCTCCCCCCGATCACTGGCTCTAGCCCCTTCCCTGGCCTGAGGCCTCTGGCCCAGGAATCATGCCTGGGCAGGGGACCCCCATATCCCCCTGATCGCTTGCTCCACCCCCCGCCCAAGCCTGATGCCTCTGACCCAGGCTTCAGGCCTGGGCAAGGGGACCATCATATCCCCCCAATCCCCGACTCCGCCCCCCACCCAGGCCTGATGCCTCTGGCCCAGGCATCAAGCCTGGGCAGGGGACCCCCAGCCCCCTCCGATTACTGACTCCGTCCCCCGCCCAGGCCTGATGCCTCAGCCAGAGGAGTTGACCCTCATCACCCTCTGATCACCAATCACTGGATCGGCCCCTTGACCAGGCCTGAGGCCTCCGGCAGAGGTGTCAGGCGTGGGCAGGGGACCCCTAGCTCCCTGCGGTTGCAGGCTCCACCCCTGCCCAGGCCTAACGCCTCTGGCCTAGGCATCCGGCCCAGGCAGCAGGGACCTGCAGTGGCAGCGGGGGGTGCCGCAATCGCGCGGGCTCCGCCCCTGCCCCTGCAGGATGCCTCTGGCTGAGGCGTCCAGCCTGGGCAGCGGGGACCCGCAGCTGCAGCGGCCCCGCGATCTTGGGCTTCGCTTTAGGCCCAGGCAAGGGACCCCTAGCTCCTGGGACTGCCAGCTTCGACCGTGCCCAGCTCCCATCGCTGGCTCCACCCCTACTTCCTGCTATCACTGGCCAGGAGGGAAAAGGCGCCTGATTCTCCGATCATGGGTGGGGGGCCCCCAGCTCTTAGCTCCCCCCTGGGTTTCCGATCACTGTCAGTGGCAGGGGGCTTCTTCCTGATTTCCCTTTCGCCTCCCTGCATTGTGCCTACATATGCACATTAACGGCCATCTTGTTGGCAGTTAACTGCCAATCTTAGTTGGCAGTTAATTTGCATATAGCCCTGATTAGCCAATGAAAAGGGTAGCGTCGTACGCCAATTACCATTTTTCTCTTTTATTAGTGTAGATAATAAAAGCCTAGGTGGCATCACACCCTCGCACGACGTCCTTGAGCAAGATGGCTGCCCTCACGTAGTCACAAGATAACCACCCTCATGTTGTCACAAGATGACTGCCACAAGATGGCCGGCAGGAGAGGGCAGTTGTGGGCGATCAGGCTAGCAGGTGAAAGCAGTTATGAGTGAACAGGCCAATGGGAGAGGACAGTTGGGGGTGATTGGGTTGGCAGGGGAGGGCAGTTGGGGGAAACCAGGCCTGCAGGGGAGGGCAGTTGTGAGTGATCAGGCTGGCAGGGAAGCAGTTAGGCAACAATCAGTCCAGCAGGGGAGTGGTTAGGGGGCAATCAGACAGGCAGGTAGGTGAGTGAATAGGAGCCAGCAGTCCCAGATTGTGAGAGGGATGTCCAACTGCCGGGACGTCCTGCAGGGATCGGGCCTAACTCGGCAGTCGGAAATCCCCTGAGGGGTCCCTGATTGGAGAGGGTGCAGGCCGGGCTAAGGGACACCCCCCTCCCATGCACGAATTTCATGCACCGGGCCTCCAGTTTTAAATAACAGGGCAAAATGAGATGAAACAAGAGAATGAGGTAAAAATAAATTAGATGTCAAAAGCACATGATTATAGAACTAAGAATTAATCCAACACTGCAATAAATATGGTATATAGTTAAAATTAACTTCTTTATAGGACAAAGACAGGTGTACATAAATTAATAAAAATAAGAAAAGGGGAAAAACAAAAGATAATGCATGTAATGACCTCATCAGAAGCTCAGGAGAAAACCTGGAGATAAGGCAAAGAACTCAATAAATCCTCTCTCCGGTGCAAGCTTGTACAGTGGAGCAGCCACTTCTGCAGGAAAGGCATAAAGCCCTACCCAAGTACTTTCCCCCTATAGTCCCTAGGGATCCAAAGCATAAGACAATGGGAAAAAGGCAGCAAACCCTATTACCCTCAAAGCACAGGTTGACCCCCTACATTGGGGTTAGAGAAGGTAGGAAAGCATCTTGGACTCAGACAGTAACACCTCCCCCAAACCTGAAGAAAGGGCAGAATAACTGAAAAGGCACCATGCCAGGAATGCCCTGATAAGGCTGAACAAGGACAACAGAGAATGCCAATCCCATCTCCAACCAAATGCGCACGCAACAGAATTACAACAAGAGCACTCTATTGCTAAGGAGTGGACCAGATCCTAGATAGGAACCTTCTCTTAGGTGCAGGTACAATGGGGAGACCTAAAGTAAAGGGTAGAACAGACATTAAGGTAAACCAGCGGTTCTCAACCTGTGGGTCGCGACCCCTTTGGTGGTTGAACGACCCTTTCACAGGGGTCGCCTAAGACCATCCTGCATATCAGATATTTACATTACGATTCATAACAGTAGCAACAATACAGTTCTGAAGTAGCAACGAAAATAATTTTATGGTTGGGTCACAACATGAGGAACTGTATTTAAAGGGCCAGAAGGTTGAGAACCACTGAGGTAAACACTCTGGCATGCCATTTTCCACAAGGTAATGGCACCAGTAAAACTGGTGGTGTCACTGAGCCCAACAGAATGTGAATGTTGTAGTGCTTTTATCCATAACTGCCAAAACCTGAAATCAACCCAAATGTCCTTCAACTGGTGAATGGCTAATAAAACTGGTGTAGTCATGGAGTGGAATGGTATTGAGCAGAGAAAAAAAGTAAATTCTGGTACTTAATATATATTTAAATATATATATATAAAGAAAATAATTGGAATATTCTTCAGTATTGTTATTTTATTATACGTACTTATATTTTCTTTATTCTCCACAATATGTGATTATGTGTAATCCAAAATTATTATTTTATTTACAAAGTACATACTATGCAACAAATTAACATTAGGTGGATGAGGAAGGTCATATTCAAGTCTATACAAATCTATAATTGCTAGTTTAAGAAAATAGCTCATTTTAATGTCATGTTTTACATATTAAAATATTTAAAGTTAGAATAGAAATTCGCCCTTATGAATGTGGAGTGTGCAGCAAGAAAATCCCCCAAAATATGTTTTCCGATTTTAAAAGGTCTGCCTAGCTCTCTCCTGCATTTGTGTTAGAAAAGCCTTTGTGCACGGCGCTGAAACCAGCCTGCTCAAGAACCTGCAACAGAACAGGGTGCAGTCATACCATGCCCAGTCGGGGGTACAGCGTGCGACGGCCCTGCAAGCTCATCATCGCTGATCCACTTGTCTCTGAGGTAGGCGTCATTGGCTGTGCACATACCATGTTCATTCTCACTAGAAAATAAATGCACATATTTGTTCATGGTATCAAAGGACTTATGCATTTAAGAATCTCTGATAATCTACAGTAGTTATTAATTGACATTCACCGACATTTCTGTTCCACCACCTAATTCCATTTTCAGTGCCTGGAGCTGGCCCACTTCCAAAGAGAATTCCAAAATCCCAATGTCTGATCACAAATTCCATCTCCTCCAACTTTTACCTGGCTTGTAAACCAGCTGCCTCGGATCTATCCACCTCCCACCTGCTTTCCTCCTTTCCCTAGGCTGTGGGAGGACAGCACTAGGGCCACTCGGCTTTCTCATATCAACAGAGAGCCCTTTGGAAAACACTGGTATATCACTGGTTTTCTCTACCATTCCTCCACTGCAGCTAATCCTGAACTACCACCTGCATGTAGTTCTGATCTTAACCCTCTGCTGTAGTAAAAATGCAGCCACTTCTAGAAAATGCAGGCCAGAAAACTAGAACTCTTTCAACTTACTTTTAAAATTTGTACTTAGATGCATCAACATTCTTCATTACTCCTTCCTTTCTTCCTGTTCAAAAGTTATCCTTCCATATTCTCAAGTACAATGCCTTCTGTCTCATGAGACGTTTTTCTAAAATTTCATATATATTGTGTGTGTGTGTGTGTTTTATATATATAAAATCTCTCCCTACCTAAAAATTCTTTAATATTATAAGGATACTTGATTCACCCTCATTGTAAAGATAGAAAACCCTTCAAAGGTTCTATCTCAATCTAACTACTGCTCTATTTCTAACAGACTTTGCAAATACAAATCCACACTCGTTTCCATTTGCTTCCCAACTTCTCACTGTGACTCAGTTTCTTCTCTTGTGCTACTTGCTTGGCTCCTGCTGTACTTACACTCACAACCCACTTAACAGAAGCCTCCTATTATTTGACTTCTGAGTCTAATCTTTAATGTCCAGAAAAAAATTCCCATTAGAATTTAATTATACCTGTCTACCAACTTCAGAATAAACAAAGGCTCCTTCCTGGACACATAACTTTAGCATGTTGGCAATGTGGTCCCTGTCTCCTCTTTTTTTTAAAAAATTAAGTTATTTATTTATCTTTTTATTCTATATCGTTGAAGGTATTGCATATGTCCCCGTTTTCCCCCATTGACTTCTCCCAGCCTGCCCACACCCCATAGCCCAGGTCTCCATCCCCCTATTGTCTATGTCCACTGGTTATGCATATATGCATACAAGTTCATTAGTTGATCTCTTCCCAACCACCCACCCTCCCCTCTGAGGCATTTCCTCTGAGGTGTGACAGTCTGTCAATGCTTCTATGTCTCTGGATCTGTTTTTGTTCATCAGTTTACATTTTTCATTACGGTATATCCTACACTAGAGGCCTGGTGCATGAAATTCATGCACCAGTGGGGTCCCTCAGCCTGGCCTGCAGGATCAGGCCAAAACTGGCTAACATCCCCCCAGGGGTCCCAGATTGCGAGAGGGTGCAGACCCGGCCGAGGGATCCCATCGATGCACAACTGGAGCCGGGGAGGGGCGCAGGAGGTTGGCCAGCCAGGGAGGGGCCATGGGAGGGGTCCAGGGCACGTCTGTCCCATCTTGCTCAGTCCCAATCGGCAGGATCCCAGCAGTGAGTTAACATACTGGTTGAAGCATCTGCCCCTTGGTGGTCAGTGCACAACATAGTGACTTGTCGACTGGTCAACTGTCTGCCCCTGGTTGTCATTGCACATCATAGCGAGCAGTTGAGCAGCCTTAACATATTACGCTTTGATTGGTTGAATAGAAGACCAGACCGACACTTAGCATATTAGGCATTTATTATAGGACTAGAGGGCCAGTGCACAAAAATTTGTGCACTCGGGGGGGGAGGGGGGTCCCTCAGCCCGGCCTGTGCCCTCTCGCAGTCTGGGACCCCTCGGGAGATAACGACCTGCTGGCTTAGGCCTGCTCCCGGGTGGCAGAGGGCAGGCCCAATCCCTAGGTGCAGCCCCTGAACAGGCTCAGAGCAGGGCCGATTGGGGAATTGGGGCGCCGCCCCCTGTCATGCACAGAGCAGGGCGGATTGGGAGGTTGTAATGCCACCCTCAGTCACGCTCAGGGTAGGGACGATTGGGGGGGTTGGGGCACCGCCCCCTGTCACACTCAAGGCAGGGTCGATGGGGAGGTTGTGGCGCCACCCCGTCACGCACAGAGCAGGGTCAATCAGGGGGTTGGAGAGTTCCCCTCTGTCACGCACAGAGCGGGGCCGATCAGGGGGTTGGGGAGCTCCCCCCTGTCACGCACAGAGCAGGGCCCATCATGGGGTTGGGGAGCTCCCCCCTGTCATGCACAGAGCAGGGCCCATCAGGGGGTTGGGGAGCTCCCCCCCGTCACGCACAGAGCAGGGCGGATCAGGGAATTGGGGCGCCACCCTCTATCACCCACAGAGCAGGGCCGATCAGGGGATTGGGGCGCCACCACTGTCACACTAAGGGCAGGGCCGATGGGGAGGTTATGGCTCTACCCCATCAACACAGAGCAGGGCCCGTGGGGTGGGGGGGTTGAGGTGCCACCCTCTATCACCCACAGAGCAGGGCCAATCAGGGGGTTGGGGCGCCGCCACTCTCACACTCAGGGCAGGGCTGATGGGGAGGTTATGGCTCTACCCCGTCACACACAGAGCAGGGCCCGTGGGGTGGGGGGGTTGGGGCGCCTTCCCCTGTCAGGAACAGAGCAGGGCTGATAGGGAGGTTGTGGCCCTGCCCCCTGTCACACACAGAGCCGCAGGGCGATCAGGAGGTTTGGGCGCTGCCCCCTGTCATGCTGATCCCGGTGCCGGGAGACCTCGCGGCTCCGCTGATCCCTGTGCTGGGAGGCATATTACCCTTTTACTATATAGAATAGAGGCCTGATGCATGGGTGGGGGCTGGCTGGTTTGCCTTGAAGGGTTTCTTGGATCAGGGTGGGGGTCCCCACTGGGGTGCCTGGCCAGCCTGGATGAGGAGATGATGGCTGTTTGCAGCTGGTCACACACCCTTCAGGGTGGGGGTCCCCACTGGGGTGCCTGGCCAGTCTGGGTGAGGGGCTGAGGGCTGTTTTCAGGCTGACTGAAGCTCCCAACTGCTCCTTTTTTTCTTTTCTTTTTTTTATTCTGAGCCAGCTTTAGCTCTTAGGCTCCAGCTCTTAGGCCTCGGCTGCTGAAAGTAGGTATCTGGTTTGTTTAGGTTCTACAATTGAAACTCTCTATCAACTCCAGGTCTGAGATCCCCGCTAGCTGAAAGCTGGTTTCTGGGGTTTTGTTTAGCTTCTATTTTTGTAACTATGTTTCAAACTGCCAGCTCAGAGGCCGGCAGCGCAGGCGGGGAACATTGGAGTCCTCCATCACTGAAGCAAGCAAGCCTCATGTTAGTTTCAAGCTGCCTGGCTGCCGGCCGCCATCTTGGCTGGCAGTTAATTTGCATATCTCGCTGATTAGCCAATGGGAAGGGTATCGGTCGTACGCCAATTACCATGTTTCTCTTTTATTAGATAGGATTAGTACCTACTGCTTAGGACATGCTATTAGAATATAGCTTTTTCATTTAATGTACTTCTGAAAGTTGAACATAAAAGATTTATACTGTACACATTATTATAGTATTATCCCAGTGACTATAGGTAATATTACTAAGCAATCTCTATGGAAGTATGACTCAATAAAATGTTTCCTTATTTGGTATGGTTTTTCACATAACACCTAAATCTGAACATTTTATGAGCATAAGAGCTGCTACCAGTGTTTCTTTGTTTTTCTTGATGTAAATTTATTTTTCTCTTGATTCTTTAATTTTTTTCATACAAAGTACAAAAAATTCACCAAGCTGAGTCCCACTGTTTCTAGCATATTATTTTCTTTATAGAACCAGCCATAATTTCTAATAAAATGTCACTGTGCACCAAGCTTTACCTTACCTCAGGAGCTCCAGACACATTTACAAAAGCTTGGGAACCGTGGAATTGCTGAGATGACAAAAATGAAATTCTGTAGGCATATCTTTTTCTTGTGTTAATACCATATTTATGAGATCGTAAATACATTCTATTTCTAGCCAAATCAGCTTGTACTTATTACAAAGAGCTACATCTTGAAATATACCAAACATTTGAGAGCCATGATTCATTATCTCCACTCAGAGGAGATATAGCTATTAACAGGCATAAACAGAAAACTAAATAAGCTCATTAGTCATACCTTTCTGTAGATTCTTGAAAAAGATCCACGAAATCACTATGTTTGTAATCCGAAAAAGAGAATAGTACCTTATCTAAGTTAATTTGATTTGTAAAAACCTATAGAAATAAGAAAGAATACAAAATTATGGCTAAGATTTCAAAAACATGTAGTTTCAAAATATGACTTCTGTAGCTTCCTAAAATACAACAAGAAGTACAAATTGACTTTTATACGAACAGTCAGGAATGAAAAGTATAGCACAGGATATACAGTCAGTAATCTACACTAATAAAAGAGAAAGATACAAATTGACCATACCTCCGAATGCTTCCCATTGGCTAATCAGCAGGATATGCAAATTAACTGCCAACCAAGATGGCGGCCGGCAGCCAGGCACTGAAGCGAACAGGAGGCTTGCTTGCTCCAGTGACGGAAGAAGCCAACGTTCCTGGCCTGCGGCAGCCCAGCTCTGAGCTCCGGATGCAACAATGTTGGAATTATAGAAGCTAAACAAAGCCCAGCTAGCTGCTTTCAGCCGTCAGTGGGCTCAGAGCTTAGAGCACCAGTGATGGCAACAGAGTTTCAATTATAGAAGCTAAACAAAGCCCAGATAACCTGCTTTCAGCAGCCAAGGCCTCAAGCTGGAGCCGGCCTCAGAGCTAAAGCCGGCTCTCGGCTCATGACAGCCATAGAAGGTAAATAAATCCCAGAATAAAAAAAAAAAAAAGAAAAAAAGGAGAGGTTGGGAGCTTCAGTCACCCGCCAGCCTGAAAACGGCCCTCAGCCCCTCATCCAGGCTGGCAAGGCACCCCAGTGGGGACCCCCACCCTAAAGGGGGTGCAGGCAGCCTAAAAACAGCCATCAGCCCCTCACCCAGACTGGCCAGGCACCCCAGTGGGGACCCCCACCCTAAAGGGGGTGCGGGCAGCCTAAAAACAGCCCTCAGCCCCTCACCCAGACTGGCCAAGCACCCCAGTGGGGACTACCCCCAGAAGCCTCAGCAGCAGGTCTTGCCTTGAGGCCCAGGAAACGCCCATTAGCGGGTCCTGGCTGCAAGGCAAGGCCTGCCCCCAGCAGCGGGTCTTGTCTTGGTGCCCGGGATCCACCCATAAGCGGGTCCAGGCTGCAAGGCAAGGCCCACCCCCAGAAGCCCCTGCAGTGAGTCTTGCCTTGGGGCCTGGGATCTGCTCATCAGTGGGTCCAGGCTGCAGCGCAAGGCCTTCCCCCAGAAGCCCCAGCTACTTTAAAAATAGAAGGATATCCTTTTGAACCAATCTGTTTAGAGTCATGATTAGTAAAACAGTATGGAACTAATGAAATACAGTGATAGGAATTAGGAAGTGTGACACTGATGGTTCTGGGCATGTGAAGGGTGAGGGACAGAAGGGTATACACGGTCTTCCATTCAGTTCTGCTGGAGAGATGAGCTCTGAGGGCCGGAGCTGCTCCATGCCCAGAGGAGGTGGGTGTGCTCAGTGGCTCTTTTACAGAACTTCTTGCCAAGCAGAGACCTTACCCAACCCACAGGAGCCTTTTCATCCCAGAAAACAGAAACAGCCAGTTCCCAATGTGCATGGGAAAACCAGTGTCCCCTCCTGTGCACGGCCTCCTGATGGAGTGATGGGGGAGGTGGGCGAGGGGAGCAGTGCAGAGTTGTTAGGCAGCTGGAGTGGGAGTGGAAAGGCCACGAAATGTCCACAGTCCTGGCTGAGCCCACAGCCTGGGCGGCTCCTCCAGGCACTGGCTGAGGGATTAGGGCTGATTCTCTCAGGAAGGGAATATTCCATGGGTGAAAGATTTACAGGCTCAGGGTGGGCCATGTGGTAGCTTGGGGCAAATCCCCCAGCATTCCTGCTGCCAAGACCTCAAAGGAATGAGGCAGAGGCACCCCTCACCCTGAAGACCCCTTCGTGGACATTTTAGCATCTACGTGATTTTTAATCCCTTCAGGGAGACTTTCTATCCTGCAGTCCCATCCCACCCCACTGTTGCTGTTTGTCTGCCAGCTAGGTCGAGCATCAAGGGGAAAGGGGTTAATACTCACTGAAAGACTACTGATCCTATCGGGAAACCAACCTATTTATTGTACTGTTGTAAATATCATACCCTTTATATCCTGAATATTGACTTCTTTTAAATAAATTGAAATGTCTTAGAAAAAAAGAAGAAAAAAAGGCAAGGCAGGGCGGGACCCAGAAGACCCAGAGGCTGCCTGATATGGTAGTTACTCTATCAGTAAGCACTCTGAAAGTCAGTGGCATAAATGCAGCAATTAAAGGACAGATTATGAGGGTGAATCAAAAACAAAACCCACTTTAAATATAAAGACACATATAGATTAAAAGTAAATGAATTAAGCTGCAGCCTGTTTTGCTCAGTGGATAGAGCATTAGCCCATGGACTGAAGGGTCCCAGGTTCAATTCCAGTCAAGGGCATGTACCTCAGTTGCCGGCTTGATCCCCAGTCCCTATCAAACCATGTGCAGGAGGCAACCAATCAATGTGTCTCTCCCTTTCCCTTCACTCTCTCTAAAATTCAATGGAAAAATATCCTTGGGTGAAGATTAACAAAAACAAAGTAAATGGATTAAGTAACATTAAAGAGATTATAAGAAAAATATATTCCAAATTCTGTTAGTTGTATAATGGTTATGTTTAAACTATTAACACCTAAGAAATTGGGTGAAGGGTACATATAATATGCTGTAATATTTTATAGTTTTTTTAGATGTATGAGATTATTTCAAATTAAAATATTAAAAATTTAAAAATAAAATATTAATTGAAATGTATCTGCATTATATGAAAAATATCCTAATTGCTTCTAGCGTAATTTAATAAATTGCGCTAAAATTTACAAGGGTTCAATTAAAAAATATCTTAATTCTAAATGATATAATAGAAAATATATAATAGTGCAGTTATAAGCACTTATCTTAAAATACAAATTTAAAGAAGTGAATTTAAAGAAGAGATTAGCCAAAGAAAATATATGCACAACCCATGGACACAGACAACAGTATGGTGATGGCCAGAGAGAAGTGGGGGGCAAGAGCTGGGTAGAGGGGGAAAAAGGGGAGAAATAGGGACATCCTATATCCTATACAATAAAAGAGAAACATGGTAATTAGCCGTAACTTTGCTACCCTTCCCATTGGCTAATCAGGTCAATATGCAAATTAACTGCCAACCAAGATGGTGGCCGGCAGCCAGGCACTGAAGCGAACAGGAGGCTTGCTTGCTCCAGTGATAGAGGAAGCCAAGGTTCCCCGCCTGCTGCTGCCGGCCTCTGAGCTGCAACTCTAAGAAACATTGTTGCAAATATAGAAGGTAAACATTCCCCAGAAACCTGCTTTCAGCCAGCAGGGCTTCAGCCAGCAGGATCGCAACAGTGTTACAATTATAGAACCCAAACAAACCCAGATCCCTGCTTTCAGCAGCCGAGGTCTCAGAGCTGCAGCCGGGCCTCAGAGCTAAAACCGGCTCTCAGCTCCAGTGACAGCCATAGAAGGTAAATAAATTCTAGAATAAAAAAGGAAAAAGAAAAAAAGGAGTGGTTGGGAGCCTCAGTTGCCCACCAGCCTGAAAACAGCCACCATCCCCTCACCCAGACTGGCCAGGCACCCCAGTGGGGACCCCCACCCTGAAGCAACAAGATGGCGGCTAATTTGCATACTGAAGGCAGGCGGCAGCGGGAAAAGCTGTCCACGGTCCAGGACCCGGATCTGTGACCCTGCTGGGCAGGGGGCAGTGCTTGAGGCTGTCCGCGGTCCCGGGACCCAGATCCATGACCTGGCGGGCGGGGGGCAGCGCTTGAGGCTGTCCACAGGACCAAGACACGGATCTGTGACCCTGCGGGGCGAGGGGCAGCTCTTGAGACTATCCGTGGTCCCGGGACCCGGATCCATGACCCTGCCGGGCGGGGGGCAGTGCTTGAGGCTGTCCATGGGACCAAGACACGGATCTGTGACCCTGCCAGGCAGGGTGCAGTGCTTGAGACTGTCCGCTGTCTGGGACCCAGATCCATGACCTGGCGGGCGGGGGGCAGCGCTTGAGGCTGTCCATGGGACCAAGACACGGATCTGTGACCCTGCCGGGCGAGGGGCAGCATTTGAGACTGTCCGCGGTCCCGGGACCAGATCCATGGCCCTTCCTGGAGGGGCGACAGCTCACACAGGGGCGGATCGGCTGGGGTTGGGCAGGGCAGGACGCCTGGTTTCCGCCCAGCCCCAGTCACTCTGGGCAGGTGCTCAGTGCAGAGAGCCTCTGGACAGGGGAGGCAGGCCGGCGGAGGGCGGCCTGTACTCCCCACATGGTGGTGGTGACAGCTGTGAGCACACCAAGCGGAGCCTGCAGGCTGAGCTGAAGTAGCACCTGCAGGCCCTCAGCACCCAGGAGTGGCTGTGCAAGATCCGCCTCCTGGCCCAGAAGGTGCAGGATCGCAGGGATAGCCACCATGGCGGGCCAGACTGACATCCTCCTGGCCACACCACGGGGGTTTGTGGATCTGCAAAGCCAGAGGCCTCCAGTGTGCACATCCCCCCTAGCATGCGAACATCCCCCAGCACACTGTCACCCTCCCGCGCCTACAACAGTTGCAAACCAAGGCGTGCACAAGTTCCCCCCCCCCCCGCCTCTCCACTGCACTTCCATCAACCCAGCATGCCTAACACCCCCACAGGATATGCACACATCCCCTCTGATGCGCTCACGTCCTTTGGAGAGTGTCTGGGTGTTCTGGGTGCTGAGGGTGGGCGCCTGTGAGATGACAGTGAGAGGGCGGAGTGGTGATGCCCTATTCCCACGGAGGCCAGTGCAGCTACGAGATCACCTCTGGGGGGTTAGTGCAGGTGCTGAGGCATGAGCAGGTGTAGACACACACACCTGGTGGGCGCGGGCGGCCCTCGCTGAGGTGCCTTCGGTCAGTGTTCAAGATCAAGAACCCAGAGGCGGAGAGGAATTCCGTCCTCTCAGTGAAACAGTGGGATAGTCGGGGCAACTGTAGAGAAGGAATGTGCACTTTGGGTGCCAGCACCCATGAGCGAAGGCTGCCCTGACTGAGCCTCGCTTGCTTGGGGCGTAGCACACTCATGCCGGGCAGCGGGTGACAGGACGTGCTTTTCTGAATTAATGAGAGAAAACGTTGATTCTCCTGCTGCCCACGAAGGTGGAAAGTGAAGTGGGGAGACATGTGGGGAGTGAGCGAGGTTCCCTGTCTGGGGGTTCCAAATCTGCTGTTGGTTTCTTTCACCACTGACTAGAGATATACAGGGTGTCCCCCCAAAATGTATACACACTTTGAATACCTACTAATTCCAATGGTTTTAAGCATAAGAAAGAAACAACAATGGAGCTGCTATCTGTTAAAAGTGTGGGCACAAGCAGGTAGTTGGACATTCCCTGAGGGGTCTCAGATTGGAGAGGTTGAAGGCCAGACTGAGGGGCCCCTTCCCCCCAACCCACCCCAGTGCACGAATTTTGTGCACCGGGCTACTACTACTAATAATAAAAGGCTAATATGCACATTGACTGAACAGCAGAATGACCGGTTGCTATGATGCGCACTGCCACCAGGGGGCAGATGCTCAATGCAGGAGCTGCCTCCTAGTGGTCAGTGCACTTCCATATGGGGAGTGCCACTCAGCCAGAAGCTGGCTCATGGCTGGCCAGCGCAGTGGTGGTGCCAGGAGCCTCTCCCACCTCCGTGGCAGCACTAAGAATGTCCAACTAACGGTTAAGACCTGATCCCTTGGGGGCCTAAGCCTTTAGTCGGATATCCCCAAGGGCTCCCTGGCTGCTAGAAGGATGTCTAACTGCAATCTTAGGCCTGATTCCCTAGGGAGTGGGCCTGAGTCGACAGGTGGACATCCCCCAAGGGGTCCTGGACTGTGAATGGGCGCAGGCTGGGCTGAGGGACAACCCCCGAGTGCACAAATTTTTGTGCACCGGGCCTCTAGTATAGTAATAACTATGCATGGTGTCAGATGGTGACACCATGGTGATCACTTTGTGAGGTATATAAATGTCTAATCACTATGTTGTACACCTGAAAACTATTTTAATATTGTATGTCAATTATAATTTAAATTTTTTCTAAATATTTTTAAAAATAAGATCTTAAATAATAGAATCAAACCATAATCACATGATTTTTACTCCTAGAAAATCACTTGAAATGTGTCTCTCCCTAGTAAATATTTTCCAATCCGTCAAGACAGACTATAGAGTACTATGCATATACAAGTGATTTTTATTGAATCACCCAAGTTATTTTCCAAAGTAAGTAAAAAATAAGTTCATATTTCTTTTTTTTCTTTTTAAATAGCATTTTTTTCATTGATTTTTTAGAAAGAGAGAGAGGGGGGGGAGAGAGAGAAACAAGGAGAGAGAAACATCAATCGGCTGCCTCCTGAACAACACCGCCCACAACCTGGGCAAGTGCCCTGATGAAGAATTAAACCAGCAACCTCTGGGTGCACGGGCTGATGCTCAACCAACTGAGCCACACTAGCCAGGGTTAAGCTTCATTTTTCTTTAAAAAAAAAAAAACGATTATGACTTCAGCCCAGAAATTCTTACAATGAGTATTGAGTTTATTGTAAATATAAAATTCCCAACAATGTATTTATCTTTATTTTAGAACTTGCGTAATCTAATACAGTAATTCTAAGCATGTCTCTGCCATGAGAGTTAGTACTGCCTGATGGCCCTTAGGCCACTTGTAGCATTCGCAGCCTCCGGTACAGTACCTAGCCCACCAGTAAACAGAACTGAATATAATGGAAGGGGAAACGTCATTAAAATTAAGATTCAGTAATCAATATTTTGGCTCTCAATTCTGTTTCAATTAATCTATTCATTTGACGATTCTTTTCTGGGGGCCTATGATGTGAATACACTGTTCTAAATGCTCCCGATGAAACACTGAACAACAGAGGCTTGTGTCCTGCCCCGTGGAGCTACGTATTCCCATGGGGAGAGAGGAAATACACAAGCAAGCATGTAAAATTACAGCTGGTGATAAGTGTTAATGCAGTGGCAGAGTATGGTGATACACAATAGCCATGTACCTAAAAAATACTAGGAAGGGCAACGCAAAGAAGCATCCTGAGCAGAAAGAAGGAGCAGGCCCAGCTTCCCGGGCAGCCTTCCCTGGTACGGACGCTGCCTAATTTCCCACCCTCACCTCATGTCTCTCTATTTCTCATGCAGCATATCCAGCCACAGCCTGTGTTCTGTCTTTTCATCTTTTTGAAGTGTTATTTGGTGACTTTTATTTTTGTAAAACATATTAATCTTTTCCCCTCTTGCAGGTGTATGTGTTTTGATTGATTCCATAAAACTTTCTAGTCCTGGAATACCTCTTGTGGGCATATATACAACCATCATTCCAGAACATGAACCCAACAAAAGAGATTTTAAAACTAAGCACATTAATGGAAAGATATAAACAACTACCCAGCATTCCTACCATATACACACTTTTCCTTTCTTACTTAATACTGTCTTACCTAATCTTGGTCTTATGTTTTTCCAAGTTTTTAAGTCAGCCAATCAAATCACATGCACACAAACAAACACACAACACAAGCTTTGAAATTATGAAATTATTGTTTAAATTGAGGATACCTATTATCTTTATTATATTAAGTCTTATTATCCATTATATGATATAGCTATTATAATATTTTATGACATTCTCAACAGCAATTCTCAACTTTCCTTATATTTACTCCTATATACTTACTAGCTGGTGCCATTGTAAATGTAATGATATAGATTATACCATTATATTTGCTAACCACTGCATAATGAATGAGCAAACAAGTTTTCATATAATTTTGTATTTATTCTAGTCTAAATATTTTATAAATCCTTTGTAATTTCTTCTTTGACCCATGAGTTTAGAAGTATGTCTCTTTAAATTTTAAATGTACATTTTACCCTTTTGTGGTGGACTTCTTACTGAGTTTCTTTATGTCAGAGACCACAGTCAGTACTATAAGATTATTTGACATTTGCTGAGAGATATTTTGATTTGATATCTGATAAATTTTGTATGCTTAAAAAGAATGTGTGTTCTTTAATTTTAAAAACTAGTTCTATTTATGTTTATTATACCTAGCTTGCTAATTGTTTTTTGGTAATTTCTACACTCTTAACTAATTGTCTAATCTATTGATAGGATATATTTTTAAATGGCCTACTATCATAGTAAAGTTATTAATTATTTCTCCTTGTAGTTCTGTTAAATATTAATTTATATATCCTGAAGCTGTAATTAGGTGTTTATAAATTCAGAGTTTTATATCTTCCTTGTGAACTAACCCTTCCAGTATTACATAGTGACCTCGCAATGCCTAATGCTTTTTGCTTTTGCCTCTTTGTCTGCTATTACTATAGTTACAACAGCTCTCTTTTCTTAGTGTTGTTTTGTGTATTTTCTTCATTTTACTTTAAAATATCAAGGAAAAATGTTTCCCAAAGATTTCTTTTCATTAAACTATATGGGTGACTAATAAATTAAATGAGTTCTATAGAGTTAACTTAGTCCTGAAAACTAGTTTATTAATAGTTCATAAAACAAATCCCTAAAAATTAATTTCTGAATAATTAAAACAGAAATGTGGAGATTGTGATTGCGATGAGATAGAGGATAAGTGAGGTGGTTGCTATCACATCAACAGGATCCCTCCTATCTCTAGCACAGCACATTTAAAAAGGCATTTGCATACAACTCATTTACTCAAAGAAAGTGACATTACCTGAGTAAGAAGTGCTAGCACAATTTAAACCTGAGACTTATTTCAAGTCATGCTTCAAATCAACTTGAGTACATTTATCAAAGAAGCAAACTGCTCTAGATGGCTGCAGTTCAGACTGAAGGCTCATTAGGACTCTAATACGTCTGATGAATGACATGTGACTTGGCTAATAACAATGTCAAGAAGGCACAAGATGCCAGATCTTCTCATAGATTGTTGACCAAATCAAATTAATGTCAAATTAGAGAAAAGGCTAGACTAGACAAATGTTTCTGAGCAGGCTAAGTTAGCTTTTCTGCACTGCATATGCCAAGGATTTTATGAAAACAAGATAATTCTATAAGATAGTAGCCTGGTTTCTAGGCTTTTCTCCATAATGAAGAGCTGTATGTCACAGATGAATCATTTCAGTTCTCTCTAGGACTTAGTTTCTTCACTCTAAAATAAATAAAAAATCTTAGTCTACCTTCCAATTTAACATCTACACATCTATACAATTCCTAGGAACATCATCACAATTGAAAGGCCATCAAGTGGCTATTTCATTTTTTGTGAAATATTAAAAAAGCAAATAAATTCTGATTTTAAAAAAAATCAGCTGATTTTCCCAACATACTCTGAAAGCCATGCAGAAGTGTACTAAGATCTCTTTTCTAAAATGAAACTTTAAAGTATATCAAAACTCACTTTAGGTAAGTCAAGTAAAAAGAATGAATGAATGAATGAATGAATGAATAAATAAAATATACTCAGTTGTAGATTGCACTTATACAAAGGATCTACTCAGGATATTCTGTGAAATTATTCACTTCCAAATTGCCATTCAGATCAGAGAAAAGTATCAACAGTGGGCTGACAGCCCAGCAGCACACTAAGAGTCAGACACTGCTGGTCAGAGATACATTGGTGCCATTGATAAGGCCACCTGACATGTCACACAAAAATCTACCAATCTTCGAAGTTGTTTTTCAAAGAAGCAGCACAACTGTCATCCCTGAGTGGAGGTGGCAGCCAATTGGAAAGTAAGGGAAGCAGTGCTTATTCTTGATACTGATTTTTATCTCTATTCATGCTGGAATTTACAAGAAGTGACTACGAGGACCGCACCATGATGGAAGTCCTAAAGCTCCAGTAGATGAGTGAGGTAAGAGAAAATTGCAAGGCACCCACAAGATGAAAATTTTCCTATTTTTACTCTAAACCTGGTGGTATCTCCACAAGGAAGGTAATATATCAAGGTGAGAGTTTTTGCCCCAGATTTTTTACCACCATAGATTGGAGACACTGTGCCACACTTTCTCTATCAATTAAAATTTCATCAATATATTTAAAGTTGCTTCAAATTTTATGTGAAATTTATTTTGTATCTGTTACTAACAAAATGAAATAGATACCCAAATAATTAAAATTTCCAGGACAGCATCTAAAAGAGTTTTCTTTAGAGTTTGAAAAAGTCCCACTCTTTTAAACCCATTTCTTAGTGAGCTTAGTCAGTGATTTGGGGTACCAGCCACAGTTAATTATCAGAGGTGCCTCTTTTTCTAGTTTTACCTCATTAGTCACTGATCTATGTGCCGTTTCCTGACTGGATGAGGGCAAATGCGTCCAGGAATTCAGGTCTTCTGTGGTAGAGGCACCTTCCTGCTGACCTTTTCCTGAACAAAGAAAAGGAAAGAATTGATCAAATGCAAAGGGTTACACAGAAAGGAAGACTGAGTCTGAATGAGAAAAGTCAAGCTGGGTGAAGGGAATTTACACCTACCTTTCCTATTTTAGATTTATTTCATCTTTAACTCCTAGATTATAATCACTTTTCTCTCTGCTTTGAAAAACTAACATAGCAAACATGACCCTTCTTCTAGGATTATCCTCAGGAAATTTATTTTTGAGAAGTCCCTTTGTTCCTACTTCTATATTATTCAAGAACGTATTCTTTAGGTAAGTCCTAAATATATACAACCTACAGAAAGTATGCATTGTAATCTATTGAAGAATTCTGTTTCAGAGTCTACTTCTTAGATAAAAAATGTTACATACGTCTCACATACTTAAATAATGTTTTGTATTATTATTAATGAATAAATTAGCAATATGTAAATGTATATAGAAAGTTGTTATAGTCTTTATTGAAAAACATAATATGAGTCATCCCTAGAAAACCCATTGCTGGTTGTATTACAAGAGTGTTGCCAATTACCCTGTTAATTCTTCTGCACAGAATCTTCCAGATAGAAGCCCAGAGAGAGATTTTTCTCTGATCTTAGAATTGAGCATTCAGACTACTGTTTCCCATATCATGGCAGCCTTAAATATTATAATTTAGAAATGTTGTAACAGCATATTACAAAATCAATAAAAATATAGTAAAGAAATACTTTGAACACTAAAAAGTACATTCTTGCATGTGTTTAAAAGGAAATCAAATAGGAATTATAAACTATTATAACATATACATTTTTATAAATATATATATTAAGAAATGTCAATGAAAGACTACGGTTCTGAAGGTTGGAAATGCAAGATCAAGGTGCCGGGAGGTTTGGTTTCTCCTGAGGAATTTATCCTTGGCTTTTACTTATTTTTTTTTTTAATTTACATTCTTTATCATTTAAAGTATTGCAAATGTCTCCTTTTTCCACCACTGACCTCTCCCTGGACACTCCCAACTCCCAGCACAGGCCCTCACCCTGCGAGTGTCTTAGTCCATTGGTTATGCATATATGCATGCATACAAGTCCTTTGGTTGATCTTTTACCACCACCCTTCCACCCTCTTTTTTCCCTCTGAGGTTTGACAGTCTGCTTGATACTTCTGTGTCTCTGGATCTATTTTTATTCACCAGTTTATGTTGTTTATTATATTCCACAAATGAGTGAGATCATATGACATTTATCTTTCTCCTACTGGCTTATTTCGCTCAGCATACTACTCTCTAGGTCCACCCATGCTGTTAGAGTTCTTTCTTTTTTATAGCAGGTAGTATTGTGTAGATGTACTACTGTTTTTTAATCCACTCATCTGCTGATGGGCACTTAGGCTGTTTCTAAATCTTAGCTATTGTAAATTGCACTGTTATGAACAAAGGGGTGCATATATCTTTTCTGATTGGTGTTTCTGTTTTCTTGGGATATATTCCTAGAAGTGGGATCACTGGGTCAAATGGGAGTTCCATTTGTAATTTTTTGAGGAAACTCCATACCGTTTTCCACGGTGGCTGCACCAGTCTGCATTCCACCAGCAGTGCACGAGGGTTCCTCTTTCTCCACTTCCTAGCCAGCACTTGTTGTTTGTTCATTTGTTGATGTAGCCATTCTGACAGGTGTGAGATGGTACCTCATTGTCATTTTAATTTGTATCTCTTGGATGATTAGTGACTTTGAGCATGTTTTCATATGTCTCTTGGCTTTCTGTATGTCTACTTTCAAAAAGTGTCTATTTAGGTCCTTTGCCCATTTTTTGGCTGGATTGTTTATCTTCCTTTTGTTAAGTTGTATGAGTTCCCTGTAAATGTTGGAGATTAAACCCTTATCGGTGATAACATTGGCAAATATGTTCTCCTATGCACTGGGCTCTCTTATTGTTTTGTTGATGATTTCTTTTGCTGTGCAGAAGCTTTTTATTTTGATGTCCCATTTGTTTATTTTCCCCTTAGTTTCTATTGCCCTGGGATCTGTATTGGTAAAGATATTGCTACAACATATGTCTGCTATTTTGCTGCCTATGAATTCCTCTAAGATTTTTATGGTTTCCCATCTTAGGTTTAAGTCCTTTATCCATTTTGAGTTTATTTTTGTGTATGGTGTAATTGGTGGTCTAGTTTCATTTTTTTGTTTGTTTGTTGTTGTTGTTTTTGCATGTATCTGTCCAATTTTCCCAGCACCATTTATTGAAGAGACTATCTTGACTCCATTGCATGCTCTTGCCTCCTTTGTCAAATATTGAGCATAATGGCTTGGGTCAATTTCTGGTTTCTCTGTTCTGTTCCATTGGTCTATATGTCTGTTCTTGTGCCAGTACCAGGCAGTTTTGAGAACAGTGACTTTGTAATACAGCTTGATATCTGGTATTGTGATCCCTTCAACTCTGTTTTTCTTTCTCCAATTGCTGTGGCTATTTGGGGTCTCCATATGAATTTTTGGAGAGTTTGTTCTTGGTCTGTGAAATATGCCATTGGTATTTTAATTGGGATTGCATTGAATCTATAGATTGCCTTGGGCAGTATGGATATTTTAATGATGTTGATTCTACCAATCCATGAACACAGTATATTCTTTGTTTATGGCTTCTTCTATCTCTTTTTTCAATGTCCTGTAGTTTTCCAAGTACAGGTCTTTTACGTCGTTAGTTAAGTTTATTCCTAGGTATCTTAATGTTTTTTGTTGCAATAGTAAATGGGATTGTTTTTATAGTTACTTTTTCTGTGAGTTCATTATTGGTGTATAAAAAGACCATAGATTTCTGGGTGTTAATTTTGTAACCTTCTGCATTGCCAAATTCATTTATTAAGTCTAGTTTTGTTTTTTATGGAGTCTTTAGGGTTTCCTATGTACAATATCATGTCATCTGTGAAACCAACAGTTTTACTTCTTCTTTTCCAATTTAGATGCCTTTTATTTCTTCTTCTTGTCTGATCACTATGGCTAGCACTTCCAGTACTATGTCGAATAGGAGTAGTAAAAGTGGGTTTCCTGACTTGTTCTGATTGTTAAGGCAAATGGTTTTAGTTTTTGCCCATTGAGTATGATGTTGGCTGTATGTTTATCATAGAAGGCTTTTATTATGTTGAGGTATGATCCCTCTATTCCCACTTTGCTGAGAGTTTTTATCAAGAAAGGATGTTGGATTTTGTCAAATGCTTTTTCTGCATCAATTGGTATGATTATGTGATTTTTGTTTCTCAATTTATGTGATATATGACTTTTATTGATTTGTGGATATTGCATCCTCAGAATAAATCTCACTTGGTTGTGGTGTATGATCTTTCTAATGTAATGCTGGGTCCGATTTGCTAGAATTTTTTTGTTAATATATTTTATTGATTTTTTACAGAGAGGAAGGGAGAGGGATAGAGAGTTAGAAACATCGATGAGAGAGAAACATCGATCAGCTGCCTCCTGCACACCCCCAACTGGGGATGTGCCCGCAACCAAGGTACATGCCCTTGACCGGAATCGAACCTGGGACCCTTCAGTCCCCAGGCCGACGCTCTATCCACTAAGCCAAACCGGTCAGGGCCCGATTTTCTAGAATTTTGTCGAGGATGTTAGCATCTATGTTCATCATAGATATTGGCCTGTAATTCTCTTTCTTTGTAATCTCTTTATCTGGTTTTGGGATTAGGGGAATGCTGTCCTCAAAGAAAGAGCTTGGAAGTGTGCCTTCCTCTTGTATTTTTTCGAATAGTCTGAGGAGGATAGGTTTCAGTTCTTTGAATGTTTGGTAAAACTCCCCTGTGTTGGCTTTTAGATGGTTGCTTCTCATGTGGCCTTTCCCTTGTGCATGCACACCCACCATGTCTTTTCCTCTTCTTATAAGGACACTAATCCTATTACATTATGCCCCTGCCGTTAAGAAGTTACTTATCCTTAATAACCTCTTTAAAGGTAGTCACATTGAGATTAGGACTTCATATGAATTTTGGGAGAACATATTTCCATTCCTAACAACTATTTTGATACAGTATCAAACATACTAGAAGAAAACTACAGATCAACATCCTCTCATGGATAAACATGCAAAAATCCTTTAAAATTGTCAGCAAACCAAATCCATAAATATATGAAAATGACAGTACATCATGACCAAATAGGGCTCGTCCAAGAATGTAAAGTTGGTTAAGACTTGAAGGTTAATCAGTGTTATTCACTATAATACTATACTTAAAATCAATATATATATACTAGGGGCCCGGTGCACGAAATTCGTGCACTGGGTGTGTGTGTGTGGGGGGGGGGAGTGTCCCTCAGCCCAGCCTACCCCCTCTCACATACTGGGAGCCCTCAGGCGTTGACCCCCATCACCCTCCAATCGCAGGATCGGCCCCTTGCCAAGGCCTGACGCCTCTGACAAGAGGTGTCAGGCCTGGGCAGGGGACCCTCATTTCTCCCCATCACTGGTTCTGCCCCCCACCCAAGCCTGATGCCTCTGGCCCAGGCATCAGGCCTGGGCAGGGGACCCCCAGACCCCTCCGATTGCTGGCTCTGCCCCTTGCCCAGGCCTGATGCCTCGGCCAGAGGTGTAGACCCCCATCACCCTCTGATCGCCTGATTGGCCCCTTGCCCAGGCCTGACGCCTCCGCCAGAGGTGTCAGGCTTGGACAGGGGACCCCCATCTCCCCCCGATCACTGGCTCTGGCCCCCACCCAGGCCTGAGGCCTCTGGCCCAGGAATCAGGCCTGGGCAGGGGACCCCCATCTCCCTCTGATCGCTTGCTCCACCCCCCGCCCAAGCCTGACGCCTCTGACCCAGGCTTCAGGCCTGGGCAAGGGGACCATCATATCCCCCCAATCCCCGGCTCTGCCCCCCACCCAGGCCTGATGCCTCGGCCAGAGGAGTTGACCCTCATCACCCTCCGATCACCAATCACCGGATCGGCCCCTTGACCAGGCCTGAGGCCTCCGGCAGAGGTGTCAGGCCTGAGCAGGGGACCCCAGCTCCCCGCGGTTGCAGGCTCCGCCCCTGCCCAGGCCTAACGCCTCTGGCTGAGGCGGCCGGCTCGGGCAGCGGGGACCCACAGCTGCAGCGGCCCCACGATCGTGGGCTCCGCTTTAGGCCCAGGCAAGGGACCCCTAGCTCCCGGGACTGCCAGCTTTGACCGTGTCCAGCTCCCATCGCTGGCTCCACCCCTACTTCCTGCTATCACTGGCCAGGGCGGCAAAGGCTCCTGATTCTCCGATCATGGCTGGGGGGTAGGGCAAAGGCGGCCCCAGGGCCGCCTTTGCCCTGCCCTCCAGCTCTTAGCTCCCCCCTGGGTTTCCGATCACTGTCAGTGGCAGGGGGCTTCTTCCTGCTTTCCCTTTTGCCTCCCTGCATTGTGCCTACATATGCAAATTAACCACCATCTTGTTGGCAGTTAACTGCCAATCATAGTTGGCAGTTAATTTGCATATAGCCCTTATTAGCCAATGAAAAGGGTATCGTCGTACGCCAATTACCATTTTTCTCTTTTATTAGTGTTGATGTGTATATATATATATATATATAATCATCTTCAACAGATGTAAAAATGAGAAAATGCAATTCCCATTAAAAAAAAAAACACCTCACAAACTAAAGGGAATCCTCTCCTGTAATAAAGGACATCTGCATGAAACCTATGACTAACAACATATTTAAGATTTAAAAGCTGAAGTATCCCCCAAAGGTCTGGAACAAGTTAAACATGTATGCTCTTACCACATTTTTCCAACATTTCACTAAGATAGTATTAGCCAGTAATGTGAAGCAAGAATGAAAAGAAAAAATTATTGCTAAAGAAAAAAGTATAAAACTCTTAATTGTATTACTGTATGTTAGCAGGGAAAAATCTAAAATTAAAATTTAATAATGCAAAAAGTCTAAATACTTGTAAATAAATCTATAATCTAAATTAAAATTAAAAAATTTAATAATGCAAAAAACCTAACACTGAAAATTAGAAAGGATTGTTGTGGTGATTGTGAAGAGATGGAAGAGGTCATGAGGGGAATAAATCGTGTTGAGGAAAAATAAAGAAAAATTTTAATTTTAAAAATTAAAAAATAAAAACCTGAATAAACAAGAAATATCTAAATAAAGGGAGAGTTACATATTGTCTTTATATTGGAAGGCTTAATCTATATATATAAAAGCCTAAGTGACTGACCGACCATTCGACCGGCTGATCGGTAACTATGATGTGCACTGACCACCAGGGTGGAGCAGAAACCACAGGCATGGAAATATGGAACAGACTGATGAATCTCAGAGAGAAGGGGGGAGGAGAGAAGGGAAGGACAGGAAGAGACTAACCAAAGATCTTATATGCATACTAGAGGCCCGGTACACCGATTTGTGCACGGGTGGGGTCCCTCAGCCTGGCCTGCAGGGATCGTGCTGAAACCAGCTCTCCTACATCCCCCCAAGGAGTCCCGGATTGCAAGAGGGTGCAGGCCAGTCCTAGCGACCCCACTGGTGCATGAATCCATGCACAGGGCCTCTAGTATTGTTAGAACATCAAATCTCCTCACACTGATCTATAGATTCAATGTCATCTTAATCAAAATTCCTTCAGAATTTTTTTTTTAGAAACAGATAAGCTAGTTCTAAAATGTATATGAACTGCAAAAGGGCCTATCATACCAACAACAATTTTGTAAGAAAATAACACTGGGGGCTTATACCACTTGAGTTCTAGACTTATTACAGAGTTATATTAATCAAGATGCTATGACACTGGAATAAGAATAGATCAATGGAACAGAATAATTTTTCCAGATATAATTCTACACATATTTATTCAATTGATTTTAGAAAAGATGCCTAGATTATTTAATGGAGAAAGTACAGATGTTTAAAAGGTAATGCTAGAATAACTGGATATCCACATGAAATAAAAAGAAGCACAATTGTTATATTCACACCATTAAGAAAAGAAACAAAATAAATCACAGATCTAAATGTAACAGCCAAAGCTAGAAAACTGTAAAAATAAACAGGAGAAAGTATCTGTAATTTGAAGTTATGCAAATACATCTTAGTACACAAAAAGCATGAAAGATAAATTCAGTCTCCTCAAAATTTACTGTTTGATCAACTCAAACAATTTTTATGAACCTTCCTCTTGGTTTTTAGACATAATCATTTCCAGTGGTCATACTGTAATTTCATACTTTCATTTCACCTCTTTGATTGTAGTTCTGTCATTTATGTGTGGCATCATGTTGGTTAAGTTCCCTAATCTCTCTATGTCTCACCTTCATCATCTATAGAACAGAAATACTAACAGTGCCTATGACACAAGGATGTTACTATTAAATGGGGTATTAAAGGTAAAGCTGTGGGGAAGCATGGGACTTGGTTGTAATGTCTGTAAGGAGGATTCTCTGAAAAGTCAGAGGCTTCTGGGGGACCTTGCTGAAGGCAGCAGACTCTGCCTTGACTTTTCCAAATAAGTTTGAGAACCCAGGTGTTTTACTAAAATCTTTATGTTTAGACTTCAAAAGGTCCTTGTTTGAAAGACACTACAGATGCAGGTGCTTTCTCAAGCAATACTTACCCTGCTGATTGTATCTAGAGGTTAATTTTAGTTCAAGCTGTTGTTCAAGTAAAAGCCTAAGGAGGCAGGTGAACAGGGCTATTTGTTCCTAAAGCAAAACAGCCCCTTAGCCTCTCTTTCACAGATGTGTGTCAGAGTAATCATTCATCCATCACTCAGGACCTGCCGGTCAGCCCAGGCATGAAGCATTCAGTACAGTGCTTGACACAGGTTCAGCATTTAATGTACTGGTTACTTCTGTTAGTTTCCAGAACTCATTATCTTCTTACATGATTTTCAAGAAATATTGATTCCATTAAACTATGTGATTACTTTTCAACATATTAAAAAGAAATATCCAAAGCCTAGGAACAATGAAACTATAATAGCAAAAACATGCCCAATACCCAGATCTTAGTTTCTAAATACTATCCTATCTAATAAAAGAGAAACATGGTAATTAGCCATACCTCCGCTACCCTTCCCATTGGCTAATCAGGGGGATATGCAAATTAACTGCCAGCCAAGATGGCGGCCAGCAGCCAGGAAGCTTGAAGCGAACATGAGGCTTGCTTGCTTCAGTGATAGAGGACTCCAACGTTCCCCACCTCCTGCTGCCAGCCTCTGAGCTTGCAGTTTGAAACATTGTTACAAATATAGAAGCTAAACAAAACCCCAGAAACCTGCTTTCAGCCCACCGGGATCTCAGAGATGGAGTTGAAACAGTGTTTCGATTATAGAACCCAAACAAACCAGATACCTGCTTTCAGCAGCCGAGGCCTAAGAGCTGGAGCCAAACCTCAGAGCTAAAGCTGGCCCAGAATAAAAAAGAAAAAAAGGAGCCATTGGGAGCTTCAGTCACCCGCCAGCCTGAAAACAGCCCTCAGCCCCTCACCCAGACTGGCAAGGGACCCCAGTGGGGACCCCCACCCTGAAGGGTATGTGACCAGCTGCAAACAGCCATCATCCCCTCATCCAGGCTAGCCAGGTACCTAAGCGGGACCCCCACCCTGATCCAGGACACCCTTCAGGGCAAACCAGCTGGCCCCCACCCATGAACCAGGCCTCTATCCTATATAGTAAAAAGGTAACATGCCTCCCAGCACCAGGATCAGCGGAGCCGCGAGGCCTCCCGGCACCGGGATCAGCGTGACAGGGGGCAGCGCCCAAAACCCCTGATCACCCTGCGGCTCTGTGTGTGACAGGGAGCGGGGCCACAACCTCCCTATCCGCCCTGCTCTGTTCCTGACAGGGGAAGGCGCCCCAACCCCATGATCAGCCCTGCTCTGTGCCTGATAGGGGGGAGCTCGCCAACCCCCTGATCGCCCAGCGCTCTGTGTGTGACAGGGTGCAGCGCCCCAACCCACTGATCAGCCCTGCTCTGTGTGTGACAGGGTAGAGCCATAACCTCCCCATTGGCCCTGCCCGAGTGTGACAGTGGCGGCACCCCAACCCCCTGATCCGCCCTGCTCTGTGTGTGACAGGGGCAGTGCCCCAACTCCCCTATCAGCCCTACTCTGTGAGTGACAGGGGGGAGCTCCCCAACCTCCTGATGGGCCCTGCTCTGTGCATGACAGGGTACGGAGCCCCAACCTCCCTGATGGGCCCTGCTCTGTGAGTGACAGGGGGCAGCGCCCCAAACCCCTGATTGGCCCTGCTCTGTGCGCGATAGGTGGTGGCGCCGCAACCTCCCCATTTACCCTGCCTTGGGTTTGACAGGGGGCGGTGCCCCAACCCCCCAATCGGCCCTACCCTGAGTGTGACTGAGGGTGGCATCGCAGCCTCCCGATCTGCCCTGCTCTGTGCATGACGGGGTGGCGCCTCAACTCCCCAATCAGCCCTGCTCTGAGCCCAACCAGGGGCTGCACCTAGGGATTGGGCCTGCCCTCTGCCACCCGGGAGCAGGCCTAAGCCAGCAGGTCATTATCTCCTGAGGGGTCCCAGACTGCGAGAGGGCACAGGCCGGGCTGAGGGGGTCCCACAGCTCCACATGGCGTGGAGGAGGCAGGTCCTGGCAGAGTAGGCGGGGCGCGGCAGGGGAGGGCAGTTGTGGATGATCAGCCCGTCAGGGGAGGGCAGTTGTGGGCAATCAGGTCAGCAGGCGAGGGCAGTTGGGGGCTATTGGGCCAGCAGAGGAGCAGTTAGGCGTCAATCAGGATGGCAGGGGAGCAGTTAGGGGGCAATCAGGCAGGCAGGCAAGCAGTTAGGAGCTAGTGGTCCCAGATTGTGAGAGGGATGTCTGACTGCCAGTTTAGGCCCAGGGATCAGGCCTAACCTGGCAGTCAGACAACCCACCAAGGGGTCCCAGATTGGAGAGGGTGCAGGCCGGGCTGAGGGACACCCCCCCTCTTGTGCACAAATTTCATGCACTATGCCACTAGTTCTCCAATAAAAGAAAGCAAAGCCCTTTAGAGAAATGGCTGAATATAGGGCTGGGACAGGGAAAATGCAACATAAGCCTGGAGTATCTTGTAATGCAATTAAGTAACGTAGTGCTGAAAAAAACAAAAGGATGGGGTATGTCAAAGGAGTCAATCTTAAAGAGCTCCCAACATTAAATGAATTCATCAACCTTCTTTTCTTGTACCTTGTCCCCAAGCAAAAATGACAGGACAAAATAAATTCATTCAAAATTAATAATCACTTTGGCAGGCACAACTTGTTATCCCAATGTGTCATTCTCTTCAGAGTTTTATTTAAGCTGTGCGCATGGCTATCTAGAGTAAAGAAAATATTCCCAGCTTTCCTTGCACTTAAGAATGGCCATGTGACTAATCTCTGGCCAATGGGATAGAAGTAGAAATATCATATATCAGCTTCCAGGAAGGTTCCTTTATGTTATCAAGTAAATAACATAACAACTAAATTACAATACAATGTATAAGATAAATATACGTAAGTCCACACAAATCATTGGATAAATAAATAAGTAGGGAGAAGAGAGAAATATTCTTTATAGAATAATCCCAAATAGTGTATATATATTCCATCTTCTAGGAGGTAGAGCTTAATTTTGCCTCCCTTCTCCACATATGAGAGTGAACTATACTTAGTGACTCACTTCCAAAGACAGGAGTAAGGAAAGGGAAGCAAAATAAGTTTACAGCAGAAAAACAAACACTGGCAAACACCACCTTAACCAAGTAATGAAGGATAATATTATCATAGGCCCCTTAACATATGACCAGAGGGCACTTCACTTCTGTGATATTCCTCCCCAAACCCATAACTCCAGGCTAATAGTAAGAAAAACATCAAACCTAGATTGCGAGCCATTCTATAGAATACCTAGACACTTCTCCTCAGCCTGTCAAGGTCAAGAAAAACAAGGAGAGACTGAGAACTGTCACAGACCAGAAGAGACAGGGAAGACATACAAACTAAATGCAATGTAATATCCTGGACTGGATTCTGAAACAGAAAGAGAACACATATGCCGGGGGCGGGGAGAGGGGGGGAAAGGGATGGTGAAGTTCAAATAAAATATGAAAAAAAAATGTTAACAATAAGGGGTACAGTTAGTTCATTTATTTTCTTTCTTATTTATTAGTAAATGCATTTAAGAATACAGATTTACCACTGAGTATCACTTAAACTATATCACATACATAGGATTCTTATTTTCACTATTTTCAAAATTCTTTAGGGTACTTTACCTACCTACTTGTTACATGGAAGAATTTTATTTTATTTTATTTTTATTTCTAAGGAGTCAGTGTTTGTTTCCTTGGTCTTGGTGTTTATTTGTTTGCTTTAACCTGAAACAAATTCATTACCTTGCTTCTTTTCATTACTCACTTGGCCAAACCGCAATACTGAGTGAATTTATCAACCTACTTTTCTTGTACCTTGTACCAAGGAACAATTTACAGGACAAAATAAATTCATTCAAAATTAATAATCACTTTGGCAGGAACAATTTGTTATCCCAATATATCATTCTATTCAGAGTTTTACTTGGCTGCACATGGCTATCTAGAATAAAGAAAATATTCCCAGCCTTCCTTGCACTTAAGAATGGCCATGTGACTAATCTCTGGCTAATGGAATAGAAGTAGAAATATCAATATCAATTTCCAGGAAGATTCCTTAAAATAACCTTTTATCCTCTTCAATCCTTCTTGTCCTCTGCTTCTATCATGTTTCTTGAAATTGTAAACGGCTACTGCCTCATTTGAACCATGGGGACAACATTTTGAGGTTGTTTAGTGGAAAACTAGAAGTAGTCTGAGTCCTAAAACTTCTTGGGGGAATACAAAAGATATTGTTTAAGGGTACAAACTTGCAACAAGTAGTAAACAAGCCATAGAGATCTTATGCACAGTATAATAAATACAGACAACAATATTGTACTATAATCATCAAACTTGCTAAGACACTACTAGACCTTAATTATTCTAACCACTAAAAAGAAAGAATAATTATGTAATGTGATAGAGGTGCTAAATATCACTACAATGGTAATCATGTTGTAGTGATTTGGTACATTGATCTCAAATTAAAATGCTGTATACCCTAAATTTACTCAATGTTATATGTCAAATAAATGCAATAAAAAGCAAACAATAAAAACGTCTTGGAGCAGAGCCATGATTCTAGGCCTGGACTGTCTACCTCAGACTTTTACATAGGTGATAAATAAACTTACAGCTTTTAAAGCCATTGATGTTTTAAGTTTTTTGGCTATTCACAACTGTACCTAGTCCTGACCAATATACATCAACTTCTAATGGTCTGTGAATGTGGTTTAGTGGATTTGGTTTTTTTCAATTACTGTCCTACACCTCCTGAAGTTTATATCAACTCTTCCCTATATTCGTAAACCTCTAACATTTCCATCTGCATCTCACTCTCACTAGGCTGATGACTGGCCTGCACTGCACAGAACAATTAAAGCCATCAGGTAGAATTCTCTTGTCTTCTTGCTGTATAACAGACCAATCCACCACTTCTGCATACCTGATGTTCTTTTCATAGTGTGGTAACAGGGAGCCATTCCTTCTATTTAGGCTTTAGATCCCTAGCTCTACCATGCCCTTTCTCTTTCTCATCTACTCAACTTCTCCCTCTTACATAATAGGTCTCAGTCATTTTAGAAAATATGCCTTCATCCTCACAACCTGCTCCAGATACCACCCATTTCTCTCTTCTTAGAAGAATTTCTTGAAAGAGTTGTCTCCACTGTTTACTGTCTTCTTTTGATCACCTCCCACTTTACTCTTCACCCTATTCAAATCTGGATACTGGCTAAAACCCAGCAATAAAATGTTCATGTTTCTTTCCAAAGTTACCAATGATTTCATTGTCACTAAATCCAACTGGATTTTTTAAATGTCTTACTTTCCTTATACAGTGGAAGATTGGTTCTCTAACTTAATTTGTTCCAGAGGATGCTCTAGAAGCTGTTCCTTAAAAAAAATCATTTTTCCAATTAGAAATAATGTAAATTGAATTAACCATTCCAAACCCCCAAATGATTCCATTTTATCTTTTCTCGATTGCCTGTAATTGTTGTTTAGTGAGGACTTTCACACCCTTAGCAATATCACATCCTGATTCCTCATTATGTTTTAAAATTGTGCTAATCATGAATTTCACCATGCCATACTCAGTAGCCAGATCAGACACAGATACACCTCTATCATACTTAGCAATTATTTATTTTTAAGCTCTATCATTTGTTCTCACAACTTTCCTCTTCTCATTGCTGCTATCAATAACCTTCATAGGACCCATAGTGACTTACTGTATGTATTTAATAAGAAGAAGCAACAAAAGCAAAAAAAAGAAAAAAACATGAAAATATTCATAGCACAATTTCCTGAGATGTTAACAATGCAAGGTTTAGTGGTAAACTGACTCATACATGAACATTCGCTTCTTTTTCTCCTGAGAGACTCATGACTGATGATATAGATACAGTATCAGTATGTAAGGTCGAGAACCAAAGTTTTGCCCAACAACTGAGACAGTTGTTCTGTGAACAACCTGGTGGAGAACCAAATTGTTCGAGAAGGGAGATGTTCAAGAACCAAGGTTTGACTGTAGATCTCTCCAAAGTATGTCGGGTTGTTGATCACCACCTCCCTATTGAAAGTCTCATCTTGGCTTCCAGGGAACACCACTCCTTTTTTCTCCTATCATCCCATATTCATTCTTATCACCTTTGTCAGATCTTCTACCTCTACCTAAATATTAAATGTTTTAATTCTCTGCCTCTGTAGCATCGAACAGACTGTCAAACTACAGCAGGAAGGCTGGAAAGGGTTGTGCAGAGAGGTAAGATATCAACTGGAGGACTTGTATCCATGCATATAAGCATAACCAATGGACACAAGGTACTGGGGGTTAGGGAAGGCCAGCGGAAGGTCAAGGGGGGGAAATGAAGACATATGTACTACTCTTTGTAATACTTTAAGCAATAAAACAAAATTTAAAAAAATAAAAGTTTTAATTCTAAGAATTATTCTCTCCTCAACATGTACAATATTTCCCCAGATAACGTAATCCATACCCAAGTCTTCAAATATATGTATACACATATAAATCATAAATGCAGATCTCTGACACACATGTCAACTATTTCTTGCAAGAAAACTTCTTACTACATACCTCCCCTTAGATCTCTCACAATTATCTCAACTTTATTATAACCAAATTTGAGCTAAAAACTTTCATAATATTTCCTAAACAATTACCCATCCCCACTAACAAAAATTGAACCTTTTCAATTGTTCTTTCTCCAGTGAAAGATAATGCCACCAATATGTAGTTATGCAGTTTGAGAACTTAATAATCTTTTACATATATCTCTCACTTGTCTCTGAAGTGTGTTCATCATCAACCTTGCTGTTCTGGCCCCTTTCATTTTCCAGTGCCAGTACCATTGTCCAAGCTACCACTATTAGTTTTGATTACTGCCACAGCCTCGTAAGCCTATTTCCACTCTTACTATCCATCAATCCAATATATTCTCAACACTGAAGCCAGAGAACTAACAGATAATAGAAACAGACAAAGGAGTTCCAGATACTGACATTAACAATTAAAGACTCTAAGGCATAAAAGACAAATTGAAAACTTTAGGAACTAAATGAAAAAACTTCTGTTTTTGAAAAGGAACCCAATATTAAGGATAATATTTTAAAATTAACAACTGAAACTAAGACATCAATGATGTATTCAATAGCAAACTGCATACAGCTGGGAAAAAAAGTAACTGGAAAAAAAGTCAGAAGGAACATGGAATGACAAAAAAATGGAAAACAAATAAGAGAGGGGAAGAAATAGAAAACATAGTAAGAAGGTCCAACATAGATAAAACTTGAGTCTCAGGAGAGAGACAAGACAGAAATAACATGTGAACAGGTAAAGACTGAGATATTTCCCCTGAAAAAGACCAATTATCTTTAAAGAAGCAATAATTAGACTGAAGCTGACTTTTCAATAGCAATGAAACCATTAGGTACTGCTGAAATAAAATAGCTGCCAAATTAGAATTTTATGCCAAGGGAATATATTCTATAAGTACAAAGGTTATATATATTCAAATCTGAGACACCTCAAAAGCAGCAGACCTAAAGAAAATACTGAAGTATTTTCAAGCAGAACAACAACAAAAAATCTCACATGAAAGAGCAAAGATGTCAAAGGCATAAACAGAAAGCAAAAATGGTAAATATGTAGGTCAAGCTACTTCAATTTTGACAGTGTATAATAATTATAACATCAAATATATGGAATTTAAAAAGGATGTATATACCGCGCCCGGCTAGCTCAGTCGGTAGAGCATGAGACTCTTAAAAAGGATGTATAGATGGCATACAAATTAGAGGAATTTGGTGAAGAAAACGGAATTAAAAGGTACTTTGGTTTTCATTGCCTGGGAAATAAAAAAGGAGGCATCACTACAGATCCAAAAGACCTTAAAAGGATAATAAGAAAATGTTATTAACATTATACTAATAACATTAACAACTCAGGGAAATAAATTTCTTCAAAAATAATTTTTTGGACATCAGCATTTTAATAGAATATTGTTCCTCTGTCCCACTGTTTTTTGTTTGTTTGTTTGTTTGTTTTTAATAGAAAGCTCCTTATTTCAGTTTGAATTTAAATTCAGATTATTCATTCTCAACTATAATACTGCATAGGTGATATTCCTTTCTCAGGGTTTCACATCTAAAAGTTTACACTATCTCAACCTGTTGGTGATGTTAATTTTGATCACTTATTCAAGGTATTGTTCAATTCCTCTCCTATAAAATTATTTTATGTTGTATTTTATTCTCTCTGGAAATTAATAAGCATTCTGTGGGGAGATAGTTTGCAACCATGCACACATCCTACACATCATTAAAATTACAACCTAGAAATTATGCCAAATCTAAACAAATGATTCCATGAAATAAAAGAGAGAATACTTCTCAAAAGATTTTAAATGCCATAATTACCTTGCTAACAAAAAGATAAAATATTAGAAGAAAAGAAATATCAGTACTTGTCATGAACATATTTAAAAATAGTCTTTCAGGACTTCTTGTTGGTTCAATTGGATACTCATGGTCAAAACTCAATTTCAGAAGGACCATCGATCTAAATTTTAAAAGTTTTATTTATTTATTTATTTATTTTTTAATATTTTTTATTGATTAAGATATTACATATGTGTACCCTCTACCCCCCCCCCCCCGCTCATCCCCTCACCCCCCCGTTGTCCGTGTCCATTGGTTAGGCCTATATGCTTGCATATAAGTCCTTTGGTTGATCTTTCCCCCTTGCCCCCACCCTCCCCTACATTCCCTCCAAGGCCCGACAGTCCAATCAATGCCTCTCCATCTCTGGATCAGTCCTTGTTCATCAGTTTATGTTGTTCATTATATTCCACAAATGAGTGAGATCCTGTGGTATTTATCCGCTCTCCAGTTCCATCCATGCTGTGGCAAATGGTAAGAGTTCCTTTTTCTTCTTCCTCTTCTTAAAGAATATCTTTCAGCATTTCATATAATGCTGGTTTGGTGGTGATGAACTCCTTTAGCTTTTTCTTATCCGTGAAGCTCTTTATCTGACCTTCCATTCTGAATGATAGCTTTGCTGGATAAAGTAATCTTGGTTGCAGGTTCTTGCTATTCATCTCTTTGAATATTTCTTGCCACTCTCTTCTGGCCTGCAAGGTTTCTGTTGAGAAATCAGCTGACAGTCGAATGGGTACTCCCTTGTAGGTAACTGACTGTCTTTCTCTTGCTGCTTTTAAGATTCTCTCTTTATCTTTTGCTCTTGGCATTTTAATTATGATGTGTCTTGGTGTGGTCCTCTTTGGATTCCTTTTGTTTGGGGTTCTCTGCGCTTCCTGGACTTGTAAGTCCATTTCTTTCACCAGGTAGGGGAAGTTTTCTGTCATTATTTCTTCAAAAAGGTTTTCAATATCTTGCCCTCTCTCTCCTTCTTATTTATTATATATTTTATTAATTTTTTACAGAGAGGAAGGGAGAGGGATAGAGAGTTAAAAACATCGATGTGAGAGAAACATCTATCAGCTGCCTCCTGCACACCCCCCACTGGGGATGTGCCCGCAACCAGGGTATATGCCCTTGAACCCGGGACCCTTCAGTCTGCAGGCCAACGCTCTATCCACTGAACCAAACCGGTTAGGGCAATAATAAAGTTTTAGAAAAGATATGAGACTATCTTAATGACCCTGAAAAAATAAATATTTTTAAAATAAATTTTAGCCATAAAAGAAAATATTGAAAAACTGAACTCGATTAAAATTAAGAAAGAACATATATACATTGCCCATAGATACAGATAATAGTGTGGTGAGGGAAGAAGGAAAGTAGGGAAGAAGGCTGGGGTTGAGGTGACCAAATAGAGGGGGATAGGAGGGACATCTGCAATAGTATCAACAATAAAAAAAATTAAAATTTTTTAAAAGCTGTTATTAAGAAATTAAAGTAAAAAAAGGCAAACCTAAGAATGAAAAAAGACATTTGCAATATATATATGCTATAATACAGGTAGACTCATATAAAGGATATAAAAAAGCTTCTACAATGAAAATCAGATGACTCAACAGAAAAATATTTGAAAATATTTTTTTAAAAAAACATAAAATAACAGATAAGGGAGGATATCCAAGTATCTAATACTCATATTAAAAAGTGCTCAACTTCACAATTTAATACAGAAATCAAAATTAAAACCACAATGTGAGATTCCAAGATGATGGCAGAGTAAGACTGACATTCTCCCAGGACCAAACTGAATTTACAACTAAAATACAGAAAAATCATCTTGACTAACCAACTAAAGACTAGTTGTATAGGACCCTTATAACCAAGGACATAAAAAGGAAGCCACATCAAGACTGGTAGGAAGTACAGAGGCACGATAGGGCTGGCCAGGCTCCCACAAGCAGCAACTGAAAAAATCAACACGGAAAAAGAGAACTTAAATAACACCCTAGATCAGAGGAAAAAATTGACATTTACTAGAACATTTCACCCTAAAGCTACAGAATATACATTCTTCTCAAGTGCACATGAGTCATTCTCAAAGACAGACCAAATGTTAGGACACAAACTAAGTCCCTACAAGTTCAAGAAGATTAAAATGATATCAGGTAACTTCTTAGATCAAAATGGAATGAAACTAGAAATCCACTACAATAAAAACACTCAAAAATATTCAAACACATGAAGACTAAATAGGATGTTATTCAACAATGAATGGGTTACTAATGAGAACAAGGAAGAAATAAAAAGCTTCCTGAAAACAAATGAAAATCAACACACAACAACCTACAATCTATGGAACACAGCAAAAAAAAGTCCTGAGAGGTGAGTTTATAACACTTACAGGTCTACCTCAAAAAAAAAACAAGAAAAATTTCTAATAAACTATCTAACCCTACCACTTAAATAATTAGAAAGAGAACAAGGAAAGCCCAGAGTAAGTAGAAGGAATGAAATAATAAAGATCAGAATGAAAATGAATGACATATAGATTTAAAAAAAAAAACAATACACAACTTCAATGAAATTAAGAGCTAGTTCTTTGAAATGATAAACAAGATTAATAAACCTGTAGCCAGACTAAACAAAACAAAAAAAAAAAACAAAACAAAAAAACAAAGAGGACGCAAATAAATAAAATCAGAAATAAAAGAGGCAATATAACAACTGACACCACAGAAATATACAGAACTGTAAGAAACTATATGAAAAATGAGCAACTATATGCCAACAAGCTGAACAATGTGGATGAAATGGACAAATCCCTAAAAAAATACAATATCCCAAAACTGAATCAGGAAGAATCAGAAAACCTAAGTAAAATAACAACTAATGAAATTGAGTCAGTAATCAAAAAATTGCCAATGAACAAAAGTCTAGAACCAGATGGATTTATAGGAAAGTTTTACCAAACATTCAAAGAAGAATTAACACTTACTCTTCTCAAACTATTCCAGAAAAGTCAATATTCTCAAGCTCTTTTTATGAGGCCAGCATTATCCTAATTCCAAAATCAGATAAAGACACTACAAAGAAAGAGAATTACAGGCCAGTATCACTGATGAACATAGATGTTAAAATCCTCAACAAACAAAACAACGAGGTACCATCTCACACCTGTCAGAATGGCTATCATCAACAAATCAACAAACGACAAGTGCTGGAGAGGATGTGGAGAAAAAGGAACACTTGTGCACTGCTGGTGGGAATGCAGACTGGTGCAGCCACTATGGAAGACAGTATGGAGTTTCCTCAAAAAACTGAAAATGGAACTCCCATTTGATCCTGTGATCCCACTTCTAGGAATATATCCCAAGAAACCAGAAACACCAATCAGAAAGGATATAGGCACCCCTATGTTTATAGCAGCACAATTCACCATAGCTAAGATCTGGAAACAGCCTAAGTGCCCATCTGTAGATGAATGGATTAGAAAACTGTGGTACATCTACACGATGGAATACTATGCTGCTGTAAAAAAGAAGGAACTTTTACCATTTGCAACGTCATGGATGGAACTGGAGAGCATTATGCTAAGTGAAATAAGCCAGTCAGAGAAAGAAAAATACCACATGATCTCACTCATTTCTGGATAATAAAGACCATTATAAACTTATGAACAAAAATAGATACAGAGGCAGAGCTGCCTCGAACAGACTGTCAAACTACAGCAGGAAGGCCGGGGAGGGTGGGAGGGCAGGAGGGGGGTGGGTAAGAGATCAACCAAAGGACTTGTATGCATGCATATAAGCATAACCAATGGACATAAGACACTGGGGGGTAGGGGAGGCCAGGGGATTGTCAAGGGCCGGGGGGGAAAAAGACATATGTAATGCTCTTTGTAATACTTTAAGCAATAAAAAAAAAATCCTCAACAAAATATTAGCAAATCAGATCCAGCAATACACTAAAAAGAACATACAACATTATTACTGGGATTTATTCCAGGGATGCAAGCTTAGTACAATATCCACAAATTAATTGTGATACATCACATAAACAAAATGAAAGACAAAAATCACATGATCATATCAATAGATGCAGAAAAAGCATTCAACAAAATCCAGCACCCATTTTTGATAAAAGCTCTCAGAAAAATGGGAACAAAGGGAACATATCTCAACATAATATAGGCTATATATGACAGACCAAAGCCAACATCATACTCAATGGACAGACACTAAAAACATTTATCTTAAGAACAAAAACAAGAAAGGGTTGTCCATTTTCACCATTCTTTTTTTAAAATATATTTTATTGATTTTTTATAGAGAGAAAGGGAGAGAGAGAGTTAGAAACATCAATGACAGAGAAACATCGATCAGCTACCTCCTGCATGCCTCCCACTGGGGATGTGCCCGCAACCAAAGTATATGCCCTTGACCGGAATCGAACCTGGGAACCTTCAGTCTGCAGGCCGATGATCTAACCACTGGGCCAAACCAGTCTGGGCATCACCACTCCTATTAAACATAGTTCTGAAAGTCGTAGTCACACCAATCAGACAAGAAGAAATAAAAGGCATTCAAATTGGAATGGATGAAGTAAAGCTGTCATTATTCACAGATGATGTAATATTGCAAATAGAGAACCCTAATGCCTCCACCAAAAAATGACAGAATATAATAAATGAATTTGGCAAAGTAGCAGGTTACAAAATTAATATTCAGAAATTGATGGCATTTTTACACACTAATAATAAACTATCACAAAGAGTAACTGAGAAAACAATCTGAACTACTATTGCAACAGTAACAAAAAAGTAAGGTATCTAGAAATAAATTTTACCAAGTAGGTAAAAGACTTATACTTAGAAAACTATAGGACATTTAAAAAAAGAAATTGAGGGAGATACAAATAAATGGAAGCATATACCATGTTCATGGATTGGAAGAATTAACATCATTAAAATGTCCATACTACACAAAGCAATCCATAGATTCAACACAATTCCTATTAAAATACCAATGGCATATTTTACAGATCTAGAACAAATATTCCAAAAATTTATATGGAACCAAAACACCCCAAACAGCCTCAGCAATCTTGAGAAAGAATAAAATTGGAGGGATCATAATACTGGATATCACACTATACTACAAGACTATTGCAATCAAAACAGTCTGGTACTGACATAAGAACAGGCATATAGATCAATGGAACAGAACATAGAATCCAGAAATCAACCCCTTCTCTATGGTCAATTAATATTTGACAAAGGAGGCAAGAGCACACAATGGATAAAATATAATCTCTTCAATAAAAGATGTTGGTAAAATTAGACTGATACATGCACAAAAATAGAACTAGACCACCAACTTACATCACACACAAGAATAAACTCAAGATGGATAAAAGACTATTAAATACAAGTTGCAAAACCATAAAAAATCCTGGAAGAAATCATAGGCAGTAAAATCTCAGACACCTCTCATAGCAATATTTTTTGCTGATATATCTCCTAGGGAAAGAGAAACAAAGGAAAATATAAACAAATGGGATTACATCAAACTAAAAAGCTTCTGCACAGCACAGGAACCTATCCAAAAAAATGAAAAGGAAACCCACTGTATGGAATAACATATCTGCCAATGATACATCTGAAAATGAGTTAATTTCCAAAATATATCAAGAACTTAAACAACTCAACACCCAGAACACAAACAATCCAATTAAAAATGGGCAAAGGACGTGAATAGTCACTTCTCTGAAGAGGACATACAGATGACATAGGAAAATGTGCTGGATGTCACTAAGCATCAGAGAAATGCAAATTAAAGTCACAATTAAATATCACCTTAGACCTCTCAGAATGGCTACTATCGATAAATTAACAAACAAGAACTGGCAAAAATGTGGAGAATAATGAACCCTCATGCACTATTGGTGGAAATGCATAATGGTGCAGCCACTGTTGAAAACAGTATGAGGTTTTCTCAAAACATTAAAAGTGGAACTGCCTTTTAACCAATGATCCAATTCTTAGAATATATTCTAAGGATCCAAAATACCAGTCAGAAAGAACATATACACCCCTATGCTCATAACAACATTATTTACAATAACCAAGACCTGGAAACAGCCCAAGTGCCCATTAGAGATGAGTAGATTAAAAAAAAGCTATAGTACATTTACACATTGAAATACTACATGGTGATAAAAAGAAGGAAATCAATCTTTTGTGACAGCATAGAGAGACCTGGAGATTATTATGCTAAACTAAATAAGCCAGTCACAACAAGATAAATACCATATGATTTCACGTATATGTGAAATCTACTCAACAAAATACACTGATAACAAAACAGAATCAGAGGCATGGAAACATAGAACAAACTGACAGTAGTTAGAGGGGTGGGGGATAGGGGAACTGGATGAAAGAAGGTGAAGAGATCAGTCAAAGAACATATATGCATAGCCCACGACCATAGATAACAGTGTGGTGAAGGTCAGGGGAGGGGGTGATGAGGGCTGGGTGGGTAAAGGGGGAAAATGGAGGACACCTGTAACAGTGTCAAGAATAAATAATAAATAAATAAATAATAAAATGCTAGGTTATGACTCTTCTAAAATAAAATGGATAAAATTCACTCTCATGAGGGTTTAGAGAAATAGGTTAAAGGCAGTGTAAACTGAGTTCCAGTCAAGATGATGAAGTAGGTAGACACTATGCTTGCCTCCTCCCATAACCACATCAAAATTAAAAATAAATTATAGATCAATCAACGTGGAGAACCATTAAAACTGGCTAAACAGAAGTCCTATAACTAAGAATTGGTAGGAGGGGTGGAGATTCAAAACAGGCTGGCCCCACACTTACATGTGATGATTAAGAATCAGGGGAGATATATCAGCTGCAGAGGTTCCAGGAGGAGAGAGGGGTCCCAACTCAATGATGAGCTCTCCAGCCAAGGGCACCAGTGCCAGGAAGAGGAGTCCCCACAACATCTGAATATGAAAATCAGCAGGGATTCCATCCAACCTCATGAAAAAGAAGGCTGCTAGAAACCCAAGTGTCCTCTTAAAGGGCCTATGCACAAGCTCACTCACTTGCAGGTGCTCACCCTGGGCTCTAGAGGAGAAACAGAAGCTCAAGGGGCACTGTAAATTCACAGGGAGAAGCTGAGTTGTGTGGCTTCAAGGCAAGGTCTGGAGGGGAAGCTACCATTATCCCTATATTGAGTCCCCCTCCCACGTGGCCTGCAGTCAGGCACATTTTCCAGTATTGAGCCCTCCCCAAACACATCCAAATTTTAATCTGCATTTACATGGTGAACACCATTCAAACTGCCCTGGTGACTCCCTGAGACATCCCATCTCACTCAATTCACATACCACCTGAAGCTATTGCTGGGGCTAAGCTTTATAGGCAGCTGGCAGGCATCCCAGGGTGCCCTTTTGCTGAGCTTTCCCAGGACATCATTAAAATGTCCATACTACAAGCCAGCCTGGGTTGAGAGCATAGCCTCTCCCATGCACCTTCAGGCCCAGGACAGGCAGTTACCACCACAGATCACTTTGTAGCTGCTACCAGGAAACCCTAGGCAGGACACAGGCACTGACCTTCACCTGAACTAGATTTCTTCCCAAGAGAACACAACTAATAAACCTGGTGGTTGGTTTCAGATCACAACAGAGCATCACCAGATTAGCTCCACAAGTAGCACACACAAAGGGTGAACTCAGTAGGCACTAGAGCAGTGGTTCTCAACCTTCTGGGCCTTTAAATACAGTTCCTCATGTTGTGACCCAACCATAAAATTATTTTCATTGCTACTTCATAACTGTAATGTTGCTGCTGTTATGAATCATAATGTAAATATCTGATATGCAGGATGGTCTTAGGCGACCCCTGTGAAAGGGTCGTTCGACCACCAAAGGGGTCGCGACCCACAGGTTGAGAGCTGCTGCACTAGAACCTGCTAGAGCAAATCCTATGGGATCAGCCTCTGCACAGCAGCTTGTACATTGTGGTCATGCCCAATACTTATAGCCTGTCAGCCTAACAGTCAACCACACCCACTGATATACTAACAACAGAAGCGGCTGACAGTACAACTCATACAAGGGACACTCCTGAAACACATTACTCAGGTGATCAGGGAGAGTGCACCATTGAGCCCCACAAGATACCTTCTACATAAGGCAACCTTCCAAGATGGAGAAACATAGAAGATCTACCTAATTCATAGAAACAAACAGAAAGAGGCAGCCAAAATGAAGAGAAAAACGCACACATCCCAAATGAAAGAACAGAAGAAAACGCCAGAAAAAAGAACTAAACAAAATAGAGGCAAGCAATCTATAGTGTTCAAAACACTGTTTATAACAATGCTCAAGAAATGTAGTGAGAACTTCAATAAACAGGTACTAAACATAAAACTAAATAGAAAACATAAAAAAGAACAAGTGAAAAATGAAGAATACATTAGAAGGAATTAATTAGTAGAAGCAAAAAATCAAATTAGTGATTTCGAAGACAGGGTAGCAGAAAACACCCACTCAAAACAGCAAAAAGAATAAATTTTAAAAGGAGAACAGGAGAGACAAAATGGCAGCGGAATAGACGGACGTGTCCTGAGCCTTGTCACAGAGCAGGTAGAATGAGCAACTAAATTGAATAACATCCACCCCGAATCCGTGAAGTAGACACAGTTGGTGAGAAAATTCGCAGCCGGGAAGGGCAGAGGATGCCCGGAGAACGGTAAAATCAGGGATCTGGGATGGAGAGAACTGCAAGATCTCTGAGCCCAGAGGGTCAGAGGGAAACCACACAGCACTGAGACCACATCCCTTGGGACAGGCATAGCATCTGACTGTAGAAAGGAAGATTCTAGATCTAGGTCCACAGCCATGAAAGACTGAACCCAAAGGGTTCAGGCCTGGATTGATGCCCAGGCCGTGTTGTGTCAGAGGAAGAGGGACTCCCAGTGGCTCAGCTCTTTCCCCTCTTTTTGGTCTTTGCTTATTTTTCACTGAACCTAGTTCATAAGACCTTTCAAATACAGACACTCACCCGTGGCTGAGGTACAGGTGGAGGTGCAGACTTGTAGAAAGGAGAGAGACAAGGAGAGGTGGCTGTGAGAATAGTGCTGAGTCATACCTGATGTGCGGGGACCCAGGCAGTCATTTTCTCCTGAAGAGATAGCCCCTCCCTGCAGTCTCCAGGTAACCAATACAGCCACACCCAGACTACACCCTAAGTGGCAAAAAAGGATACAAAAAAAAAACATCTGAAAAGTCCCTGGTAGCCCTCAGGGACTGGCCTAAAGAAAGGCCTTCGGTCCCAGCAACAGGAAACTGAAAAGCATCAGACAGTACAGAAGAATGGGATCTTAAACTAGCCAAAGGAACAACACTTCACTTTTTCATTTTCATTTATCTTATTTTATTTTATTACTAGAGGGCCAGTGCATGAATTTGTGCACAGGTGGGGGCTGGTCCACCTGGCCCCAATCAGGATCTGGCCTATCGGGGGGAGGAGGAGATGGTGCAAGGTTGGCTGGCCAGCCCACCCCGATCAGGGTGATCAGGGCTGGGCAGGCTGAGGGGAGGGGCCACAGATGATTGGCCAGTGGGCCCCACCCCTGATTGAGGGGGCCGATTTTGGGTGGGGTCAGGCATGGGGAAGGGCTGTGGGCTGGCTGGCCCTGCCCCTGAATGGGGCGGTGGGGCCGATCAGGGGCCAGAGGCCTGGGGGAGGGGCCATAGGTGGTTGGCTGGCCGGCCCTGACCCTGATCGGGGTGGGGGGCTGATCTGAGATGGGGCCAGGCAGGAAGAGGGGCTGAAGGAGGTTGGCCAGCCAGCCCCGCCCCCTATTGGAGTGGGGGAGCAATCAGGGACAGGGACAGCCACCCTGCACTCAATCAAGGTGCGAGAGGCCAATCAGGGGCAGGGGCAGCTGGGGTAGGGGCTGCAGGAGGTTGGCTGCAGTGGGTGTTATAGCAACCGGTCATTCTGGTCATTACAGCATTTCTTTATTTTTCTTTTTTCATTTGTTTATTTTCTATTTCTTTTTGCATTATTTTTCATCATTCTAATTTTTTATTTTATCCTATTTTTTAATTAATTTTTTTCTATTTTTATTATGTTTTTCTTCTCTATCTCTTTCTTCTTATCCACTGATCCTTTCTAGTTCCTCTATACTGAACTGAGGTCCTCCCCATATTCATCCAATTCCTTAACCTTACTTTCTGTATATAAGATTCTGTCCTCACCCTCTTTACTGGGTATTTGGTGTTTGTATATTTTGGTTTATCTGTTTGTTCTCTGGTGTTTTCTCTCCATATATATTTTTCCCTTTTTATTCCTTTTTCTTCTTTCTTATACCATTTTTTCTCCCTTCTATATCATTTGTACTCTCTTTTCTCTCCCCTAATTCTCTTTTCTCTGGTGGTCACTTATATTGGGGTTATCAGTATCATGAGTACATTTGTGTTTTGTTCCCTTGATGTCGTGTCTTGTCCATGTGAATTTTATCCTGTTTGGTCAATGTAGTAGAGCAAGCGAGCCACATAACCAGACACCTGGAGAGGAGACTCCATCCACGAATGGGTCAATAACACTCCAGGCCCAACTACAGGGGCAGGAAGAAGGCAGCAGTGAGGGTAAGAGTATGAGTAAGTGAGGGAGCAAAAGAGGAGTGTGTGGACGTGTGGGGTGTGTGTGTGTGTGTGTGTGTGTGTGTGTGTGTGTGTGTGTGTCACAGTTAGATCCCACAGGATCTTTGGGGGCAGGTTGACTGGGCTTGCCTAATCAGGCAGCCTCTGCTACCAATGCAAATAGTCCTGAAGCGGCCAGCTCTTCAGTAGAGGCCGTGCCTCTTTGAAGGGGAGGGTTGCTGTGACTTGGATCAGAGCCTCACCTCCACCCAAGGTGCCCTCAAAAAACACCCAGGACTCTAAAGCCACCCCTGCCAGGGACCTGCTGCCTCAACTGAGGTCCCATGGTCACTGAGACTCCAGCCACCCTGGGTGCAGGCTACTGTGAGTTCAAAAGCATGCTCCCCTCTGGCTGGCCCAATTCTTTAGCCCAGGGCACCGTGACCACACAAGCAGCAGCCACATGACCAGCCCACCCACATGCAAGGAGCAGCAGCCCCACGAGCAGCCAACCCCACCCGAGGAGTGGCAGCCTCACATGGCCTACCCCCATAGGAGCAGCAGCAGCTGCACGAGCTGCCTGCCCCCATCCTAGGAGCAGCAGCTGTGTGAGCAGCCTGACTGCCATTCGAGGAGCAGTAGACTAACACACAGCCCACCACCAACTGAGGAGCATCAGCCTCACAAGTAGCCCACCCCCATCCAAGGAGCAGCAGCCATGCAAGCAGCCGACCCGCTTCTGAGGAGCAGCAGCAACACGAGCAGCTCACCCCTGTCCTAGTAGCAGCCCCCATGAGCAGCCCCACAAGCAGCCCGCCCCATATGAGGAAGAGCGGCCCTCCCCCATCTGAGGAGCAGCAGCCCCATGAGCGGCCCGCCTCCATCCGAGGAGCAGCAGCCATGTAAGCAACCTACCCCTGCCAGCCAGAGGAGCCACCTCTGCTGGGAATAGCGCCCACCAGAGGAGCCACCACCAGCAGAGGAGCAGTCGCTGCCACAACTGCCCAAGGAGAAGCCCCTGCATGACTCAACACCTAGAACCTTCAGTGATAACAAAAATTGGGAGACAAAGAAAACCCCAAAGGAAAGAAAAGGAAAAATCACCAGAAAAGCAGCTAAGTGAAATGAGGCATGCAATATGTCAGAAAAAGAATTCAGAATAAGGGTATTACAGGTCATAAACCAGATGGATGAAAAAAATCAACAACTTATGTAAGAACCAAGAAGAAATAAAGAGTGATGTAAGTGCCATAAAAAAAAAAAAAAACATGTAAAGTTTCAACAGTAGACTAGGAGAAGTGGAGGACCAAATTAGTGAATTAGAAAACAGGGAAGCAAAACACACCCAAACTGAACTGCAATTGGAGAAAAAAATTAAAATACAGGAGGAGAGCCTAAGGGAGCTTTGGGACAATATGAAACAAAGCAACATACAATTAATAAGGGTTCCAGAATGACAGGAAGAGGAATAAGGGTTAGAAAACCTATTTGAAGAAATAATGTCAGAAAACTGCCCTGATGTAGGGAAGAAAAAATTCACACAAGCACAGAGAGTCCCAAACAAGATGAACTGTAAAAGATCCACACCAAGACACATCATAGTTACAATGGCAAACGTTCAGGACAAAGAGAGAATCTTAAAGGCTGCAAGAGAGAGACAGAAAGTTACATACAAGGGATCTCCCATTAGATTATCAAATGACTTTTCAACAGAAATACATCAGGCTAGAAAGGAAAAGAAGGAAATTTACAAAGTGATGCAAAGAAAGAGACCAAATCCAAGAATACTCTATCAAGCAAGGCTATCATTCAAAATTGAAGAGGAAATAAGGAGCTTCACAGATAAAAAATAGGCTAAGGGACTTTATCACTACCAAGCCAGCAATGCAAGAAATGCTAAAGGAACTGGTGTAAAAATAAATAAATAAATAAAAAGGGAAGAAGAAACACAGGCACAAATGCCAGAAGCCGGTACATCCTTGCTTCTTGACACAGTCGCTGCAGGGAAGAAACATCTGCACAGCATATGTTTCAAGAGACCTGGTGTATATGGCATACTGTTCTTAATATATTTGCTCCCCTACTTGGAGCTATGTGTTTTAACCAAGGTCACCTCTCCGAGAAAGGTTGTTTCTCCAGGTAGGGATTTTTCCCTGAAGTTAGGGAGGGAATAAAACCCCTTAACTAAGTGCCAGGAGGGTAGTTAATCACTTTAACTACAAACAATTATGCTTAAGCTACATAATCTTTACTCCCTGGAATGGAGATAAGAAACGCCCTAACCTTTGGAATAGAAATTGATAGGATTAAAATCAACTGGTATAAATACAGATGTAACTAGACAATAAAAGACAGAACCTGGCTGGAGATCCTGGCTAGAACCTGGCTGGATAACATGGCTAGGCTGCTGATCAACTGAACGCTGTCTCCGTGTCATTCCTTCTTCGATGACTCCATCCACACATTTGGGAACCCCTGGACCTGCTGGTGCTGGACCCCGACACACAAAGAATAAAAATGGCTACAAACAGGTACCTATCAATAATAACTTTAAATATAAACTGACTAAATGCTCCAATCAAAAGACATCGAGTGGCTGAATGGATAAAAAAAAAAAAAAAATGACCCATATATTTGCTGTCTACAAGAGGCCCACCTCCCTCAGAACAAGGGAGTCTCACAGACTGAAAGTGAAGGGATGAAAAAATATATTTCAGGCAAATAGAAATGAAAAAAAAGCTGGGGTAGCAATACTTATATCTGACAAAATACACCTCAAAGTGAAGGCCATAACAAGAGATAATGAAGGCCACTTAATAATACTAAGGGATCAATATAACAAGAGGATATAACCCCGGTAAGTATATATGCACCCAATGCAGGAGAACCCAAATACATTAAAAAATCCTGGAAGATATCAAGGGAGAAATCAACAATAAGATCACAGTAAGGGACTTTAATACCCCACTGAAATCACTGGATAAATCCTGAGGACAAAAAATCAGCAAAGAAATAGCAATCCTAAATGACAAACTAGAGCAGATGGACTTAATTGACATCTTCACAAGAATTCACCCCCAAGCCATGGAATATACGTTCTTCTCAAGTCCACATGGAACATTTTCAAAGATAGACCACATATTAGGTCACAGACAAAGTCTCTCCAAATTCAGGAAGACTGAAATCATATCAAGCATCTTGTAAGACCAAAATGGCATAATATTAGAAATAAACTAAACAATCCAAAAAATTCAAACAATTGGAAGCTGAATAGCATGCTATTAAACCAGCCGTGGGCAAACTACGGCCCGTGGGCCGGATCCGGCCCGTTTGAAATGAATAAAACTAAAAATAAAAAATAAAAAAAGACCGTACCCTTTTATGTAATGATGTTTATTTTGAATTTATATTAGTTCACACAAACACTCCATCCATGCTTTTGTTCTGGCCCTCTGGTCCAGTTTAAGAACCCATTGTGGCCCTCGAGTCAAAAAGTTTGCCCACCCCTGTATTAAACAATGGTTGGGTTACCAAAGAGATCAAAGAGGAAATTAAAAACATCCAGGAAACGAATGACAATGAAAACACAACAACCCAAAATCTATGGGACACAGTGAAAGCAGTCCTGAGAGGGAAGTTTATAGCTATACAAGCTTACCTCAAAAAAAAAAATGGTAATAAATCATCTAACTCTATAACTCAAAGAATTAGAAAGACAGCAACAAGAAAAGCCCAGAGTGAGCAGAAGGAAGGAGATAATAAAAATCAGAGCAGAAATACATGACATACAGAGACCAAAAAAACAACACAAAAGATCAATGAAACCAAAAGCTGGTCCTTTAAAAGGATAAACAAGATTGATGAACCTCTAGCCAGGCTCACTAAGAAGCAAAGAAAGAGGACCCCAAATAAACAAAATCAAAAATGAAAGGGCAAAATAACAACAGACCACACAGAAATACAAAGAATTGTCATAAAGTATAACTCTATTCCAACAAACTATACAACCTAGAGGAAATGGATGTATTCCTAGGAAAATACAACCTTCCAAAACTCAATCAGGGAGAATCTAAAAATCTCAATAGACCAACAACTATGGAGGAAATTAAAGCAGTCATCAAAAAGCTTCCAGCAAACAAAAGCCTGGGGCCAGATGGCTTCACAGGGTAGTTTCAAGGAAGAACTAAAACCCATCCTCCTCAGAATTATCCTAAAAAAATTCAAGAGGAAGGAACACTTCCAAGCTCATTCTATGAAGCCAGAATTACACTAAAACCAAAACCAGATAAAAACAACACAATGAAAGAGAATTACAGGCCAATATCCCTCAGGAACATAGATGCCAAAATCCTCAACAAGATTCTAGCAAATCGGATCCAGCAGTACATCAGAAAGATCATAAACCATGACCAAATAGGATTTATCCCAGGGATGCAAGGATGGTACAATATCTGCAAACCAATAAACTTGATACATCACATAAACAAATTGAGAGATAAAAATTGCAGTCATATCAATTGATGCAGAAAAAGCATTTGACAAAATCCAACACCCTTTCTTGATGAAAAAAAAACTCTCAGCAAAATGGGAATAGAGGGATTATAACTCAACATAACAAAAGCCTTATATGACAAATCTACAGCCAACATCATACGCAATGGGCAAAACTAAAACCATTCTGCCTAAGAACAGGAACGAGACGGGGATGCCCACCTTCACCACTCCTGTTCAACATAGTTCTGGAAATGCTAGCCATAGCAAGTAGACAAGAAGAAAAAATAAAAGTTCTCCAAATTGGAAAAGAAAACGTAAAACTGTCAGTATTTGAAGATGACAAGATACTGTACATAGAAAACCCTAAAGACTCCATCAAAAAATTATTAGACTTAATAAATGAATTTCACAATGCAGCAAGATGCAAAATTAAGGCCAAAAAATCCATGGTATTTTTACACACCAATAGTGAATTTATAGAAAGAGACAATTAAAAAACAATCCCATTTACCATCCCACCAAAAAAATTAAGATACCTAGGAATAAACTTAACTAAGAAGGTAAAAGACCTGTACCCAGAAAACTACAGGACAATTAAAAAAGAGATAGAGGAAGGCATAAACAGATGGAAGAACATACCGTGTTCATGGATTTGATAGAATCAACATCATTAAAATGTCCATACTACCCAAAGCAATCTATAGATTCAATGCACTCCCCATTAAAATACCAATGGCATATTTCACAGACCAAGAACAAACTCTCCAAAAATTCATCTGGAATAAAAAAAGACCCCAAAGAGATTCAGCAATCCTGAGAAAAAAGAACAAAGCAGAAGGGATCACAATGCCAGATAACAAGCTGTATTACAAAGCCACTGTTCTCAAAACTGCCTGGTACTGGCACAAGTGCAGACATAAAGATCAATGGAATATAATAGAGAGCCCAGAAATCAACCCGAACCAATATGCTCAATTAATATTTGACAAAGGAAGGAAGAACATACAATGGAGTCAAGATAGTCTCTTCAATAACTGGTGTTGGGAAAATTGGACAGATATATGCAAAAATGAAACCAGACCACCAACTTACACCATACACAAAAATAAACTCAAAATAGATAATGGACTTAAACATAAGACAGGAAACCATAAAAATATTAGAGGAATCCAAAGGCAGCAAAATCTCAGACATATGCCAAAACAGTATCTTCACTGATACAGCTCCAACGGCAATGGAAACTAAGGAAAAAATAAACAAACAGAACTACATCAAAATAAAAAGCTTCTGATCAGCAAAAGAAACCATCAACAAAACAACAAGAAAGTCCACTGCATAGGAGAACATATTAGCCAATGTTATTACTGATACGGGTTTAATTTCCAACATTTACAGAGAATTCACACAACTTAACAAAAGGAAGATAAACAACGCAATCAAAAAATGGGCAATAGATCTAAATAGGTACTTTTAGAAAGAGGACATAAGGAAAGCTGAGAGACAAAAGAAAATATGCTCAAAGACACTAATCCTCTGAGAGATGCAAATCAAAACAACAATGCGGTACCATCTCACACCTGTCAAAATGGCTGTCATCAACGAACTACAAGTTCTGGCGAGGATGTGGAGAAAAAGGAACCCTGGTGCACAGCTGGTGGGAATGCAGACTGGTGCAGCTACTGTGGAGAACAGTATGAAGTTTCCTCAAAAAACTAAAAATGGAACTCCCATTTGACCCAGTGAACTCCCACTTCTAGGAATATATCCCAAGAAACTAGAAACACCAATCAGAAAGGATATATGCACCCCCTATGTTCATAGCAGCACAATTTACAATAGCTAAGATATGGAAACAGCCTAAGTACCCATCAGCAGATGAGTGGATTAAAAAACTGGTATATCTACACAATGGAATACTATGCTGCGGTAAAAATATAGAAGGAACTCTTACTATTTGCAAGCATGGATGGAACTGGAGAGCATTATGCTAAGTAAAATAAGCCAGTCAGGGAAAAATAAATATCACATGATTTCACTTATTTGTGGAATACAATAAACAACATGAACTGATGATCAAAAACAGATCCAGAGTCAGAGTATAATTGATCAGACCGTCAAACCTCAGAGGGAAGGTAGGGGAGGGTGGAGGTAGGCAGAGAGATCAACCAAAGGATTTGTAAGCATGCATATAAGCCTAACCAATGGACATAGACACCATAGGGGTGAGGTCATGAGTGGGGGTGGTGAGAGAGTAATAGGGGGATAAGGACACATATGTAATACCTTAATCAATAAAGAAAAAAATAAAAAGGAAAACAGTACAAGGGATCTCTGGGACAACATAATTGTGACAACATTTAATCATAGCAGTACCAGAAGAAGAAGAAAGAGAATAAGGAATTGAGAACTTTATTTTTTATGACTGAAAAGTTCCCTAACTTGGAAAAGAAAATAGAAATAGATGTCCAGAAAGCACAGATAGTCCAGAACAAAATGAACCCAAAGAGGCCTACACCAAGACACATCATAATTAAAATGGTAAAGGTTAAAGACAGAGAGAGAATCTTAAAAGCAGCAAGAGAAAAGCATTTAATTACCTATCCAGGAGCACCCATATGACTGTCAGCTCATTTCTCAACACAAATTTTGCAGGCCAGAGGAAATGACAAGAAATATTCAACATGATGAGAAGCAAAGACCTACAACCAGGACTATACTACTCAACAAGGCCATCCTATCCCATATAATAAAAGGGTAATATGCAAATTGACCCTAACAGCAGAACAACTGAGAATGACTGGTTACTATGACACACACTGACCACCAGGAGGCAGATGCTCAATGCAGGAGCTGTCCCCTGGTGGTCAGTGTGCTCCCACAGGGGGAGCTCTGCTCAGCCACAAGCAGGCTGATGGCTGACAGCACAGTGGTGGTGGCAGGAGCCTCTCCCGCCTCCTCAGCAGTGCTAAGGATGTCCGACTGCAGCTTAGGTCTGCTCCCTGCTGGTAAGTGGACATCCCTCGAGGGCTGCTGGGCTGCCAGAGAGATGTCTGACTGCCAGCTTGGGTACGATCCCCCAGGGAGCGGGCCTAAGCCAGCAGATGGACATCCTCCGAGGGGTCTCAAACTGCAAGAGGGCATAGGTCAGGCTGAGGGACCCCCCCAAGTGCACAAATTTTTGTGCACTGGGCCTCTAGTCATTTATAATTGAAGGAGAGATAAAGACTTCCCAGAAAAGAAAAAGTGAAAAAAGTTAATCACCACCAAACTAGTATTACAAGAAATGTTAAAGATTTCTTTAAAAAGGGAAGAAAAGAACATAAATATGAATTCAAAAATGGAAATAATTATATATACCTATCAATAATCACTATAAATGCAAATAACTTAAATAATCCAATCAAAGACATTAGATAGATGAATGCATAAGAAAATAAGTCAATACACATTTTGTCTACAAGACACCCTCATCAGATCCCAAAACACACAGAGACTGAAAAGGATGGAAAAAAAAAGTCATGCAAAAGGAAATAAAGAAAACTGAGGTAGCAATACTTATATCAAGCAAAATAGATTTTAAACCAAAGATTATATAAGAGATAAAGAAGGGCATTACATAATGATAAACAGATCAATCCAACAAGAGGACATAAACCTTATAAACATTTATACACCTTATGTAGAAGCACTTAAAATGTACTGGCGAATATTGACAAACATAAAGGGAGAGATTGACAGTAATACAGTCATAGTCAGGGAGTGTAACACCCCACTGACTTCCAGTCAGAAAAACAAGGTAACAGCAGTCTTGATGTGGTTTCTCTTTTTTTCTTTCATTTTGCTGTGCATGTGAACTTACTCTCAATCTAGAAACTCATGTCCTTCAGTCTGGAAATTTTTCTTTAATCTTCTTTAATCTTGAATAACTCCTCAATTTTCATTTTTTTCCTAAATTCCTATTAGTTAAATTCAGGCTGTCTTGGATTCATCCCCTAATCTTATCTTTTATCTATTTTCTATCTTTTTATTGTTTTATTACATTTTCTGAAAGATATTTCTAACTTTATCTTGAACTATGATTTTATTTTTGAAAATATTTGCTAAATTCCTAAGAGCTCCTTTTGTTTATTGAACATTTTTAGAGATAGATGACATTTTGGCGGGGTTTTTTAAAAAAAAACACAACCATATCAATATTTGAAAGTATTACAGATACCCCCTTATGCCCCCTATTGATCCCCTCCACCAGGCTCCTGTCCCCTCCCTAGGCCTTCTCTGCACTATTACCTGTCCATGAGCTATGCATATATGTATATAAGTATTAAATGTTTCTTGTTTAAAACATTGTTTGTGTTTCTTGAGGCAATATCATTTTTTAGTTCTTTCAGAATATTAATTACATTTACTTATTTGTTTGTTTTCTACCTGCTGCCTCTGAATTCATTTTTTCCTGTTTATTTGGATCACACAAAGACTTTTGTTAGGTATTTGGTGAACTCTGGTGATAGATTCATGCATAACCCTGACATATTAAGAAATTGAATAAGGACTGTGTGTATGTGACTCCTTGACTAGTATTAGTCCTTATATATGATAATTGACAGGGAGAGAGAAAGATATGGAGATAGATGATAATGATAGATAGATGATAGATAGATAGATAGATAGATAGATAGATAGATAGATAGATAGATAGATAGATTCCTGTCTGTGGAGTATAAATCTGAGAATTGAGTGGCAGAAAGAAGATAGTTGAGGTGAAGGAGGCAGGAGGAGTCAGACTTTCAATGACTTCCCTATTTTCAGTCTAGCATCCCACTCCTACTCTTAGCTCAGCCAATGTTCAACCCAAAAGAACTCCTCCATCTTCACCTCTCTATAGATCAAGCCTACCACCTACTGTTAAATAAAGTTAGAACAGTTATCCTGCTGCACGGGCTGAGAGAAGGGATCTAAGAGTCTAAAAATGCTAATAGACTTTAAACAATCCTCCTACTCTTAGCTCCACTTTCCTTTACTTATTTATTTATTTATTTTTTTTGGAGTGCTTCCTAGGTGCTACCTTATTCTTTTTTTTTAAATTGTTTTATTGCTTAAAGTATTACAAAGAGTATTATACATGTCTCCTTTTTTTTCTCCCCCTTGACCCTCCCCTAGCCTCCCATGCCTCTCAGTGTCTTGTGTCCATTGGTTATGCTCGTATGCATGCATACAAGTCCTTCGGTTGATCTCTTACCTCCCCCACTCCCAGCCCTCCCCAGCCTTCCCGCTGTAGTTTGACAGTCTGTTCGATGTTGCTCTGCCTCTGTATCTATTTTTGCTCATCAGTTTATAATGGTCTTAATTATCCATAAATGAGTGAGATCATGTGGTATTTTTCTTTCTCTGACTGGCTTATTTCACTTAGCATAATGCTCTCCAGTTCCATCCATGCTGTCGCAAATGGTAAAAACACCTTCTTTTTTATGGCAACATAGTATACCATCCTGTAGATGTACCACAGTTTTCTAATCCATTCATCTGCTGATGGGCACTTAGGCTGTTACAGATATTAGCTATGGTGAATTGTGCTGCTATGAACATATGGGTGCATATATCCTTTCTGATTGGTGTTTCTGATTTCTTGGGATATATTCCTAGAAGTGGGATCACAGGGTCAAATGGGAGTTCCACTTTTAACTTTTTGAGGAAACTCCATACTGTCTCCCATAGTGGCTGCACCAGTCTGCATTCCCACGAGCAGTGCATGAGTGTTCCTTATTCTCCACATCCTCTCCAGCACTTGTCATTTGTTGATTTGTTGATGACAGCCATTCTGACGGGTGTGAGATGGTACCTCATTGTTTTCATTTGCATTTCTCGGATGATTAGTGACTTTGAGCAAGTTTTCATATGTCTCATGGCTTTCTGAATGTCCTTTTTTTTTTTCTCATTAAACTTTGTTATTTTAATGGGTCTCAAAATTCTGTGACAGATTTTTGGTCATGTTGTTTCCATTAAAAAGTACTGATTTTAAAAACTAATAACTTAAAAACTGCCACACACACAAAAGAACCAAATGGTCCACAAAACATTCTCCTTTCCTTCTGAAGGTTTTACGATGCATTGTAATCATTAACCAGTCTTTTACTATTAAACTTAAATGGCCAATTGAGACAAACAGTTCTGAGACCATTCTTCCACCACTGATTAAGACTGGGGTGGCAGGTGTTGGAAATAATATTCATTTAGCCTTCTGAGCTTTCTGGGCAGACTTGGTGACTTTGCCAGCTCCAGCTGCCTTCTTGTCCACTGCTTTGATGACACCCACAGCAACAGTCTGTCTCATGTCACGAACAGCGAAACGGCCTAGAGGAGGGTAGTCAGAGAAGCTCTCAACACACATGGGCTTGCCAGGAATCATATCAACGATGGCAGCATCACCAGATTTCAAAAACTTGGGGCCATCTTCCAGCTTTTTCCCAGAACGACGGTCAATCTTCTCCTTCAGCTCAGCAAATTTGCAAGCAATGTGAGCTGTGTGACAATCCAGCACAGGTGCATATCCAGCACTGATCTGGCCTGGGTGGTTCAGGATAATCACCTGAGCTGTGAAGCCAGCTGCTTCCATTGGTGGGTCATTTTTGCTGTCACCAGCCACACTGCCACGGCGAACATCTTTGACAGACACGTTCTTGACGTTGAAGCCCACATTGTCCCCAGGAAGAGCTTCACTCAAAGCTTCATGGTGCATTTCAACAGACTTTACTTCAGTTGTAACGTTGACTGGAGCAAAGGTGACCACCATGCCGGGCTTGAGAACACCAGTCTCCACTCGGCCCACAGGGACAGTCCCAATACCACCAATTTTGTAGACATCCTGGAGGGGCAGACGCAGGGGCTTGTCAGTTGGACGAGTCGGTGGCAGGATGCAATCCAGAGCTTCAAGCAGCGTGGTTCCACTGGCATTGCCATCTTTACGGGTGACCTTCCATCCCTTGAACCAAGGCATATTAGCACTTGGCTCCAGCATGTTGTCACCATTCCAACTAGAAATTGGCACAAATGCTACTGTGTCAGGGTTGTAGCCGATTTTCTTAATGTAGGTGCTGACTTCTTTAACAATTTCCTCGTATCTTTTCTGGCTGTAGGGTGGCTCAGTGGAATCCATTTTGTTAACACCAACAATCAGCTGTTTCACACCCAGTGTGTAGGCCAGAAGGGCGTGCTCACGGGTCTGCCCGTTCTTGGAGATACCTGCTTCAAATTCACCAACACCAGCAGCAACAATCAGGACAGCACAGTCAGCCTGAGATGTGCCCGTAATCATGTTTTTGATGAAGTCTCTGTGCCCTGGGGCATCAATGATGGTCACGTAATACTTGCTGGTCTCGAATTTCCACAGGGAGATGTCAATGGTGATACCGCGCTCCCGTTCGGCCTTCAGTTTATCCAAGACCCAGGCGTACTTGAAGGAGCCCTTCCCCATCTCAGCAGCCTCCTTCTCGAATTTCTCGATGGTTCTCTTGTCGATGCCCCCACATTTGTAGATCAGGTGGCCGGTAGTGGTGGACTTACCGGAATCTACGTGTCCGATGACGACGATGTTGATGTGAGTCTTTTCCTTTCCCATCTTGGGTTTGAGTTAGCGGTGGTTTTCACAACACCTGTGTTCTGGCGGCAAACCCGTTGCGAAAAAGCTCCTCTTTTGAAAAGTGTCTATTTAGGTCCTTTGCCCATTTTTTTTATTGGATTGTTTATCTTCCTTTTGTTAAGTTGTATGAGTTCCCTATAAATTTTGGAGATTAAACCCTTTTTGGTGATAACATTGGCAAATATGTTCTCCCATTCAGTGGGCTTTCTTGTTGTTTTGTTGATGGTATCTTTTGCTGTGCAGAAGCTTTTTATTTTGATGTAGTCACATTTGTTTATTTTCTCTTTAGTTTCCAATGCCCTATGAGCTATATCAGTGAAAAAATTGCTTCGGCGTATGTCTGAGATTTTGTTGACTTTGGATTCCTCTAGTATTTTTATGGTTTTCCGACTTACATTTAAGTCCTTTATTCATTTTGAGTTTATTTTTGTGTATGGTGTAAGCAGGTGTTCTAGTTTCATTTTTTTTTTGCATGTATCTGTCCAATTTTCCCAACACCAGTTATTGAAGAGACTGTCTTGACTCCATTGTATGTTCTCGCCTCCTTTGTCAAATATTAATTGAGCATACTGGTTCAGGTCGATTTCTGGGCTCTCTATTCTATTCCATTGATCTTTATGTCTGTTCTTGTGCCAGTACCAGGCAGTTTTGAGAACAGTAGCTTTGTAATACAGCTTGATATCTGGCATTGTGATCCCACCTACTTTGTTATTCTTTCTCAGGATTGCTGCAGCTATTCAGGGTCTCTTTTTATTCCAGATGAATTTTTAGAGAGTTTGTTCCAGATCTGTGAAATATCCTGTTGGTATTTTAGCGGGAAGTGCATTGAATTTATAGATTGCTTTGGGTAGTATGGACATTTTAATGATGTTGATTCTACCAATCCAAGAACATCGTATGTTCTTCCATCTGATTATGTCTTCCTCTATCTCTTTTTTCAACGTCCTGAAGTTTTCTGAGTAGAGGTCTTTTACCTCTTTAGTTAAGTTTATGACTATGTAGCTTAATTTTTTTTGGTGCAATGGTAAACGGGATTGTTTTTTTAGTCTCTCTTTCTGAAAGTTCACTATTGGTGTATAGAAATGCCTCAGATTTCTTGTGGTTAATTTTGTATCCTGCTACATTGCCAAATTCATGTATTAAGTCTAGTAGTTTTTTGATGGAGTCTCTAGGGTTTTGTATGTATAATATCATGTCATCTGCAAATAAGGACGGTTTTACTTCCTCTTTTCCAATTTGGATGCCTTTTATGTCTTCTTGTCTAATTGCAATGGCTAATACTTCCAATGCTATGTTGAACAGGAGTGGTGAGAGTGGGCATCCCTGTCTTGTTCCTGTTCTTAGGGGAAATGGTGTTAGTTTTTGTCCATTGAGGATGATGTTGGCCGTGGGCCTGTCATATATGGCTTTTATTATGTTGAGGTATGATCCTTCTACTCCCGCCTTGCTGAGAGTTTTTATCAAAAATGGGTGTTGAATTTTGTCGAATGCTTATTCTGCATCAATTGATATGACCGTGTGGTGTTTTTCTTTCAATTTGTTTATGTGATGTATCACGTTTATTGATTTGCGGATATTGTACCATCCTTGCATTCCTGGGATAAATCCTACTTGGTCATGGTGTATGATCTTTCTGATGTACTGCTGGATCCGATTTGCTAAGATTTTGTTGAGGATTTTGGCATCTATGTGCATGAGGGATATTGGCCTGTAATTCTCTTTCATTGTGTTGTCTTTACCTGGTTTTGGTATTAGGGTGATGCTGGCTTCATAGAATGAGCTTGGAAGTGTTCCTTCCTCTTGGATTTTTTGTAGTAGTCTGAGGAGGATAGGTTTTAGTTCTTCCTTGAATGTTTGGTAAAACTCCCCTGTGAAGCTGTCTGGTCCTGGGCTTTGGTTTGCTGGAAGCTTTTTGATGACTGCTTCAATTTCTTCCATAGTTATTGGCCTATTGAGATTTTTAGATTCTTCCTGATTTGATTGAGTTTTGGAATGTTGTATTTTTTAGGAATTTGTCCATTTCCTCCAGGTTGTCTAGTTTGTTGGAGTACAGCTGTCCATAGTATTTATTTTTTTGAGTCTTTTTTTTTATTGTTTAAAGTAATACAAAGGGTATTACATATGTGTCCATTTCTTCCCCCCCCCCGCCCTAGACAGTCACCTAGCCTCCCCTATCCCCCAGTGTCTTATGTCCATTGGTTATGCTTATATGCATGCATACAAGTCCTGTGGTTGATCGCTTACCCACCTACCTCCTGTCCGTCAACCCTCCCCGGCCTTCCCGCTGCAGTTTGACAATCTGTTTGAGGCAGCTCTGCCTCTGTATCTATTATTGTTCAAAAGTTTATAATGGTCTCTCTTATCCACGAATAAGTGAGATCATGTGGTATTTTTCCTTCATTGACTGGCTTATTTCACTTAGCATAATGCTCTCCAGTTCCATCCATGCCGTTGCAAATGGTAAGAGTTCCTTCCTTTTTAGAGCAGCATAGCATTCCATCGTGTAGATGTACCACAGTTTTCTAATTCATTCATCTACAGATGGGCACTTAGGCTGTTTCCAGATCTTAGCTATGGTGAATTGTGCTGCTATGAACATAGGGGTGCATATATCCTTTCTGATTGGTGTTTCTGGTTTCTTGGGATATATTCCTAGAAGTGGGATCACAGGGTAAAATGGGAGTTCCATTTTCAGTTTTTTGAGGAAACTCCATACTGTCTTCCATAGTGGCTGCACCAGTCTACATTCCCACCAGCAGTGCACAAGTGTTCCTTTTTCTCCACATCCTCTCCAGCACTTGCCGTTTGTTGATTTGTTGATGATAGCCAGTCTGACAGGTGTAAGATGGTACCTCATTGTTGTTTTGATTTGCATCTCTCGGATGATTAGTGACTTTGAGCATGTTTTCATATGTCTCTTGGCTTTCTGAATGTCCTCTTTTGAAAGGTGTCTATTTAGGTCCTTTGCCCATTTTTTGATTGGACTGTTTATCTTCCTTTTGTTGAGTTGTATGAGTTCCCTATAAATTTTGGAGATTAGGCCCTTATCAGATATGTCGTTGGCAAATATGTTTTCCCACACAGTGGGTTTTCTCGTTGTTTTGTTGATGGTTTCTTTTGCTGTGCAGAAGCTTTTTATTTTGATGTAGTCCCATTTGTTCATTTTCTCTTTCGTTTCAAGTGCCCTAGGAGCTGTATCAGTGAAGAAATTGCTTCGGCATATGTCTGAGATTTTGTTGCCTTTGGATTCTTCTAGAATTTTTATGGTTTCCTGTCGTACATTTAAGTCCTTTATCCATTTTGAGTTTATTTTTGTGTATGGTGAAAGTTGGTGGTCTAGTTTCATTTTCTTGCATATATCTGTCCAATTTTCCCAACACCATTTATTGAAGAGACTATCTTGGCTTCATTGTATGTTCTTGCCTCCTTTGTCAAATATTAATTGAGCATATTGGTTCGGGCCGATTTCTGGGCTCTCTATTCTATTCCATTGATCTATATGCCTATTCTTGTGCCAGTACCAGGCAGTTTTGAGAACAGTGGCTTTGTAATACAACTTGATATCTGGTATTGAGATCCCACCTACTTTGTTCTTTTTCAGGATTGCTGCAGCTATTCGGGGGTCTTTTTTTATTCCAGATGAATTTTTGGAGAGTTCGTTCTAGATCTCTGAAGTATGCCGTTGGTATTTTAATGGGAAGTGCGTTGAATTTATAGATTGCTTTGGGTAGTATGGACATTTTAATGATCTTGATTCTACCAATCCATGAACACGGTATGTTCTTCCATCTGTTTATGTCTTCCTCTCTTTTTTCAACGTCCTGTAGTTTTCTGAGTAGAGGTCTTTTACCTCTTTAGTTAAGTTTATTCCTAGGTAGCTTAATTTTTTTGGTGCGATGGTAAACGGGATTGTTTTTATAATCTCTCTTTCTGAAAGTTCACTATTGGTGTATAGAAATGCCTCAGATTTCTTGTGGTTAATTTTGTATCCTGCTACATTGCCAAATTCATGTATTAAGTCTAGTAGTTTTTTGATGGAGTCTCTAGGGTTTTGTATGTATTATATCATGTCGTCTGCAAATAAGAACAGTTTTACTTCCTCTTTTCCAATTTGGATGCCTTTTATTTCTTCTTCTTGCCGAATTGCAATGGCTAACACTTCCAGTACTATGGTGAACAGGAGTGGTGAGAGGGGGCATCCCTGTCTTGTTCCTGTTCTTAGGGGAAATGGTGTTAGTTTTTGTCCATTGAGGATGATGTTGGCCGTGGGCCTGTCATATATGGCTTTTATTATGTTGAGGTATGATCCTTCTACTCCCGCCTTGCTGAGCGTTTTTATCAAAAATGGGTGTTGAATTTTGTCGAATGCTTATTCTGCATCAATTGATATGACCATGTGGGTTTTTTCTTTCAATTTGTTTATGTGATGTATCACGTTTATTGATTTGCGGATATTGTACCATCCTTGCATTCCTGGGATAAATCCTACTTGGTCATGGTGTATGATCTTTCTGATGTACTGCTGGATCCGATTTGCTAAGATTTTGTTGAGGATTTTGGCATCTATGTGCATGAGGGATATTGGCCTGTAATTCTCTTTCATTGTGTTGTCTTTACCTGGTTTTGGTATTAGGGTGATGCTGGCTTCATAGAATGAGCTTGGAAGTGTTCCTTCCTCTTGGATTTTTTGTAGTAGTCTGAGGAGGATAGGTTTTAGTTCTTCCTTGAATGTTTGGTAAAACTCCCCTGTGAAGCTGTCTGGTCCTGGGCTTTGGTTTGCTGGAAGCTTTTTGATGACTGCTTCAATTTCTTCCATAGTTATTGGCCTATTGAGATTTTTAGATTCTTCCTGATTTGATTGAGTTTTGGAATGTTGTATTTTTTAGGAATTTGTCCATTTCCTCCAGGTTGTCTAGTTTGTTGGAGTACAGCTGTCCATAGTATTTATTTTTTTGAGTCTTTTTTTTTATTGTTTAAAGTAATACAAAGGGTATTACATATGTGTCCATTTCTTCCCCCCCCCCCGCCCTAGACAGTCCCCTAGCCTCCCCTATCCCCCAGTGTCTTATGTCCATTGGTTATGCTTATATGCATGCATACAAGTCCTGTGGTTGATCGCTTACCCACCTACCTCCTGTCCGTCAACCCTCCCCGGCCTTCCCGCTGCAGTTTGACAATCTGTTTGAGGCAGCTCTGCTTCTGTATCTATTATTGTTCAAAAGTTTATAATGGTCTCTCTTATCCACGAATAAGTGAGATCATGTGGTATTTTTCCTTCATTGACTGGCTTATTTCACTTAGCATAATGCTCTCCAGTTCCATCCATGCCGTTGCAAATGGTAAGAGTTCCTTCCTTTTTAGAGCAGCATAGCATTCCATCGTGTAGATGTACCACAGTTTTATAATTCATTCATCTACAGATGGACACTTAGGCTGTTTCCAGATCTTAGCTATGGTGAATTGTGCTGCTATGAACATAGGGGTGCATATATCCTTTCTGATTGGTGTTTCTGGTTTCTTGGGATATATTCCTAGAAGTGGGATCACAGGGTAAAATGGGAGTTCCATTTTCAGTTTTTTGAGGAAACTCCATACTGTCTTCCATAGTGGCTGCACCAGACTACATTCCCACCAGCAGTGCACAAGTGTTCCTTTTTCTCCACATCCTCTCCAGCACTTGCCGTTTGTTGATTTGTTGATGATAGCCAGTCTGACAGGTGTAAGATGGTACCTCATTGTTGTTTTGATTTGCATCTCTCGGATGATTAGTGACTTTGAGCATGTTTTCATATGTCTCTTGGCTTTCTGAATGTCCTCTTTTGAAAGGTGTCTATTTAGGTCCTTTGCCCATTTTTTGATTGGACTGTTTATCTTCCTTTTGTTGAGTTGTATGAGTTCCCTATAAATTTTGGAGATTAGGCCCTTATCAGATATGTCGTTGGCAAATATGTTTTCCCACACAGTGGGTTTTCTCGTTGTTTTGTTGATGGTTTCTTTTGCTGTGCAGAAGCTTTTTATTTTGATGTAGTCCCATTTGTTCATTTTCTCTTTCGTTTCAAGTGCCCTAGGAGCTGTATCAGTGAAGAAATTGCTTCGGCATATGTCTGAGATTTTGTTGCCTTTGGATTCTTCTAGAATTTTTATGGTTTCCTGTCGTACATTTAAGTCCTTTATCCATTTTGAGTTTATTTTTGTGTATGGTGAAAGTTGGTGGTCTAGTTTCATTTTCTTGCATATATCTGTCCAATTTTCCCAACACCATTTATTGAAGAGACTATCTTGGCTTCATTGTATGTTCTTGCCTCCTTTGTCAAATATTAATTGAGCATATTGGTTCGGGCCGATTTCTGGGCTCTCTATTCTATTCCATTGATCTATATGCCTATTCTTGTGCCAGTACCAGGCAGTTTTGAGAACAGTGGCTTTGTAATACAACTTGATATCTGGTATTGAGATCCCACCTACTTTGTTCTTTTTCAGGATTGCTGCAGCTATTCGGGGTCTTTTTTTATTCCAGATGAATTTTTGGAGAGTTCGTTCTAGATCTCTGAAGTATGCCGTTGGTATTTTAATGGGAAGTGCGTTGAATTTATAGATTGCTTTGGGTAGTATGGACATTTTAATGATCTTGATTCTACCAATCCATGAACACGGTATGTTCTTCCATCTGTTTATGTCTTCCTCTCTTTTTTCAACGTCCTGTAGTTTTCTGAGTAGAGGTCTTTTACCTCTTTAGTTAAGTTTATTCCTAGGTAGCTTAATTTTTTTGGTGCGATGGTAAACGGGATTGTTTTTATAATCTCTCTTTCTGAAAGTTCACTATTGGTGTATAGAAATGCCTCAGATTTCTTGTGGTTAATTTTGTATCCTGCTACATTGCCAAATTCATGTATTAAGTCTAGTAGTTTTTTGATGGAGTCTCTAGGGTTTTGTATGTATTATATCATGTCGTCTGCAAATAAGAACAGTTTTACTTCCTCTTTTCCAATTTGGATGCCTTTTATTTCTTCTTCTTGCCGAATTGCAATGGCTAACACTTCCAGTACTATGGTGAACAGGAGTGGTGAGAGGGGGCATCCCTGTCTTGTTCCTGTTCTTAGGGGAAATGGTGTTAGTTTTTGTCCATTGAGGATGATGTTGGCCGTGGGCCTGTCATATATGGCTTTTATTATGTTGAGGTATGATCCTTCTACTCCCGCCTTGCTGAGCGTTTTTATCAAAAATGGGTGTTGAATTTTGTCAAATGCTTATTCTGCATCAATTGATATGACCATGTGGGTTTTTTCTTTCAATTTGTTTATGTGATGTATCACGTTTATTGATTTGCGGATATTGTACCATCCTTGCATTCCTGGGATAAATCCTACTTGGTCATGGTGTATGATCTTTCTGATGTACTGCTGGATCCGATTTGCTAAGATTTTGTTGAGGATTTTGGCATCTATGTGCATGAGGGATATTGGCCTGTAATTCTCTTTCATTGTGTTGTCTTTACCTGGTTTTGGTATTAGGGTGATGCTGGCTTCATAGAATGAGCTTGGAAGTGTTCCTTCCTCTTGGATTTTTTGTAGTAGTCTGAGGAGGATAGGTTTTAGTTCTTCCTTGAATGTTTGGTAAAACTCCCCTGTGAAGCTGTCTGGTCCTGGGCTGAGGTTTGCTGGAAGCTTTTTGATGACTGCTTCAATTTCTTCCATAGTTATTGGCCTATTGAGATTTTTAGATTCTTCCTGATTTGATTGAGTTTTGGAATGTTGTATTTTTTTAGGAATTTGTCCATTTCCTCCAGGTTGTCTAGTTTGTTGGAGTACAGCTGTCCATAGTATTTTTTAACAATCATTTGTATTTCTGTGGGGTCTGTTGTTATTTCCCCTCTATCATTTCTGATTTTGTTTATTTGGCTCCTCTCTCTTTGCTTCTTGGTGAGCCTGGCTAGAGGTCCGTCAATCTTGTTTATCCTTTCAAAAAACCAGCTCTTAGTTTCATTGATTTTCTGTATTATTTTTTTGGTCTCTATGTCATTTATTTCTGCTCTAATCTTTATTATCTCCTTCCTTCTGCTCACTCTTGGGTTTTCTTGTTGCTCTCTTTCTAATTCTTTGAGATATAGAGTTAGATGATTTACTACCATTTTTTCTCGTTTTTTGAGATCGGCCTGTAGAGCTATAAACTTCCTTCTCAGGACTGCTTTCATTGTGTCCCATAGGTTTTGGATTGTTCTGTTTTCGTTGTGATTAGTTTCCAGGATGTTTTTAATTTCTTCTTTGATCTCATTGGTAACCCAATCAATATTTAATAACATGCTATTCAGCTTCCAAGTTTTTTAGTATTTTGGGTTGTTTTTATTGTAGTTTATTTCTAATATTATGCCCTCATGGTCTGAGAAAATGCTTGGTATGATTTCAATCTTCTTGAATTTGAAGAGACTTTGCCTGTGACCCAATATATGGTTTATCTTTGAAAATGACCCATGTGCACTTGAGAAGAATGTTTATTCTGTGGGTTTAGGGTGAAATGTTCTGAAGATGTCAATTAATTCCGTCTGATCTAGTAAGTCATTTAGGATTGCTGTTTCTTTGCTGATTGTTTGTCTAGAGGATTTATCCAGTGATGTCAGTGGTGTATTAAAGTTCCTTACTATGATTGTATTGTTGTCGATCTCTCCCTTGGTATCTTCCAGGAGTTTTTTTATGTATTTTGGTGCTCCTGCATTGGGCGCATATATGTTAATCAGGGTTATATCTTCTTGTTATATCGATCCCTTTAGTATTATGAAGGCCTTCCTTATCTCTTGTTATGGCCTTCACTTTGATGTCCATTTTTTCTGATATAAGTATTGCTACCCCAGCTTTTTTTTTATTTCCATTTGCCTGAAAGATATTTTTCCATCCCTTCACTTTCAGTCTATATGAGTCCCTTATTCTGAGGTGGGTCTCTTGTAAACAGCAAATATATGGGTCATATTGTTTAATCCATTCAGCCATTCGATGTCCTTTGACTGGAGCATTTAGTCCATTTACGTTTAAAGTTATTATTGAAAGGTACTTGTTTGTAGCCATTTCTTTTTGTGTGTGTGTGTGGCTGTTTTCTTTCTGAGCTTTTTATTTCTTCTTTTTACACCAGTCCCTTTAGCATTTCTTGCATTGCTGGCTTGGTGGTGATAAACTCTCTTAACCATTTTTGTCTGTGAAGCTTCTTATCTCCCCTTCAAGTTTGAATGATAGCCTTGCTGGATAGAGTATTCTTGGATTCAGTCCTTTGCTTTGCATCACTTTGTAAATTTCCGTCCATTCTTTTCTGGCCTGATTTGTTTCTGTTGAGTAATCATTTGATAATCTAATGGGAGATCCCTTGTATCTTTCCGTCTCTCTCTTGCAGCCTTTAAGATTCTCTCTTTGTCCTGAACATTTGCCATGAACATTAATGTGTCTTGGCATGGGTCTTTTTGGGTGCACCTTGTTTGGGACTCTGTGTTTGTGTGACTTTTTCTTCCCCACCTCAGGGAATTTTTCTGATATTATTTCTTCCAATAGGTTTTCTAACACTTGTTCCTCTTTCTATTGTTCTGGCACCCCTATTATTCTTATGTTGTTTTGTTTCATGTTGTCCCATAGCTCCCTTAGGCTCTCCTCCTGTCTTTTAATTTTTTCTCCAGTTGCAGTTCAGTTTGGGTGTGTTTTGTTTCCCTGTCTTCCAGTTCACTAATTCGGTCCTCCGCTTCTCCTACTCTACTATTGAAACTTTCAATGGTGTTTTTTATTGCAGCTATATCACTCTTCATTTCTTCTTGGTTCTTACATAAGTTGTTGATTTTTTCATCTGTTTCTTCTTGATTCTTGCATAAACTGTTGATTTTTTCCTCCACCTGGTTTATGCACTTAGGACCCTTAATCTGAATTCTTTTTCTGACATGTTGCATTTCTCTGTTCCACTGAGCTGCTTTTCTGGTGAGTCCTCCTTTTCTTTCCTTTGGGGGTTTCTTTGTCTACCCATGTTTTATCTCACCAACAGATCTAGATGTTGAGTCATTCGGGGGCTGCTACTTGGGTGGCTGAGGCTCCTCGGGCTGCAGTTGCTCCTTGGGCGGTTGTGGTAGCAGTTGCTCCTCAGTTGGCAGCAGCTCCTCTGGTGGGTGCTGTTCACAGCCCTGGTGGCTCCTCTGGCTGGTGGGGGGAGGCTTCTCATACAGCTGCTGTTCCTCAGACAGAGGGTGTGCTGATCACGAGGCTGCTGTTCCTTGGATGGGGGCAGGCTACACACGCAGCTTCTACTCCTTGAACTGGGACGGACTGCTCACATGGCTGCTGATCCTTTGATGGGGGCTGGCTGCCCACTGCTGTTGTTCCTCTGATGTGGTGGGCTGCTTTTGGGGCTACTGCTCCTTGGTCTTGGGTAGGTTGATTGCAAGTCTGCTGCTCCTCGGATGGGGGTGGGCTGCTTGCACGGCTGCTGCTCTTTGGACAGAAGTGAGCTGCATGCGTCGCTGCTCCTCCTCTCCAGGTGTCTGGTTATGTGGCTTGCTCTCTAGCACTTTAGCCAGAAAGGATAAAATTCACCTTAACAAGACATGACTCAAGGGAAACAAAGCATGAATGTATTCACGACACCGATAACCCCAATATAAGTGACCACCTGAGAAAAGAGAATTAGGATAGAGAAAAGAGAGTACAAATGATATCTAAGAGAGAGAGCGAGAGAGAACAGAAAAAAAAAGATAGGAGAGAAAATAAAAAGGAATATAGATAGATAGATAGATAGATAGATAGATAGATAGATAGATAGATATACACACACACACACACACATATATATATGGAGAAAACACCACAGAACCAATAGATAAACCAAACAAATACAAACACCCAGTAAAGAGGGTGGGGCATGATCTGTAGAGGCTGAGCTGATATACAAGAAATAAGGTTAAGAATTGGATAAATATGGGGAGGACCTCACTTCAGTATAGCGGAGGTAGAAAAGGGATGAGTGAATAAGAAGAGACAGAAAGGGAACAAAATAATATATTTGTAAAAAATTTATTTTAAAAAATGGTATAAAAATAGAGTTTGTAGCTCCATGGAACCATAAAGGACACACTCAGGGGGCAGACTCAGTGAACACCAAAGCCACACTGAAGCAAGTCTTGCCCCGGAGGGGTGTCTCCAGCACAGAAGTTCTCCCATTGCAGACACAGCTGATTCTCACAGCCAATTGGCCTGGAGGTCAATTCCTCCCAGTGATACCTACAACAATCAAGGCTTAACTACAACAAGACTGTGCACAAAGCCCACAAGGGGGTGCACCAAGAGTGTCCTCCTCAGGTAATTGGGGAGGCTGAACCACTGGGCCCTAGAAGACACTTAGCACAGAAAACCACTTTATCAACACAGGGAAGCATAAAAAATGTGGAGACAAAGAAAAAGGACACAAGTGACAGAAATGGAGGAAAGCAAACTACTGGATATAGAGTTCAAAACCACACTTTTAAGGTTTTTCAAGAATTTCCTAGAAACTGCCGATAAACTTAATGAGACCTACAAGAAATCTAATGAGACCCTCGAGGTTGTGATAAAGAACCAACTAGAAATTAAGCATACACTGACTGAAATAAAGAATATTATACAGACTCCCAACAGCAGACTAGAGGATTGCAAGAATCAAGTCAACGATTTGAAATACGAAGAAGCAAAAAACACCCAACTGGAAAAGCAAAATGAAAAACGAATCCAAAATACGAAGATAGAGTATGGAGCCTCTGGGACAGCTTCAAGCCTACCAACATCCGAATTATAGGGGTGCCAGAAGAAGAGAGAGCGCAAGATATTGAAAACCTATTTGAAGAAATAATGACAGAAAACTTCCCCTACCTGCTGAAAGAAATAGACTTACAAGTCCAGGAAGCGCAGAGAACCCCAAACAAAAGGAATCCAAAGAGGACCACACCAAGACACATCATAATTAAAATGCCAAGAGCAAAAGACAAAGAGAGAATCTTAAAAGCAGCAAGAGAAAGAAAGTCAGTTACCTACAAGGGAGTACCCGTACGACTGTCAGCTGACTTCTCAATAGAAACTTTGCAGGCCAGAAGGGAGTGGCAAGAAATATTCAAAGTGATGAATGCCAAGAATCTATAACCAAGATTACTTTATCCAGCAAAGCTATCATTCAGAATTGAAAGTCAGATAAAGAACTTCATAGATAAGAAAAAGCTAAAGGACTTCATCACCACCAAACCAGTATTATATGAAATGCTGAAAGGTATCCTTTAAGAAGAGGAAGAAGAAGAAAAAGGTAAAGATACAAATTATGAACAACAAATACACATCTATCAACAAGTGAATCTGAAAATCAAGTGAATAATCTGATGAACAGAATGAACTGGTGATTATAATAGAATCAGGGGCATAGAAAGGGAGTGGACTGACTATTCTTGGGGGGGAAAGGGGTGAGGGGGATGCGGGAAGAGACTGGACAAAAATCGTGCACCTATGGATGAGGACAGTGGGTGGGGAGTGAAGGAGGAGGGTGGGGTGGGAACTGGGTGGAGGGGAGTTATGGGGATAAAAAAAGAGGAACAACTGTAATAATCTGAACAATAAAGATTTAATTTATAAAATTTTAAAAAATGGTATAAAAATAGAAAATAACAAGTAAAAATAAAATAAAATTGAATGATGAAGAAATAATGTGAAAAAAGTAGAAAATAAAGCAACAAACAAAAAAGGAGAACAAAGAAAAATGCAAAAAAAATAGCAACAAACAGAAAAAGGGAAACAAAGAAAAAAGCGGAAAAAAAGAGCTAATAAAATAATAATAATAAAATAAAAATGAAAAATTGAAATGTCATTCCTTTGGCTGGCTTAAGATCCCAGTTTTCTGGAGTGTCTGTGACTTTTTTTTTTCTCTGTTGTTGGGACTGAAGGTCCCTCTATAGACCACACCCTGTTAACTCCCAGGGCCTAATCAGATTTGTTTAATCCTTCATACCATTCAGGATGGAATCTGGATGTGGCTGAATTCCTTGCCTGGAGGCTGGAGGTGGAAGTTATATCCTCAGGAGAAAATGGCTGCCCAAGTCCTGGGCTCAGGCATGACTCCACTCAATTTGCTGCCACCTCTCCTGGGTCCCCTTCTCTCCCCAGCCTCTTCCCAGATTCCACTTGTCCGCACCTTCTCCTGCTCCTCAGCACAGGTGAGTGTCTGTATCCAAAATGTCCTATAAACAAGGTTCAGTGAAAACAAACAAATGCCATCCGCAGAAACGAGGAAGACCGAGTCTCTGTAAGCTCCTCTCTTACCAGCACTGCATGGTCTGGTCAGCCCTTAGGCTGCCCCCTCTGGTCTCAGTCTTCCGTAATTATGGAACCCAGATCTCAAATCCTCCGGCGCCAACAGTCTTGCAGATTTCCTTTCCCCAGTCAGGGGCTGTGCCTGTCCCAAGGGACGCGGCTGGGTGTCGCACGGTCTCCCTCTGACCCTCTGGGCTCAGAGATCTGGCAAACTTTCTTGTCCAGGTCCCTGGTTTTTACCTTTCCAGGGGAACTCTGCCCTTCCCGGCTGCAAACTGTCTCACCAGCTGAGTATACTTTGCCAATACTGGGATGGATGGTATCTGTTTCAGCTGCTCATTCTATTTGCTCCGGGACAAGCCTTGGGACGCTTCTGCCTATACCGCCGCCATCTTGTCTCTGTGTCAGCTCCACTTTCCTTTAATTCAGTGGTTCTCAACCTTCTGGCCCTTTAAATACAGTTCCTCATGTTGTGACCCAACCATAAAATTATTTTCATTGCTACTTCATAACTGTAATGTTGCTACTGTTATGAATCATAATGTAAATATCTGATATGCAGGATGGTCCTAGGCGACTTCTGTGAAAAGGCCGTTCGACCGCCAAAGGGGTCGCGACCCACAGGTTGAGAACCACTGCTTTAATTCCTGAGTATTTCATAGTTCTAATGTGAAAATCTGGTAGTTTCTCATTGACCGCTTCCCCTCCCCACTCCATTGCCCTGCTAAAGTCACTGTCCACCTGATTCCCATAGTCTGAAATGGTAAGCCCTTTCCTCTGCTGTTACTTCCTCTCCTAAAATGCTCTGTAGGTTTACATCTTTTCACCCCTTCACTGTCGTTCCAGTAGGATTTCTGCTGAGATTACTTTACTACAGCCATTTCCCCACATGGTTATATTATAGCATTACTGTTTATATTATGATTTACCTGCACACAAACTTCCTCAGTATATTGGTCTCCTTAGAGAGACCATGCTTTATCTACTTCTCTATTTCTAACCTATCAAATACAGTGTCCAGACCAGAACATTCATGAGATAAATGTCTATAAAATAATGAATTTTTTAATCAATTTTCATTGTGTGATTAATTTTATTATATGTTTCTCTAACAACAAGAGTACTTTCCCCAGGTTTGAACAAATGCAAGGTGCTGGGCAATGGGAAAAGCTTTTCTGTTATGGTGGTGGGCATGTGGCCTTCCATCATTGATTCTAAATTGGTACTCTACAATGAACAAGGTATATTTTTCAAAATCATGATAATCACTTAGCCAGAAGAGTCCAAACCAGAATCAAAGAAGGAATAGAAAAGGTCAAAGCTGGAGAAGGGGTGCTAAGAATCAGTCTGAAGAATGAAATATAAAGGGGAAAATGCCATAAATTAATGGGGTCCCTGAAAAATGAAAAGACGTCAGACCCCACTTTATGTGTGTTCATGTGTGACTTAGGGGCTACAGATATGAAAGTCTAAAAATAGCAGGCCTTCACCTCAGCCAGGTGGCGCAATCAGTTGGAGTGTCATCTTTACACCAAAAAGGTTGCGTGTTCAATTCCCAGTCAGGGCACATGCCTAGATTGTGGGTCCTGTCCCTGGTCAGGTTGCATATGGGAGGCAACTGATCCATATTTCTCTCTTTCTCTCTCTCTCTCTCTCTCTCTCTCTCTCTCTCTCTCTCTCTCTCAATAAATAAATAAATAAATAAATAAATAAATAAAAAAAAATATATCCTCTGGTGAGGATTCAAAAATAAAATAATAAATAAAATAAGTAAAAGCACCAGGCTTTTAAACATCTATTTCCCCATTATATTTATGCCTAGATTCCCTGGTCTTGAAGTAAGGCAAGGATGTCTCTTCATCGCCCAGCTGAGACCCTATCCCTAGGAAAGTCTATTTGAGCCTCAGCTTCCTATAAGCTGCTCTGATGGCCAGCCTTTCTCCTGGCTAGGGCTCGGAGCAGGCCTGTCGTATGGTCTATTTGTGGAGCATATCCTAAAAGTCCTGGCTGCATGCCAATGCCCCATGGGCTGCATATGTAAGGAACAGTGGAAGACAGGAAGAATGTGAATGGAAATAATGATAATAGAAAGGGGGTAACCTTATAACTTCAGTGACTCAGGAAGAACTAGAATGCAGCTTTCAAGTTTCTTAAAGTGTAAGGTGATAGAGAGTTCATGGGGGTTGAATGTGTCTCAGTGGCCTATGGAATGCAATAGTGTATCCATTGAAGTCTAGTAGCAGCTCCTGGTGTTGCATCCTATATGTTTTTGTGAATTGAGATTCCTGGCCAAAGCCAGAGTGACGACGGCTATAGAGAAAGTACAGAACTAGGAGTGAAGGATATAACAACTATGATTGAAATATCTGTTGGGTATTAGTACAGTATTTGGGCACCATGTAGCCTGTCATTTTACACATACAGAGCACAGCATCCGAAGTACTTCCCAGTGATTCCTTTAAGTACCCCATCTGGCTTATTAGTAGGTACAAATGAACTTAGAGGGCCTTAAAAAGTGCAAGATTTAAACATGGTCCTCTCTCAGACACATGCATGGAAAGGTCTGAAAGAAACAAACATCTCTTAAGAAAAAGTGGGGTTAACTAGAGAAACTAAAGACAAACTAGCACAAAGAACCAGAACCTAGTCATCTGTTTTAACATTAACACTTACTACAATGAGAACTCTGTTCTCCTCTAGGATATGCAGGGACTGACAAAGAAGCATAACCCTGGGCCAGCTAGCTCAGGTCCTAGATAGTTCTGTACAATTCTGAATATTGGACTTGATGCAATAAAATCACCAGAAATTTCAGGTCATCGTGGTTCAATTTTAAAGGAGCCTGAAGCATAAAGAAGGCTGAGAATGTTCACAAAGACTTTGTCAATGGGACATCTAAGTGGCTAGCAAATTAGTTAAACTAGTGAATTGATCATAAAAGGATCATTTCTGATTTCAGCAAGCATCTATTTGTTTGTCCTTTCAATAGGGTTCCAGGGAAATTTTAGGGCCACCAGGTGCCCCAAGCAAAGAATCCCCTGTGGTCTGATGGTGTGGGTCATCCTGACCTTACTTAGCATGGCCAGGAAGAAGAGTACCTACACATCAGAAAGAGGGGTTTCCTCTTAATCCAAGGCTGCTCTAGACTAGTTACAGGCTGGGCCAACCTGTCTTATTCTGAGTGAAAAGCACTCTGTTCTTAAAGATCACTTCATTTTTTTACTAAGGGCTCACGGACTATTTGCTTGGTAATAAAATCTGTTGTAAAACAAAATTGCTAATCTGTTCTTTCTCAAAGCACGGTATATTGTAGAAACTACAGATTAGTAAGTATTTTTGCTGTTCTCTGCTTTCTTCTACCACTGAGAGCAGCTCTGAGATAATGGTCAACTCAACAAACAGTTATTAAACATCTACAATATACAAACATCTTCCTTAAGCAAAGAAGAAAAAGACTACCTTAAACCTCAAGGAGTTTGTATTTCAATAGGGGAATATAAAAATAAGTATGAGATAATGAATAAGCATTCCAATAAAGAAATAAAGACTTATGGGAGCCCAGAAAGAGAATTCCACCTGGAATTCTATGAAAACTAAATGCTTTAGTGATTTAGGGACTGTGTCTGTAGCTAAAGATTTTAATTAACTTAAAGTAATTTGGTTTTCTCTCTCTCTGTTTTTGTCTGTCTTTCTCTCTTATGTTGGACTTTAAATTCATCTATATATTAACTTTTCAATTTTATAAAGCATTCTCTTTTCTTGATCAAAGAAACCTAACTAAATAACAATAAAGAACAGACCTATAAACTACCATAACATAAGTAGCACTTTTTGAATATTAAAAAAATATTTAGAATCTAAAATGTTTTGCTAATAAAATATAAGAATCGCTACTTTCACTGTAATTTCTTTTAAAGAAATCCACCCATTGTGGCCACTTGCCTACTGATTTGCAAATGTCTCAAGTAAATAGGTGCCTCAACTATTCTCACTTTGCCAAGGAAGCTGAAATGAAGTAGTGGAGTATTAAGAACATAAAATAGAAAAGAAGTCAAGTCAAAATTATATTTTAAAAGACTCCAGTAAACTTTAGAATTTCATCAGACTCTTGAGAAGTCAGAAGATAATTAACTGATAGAACTTGTTACTAAACAAGTAAATTTAAAAGAAAAAAAAGGATCAAACAGAATTTTTTAAAAATCTGATTACACAGCCCTGACCAGGTAGCTCAGTTGGTTAGAGCACTATTCCAATATGCCAAGGTTGCAGGTTCAATCCTGTCAGGGCACATACAAGAAACAACCAATGAATACATAAATAAGTGGAACAACGAACTGATATCTCTCTCTCTCTCTCTCTCTCTCTCTCTCTCTCTCTCTCTCTCTCTCTCTCTCTCTCTCCCCCTCCCTCCTTTTCTCCCTTCCCTCCTCCCTCCCTCCCCCCTCTCTTGCTCTCCGGCTCGCTCTCTCTCCCTCTCTGTCTCTAAATCAATTTTTGGAATTCTGGTTACACAAAAGAAAATAAATAATCATGGACAGTTATCAGAGAAACGTAACTTAAGGAAGCTCAAGGCATCATTTCATAACAAATAAATTAGGAACATTTCTTCTTGCTGTGATAATACCAAGTGTGGTGAGGTTACAATATAACTGGTAACCTGCTGATAACATGCTTAACCTCTTCTAGAAAATAATATGGCGATAGATAGCAAAAGTAATACAAAATTCAGACTCACTAGCTCAAGAAACTCAATCCTGAGAATTTATCCTAAAGAATTCAACCAAAGAATAAAATCTATTAATATGAATAAATTGTCAATAGTAATGTCAATAACAGAAAGAAAAAACTGAAAACAACATACGTGCTATGGACCAGTAATATCACAATTAGAAAGCAAGCTGCCTCCAGAGTGGAAACAGGACGAGAGGACTCTGGAGTTGGAGCTGCAGGGCCAGGGAGCAGCCCCATGCACAGCATGAGCTGAAACCTGCAGTGAGCAATGCTGACAACAAGGAGGGCAGAGCAGGAGGTGGAACAGGAGCTGAGCTGAACAGAAGGAGTGAAGAAAGATAAGAGAGGTTGAAAAATGAAAGCAAGCTACTCCTGGTTGAGGTTAGACAATGGCAATATGAGTCCGCTGGGAAAGAGCTGGCATCGAATTAAAACTGCATTAGTATTATGTACCAAGAGCTTTCTTCTTTGTGGTTCTGTGTTCTTTGTACTTCCTAATTCTCCACAGTAAATATATTTATAATCAGAAAAGAAAGGTTATTTGTAAAGAGAAAATAAAACACGAGCCTAATCCTTGCTACTCTAAGTATATAGCCTTTGTACAAATTCAGACTCGTAGGCCCCACCACAGACGCAGTGAATCAGAATCCCAGGTTAACAAATCCGCAGGTTAACAATTAACCAATGTGCATGTTTCCGCGCATTTTTACAGTCTGGGAAGCACTACTCTAGTTCCTCTGGTCCCCACATACCCAAAGTGTGTGCTGCATGAGAACCTACCGGGTTCTGCTGTAGCCTTTCTGGGTGAAGACATGTCCCTGTGTGCAGATAAGATGGATAAAGGCTTCTTATGTCCTGAGATTCAGCAGAAGGTCTAACTAGTATCCTGAGGCCAGCACATAATTGTTCACCTGGTCAAACACACAATGCAAAGGATTTTCTTAGACTACTAACGGTTTCACAGCCTCGGCATATTGCTCATTTATTCGGTCACTGTCGCTCAGTGGCTTAGTTCTCTTAATGCCCTACTATGCTGACATAGATGCTTAGGAATACAGTATGAATGGATACAAGAATTAACCACAGAGTGTGTCTGTCTTCAGGGAGTTCATGTTCAAGCTAAAAAAAGTCCTCACATAGGACAAGCTTAGTTTCTCTGCTAATCCTTCCCATATAGACCTGTGAAATCATGTTGCATTCCCTGCTTTGGTTAAAGCCTAGAGTATATTTTGTCCAGTGATCTTTCAATTAGCTACCTCCAAATGAAATCGGATTGCTATAATCTGAATTTAAAAATTAATGTTTTAAAACATATGTATTTTAAAACTTTCAGATATAGGGTGTTAAGAAAGGTTATTTAAAACATGAAAGTAAGGCAAAGAGAAAGGTGGCATGTCCTCTCAATGCTACATGAGGACACTGTAAACAGGCCCTCTTAAGGATTATTTAATTACTAGAGGCCCGGTGCACAGATTTGTGGGATCCCTTGGCCTGGCCTGTGGGGATCAGGCCGAAACTGGCTTTCTGACATCCCACTAGGGATCCCGGATTGCAAGAGGGTGCTGGTCAGGCCAAGGGACCCCACCAGTGGACAAATCCACGCACCGGGCCTCTAGTATGCATATAAGATCTTTGGTTAATCTCTTCCCACCCTCCTTACTTCCCCCTTCCCTCTGAGATTCATCAGTCTGTTCCATGTTTCCATGCCTGTGCATTGAGCATCTGCCCCCTGGTGGTCAGTGTGTGTCATAGCTATCAGTCAAACGGTCAGACACTTAGCATATTAGGCTTTCATATATGTAGATGTAGATAACACATAGTTACTTATGTATTATTGTACTTTGTTCAAATCATTGCTTACTGTTAAAAGTCCTAGACTTAATCAATTACATGTTACCTTAGATTTTTGTTCAGTAGTAATACAAATAATTTCTATGTGACAGAAAACACTAAAGATTATAATTTACTAGGGGCCCGGTGCACGAAATTCGTGCACTGGGTGTGTGTGGGGGGGAGTGTCCCTCAGCCCAGCCTGCCCCCTCTCACATACTGGGAGCCCTCAGGCGTTGACCCCCATCACCCTCCAATCGCAGGATCGGCCCCTTGCCCAGGCCTGACGCCTCTGACAGAGGTGTCAGGCCTGGGCAGGGGCCCCTCATTTCCCCCCATCACTGGTTCTGCCTCCAGCCCAGGCCTGATGCCTCTGGCCCAGGCATCAGGCCTGGGCAGGGGACCCCCAGACCCCTCTGATTGCTGGCTCTGCCCCTTGCCCAGGCCTGATGCCTCAGCCAGAGGCGTAGACCCCCATCACCCTCCGATCGCCTGATCGGCCCCTTGCCCAGGCCTGACGCCTCCGCCAGAGGTGTCAGGCTTGGACAGGGGACCCCCATCTCCCCCCGATCACTGGCTCTGGCCCCCGCCCAGGCCTGAGGCCTCTAGCCCAGGAATCATGCCTGGGCAGGGGACCCCCATCTCCCTCTGATCGCTTGCTCCACCCCCCGCCCAAGCCTGACGCCTCTGACCCAGGCTTCAGGCCTGGGCAAGGGGACCATCATATCCCCCCAATCCCCGGCTCAGCCCTCCGCCCAGGCCTGATGCCTCGGCCAGAGGAGTTGACCCTCATCACCCTCCGATCACCAATCACCGGATCGGCCCCTTGACCAGGCCTGAGGCCTCCGGCAGAGGTGTCAGGCCTGGGCAGGGGACCCCCAGCTCCCCGCGGTTGCAGGCTCCGCTCCTGCCCAGGCCTAATGCCTCTGGCTGAGGCGTCCGGCTCGGGCAGCGGGGACCCGCAGCTGCAGCGGCCCCACGATCGTGGGCTCCGCTTTAGGCCCAGGCAAGGGACCCCTAGCTCCCGGGACTGCCAGCTTCGACCGTGCCGAGCTCCCATCACTGGCTCCACCCCTACTTCCTGCTATCACTGGCCAGGGCGGCAAAGGCGCCTGATTCTCCGATCATGGCTGGGGGGCAGGGCAAAGGTGGCCCCAGGGCTGCCTTTGCCCTGCCCCCCAGCTCTTAGCTCCCCCCTGGGTTTCCGATCACTGTCAGTGGCAGGGGGCTTCTTCCTGCTTTCCCTTTCGCCTCCCTGCATTGTGCCTACATATGCAAATTAACCGCCATCTTGTTGGCAGTTAACTGCCAATCTTAGTTGGCAGTTAATTTGCATATAGCCCTGATTAGCCAATGAAAAGGGTATCGTCGTACGCCAATTACCATTTTTCTCTTTTATTAGTGTAGATTGTCCTGAGATATTAACCACCCTAATGGTAACTTTCCTTTCTACATAAATATAGGTTTTCTTTATAATTAGAAAAAGCATTACATTATAAAAAACTAAACTAATAACAATTTCAAAAAAGTATAAAATATGCTAAATAATAATAGTCCAAGAAGCTCATACTTGGAATTTGATCACAGGAAACACAGATTTCACAGGAGGGAACTCTTATCCCTGAAGTGGCTTCAGGTTGGGCAGCAAAATTACTCAGTCCTGCATATTTGGAATTTCTCTTATTCCCTTCTCTCTAGGCCAGTCTAGGTCTCAGAGAGTGGGACATGATAGAATTTTTAAAAGATTTGAGGGTAGCCTCAGGTTAAAATTCTATATTTTGGCATCTTGTATCCACATGAAAAAAAAGGGTCTTTACTGGCATCTACTTTAGTTTTAAGAGAGTTTGAGATAAATCAAACACTTTGTCCCATGTTGGAGCTTTTTTCTTCCATCCTCAATGTTGTATCACAAAAGAGGAACACTTTTTCAGGTTCCACTATCGACTGCCATTTTCTAGAATTCTTGACATGATTATGCAGATTACTTAGTGAAATATACATATTTTCATGGAATTACAGAGATACCTCTTTTTATTGCACTTAGCTTTATTGTGCTTCACAGTTAATTGCATTTTTTTTTTTACATACTGGAGGTTTGTGGCAACCCTACGTCACCATTTTTCTAATAGGTTTAGATGATGCATTTTTTAGCAATAAAGTATTTTTAATTATGGCATATATATATATATATATATATATATATATATATATATATATATTGCTCTTGTAAACAATAAACTACAGTATAGTATACGTACTGGGAAACCAAAAAATGCTTGTAACTGGCTTTAGTAAGATACTTGCTTTTATCGTGGTGGTCTGAAACTGAAACCACAATAGCTCTCAGGTCTGCCTCATTAGTTAAATCATCAAACATTTCTTTAGTGTCTAAAATGTGCTAGTCACTAAAGATCCAAAAATGAAAAAGTTACAGTATTTGCCCCCCAAGATGCTTATGGTCCAATGAGATGAGTTCAGAAATCATCATAAAAAACAAAGTATAGGCGAAGCACTGGTGGAGAGTTACTCTGAAAAGCATGGGGATAGAGGGTAATACAGTATTTTTTTTAAAAAAATAATGTTGCTGTTTTTTTTCGAATTATAAAGAAAACCAAGAAAGTAAAGTTATCATTAGAAAATTTCATTTTTGATCAGTACTTTGTTAATCATTCTCTGTAATGTGTGTGTGTGTGTGTGTGTGTGTGTGTGTGTGTGTGTGTGTGTAAGGGTTGGGGGCTGTGAAGAGGGGAGAAATAAAGTGCTAAAGTGGTACTTCAATAGCCACTGGCAGTTCCAGCCAGCACAATCAGGCAAGAAAAAGAAATAAAGGTATTCAGATTGGGAAAGATAAAGTAAAGCTGTCTTTATTCACAAGATTTGGGTTCTTGTATATAATTATACCTCAGTAAAATTGATTTTTAAAAAGCCATAAAAAGGTCATCTATTTCAATAAGACTAAAGTAAAATATCTATGTATATAAAAGCCAAGCAACCAGAACGATGGAACGACCGAAACAACTGGAAAGCTGGGTCGCTATGAGGCGCATGCAGCAGCCAACCAGCCCGATCAGGGCCCCGACTGCCCCCTCCCACAACCTCCAGTGGCCCCTCCCCCAGGCCAGGCCAGCCCCCAATTGCCCACTCTGATCAGGGGCAGAATCAGTTGGTCAACCACCCATGATCTCTCCCCCGCCAGCCCAGCCCAATAGCCCCCATCAGGGTGGGCCAGCCAGACCCCACCTGTGCACAAATTCATGCACTGGGCCTCTAGTATAGAAATAATTATGTAAAAGAAATTTTTAAAATCAAATTTTTGATGAATGTTTAAACATTAAAAATGGTTGTTACTCTCTGTGGAAACCATGCCAATGAGAGCACAGAGGTCTTGTTATTCATACATCGGGATGTTCAAGGCCGTTTTGGCATGAGCCTAATCAAGATGCCCAAGGCCAAGATACCATAAGCGGGCGCAAGGACACACAGTACACTTCTGTAACCCAAATTATTGATGTCACTGTTGGCAACTACCCTTCTTTGCCTCTGGAGTAATATACAGGTTACTGACCATAGAGAGAGGGCAGAGAAAGCAGCTGGGCAGAGCAAGTGTGTGAAGAAGAGAGGCTAGAGAGCTCAGATGGAGCTGAAAGCTGGAACTGCTATGATGTAAGGCTAAGATCTCAAAGGGAGCTCAGATATAGCCGCCATGTTAACCAGCCAGTGTGCTGGGAAGGAGAGACAGAAGAAGCTGCTGAGCCAGAGAGCTGAGATACCGCTACGATGTAAGGCGGTGAGTTTAGAGGCAGTGTGCGGGGTGCTCAGATAATAGCTGTGGGTACAGAGACTAATGCTGCTTTGTGGGAAAGATGTACACATTAACCAGCTGGTGCCAGCTGCCTGCCTGTATGGACTCTGCTGTGAAGAATTGTCTTGTCTGATGGCTATATAGCCACTGGCTTATATAATAAAGACTCATTCTTATACCCACAACCTCTCATGGCTTCTCCATCTGCCCTGCCACCAAGAACTGACCTGTGTTTCTGACACTTGTTGGACTAAGGTCCCAGCAGTTAGTACAGTAGGGAGAGTTCGAGAAGGACCTCCCTGGAGTAGTTTGGAAGAGTTGAGAACACAAGGACTCAGAGCCATTCAGAGCGCCAAAGCTTGTGCAAGGCTCCAGCTGGCTCTGACACCCTCCAATCATAGAAATTTAAAAAAATGACTGTCGCCCTTCATGGGTCCTTACTAACCTGTTTGTATTAAAAACGTTGGAACCTGCCCTGACCGGTTTGGCTCAGTGGATAGAGCATCGGCCTGGGGACTGAAGGGTCCCAGGTTCGATTCCAGTCAAGGGCATGTACCTTGGTTGCGGGCATATCCCCAGTGGGGGGTGTGCAGGAGGCAGCTGATCGATGTTTCTCTCTCATCGATGTTTCTGGCTCTCTGTCCCTCTCCCTTCCTCTCTGTAGAAAATCAATAAAATATATTTTAAAAACAAACAAACAAAAACGTTGGAACCCTATGTCAACAATGCTTAGTCACTAGCAACACAGGGACTGGCCGTTACCATAATCCACACTTGAGCAAATACTTTTCAATTATTTGAATGACATTAGTAAAAATAACTATTCTCTAAGAACATCATTTAAAAATGATTTATTGACTTCAGTCAAGATGGCAGAGTAGGTAACCACTGTGCTGGCCATCTCCCATGACCATATCCAACTTATCACTAAATTACATATCATAGAGAATTACTGAAGACTAGCTAAAGAGAATTCTTATAAATAAGGATATAAAGAAGCCACAGTGAAACTGGTAGGAGGGGTGCAGATGTGGAACAGGCAGGTCCCCATGGTAATTTAGAATCGGGATGAATCTCAGCTGTGGGGTTCCCCCTGATAAGTGAGGGGTCCCAGCCCAGGCTGCCAGTGCTAGGAAGAGGAGTCCCCATAACATCTGCCTGAAACACTGTGGGAATTGTGTCAGAGAAAGACAAAAGACTGCTAGATACCTAGGCACTGAAGGTCTTAAAGGGAGTAAGCACAGATCACTTGATCACTAACTTACTTGCTCTGAGTTCGAGCACGGGGATAGCAATATAAAAAGCTCCAGGGACATACAGGAAGAAACTAAATTGACTAGCTTCAGAATGAGGGCTGAGGGGAAGGCAACAAAGCAGTTCTCTTCATGATGAAAGTTCTAGAAAATGTCAGTGTCCCTTTGTTGAACCTTCTCCCTACTTAGCCAGCAGATGCAGACAGGTACCTGGCTCACCATTAACCTTGCTAACATCGTCCACCCCACCCTGATGATTCCCTGAGAACCTCATGCTTACAGCCAACTCACACCATAGCCAACTCATCTCACAGCCCACACCTCTTTCAATAGCATTTCCACATAAGCAGCTTGCCTTGGTTCATGCTGTTTACCTTCCTCCCACACAAATCCCAAACAAACAGCAGCTGGTCTCAGAATGCATTGTAGCTCTTGCTAAGTGGTCCCAAGCAGAGCACTATTGGCAGCTAGCCTCAGTTCGCAGCATAGCCTCTTCCAGGTACCTAAGCCCAGCAGAGATGGCAACCAACCATAGATTGTTAGTGCTACCATGTGGCCCTGGGCCAGTCACAGGCAGTGGCTGATGTTGGCCTACACTGGTCCCTAAAAATAGGCCCCAGGACCAACACACCTGGAGACAGCTTCAGACAACACCAGAGCGTCACCAAAATAGCTTCATAAATGACAAACCAAAAACAGTTTTGGCAGCCACCAGATGCCCACTAAAGCAAATCCCACTCCATGGAGTCAGCCCTCACACAACAGCTCATACACTGTCACCAATAGCCCTCACAGCCAGTAAGACTGAGGATCAATCCCACCGATGTACTGACAGCAATAAAGGCTCAACTCAACCAGAGGACACACCCAAAACCCACAGAAGGGACATCCGTGGAGCACCTGGATCAGATGACCAAGGAGAATGTGCCACTGAGCCCCAGAGGAGACTTACTAAATAAGGCCATCTGTAAGACTTGGAGACATAGCAGATCTACCTAACACAGCAGTTCAACCTGTGGGTCACAACCCCTTTGGGGGTCGAACGACTCTTGCACAGGGGTCGCCTAAGACCATCGGAAAACACATATATAATTACATATTGTTTTTGTGATTAATCACTATGCTTTAATTATGTTCAATTTGTAACAATGAAAATATATCCTGCATATCAGATATTTACATTACATTTCATAACAGTAGCAAAATTAGTTATGAAGTAGCAACGAAAATAATTTTATGGTTGGGGGTCACCACAACATGAGGAACTGTATTAAAGGGTCGCGGCATTAGGAAGGTTGAGAACCACTGACCTAACATATAAACAAACACAGGGAGGCAACCACAATGAGAACACAAAGAAACATGACAAAAATCCAGAAAAAGAATGAAACAAAATGGTGACAAGCAATCTACCAGATACAAAGTTCAAAACATTGGTTACAGGAATGCTCAATGAACATAAGGAAAGAATAGATAAAATCCATGAGAACTTCCATAAAGAGATAAAGACCATAAAAATAAAAATAAAAGGGGTAGGTAAAGTAAGTTTATAGTTATGAGTAACACAACTTTATTCTTATTACTAGAGGCCCAATGCATGAATTTGTGCACCAGTAGGGTCCCTCAGCCTGGCTTGCGGGATCGGACCAAAATCGGCTCTTGGACATCCCCCAAGGGGCCCCAGATTGCGAGAGGGTGCAGCCCAGACCGAGGGATCCCACCGGTGCACGATTGGGGGTGGGGAGAGAATAGGAGGTTGTCCAGCCAGGGAGGGACTGCGGGAGGGCACCAGGGCATGTCCGGCCCATCTCACTCAGCCCTGATGAGTGGGACCCCAGCAGCAAGCTAACCTACCAGTCGGAGTGTGTGCCCCCTGGTGGTCAGTGCACGTCATAGTGTCCAGTCAACTATCTGTCCCCTGGTGGGCAGTGCACATTATAGCGAGTGGTTGAGTGACCTTAGCATATCATTAGCATTTGTGCCTCAATTGGTTGAACAGACAACCTGACGACTGGACACTTAGCGTATTAGGCTCTTATTATATGGGATTTATTTATTATTGTATTATTTATTTGTATTACAACTGCAAACCTACTTTTGCCAACCCCTGTACAATAACTGAAATGAAGAAAATATTAGAGGGAATTAAATCAGATTAGATGAAGCAGAAGATCAAATCAGTAATCTGGAAGACAAAATACTAAAAAACACCCAAAAGAAACAGAAATAAAATTAAAATTAAATTAAATTAATAAAATATAATATAATAAAATAAATAAATAAATAAAATAAGATAGGATAGTCTTGGACAACATCAAAGTATACCAACAATCTCATCCTAGTGGTACCTAGGAGAGAAAGGAGAGAAGGAAGGAAAGAAAAAAAAGAAAAGAAAAGAAAGGAGGGAAGGAGGGAGGAAGGGAGGGAGGGAGGGAAGAAAGGAAGGAAAGAAGGAAGGAAGGAAGGAAGGAAGGAAGGAAGGAAGGAAGGAAGGAAGGAAGGAAGGAAGGAAAGTATTTAAAGTGACAAAGAGCTAAGACCTACAACTAAGATTGCTCTACTTAACAAGGTTATCATTTAGAAGTGAAGGAGAGATAGTGTCCCAGAAAGAAAAAGCTAAAGGAATTCATCATAACTAAACTAGTATTACAAGAAATGTTAAAAAAAACTTCTTTAATAAAAAAGGAAAATATCAAAATGATAAATAAGAAAATATGAAAAGGTAAAAAATTCTCACTGAAAAGGCAAACACTTAATAAAAGCAGTGAATTAACCAACAATAAGGCTAGTATAAAAATTAAAGAGCAAAAGTAGATATCTGGCCAGTGTGGCTCCGTGGTTGAGCCTCAACCCATGAACCAAGAGATCACTGTTTTGATTCCTGGTCATTGCTCGATTCCCAGTGGGGGCAGGGGGGGGCAGGAGGCAGCCAATCAATAATATTTCCCTCTCATTGATGCTTCTATCTCTGTATCCCTCTCCCTTCCCCTCTCTCTAAAATAAATAAATAAATAAAAATTAAAAAAATACATTTTTAAAAACACCTCATAACATAACTTGTTTTAGAAGCCCATTTCTTTTAGGAATTAATTTTTCCTATCTCTGTAATTTATCCAATTAATGTTCTCTCACACACAAAAAAACACCTCATAAAAAATAATAATAAAATGCAAATGTAGGAAGATCATGTGAAATTATAATATTAAGGGACACACACACATGTAAACACAAAAGAAGTGAAAACTAATAACAAAAACATAAACATGAAGGGAGTGAGTAAAAACTATAATGACTTTAGAATGTGTACCAAATTAAGTGACCATCAACTTAAAGTAGACTGCTACAAAAAATAGCTTGTCATATATGAAGCACATAGTAACCACAAAACAAAAATCTACAAGTGATATGCAAAAAATGAAAGTTATCCAAAAACAACACTACAGAAACCATCAATATACAAGAGAAAAGATTAAGAAAGAGAATGATAAAAACAATCAGAAAACAATTAATAAAATGGCAATAACTGTATACTTATCAATAATTACTTTAAATGTATATGGACTAAATGCTCCTATCAAAAGACATAAGGTGGCTGAGAAGATTGGAAAACCCATACATATACTTCCTACAAGAGATCCACTTCAGATTGAAAGACACACAAAAACTAAATGTATGGGAAAAGATATTAAATGCAAATTTAAAAAAATTTAAAGCTAAGGTAGCACTACTTAGACAAAAAGACTTTAACACAAAGGCTATAACAAATGACAAAAAATAACATTTCATAATGATAAAAAGTTCAATCAAACAAGAGAATATAACTCTTCTAAACATTTATTCATCCAATGTAGGAGCACCTAAATATATAAAGCAAATATTGACAAACATAAAGGGAGAGATTGTCAGTATTAATACATTAACAGAAGGGGGACTAACACCCTTGACATTAATGAACATACATAGAGACAGAAAATAAACAAGGAAACACTGGCCTTAAAGGACAAATGAGATAACATGTATTTAATTGATATTTTTAGAGCATTTCAAACAAAGGAAGAAGAATCTATATTCTTTTCAAGTGCATATGGAACATTATCTAATAGATCACATGTTAGGCCATAAAATGTCTCAATAAATGTAATAAAACTGAAATCATATCAAGCATATTCTCTAATCACAGTGGTATAAAACTAGAAATCAATTACAAGAAAAAGACAAAAACACATGGAGGCTAAACAACATGCTACTAAACAATGAACTGGCTAACAATGAGGTCAAGGAAGAAATCAAAAGATACCTGGGACAAATAAAAGTGAAATACAAATGACCCAAAATCTAGTAGAAACAACCAGAGTAGTTCTAAAAGTAGTTCTAAAATGAATAGCAACACAGGCTTACCTCTGCCCAGCCATTGTGGCTCAATGATTCCCTCTCATCATTGATGTTTTTCTCTCTCTATCCCTCTCCCTTCCTCTCTGAAATCAATAAAAATATATTTTAAAAATACATATGTAGATCAACTAACTTGAATAACCAAATGAAGACTAGCTGAAGAGAAGTCTTATAACCAAAAATTTTAAAAAGAACACACATCAAAACTGGTAGAAAGAATGGAGATGCAAAAAGGGCTGGTTTCGCTCCCACAGGTGGTGGCTAAGATTCTGAAGAGATATTTCAGCTGCAGAGGCTCCCCTGAGAAGCATAGGTCTAAACCTCAAGTGAGGAGCACCAAAGTAAGGAAGAGGCACCCACATAATATCTGGCTGTGAAAATCTGTGGAAATTCTGTCTGCCAGAAGAGAAAAGTGTCTGCTAGAGACACAAGCGCCCCCTGAAAGAGCCAATGCACAAAATCTCATTCACAGCCACTCACCATGGGCTCTGATGGAGGGAGGGTGGAGTGGACTACAGTCATGAGAGTAAAGACTGGGGTTTGTGGCTCCGGGGAGAGAGCTGAAGGGACAGGAGCCAAGATCCCCACGTAGAGTCTCTATCTCACACTGTAAACACCATCTTATGTGGATGGAGCATTTGCCTCCATATGGCAGTAGCCTGAGGGAAAGCAGTAACTCTTCTGGACTCCCTGTAGCCCCACTCTACAGAGCTTGTGCCCTGCAGAGTCAGATACCTTGCTGGCATGCAGAGGTTTGGGCAGACTCAGAAGGTTTCAGTGTGGTTTTCAGGCGTGGCCATTCCCACCACTTTACCCTGAACCTGACTGGCGCTCTCCATCACAGGAGATCTGCTAGCCCCACTCTCTGGGCTCCCAGTGGCCCCTCTCTCCCAACTCCTTGTGGCAGAATCAGGGACAGACTGAGTTGTGTGGCAGGTTCGAAGTTACATGCCCCCTCAAGGAGGCACCATCCCTCAAGGCTGACTGGCATCTCCTATTCACAAAAGATCCATTAGTCCCATTCTCCCAACTCCCATTAGCCTCAACCTGCTGAGACCTGGCTCCTGACAGCATCTGGGACAGACTGAATTGAGTGGCTCTAAGACAGGCTTTTTTCCTTTGTACACACACACAACTGGTGCAGAGCCCAACTTTCACATAGCCAAATCTTGGTCTGGCTGGGCCAGATAAACTCTGATAACTTCTTGAGACCCCGCCCCAACATAAAAAAGGCAGTTAGAATTGATATACCCTGGGACATTTGCTGAGTGGCCTCATACATAGCACTGGCCCTGAGTTTGAACCTATATCAATCTGGTAAAGACCAGTCACCCATACCTGGTGACTCACTGAGAACCTACCACACAACTTGAGTATTGCCAGAGAATCCTTCACTGACTGAGTCTAACAAGCAGCCAACAGGCAGAGGCAGGCAGAGGTGTATCTTAGGGTGCCTGGGACTTTTGCTGACCTGTCCACAACCACGGATGGTAAAAGCTGACCTTGATGCACAGCTTGATCCTTCCTGTGCAGACCTACGCATAGCAGAGGCAGGCAAAAACTGGGGATCACTTTGTAGCCACTCCAAACAGGCAGTGGCTGACATTGGCCTGCATCAGACTCCCTCCCAAGGGCCCAACACCAAAAAATCCAGTGGCCAACTTAAGATAACATCAGAGCAGGATCTAATTAGCTTCACAAGCAGCATATACAAAGAGAGATCTCAGCAGGCACCAGATGCTGCTAAAGCAAATTCTGCTTCATGTGGTCAGCACTCGAACAGCAGCTTGTACACTGACATGCCGATTGATCCTCAGAGTAAGCCAGTCTGAGGTTCAATACCAGGTACGAACTGGCCAATAAAAATCACGAGGCTCAATCACAACAGGAAGCCCACAAAACCCAAATAAGGGACATTCCTGGAGCACCAGCTCAGGTGATCAAGGAGACTGTGCCACTGGGTCCCCTAGGACACCTATTACATAAGGCCATCCTACTAAGACTGGAAGTCATAGCAGATCTACCTAATACATAGAAACAAATATAAAGAGGCAGCCAAAATGGAGAGACAAAGAAACATGTCCCAAATGAAAGAATAGGAGAAACCTCCAGAAAAAGAGGTAAATGAAATGGAGGCAAGCAATTTATCAGATAGAGTTCAAAACAAGGGTTTTAAGGATGCTCGAAAATCTTAGTGACAACTAGAGCAAAAGATAATAACCCATCAGGAATGAAGACTACAATATCTGAAATGAAGAATACACTAGAAGAAATAAGCCATTTGGAAAAGGTAGCAGAAAATACCCAATCAAAACAGCAAAAAGAAAAAAAGAATTTTTAAAAAATTAGGATAATATTAGGGGTCTTTGGGACACCATGAAGAGTAACAACATCTTCATCATAAGGGTACTAAAAGGAGAATAGACAGAGTAAGAAATCAATAACCTATTTGAAGAAACATTCACTGAAAACTTTGCTGACCTGGTGAAAGAAAATGATACGCAAGTCCATGAAGCACAGAAAGTCACAAATAAAATGAATGCAAAGAAGCCCAAACCAAGACACATCATAATTAAAATGGCAAAGATAAAAAACAAAGAGAGAATCTTTTATAATATTTTTTATTGATTTCAGAGAGGAATGAGAGGGAGAGAGAGAGAAACATCAATGGTGAGAGAGAATCACTGATCAGCCACCTCACATACACCTACAAGGGATTGAGTTCACAGCCCAGGCACATGTCCTGAGAGGGAATCGAGCTATGACCTCCTGGTTCATAGGTCAATGTTCAACCACTGAGCCACACACATAAAGGGAGCTCCCATAAGACTGTCAGCTGATTTCTCAACAGAAACATTTCAGGCAAGAAAGGATTGGCATGAAATATTCAAAGTGATGAAAATCAAGCACCTACAACCTAGACCACTCTTCCTAGAAAGGCTATCATTTAAATTTGAAGAACAAATAAAGAGCTTCCCAGACAAGATAAAGTTAAAGGAGTTCGTTTATCAAGAAATCAGTATTACAAGAAATGCTAAATGCTCCTCTTTAAGAAAAACATTACAAAAAGGAACATAGTTAAAAGAATAAAATGGCAATAATACTTACCTATCAATAATCATTTTAAATGTAAAAGGTTTATGCTCCAATCAAAAGACATATGGTTGTTGCATGGATAAGAAATCAAGACCCATTTATATGCTGTCTACAAGAGGCCCACCTCAAAATGAAAGATACACACAAAGTGAATGCATAGAAAAGAGATTTCATACAACTGGAATGGAAAAATAGACTTTAAAACAAAGGACACTACATAATGATAAAGGGAGCAACCCAACAATCCTATCTAATAAAAGAGAAACATGGTAATTGGCGTACGACCGCTACCCTTCCCATTGGCTAATCAGCGAGATATACAAATTAACTGCCAGCCAAGATGGCGGCCGGCAGCCAGGCAGCTTGAAACTAACATGAGGCTTGCTTGCTTCAGTGACGGAGGACTCCAATGTTCCCGCCTGCCTTGCTGGCCTCTGGGCCTGCAGTTTAAGAAACACTGTAACAAATATAGAAGCTAAACAAAACCCCAGAAACCTGCTTTCAGCGAGCTGGGATCTCAGGGCTGGAGTTATACATTGTTTCAATTATAGAACCGAAACAAACCAGATACCTTCTTTCAGCAGCAGAGGCCTCAGAGCTGGAGCCAGAGCTAAAGCTGGCCCAGAATAAAAAAAGAAAGAAAAAAAGGAGCAGTTGGGAGCTTCAGTCCCAGCTTGAAAACAGCCCTCAGCCCCTCATCCAGGCTGGCCAGGCACCCCAGTGGGGACCCCCACCCTGAAGGGTGTGTGACCAGCTGCAAATAGCCATCATCCCCTCATCCAGGCTGGCCAGGCACCCCAGTGGGGACCCCCACCCTGAAGGGGGTGTGACCAGCTGCAAACAGCCATCATCCCCTCATCCAGGCTGGCCAGGCACCCCAGTGGGAACCCCCAACCTGATCCAGGACACCCTTCAGGGCAAACCAGCCAGCCCCACCCATGCACCAGACCTCTATTCTATATATTAAAAGGGTAATATGCCTCCCAGCACCAGGATCAGCAGAGCCGCGAGGCCTCCAGGCACCAGGATCAGCGTGACAGGGTGCAGCGCCCAAATCCCCTGATCGCCCTGCGGCTTTGTGTGTGACAGGGGGCATGGCCACAACCTCCCTATCGGCCCTGCTCTTTTCCTGACAGGGGAAGGCGCCCCAATCCCCTGATCAGCCCTGCTCTGTGCCTGATAGGGGGGAGCTCCCCAACCCCCTGATCTCCCTGCAGCTGTGTGTGTGACAGGAAGTGGCGCCCCACCCCCCCACCCCACGGGCCCTGCTCTGTGTGTGACGGGGTGTGGCGCCCCAACCCCCCACCCCCCACGGGCCCTGCTCTGTGTGTGACAGGGTAGAGCCATAACCTCCCCATCGGCCCTGCCATGAGTGTGAGAGTGGTGGCGCCCCAACCCCCTGATCGGCCCTGCTCTGTGGGTGATAGAGCACGGTGCCCCAACAACCCCCCGCACGGGCCCTGCTCTGTGTGTGATGGGGTAGAGCCACAACCTCCCCATCGGCCCTGCCCTGAGTGTGACAGTGGCGGCGCCCCAACCCCCCTATCGGCCCTACTCTGTGAGTGACGGGGGGAGCTCCCCAACCCCCTGATGGGCCCTGCTCTGTGCGTGACAGGGGGGAGCTCCCCAACCCCCTGACTGACCCTGCTCTGTGCATGACAGGGGGGAGCTCCCCAACCCCCTGATGGGCCCTGCTCTGTGCGTGACAGGGGGGAGCTCCCCAACCCCCTGATCGGCCCTGCTCTATGCGTGATAGGGGGCAGCGCCCCAACCCCCTGATTGGCCCTGCTCTGTGCATGACAGGGGGTGGTGCCACAACTTCCCCATCGACCCTGCCTTGAGTGTGACAGGGGCGGTGCCCCAAACCCCAATCGGCCCTACCCTGAGTGTGACTGAGGGTGGCATCACAACCTCCCAATCCGCCCTGCTCTGTGCATGACAGGGGGCGGCGCCCCAACTCCCCAATCGGCCCTGCTCTGAGCCCAACCTGAGGCTGCACCTAGGGATTGGGCCTGCCCTCTGCCACCCGGGAGCAGGCCTAAGCCAGCAGGTCATTATCTCCCGAGGGGTCCCAGACTGCGAGAGGGCACAGGCCGGGCTGAGGGACCCCTTCCTCCCCCCCGAGTGCACAAATTTTTGTGCACCGGGTCTCTAGTCTATACTAATAATAGACAAAAATATAAATTGACTATTCTTCCATGATGCCCACAGCCAATCAGGAGTGAGTATGCAAATTAACCCAACAAAGATGGCGGGCCTGTGGGCAGCACGCATGCGCGCAGGTGCCAAGTGGCTGGGGGCAGGGTGGGATGCTCACCCATCCACGGTGTAGCCAGGGCGACGTGGCAGGCATCCCTGGCAGTCGTCCCTGGGACCCCGACCACTCTAAGCCTGTGGCCAGCATGCATGAACGCTGGCGCCGAGTGGCCGGGGTCCCAGGGTCACCACTGGAGTGTCCGGTCCTGTCAGCCCGGAGTGGGGTGCCGGGAGCCGGTCCATGCTTGCTGTTTCAAGGGACCTGGCATATATGGCATACTTTTCTTAATATGTTTGCTCACCTTCTTGGCACTATGTGTTTTAACCAAGGTCACCTCTGAGAAAGGTTGTTTCCCCAGGTAGGGATTTTCCCCTGAAGTTAGGGAGGGAATAAAACCCCTTAACTAAGTGCCAGGCGGGTAATTAATCACTTTAACTACAAACAATCATGCTTAAACTACATAATCTTTACTCCCTGGAATGGAGATAAGAAACGCCCTAACCTTTGGAATAGAGATTGATGGGATTGAATCAACTGGTATAAATACAGATGTAACAAGACAGAAAGAGACAGAGCTTAGAACAGAATTTAGAACACAGAACCTACACAGAACATTCTCTAGAGACAGAAGAACTTCACTGGAGAGAGCATGGCAAGGGATCCTGGACTGAACCTGACTGCAGAAGTTGGCAAGAGAGCCTGACTAGAATCTGGTGACTGAACCTGGCTGGAGAACCTAGCAAGAGAACATGGACACAGAACCTCTCTGGAGATCCAGACCAGAACTTGGCTGGAGATCCTGGCTGGAGATCCTGGCTAGGCTGCTGATCAACTGAACGCTGTCTCCGTGTCATTCCTTCTTCGCCGACTCCGTCCACACCTTTGGGGACCCCTGGACCTGCTGGGGTTCGACCCCAGCAGTGGGGGTAGCTGGAGTTCCCAGTCCTTTTGGTTTCTGCAGCCCCTGGACCAGAAGCAGAAACCAAGAGCGTGGGGAACACAGGGAATTCTGGTAGCAGCCCCTGGACTGGAAGCAGAAGCCCAGATCGCAGAGAGCACCAGAAATGCTGGGAATCGTAGTTCTGGTGGCAGATGCGTTGTGGGGTCTTTTAGACACCTGAGCAAAGTGAGCCTGGAGCAAGTTACTGTTGCGGGTGGGGGATGGAGGGAAAGAAAAGGTGAGAGACATAAGTAAAGTCAGAGTGTTGAGGAAAAATTAAAAGGAAGATATCCTGCAACTTCTAGGAAATCTCTACCAATTGAGCAAAGAAAAAAGAAAGACCTCTATTATTCTGTGAGCACCAAACCAAACTGGGTTGGGGTCTCAGACAATTTGCTCATATGATTGCAAAGACAGACAGAAACTCCCAGATTGGAGGGGGTGCAGGTTGGGCTGAGGGACCCACCCCCCTGCATGAATTTCATGCACTGGGCCCCTAGTAGGATATAACGCTTATAAACATGTATGCACCCAGCATAGAAGAACCTAAATATGTAAAGCAAATCTTAAAGAAAATAAGGGGAGAGACTGACTAACAGTAAAGGTAGAGAATTTTAACACACCATTGACATCAATGGATAGAACTTCCAGACAGAAAATGAACAAGGAAACAGTGGCCTTAGATGACACACTAGATGAAATCTAATTGATATATCACAGCATTTCACCCCAAAGCAGCACAATATACATTTGTTTCAAGTGCACATGGAACATTTTCTAGGATAGACCACATGTTAGGACACAAACAAGTCTCAAAATATTTCAGAAGACTGAAATTATATCAACCATTTTCTCTGACCATAATGGTATGAAACTAGAAATTAATCACAAGAAAAAACAATGGAAAACAATAACAACAACACAGAGACAGGGAGGCTAAATAACAAGTTACTGAACAATGAAAAAGTTAAAATAAGATCAAGGAAGAAATCAAAAGATACCCTGAAGCAAATAAAAATGACAACCAACAACTCAAAATATATGGGACAAAGAGAAAGCAGTCCCGAGAGGGAAATTCATAGCATACAGGCCTACACAAGAAACAAGAAAAAGCTCAAATAAACTTGAAAAAGAAAAACAAAGCCCAAAGTAAGTAGAAGAAAGGAAATAATAAAAGTCAGAGAACAAATACATGAGATAGAGTCTAAGAAAAAAAAACCAATACAAAGAACAATGAAACTAAGAGCTGGTTCTTTTAAAAGATAAACAATATTGACAAACCTTTAATCAGACTTATCAGGAGAAAAAGAAACAAAGACTCAAATAAATGAAAGAGGAGAAGTCACCATGAACACCACAGGACAAAGGATTATAAGAAAATATTATGAACAACTATATGCCAACAAATTGAACAACCTAGACAAAATGGATAAATTCCTAGAAACATACAATCTTCCAAAACTGAATCAGGAAGAATCAGGAATTCTGAATATACATATTACAATGAATGAAATTGAAGCAGAAATTAAAAATGAACTCCCAACAGACAAAAGTCCTGGACCAAATAGCTTCAAAGGCGAATTTTACCAAATATTCAAAGAAGAACTAACACCTGTTTTTTCTCAAACTATTCCAAAAATTCCAAGAGCAGCTCATTTTATGAGGCCAGCATTATCCTAACTCCCAAACCAGATGAAGACAGTACAAAGAAAGAAAATTATAGGCCAATATCCCTGATGAACATAGATGCTAAAATCCTCAACAAAATATTAGCAAACCTAATCCAGCAATACATTAAATAATCATACACCATGACTAAGCGGGATTTACTCCAGGGATACAAGGCTAGTGTAATATCTGCAAATCAATAAACCTGATATACCACATAAACAAAATGTAGGATAAAAATCATATGTTCATATCAATAGATACAGAAAAAGAATTTTATAAAATCCAGCACTCATCCTATACTAATAAAAGAGAAAAATGGTAATTGGCGTACAACCGATACCTTTTTCATTGGCTAATCAGCGAGATATGCAAATTAACTGTCAGCCAAGATGGCGGCTGGCAGCCAGGCAGCTGAGAATAGGAGGCTTGGTTGCCCCAGCGATGGAGAAAGTCAAGGATCCCCGCAGCTGCGGGGCTCTGAGCTCCTGAAGCAACAACTCCAAAAGATACAATGTTTCAATTATAGAAGCTAAAAGATGGCGGTTAATTTGCATACTCAGGCTCCAAGCAGAGCGAAGCCAAACAGCCCTGAAGCAGCAGGGCAGAGAGGCCTCAGGGCCTGGGATCAGCGGAGCTGAGAGGCCTCCCGGCCCCAGTGATCAGCAGAGCTGAGAGGCCTCCCGGCCCCGGTGATCAGCGGAGTCGAGAGGCCTCCCGGCCCCGGTGATCAGCGGAGTCGAGAGGCCTCCCGGCCCCGGTGATCAGCGGATCCGAGAGGCCTCCCGGCCCCGGTGATCAGCGGAGTCGAGAGGCCTCCCGGCCCCGGTGATCAGCGGATCCGAGAGGCCTCCCGGCCCCGGTGATCAGCGGATCCGAGAGGCCTCCCGGCCCCGGTGATCAGCGGATCCGAGAGGCCTCCCGGCCCCGGTGATCAGCGGAGCCGAGAGGCCTCCCGGCCCCGGTGATCAGCGGAGCCGAGAGGCCTCCCGGCCCCGGTGATCAGCGGAGCCGAGAGGCCTCCCGGCCCCGGTGTACAGCGGAGCAGAGAGGCCTCCCGGCCCCGGTGATCAGCGGAGCCGAGAGGCCTCCCGGCCCCGGTGATCAGCGGAGCAGAGAGGCCTCCCGCCCCGGTGATCAGCGGAGCCGAGAGGCCTCCGGGCCAGGGATCAGGGGAGCCGAGAGGCGTCCTGGCCCTGGGATCAGCGGAGCAGCGAGGCTTCCCAGCACCGGGATCAGTGTGACAGGGTGCGGAGCCCCAACCCTCTGATCGGCCCTGCTCTGTGCATGACAGGAGTGGCGCTGCAACCTCCCTATGGACCCTGCCTTGAGTGTGACAGGGGGTGGTGCCCCAACCCCCCAATCGGCCCTACCCTGAGCATGACTGAGGGTGGCATGGCAACCTCCCAATCCGCCCTGCTCTGTGCATGACAGGAGGCGGGGCCCCAACTCCCCAATGGGCCCTGCTCTGAGCCCGACCAGGGGTTACAACTAGGATTAGGCCTGCCCTCTGCCACCCGGGAGCAGGCCTAAACCAGCAGGTCCTTATCTCCTGATGGGTCCCAGACTGTGAGAGGGCACAGGCCAGGCTGAGGGACCTCCTCTCCCAACCCCGAGTGCACAAGTTTTTGTGCACCGGGCCTCTAGTTTATTATAAAAACTCTCAGCAAAGTGGGAATAGAGGGAACATACCGCAGCATAATAAAGGACAAACTCACAGCCAACATCATACTCAATGGGCAAAAACTAAAAGTGTTTCCCTTAAGATGAGGAAAAGAATAGAGATGTCTGCTTTTATCACTCTTATTCAACATACTACTGGAAGTCCTAGCCACAGCAACCAGATAAGAAGAGAAATAAAAGGCATCCAAATTGGAAAGGAATAAGTAAAACTCATTATTTGCAGGTAACATGATACTGTACATAGAGAATCCTAACGATTCCACCAAAAGAGTACTGAAATTGATCAATGAATTCAGTCGTGTAGCAGGATAAAAAATAAATATCCAGAAATCAGTTACAGTTTGTTCACCATTAATGACTATCAGAAAGGGAAACTAAGAAAACAATCACATTTATAATTGCATCAAAAAAAATTTAAACCTTTGAATAAATGTAATCAATAAGGTAAAATACCTGTACTCAAAAACTTATAAGACATTTAAGAAAGAAATTGAAGAAGGTACAAATAAATGGAAGCATATGCCATGCTCATAGATAGGAAGAATTAACACTGTTAAAATGTCCATACTACCCAATAAAAACTAAAGATTCAATGCAACCCCTATCAAGATATCATGGCAATTTTCCACAGAAATAGAATAATTCTAACTTTTATATGGAATGAAAAAGACCCAGATTATCTAAAGCAATCTTTAAAAAGAAGAACAAAGTTAAATGTATCATGGTATTATGCAATATTACAAGCCTACAGTAATCAAAATGGCATGGTACTGGCATAAAAACAGACATACAGATCAATGGAACAGAACAGAGAGCCCAGACATAAACCCACATATATATAGTCAATTAACCAATGACAAAGGAGGCAAGAATACATGATGGGATAAAGACAGTCTATTCAATAAATGTTGCTGGGAAAACTAAATAGATACATGGGAAAAAAATGAAACTAGATTACCTTTTTTCACCATAAACTCAAAATGGATTAAACACCAAAGATAAGACCTAAAACACTAAAACTCCTAGAAGAAAGCATAGGCACTAAACTTTCAGATACTATGCTAAATTATATTTTTTCTGATATATCTCCTCAGGCAAAGGAAACAAACAAAAAGGGAATAAGCAAGTGCAACTACATTAAATTAAAACATTTTTTGCAAAGCAAAGGAAAACATCAACAGAATAAAAATACAACTTACATACTGGGAGAAGACATTCATCAATGACAAGGGGTCAATATTGAAAATGTATGTATAAAAAATATATGCAATTTAACAGCAAGAAAACAAACAACTGAATTTAAAAAATGGGCAGATGACCAGAATGGACATTTCTCCAAAGCGGCCATACACATGGCCAACAGACGTATGAAAAAAATGCTCAATGTCACTAATCATCAGAGAAATGCAAATTGAAACCTCCTGTCAGAATGGCAATTATCAATCAATCAACAAACAACAAGCATTGGCAAGGATGTGTAGAAAAGGGAACCTTTGTGCATTGTTGGTGGGACTGAAAATTGGTACAGCCACTAGGGAAAACAGGATAGATTTTCTTCAAAAAATTAATAATAGAACTACCTAAAACCCAGCAATTCTACTTCTGGGTATTCATCCACAGAAACATAAAACACTAATTCTAAAATTTACATGCACCCCTATGTTCACTACAGCATTATTTACAATAACTCAGATATGGAAGAAATCTGACTGTCCATTGTTAGACGAATGGATAAAGAAGTTGTGGTACATAAATACAATGGAATATTATTCAGCCATGAAAATGAAGGAAATCTTGCCATTTGCAACAACATGGATGGGCCTAGAATTCAGTGGTTCTCAACCTTCTGGCCCTTTAAATACAGTTCCTCATGTTGTGACCCAACTATAAAATTATTTTTGTTGCTATTTCGTAACTGTAATGTTGCTACTGTTATGAATCATAATGTAAATATCTGATATGCAGGATGGTCTTAGGCAACCCCTGTGAAAGGGTCATTCGACTGCCAAAGGGGTTGCGACCCACAGGTTGAGAACCGCCGGCCTAGATGGTATTATGCTAAATTAAATAAGTCAAAGACCATATCATTTCACTTATAAAGGGTGTCCCAAAATTCATGCAAGAACTAATTTTGATAGAAAACACAGGTTTATAATTAAAAATTGTAAATCTTTTTTTGATTCATAAAGTACACAGTATAGGGTTATGTATGGACTAGCATATCGGGTAAATGGCCTCCACGGCTTTGCTGGCACATACGCACTCTTTTGTTGAAATCTTCCATGACCGTTTTGCATAAATGTGGCTGAATTTCATTGATACGGCGCTCAATTTCCTCCTTCAAGGAGTGGGTGGTTGTGGGCTTGTTGGCATAAACCTTAGACTTCAAAAAACCCCAAAGAAAAAAGTCCAACAGCATTAAATCACATGATCTGGGCAGCCAATTCTGATCACCAAAGCGGGAAATTACACAACCAGAAAATGACTCATGCAGTAGTTGAATTGTTTCTCAGGCTGTATGGCATGTGGCACCATCTTGTTGAAACCACATGTCCTCCACATCCATATCTTGCAATTTAGGCACAAAAAAACTGGATTATCATGTCGCAATAGCAAGCACCATTAACTGTAAATGGCGTAAAATTCAAATCTTGCGTGAATTTTGGGACACCCTTTAAAACAAAGTAAATAGCCGAAACCGGTTTGGCTCAGTGGATAGAGCGTCGGCCTGCAGACTGAGGGGTCCCAGGTTCGATTCCGGTCAAGGGCATGTACCTGGGTTGCGGGCACATCCCCAGTGGGAGATGTGCAGGAGGCAGCTGATCAATGTTTCTCTACCATCGATGTTTCTAACTCTCTATCTCTCTCCCTTCCTCTCTGTAAAAAATCAATAAAATATATTTGGGAAAAAAATAAATAAAAATAAAACAAAGTAAATAAAACAGACTCATAGATACAGAGAACAAACTGATGATTGCCAGAGAAGAGGGGAAGAGTGGGATGGGTACTGGATGAAAAAGGATTAAGAAGTACAAATTACCAGTTATAAAAAATACTCACATGGATGTAAAATACCACATAGAGAATATAGTCAATAATATTTAATAACTATGTATGGTGTCTGATGGGTACTAGAATAGTTGGGGTAATCACTTCATAAGCTATATAAATGTCTAATTGCTATGTTGTACACCTGAAACTAATCTAATATTTTATGTTAAGTGTAATTGAAATTTTTAAAAAATTATTTCAGTACCTGGATACTTCTGCTACTTGGGTGCCAAAGTGAACAATCTTCTATGGTTTATTTCATTGATGGCATAACTTGCTTTGGCATATTCTCTCAAACCCCCTGAACTTCAGGTCCTTTTATCTGTCTGTTCCTCCTTTTTTTTCCTTCCCTCATACCTTCCTCTCTCTCCTTTGGAAGTAAACCAATAATTACATTATAATTCTTATTTCAAAATAGTTCCTGTAGCTTGTATCAGTATACTTGCATTACCCAAATAACTACTTATTTATAAGGTAGAGCTGAACCATTTCCATAACTGAGATCATATCAATCAAGAGCATATGCACATTACATTTGTGTGCCAACAAGAGCTGTTGAAACAGTCCTGAGTCTGCTATGCTCAGAAAGGCCTATCTACAAGGCTAGCCTTGAATGGCATCTAGAAACCTGCCTGGAAAAACTTCCCCTAAAGAGTGAGAGTGACTCCGAGTGCCTCAATTATACAAATGATGTAGTGTATGCTAGCACCTGCTTTCCTTCTGGGTGTCTGGAATGTCAGGGACGTCCTTCATGGGTGCCTCCATAACTAACCTCTAAAAATGACCCTAAATTCCTACCTGCAGTGTGCTCCCTGGTAGACATTTCCCACAAGCTGCCACAACTTGTTGCTGGCGGAAATTAAGGGCTTCCTGTGTGACTCCACTAAGAGAGGAAGTTTGCATCTGCTTTCCTTCCGCAAAGAACTGAATGTGTGTGTCCCTCCATAATTCATATATTAAAAATCTAATTATAAAGTGACGGTATTTGGAGGTAGAGTATTTGGGAGGTAATCAGGTCATTAGGGTGAAGCATTCATATGTGAGGCTAGTGCCCTTATAAGAAGAGGCTAGAGAGTTAGCTAGCCCTCTTTCCACCATGTGAGGATACAATGAGATGCCGTACACAACATAGAAGAGAACCCTCACCAAAACCTGCCCAAGCACCTAATCTTAGACTTCTAGCCTCCAGAAGTCAAAGATATAAATGTCTATTGTTTCAGCTACTCAGTTTATGGCATTTGTTATAGTTACCCAAAATGACTAAGGCAGAAACTGGTACTGAGAAGTGGGGATGCTGCTGTGACATCTACTTAATGTAGAAGCAGCTTCGGAACTGGGTGATGGGTAGAGGCTAGAAGAGTTTAGAGGCTACATCTTTGAACATAAAACAGAATTTAACAAATTTAAAAGAGTATAACTCATATACAAAGTATGCTCTCATACCACAGTGAAATTAAACTAGGCATAAGAAAGAGCTCACTGGAAATTAAATAACATATAGATCAAAGAAGTCTCAAGAGAAATTTTAAAATATTTTAAACTAAATGAAAATGGAAAAACATCAAAATTCATGAGAGGCAGCAAAAGCAGTTCTTAGAAAGAAATTTGTATCACTGAATGCATATATTAGAAAACAAAGATAAAATTAACAACTAAGCTTCCACCTCAGAATATTAAAGAAAGAAGAGCAAAGTATGCCTAAAACAAGCAAATAAAATAAATAATAAAAATTAGAGCAGAAATAAATGAAATTGAACAGAAAATCAATAGAGAAAAAATCAAAACCAAAATCTGGTTCTTTGTAAAAAACTAATAAAACTGATAAATCTATAGCCAAGAATAAAAGTGAGAAGCACAAATTATTAATAACAGAAATGAAAGAGGGAACATTACTACTGATATCATGGACATTAAAAGGATAATAAAGGAATTTTATGATGTCCCAAAACTTTGACAAATTTAAAAGACCAGTTCCTTATAAAATGGAAACTACCAGTACTCTCAAAAAGGAAAAGTAAATCATCTGAATACACCAATGTCTATTAAAGAAACGGAATCAGAGGGAAAACCAAGATGGCGGCATAGGTATACACCGGAGATTGCTGCCTCACACAACCACTTCAAGAATACAACTAAAAGACAGAATGGACATCATCCAAAACCACAGGAAGGCTGGCTGAGTGGAAATTCTACAACTAGAAGGAAAGAGAAAAGCATACGGAGACTCAGGGGAGGTGCAGTGCGCAAGTGCAGAGGTACGCAGGCACATGCGGAGAGGGTTGGTGGCTGAGGATACAGTTATCTTTTTCAATCAGGAGGGAGTCTCAAGCTCTGAGCTCCAATTCTGAGCGAGTCTCTGGGGACCCAGACTCATATGGGAGAAACTGGACTGCCTGGCATTGGTGGGAACTCGAGGGTGGCTTTCTCTCAGAGGTGCTTGCAGCGATTGCCGGGACACTGAGAAGCAGGGCCTCTGAGGGCAGCCATAGCTGCTTGCTCTGCCCTGTTCATCTCCTGGGACCCCGCCCCGCCCAAGCCGCAAGCCACACATGGAGGCTGTTCGAAATGAAAGGCCTGGCCCTTTGCAATCTGAAAATTACCTAACAAATTTCAGCTGGCCCAAGGTCCCAGGCAACTTGCATTGCTTCACACCTGGCTCCTGCTGGAAGCCTCAGGCAGAGGCTAGATTAGCACCTCCTTAGAGATCCAGGAGCCAGTGTGCCTGGTGGTCAGAGTGGGACCATCCAGATTGCAGCTCCTTGGATCCATAAAGAACACATTCAGGGGGCAGACTCAGTGAGCACCAAAGCCACACTGAAGCAAGTCTTGCCCCAGATGGGTGTCTCCAGCACAGAAGTTCTCCCACTGCAGACACAGCTGATTCTCACAGCCAATTGGCCTGGAGGTCAATTCCTCCCAGTGATACCTACAACAATCAAGGCTTAACTACAACAAGACTGTGCACAAAGCCCACAAGGGGGTGCACCAAGAGTGTCCACCTCAGGTAATTGGGGAGGCTGAGCCACTGGGCCCTATAGGACATCTAGCACAGAAAGCCACTCTATCAACACAGGGAAGCAGCCAAAATGCGGAGACAAAGAAAGAGGACACAAGTGAAAGAAATGGAGGACAGCAAACTATTGGATATATAGTTCAAAACCACACTTTTAAGGTTTTTCACCTATGGATGAGGACAGTGGGGGGAGGGGGCGTAAGGGCACAGGGCAGGGTGGGAACTGGGTGGACGGGAGCTATGGGGGGAAAAAAGAAACAACTGTAATAATCTGAACAATAAAGATTTAATTATTTTTTTAAAAAAAGTAGCACTCATGCCCTGGCCGGTTTGGCTCGGTGGATAGAGCGTCAGCCTGCAGACTGAAGGGTCCCAGGCTTGATTCCGGTCTAGGGCATGTGCCTTGGTTGCAGGCACATCACCAGTGGGGGGTGTGCAGGAGGCAGCTGATGGATGTTTCTCTCTCGTCGATGGTTCTAACTATCGTTCTCCCTTCCTCTCTGTAAAAAATCAATAAAATATATTTAAAAACAAAAAACAAAAGAATCAATCCTACCTAATAAAAGAGAAAAATGGTAATTGGCGTACGACGATACCCTTTTCATTGGCGAATCAGGGCTATATGCAAATTAACTGCCAACTATGATTGGCAGTTAACTGCCAACTAAGATTGGCAGTTAACTGCCAACTAAGATTGGCAGTTAACTGCCAACAAGATGGCGGTTAATTTGCATATGTAGGCACAATTCAGGGAGGCGAAAGGGAAAGCAGGAAGAAGCCCCCTACCACTGACAGTGATCGGAAACCCAGGGGGGAGCTAAGAGCTGGGAGGCAGCCATGATCGGAGAATCAGGCCCCTTTGCCGCACTGGCCAGTGATAGCAGGAAGTAGGGGTGGAGCAAGCGATGGGAGCTGGACACGGTCAAAGCTGGCAGTCCCGGGAGCTAGGGGTCCCTTGCCTGGGCCTAAAGCGGAGCCCACGATCGCGGGGCCGCTGCAGCTGCGGGTCCCCGCTGCCCGAGCTGGACCCCTCAGCCAGAGGCGTTATGCCTGGGCAGGGGCGGAGCCTGCAACCGCGGGGAGCTGGGGGTCCCCTGCCCAGGCCTGACACCTCTGCCGGAGGCCTCAGGCCTGGTCAAGGGGCCGATCCGGTGATTGGTGATCGGAGCGTGATGAGGGTCAACTCCTCTGGCCGAGGCATCAGGCCTGGATAGGGGGCGGAGCCGGGGATTGGGGGGATATGATGGTCCCCTTGCCCAGGCCTGAAGCCTGGGTCAGAGGCGTCAGGCTTGGGCGGGGGGTGGAGCAAGCGATCAGAGGGAGATGGGGGTCCCCTGCCCAGGCAAGATTCCTGGGCCAGAGGCCTCAGGCCTGGGCGGGGGCCAGAGCCAGCGATCAGGGGGAGATGGGGGTCCCCTGTCCAAACCTGACACCTCTGGCGGAGGCGTCAGGCCTGGGCAAGGGGCTGATCAGGCGATCGGAGGGTGATGGGGGTCTACGCCTCTGGCTGAGTCATCAGGCTTAGGCAAGGGGCAGAGCCAGCAATCGGAGGGGTCTGGGGGTCCCCTGCCCAGGCCTGATGCCTAGGACAGAGGCATCAGGCCTGGGCTGGAGGCAGAATCAGTGATGGGGGGAAATGAGGGTCCCCTGCCCAGGCCTGACGCCTCTGTCAGAGGCGTCAGGCCTGGGCAAGGGGCCGATCCTGCGATTGGAGGGTGATGGGGGTCAATGCCTGAGGGCTCCCAGTATGTGAGAGGGGGCAGGCTGAGCTGAGGGACACTCCCCTCCCCACACACACCCAGTGCACAAATTTCGTGCACCGGGCCCCTAGTAATTAATAACCTTCCAATGTGAAAGCACAAGACCCAGAAGTTTTCACCAGTGAATTCTACCAAATATTTATTGGGTAAAGAACTATACCAATTCTCTCAAATCTCTTCCAGAAAATAGAACCAGAGGGAGTACTTGCTCACTCATTCTATTAAGCCAACACTGCGTTAACTACAAAATCCAATAAAGACATTAGAAGAAAGAAAAACCATAAGCCAACATCATTCATGAACAGAGATACAAAACTCAACAAAAATATTGGCAAATTGAATCCAATAATGTATAAAAAGAATTATACACTATGACCAATGGAACTTATACCAGGTATGAAAAGTTGGCTCAACATTTGAAAATCAACTAATGTATGCAACAAAACAGACTAAAGAATAAAAATATTATTATATCAACATATTCAGAAAAGCATTTAACAAAATTCAAATTCTATTCATGATTTTTAGAAAACTAGTACTAAAGAGGAGAACTTCCTCAACTTACTAAGGAACATGTATTTTAAAAATCTATAGGCAACTTGGCACAGCCAGTTGGCCTGGAGGTCAAATCACCCCCAGTATTACCTACAACAATCAAGGCTTAACTACAACAATACTGTGCACAAAGATCACAAGGGGGTGCACCAAGAAAGCATAAAAAAATGCGGAGACAAAGAACAGGACACAACTGACAGAAATGGAGGATATAGACTTCAAAATCACACTTTTATGGTCTCTCAAGAACTGTCTAGAAGCCACCGATAAAGTTAGTAAGGCCCTCAAAAAGACTGGTGAGACCACCGATAAATATAGTGAGATCCTCAAGAAATCTAATGAGACCCTCGATGTTGTGATAAAGAACCAACTAGAAATTAAGCATACACTGACTGAAATAAAGAATATTATACAGACTCCCAACAGCAGACCAGAGGAGCGCAAGAATCAAGTCAAAGATTTGAAATGCGAAGAAGCAAAAAACACCCAACCAGAAAAGCAAAAGGAAAAAAGAATCCGAAAATATGAAGATAGTGTAAGGAGCCTCTGGGACAGCTTCAAGCGTACCAACATCTGAATATAGGGGTGCCAGAAGAAGTGAGAGCGCAAGATATTGAAAACCTATTTGAAGAAATAATGACAGAAAACTTCCCCTACCTGCTGAAAGAAATAAACTTACAAGTCCAGGAAGCGCAGAGAACCCCAAACAAAAGAAATCCAAAGAGGACCACACCAAGACACATCATAATTAAAATGCCAAGAGCAAAAGACAAAGAGAGAATCTTAAAAACAGCAAGAGAAAGAAACTCAGTTACCTACAAGGGAATACCCATACGACTGTCAGCTGACTTCTCAACAGAAACTTTGCAAGCCAGAAGGGAGTGGCAAGAAATATTCAAAGTGATGAATGCCAAAAACCTACAACCAAGATTACTTTATCCAAAGAAGCTATCATTCAGAATTGAAAATCTGATAAAGAGCTTCACAGATAAGGAAAAGCTAAAGGAGTTCACCACCACCAAACCAGTATTATATGAAATGCTGAAAGGTATCCTTTAAGAAGAGGAAGAAGAAGAAAAAGGTAAAGATACAAATTATGAACAACAAATATACATCTATCAACAAGTGAATCTAAGAATCAAGTGAATAAATAATCTGATGAACAGAATGAAGTGGTGATTATAATAGAATCAGGGACATAGAAAGGGAATGGACTGACTATTCTTGTGGGGTATAGGGGTGTGGGAGGTGCGGGAAGAGACTGGACAAAAATAGTGCACCTATGGATGAGGACAGTGGGTGGGGAGTGAGGACGGAGGGTGGGGTGGGAACTGGGTGGAGGGGAGTTATGGGGGGGGGGGAGGAAGAGGAACAAATGTAATAATCTGAACAATAAAGATTTAATTTAAAAAATAAAAAAATAAACTAAAAATCTACAGGTAACTTAAAGTTGAGAAATTAGATACCTCTATGATAGAGAACAAGGCAAAAGATATCCTCTCTCACCACTCCTATTCAAGATCATATAGGAAGTTCCAGCTAAAGCAATAACACAAGAAAAAGAAATAAAGAGTATACAAATTGGAAGGAAAAAATAAAACTGTTATTTCTTCTTAGATGACATGATTGTCTCTGAAGAAAATCCCAAAGAATCAACAATTACTACAAAGAACTCCTAGAACTAATAAGCAATTACAGTAAGATTGCATGATACAAAGTTAACATACAAATGCCAATTCCTTTCCAATATACCACCAATGAACAATTGGAACTGGAAATGAAAACACATTAGCATTACATTTACTCCTCCACAAAATGAAATATAACAAAATATGTACAGGATATATATGAGGAACTCTAAAAAACTGACAAAAGGAAGCTGAGATCTAAATAAATATATGGGGTATTTCATGTATATGTATAGAAAAATTCAATATGGTTAAGATTTCAATTCTTCCCCGTGTTATTTATAGTCAATGTAATCCCTTCCAAAATCCCAGCAAGTTATTTTGTGGTTATCAACAAACTCATTCTAAAGTGTATCTGGAAAGGCAAAAGGCCCAACCAACACACTACTGAGGAAAAACAAAGTCAGAACACTAACACTAAGAATTTCAAGATGTACTATGATACAACATGGTACTGATGAAAGAATGGATAAATAGATCAATGGAACATAATAAAGAGCCCACACATAGACCCACACAGATATAGTCAACTGATCTTTGACAAAGGAGCAAAGACAATTCAATGGAGAAAGAATATTCTTTTTCACAAATGGTATTGAAATAACTGGACTTCCATATGTAAAAATAAATAAATAAATCTAGACATAGACCTTATACTTTCACATAAATTAACTCAGGCCTAAATGTAAAAGACAAAACTATAAAACTAATAGAGGATAACTGTATTGGTACCAAGGACTATCACAACAAAGTGTCACAAACTGGGGAGCTTAAAAGGAAAAACAAAGCACAATGGTAAGAAAACAACCCAATTTAAATATGACAGGAGCCTAGATTGCCATGAAAAGGCTGTTAGTAGAAATATGATGTTAAAGGGGATTCTCGTGAGGGGTCAGAAAGAAAATAGGGGAATTGCAGAAAAGGCATCTAGTCTTAAAAAATACATATTTAGTCAAGAACACAACACTGCTGTAAATATTAACCTTAAAAGTTCTTCTGGTGAGGCCTTACCAGGAAACCATGAACATATTAGAGGACACTGAAAACAAGAGATCCTTGTTACAAAGTGGCAGAAAGTTGCCTAAGCCAGGTTCTATTATTGTGTGGAAGGTAAAACTCATAAGCAATAAATTTGGATATTTAGCTGAAGCAATTTTTAAGCCAAGTGGGGAGATGCAGCCATGGTTTCTCCTTCCTGTTTAGAGTAAAATGCAGATGAAAAGGAAAAAATGAGGAAGAAATTGTTAGCAAAAGGATCCAGCACTTGATGATTTGGAAAATCATCAATTTGATGATTTCCATCAATTGGAAAATTCTCAATTTATTGTCAACCTAAGAAGCATCCAAACTTGTAAAGAATTATTATAAGATTGTATTCAAGCCAAACTTAGGATACAGCCAGAAAGCAAGATCTCAAATGCTCTGGAGAATACCAGTTTTGCAGTTTCTTTATGCATTTGGAATTAAGGTAGAAAGTGGGAGAAAGCAAAGTGGGAACAGGATTACAGGTTACCTAACATCGTGTATGTTCTCTGAGGGGTCTGAAAAAGAGGTATTTCACAGGTGTGTTACCCTATGCACAAGAATAATGGACAGGGCTTACTTAAGGCAAAGATAAACCTTTTACTAAGAATTTGTATGCCTGGGCATAATTACACGCCAGGACCTTCACAGTTACGAATTCATGATCAGATTACCCTGTGAAGTTAGATTTAATAAAGCACCTTTGTTCATCCACACTACCCAATATATCAGGCTCTGGAAACATGACTAAAGATGTGGCTGGACAAACTTTCAACAAAGAGATAAGGTTGTGACTCCTGGATCCAGTCAGCCTTCTCAGCAGAAACACTGCTAGCGTGGACTGAAGGAAACAGAGTCAGGATGAAATGAAGGCAGACTGCCATACTTCTGGTATTATACACAGGAAACAGACTACCCGAAGAATGCTTCTGACCAGAGCATGGTCTGAAGCTAGGTTCACCCTCACTGAGAGCATCACCCTCCAGCGGCCCAGAGAGTGGACTGACCCAGAAAATTACTGTCAGGCCTTGAAACTTAATGAAATGTTCCCTGCTGTGCTTTGGACTTCATTGGGACCTGTAACACACTTTTCCTTCCAAATTCTCCCTTCTGGATTGGGAATGTCTATCCTCTGCCTGTACCACCCTTCTATTATGAAAGCAGATAAGTTGTTTTCTAGATTTCAGCAAAAACAGATGGCGACAAATTTTGCCCCAAGATAGACCGTATTCAGGTTCACACTTATCTGATTTAGGTGAATTAGGAGATGAGATTTGGGACATCCTGAGTTGATAATATTTTGAGATTTTAAACTCAGTTGGTGATGGAAATGCTCAAGTTTCCTGGAGAAGTTAAGATGAAGTGAAGGTATTTTGCACATGGTAAGGATACAGCCTTGGGGGGGCTGGAGGCCAGATTGTTCTGGTTTTAATTGCCTCAACCAATTAAAGTGTGCTGCCAAGAATTGCCAGCAACTACCAAAAGATACAGAGGCAAAAGTTTGATGTAGTCCCATTTGTTTATTTCTTCTTTTGTTTCCCTTGCTTGAGGAGATATGTCAGAAAATATATGAAGGAAACAATCAACAATATGAAAAGAAAACCCACTGAATGGGAGAATATATTAGTCTATGATACACTGGATAAAGGGTTAATATCCAAAATTAATAAATACCATATAAAACTCAACACCAAAATAACAAATAATCCAATTAAAAAATGGGCACAGGCCTAGCAGCATGGTTCAGTGGTTGAGTGCGGACCTATGAACCAGAACATGGTTAGATTCCCGGTCAGGGCACATGCCCGGTTGCAGGCTCAATCCCCAGTGTGGGGCATGCAGAAGGCAGCCAATCAATGATTTTCTCTCATCACTGATGTTTCTATCTGTCTATCCTCCTCCCTTCTTCTCTGACATCAATAAAAATATATATGTATATATTTTTAAGTGAGCAAAGGACCTGAATAGAAATTTCTCCAAAGAGGACATACAGATGACCAATAAACAGATGAAAATATGCTCAAAGTCAGTAATCATCAGAGAAATGCAAATTATAACAACAATGAGATATCACCTCATACCTGTCAGAATAGCTATCCTATCTAATAAAAGAGAAACATGGTAATTGGCGTACGACCGCTACCCTTCCCACTGCCTAATCAGCGAGATATGCAAATTAACTGCCAGCCAAGATGGCGGCCGGCAGCCAGGCAGCTTGAAACTAACATGAGGCTTGCTTGCTTCAGTGACGGAGGACTCCAACGTTCCCCGCCTGCCTTGCCAGCCTCTGAGCTTGCAGTTTAAGAAACATTGTAACAAATATAGAAGCTAAACAAAACCCCAGAAACCTGCTTTCAGCGAGCCCGGGATCTCAGAGCTGGAGTTATACATTGTTTCAATTATAGAACCGAAACAAACCAGATACCTTCTTTCAGCAGCAGAGGCCTCAGAGCTGGAGCCAGAGCTAAAGCTGGCCCAGAATAAAAAAAGAAGAAAAAAAGGAGCAGTTGGGAGCTTCAGTCCCAGCCTGAAAACAGCCCTCTGCCCCTCAGCCAGACTGGCCAGGCACCCCAGTGGGGACCCCCACCCTGAAGGGTGTGTGACCAGCTGCAAACAGCCATCATCCCCTCATCCAAGCTGGCCAGGCACCCCAGTGGGGACCCCCACCCTGATCCAGGACACCCTTCAGGGCAAACCAGCCAGCCTCACCCATGCACCAGACCTCTATCCTATATAGTAAACGGGTAATATGCTTCCCAGCACCGGGATCAGCGGAGCCACGAGGCCTCCAGGCACCGGGATCAGCGTGACAGGGTGCTGCGCCCAAATCCCCTGATTGCCCTGCGGCTCTGTGTGTGACAGGGGGCATGGCCACAACCTCCCTATCGGCCCTGCTCTGTTCCTGACAGGGGAAGGTGCCCCAACCCCCTGATCGGCCCAGCTCTGTGCCTGATAGGGAGGAGCTCCCAAACCCCCTGTTCTCCCTGCGGCTCTGTGTGTGACAGGGTGCGGCGCCCCCACCCCCCCACCCCACGGGCCCTGCTCTGTGTGTGACGGGGTAGAGCCATAACCTCCCCATCGGCCCTGCCCTGAGTGTGACAGTGGCAGCGCCCCAACCCCCTGATCAGCCCTGCTCTGTGGGTGATAGAGGGCGGCGCCCAAACCCCCTGATCGGCCCTGCTCTGTGTGTGACAGGGGGCAGTGCCCCAACTCCCTTATTGGCCCTACTCTGTGAGTGACAGGGAGGAGCTCCCCAACCCCCTGATGGGCCCTGCTCTGTGCGTGACAGGGGGGAGCTCCCCAACCCCCTGATGGGCCCTGCTCTGTGCGTGACAGGGGGGAGCTTCCCAACCCCCTGATCGACCCTGCTCTGTGCATGACAGGGGGAAGCTCCCCAACCCTCTGATTGACCCTGCTCTGTGCATGACAGGGGGCAGTGCCCCAACCCCCTGATGGCCCTGCTCTGTGTGTGACAGGGGGTGGCGCCGCAACTTCCCCATCGACCCTGCCTTGAGTGTGACAGGGGCGGTGCCCCAACCCCCCAATTGGCCCTACCCTGAGCGTGACTGAGGGTGGCACCGCAACTTCCCAATACGTCCTGCTCTGTGCATGACAGGGGGTGGTACCCCAACTCCCCAATCGGCCCTGCTCTGAGCCCAACCAGCGGCTGCACCTAGGGATTGGGCCTGCCCTCTGCCACCCGGGAGCAGGCCTAAGCCAGCAGGTCGTTATCTCCCGAGGGGTCCCAGACTGCGAGAGGGCACAGGCCGGGCTGAGGGACCCCCCACCCCCGAGTGTACAAATTTTTGTGCACCGGGCCTCTAGTTATTAATAAATCAACAAATAAGTTGGCCAGGATGTGCAGGAAGGGAACCCTAGTGCACTGTTGGTGGGAATGCAGATTGATACAGCCACTATGGAAAACAGTATGGAGATTCCTCAAAAATATTAAAAAATGGAGCTGTATTGTGACTCAGCAATTTCATTTCTGGGACTAAACCTGAATAAGTCTGAAACACTGATTTGAAAGACTATATTTACCCTATGTTCATTGCAGTGTTGTTTTTAATAACCACGATATGGAAGCAGCCTAAGTGCCCATCAATAGATGAGTGGATTAAAAGCTGTGGTACAAAAATAAAGAACTGTAAGAAAATACTATGAACAACGATATGCCAACAAGCTGGACAATGTGGATGAAATGGACAAATTCCTAGAAAAATACAATCTCCCAAAATTGAAACAAGAAGAATCAGAAACCTGAACAGGCCAATACTGAGGAAATAGAAGCAGTAATCAAAAATTCCTAGTAAGCAAAAGCCTGGTCTGGATGGCTACACAGGGGAGTTTTACCAAACACTCAAAGAAGAACTGACACCTCTACTCCTCAAACTATTCCACAACATCCAAGAGGAAGGAACATTCCAAGCTCTTTTTATGAGGCCAGTATTACTCTAACTCCAAAACCAGATAAAGACACTACAAAGAAAGACAATTACAGGCCAGGATACCTGAACATAGGTGCTAAAATACTCAACAAAATATTAGCAAATCCAGAAATATGTTAAAAAGATCATACACCATGACCAAGTAGGATTTATTCCAGAGATGAAAAGCTAGTACAATATTCGCAAATCAAGAAACGTGATATATCACCTAAACAAACTGAAAGACAAAAACCACATGATTATACCAATAGATGCAGAAAAAGCATTCGGCAAAATCCAACACCCATTTTTGATAAAAACTCACAGCAAAGTGGGAATAGAGGGAGCATATCTCAACATAATAAATGCCATATGTGACAAACCTACAGCCAACATCATACTCCACATGCAAAAACTAAAACCATCTCTCCTAAGAACAGGAACAAGATACAGATACCACTTTCACCACTCTTATCCAACATAGTACTGGAAGTTCTAGCCATAGCAATCACACAAGAAGAAATAAAAGGCATTCAAATTGGAAAGAAGAAGGAAGTAAAATTCTCATTATTCACAGATGGCATGATATTGTACATAAAAAACCCTAAAGACTCCACCAAAAAACTACTAGATTTAATAAATAAATTTGGCAATGCAGCAGAACACAAAATCAACACCCAAAAATTAATGTCTTTTTTTATACACCAATAATGAATTCTCAGAAAGAGAAACTAAACGAATAATCTCATTTATCATTGCAACAAAAAAATAAAAACTTAGGAATAAACTTAACCAAAGAGGTAAAAGACTGGTACTTGGAAATCTAAAGACATTGAAAAAAGAGACAGAGGAAGGTATAAACAAGTGGAAGAATATACTGTGTTCATAGACTGGTAGAATCAATGTAATTAATATGTTCATACTACCCAAGGCAATCTGCAGATTAAATGCAAACCCTATTAAAATACCAACAGCATATTTTCCAGATCTAGAAAAAATACTCCAAAAATTTATATGGACTAAAAAAAGGCCCCTAATAGCTGCAGCAAGATTGGAAAAGAAGAACAATATTGGAGCAATAACATTACCAGATATAAAGTTAAACTACAAAGCCACCATAATGAAAACAGCTTGGTACTGTCACAAGAACAGGCATATAGATCAATGCAACAGAACGGAGACCCCAGAAATTGAGTAAAGCCATTATGCTCAACCAATATTTGACAAAGGAGGCAAGAACATATAATGGAGTCAAGACAGTCTCTTCAATAAATGGTGTTGTGAAAATTGGACAGATACATGCAAAAAAATGAAACTAGACCACCAACTCACACCATACACAAAAATAAACTTAAATTGAATAAAAGACTTAAACGTAATTCGGTAAACTATAAAAATCCTAGAAGAAACCATAGGCAGCAAAATCTCACACATCTCTCATAGCAACATGTTTACAGATACATCTCCTAGGGCAGTGGTCGGCAAACTGCAGCTCGCGAGCCACATGCAGCTCTTTGGCCCCTTGAATGTGGCTCTTCCACAAAATACTGACTTCTGTGCATGAGCCACGAAGTTTCAATTGCACTGTACATGCGCGCCTACACGTGGTATTTTGTGGAAGAGCCACACTCAAGGGGCCAAAGAGCCACATGTGGCTCACAAGCCGCAGTTTGCCAAACACTGTAGGGTAAAGATCACTAAGTAGAAAATAAACAAATGGGACTACATCAAAAATAAAAGCTCCTGCACAGCAAAAGAAACCATCAACAAAATGAAAAGGGAGTCCACTATATGGGAGAACATATTTGCCAATGATACATCTGATAAAGGTTTAATATCCAAAATATATAGTGAACTCATACAACTTAACAAAAGGAAGACAAACAATCCAATTTAAAAAAGGGCAAGCGACCTAAATAGACACTTCTCCAAAGAGGACATACAGATGTTCAAGAGACATATGAAAAAATGCTCAAAGTTACTATCATCAGAGATGCAAATTAAAACAACATCGAGTGTTGGGGCTGGCAAGCCGACCCTGAGCAACGGAAGAATGGATTACTCCAACACAACTTTTGCTGTGAAAGAGGGCTAAGGTACTGCCTGGCTAAAGGAACCAAACAGCCTCAATTGCCTGCCTCATTAGGCTTTTATTGTAGCAGCAGTTTGAGATAAAGCTTCTCTTTTAGATATAATCAGTAGGGTAAAAAATATTGGGAGGACACATGTGTTTGTAGTATCCTTTAAAGGACACCCAAAGATTAAGCATAAGGATTCCAGTAAACACCGGGAGGTCTGCACATGCACAGACTTGTTTGGAAAGGTCAAGGAAGGGCACCTTCTTCAGCACTCCCCTAAGTCAGAATTCCAATGAACAGGTGGGTGGCCTTCGGCACACTTCCCTTTTCTTGGAATGTCCTCCTTACAAACTTTCCAACCAAGTCTCATGCTTCCCCACAACTGAGATATGACCTCACACCTATCAGAATGGCTTCCATCAACAAATCAGCAACTGACAAGTGCGAGGATGTGGAGAAAAGGGAACCCTAGTATACTGCTGGTGGGAATGCAGACTGGTACAGACACTGTGAAAAACGGTATGGAGTTTTCCCAAAAAACTATGAAACTGCCACTTGACCCAGTGATCCCACTTCTAGGAATATATCCTAAGAAACCAGAAACACCAAACAAAAAGAATGTATGCACCCCTATGTTCATAGCACCACAATTTACAATAGCTAAGATCTAGAAATAGCCCAAGTGCCCATCAGTAGATGAGCGGATAAAAAAACTGTGGTACATTTACACCATGGAATACAGTGGGGCCTTGACTTACAAGTGCCCCAACTAACGAGTTTTTTGAGATACCAGCTGTCTCTCGGCCAATTTTTTGCATTAAGTTGACAGAGTAATTTGAGTTAACGAGCTCCTTAATGAGTTCCGTCTTGGTCTTGGAACGAATTAAACTCGTAAGTCAAGGCCCCACTGTACTATGCAGCAGCAAAAAAGAACAATCTCTTACCCTTGGAGACAGCATGGAGGGACCTGGAGAGTATCATGCTAAGTGAAATAAGTCAGTCAGAGAAAGACAAGTACCACCTGATCTCACTCATATGTGGAATCTAATAAACAAAATAAACTGATGAACAAAACAGATCCAGAGGCATAGAAGGATAGAACAGAGTGCGGGATCTCAGAGGGGAGGCTGGAGAGGATGGGTCGGTGGGAGGTAATCAACCAAAGACCTTGTATATCTATGCATAACCCATGGATACGGACAATTAAGTGATGAAAGCCTGGGGCAGGAGGTAAAGGTGGGCTACAGGGGGTTAGTGGGGAGAAAGGGGAACATATGTAATACTTTCAACAATAAAGATTAAAATTTGAAATAAAGCTGTGGTACATTTACAAAATGGAACACTACTCTGTCTTAAAAAAATAAATCTTACCTTTTGCAACAGCATAGATTACTCCTAGAGGGTAGAAATTATTCTAAGTGCATTAACCCAGTCAGAGAAAGACAAATACTATATCATTTCACTTATATGTGGAATCTAATGAATAAACAAACAAAATAGAAACAGATCATAAATATAGAGAACAGACTGCGAGCTGAGAGAAGGGAGGGGCTGGGTGAAATAGGTGACGGGATTAAGAAAAAACACTCATAGACACAAACAACAGTATGTCAATTATAAGAAAATAAGGGGGCTTGAGGCAGATAGCAATGGGAGATAAATGGTGATGAAAGGAGACTTGACCTTGGGCAGTGAACACAAATATAATGTACAGATGATGTATTACAGAATTGCACATTAGAAACCTATAAATTTTATCAATCCATGTCACCTAAATAAATTCAGAAAGATCCTCCCCTGGAGCCTTCAGAGAGAGCATGGCCCTGCTGACACCTTGATTTCAGACTTTAAGCTTCCAAAACTGTGAGAATACATTTCTGTAGACACTAACACAGTGGTTCTCAACCTTCCTAATGCCACGACCCTTTAATACAGTTCCTCATGTTGTGGTGACCTCCAAGCATAAAATTATTTTCGTTGCTACTTCATAACTGTAATTTTGCTACTGTTATGAAACGTAATGTAAATATCTGATGTATTTTCATTGTTACAAATTGAACATAATTAAAGCATAGTGATTAATCACAAAAACATGTAATTATATGTGTTTTCCGATGGTCTTAGGCGACCCCTGTGAAAGGGTCGTTCGACCCCCAAAGGGGTCGCAACCCATAGGTTGAGAACCGCTGCACTAAGAGCACAAACCACAAAGAAAAAAAACTGATAATTAGAATTAAAAGTTTCTGCTCTTTAAATGAGACCATTAAGAAAATACAAAGACAGCCCTGGCTGGTGTGGCTCCGTGAGTTGGGTCTTGTCCTGTGCACCGAAAGGTGGCAAGGTTTGATTCCCAGGTTTCCAGCTCAATCTCACTAGGCATCAAATCAATGTTGCTCTCTCCATCTCCTTTCCTCTCTCTAAATATTAATAAATATTAAAAACAGAAAATACAAAGATGAACCACAGTATCTAAAAATAGACTTGTATCCAAACATATGAAGATCTTTGTAACTAAAAAAGAAGACAACTCAAGTTTTTGGGTGGTGTTTTTTTGTTGTTTTTTTTAATATATTTTATTGATTTTTTTACAGAGAGGAATGAAGAGGGATAGAAAGTCAGAAACATCGATGAGAGAGAAACATTGATCAGCTGCCTCCTGCACACCCCACACCGGGATGTGCCTGCAACCAAGGTACATGCACTTCACTGGAATTGAACCCGGGACCCTTCAGTACCCAGGCCGACGCTCTATGCAGTGAGCCAAACCAGCCAGGGCAACCCAAGTTTTTTAAATGGGCAAAAATTTGAACAGATACTTCACCAAAGAAATGCAAAGAGTAACATATGAGAAGATACTCAACACCACTGGTCAATAAAAAATGAGATACCACTATGTACCTGCTAAAATGGCTAAAATGAAACACAAATAATACACAGCTGTTCTGGTGAGGTAATGGAACAATTGGAACTCTCATGCAATACAGTTACATTTATTCTACTCATTACCCTACTTTAATTTTTTTATCTTTATTGTTGAAAGTATAACATATGTTCCCTTTGTCCCCCCAGTGACAACTTCTAGCCCAGCCCGAACTCATCCCAGGCCTTCACCACCCTATTATCTGTGTCCATCGGTTATGCATATATGCATACAAGTTCTTTGGTTGATCACTCCCCACGCACCCACCTTCCCCCACCTAGCTTCTGATATTCCATGGTCTCTTCTATGCTTCTATTCCTCTGGATCTATTTTGTTTATCAGTTTATTTTGTTCATTAGATTCCACATGAGTGAGATCATGTGATACTTCTCTTTCTCTGACTGGCTCATTTCACTTAGCATAACACTCTTCAGGTGCCTCCATGCTGTCTCAAAGGGTAAGAGATCCTTTTTTTTTTTTTTTTTTCTACTGCTGCCTAATATTCCATGGTATAAATGAACCACCGCTTTTTTATCCCCTCATGTACTGATGGACACTTGGGCTATTTCCAGGTCTTCGCTATTGTAAATTGTGCCGCTATGAACATAGGGGTGCATACATTCTTTCTGATGGTGTTTCTGGTTTCTTAGGATATATTCCTAGAAGTGGGATCACTGGGTCAAATGGCCATTTTATATATATAATTTTTTGAGGAAACTCCATACTGTTTTCCACAGTGTCTGCACCAGTCTGCATTCCCAACAGCAGTGCACTAGGGTTCCCTTTTCTCCATATCTTCGCCAGCACTTGCCATTTGTTGATGGTAGCCATTCTGACAGGTGTGACACCTATCTGCTTGCATCTCTCTGATGATCAGTGACTGGGCATTTTTTCCTATGTCTCTTAGCCATCTGTGTGTACACTTTAGAGAAGTCTCTATCTGGGTCCTTTGCCAACTTTTAATTAGATTATCTGTCTTAAATTGTATGATTTCCCTATATATATATTGGATATTAAACCTTTATCAGGTGTATCATTGCTAAATATGTTCTCCCATACAGTGAGCTCCCTTTTTGTTTTGTTGATGGTTTCTTTTGCTGGGAAGAAACTTTTTATTTTGATGTACTCACATTTGTTTATTTTCTCCTTAGTTTCTTTTGCCCTAGGAGATGTATCTGTAAACATATTGCTATGAGAGATGTGAGATTTTGCTGCCTATGGTTTCTTCTAGGAATTTTATGGTTTACTGAATTACATTTAAGTCTTTTATCCAATTTAAGTCTATTTTTTTGTGTATGGTGTAAGTTGGTGGTCTAGTTTCATTTTTTTTGCATGTATCTGTCCAATTTTCACAATACCACTTACTAAAGAGAATGTTTTGACTTCATTTTATTTTTCTTGACTCCTGAGTCAAATATTAATTGAGCATAACAGCTTGGGTCAATTTCTGGGGTCTCTGTTCTGTTGCACTGATCTATATGCCTGTTCTTGTGCCAGTACCGGGCTGTTTTCATTATGGTGGCTTTGTAGTTTAACTTTATATCTGGTAATGTTATTGCTCCAATATTGTTCTTCTTTCTCAAGCTTGCTGCAGCAATTAGGGGTCTTTGTTTAGTGCATATACTAGTAAATCTGTGGAGTATTTCTTCTAGATCTGTGAAAAATGCTGTTGGTATTTTAATAGAGTTTGCATTGACTCTATAGAATGCCTTTGGTCATACAAACATATTAATGATGTTGGTGCTACCGATCCATGAACACAATATATTCTTTTACTTGTTTATATCTTTCTCTATCTCTTTTTTTTTCAATGTCTTTAACTTTCCAAGTACAACTCTTTTACCTCCTTGGTTAAGTTTATTCCTAAGTTTCTTAATTTTTTGTTAAAATGGTAAATGGGATTTTTCGTTTAGTTTCTCTTTCTGAGAATTCATTATCGGTGTATAAAAAAAGTCATCGATTATGGGTGTTCATGATGTATTCTACTACACTGTCAAATGCCAAATTCAATTCTAATAGTTTTTTGGTGAAGTCTTTAGGGTTTCTTATGTACAATATCATGTCATCTGTGAATACTGACAATTTTACTTCTTTCCAATTTGAATGCCTTTTATTTCTTCTTCTTGTCTGATCACTATGGCTAGGACTTCCAGTACTATATCAAACAGGAGTGGTGCAAGTGGACATCCCAGTCTTGTTCCTGTTCTTAGGGGAAATTATTTTTTCCCATTCAGTATGATGTTGGCTGTAGGTTTATCATATAAGGCTTTTATTATGTTGAGATATGATCCCTCTATTCCCACTTTGCTGCGAGTTTTTATCAAAAAAGGGTGTTGGATTTTGTCAAATGCTTTTTCAGCATTGATATGATTATGTGATTTTTGTCTCTCAATTTGTTTATGTGATGTATCACATTTATTGAATTGCAGCTATTTACCAGCCTTGCATTCCTGGAATAAACCCTACTTGGTCATGGTATATGATCTTTTCAATGTATTGCTGGATTTTATTTGCTACTATTTTGTTGAGAATTTTAGTATCTATGTTCATCAGGAATATTGGCCAGTAATTCTCTTTCTTTGTGGTGTCTTTATCAGGTTTTGGAATTAGAGTAATTGCTCCCTTTAGTATTATGAAGTGGACTTCCTTATCTCTTGTTATGGCCTTCACTTTGAAGTCTAATTTGCCAGATATAAGTATTGCTATGCTAGGGGTTTTGATTGTTTTTGTTTTGTTTTTGCATTTCCATTCGCCTGAAAAAAAATTTTCCATCCCTTCACTATCAGTATGTGTGAATCCTTTGTTCTCAGGTTGGTCTCTTGTAGACAGCAAATATATGGGTTGTGTTTTCTTATCCATTCAGCTACCCTATATCTTTTGATTGGAGCACTTAATCCATTCACATTTAAGGTTATTATTGGTAGGTACTTGTTTGTCACCATTTTTTATTCTTTATGCCTGTGTTCCAACTTCCCTTCCTATTTCTTCTTTTAAAGCAGTCCCTTTAGCATTTCTTGCATGGCTGGTTTGGTGGTACTAAACTCTGTTAGCCCTTTTTTGTCTGTGAAGCTCCTGAGTTCACCTTCAATTTTGAATGACAGCCTTGCTGGGTATAGTATTCTTGGATTCTGTCCCTTGCTTTGCATCACTTTGTATATTTCATTCCATTCCCTTCTTGCCTGGTGTGTTTCTGTTGAGAAATCAGTCAATAGTCTAATGAGAGATCCCATGTAGGAAACTTTCTATCTCTGTCAGCTTTTAAGATTCTTCCTTTGTCCTTGGTGTTTGCCAATTTAATTATGATGTATCTTGGTGTCAGTCTTTTTGGGTTCATCTTGTTTGGGAATCTTTGAGCTTCCTGGACTTGTGTGAGTTTTTTCTTCCCAATATCAAGGAAGTTTTCTGTCATTATTTCTTCAAACAGGTTTTCTATCCCTTGCTCAGTTTCTTCTGCTTCTGGCACCCCTATTATGTGAATGTTGTTTCATTTCATGTTGTCCCAAAGCTCCCTTAGGCTCTCCTCATGTTTTTTATGTGTGTTTTTTCCAGTTGCTGCTCTGCTTGGGTGTTTTATCCTAACTTGTCTTCTAGCTCAATGATGCGGTCCTCAGCTTCTTCTAGTCTACTGTTGATCCTTTCTATTGTGTTCTTTATTGCAGCTATGTCATTCTTCATTTCTTCCTGGCTCTTCATTTCCTCTGATTCTTACACATGTTGTTGAATTTGTCTTCCATTCTTTTCAGCATCCTTATGACCACTGCTCTTAATTCTTTTTCTGACAAATCACTTGCCTCCATTTCATTTACTTCTTTTTCTGGTGATACCTCCTTTTCTTTCACTTGGAGGTTATTTCTTTGTCCCCCCATTTGCACTCTTCTTAGGGCGTCTGGTTATGTGGCTCACTCTCTGCCACGTTGACCAAAAGGCATAAAATACAACTCAACAAGACACGACACAGAGGGAACAAAATACATATGTATTCACGACACTGATAACCCCAAATAAAGGTGACCACCAGAGAAAAGAGAATTAGGGGAGAGAAAACAGTGCAAAAATGATATCTAGAAAAGGAAAAAAAAGTAAGAGAGAAAAGAAGAAGAAAAAAGAAGGGTAAAAAATATATATACGTATATGGGGGGGGGGAACTCCTCAAAACCAGCAACTAAACCAAAAAATGCAAACAACCAACACCCAGGACAAAAAGGAGGGGAGCTGAATCTGAAGAGGCATAACTTATTTCCACAAGGTAAGGTAAAGGAATTGAATGAATGGGGGAATGGCCATGATTCAGTATAGAGGCGGTAGAAAGAGAATGAGTGTATACAAAGAAAAGTAAAAAAACAAAATACTCAATAAAAAAAGAAAAAATAATAATTAAAATATATATATTAAAATTTACATATATAAAAATAAAAATATTTTTAAAAAACTTTCCCCTTTCTTTAATCTACCTATCTATATATTCATCTATTTTTGGAAGAGGGGAATAGAATGGGGAGCAGATAGGCCTGAGTTTGGCAAATGAAACTAAATAAGCTATTAATAGAAGAAGAAAACAATCAAGGAGAGGAAATACAAAAGCATATAATAAAAAACAAACAATGTCAACAAGAAAAATAATTGGCTAGCAAAGAGAAAAGAGAAGGGTGCATGGACTTGGAGAAGGGGAGAGGAAATTAGATATATGAGTAAGCCAACAGAGACTACTATAATAGTAATGTGTCACTAGAGCAGATAAAGAAGATCAATTTTTAACAAGGAATAAAAAGAAAGGAGAAAAACTAAAGCAGGAATAGGAGAAGAGAAACAGGATGAAAAAGGGGGAAGTGAGGAAGAAAGGGTTGGCATAAATGAAAAAATGAGATAAAAAAAATAGAATGTAGAACACCAATCCAAAAAAAGGGTTTAAAAAGGCTAAATAATAATTTTAAAAAATAAAAAAAAACAATTTAGTTTCTTATGTAAAAGATTTTTTTAAAAAGTGAAGTTTGTTCGCTTCAGCTGAAAACTTAATGTCCCACAGGGGCTGGTGTAAGACTCCTCTCCACTGTTCTGTCTGCCACGTCTCATCTTCCTGCTAGTCAGCACCATGTTGAAGCTCCCAGCAATCCACTGCTTCTGTGTCAGATGCCACAGCCTTGGTTTCAGTCAGGCAGGACCAATCCGCCCACTTCACTTTTCTGCCTGTTTTCAGTCGTACTTACACAAGCTTCTATATTTCTGACACAGCTTCTAGGTGGCAGTGTTTCTGTATTCGTTTCTGGGACCAAATGGCCCCACAACCCGAGGGCTCCCTGCGGGTATTTTGAATCTTTGTTTCCCTGCTGAGCTCAAGGCTGGGTGTGGCTATGCTGCTAGGAGGGGCCTAGTCTCCAGGAGAAAAATGTCTGTTCAGGATTGGAGGGATTGGACTGTCCCAGAGCTGGCTTCCTGATCACCTCTCCCTATTTTGTTCCCCAGCTTCCACAAAACCACCTTCCTCTGCATTGCAGCCTCGGTGAGTGTTTGTAATTGAAATATCCTGGGTTTAGCGAGTAAAAGCAAGGGAATTATAAAGACAGAGCAACCACGCCACTCCATGTCTCTCTCCCCACCAGGCACTGTGCAGCTGGTACAGAACTTCAGGCTGCCTTTCTGGGCACAGCCTCTCACAGCTGTGGGCTTAGACCTAGAGTCCCCTGCTGCCAGCAGCCCTGTGGACACCCTTCCACAGATGAGCGCTACACGTGTTTCCAATGTACGCGGACTTCGTGCAGCATAATCTCCCTCTGACACTGTAGTCCCAACTGAGTGCATGTCTCCCTCCAGCCCAGATCGCCGATCCCACTGGTCTCCAGGCTACCTCTGACCTTTCTGTCCATGGATTATCTCTCCAGCAGTTTTTAATTCACCAGTTCCGGGTGGATATTATTTGATTCAGCTGTTTCTGTCTGTTCCGTGAGAAAGCACCGGACCTCTCCACCTATTCTGCCACCATTTTGTCTCCCCCTGGACAAACATTTTAGGAGCCCGCGGCCAGGGAGGCTGGTTTCTTGGTGTTCATGGGTTCACAGCCGAGGCAGCTGGTTCACAGCCAGTGTTGCTGTAGGGTCCCGGGTTGTGTCCGAGGTCTCCCCGGGTAAAGGTGAGGCTGGGCTCCCAGACACAGCTGCTCTCCCCTCCAAGATGGCACAGTTTCTGTGCCAGAGCTGGTTGCCCCGTGAGAGATTTCAGCAGTAGTAGAGGCTAAGGGAGCCTGGTCCACCAGTCCCCAACAGTCCTGCAGAATATAACTGTCCCTCACTCATACACACACACACACACACACACACACACACACACACACACCACATGTCCACACAATCCCCTTTTGCTCGCTCGCTCACTCTCTCACTCACTCACACTCTGTCACTGCCATCCTGTCATCCACCATTTTGGATCTTTTTCCCTGCTTTATTTCTTAAAAACACTTTTCAATTGCCTTAAAACAGTGGTCGCCAACTGCTGGTCCACGGATCACTGGTGGTCCGTGAGGTCTGAAAGGTTGGCGACTGCTGGTTTAAGGAAACCTTTGTAACACCAGTCGTCAACTGGTGGTCCACGGACCACTGGTGGCCCGTGAGGTCCAAAGGCTTAAAGTGTACTTACGTATGTAAGTCCATATGAATCTGATCACATGTTTACTATCTCCCTCAATATAAGTACAATGAGGTTGTTGACTCAGTCTCTGGTCACCACTGTGTCACCTCAACACACAAAGTGGGCACTCAATACATATTCATTAAAAGCAGGAAAGAGTAAAAAGAAAGGACACTGAGCTAAGTAAATGTGTAGGGGTGTGGAGCCCAGTCACAGCAGTCTGAGGAGGAACAACCTGCTGGTGTGAGAGAAAATGAATTTAGATCAGTGGTCGCCAACCCTACAGACCTCATGGACTACCAGTGGTCTATGGACCATTGGTTGGAGACCACTGCTCCAAAGGTTTCCTTAAACCAGTGGTTGCCAACGTTTCGGACCTCATGAACCACCAGTGGTCCAGGTACCACCAGTTGGCGACCACAAGGGCTGCACACTAGAGAACTTCGCAAAATCCCATATTCAGGCCACACCAAACCAATAAAATCAGAATCTCTGAGAATGGAACCCAAGCACTAGTCATTTAAATTCCCCAGGTGATCCAAATGTGTAGTCTAGGTTGAGAAGCACTGAGGAAATGGAACCTTGGCTTTGGAGCTATAAACACCTGGATGTAAATCTTGGGCAAGCTACTTAATTTCCCTCAGCCCTAAAATTCTCATCTACAAATGAGAATAATGCACACGTCTTGGTTGCTGTTAGATTGAGATTATATATAAAGCTCTCAGTAAATGTTAATCTCATTTCCAGGGTAATCTTGATGAAATCTTTATTGTGTGATAAATGCTAATTCAGTTACCAATTCATGTCATTCTTGTTTACCTTATTATTAGATTGAACATTTTCATGGACAAGTTTAGCAATGCTAATTTTTTTCACTTTTCTGATAAGATGTTGCCTGAAGTTAATTCTATTTTAAATCTATGAGTGACTGCCCGAACCGGTTTGGCTCAGTGGATAGAGTGTCAGCCTGCGGACTGAAAGGTCCCAGGTGCGATTCCGGTCAAGGGCATGTAGCTTGATTGCAGGCACATCCCCAGTGGGAGGTGTGCAGGAGGCAGCTGATTGATGTTTCTCTCTCATTGATGTTTCTAACTCTCTATTCCTCTCCCTTCCTCTCTGTAAAAAATCAATAAAATATATGTTTTTTTAAAAATCTATGAGTGGACACAGAACTAAGAAGAGAGAACCTACAGACAGAACCTACAGACAGAAGAACTTCGCTGGAGAGAACATGGCAAAAGATCCTGGACTGAACCTGACTACAGAAATTGGCAAGAGAACCTGACTAGAACCTGGTGACTGAACCTGGCTGGAGATCTCAGACAGAACCTGGCTGGAGAACCTAGCAAGGGAACATGGCTACAGAACCTGGCTGGAGATCCTAAGCAGAACCTCTCTGGAGATCGAGACCAGATCCTGGCTGTAGATCCTGGCTAGGCTGCTGATCAACTGAACACTGTCTCCGTGTCCTTCCTTCTTCGCCAACTCCGTCCACACCTTTGGGAACCCCTGGACCTGCTGGGGTTGGACCCCGGCAATGAACCACTTTGCAGTTTGTTTTTTCTTTTTAAAAAAAAATACTTTGTAGTGTTGCAGATAAAAGGTCTTGCTGTACTCTTGGTCTGCACTGCAAGCTGTGGGCTCTTACGGGAAAGACACGGCTGGCAGTCAGCTGGCTAGCTTAATAAAGGCTCTTAAAATTAAAAAAAATAAAATAAAAAAATAAAAATAAAAATCTATGAGTGACTAAACTCTGGAGGGAACTCTAGCTAATCATTTAAACCAATGATTCTCAAACCTGGCTGCAAGTTAGAATTACCTAAGAAGCTTTTTTTCAAAATGCCACCATGAAATGTTTAAACCTCATCCAGGTCAAGTAAACCAGAATCCCTAGTGGGGAGGGGGTAGTCTGGAACATCATTGTTATTTTTTTAAAGCTAATTGAACAGTGATTCTAAAGCAGCTTCAGGGCTGAAAAATGTTGCTCTATACTGATAAACCATGCTCACTGCACATCCGAGTCACTTGGGGTGCTCTTAAAAAGCTGATTGATCCCTGCCTGCATGGTTCAGTGGTTGAGCATCAATCAACCTATGAGCCAGAAGGTCATGGTTTAATTCCAGGTCAGTGCACATGCCCAGGCTGTGGGCTCAATCCCCAGTGTGGGGCATGTAGGAGGCAGTCAACCAATAATTCTCTCTCATCATTCATGTTTCTCTCTCCCTTGCCCTTCCTCTCTGAAATCAACAAAAGTATATTTTTTAAAAAGTAGATTGATTCCACAACCCTGTCATGACTTACTGATTTAGAATCTGTGGACGTAGAGCCTATATTTTGCAAAGCTTCATAAAACTCCCCCTGGTGATTCTGATGCAAACCCACTGGGAACCCTGCTTCATTTCATGTACTTACTCTCCTTTTTGTGAGTTTTCACTGGCCTCCCATGCCATGCCTTTCTACTTACTTTTAAGCAGTAACCGATGCCACACATCACAGCAAGTCTAAATTTTACAGATCTTTTCAGAACACTTTCATATACAGTCCAATGACAACATTCACCATACGCTGTACCCAGCACCAGCTGTGTAGTCCATTGGCCTTTCTAAAAATCCCTCCCATAGGCTGCCCATTTGGGAAAGACAAAATGGTATCACATTAAGCCTTATTTATAAGTGACATCCAATGCCTAGACCAGCGGTGGGCAAACTTTTTGACTCGAGGGCCACAATGGGTTCTTAAACTAGACCGGAGGGCCGGAACAAAAGCATGGATGGAGTGTTTGTGTGAACTAATATAAATTCAAAGTAAACATCATTACATAAAAGGGTACGGTCTTTTTTTTTTAGTTTTATTCATTTCAAACGGACCAGATCCGGCCCGCGGGCCGTAGTTTGCCCACGGCTGGCCTAGACTAATGAAATGAACATCATTGGTCAGATGTGTCTGAATGAAGTCTGAGTTGTTAACTGCACCAATAAGCATATTGTTATGTTTGCTTCCATCAGAGAGATAATAAAATCAAAGGAAACAAAGCTGATGCCTGAGTTCAGAACATTAGCCGAATGCCCTGCAATTTTTAAATTCACTCTAGACACAGTCACAGGACACATCCTATCTAATAAAGAGGAAATATGCTAATTGACCCTCACGCAGTCGAAAGATTGTGGCACTGAAAGCCAATAAGGAGGGAATAGGCTAACTGACTGCCACGCCCTCAAAGATGGCGACGCCCACAGTCACAAGATGGCTGGCAGGGGAGGGCAGTTGTGGGCATCAGGCCAGCAGGGAAGGGCAATTAGGGGTGACCAGACCAACAGGGGAGGGTAGTTGGAGGCAACCAGGCTGGCAGGGGAGGGCAGTTGGGGGGGACCAGGCCAGCAGGGGAGGGCAGTTGGGGGCAATTGGGCTGGCAGGGAAGCAGTTAGGCGTCGATCAGGCTGTCAGGGGAGTGGTTAGGGGGTGATCAGGCAGAAGTGGTTAGGGGCAATCAGGCAGGCAGGCAGGTGAGTGGTTGGGAGCCAGCAGTCTTGGATTACAGAGGGTGCAGGTTGGGCTGAGGGACACCCTCCCAGTGCATGAATTTCATGCACCAGGTCTCTAGTCCTATCAACACTAATAAAAGAGAAAAATGGTAATTGGCGTACGAGCTACCCTTTTCATTGGCTAATCAGGGCTATATGCAAATTAACTGCCAACTAAGATTGGCAGTTAACTGCCAACAAGATGGCGGTTAATTTTCATATGTAGGCACAATGCAGGGAGGCGAAAGGGAAAGCAGGAAGAAGCCCCCTGCCACTGACAGTGATTGGAAACCCAGGGGGGAGCTAAGAGCTGGGGGGCAGGGCAAAGGCGGCCCCAGCCATGATCGGAGAATCAGGTGCCTTTTCCACCCTGGCCAGTGATAGCAGGAAGTAGGGGTGGAGCCAGCGATGGGAACTGGGCACGATCAAAGCTGGCAGTCCCAGGAGCTAGGGGTCCCTTGCCTGGGCCTAAAGCGAAGCCCACAATCGTGGGGCCGCTGCAGCTGCGGGTCCCCGCTGCCCGGGCCGGACGCCTCAGCCAGAGGCGTCCTGCAGGGGCAGGGGCGGAGCCCGCCGATCGCAGCACCCCCCGCTGCCACTGCAGGTCCCCGCTGCCTGGGCCAGACGCCTAGGCCAGAGGCGTCAGGCCTGGGCAAGGGGCCGATCCTGCAATTGGAGGGTGATGGGGGTCAACGCCTGAGGGCTCCCAGTATGTGAGAGGGGGCAGGCTGGGCTGAGGGACACTCCCCCCCCCCCGCCACCCAGTGCACTAATTTCGTGCACCGGGCCCCTAGTATAATAAAAGGGTAATATGCAAATAGACCAAACGGCAGAACAACCAGAACACCTGTGGCCACTTGCCTGACCCAGCCCGCCCCCATCACCCCCCTCCCTGATCAGGGGCAGGGCCAGCTGGCAAACCTCCCAGGGCCATTTGCCCCAGCCAGCCTGCCTCTGCCAGACCCCATTAGGGGCAGGCCAGCTGGACCCCACCAGTGCACAAATTCATGCACTGGGCCACTAGTTACTTATAAGGAAGTCAATCAATCAGCACACATACCACCATGGTTGCAGGACCAGGCAAATGATAATAGCAGCATTTAAACAACAAGGCTTATTACATGCATTAAGTCATGTCATCCTTTAGGCAGGACTATTATTATTCCCATATCATGGATAAAGAAACAAAGGTTAAATTTGCTCCTAGTCACATAACTAGTAACTGGCAGCATTACCTTTACTGCACCACAATGTAGGTAAGTGATGGCCAAGCAGTCAATTTTCAAAAAATTAAAGTCTGCAGCAGAAAATGGAGATCAAGCTATATGTACCTTGGATGAGTTACTTAACTTCTCTGAACCTATTTTTGCATCTGAAGTTTAGATATAATAATAGTACTCGCCTCACAGAGTCGAGGTCCCAAGATTATATATATGATGTGCTTAGACAGTGCTTGGCACTTTTAAGAGTTGTCAATATCAGCCACTATCATTATTTGTACAGTTATCATAATACATCCCAAGTGGTCAGGGAGAAATGACAAATTATTAAAATGAAAATCGCCCTGGTGATCTTAGAGCTGTGGATTCCGTAGACTCCCAGTACATTAGATCCAATATGAAATACCTAATAAAAGATTTTCACAAAAAACTTATGCACTGCCACTGTGACAAATCTGTAGTGCATCCAGTCCAAGACTATGAATTAGTCAGACAATGGAGAGCTCTATTTTGCTTATTTTTAGCAAACATCCTCAATTTTCAAGCTATATAAATTCAACTTCATAAGATGTCAGACTCCAAGAAGCTGCAAACTGCAGTGGTCTCTAGTTTGGCTGGAAAATATGTGACAGAAGATCCCATCAGATTGTAAATGTCATCCCTCCTCAGTCCCATTTATATAAACAAAAGAAAAAATGAGAACTCAAACAAAAATATGTAACATTCATCCTATACTTCTCACTGTACTGGTAACCATGCATTATCTCATTTAATCCTCACAGCACCCTCACAGGATGGAACATTCCCACAGAAAACCACACAAGCCCCAATGGTTAATCTCACTTTAAATTCATGACTACACATCTCAAACGGGTACTCAACACTGCCTAACAATCCAACTCCATTTCCCTGGTTAGTTCACTTTCCCACTCTCCAGAAGGACTGTGTCCCTTTTCTCTCCTCCAAGTTCCAGCATCTCTTCCCCTCTCTTCTGCTGCCCTTACTCTCAGCCAATGACTGCCTTCACAGACCTTGCTTCTACACTACCTGCATCTGCACCGGTTATCTTGGTGCTCCCTCCAGTTAGTGTAAAATATGTGTTCCTGCTCATTTAAAAGCCAGCTGTCCACCTGCTCTATGTTTTCTCAGGTACTCTCAGGTATTCAAGGAGCTTCCCCTGCAATGTTACCCTCTCGTATGTATCAAGATTCCTTCTCTATGAGTTTGAGCCCACTGCCATATAAACATATTCTTTTTTCCCTATCTTAAAAAGAAGAAAATCCCCCTTGATTATAAGGCCCTTTACTCCACTGAAGTTGGAGCGGTTGCCAAGGCCATCTTACACAGGATTCACCAGTTGACCACCACCTTCCCCCGTTTTTGGCTTCCCTAGATAGAGCACATGCTCCACCGTCCTAGATGGTTTCATCCTTAGTTTAAATACCAGGTATATGGTGATGATTCCAAAGATCAATTCTAGCCCTGACATTCCCCCAGGACTTCAGACTCAAATTTCCAATGGCTTATGTGACATCTCAACTTAAGTATCTACTAGGTGAATTTTGCTATATCTATTTTATCACAATAAAAACCAAATCGATCAGGTGATTGACAGATGGGAGAGGGCTGGAGATAAGAATAGATGTGTGAAAAAAGTAAGAGTAGCTGAATGTTAATGGTGGGATGGAGGTGGTAGGTATACAGAGTTCACTGGAAAATTTTTTCAACCTATACTGTTTCAATGTTTTATGTCGGAAAAATCCTACTAGGCAACTCAAACCTAACATATTGAAAACATAATTCTTGATTCTATCCCTTCCAAATAATCAGGAACCTTGACTACCTTGTTCATCAATATTCCCAACTTCTAGAACAGCACATGCGAGGTGTTCAAAACAGCTGTGGAATTAACTGACGAATTACGCTGTGTCTACGGCCCTCGAGCCGGTCCTGTAGTGGGAATGTTTTGGCCTCCAAACCTGCCCGGCCCCGGCCGGCCAGACCGCGGCCTAGACCTGGTTATGGCTTCTTACCGGTCAGGTCACATCAGCTCCATGCTCTTCAGCGAGAGCCCAGGCCTCCCGGTACCGGACAGCCAGTTTCCGGTCCCAACCTGCACACAGAACAGCTGTCGCAGGGCCGCTGCGCATCCCACGGGCAGGCCCGGTCCCATCCCGCCCCTCGGCTAAGCCCGCCCGAATCCAGCCCAGGAAGGCCTCCGGGGGTCTGGGAGCCCCCTCCGTCAAGGGCAGCTCCCACTCGGGACCCCTGGGTGGACGGACTCCGCCCTCTCCTGAGGCCGAGTGGTGCTCCCCTCAGCCCACCTGACGCGCCAACTCTGCTCACCTGGCCCCAACTGCCCCGCCTGCCCCCACGACGCCCAGCCAGTTGGGTTCTCGCGGGAGCACATCCCGCGGGATCAGCGCAGTCCAATCCGAGCTGAGCCCGCGAGCCTGCGCACAGAGCCTCCCCCACCCCCACCCCACCCCACCCCGCGGCCTTCCCTGACCTGGCCGCGCCAGAGCCCGCAGCGCGCCCCCTGCTGGCCCTCGCGGGCACTACGACGCCCACGGCTGGACCACTGAACGCTCTTCCTTCCCAGGGGTGGCCCTGTTCATACCTGTCCTGAGCGCAATGCGGGCCCTCAGAGGGGCAGGCTGCGGGGCCGGCTTGGAGTGTGGGAGCCGGGCAGGTGGGGTGTTGAGGCGCTTTGGCCGAAGATTACTGCAGGAGTCACTCGTCTGCACCAGAAGGTGAGGTCCTGGCTACCAGGTTTGTAGAGAGTGGCCGCTGGAGGGTCAGTGGAGGGAATTCAGGCGCAGACACCCCTCGACACGCGGAGCCAGACTCTGCCGCGCTCCGTTTGGTCCCGAGCAGAGCCCTCTGGCGGTGCCGTGTCCGTGAAGGCCTGGCCAGGTTGCCTGGCTCAGCCCATGGCATTCAGTGTGGGTCCGAGGAGAGAACCACATCCTTGAGCTGAACTGGGCTGAGCAACAGGCACCTCTGTCCCGGCCTGGAGGGAGAGCCTCCTGCTCTGTGAGTCCCGGGAGGCGGAGGCATCCTTCCACCTGGGGCCCCGCCCTCCCTCCCCAGGTACCCTCTCCAGCTGAAAGGCGCACCGCCCGCCTCTCCGGGCGGTGCGGGGGGAGGAGTCTGACCGCCTGGCTCTGAAATCCCTCCGCGCCCGCCGTAGGGCCTGGCCTCCCCGGAGCGGTCGAGTCTCCGGACCGGCTGCGCGGTGGCCGGCGGCGGGCCGAGGGGTGGGGGCCTGGCGGCGTCCGACCACGGGGGAGGTCATGGGGGCGGAAGGCCTCACCGCCTCACTCTTTCCTCCCTTCCCCCGTGGTCGGCTCCCCGCTTGCCCGCGCTGAGGCCGAGGGTCCATGCGGCCCTCGGGGCCCAGTCGGGGGGGACCGGGGCCTGCGTGGGCCAACCGCCAGGCCCCATGTGGGGGGCCATCCTGCCTTGTGGCGAGTTCGAGCGGCAGCAGCAGGAGCCAGACAAGGACTGCGCCCTCCATCTTGCCTTGGGGTCTCCATCTTGGGACAGGACCATGTGCACCCTCCATCTTGCCTTGGGTCCTCCATTTTGGGATGGGGCCACGTGCTTCCTCACGGGAAGAAGCCGCTGCTAGCCACACCCAGGATTTCTCTGAATTAACCAATGGTGATCAAGGGAAGTGCACGCCATCACTATGACCACATCCTGTACCGACTCGCGCCTGGCCAATCAGCCGGGCCCACAGTGCCCTCTCCTGCCCCCACTCCACCCCCCTTTAAAACCCCCTGTCCCATCAGGCCTCGCTCTCTCGGCCGCTGGACTTTCCGCTGTGTCGGTGGGTCTGGTGAACGGGGAGCGCAGGCCGGCTTGCATAATAAAGGACTCTTTGCTTTTGCATCGGACTGACTGGCTCCCTGGGGGTCTTGGGAACTTTGAAATCTGGGCACAACATTTTGGGGGCTCGCCCGGGGTTCCCAGGACCATCGAGGGACCCGCAATCCGGAGAGTCTGACTGACCGCGGCAGGGGTAGGTGTGTTGTTTGTTTTGTTTGTTGTGTGTTTTGTTCAGTGTGAGCTCATTTCTGGAATCTGTAATTGCCTGAGAGGGTCTAGGTGGACGCACCCCAAAAGACCACAGGCGGGGGGGAGTTGGAAGACGTTCCGCCCCCCCCAGGAGGGATGGATATGCCCCTCAGAGGGATGGATATGCCCCTCGCGGAAAGCAGGTCGCTCCTGCTAGCTAGTTTGGTATAAGGCCATTGTCTAGCGTTCGGGTTTGGCTTCCATGGAATTGGAAGCCTGTTTTGGTTCTGCTTCCATGGCGTTGGAAGACTGTATTTTCGGGCCCGTTTGTTGTTTGTGTTTGTGTCTTTTTGGTTTTATTTTGTGGACTCACTGGACGGACATTATGGGACAGACTCAAACTACCCCTTTAAGCATTATGGTCGATCATTTCAGAGAGGTAAGGGAAAGAGCCAGGGACCTCAGTGCAGAGGTTCGGAAAGACCGGTGGCAGACTTTTTGTTCCAGGGAGTGGCCAACTTTGGACGTTGGGTGGCCGCCGGAGGGGACTTTTGACCTCCCCACCATCCGCCGAGTCAGGGATGTCGTCTCCCGACTTAGGGGGGGACGTCCTGGTCAGCTTTCTTACATTGTTACTTGGCAGGACCTCGTGGAAGACCCGCCATCTTGGCTCAGGCCCTTCCTACCTCCACGTCCTCCCGGGCCGAAGCCCATTCTTGCTTTGCAGAGAACGGAAAAGGAGGAGAAAAGGAAGACTCTCACCCAGCCTTCGGCCCCTCCCCTCCCTATCCTGCAGGGGGGGACTGAAGAAGAACTAATCTTTCCTCCCCCATATAGCCCATGGAGGGACGATCCTTCCACGCCGGGAGTGGCTGGGGGCGGAGTTCTGGGAGTGGCTGGGGGCGGAGTTCTGGGAGTGGCTGGGGGCGGGGTTCCGGGAGTGGCCTCGGTAGGAGGCCCGCCTCTCACCCGGCAAAGGGCTCAGCGGGAACTGTCTGCTGCAGCACCTGACTCCACTATCAAGACCCTGCCCTTACGGGCCGCTGGACCCCCGGATGCGGATGGCAACCAACCGTATCATTATTGGCCTTTTTCAACATCCGATCTCTATAACTGGAAGGCACAAAACCCCAAGTTTTCTGAGAAACCAGGGGGACTTATTGACTTGCTAGATTCTGTTCTTTTCACCCATCAGCCCACATGGGACGACTGTCAGCAGCTTTTACAGGTTCTGTTCACGACGGAAGAGAGAGAAAGGATCCTCAATGAGGCCCGGAAAGTGGTTCCAGGCGTGGATGGAAACCCAACTGCCAACCAGGTCCAGATAGATGTCTCTTTTCCCTTAACTAGGCCTGAATGGGATTTCAACACGGCAGAAGGTAAGGAGAGGCTTTCGGTCTATCGTCAGACCCTAATGAGAGGTCTCAGAATGGCTGCTAGAAAGCCAACTAATTTGGCCAAGGTGGGGAATGTTCAGCAGGAAAGGGATGAGTCTCCAGCTGCCTTTTTAGAACGGATCATGGAGGCTTACCGTACCTACACCCCCATGAATCCAGAAGCTCCTGAAAACAAGGCAGCTGTGATCATAAGCTTTGTAAACCAGTCGGCCGCGGATATTAAAAGGAAACTACAAAAAGTAGATAGGTTGGGAGAGAAGAGTTTACAGGATTTACTGGCAGTGGCAGAGAAGGTGTACAATAACCGAGAGTCTCCAGAAGACAGGCAAGCTCGCGTCGTGGCTGCCTCTAGCAGTAGGCAAGCTCGGGACCTGGCTAGGGTCCTGCTGGCTACGACCATGGACTTCCCCAAGGAGCGAGACCGTCGCTTCCGACAGCTTGCAAGCAATAAAGGAAGAGGTAAGCAGACCACCCAAGAGGGGAGGCGGGGGCTACGGAAGAATCAATGTAAGTTTTGCATGGACATAGGGCACTGGGCTCGAGAGTGTCCGAAGAAGGCCGGTGAGAAGGGAGACAGGACTGACCGAGTCAAGGTCTTAGAGCTGGGTGAACTGAGTGATTAGGGGAGTCAGGGTTCGGACCCCCTCCCCGAGCCCAGGATAACTCTCAGAGTGGAGGGGACTCCTGTTAACTTCCTTGTTGACACCGGGGCACAACATTCGGTCCTCCGTACCCCGCAAGGAAAACTGGCGAATAAAAAGTCCTGGGTGCAAGGAGCAACTGGTATGAGCCAGTATTCATGGACTACCCGAAGGACAGTAGATTTAGGAACAGGCCAGGTATCCCACTCTTTCATGGTAATACCGGAATGCCCCTACCCACTATTAGGACGGGACCTACTGACCAAAATTGGAGCTCAAATAACTTTCAGACAAGGGGGGCCTCAGGTCACCGATGAGGAGGGCCGCCCCATTCAGGTCCTGACCATGAGGCTAGAGGATGAATATCGCCTCTACCAGAAGACTTCCCTGGTGGAGGGCAGTATGGACAAATGGCTACAAGAATTCCCAACAGCATGGGCAGAGACAGGAGGGGTGGGGCTGGCCGCCCACAGGGCCCCAGTCCCAGTAGAACTAAAACCAGGAGAAGGTCCGGTAAGAATCAAGCAGTACCCTATGCCTCAGGAGGCACGGAAGGGGATTCAGCCTCATATCAGGAGACTGAAGAGCTTGGGGGTGTTAGTTCCCTGCCAGTCTGCATGGAACACTCCCCTACTGCCGGTTAAAAAGCCCCAGACAAACGACTACAGGCCAGTACAGGACCTCCGAGAAGTAAAAAAAGAGTTATGGACATACACCCAACAGTCCCAAACCCGTACACTCTCTTGAGCTCCTTGGCACCCTCTAAAGTCTGGTACACGGTATTAGATCTGAAAGATGCCTTCTTCAGTCTACCCCTAGCACCTCAAAGTCAGTCCCTGTTAGCCTTTGAGTGGCATGACCCAGAGGAGGGCTTCAGTGGACAGCTGACTTGGACACGCCTACCCCAGGGGTTCAAAAACTCGCCCACCATCTTCGACGAGGCGCTGCACGAGGACCTGGGTGAGTACAGAAGGGAACACCCCAACCTCACCCTCCTCCAGTACGTAGATGACATCTTGATTGCTGCAGACACAGCCAAGGACTGTGAGCGGGGGACCCAAGATCTATTGGCCACCCTGGGGGCCTTAGGGTACCGGGCATCCGCGAGGAAGGCTCAGTTATGTCGAGAAAGGGTGAGTTACCTGGGATACATCCTGGAGGGCGGGCAGCGGCGGTTATCGGATGCCAGGAAAGAGACTGTTTTGAAAATCCCTACTCCCACCTCCCGAAGAGAAGTAAGGGAATTCCTAGGATCGGCCGGCTACTGCCGCCTCTGGATACCGGGTTTTGCCGAAATCGCCAGGCCCCTATATGAAGCTACCAAAGAGGGAAAGGCGTTTGACTGGACTGAGAAAGATGAAGCTGCCTTTAGGCAGTTAAAGAAGGCCCTTCTAGGTGCCCCAGCCCTGGGCCTGCCAGATATTACAAAGCCCTTTCACCTCTTTGTGGATGAACACAAAGGGATAGCGAAAGGGGTCTTGACTCAAGCTTTAGGCCCCTGGAGCCGCCCAGTGGCTTATTTGTCCAAGAAGTTAGATCCTGTAGCTGCCGGCTGGCCACCATGCCTGAGAATTATCGCGGCAACAGCGCTCTTAGTCAAAGACGCCGACAAACTGACCCTGGGGCAGGAAATCTGGATTACAACCCCACATGCCATTGAGGGAGTCCTGAAGCAGCCTCCTGACAGATGGATGAGTAACGCTCGTATAACCCATTACCAGAGCCTCCTACTCAACCCTCCAAGAGTACGGTTCCACCCCAGTGCGGCCCTCAATCCCGCTACTTTGCTGCCCGACCCTGACTTAGATGCCCCACTACACGACTGTGCGGGAATCCTAGAGCAGGTGCATGGACTCCGGAAGGACTTGACCGACCAGCCCCTCCCTGATGCAGAGGCCACCTGGTTCACGGATGGGAGCAGCTTCGTGCGGGACGGGTGCAGGTACGCGGGTGCAGCGGTGGTCACTGAAACGGACACTGTGTGGGCGGAGGCCCTGCCCTCCGGGACGTCAGCCCAGCGAGCAGAACTCATCGCCCTTACTAAGGCACTGACGCTGGGGGCTGGAAAGCGGCTTAACGTTTACACAGACAGCCGTTATGCATTTGCTACAGCTCATGTCCACGGAGCAATCTATCAGGAGAGAGGGCTACTGACGGCAGAGGGACGGACAATAAAAAATAAGCAAGAGATTCTCGATCTGCTTGCAGCCTTATGGCTTCCTGCCAAGTTAGCCATAATCCACTGCCAAGGGCACCAGAAAGCTGATGACCCGGTAGCAAGAGGTAACCAAAAGGCTGACCAGGCTGCGAAGGCAGTAGCCCTTACCTCGGTCCCTACCATGGCCTTACAACTCCCAGACCCAGGGGACCCAGTCTTACCAGACCAGCCCAAGTACTCCCAGGAAGAATTGCAACGCATCAGAAAGCTCCCCAGAGCCCATGAAATAAAGGGATGGTGGCATACACCAGAAGGGGAACTCATACTACCAGACCGGCTCGGGGACACGGTATTAGAACATATGCACCGGTCTACTCACCTGGGGACCCGGAAAATGAAGGACTTAATTCGACATGCTGGGATCAAGATTCACCAGCAGGATACCAAGATAGATCAGGTTGTATCTGCCTGCAAGACCTGTCAACTCACAAACACAAGAGCTGGATCAAATGAAAGAGGGACCAGGCTCAGAGGCACCAAACCGGGAGCACAATGGGAAGTCGACTTCACTGAAATTAAACCAGGGAAGTATGGTTATAAATATCTTTTAGTATTTGTAGATACCTTCTCTGGCTGGGTAGAGGCATACCCAACCAAGCATGAAACAGCTCAGACGGTGGCCAAGAAGCTGCTCGAAGACATCTTACCCAGGTATGGTTTTCCTGCTATGATAGGGTCCGACAACGGGCCAGCCTTTATTTCACAGGTAACACAGGTAGTAACCAGGGCTATTGGGGCAAATTGGAAATTACATTGTGCTTATAGACCCCAGAGTTCAGGTCAGGTAGAAAGAATGAACAGAACTCTAAAAGAGACCCTTACCAAATTAACCATGGAGACTGGTGGGGACTGGGTGGCTCTCCTACCATATGCCCTTTACCGGGTAAGGAACTCCCCTTACACCCTGGGCTTTACTCCCTATGAAATCATGTTTGGCAGGCCACCCCCTATCATTCCTAACCTTAAAGCTGACCTTCTCGCTGAATTTGAAAATCAAGAACTATCTCTTTCTTTGAGAGGGCTCCAGAAGGCACATGAGGACATTTGGCCACGCCTCCGCGCCATCTACGAAGCCAGCCCAACCCCAACTCCTCATCAGCACAGACCAGGAGATTGGGTCTACGTCAGAAGGCACCGCCGGGAGACCCTAGAACCACGTTGGAAAGGTCCCTACACTGTGGTGCTGACCACCCCCACCGCTCTCAAGGTAGATGGCATCGCGACCTGGGTCCACCACACTCACGTGCGGTCAGCGGATCCATCCATGACCCGGAAAGACTTCATCACCAAATGGAGCATCGATCGAGATCAATGCAACCCGCTCAAGCTCAAGCTACGGCGTGCTCGACCTGCCTGATGCCGGTAACATGGCTCGCGATCACTCCTGTCACCAGGAGCCCCCACAATACTGTGTAATACACGTAGATAATGCCTGCATCTTCATGGACAAGGCTCCAAAGAGACAAGGACAATTTATGGGGTCACATGTTTAGTAGCAGAAGATTCGGCTGCCTAAAGCAGCCATGATGTTTCATTGTATTGATATGTTATATTAACCTTTGATTCTTTTGCAGGTTTCGAATGTATGTTGGCTGTCCTGGAAGGGAGCTGTGTGGGGTGGCCCCCAAAAGTAAAGGGTGTCTAGCTGGCAAGGGGGCAGGTGCCCAACTGGGCAGGAAAGGGTGCCCATCAGGTTTTGGACTCTGTTGAGAGACAGCTAACAGCTGGCAGCCTATATACTGCCTTGCAGGCCTGAGTCACCATGCCCATGTCAGGGGTAGTAAAGCTAAAAAAAAAAAAAAAAAAAAAAAAAAAGAAGCCTGTTTAGAATAGAAGGTTAGGGGGATAGTTATGCATAGGAAGAAGGTTTTATGCCAACAGTTACTGTTTTGTTTTAAATCTATGAAAAGGAAGTAGCAAGGAAAGTCAGAAAATCTTAGAGTAGATCAGTATGTTCTTCTCCTTATGTAATTCCTCCAGAATCTGGCGATATGTGAAGGGATTTATTCCCTCCTGAGAAGGCACTTAAGCATTCTGTATTGCCAAAAGGATCCCAATTGTCTACAGCTGTTGTCTGAGCTCTCCATTCAAGCTGGGTTTATGAAAAGCTGGTACCGTGGATCTGTCTCTTGCCCAGTGGCGTAAGCTGGGGCCTCTCTGTAGACGAAACCTGGACTCCCCAAGAGATGTGATCAATGCCGGGACCCCGCCAGCAGGCGAGGGGAACCCAAGGCAGTTGCTGGGCATGGAGGCCAGAGGGACATAGGCTATCAAGGAGACAGAACTGAACCTCACATCACCCTACTTGGCCCAGAGATAGCTGGTAGTCAACGACGGGTAAGATCCCACAGGGTGGGACGACCTAAGACAGGCACAGCTGGGGGCCAGTAGGAGAAAACTTGGGGTGCAACAAAGGTGGGGCACAGATCCTCACCCCCCCCAATGGTGCACGGGCTTGAACACTCGCCCCTTCTGAGGAAGGTCTCCTGTCCCCGTGGCTGCTTCTTGCTTCCCATGCCCAGCCCAGACCAGGAACCAAATAACAGAAGAGACTTGGTCCAGCTGAAAATGGTGCCCAGAAAAACGGAGGCTTAGTTCAACAGACTCTAAATTTAAACCTAGCCTAACAAACAGGAATGCTTGAGCCTCTTCAAGGCAAATAATACTAAATCTTGATTTGTTTTTTTATGATAACCATGGAGGAATTCTAAGAAGAAAGATCCTATTTCAATAGAAGTTATTAAATCTAAAATGGTTTCTTTCACTTCCACCGGACCATTTGTTAGCCTTATAGGGATAGTTCAGTTGATAGTTTTGGTGGAATAGAATTGCAGCCCGTCTCATGATTGAGCCGGAAGTTCCAAGACAAGGGGGGAATGAAAGGCGCACCGCCCGCCTCTCCGGGCGGTGCGGGGGGAGGAGTCTGACCGCCTGGCTCTGAAATCCCTCCGCGCCCGCCGTAGGGCCTGGCCTCCCCGGAGCGGTCGAGTCTCCGGACCGGCTGCGCGGTGGCCGGCAGCGGCCGAGGGGTGGGGGCCTGGCGGCGTCCGACCACGGGGGAGGTCATGGGGGCGGAAGGCCTCACCGCCTCACTCTTTCCTCCCTTCCCCCGTGGTCGGCTCCCCGCTTGCCCGCGCTGAGGCCGAGGGTCCATGCGGCCCTCGGGGCCCAGTCGGGGGGGACCGGGGCCTGCGTGGGCCAACCGCCAGGCCCCATGTGGGGGGCCATCCTGCCTTGTGGCGAGTTCGAGCGGCAGCAGCAGGAGCCAGACAAGGACTGCGCCCTCCATCTTGCCTTGGGGTCTCCATCTTGGGACAGGACCATGTGCACCCTCCATCTTGCCTTGGGTCCTCCATTTTGGGATGGGGCCACGTGCTTCCTCACGGGAAGAAGCCGCTGCTAGCCACACCCAGGATTTCTCTGAATTAACCAATGGTGATCAAGGGAAGTGCACGCCATCACTATGACCACATCCTGTACCGACTCGCGCCTGGCCAATCAGCCGGGCCCACAGTGCCCTCTCCTGCCCCCACTCCACCCCCCTTTAAAACCCCCTGTCCCATCAGGCCTCGCTCTCTCGGCCGCTGGACTTTCTGCTGTGTCGGTGGGTCTGGTGAACGGGGAGCGCAGGCCGGCTTGCATAATAAAGGACTCTTTGCTTTTGCATCGGACTGACTGGCTCCCTGGGGGTCTTGGGAACTTTGAAATCTGGGCACAACACAGCCACCCTCCCGAGGCACCCTCCCAATGAACCCTCCCCAGCCACCCTCCCGTGAGTGGCGCCGGTGCCCGCGTGGGGTTCCGCGTAAAGGCGTACTCGGTGGGCCTTACAGAACTGCAGGTGGTCACCACTTCACAGACGGAGCAGCATGATGGGATCTGAATGTTGCAGACACAGCTGTGTCCCCACAGGGATGGGGGCGTGGGACGGGGAGATGCCCGAGCCCGGTATCCGGATCCCGGTGAATGGGGAGCAAATGAGCACTTGGTGCGGTGGGCCCTGAAGTCTCCTCCTCCCCGCCTAGCGTCCTGCTAACCCACAGTACTCCCAGAAGCCACTGCGCCAGAAGATTCTTCTTGGCTGTTTCACTTTTTATTAAAGAAAAAAATCAAAGAACTATAAAGTTCAGTACGTTCACCAGGTGGCTACCACTCTGGAGGCCGTTTCAAATCCCTGTGTCAGCCAGTTATCGGTAGTGCAAGGGTCTACCGGCCTGGACTGAGCCCTGCTCTGCTGCGGGGTGGCTGATGACCTCGGGCAAGTTAACTTCCCATCTTCTGCTAACGTTCTCTTTATTAAAAAGGGGACACAGGTAACCAGCGTTAACTGAGACAGGGGGTGAGGTGTCCAGCACCGTGCCTGGCGCTAAGTGCTGCTTCCCTGCCCCGGAGGTTAGAGCCACACGTTCCCAAGTCGTGGCTCCTCGAATCTCTGTGCTCACTGTGCCCATCTCTCAGTTTCTCTCCAAGCAGGGCACCCGCCACAGTCACGTCTCTGTCCTGTGCGGGTGAGGTTGGATACCCTTGACAAATCAGGCCAGATGTATTCCTGCATCTGACAGTTACTGCAAAAGCAGAAGCCTGCCAGGCCAGCATGGCTCAGTGGTTGAGTGTCAACCTATGAACAAGGAGGTCACTGTTTGATTCCCGGTCAGGGCACATGCTTGGGGTTGTGGGCTTGATCCCCAAGGGGGGGGGGGGGTGGGGGGGCCACGCTGCAGGAGGCAGCCATTGATGATTCTCATCATTGATGTTTCTGTCTCTCTCTCCCTCTCCCTTCCTCTCTCTGAAATCAGTAAAAACATATTTTACAAAGAAGCAGAGGCCAGAAGACCAGATTGCTAACGCTTCCTTTCCTCTTGGCTCAGGACTCAATCACACAGGACATTCTACTGCTCAACCGCAGCCCTCAGTCCTCTGTGCAGGCCTGGCCCCACTCTGGTCCCAGCCCAGGCCTCAGCTTTGCCTCTCCCAGTCCTTTCCTCCAGTTCCCTTTTCTAACCGGGCTGAGAAGCCTCCTGGTTTTGCCCTCTCTGCTGCCCCCTGCCCCCAGATACCATTTCTGAATGTCCTGCGTGGCCCTGTGCTGGGGTCCAGCCCCAGCGGGTCCAGGGGTTCCAAAGGTGTGGACAGAGTCAGTGAAAAATGAATGACATGGAGGCAGCGTTCAGATGATCAGCATCGCCAGGTTCTCTCGCCAGGTTCTCCAGCCAGGTTCTAGCCAGGTTCTCTAGCCATGTTCTACCTTTATTCTCCTGTTACATCTGTATTTATACCAGTTGATTTTAATCCTAACCATTCTATTCCAAAGGTTAGGGCGTTTGTTATCTCCATTCCAAGGTCACTACTCTACTCTTCTGTTATGCTACAAGGAAGTAACTGAAGGAGATTATCCTAAGTAAAGATTATGTAGCTCAAGCATGATTGTTCTTAGTTAAAGTGATTAACTACCCGCCTAGCACTTAGTTAAGGGGTTTTACTGATTTATTCCCTTCCTTAGTCCTATTAATCCCTAACTCCAGGGGAAAATCCCCACCTGGGGAAACAACCTTTCTCGGAGAGGTGCCCTTGGTTAAAACACATAGCGCTAAGAAGGGGAGCAAATATATTAAGAACAGTATGCCATATACGCCAGGTCCCTTGAAACATATGCTGTGCAGATGTTTCTTCCCTGCAGCGACTGTGTCAAGCAGCAAGGATGGACTGGCTTCCGGCAGCCATGGGCTCACTGAAGATCCCTGGGAAGCTCAAATTGGGGAGCAGCAGTGACCAGCACAGAGAGGCTGCGCTGATTGCAGACTGTCACTGTCTCATCTTCGCCCCTGGTCTGGACATCCAGACTCCCTCTGCGATGGACCCTGGGGGCCAGGCAAATGTCTGCTCTCTGCTAGTGTCCATTTGCTCCTCAAGTGTGAGAATTTACTACCAAAATAACCCCTCATCCCAAGCCATAGGTCTCTGGGCACAATCAGAGAGGACCCCGTGCTCGAGGGCCCCCAGTCTCCAAGGCCCATGGCTCAAGTTCAGGGTTTTTTAACCTGACATGGGTCCAGAGAAGGGCAGAGAACTACAGATAAGAAACAGGGACAGAGAAAAACGAATCATTTGGGTGACAATACATCTTCACAGGCTTCACTGCGGCACAGGCCTCAGCTTTGCAGCCCATTTTATTTTTATATATTTTATTTTTTTAATCCTCCCCCAAAGATATGTTTATTGATATTGGAGAGAGAGAAAAAGAGGGAGGGATAGAGAAAGAGAGAGAGAGGCATCGATGTGAGAGAGAAATAATTGGTTGCCTCCCATATGTGCCCCAACCGGGGATCAAACCTGCAACCTAGATGTTTGCCCTGACCAGGAATCGAACCCACAACATTTTTGGTGTACAGGGTGATGCTCCAGCCAACTGAGCCACCTGGCTAGGGCCTCTGGTTTATTTGTGGATGGTGTTCTTCATGCCCACCACCACCAAGCCTGAGTCTATGAGGACCGTGGGCTTGGGAGAAGCTGTGGGGTATGTTCTGTGTGTTTCTCTCTCTCTGCTCAGCTTTGAGGGGCTTCACATAAGAGACTATGAAAATCCACTGTGGAGACTACAATGCCAGTAAAAATCCTGGAAACTATTTTATTTAAGGTCAGAAGCACATGCACTGACCTTGCTGTGACCTGAGCCTGGCACATGGTAGACGCTTGTATACGTGAACTGGGTGTTCCGTTAGTTGGCTGCTCACCCACTTTCAGAGCTGAGCCAGTCCACAGCTCTGCATGCACACGCCACAGGGAGAGATAATCCTCAGGCCTTGCTGGGAGAGCTGCTACGTTGGCAGGCAAGCGTGCCACGAAGTCAAGTCGTAAATGCCCATGCCTATCACTCAAGCTCTACTTACTACATAAAACAATGATGTGGCAGAAAGTGCACTGCAAACTGCCAAATTCTGACTCTGACCTGGGTGTTCTGTTCTCTCTGCCTTGCAGCCAGGACTGCTTTGGGTTGGAAACAGGCATGGGAAACTGGAATGTCAGTCTCTCTTTTCTCACCACTTCACACCCTCCAGACTCCCGTTCTGGTATCTCTGCTGCTGGCACCCAGCTAACCCTCTGAGCTTGGCAGCTATTTTGAACAGGCCGATGTTCTGAGAGCGAATCTGTGGTTTCCCTAAGAATTCCCCTGGAGATGTGTCCCAGTTCAGCTCCTCTGCCTGGGTGAGGCTGCCTCTGGCCCACTGTTCACAACGCCCTCCCCAGGCTCCTGTCTTCTGTGGGCTCTCTCCTGGACACCAAAGTCTGTGCCACAATAAAGACACTAAAAGGTTTTGTGTCCCAATGAGGGCCTCTCAAAGGGAAGAAGGGCCACGCCACATAGCTCCTCAGCCACAGGAGGTGCTTTTCTGTGATTCTCCCCAGGGCAGCCCCTGTGTGAGCTGTTTGAGTCCACACCCCTCCTGCTTATTTTGCAGCTGCTCCAGGCTGGGCCCTGCCTGTAGGTCCACTTGGCTATAAAAAGGGCTGGTGCATCCCTACCCTAGCAAGGGTGTTGGCAGTTCACTCCTGGGCCAGTTCTCTTGCTCCTTGCTCTCCCACCAGGAGTGTTGTTTCAGCCATCGCCTCACCTTTGGGTTGCTCAGGCATGGGTCAGACACCAAGCCCTTGTGTTCCCCCCAAATTGCAGGAGGCACATGTCAAGCCTCACAAATTATCCTCTTAAAGTTGCTCTAATGAAAGCAGAGGGGCAGGGGAAGCATCTCTCTCTCTCTCTCTCTCTCCCTCCCTCCCTCCCTCCCTCCCTCCCTCTCCTTTCCTCCTCCACAAAGGAGAAACAGGTATGGAAAAGCTATAGTGTCCCAACAACTCTTTTCAGAGAACTTTTCTATTCCTGGCCTCCAGACACTCTAAACCCTCATAGGCTATGGATGGATGATGCCCAGTGCTACTGGCTTGCTGGGGGCAGTGACTTTAGAGCATGAGTAGTTGTTAATTGGATGAAGAAGGGCAAGTGTGCCATGTGGGTGTGTCAAGCCCAGAGCAGCACAGGAGGGAGCATAGCATATTCCACAAGCTCCATATGACGCATGAGAAAGACCTTGAGGACGGCCAAGGAGATGGAACTGAAATTTGGAGAACTGAGTTGTACCAGATCCTGGAGTGTTTTGCATACTGGTCTAAAAATTTTGAATAATGTCCTATGGGATTAGCCACCAAAGGATATTTAAAGAGATAGTACATGTTTTTGTTTTCCTCTTAGCATGCTTTCTATGGGTGTAGTGTGGAAAGTTATGGTGGCCAGGCCGGTGTGGTTCAGTGGTTAAGAGTCAGGAGGTCACAGTCTGATTCCTGGTCAGGGCACATGCCCGGGTTGTGGGCTCGATCCCCAGTAGGGGGCGTGTAGGAGGCAGTGATCAATGATTCTCTCTCATCATTGATGTTTCTCTCTCCCTTCTTCTTTCTGACATCAATAAAAATATTTTTTTAAAAAAAGAAAGTTATGGTGAAAGTGGAGACTTCTAAGAACTTTAGTAAGCAATATTCCGAGGATCTTCCGATCAATAGCCATGGTTAAAGCAGACGGGGAAGACCATTCTTTACATTAAGCTTTTTTGAGATAATTATAGATTATCACACAATTAGAAGAAATAATTAAGATGATTCCCTTTACCCTTTACCCACTTTTTCCCAACGGTAATATCTTACAAAACTATAGTACAATATCACAACCAGGATATTGACATTGAGACAAGCCATCCCTCTTGTTCAAGTTTCTTTTTTTGTTGCTGTTTCTTTTTTTTTTCTTTTATTGTTGAAAGTAATGCAGGTGTCCCCTGTCTGTTTGTTTTTCCCATTGACTTCCTCCCCTCCACACCCGCCCCTCCAAGGCCTTCACTACTCTATAGTCTGTGTCCACATATGCATATAAGTTGCCTGGTTAATCACTCTCCACCCTCCCTCCCCCACCTTCCCTCTGAGATTCCACACTCTGTTCTATGCTTCTACTCCTCTGGATCTATTTCGTTCATCAATTTATTTTGTTCATTAGATTCCATGTATGAGTGAGAGCATGTGATACTTCTCTTTCTCTGACTGGCTTCTTTCACTCAGCATGATACTCTCCAAGTCTGTCCATGCTGCTGCAAATGGTAAGAGTTCTTTCTTTTTTACAGCTGCATAGTATTCCATTGTGTAGATGTACCACAGCTTTTCATCCACTCATCTGCTGATGGACACTTGCGTTGTTTCTATATCTTAGGATCTTAGCTATTGGAAATTTTGCTGCTATGAACATAGAGGGGCATATATCATTTCTGATTGGTGTTTTTGGTTTCTTGGAATACATTCTTAAAAGTGGGATCACTGGGTCAAATGGGAGTTCCATTTTTAATTTTTTGAGGAAACTCCATACTGTTTTCCATAATGGCTGCACCAGTCTGCATTCCCACCAGCAGTGCACTAGGGTTCTCTTTTCTCCACATCCTCACCAGCACTTGTTATTTGTTGACTTGTTGACAGTAGCCATTCGGACAAGTGTGAGGTGATACCTCATTGTCGTTTTAATTTGCATCTCTCAGATGATTAGGGAATTTGAGCATCCTATCAAAGAGGGAATATTCTAATTGACCCTCCTGCCATTGCAAAGATGGTGGCGCCCACAACCACTAAGGAGGGAATATGCTAATTGACTGCCCCACCCTCAAAGATGGCAGTGTCCAGTCCCCTCAGCCCTGCCAGGGTGGCAGGTGTGCAACAAGGACAGGCCTGCCCCCAGGCGGGCCCAGCCACTCCACACGCCTGCTTCCAGAGTCCCCCAGGCCCCACAGCCCCTCAGCTGCCCAGGGCCAGCCCAAGGCACAGGCAAGCCTCGGATGGCAGCTGCCCAGCCGTCCAGGGCTGCCTGGGGATCAGATAGCCAGGGCCGGCCAAGGTTGGTGCTGCCGGCAGTGGCAGCAGCAGAGGTATGATGGGGCATCACCTTCCCCTGATTGCCGGGTTGTCTCCTGCCCCTGAGGGCTCCTGGACAGTGAGAGAGGGAAGGCTGGGCTGAGGGACCGCCCCTCCAGTGCATGAATTTTCAAGCACCAGGCCTCTAGTTTTTTCATATGTCTCTTGGCCTTCTGTATGTCCACTTTGGAGAAGTGTCTGTTTAGGTCCTTTGTCCATTTCTATTGTTTTACTTATACTCATGTGTGTGTGAGTGTGTGTGTGTGTATGTGTGTGCATATTAAGTTCTATTCGATTTTATCACCTGGACAGATCTATGTATCCACCACCACTGTCAAGACACAGAACAGTCCCTCACACCAGAATCCCTCCCAGTGCCCTGTTACAGCCACACCCACTCCCCTCTTACCCTACCCTGCCATCCTGCTCTCTCCTGAACCTACCATAACCACAGATCCGCTCTCCATTTCCATAATTTGTCACTTTAAGAAGATCATACAAATGGAATCGTACTGTACAAACGTGTGGAATTGGCTTTTTCAACCTCATTCTCTACACATCCATTCAAGTTTGTCCCTTTAGTTCACTTCTTTTCGTATGAATGTACCACAGTTCATTTAACCATTCATCTGGTTGAAGGCATCAGGATTGCTTCCAAATTCTGGCTACTACAAGTAAAGCTGCTACGAACATTCATGTACAGGTTTTTGTGTGAACATGTTTGCCATTTCTCTGAGATAAATACCCTCATATCTAATTTCTGGGTCTTAGGTTAATTGCATGTTCCCTTTTTTATATATATAAGAAACCACCAAACCCTTTTCCAGGGGTGCCTGAACCATTTTACGTTCCCACCAGTAATGAATGAGGGACCCACTTCATCCTCACCAGCATTTGGTATTGTCGCTATTTTTTTTTTATTTGACCATTCTGATACATATATAGACATATCTTATTAAGGTTTGAGTTTGCAATTCTCTAATAACTGATGAAGTTGAACATCTTTTCACACTCTTATTTGCCATCTGCTTATCATCCACAGTGAAATGCCTATTACCTATTTTCTAATTGGATTTTTTGGTTTTTTACTGTTTAGTTTCAACAGTTCTTTATATATTCCAGATACTGTTCCTTTGTTTGATATGGGGAAAGACCTATTTATCCTTTTTTTTTAAAATGGATCATGCTTTGATGTTGAGCCTAAGAACTCTTTGCCTTGCCCTAAATCCCAAAGATTTTTTCTAAAAATCTTACAGCTTTACATTGACCCTTAAATATGTGATCCATTTGGAGTTCAATTTTGTACAAGATGTGAAGTTTATGTCAATGTTCTTTTTTGTTTGTTTGTTTTTTGCTATGGATATCCAATTGTTCTAGCACTATTTGTTAAAAGACAAATTTTTGTTAATTTAAAATAATTAAATTTCTTCTGCGCCTTTGTCAAAGATCAGTAGGAAATATCTGTGTAGGTCTGTTTTTTATTCTATCCCATTGATCTATATGTCTGTCCATCTGCTTATACTATAATGTTTTGAGTGCATTTGCTATATAATAAGACAATATGGGGTACAGTGATTCTTCCCACTTTATTCTACTACTAGAGGCCCAGTGCACAAAATTCTTGCATGGGGGGTGGATCCCTCAGCCCGACCTGCACCCTCTCCAATCTGGGAGCCCTCAGGGGAGCCCTCTCCAATCGGGGAGCTGTGACGACTTAGGCCCACTCCCCGTGGTTCTCTAATCTCTGCGGGCCCTGGCTGCTCTGCACCCTCTGCCCAAAGGCTCTCTGTGGCCCAGAGGCCGCTCCACGCACATGCACACTGCCCAGAGGTCCTCCACGGCTGGGGCAGGACACTTGCTTCGTCACCACAGCGATGAAGCAAGCATTCCACCAGGCCACTCATGCTGCCCGCTCTCAGCAGCCGCACCCCTCCCCCTGCCCCCCGCCCCCCAGGACTGGGGGACTCCAGCAGGGCTGAGGGGACTGGGCGCAGCCATCTTGTGGCTATGGGCACCACCATCTTTGTGACAGAGTGATAGTTAATTTGCTTATTACCCTTTTATTAGATAGGATTTCAAGATATTTTTGTAATCTAGGGCTGTGCCTTTTCCTATAAATTTCAGGAGATAGTGTTTTGTTTCTATGATGTAAATTATGTTAAAAACATAAAATAAAATATATAAAATGAATTTTGGAATAAGCATGTCTCTTTTTACAAAATACCTTGCTGGAAATTTGATAGGAATTGCACTAGGCCTCTAACTTAATCTTTACTGTATTCAATTGAAAAGCCCACTTTTGCTTTAAAACTTAGTGGTAAACATACATATGTTTGAGCAACCTTATACAAGTGGTGTGCTGGCACATAATGGAAGCTTAGTAAATGTTTGTGGCCAGGACGGAGGATGGGAAGGCCAAGCAAATTCTTGAAGTGTGTGTGGGTCATTGGTTCCCAAGCCTGGCCAGGCTCATACCCTCGTCTTACCTTCATCAAAGTACAGATTTCTGGTTTTACCCAAGGCCTGCTGATTCAGAGTCCCCAGGGATGATGCCATGAATCTGATTGTTTTTCTTTCTTTTTTATTAATTTTTGTAATTGAGGTAACATTGGTCAGTAACATTATATAGATTTTAGATATACAAAATTATAATTCAATATCTGTACATTCTATTGTGTGCTCACCATCAAAAGTCCAGTTTCCATCTGTTTCCATATTTGAACCCCTTTTACCCATTGTTTTTAAAACTGGCAAGAGTTGATTCTCAGGTGAGCAGAGTTTGAGAATGTACAATGGAGAAGCCAGACACAGCAGCAGTTTTCAGGCGATGAGATGAGTCCCTCAAAACTGCACTGTTCTGACATTTGCCCTGAAACAAAGTGAGTGGCAACTGCAATCAAGTTTGCACAAGACAAATGAACAAGTTCTTTATGAGCTAGGTCTCAAATTAGTGAAAAGGCCTGGGGAAAGGGGAGGCTAGGTCCATTTTGAACCTGTACCCACCCATTTTCTTTTCCAAATAGGTACTGAGCAGCCCGAGTTCAGCAGAGGGCAAACAGTTCCAAGCAATGCTGTTCATTCACTGTTCTGCGGGCTTGATCAACTCCCTGACATGAGGCCGACAAACTCTGGAAGACAGCACCCTGCACTGAGGGAGTTACACTGGGAGCCTCTCACACCGGACTCTTCAGAGCCTGGAAACTTTTTCATAGACAGCAGAACAAGTCAATTGGAAGGAACTGAGAAGGAAAAGCTCACAGAGGAGAGAGCATAAGTTAGGTTTTAGAGCACAGCCATTTCAAACCTTTGTTCTGGTTTATTTGCTGCTTGCTTTATTTTTAATGTAAGTTTCATTACATAAGTAATACATATATAAAAGTAAAGGAATGTTTAACAAGATGAAGTACAGTCTCATAATTCCATTACCCAGGCACTAGGTGATTTTGATTTCGCTGCTGCACGTGCCTTCTATTCGCTGCACCTGTGTGAGTACATGCTTTCTGTAGCTGGCATTACTATTCCAAACACCTTTCTAAGTTGTCACTTTTTGTATTTATTTTATTGTTTTCTTGGCTGCATAAAATTCCTTTATGCTACTATACCCTGTCTCTTTGTTTTCCCATCACACTAATATTACTGCATTTTATTCTATCACCATTTCTACTCTTTTCATCATGTTGACATCATTGTCTTTAATATTAGCATATTCTAAGGCATTTTAGCCATTTTCAATCTGTTGTTTTTACCAAACGCACTGCAATAAACATCTTAAAATATACAGATTTTATTTCTGATTTCAAATTTCTTTGGGATAAATTTGCAGGAATGGCATTGTTAAGTCATTGGACATAAGCATATTTATGGCTTTTAATATTTCTGAGTCAGCTTCAAAATTTTGTCAAAATTGGATTTTACTTTTTTTAATTTTGTAAAATGGTTGAATGAAAATAAATACATTAACATTATTTGACTGGAATATGTGATTATCCACCATTTGTATTTCATTGTATACCTTGCCTATTGAAATCTTTTATTAATCTATATATATAAAAAGCCAGCAACCGAAATGCCATAATGACCAGAATGACTGGTCACTATCATGCCCACTGCGGCCAATGTACCAGCCTGATCGGGGATGGGGCTGGCCAGCCAATCCCCCCCACAAACCTTCCCCACTCCTCGGGCCCGCCCCACCCTTGATTGGCCCACCCCACCCCAATTGGCCCGCAGCCCCTCCCCCTGGTCAGCCCCACCCCAGATTGGCCCCTCCACCCCAAACAGAGACAGGGATGGATGGCCAACTGCCTGCAGCCCCTCCACCCAGCCGGCCCCACCCCCTATGGGTCCCCACCACCCTGATCAGTCCATGGCCCCTCCCCCAGGCAGCTGGCCCCCAATCGGCCCTCCTCACCCCATTCAGGGCCAGGGCTGGCTGGCCCACTGACTCCAGCCACTCCTCACAGCTGGCCCCACCCCCAATTGGCCACCACCAACCTGATTGGCCTGTGGCCCCTCCCTGGAGCCAGCTCCACCTCTGATCAGCCCAGCCCTGACCAGGCCCCGATCAGGGCAGGCCAACTGGCCAACCTCTTGCCATCTCCTCCTCCTGAAAGGCCTGGCCCCAATCTGCCTGATCGGGGCCAGGCCAGCCGGACCACCCCCCCGATGCACAAATTCGTGCACTGGACCTCTAGTCTATTATAAATTAGTAGAGGCCCAGTGCACAAAATTCATGAATGGGTGTGTCCCTCAGCCCAAACTGTGCCCTCTCAAAATCTGGGACCCCTCAGGTAGGGTCCTGAGGCCTGCCCAGCAATCAGGGCCTATCAGGGCTTTCCTTCCCCTGGTTCCCGGCAGCTGGCCCTGCCCCCGTCGTTGGCACTGCTTGCCATCTGTGTGAGCTACCCTCCCTCCCCCACCAGCCAGTCACCTACCTCTGTGGGTGACAGGCATGGGGTACAATCACTTGGCTGGCCTGGGCCTCCTTCTGTGGGGCGATCACTGGCCAGCCCTCACACCTGCCACAGCATCACTAGCTGGTGGCCTGGGCCTCCCTCTGTGGGGTGATTGATTGCGGGGCCCCCAGATCGATTGCCCTGTAGAGGAAGGCCCCGCCCACCCACCACAGCATCACTAGTCAGGTGGCCTGGGCCGTCCTCTGTAGCTGCCAGCCGGGTGGCCTGGGCCTCCCTCTTTGGGGCAATCGATTGCCCAGCAGAAGGAGGCCCTTCCCACCCGGCCAGGACTCAGTGATCAATTGCCGTGCAGAGGGTGGCCTGGGCCTCCATCTTTGGGGTGATTGATCACAGAGGCCCCCATCAATTGCCCCACAGAGGGAGGCCTGCAAGGGTGATCGTGGGGCGATGGCAGGCCCCCCACAACCAATTTTATTGCACCCGCCTTGGCTGGCCTGGCACCAGTGCGTGTCATAACATGGTCGGTCATCCAGAAGGTCGTCCAGATGGTTGTTCTGCTGTTTGGTCATTCGGTCGATTTGCAAATTATGCTTTTGTTATTATAGACTAGAGGCTCAGTGCACAAAATTTGTGCATGGGGGTGGGGAGTCCCTCAGCCCGGCCTGTATCCTCTTGCAATTCAGTACCCCTCGGGGGATGTCCAACTGCCAGTTTAGGCCCGATCCCACATGTAGCCATCCCTATACCAGCATTTGGACATCCCTCTCGCAATTCGGGACTGCTGGTCCCTAACTGCTTGCCTGCCTGCCTGCCTGCCTAATTGATTGCCTCTAACCACTCTGCCTGCCTGACTTATCACCCCTAACCACTTGCCTGCCTGCCTGATCACCCTTAACCACTTGCCTGCCTGATCACCCCTAACCACTCTGCCTGCCTGCCTCATTGCCCCTAATTGCTCACCTACTTGCCTGATCACCCCTAACCACCCACCTGCCTTATCACCCCTAACTACTCTGCCTGCCTGCTTGCCTGCCTGATCACCCCTAACTGACTCTGCCTGCCTGCCTGATCACCCCTAACTGCCTCTGCCTGCCTGCCTGATCACCCCTAACCACTCTACCTGCCTGCCTCATTGCCCCTAACTGCTCACCTGCTTGCCTGGATCACCCCTAACCACTCACCTGCCTTATCACCCCTAACTACTCTGCCTGCCTGCCTAATCAACCCTAATTGCTTGCCTGCTTGCCTGATTTCCCCTAACCACTCTGCCTGCCTTATCACCCCTAACTACTCTGCCTGCCTGCCTGATCGCCCCTAACTACTCTGCCTGCCTGCCTGATCACCCCTAACTACTCTGCCTGTCTGCCTGATTGCCCCTAACTACTCTGACTGCCTGCCTGATCACCCCTAACCACTCTGCCTGCCTGCCTCATTGCCCCTAACCACTTGTCTGCCTGCCTGATCACCCCTAACCACTCTACCTGCCTGCTTCATCACCCCTAACCCCTCTGCCTGCCTGCCTGTTCACCCCTAACTACTCTCCTGCCTGCCTGATCTCTCCTAACCACTCACCTGCTTGCCTCATTACCCCTAACCACTCTGCCTGCCTGCCTGCCTTATCACCCCTAACTGCCTCTGCCTTGGCCCCCGCCACCACGGCTTCATCCAGAAGGATGTCCAGAATGACGTCTGGATGGTTGTTCAGCTGTCTGGTCTAATTAGCATATTACACTTTTATTATTATAGATAGTGGGCTTTACAAACATTATAGAAATCAATCTTTATTCACAATAATGTAAATTATTTCCCAATCCATTGCTATTTTTTTCATTAATTTTGTCATTATTTTAATATCATCAACTTTGTAGTTCTTTTTTGTTATGCTTTTTATATATTACTGTATACTGTAAGCCAGAATTAAATTTACATATTACTGTAAGCCAGAATAAAAAGATATCAAAACCCATGACTCTGTAGATCTGATATGATGAAAGTCTGTTTTCTACCAGCTTTTTTCTGACGTGTTCCTGTGCATTTAATCTATCTGTACGGACTTTTAGCAGACGAAATGCCTTTGAGTCTAATCATGGGTCAGCCATCCTTGTTCTCTGTGAGGTGCCCTCCCTCGCCACAGAGACGCTGACTGCCGTGTGTCTCTATCATGTAGAGCTAAGTGTGCCCCCTGCTCGCTCTGGGGTTCACCAGATCTATTTCTTTTGAGCATCTGCTATTCCCACCTGGTTTAGATTTTGTCATGGCTGTATGTCCAACACCTGGTAATGCTGGATCCACCTCTCCATTCTTCCTTTTGCGTTTTATGTTCCCATCTTACATTTCCTTGATATAATCTTTAGAATCAGGTTGAGAATCAGGTTGTTGAATCCCAAAAGAAAACACTTCCAAAAGAATTTATACCCATAGGAAATTGCATAGAACACAGAAAGATGTCAAAACACATGACCCTCATGGCCTTTGAGCCAACACCTTGAGCCGATTCCTTTGCGGTAACTAGGGACATGTTGAAAACCACAAAAACTGCTTCCATTAATGGGGAACTAGATAGTGCAAACCAGAACACTGCATCTGCCCCAGAAAGTGGGCACCAGTGCCTCGCCTTGTCCCAAGGTTGGGCAAGCTTATCTCAATGTAGAAAGTTGGTTCTCAACATCCTTCACAGATGGAAGTCCCCACCCCCAGACATGAGTGCAAGGGTACACACACACACACACACACACACACACACACACACACACACACACACGACATACATCCCAGAACTGAAGAGAGGTCACAGACACTACCCAAATGAGTCTCGGAGGTGACAGGCATGATCTTTTCAACCTTAGTTCTTAAAAACTGGGCCAGACCCTCAATCACAGGTCATCTTCTCAGGCGCCTTCTTTTTCCTGGTGGCGGAGCTTGTGGGCACATTCTCTGGACCAAGGGCATCTGAGGGCTCTTCCATGTGACCACAGTCAAAAAGAACATCCACACAGAAACTTCAGGTTCTCCCTCGGGAGACTGTGCTCACCTAAACAATGCCTCGCTCTTACTGGGTGGCCTCTGCCTTTTGGCCAGCAGCCTTTTCTAAACAGAACATTTGCATTGACTCCTATCCCACTGGATAGCAGGACCTGTTTTAGCCTCATTAGAGAGAAATGTTCTGTAAGGGAAAAGCAGGACTCGTGACACGTGCTGGAAAGGCATCTATGTTATCTTAAGTTCACACCGAAAGACACATTCAAGGGAAGTGCAAGAATGTGCCAAAAGTAGGATCAGAGAGATGCAGTGTGGATCTGCCTCTCCTAGCTGCACGATCTTGGGATAATTAAATAAACATTTTAAATCCCATTTATAAAAGAGGAATGAGGATATCATTCAAAATTGATGTGAGGGTTAAATTAAATCATTGATAGAAACTCCCTCTGCACTATTCCTGTCTGAGAGGACCAAGGAAAACAATTCGTTATATGGGTTCAAAGGATGCACTGCTCCGTCCGTAAGCACAGCCCTCTGTGCCCTCCAGGACTTCTCCCCGCACTGGGATGACAGTGGAAATATTTACAACAGAGGTAGGTCCTCAGCCTTTTGGGTCATAGATCTCTGAGAAAATTTAAGGAATATATAGAGCCGCTTTTTCCCAAAGAACTACACAATCAACATTCCAGGTGCAGACGTCGATGGACACCTTGAAGCGCATCCGTGGGCTGCTGCGTGGAGCCCAGGCTAAGCCCGCGGGCCTTGAGCAGTCCCACCTGCACGCCCACCTTCCAGCTGCAGGAAAGGATGAGTGACGGTGACAAGACTCAGCCCAATTACATCCTAAGCCATTGTCCACAGCTGAGGGCTATTCAGTCCATCCCAGACCCTGACAGTCTTTCCATAAACCAGGACTTCTCCCCACCCCACTCCACACCTCACGTTAGGGCATAAGTCTGACTTCCAGTTCCTTTGTCTACATGGGGAAAATCCAACAGGATTGGATGTATTCATAAGGCTGCATCATCTCGCTGATGTTTCTTCCTCCTTTTTGATTTATAATAAAAATAGCTAACACCTTTTTAGCCCTTACTACATGCCAGGCAGTATGCCAAATGCCTGGCTCGGATTGTCCCCTGACTCTTACAATGAGAGCATGCGGTGGGATTTGTTATCCCCATTTGGCAATCGGTAGCTGAGTCTTGGATGGTTGAAGAGCCATTTTGCTGCAAGTCACCCGCTCGTGAGGGTGGAGCTAAGTTCAGAGCCTGAGCCGCTCGCCTCGAAGCCCCACTCTCACCTCTCTGTGCTCCACAGCCTCCCTCCAGGGCACAGAGAGCTCCTGGGCATTTCACATGCCCAGCACTCATGGTGCCTCCTGAGTCCTCAAAGCAGTGCTGGCTCTTCCCATAGCCCCAGCCCTGAGGAGCTCTCTCCACAAGACTGCCCTCCACAGGGCAGCTGCTCCCTGCTTGCTACACACTCTGTGAATCCATGTTTCATTCCCACAGTTGTCAGCTGCCCGACTTCCCCATAAATGGCATGTGTGGTCTTCAGAGCTTCCATGTCATCCCCTCTGTTCACTTGTTTTCTATTTCAGGGAAGAACAGACCCTCCTGTCATGTTTGAATTTCCAATACCCACCCACGTGATCAGCTTGCCTGCCACCGTCCTCTAAGCATCCAGTGCCATCGTTTGTGCTGAGAGTGTGCTGGGCCCTGAGGATGAGCATGAACGGGTGTGTTTCAATTACAGCCCAAATCCGGGAGCCAGTGCCCCAGCACGTCTCAGTGCACCCTGAGAGTGAGCTCATGTGGAAGTTTCTTGAACACTCAGCATTCTTTTAAGACTAGAACTACGCCGAAACCGGTTTGGCTCAGTGGATAGAGTGTCGGCCTGCGGACTGAAAGGTCCCAGGTTCGATTCTGGTCAAGGGCATGTACCTTGGTTGCAGGCACATCCCCAGTGGGGAGTGTGCAGGAGGCAGCTGGTCGATGTTTCTCTCTCATCGATGTTTCTAACTCTCTATCTCTCTCCTTTCCTCTCTGTAAAAACTCAATAAAATATATTTTTAAAAAATAAAAAATAAATAAATTTAAAAAAAAAAGACTAGAACTACATATGTGGAGGCACTTTAACAGCTGGAAGGTGCTTTAGCAGCCTGTCAAGATGTCAACCCACTCTACTCCCAGTCTCACATTGTTCTTCCTCCTCCTGTGACCTCAACAGCACGATCGGACCCCAGCCTGGCGACCCAGTCCCAGCTTCTAGTGGCTTTCTTGATCAAGAAGGAGCTTGCTGTGCGGAGCCATGGTGGCTCAACAAGAAGGGCCACATTGCCAGCAGTCCCTCTCCCTCACCCTACATAGGCCATGAGAAAATGTACTAATCTTAACCTAACAAGCCTTTGTTTAAACTTCTCTGGGTTGCAACCTTATACCTTTAAATTAACCCTAGACTTCTAAAATTTTAACCTAATACAGCAAAATCATACCTCAGGGAAAAGCAATTAAAAGTTCTCTACTTTCTTCCCCCTAAAGTGGGGTTTGCCCTATCTTTAAACAAACAACAGAAAGAGATAACAAATACTCTCATGTGTACAGCCAGACAGCACAAAGTAGCTTTCACTTCACACAGACTCACACTTACATTCATACACCAGAAAGTCCGAGTTTTTGACTTCTACCAAATGTTTACTCAGAGTTTAAGCAATCCAACCAATTCCTGACTAATTGCCTAAGGGAACTCTATGGCTTCCCGGGAGGTGATCAAGCTCCCCTTCCACTCACTTGGAGTGGGCCTGATTGATAGGGGGTCGACTGAGGCAACTGACCCTAACCCATTTGGACAAAGACAAAGACAACAAAGAACAAAGACAACAAACACCAGACAACAAACACCAGACAGACAAACCCGGTGCAGCCTAAAGCTGCACAAACCAGGGACCCGGCCACCGTCGTGGCCGCAGGTCTGGACCAGGAGTACTGCTGCATCCAGCCCTCCGTATAGGTCCTTCTGTGGGATGTCCCAATTCCAGATTAACAACCGGTCTTCCTTACCTCTCCCGAGAGTCCAGGTGGCTCAGTTTCCGAATTGAAAGTTTTGGGTGGAGTCTCCTCCACCTCCCTGGGATCCAGAACGGAGACTGGAAGCCTCCTTGGTAGTCGTTCCCCACAGGGATGTGGGGTATCTCTCTGCGTGCCCGGCGATAAATGGGGGAGAACCTCCTGCCTTCAATAGGGGGTCCCTCTCACCCCTGCTGGGGATCTCGATGGGGGCCTCCAAATTTTATGAGTTCACACAGCGAGATAGACCACCGACTCAGAATTTAAATTTAGGAGCCTTTATTAAGCTGGCCAGCGACTACAGTTATAGCACCCTGCCAAAGCAGAGGCTGAACTGCAGTGATGACTACAAGAGCTACATTTTATTATTAAATTCTGTGGAGGCCCAGAGAAAAATGTATCTTTCAAATTCTGGGCCCCCCATATGGAGGAAACTCTATTTATACTTTTTCCAGTCCTTTGTCTCCCAAATTTGGAAGGAGACTTCCGGGCCTTCTGAGAAAGAAGGCCTGCATGCTGGGAAGGGGCCATGAGACCATATCTCAAGGCCTGGCCTGATGTCAGTACCTTCCTATCTATGTGTTTTAGGAACAGACAGCACAGCATGACCCGTCTGGCCGAAGCGCCAGGTATGCAGCCCAGCACAACATTACATGAGACCAAGACTTGCTTTCTGAAAATTCCAATACCGAACCCAGAGGCAGGCAGGAGCTGAGGAAGCAGGAGCCAGTACTTCACAGGCAGCGCACCAGCGAGCGCGAGGCGGCAGGGTGGCGCTGAATCGTCCTGCACGGAGTAGGAGCCTGGGGGGCACTGGGGCTCTGTTACTTAGTCACTGTAAGATGCTGGGAACGTCCCAGGGTGTCCTCTGTAAAATGTGAACAACAATAACCTTTTCCTTTGGGGTGGTTGTCGTGGACACGGACCATGGTAGGTGCTCAGTGAAAACGCCTGCGTGGCGACATGTGACCAGAGGGGCGGTGGTGGGAGCACGGTGCTGCCCACAGGCCATCAGGCAGCCAGAGTGGCTGAAACAGTGATTCACATGGGAGAACTCGGTCCAGCCTCATCTGCCCAAAGTGATACCCACCTGAGGGCGCCATCACCTGGGTCTGTGAGCTCCTCTCCGTCCTCCCATTCACTCTCACTATCAGGGGACTCTTCCAGGGGCAAGGACTCTGAGAGCACCCCAAGAACAGAACTGCGGCAAGGGAAGCTCCCTGAATCCGCCTCCAAACATTCCCCACAGGCAGCCAGTCTCCGGACGCACAGCTGATGGGAAAATTCACTTCTTCCGCCTCTCCCCATCTTCCCTTGCTTTTTAGGATTCTCATCATGGCAAATCACAGGAAAGCCAGCCAGGGTTCAAACAGTCCTTGCCAGAAGCTGCTCTGGGGCCATGAGGTAAACTGAGTAAGGCATGACCCCTGGAGGAGCCCCCAATTTAATGGGAATAGTGAGCAGGAAATGTCACAATGCAGGTAATGAGTGCTATGGTAGAGGCAGCACAAAGCATTATGGGTGCAGGGGAAGCCCCTGACCAAGCTCAGGAGACCATGGGGAATTGCTAAAGGGCAAAGCATTGAAAGTAGAGCTATGACCCAGTTCCAGGAGTAACTCTTCACATGGGAGTCAGTCAGACCTCGGTCAAGCTTAACTCCTCTGGACCCTCAGTTTTCTCATCTGAAAAATGGGAAGATCAAGCAACGTATAGGATGTTGGGATGCTTACGTTAAATAATTCTGATACAGCCCTCCATGGTTCCTGTTACAAAACAAGGTCTTGGAAAGTAGGAGATGCTGTTACTACACTGACTGCAAGTATTACTTCAACAGAGGAATTCGGTGGAAAAGGAGAAAGCAGGGGGTTGGGTGCAACTCGAGCAGGTGACCTGCAAAGCACTTTGTGCGAATATCAGGTCCTTGCCTGAGCATGAAGGGGTGGCCGTTGGGGGGCAGCCACTACAAGAACATTTCCTCCTTGTGTGACACAGGAGGCAGATGAATGCTGGGACAGTGTCTGGCAGCAGACACAGACGCACAGTGAAAGAGCAGCTCCTAGAGGCTGCCCGAGGCAGCCCGCTTGCTGTTCATTGCAAAGAGCAGCCCCTGCAGAGCATTTTGCACAGGCAGAGAAGGTGCTCAGAAAGTGTCTGTCGAAGGTCTGGTGAGGAATGACGAGTAGGAGAATCTAAAACAATGCACCCAGATCTAGTTTTTCACTAAAAACGCTCTTCTTTGTTCATCAGCCTCCTTCCCCACCCCCAAACCAATGGGCTGGCTTTATTACATTATGGGGTGTGAGGTCTCTTCCCCTTAAAATCGGCTCTGGCACCTCCCGACAGCTACAAGCCCCCGACTGCCACGGGGCCGTCTTCCTCCCCAGCAGAGTTGAGTGTCTGCTCCAACCTCAGTTTTGTGGTCAAGAGAGCTTACTTCTGCTCGTGAGAGCCGCAGGGTGCGTGTAAATGTGCACTTCGTGTAGATATACACTCATTCCTGTGTATATAAGGAGACTATGCAACAGACTAAAGAGGAACATTCATTTAAAAGGAAACTATTTAAAAATCACTCCGCACTTCAAGGGAAAATCGGTTTTAAACCTTAAGATACTTGGCTGGATTGTATAGAATATGTGGTTTCTTAATTGTATAGAAATTGTGCTGAAAACCATGGAGGTTTGTTAAAGAATGGGAAAGCAAGCCTGTTGCCCAGCATCCCCCCCCCCCGCCCCCCAGCAGCAGTGCTCTGAGGACATGTCCATCAGCAACAACAGTGAGGGACTGTCCACTGCCGCCACCACACTGCGCCCACCTTTCTAACAAACCGCTTGCTCTCCTGCTTTGATTTCGGGCTCAGCTATGGGCCCGGCCTGAAGAGAGCCTAGAAGGCAAGGGCAAGAGGCCCAAGTGTCCAGTGACGGCTTGCTGGCCATCACCCCATACAAGTCAGGGAGCGGCTGCCTTTCCTCCTGCCCTTCCTCACACCCCCAGGCTGCCCTGGAGCTGTGGCCTGGAGTTTGATTATGGGTGTGGGGAACGGTGAGCAAGGGGCCTGTGAGAGCCCCAAGGCACAGCCCATTTCATGGAAGGGCAAGACTGGAGACTTGGGGAGTGAATAAGGATGGTGGTATCGCTGGCCAGATGTCTGGGCAGGTGACCAGCGGGTGAAGAGGCAGAGTCCTTCATCAGGGCTCGCAGCCAGCTCAGGGTGCCCGGGATAATGCAGCAGGACTCCCACCTGGAGCCTGAGGGGCCCAAGGTCCCAGAACTCTCTGCTGACCTCCAGGTACAGTCAATAACCTAGTCCTAGTTACTCCCGCCCTCCCCACCCCGCCCCGCCCCAGCTGTCTGACTAAAGAAGCCTTTTATAGACACATCCTAGAGGAGGACCGGGAGACCCCGGGTGAGCTCCTGGCCCCGCCATCCTCCCCACACGAGCTGGCAGGGCCCTGGAACCCAAATGCAGCCCCTCCTCGGAGCTGCTTCCAAGGAGGCGCCCCACCAGGCTCCGAGCCAGTGCAGTCGCTTGAGGCCTTTGCTTGTAGAGGGTGTGTGCTCCCTGGACAGGCTCCTGAGACACTCGCTCACTGAAGTCACGGCCCCTTCCAGGAAGACAATTCAGATGAGCAGAGGGCATCTCTAGGCTGCAATACCACGGTTTTGTAATCGCCCTAATCGCTGTGATTAAACTCACAGCCAAGCTCAGGTCCTGGTCTTTCTATGAGGCTGAGCCTTCTCCAGTTCTCCAGGGACAGGCCCGCCGACGTCCTGTCAGCCCTGGTTAGTGCGGGGAGCTCAGGGCCAACACCCGCGAGTCCGGGATTTGCATGGTCTCTAGGACGGCTAGTGGAAAAGGCAGTGGACTGCTGGGCTTGAAGCTCAAATGATGATCATGAGCTGGAGATCGGGATTTGGGAGTTGTCACAGTGTGTATCAGGGCGAGCGGGTGGTAGGGGCGGTCCCCTGGGAGCCTATATGGGAAAGAACCTGCTGAAGGCAACGCCAGGCCCAGCCTACTGAGGGCTCTGCTCTGCTGTTAGAACACCTGTCCCTAGCCCGGCACCTGTCGCACTGGCTCCCCTCAGCTCACAGGGTCCCCTGAGCCCTCCCGTCTGACCAACAGCCCTCACCTGGCAGCCTCATTTGAGGCTCAGCCAGCTGCTCTGATGATGCACCTGGCAGGTCAGCTCCAGTGTTAGACCCTTCGCCTCCTTATTACTCCAGAGACAGAGTGCTCCCTCCCAGAGGCCAGGCCGTCACTCCGTTTATTTCAAGGCCTCGGCCTCACTTTACATTCTTTTTAAAAATTATGTTTTGATTGTTTTACAGAGAAGGGAGAGAGATAGAGTCAGAAACATCAATGAGAGAGAAACATCGATCAGCTGCCTCCTGCACACCCCCCACTGGGTATGTGCCCGCAACCAAGGCACATGCCCTTGACCGGAATCGAACCCGGGACCCTTCAGTCTGCAGGCCCACACTCGATCCACTGAGCCAAACCGGTTAGGGCACTCACTTTACATTCTTAAGTGACTCTGAAGCCTTCCATCACCTCTTCCACTAAGTGATGGCTGTTGAAGCTGCATGTTTCAATTGCATGAACTTAAACATATGTGCTGGGGGGTTGAAGGAAGAGAGAGAGGGAGAGAGAGAGAGAGAGAGAACTAAACATTCTGCAGTGACAACTTCCGACTCAATGAGAGTCAGCCCTGAAGGGAGCATGGGTGGAAAGTGCACCTCCCGCACCTTCACCTTCTCCCGACAAGCCAGCACTCGCAGATCGCATTCTGCAGAGCCCAGAGCACCAAGTCACCACACTCATCTGAGGCTCAACCAGAGAAAACCTGACCTGCTCCGACACCATGGGGAACGTCGCCTCTTCCACAGTGATGCGCAGGGGTAACATGGCTTGGTGTGATTTCCACCGTGTTCCTAACTTTGGGAACATGATGATAAAGTGGGTCACCTCAAGAAGGAGCGAATCCTGCACCCCGGGCGCTATTTAAGCAAAAGCAAGTCCCCTCCTTCAGGGACGTCCAGGGCAGATTCCAGCAAGGGCTAGGAGTTGGACTCAATCATTTTTATACTGAAAACCCTGAGCTTCTGTGAGTCAATGAATGAGACAGTGACCACCTATACTAATAATTAGAAAAAAAAAGTAGTAATATTAACTGATAACCATGTTAGATGAAAGGCACATGGCCAGTCAAACTCCAGCCTTGCACCTAAACCCAGAGTCTCTTTTTAATCCAGCTCTCAGGGTCTCATCACCCCGAACCAGCTGGCGGTAACACAGTTAAAACCCAAGAGAGGCCGAAACCGGTTTGGCTCAGTGGATAGAGCATCGGCCTGCGGACTGAAGGGTCACAGGTTCGATTCCGGTCAAGGGCATGTACCTGGGTTGCGGGCACATCCCCGGTGGGGGATGTGCAGGAGGCGGCTGGTCGATGTTTCTCTCTCATCGATGTTTCTGACTCTCTATCTCTCTCCCTTCCTCTCTGTGAAAAATCAATAAAATATATAAAAAAAAAGATGAGAAATCTTTAAAAAATAAATAAATAAATAAATAAAAATTAAAATAAAACCCAAGAGAGACCCCACGTATAGGGAAATACAGTTCCTTGTATGTTTCCTATAAGATCATATCAATGGTTCTCCTTAGATTAATCTCTGTACATTATTTCTTTGATCATTTAGGCAAATATTCCAGTTACAGCCTAGAATACACTTGTGTTTGTATATTTTCAGACAACGAAAAGAATACCACTGATGAATGTGCTTACCCACTTCTGCTTTTCAGACTCATTAGTTTTTTTGTTCCCAAAGTCTGGCACAGAATTCTTTTAAAAATGTGTCTGAATACTTTCAGGGAACATATGCCTGGCTCCCGTTGGTCACAAATCTCACCTGCCTAACGCAGGATGTCAGCTACCTCCTACTTCAGGTCACCTACCAGTCCCTACAGATCTGCCCCTGTCAGTCTTCTAATATGATCAGTAAAATCAAGCCATGTAATCTCAGTGGGTTTGCATGGTTCCAACAAAAACCATCCTTCCTCATTACTGTCTGTCTGTACACATGCTTCTCTCACACGCCTAGGCACAGTACTCCACCCTTTCTCAGTATTTGTACTGTCTCTCTGCCCATAAGAGGTCTCCATGGACCTCGGGTATCTGTAATAAATACTGTCAAACTGAATGCAATAGTATGTTATCCATCAAGCCAGGACCAGGACTGAAACCTGGAAATACCTAGGAGTGGATGGGCCCCAAAATAAAACTAAGTTTAAAAGGGCTATTAAAATGAATGTTTCAGTCCAGATTGAAAATGTAGGTCTGTTTTCTTAAGAAACGTTGATTGTGAAGCATCGTATTAGCATAGGAATGATGATGCACATGGGGGGGAATTCCTACGGGCGGATTCTTTACCGCAGCGCTTCCAGAGGCCACAGAGAGGCAGGACAGAGCCGTGAGCTGCAAAGAGCCCCAGGCCTGCCATCTCTAGCCCCCAGGGTACCACTGGGTGAGGCTGGCTTTCCCGAAAGCTCCCATGCTGTGGTTACAGTGCCTCCAGATCTTCTGCTTCTCTGGATTTTTCCTCCCCTCCAAATGCCGAGGGCGTGCTGGGCCTAGTTGAGCAGTTATTGACTGCTCTGTTGGAATTTCTAGCAATGAAGGGCATACAGCTTACTAATTATCTGCAAAGGTGGTGAGTCTCTGTTCTCTAAATTGCTTCTCATCTTCCAGCCACCTTGAATCTCTGCTCTTCGAGTGAGTACCTGTATGCACTATTTCTGTACCTTCTCCCTTGCATCCCCACTAACCAGGTTTCTGTTCCCATTATTCAGTTCCCACCTGAAATTACTCTAATCAGGGTCTCTCTTGAACTACCTCTTTCTAAAGCTAAAGGACAACTCTCTGTCCTCATCTCATTCTACTGCTCATCATAATTGGCCCCTCACTCATTTACTCTAGTTAAATGTCAAGTTGACCCTGAACTCTATCCTTACCTGGCTTTCCTACCACCTTCCAGGCCACCTCCTCTCAGTCCCATTTGCTGTCTCATTTCTTTGAACCAGACCTCTCACTGATGGAGTGGCCCATAGCCTACTTTTCAGCCCTTTTCTTGACTTTTTCTATATCTTTTCGAAGGTGGTATCATCCATGTCATGGCTTTAAGTGGTATTGTTTGGTATTGTTCCCAAATCTACTTTTTCTAGCCCTGACCTCATGCCAATTCTCCACAAATAACTGCCTAATAGACATGTCCACTTGGCTGTTCCATAGACCTTTCCCTTTAGTGCTTTCAACAACTATTGCTGCTTCTCATGTAAACTGCTCCATCTGAGCACCCCTGTCTTGGAAAGTGTGCACCATTCATCCAGTTTCTCAAGCCAAACTTTGTTTTCTTTCCTCATACCGAGATCTAATGGGAAAGTAATCCTATGGGCTCTACCTCCCAAACCTTTTCCAAACCTCACTACTTCTTACCAACTATTCGGCTTCAACCTGAGTCCAAGCCACAGTAATATCTTCCCTGAATGACTGCTGGCTTACCTCCTGCAGTCCATTCCCACCAGCAACCTGAGGGGGTCTTCCTAGAGCACAGACCTGTCGAGGCTAGGCTCCTGCTGAACCCTCATCCTCGCACCACCCCCTCCAGTAGCGTCCATTGCAGACAGTGTGGACTCAGCACATTTCCAAAACCTACAATTGGCCCAACGGCCTCTACATGTCTCCTTCCGTTCTCTCCTTCATTATCTCCAGTCCAGACACCAACTGTTACCTTTTGTCCCTCAAACATCCAGGTCATTCCTGTCCCAGAGCCTTTGCACTTGATATTCTTTCTGCCTGGAATAACCTTACTCAAAATGTTTTACAGCTGCCTCTTTTCATAATTACTTTATTCTAGCTATGAATTCAATGTTCCCTTTCTTGATCTTCAACCTGACCTCTGGAGTCACACAAATGAATTAAAATTCCTCTGCACGTGGCCCCAGGCAGGAGAAAGAAAGCATGCCCCACCATACCTTACCCCAAGCCATCCCTCCACACTCTACTGGGTTCTCCTGGGGGGGGGGGGGGGAACTATTCTCAAGGACAGAAAGACAACTTTTCCCCTGGCACTTCCTAGGTATCTCAACAAAACCCCACGGTACAAACCCCCTCGGCCTGACCTTTGTGTGTGCAAAACTTGATCCTCTCTCACCCTGTTCAGATGTATAATACAATTGCTTTCTGCTAAGCTTTTTTCTAAATTGGCAACTTTCTTATTTCCTTTCCATAGCTCTTTTCCCACCAAAGTCAGTATCAAACAACCTGTTGGAGTCTGAACATCAAGAGGATCTCAGAACCAAGATGGCGGCGATATAGGCAGACGTGTCCCAGGTCGTGTCCCGGAGCAAATGGAACGAGCAGCTGAAGCTAGTAACACTCACACCGAATTGGCGAAATTGCTCAGCTGGTGAGAGGGTTTACAGCCGGGAAGAGCAGAACTCCCCTGGTAAGGTAAAAAAAAACCAGGGATTTGGGCAGGAAAGTTTGCCAGACCTCTGAGCCCAGAGAGTCGGAGGGAGACCGCGTGGCAGACAGCCGCGTCCCGTGTGACAGGCACAGCCCCTGACGGGGGAAAGGAGAACCGCGGGATTCCTGGTGCTGCCAGGGAAATTGAGAGCTGGGTTCTGTGATCACGGAGGACTGAGCCTAAAGGGGGCAGCCTGAAGAGCTGACCTGACCATGCAGTCCCGGTAAGAGAAGAAGCTTACAGAAACCAAGCCTTCCCCGTTTCCGCGGCCGGCATTTGTTTGTTTGTTTTCACTGAATCCTGTTCATGGGACATTTTGGATACAGACACTCACCTGTGCTGAAGAGAGGGAGAGTGTGCTGGGGAGTGGAATCTGGGGAGAGACTGGGGAAAGAGGGGGAGCCGGGAGAGGTGGTAGTGAATTGAGTGCTGAGACACCCCAGAGCCCGGGACTGGGGCAGCCACCCGCTCCTGAGAGGGAGTCTCCTCCCCCCAGCCCCCAGGCAAGGAGCACAGCCACACCCAGATTCCACCCTGTAGGAGATCAAGGATTAAGATAACCTGATCAGTCCCTGGGAGTTAACAGGGTCTGGCCTATAGGGGGATTTTCAATCCCAGCAACAACATAGCGCCGGTAACTAACTATTACGCAGTCAGCTCTGGGCAGTGAACTTCCACTGGACAGAGAGGCCCTATAGCCTCAGAGGCCAACCCCAGAACACTGCCACCCAGAGGCTGACCCACAAACTGACTCTTTGCTAAACACAAAATAAGGCAGTCTGGGAAATAAATGCGGCATGCTTTAAAATAAGGACTGTGGTTTACAACACAGAGGAACAGTATATCGCAGGGAAACTCAACACTCTCCTGAATACCTGGAAGGTCTAAGGCGAGCCACACTGAAGAATAGAAGAAACGAAGGACCTTCACTACTGCAATTTTTTTTTCTTTTTTCACTTTTTAACTAAGAAACCAATTTTTTTTTCATTCTTTTTTTTTCTGTTCTCTTTTTTTTTTTCTTTCTTTTCTTCTTTTTCCATCACCTGATTTTACCCTTTTAATTACTACCTTCTTATTTTTAACCAGTATTATTACTGCTACCATTTTACCATTTTTTAAAGTGCCATTTTATTTTTTCTTTATTTTATTTTGGGATTAGTGTTCACCATTCTATTTTCATCGTTATATTATTGGTTGTTTCTAGTTTGCATTCACTTCATTCTCTCTTTTCGCTCTTTTTTTTTTCTTTTCTTTTCTCGCTTTTATTTTCCCCCTTCCTTTTTCCCAATTTCATTTTTGCACTCCCTTTTTTTGGTCCCTACTTTTCTTTTCCTTTTTCTCTTTTATCTTTTTCTCTTCCTTCTTCCTTATCCCCTAATTCTCTTAATTCAGGTGGTCACCTTTAATTGGGGTTATTAATATCGTGAATATATTTGTGTATAGTGCCTGGTACGTGGTGCCTTGTTGTGTTGTATTTTGTGCCTTTAAATCAACGCAGCAGATCCAAGCAACAGCAACCTCCTGAGCACCTCATCCTCTGCTGAGGAACAGCAGCTGTACGTGAAACCTCGCCCCACCAGCCGGAAGAGCCACCACAGCTGTGAACAGCACCCACCAGAGGAGCTGCTGCCAACTGAAGAGCAGCTGCTACCACAACCGCCCAAAGAGCAACCACAGACCAAGGAGTCACTGCCACCAAGGGAGCAACCACTGAACAACTCAACGTCTAGATATGTCAGTGAGATCAAACATGGGTAGACAAAGAAACCCCCAAAGGAAAGAGAAGGAGGACTCTCCAGAAAAGCAGCTAAGTAATACAGAGGCATGCAACATGACAGATAAAGAATTCAGAATAAGGATCCTAGAGTGCATAAACCGGATGGAGGAAAAAATCGACAACCTCTTCAAGAAGCAAGAAGAAACAGATGAAAAAATCGATAACATATGGAAGAAGCTAGAAGAAACAGATGAAAAAATCGATAACATATGGAAGAAGCTAGAAGAAACAGATGAAAAAATCAACAACCTAAGTAAGACCCAAGAAGAAATGAAGAGTGATATAGCTGCAATGAAAAACTCCATTGAAAGTATCAACAGTAGATTAGGAGAAGCGGAGGACCGAATAAGTGAATTAGAAGACAAGGAAGCAAAACACACCCAAAATGTACTGCAATTGGAGAAAAAAATTAAAAGACAGGAGGAGAGCCTAAGGGAGCTTTGGGACAACATGAAACGAAACAACATACGAATAATAGGAGTACCAGAACAACAGAAAGATGAACAAGGATTAGAAAACCTACTCGAAGAAATAATATCAGAAAACTTTCCTGAGGTGGGGAAGAAAAAAGTCACACAAGCCCAGAGAGTCCCAAACAAGGTGAACCCGAAAAGACCCACACCAAGACACATCATAATCACCATGGCAAATGTTCAGGACAAAGAGAGAATCTTACAGGCTGCAAGAGAGAGACGGAAAGTTACATACAAGGGATCTCCCATTAGATTGTCAAATGACTTCTCAACAGAAACACATCAGGCCAGAAAAGAATGGACTGAAATTTACAAAGTGATGCAAAGCAAAGGACTGAATCCAAGAATACTCTATCCAGCAAGGCTATCATTCAAACTTGAAGGGGAAATAAGAAGCTTCACAGACAAAAAAAGACTAAGGGAGTTTGTCACCACCAAGCCAGCAATGCAAGGAATGCTAAAGGGACTGGTATAAAAAGAAGAAATAAAAAGCTCAGAAAGAAAACAGCCACACACACACACAAAAAGAAATGGCTACAAACAAGTACCTTTCAATAATAACTTTAAACGTAAACGGACTAAATGCTCCAACCAAAAGACATCGAGTGGCTGAATGGATAAAAAAAAATGACCCATACATCTGCTGTCTACAAGAAACCCACCTCATTAGAAGGGACTCACACAGACTGAAAGTGAAAGGATGGAAAAATATCTTTCAGGCAAATGGAAAGGAAAAGAAAGCTGGGGTAGCAATACTTATATCGGACAAAATAGACCTCAAAGTGAAGGCCTTAACAAGAGATAAGGAAGGCCACTTCATAATACTAAAGGGATCAATACAACAAGAAGATATAACCCTGGTAAACATATATGCACCCAATGTAGGAGCACCCAAATTCATAAAAAAACTCCTGGAAAATATCAAAGGAGAGATCGACAACAATACAATCATAGTAGGGGACTTTAATACACCATTGACAGCACTGGATAAGTCCTACAGACAAACAATCAGCAAAGATACAGCAATCCTAAATGACTCACTAGATCAGATGGACTTAATAGACATCTTCAGAACACTTCACCCCAAAGCCAGAGAATATACGTTCTTCTCAGGTGCTCATGGGACATATTCAAAAATAGACCACATATTGGGTCACAAGCAAAGTATCCCCAAATTCAAGAAGATTGAAATCATAAAAAGCATCTTCGCAGACCACGACGGCATAATATTAGAAATAAACTACAATAAAAACAACCCAAAATACTCAAACACCTGGAAGCTGAATAGCATGCTATTAAATATTGATTGGGTTACCAATGAGATCAAAGAAGAAATTAAAAACATCCTGGAAACTAATGACAATGAAAACACAACAATCCAAAACCTATGGGACACATTGAAAGCAGTCCTGAGAGGGAAGTTTATAGCTCTACAGGCCTATCTCAAAAAACAAGAAAAAATGGTAGTAAATCATCTAACTCTACAACTCAAAGAATTAGAAAGAGAGCAACAAGAAAACCCCAGAGTGAGCAGAAGGAAGGAGATAATAAAGATTAGAGCAGAAATAAATGACATAGAGACCAAAAAAACAATACAGAAAATCAATGAAACCAAGAGCTGGTTCTTTGAAAGGATAAACAAGATTGATAAACCTCTAGCCAGACTCACCAAGAAGCAGAGAGAGAGGACCCAAATAAATAAAATCAGAAACGATAGAGGCGAAATAACAACAGACCCCACAGAAATACAAATGATTGTTAAAAAATACTATGGACAGCTTTACTCCAACAAACTAGACAACCTGGAGGAAATGGACAAATTCCTAGAAAAATACAACATTCCAAAACTCAATCAGGAAGAATCTAAAAATCTCAACAGGCCCATAACTATGGATGAAATTGAAGCAGTCATCAAAAAGCTTCCATCAAACAAAAGCCCAGGACCAGACGGCTTCACAGGGGAGTTTTACCAAACATTCAAGGAAGAACTAAAACCTATCCTCCTCAGACTACTACAAAAAATTCAAGAGGAAGGAACACTTCCAAGCTCATTCTATGAAGCCAGCATCACCCTAATACCAAAACCAGGTAAAGACAACACAATGAAAGAGAATTACAGGCCAATATCCCTCATGAACATAGATGCCAAAATCCTCAACAAAATCTTAGCAAATCGGATCCAGCAGTACATCAGAAAGATCATACACCATGACCAAGTAGGATTTATCCCAGGGATGCAAGGATGGTACAATATCCGCAAATCAATAAACGTGATACATCACATAAACAAATTGAAAGAAAAAAACCACATGGTCATATCAATTGATGCAGAAAAAGCATTTGACAAAATTCAACACCCATTTTTGATAAAAACTCTCAGCAAGGTGGGAGTAGAAGGATCATACCTCAACATAATAAAAGCCATATATGACAGGCCCACAGCCAACATCATACTCAACGGACAAAAACTAACACCATTTCCCCTAAGAACAGGAACAAGACAGGGATGCCCCCTCTCACCACTCCTGTTCAACATAGTACTGGAAGTGTTAGCCATTGCAATTCGGCAAGAAGAAGAAATAAAAGGCATCCAAATTGGAAAAGAGGAAGTAAAACTGTCCTTATTTGCAGACGACATGATATTATACATACAAAACCCTAGAGATTCCATCAAAAAGCTACTAGACTTAATACATGAATTTGGCAATGTAGCAGGATACAAAATTAACCCCAAGAAATCTGAGGCATTTCTATACACCAATAGTGAACTTTCAGAAAGAGAGATTATAAAAACAATCCCGTTTACCATTGCACCGAAAAAATTAAGCTACCTAGGAATAAACTTAACTAAAGAGGTAAAAGACCTCTACTCAGAAAACTACAGGACGTTGAAAAAAGACATAGAGGAAGACATAAACAGATGGAAGAACATACCGTGTTCATGGATTGGTAGAATCAACATCATCAAAATGTCCATACTACCCAAAGCAATCTATAAATTCAACGCACTTCCCATTAAAGTACCAACAGCATACTTCAGAGATCTAGAACGAACTTTCCAAAAATTCATCTGGAATAAAAAAAAGACCCCGAATAGCTGCAGCAATCCTGAAAAAGAACAAAGTAGGTGGGATCTCAATACCAGATATCAAGTTGTATTACAAAGCCACTGTTCTCAAAACTGCCTGGTACTGGCACAAGAATAGGCATATAGATCAATGGAATAGAATAGAGAGCCCAGAAATCGGCCCGAACCAATATGCTCAATTAATATTTGACAAAGGAGGCAAGAACATACAATGGAGCCAAGATAGTCTCTTCAATAAATGGTGTTGGGAAAATTGGACAGATATATGCAAGAAAATGAAACTAGACCACCAACTTACACCATACACAAAAATAAACTCAAAATGGATAAAGGACTTAAATGTACGACAGGATACCATAAAAATTCTAGAAGAATCCAAAGGCAAGAAAATCTCAGACATATGCCGAAGCAATTTCTTCACTGATACAGCTCCTAGGGCACTTGAAACTAAAGAAAAAATGAACAAATGGGACTACATCAAAATAAAAAGCTTCTGCACAGCAAAAGAAACCATCAACAAAACAACGAGAAAACCCACTGTGTGGGAAAACATATTTGCCAATGACATATCTGATAAGGGCCTAATCTCCAAAATTTATAGGGAACTCATACAACTTAACAAAAGAAAGATAAACAATCCAATCAAAAAATGGGCAAAGGACCTAAATAGACACCTTTCAAAAGAGGACATCCAGAAAGCCAAGAGACATATGAAAACATGCTCAAAGTCACTAATCATCCGAGAGATGCAAATCAAAACAGCAATGAGGTACCATCTCACACCTGTCAGACTGGCTATCATCAACAAATCAACAAACGACAAGTGCTGGAGAGGATGTGGAGAAAAAGGAACACTTGTGCACTGCTGGTGGGAATGCAGACTGGTGCAGCCACTATGGAAGACAGTATGGAGTTTCCTTAAAAAACTGAAAATGGAACTCCCATTTGACCCTGTGATCCCACTTCTAGGAATATATCCCAAGAAACCAGAAACACCAATCAGAAAGGATATATGCACCCCTATGTTCATAGCAGCACAATTCACCATAGCTAAGATCTGGAAACAGCCTAAGTGCCCATCAGTAGATGAATGGATTAGAAAACTGTGGTACATCTACACGATGGAATACTATGCTGCTGTAAAAAGGAAGGAACTCTTACCATTTGCAACGTCATGGATGGAACTGGAGAGCATTATGCTAAGTGAAATAAGCCAGTCAATAAAGGAAAAATACCACATGATCTCACTCATTCATGGACAATAGAGACCATTCTAAACTTTTGAACAATAATAGATACAGAGGCAGAGCTGCCTCAAACAGATTGTCGAGCTGCAGCGGGAAGGCCGGGGAGGGTTGGGGGGCAGTAGGTAGGGGGGTAAGAGATCAACTAAAGGACTTGTATGCATGCATATAAGCATAACCAATGGACATAAGACACTGGGTGATAGGGGAGGCTAGGGGACTGTCTAGGGCGGGGGGATAAAATGGATACATATGTAATACCCTTTGTAATACTTTAAGCAATAAAAAAAAATGGAATACATACAGAATACACATGTTAAAAAAGTATTGACCTATATATGTAAGACTTGTGTACTTTTCTGTATCTTATAACAATTTTAAAAGAAAAAATAAATGAATTTTGGATAAAAAAAAAAAAAAAAAAAAAAAAAAAAAAAAAAAAAAAAAAGAGGATCTGAGTCACCAAGTCCCATGTGCTGTCTTTAGTGACTGTCACCTTCAATGATGATAAGTGATCATTTTAATCCTCGTTTTGTATGAGGAATCATGGGCCCTAGAGAAGTTAGGCAATTGCCCAAGGCCCATGCAGCGAGCAAGTGCGGAGCAGGTGCGGGAGATTCCAGGGTGTCCACACAGACCATCCAGGACCAAGGTCCTCTCCACCAGCTGCTAGGAGTGCCGGCTGCTGATGGCGCTCAGCTAGCCCCTTCTGCCACTCAAGGGAGCTTCCTCAGCCAAAGTCAGAGGCAGGCCCCTCCCTTGGGGCAGCCATGCCCCAGAGCCCGTTGCTGCTCATGAAAGGCACGGGCTCTCTTGCCCCTCTTAAGGACAGCTCCGAGCGGCCCTCCCAGCTCCAGAGATCTCTGTGGGGTCAGCCAAGGCCCCTGTTGCAGCTGCACCACATTCCTTCCCCACCATTCTTCCCCCCCCACCCCCCCCCCCCCCCGGCCTCCCGCATCCTCCTGGGAGGAGCACATCTCCGCTGCGGAGTCTGTCCCAGGCACCCAACAAGCAGCACTGTGATGGTTAATGTTAAGTGCTAACTTGACCAAGCCACAGTACCCAGTATTTGGTCAAACACTAGTCTAGATGTTTCTGTGAAGGTATTTTTCAGGTGAGATTAATGTTTAAATCAGTAGACTGTGAGTAAAGCAGATTGCCCTCAGGCCTCATCAATCAGTTGTAGGTTTTAAGAGAAAAAGGCTGAGCTCTTCAAGAAAGAATGAACACTGCCCCCAGACTGCCCCCATGTCCTGCAGAATTAGACTAGCCAGCCCCGACAGTTCCTTCAAATTTCTCTTCACTCTTCTCTCCTCCCCTTCCCACCCCTTCCTCTCCCTTCCCTACTCTCTCCCTCCCTCCCTCCTTCCTCTATGCATATATGTGCACTTGCTATTGGCACACATATATACCTACACACATACACATCTTAATGGTTCTGTTTCTCTAGAGAACCTAATACAGGCATCAAGTAAAACTTCTGAATTTCCCTGATCCCAATGCCTTTCTTTTCCCTGGGCCACAGGTGGAAGTCATGCTTTAGGAGGGCTGATGCACATTCTGTTCCCCATTCCACTCCTCAGCATGGACACTCTGGTTTCGCATCTACTCCTCTTGTTTCCAGTTTCCCCGCAATCAGCCTGGGCTGCCGGGGAGCCTGGCTCTAGCGCGTTCATGGCCAAGATCTGCACAGGACCATGTGCAGGGAGATTCAAACGTCAGGAGAGGCAGAAGCAGGGAGGGGAGGGAAATGGCAGAGATAAGACCTCAGGAACTTGTTTCAACCAATGGAGGTTTGGGGGCCAGCTATGTTCCAGCCCCAGTGAGAAGGTGGCGTCGAACCCTACCCAAGGCAAAGCTGGGCTTCTCAAATGCACCAGCCAGGAAACGGGGTGCCTGAAGAGAGGCCTATGGAGAGGGCAGGGGCACCACATCTTGCCTGCCAGCCCTGGTCCATCTCAGGCAAGACTCCCAGAGGGGTCTGTAAAGCAGGAGTGTGACTTCTGAGAGGCCCCTCGCAGTAAATGGAGCACTGCCTACAGGAGGCAAACAGCTAGGTGCGGGGCTGGATGGCTGTGGTCTCCTCTGAGCTCTCCACCACCGCCCTGGCGCCGCTCCCCTTCCCACCTGGATAAGCTCCTGAGTTCCGAAAACTGGAGAAGGCCACTGGGGCTGATTTCCCAGAGTGGGCGGAGGCAAGGCAGAGCCTGAGCTCCCCCGAGGAAGTGCACCAATGATAATGCCTTCTCTTCAGGGACACAGTGGCTCAAGCAAGTGGCTGTTGCTGTCTCAACCTCCTTCCCTCCCAAGGCCTCCCTCTCAGCATCACCAGCCAACAGTCAGCTAGGCCCTTGGAACCTCTCACCTGTGCTATTGCCCCAGTTTCTAGAGGACAGTTCTGAGATCCGAAGCCGATGGATAGGCATCCCCACCCATACATACACTGTCCTGGGGACTCTCCTACCTCCCTACCTACCCTGGGCCCTCCTCACCCACCCCAGGCCCTCCTCTGGCTTTGTCAGCATGCCCTGTGCTCTGGGGGCATGTCTGTGAGGGCTGCAGGGTGGGAGGAGAGGGAAGCTGGGTAGTGCATGTGTGTGTGTGTGTGTGTGCACGCACGTGTGCGTGTGCCTGCCTCCCTCCCCATGGGGTAGTCACAGGAGACTGCGTCCCTCAGTTCGTGTCACAGCTCATTTCAGTGAGCTCACTCCATCCAGCTCTCTCAGCTTCTGGGGTATGGTAGTTGCTCCTTCCCATGTCCCTTTGGACTTGGGGGAGTGGATCACTGCACCCTGGTTCCTAGCCCCAGGGCTCCATTATTTCCCTTGCCCACACCTTTATTAAACTCTCCTCAAATGACTCAATTTTCTGCCAGGACCCTGACTGATATGTACAGTATTCCATAGAGATTTTGTGCTATAAGCATTGAAAAGCATCCACTATTCACTGTCTTTCATAAATTACACTAGAGGTCCAGTGTATGAATTCATGCACCAGTGGAGTCCCTCTGCCTGGCCTGTGGGATTGGGCCGAGAAACCAGCTCTCCAACATTCCCTAAGGAATACTGGATTGTGAGAAGGCCCAGGCCAGGCCAAGGGACCCCACCAGTGTATGATCAGGGCCGAGGAGGGACCATGGGAGGGTTCCAGGGAGTGTTCAGCCTATCTCACTCAGTCCCAATCAGCCGGACCCCAGCAGCAAGCTCACCTACCAGTTGGAGCATCTTCCCCCCTGGTGGTCAGTGTACATCATAGCAACTCGTTGACTGGTTGACTGTCTGCCCCCTGGTAGTCAGTGCACGTCATAGTGAGTGGTTGAGCATTCTTAGCATATCATTAGCATATTACACTTTGATTGGTTGAATGGCCAACCAGACACTTAGCATATTAGGCTTTCATTATATAGGATTTTTGATTATACAGGATAAACAATGCAACACTATGCAACAAAAGCTGTAAATTTAGTAGAAAAGCAGGGGAAGACAGAAAGGGACCCACTGGAGTCCCTTCAGCCCTCACACTCACCTCCCAGAATGTATTACACCTTTAGACAACACAAAAGTCAGGGTTTATCTTCCACTTTATTATGAGCCTAATTAAAGCAAGGCTGAGTCAAGGTCAGATATTTAAAAACTAAGATGAAAAATTAAATGTGAGAATATTCTACAGACTGCTCTCTTTAGGTGATCACAGTGCAGGCGCCAGGGCTGATTGACAAGAGCCGAGAGCATCCCTCACAGTGTGTGGGCCTGGGAGAGCATGGCCAACACCAGCAGGCACTCAGGCTGCAGCCTTCATGGCCTCCCACCTGGAAGAGGAGCCATCCGTGGGCTTTCCATTTGCAGCCAGGATAATGCCACCAGCTGCGAAGGCTGCTCTCCTCAGCTGGCTGCCCTGGGAAGAGCCGCTTATGCCTCACAAGATCATTATTGAGGTGGCTGCAGCTCTCTCTCCATCTGCACAAAACGGAATCCCACACCACCAGCAGTCTTCCTCAGTTTGAATTCAAACTTCACACCTGTATAGTAGGGTGTGAGGGAGATCAGCCCTTCAGCACATTACACATAAATTGACCAGCCTCAGAAGGCAAACTGTCAAGGAGATGGATTCCGTGTTTTACATAAAAAGATTTCATTTTGCTAATTTTTATGAGAGTCTCATACATGTTGTAGATCAGTATTGTCCAATGGAAATATACTGTGAGCTACAAATGCAAACCACATATGTAATGTCAAAGTTTTCAAATACCTACATGTTTAACAATGAAACAGGTAAACTTAATCATATGTTTTATTTATGAACTAGGGGCCCAGTGCATGAAATTCATGCACAGGGATGTTGTCCCTCAGCCTGGCCTGCACCCTCTCCAATCTGGGACCCTTTGAGGGATGTCTGACTGCCGGTTTAGGCCCAATCTCACGGGGATTGGACCTAAACCAGCAGTCAGACATCGTGAGATTGGGCCTAAACTGGCAGTCAGACATCCCTCTCACTAGGACTACTGGCTCCTAACAGCTCACCTGCCTGCCTGCCTGACTGTCCCTAACCGTTTCTGCCTGCCAGCCTGATCGCCTCCTAACCACTCCCCTGCTGGCCTGATTGATGCCTAACTGCGCCCCTGCTGCCCTGCTCGCCCCTAACTGCCCTGCTCTACCAACCAGGTTGCCCCCAACTGCCCTCCCTATGGTTTTATTGCCCCCAAATGTCCTGCCCTGCCAGCCTGGTAACCCCCAACTGCCCTCCCCTGCTGGCCTGATCTCACCCCCAGCTGCCCTCCCCTGCCTGCCTGATCTCACCCCCAACTCCCTCCCCTGTAGGCCTGATCTTGCCCCCAAATGCCCTCCCCTGCCAGCCTGATGGCCCCCAACTGCCCTCCCTGATGGCCTGATTGCCTCCAAATGTCCTGCCCTGCCAGCCTGGTAACCCCCAACTGCCCTCTGCTGCCAGCCTGGTCACCCCCAGCTGCCCTCCCCTGCAGGCCTGGTTGCCCCCAACTCCCTCCCCTGCAGGCCTGGTTGCCCCCAACTGCCCTCCCCTGCCGGCCATCTTGTGTTGGCCATCTTGTGACAATGTGAGGGTAGCCATCTTGTGATGACATCACAGTGGCCATTTTGTGACAACGTTGCACAATGCCACCTAGGCTTTTATTATATAGGCTATATATCTAAATAATTCTAAAAATATTACCATTTCACCTTATAATCAACACAAAATAATTATTAATGAGCTATTTTACACTCCTCTCATGAACCAAGTCCTCAGGAATTGCGAGTATGTGTTATCAATTTGGATTGGTCACATTTCAAGTACTTAATGGCCACATGTGATGAGTGGCTATCCTATCAGACAGATGATCAACAAAATCTGGCCGTAAAGACCTATTCAGGGACAGACACAGTATGCCCGCGGTCTTTACTAAAACTAGTATCACACACACTTCTCGGACTCCTTTAGAGCCTCAATCACTTTTTAATTTCCCTGAAACTAAATTTTGCATAATTAGACTATGGAGACAATTCCATGGAAATGTTTTAGCTGCTGTTTTGTTTAGCCATGTGGGCTGATCATAAGACAAAACAGCTGCCTCTGGGCACCCAAGAGGGACACAATCCAGGAGCCTGAGTGGTCCGGCAGCCACTGGGCCTCTCAGCGCCCCCTTATTTCTCTCTCCAGCTCAGCTGGCCGTCGGTCAGAGGAGGGACAGAGCACCTGTGAACTCTGACTTGGGGCAAGAATAAAAGCCCCAGAAGCTCTTAGGTTCAAGTGTGCAGAGACTAATTTCACCTTCGCCATCATCTGGCCCCTTCAGCTCATTGCGTGGCCAGTTTCCCAAGTCCTCACTGGAGTCTACGAGCAGCAATGAAAGAGGACAGACTTGTTTCAGGCACACGTGTGCCTCCACCAAGCCCGTCGCTCACTATGGCTACCTGCATTCAACCTGTCTTATACCTTCCAGAAAACCTTATAAAGGGATCAAAAATGGCCCTAGCCAGTTTGGCTCTGTGGATAGAGCATCGGCCTGTGGACTGAAGGGTCCAGGGTTCGATTCTGGTCAAGGGCACATGCCTGGGTTGCAGGCTCGATCCCCAGTGTTGGGTGTTCAGGAGGCAGCCAATCAATGATGCTCTCTCATCATTGATGTTTCTATCTCTCTCTTCCTCTCCCTTCCACTCTGAAGTCAATAAAAAATATTTTAAAAAAGGAAATTGTAAGCTCCAGATCATGATATCCCAGGAAATAAACCTTTTCCCAGCAGGAAACAAAATCACAGGGACGTGCAGAGGGGCAGACCGCCCGCAGATGTGCAGCCATGCCCACGCACACTGACTGTGGGTCTGCTTTTTAAAGGCTGCTGACAAAAGGCTGTTTCTGAGCTCCTTTCTCTCCAGCCTGCCTCATCGTTCCTCGGGCTCCTGCTGCAAAGGTCTTGGTTTGAGTGTGGAGCTTTGGACAGAAAATGCATGACCCTTTCCTTTCACTGTCACCCCCAAATGTTATACTCAAGCATCAGCTGATCAGGAAACCACTGAAGGTTTCGGGACAGAATTACACCTGACAACCACTTGAGGACGATGCATTATTCTTCCGGAAACAGGTTTTATTAGATAGCCTTCAGAAAGCTGCCACGTCACGGCCACCACTGCTCACTATCTTTGGGGAACCCAGAGGAAGCCTTCCCGCTTCCCCTTTCCAGGCGACAATTTGAAAGCAACCCAGGATGACATGACAATAGTAACACTCGATTCTCTCTCCTCTCACCATCTGTCACCAAGACACAGCTTGCAGGCCTGCCAGGCAAGGCTGTTGCCAAGGAAACAGCCGTGCATTCAACTCCCGTCCTGCTATTAACAGAAGGACACTGCTGTGCAGTCCTGGGCCTCTTCTCCCTAAGACCAGGCTTGCGATCTAGGGTAGGGAACAAACTCGGTTTATACTTCAGATGGCACCCGGGAGGCTCCCCCTTCACCCTGAAAATGCTTTTTAATTTTAATTTTCTGATACTTCCAGTAGCTGCTTCATTTGAATCTCAAATCAAAATCTGCAAGCCAGCCTATTTGATAGAATCCAAAGCCATATTTCCACTGCCTATTGGACAAATGCTCCTGAAAGCAATGTGTGTGCCTCTATTTCACGGTATTCAAGGTCATGTTCATCTTATTCTCTCACACACCCTCACTTCCTCCCCCTCATTTTGCCTAAAACATTTCTCCCCGTGCATTTGCTCCCCAGAACGTGGAGCCATCCCTCTAATGTCCCAGGGACCATGCTTGCAGTGGTCCCGCTCTCCCCTCTGCCCTCCAAATTCCCATCTTGAATGTTCTCCATCAGAAGCTTCCGCTCAGAGCTTATCCATTCCCTCTTCTGCCACCAAGCCCAGCTGGACTGTGGCTGGCTCCTTGGCTTGCTGGCCCCTATCTCCTCCTGTGGTCCACCCTCCTCATGGCTACCCAGGGATTGATCAAAGACACAAATTGAAAAGGCAACACTTGGTTAAGAATCTCCAATGCAGCCCTGGCTGGATAGCTCAGCTGGCTAGAGCATTGCCCTAATATGCCAAGGTTTCAGGTTTGATCCCCAGTCAGAGCACATACAAGAATCAACCAGTGAATGCAGAAATAAGTGGAACAACAAACCCATGTTTCCCTCTCTCCTTCCCTCTCTCTCTGCTTCTCTCTAAAATCTATTTTAAAACATAATGATAATGAGTCTCCAATGTTTTCTATCAGCTAAAGTCCCACCCCTAGCACAGTGTACCAAGCCCATGCCAACCTGACCCCCTTCCTTCCGGTTCAATTTCCATTCTCTTCCCCACACATTCTAACTCCTATTACCCAAAGCGTGGCCGAGGGCCAGTGGCTAGATAACAGCTGGATGCTTTTCAGAAATGCCACGCTTCACTGAGGGGCCTTGGCCTGACTAACACTCTTCCTCTGCAATATCATTGAGCACTAAGCCCACGATCCGAGTGACAGTTCCTACTGTCATCACCACCGCTAGGCTGGCCCAGTGCCTTCGTAATCCCGTTAATTAGCAAAGGTCTAAAGAACAGAGACCTAATAAATCATGATTCTGTTCCCAAGATATGTGAACTGAGGCTGCCAATAGAAGTAAATCGCCGTCAGCAGGAGATGGCTTTGGGAAAGGAAGCCACTTTTGCCAGAAGGGGCCCCGGAGTCCTTTCTGTCTCTGCTGGCTCCCCAGTTCCCAGGAGAGTGATGCTATCCCTGCAGTTTAGGACCCCTGGGCAAGCAAAGCCTGCCACCTTGGACAGAAGGTGGAACACAAAGTGGCAATACCCAGATGCCGCCTGGGCACTGCGCGGAATACAGAGCACCTAGTGGGTGAGTGCCTCCAGCTCTTGGTCTTGAATTCCTAGCTCATTGTAATGACAGGATTCTCAGGACAATGTGGCTTGTAACCACACAGCAGGATGGGAATGGTGTGAACTGGGCGGGGTGCAGCATGTGCACAGGCAGGTTAGGGAGAGGGCCTGGGAGCAGGTGGAATACTGGTCAGTGGGAGCTGGAGCAGAGGGCGAGAGGCAGCCAGAGCTAGGCAGTGGCCACACTCCATCAGCTCTGTCCAGCTGTGAGATGCCAGAGTCTAGGCAAATGGCAAGTAAGTTGTTCAAGGCTATTTATACACAGTAAGTGTTCTGCTTGGGACATCGGTCTACTTCCTCCTGGCCTTCACATCCACGTGGAAAAGTCGTGCTAAAGGAAGAAGCAAGAGAAGAAGAAGGAAGTTTTGTTTTGCTTCCTACCTGCCCCTCCCACCCAGGGGCAATTGCAGTGTCTAATGTTGTGCAGAAGCTCTGGAAGGAAGGGACTCTCCCAGGAATGAGTGAGGGTGCCCTTACCTGCCCAGAGCCCTTGAGGCACTGCACGGCCTGCTTGTGGGTGAAGCCACTCAGACTCTTTCTGTCTACCTGCAGGAGCCTGTCACCTGGGGGGAGAGAGATGCCATGCCCAGGGGTCCTGAGGCTGCGGGAAGGACTCTCTGGGAGTCCCTGCCCATGTGCAGCCATGCAGCCTCGAGAAGCAGGAAGCCACCCTGCGGGAGTGGAGCCGAGCCTGAGTACCAGCGCCGCTCTGAACACCCCGCAGGCCAGGAGCTCTGAACGCCCTGCAGACCAGGACAGAGAACTCCTTGGATGGACGAGTTAGCCATCTCTGTGCAACCTCATCCTTTCTCCTAGTTCCCTGGCAAACTGTTTTTTAAAGTTTTTAAAATCCCTTTTAAAATAATATTTATCTCCAGGATATATATATTTTTTTATTTCAAAAAGGTCAGGGAGACCTGGTTGATGCCAGAGACACTGGAATTCTGGGGGAGAAGAAGTAAGGTGCTAAGTTCCCTTTTCACTTCACTGTGGCCTTTGGAGAACAATGTGAATCCCCTTCCTTCAGGGAGTGGACACGAGGAAGGGCAGAGAGGAGGCACAGCAGAGGCCTCCCAGACGCTCAGGCGGGCCTCACCCAGCACTCTGTCCTTCACGGGGAGCACTGTTTGTTCCCATGAAGGCAAAACAGCAGCATGTTTATTTTATTTTTTATTTTTCCTTTATTGATTAAGATACTAAAAATGTGTCCTTATCCCCCCATTGCCCTCCATCCCCCCACTCCTGCCCTCACCCCTGGTGTTTGTATACATTGGTTATGCTTATATGCATGTATTCAAGTCCTTTGGTTGATCTCTCCCCCTTTTTAAATCTTACCTTTTTAACTCACTTTATGGTTCCCAATGTGACCCTATAGACATCTGGCTGTGATAGGAAGCTATCGGGTGGTGGGCCAGGCTAACTCATCCCTTTTCCAGGCAAGGGAGCCAGGACTGCTGAAGCCATCATTTGCTCGGAGCCTCAGTGGGAGCGGCAGCACTCCCAGCGCCCAGCACAGCTCCATGCCTCACTCTGCAGGACAAGCCCTTCCTTGGCAGCTGGTCCTCCAGGAAGGATGGATTTCACGTAGATCCCTCTATATAGCACGCGATGCTAATGCCACCCTGAAAGTACAATGAGAAACTCACCACTAAAGAGCCCCACCTGCCTGCCACTGTCTCCCATTATTCATCTCCATGTGACACCATCTTATATATTTGCTTGCTTGCCAATCCCATGTTATGTGTGAGCAGTAAGGTTAGGTGCTCATAAGATAGGAGCTGCCTGGGGGAGCTGAGCCATACCCAGCCCCAGCAGCGGCCCATGGCAGGTGCTGGAAAATTGGAGTCTGGTTGATGCACCACACTGTCTCTGCACAAGCAATAACCAACATAGGTGGACAGGGTGATGGGCTGGTACCTGGCTCACCCACTGACTGGTGCCTGGCATGTCCTGTATGCTTGTGTTTGGCTTGTGGATACAAAACTACATGGTATTCTGCAACTTGCTTTTTTTTAACTTAATAGTTGATCACGAACATCCTTGCAGGTCACTAGATAAAGACCCAACTCTATCTTCTTCTTATAATTACTTCATGTATGCACACACACATCTATACAGATTCCTAGATCAGTGGGGTTACATCATTCCTGTCCAGGTGTCGCCTTTCTCCTCCAGGGTCGGCAGAAAGAGTTCACCAACCAAATGCAAAGTATCTATCCTGAACAGAGGTCTTGCCAACCCAACTTCATCCTGGGCTTGGGACTGGGAGCACCAGGTTCTATCATGACTATGGATTATCCCTCTCACCTTTGGCTTGTTTCTCTCCAGCTCCACCCTGCTGCCCTCTCCTTTTGCCCAGCATAACCTCAGAGTTAGCACCCAACTTCTTTAACCAGTTCCACAAAGTAGATTCCACTGGCATTGGTTTCTGAAAGTGATGGAGGAAAAGAACCGGCACCCTGCCCCAAAGAAACAAAAATAAAAACAGCATGAGGTCAGTTGCCCTGCCTAAGCAGATGGCCCCTCTTAGCTCTCACCTCTCAGGAACTGGTAGCATTGCACACCAAAAGGGGCTTTAGCTTCAGGGCTGGGCCAACAGGGGGTTTGTTCCCAGCTTTATCAGCTCCTCCCTACATGACCATGGACCAGTCCCTGGCCTCTCTGTTCTTAGTTCCCAGTCCACAGAAGTGGAATGAGAGCTCCTCTTCTAACTGGGACAGCAGATGATGCCCAGCACATAGCAGGGACTCAACAAGTGCAAGTCCCCTCCTGTCTCTACTCAAGATGCAAATATCATTATGAGAACTGAAGTCATCCAGTAGGTTCATGTATGACACCAGCCAAGTGATGGCATGCTGGATACCAGATCACAGCAGCTTCTTGAGCAGAAGAACACCTCAGGAGGACCTCCCCTCATCCCCAGCAAGAGCAGCTGCACTGGGTTTCTACTTTACAGCGGATGAATCCTGGACAGAAGTTAAGAATTGTCTACCATATGCCAGGCATTTGCTTGGTATTGTGACAATAACAGGTAGGATTGTTTATTTATTTGTCCAATCATGCAACAACACTTATTATGTGCCAAGCACTGTGCAAGTAGCCAGGGAGATGTCAGTGATAAGACAGACCTGCCCATATCAACCTACTGTCTAGTGGGGAAGAGACTTTTACTAAACTGTGCCCGGAATATGGGGCCGCAGATACTACTAGCTTTCTGTCTATCTGCCCCCTTTGGTTTGTTAGCTGCTTGTTAGTCCACCATGCTGGAAAACACAATTAACACGTAGGAAACTAAACAGGATAAAATAAGCTAAAAAATGCTCAGTTCAACAGAAGCCCTTTATGCCCCACTTCCTACAGAAGGAGCCTTCCAAAGTACGGCCCAGGGTGAAGGTTTCTGCTCTGGAGTCTCCTTCTCAGATTCAAATCCCAGCTCTGCCATTTACTCCCTGAGAGACCATAGGCATGTTCCTTTCCTCTCTGTGCCTCAGGTACCCCACCTATAAAAGGAGTAACTATCTCATAGGCTTATCATCAACCTTTTACGAGACTAGAGGACCAGTGCACAAATTCATGCATGGGTGGGGTCCCTCAGCCTGGCTGGCCATCGGAGCTGATTAGGGCCGTCTCACTCAGTCCAAGGGTAGGGACCATGGAAGTTTTGACAGTCAAGATGGTGGCATATGTAAACACAGTACTAGGAACCTGCCACAACCACATCAGAATTACAACTAAACTATAGAACAGCCATCATTGAGAACCACCTGAAATCTAGTTGAATAGAAGCCCTATAACTAAGGATATAAAGAAGAAGACACATCTAGACAGGTAGGAGGGGTGAAGGAGTGGAACAGGCTGGTCCCACCCCCACATGTGGTGGATATAAATCAGGAGGATATCTTGACTGTGGAGTTCCATCCTGAGGAGTGAGGGGTCCCAGCCCCACCACACCAGGCTCCCCAGCCCAGGGTTCCAATGCCAAGAAGAGAAGTCCCCATAACTTCTGGCTATGAAAATCAGCAGGGATTGTGGCTGAGTGACACGGAGGCAGCTGGAGTCCCAGGTGTTCCTCTTAAAGGGCCTACACACAAACTTACTCAGACTCACTCGCTCTGAGCTCCAGCATTGGGGCAGATGCTGGAAAGGTGACAGGGACATACAGGAGGAACTGAATTGTCTGGCACCAGGGTGAGGGCTGCAGGGGCAGCTTTCTCTCAGGCAGAAGTGCTGGCAGAAACCAGTGTTTCTTTGCTGAGCCCTCCCTCCACAGAGCCGACAGGTGGGCATCATATCTGAGTCTCCAACAATCTGGCTCACACTGTTAGCCCTGTCCTGGTGATTCCCTGAGACACCATCCAACCCAAATTTTGGGCCCACCCAAGCCCTTCCCAGTAGCTTTTCCATACAAACAGCCTATCTTGGCTCAAGCTGTGAACTTTCCTAAAATCTCTCAAACAATCAGCATCTGGCCTCAGTGTGTCCCATACTTCTCACTAAGTGGCCCCAGAACCAGCACTAGCAGTAGCCAGCCTTGGTTCACAGCCTGAGCTCTCTTAAGCTCCTCCATGCTCAGCACACATAGCAAACATCTGCAGAACATTTTGTGGCTCATGCCAGATGACCTGGGCAGGGCAAAGGTGGTAGCTGACCTTGGCTTGTACCTCCCAGGAGACCCCTGAACCAGCACACTCAGTTAACAGCTTCAGACCACATGGAAGCATCTGTCACTGAGGACACTGGATGCTGAAACACTGAGCCTGTGGCCCAGGCACTGTGCTGGAGGCTTTGCCTTTCCCCTTTATATTCTTCTCAACAACCATGCAGTGCAGGTATGTATTTCCTTTTTGAAAATGAGAAAGCTGAGGGCCAGAGGAACTAAATAACCTCCCTCCACCTGACACAGTAAACAGAGAGCAAAAAGGGACTTTGAGGCCAGGGTTGATGGGCTCCACAGACTGTTCTCTTGCCTTCAAAATCTAGAGAATGAACCACAAGTACAGTTACCTTTAATGGGAGAGCACATGGCTGAGGCCTCCACCTGGACAGTAAGCTCTGAGTTCCAGCCATTTCTAGTTCTTCAATATTTCTCTTTCTGGTCTTGTGTGTATGATGAAAAACTGCTCTGGTGCCCAGGGCTCAGGCTGTCTAGAGAGAAGACCCCAGAATTGGCTGTGCTATTCTTGTCCTAGCTTGGGTATTTCCACCAACACCTGCACAAACAAGCCAAGAAAGAAGTCAACAGCTTGGAAAAGCTAACATCTCGGTGGCATCTCTGTGTGGAGCACAGCGTTTTCACCAATGGCAGAAAGACCTTTATATCTGCTGGGAATGATGTGAGTCAGTACCTTGTGAGGATGGTGCATTAGAATGTAGGAAGGGAAGATGCTGGATGTGATTTAGAGCCTTGGGACACAACTGTGCAAATATGGGAGCCACGGAGAGTTAATAATGCCAGCCCCCCCTGACGTGCCAGGTGTGATGAGCAACACACACACACACACACACACACACACACACACACACACGTACACCCCTTTCCAGTTTTTCATCATTTGCAGCAGGAAGTTGTTATTCCAGTTCAATCATGAAAAGGCAGAGTCGGAAAGATAAAGCAGCATTCGCAAGATCCCACAACCAGCGTGTGGTGGTGATAGCGCTGGCCTCTTCTGGACAATCACCGTGTGATCCAAACGTCAAAATATCGGGTCCTCTTGGGGGACTTGATAATAACCATGTGGTGGGCTCCCTGTGGGTGAAGGCTGGGCCATGGCTTATACTTACCCCATGTCTGACCCTTGATCTGGCACAGAAGAGAGGAAATAACATGACGTTGAGAATCTAAAGTTAAAACCTGGGGGAGGTACTTTATTCTAGACCTCAATTTCCTTATACCTAAACTAGTGATAATATCAGATACTGTATAGGGTTGGTGAGGCTTAGAGGTTATATATACATATGGAGAGAGAGATGAGGAGAAATTACAGCTTGGTACCTGGAAGAGCCTCAATAAATATGTTGATTGCCAATATGTTAATATTAGCTGCTCCACAAATATATGTGGGAGGAAGGTATACAAGTTAGATTTTTATTTTAGATCTGGATATAGAAACATACAAGTAGATTTGCTGCTTTTGATACAGACTCATTAGCACCCAGAGAAGTGTCCAAACTTACATGTTGAATTCACTTACTTTATTGAAGTTATTCAAACTAGAGGCAAATGGGAGGGCCACTGTCTGTAAGGCCATATTTCTGGACAGTCATTCACAGATCACTGACCCTCCTGCCAATGTTGTAAGCATCTGTTCATTTTCTTCTACTCCCTCCGTGAGAAGTGAAGACAGGACTTATGACTGATTAAAAAGTCGAGCTGTACAACCTGTGTCCTGCCCAATGGAAATACAAGCTAGGAGAACTTCTACAGGTAATTAAAACTCAATCTATTGTAGACTGTGATGGCCACTCATGAGGGAATGTTTTATCTTGTCCCTGACCTCCAGTCTACGCTGCCTGCCCCAACAGCAGCCTAACCAAGTAGAAATTCATGGCTGTCGAGACTCTGCCCACAGTTACCCAGCCAGCATCCCCATGGAAAGGTCTTCCTCCAGTGGGAGAAGCTGTGTAAGAGACCTCAGCTGTGAGGAGGCAGTTTTACCTACCAGTGACAGACCTGCGCTGAGAGGTCATTTAACCACAGGCATTGTGAAACACTCATTGTCTAAATTCTAATCTGAGATGGTGGCTTGAATCTAGGGACTGAAATCTGGCTCTCTCTGCACCAAAGTCAGCCTGGTCTTCTTCCTCCTTGTGTGGTTGTCAAGAGCCAATTTGCAGCGTGAGGACCAACCAGAGGCCAAGAATAAGGTGCCTGGTTGTCCATACACTGACACCCTCTAACACAGCAGTCCATTCCTGAACAACACAATTGATCCCCGCTCAGCTGCATTATGGTTCTTGATTTAAAAAAGGCTAGTTTTATTACTCCTTCTAGTCCTACCCCTGTGCAAAGTGTGGGGGGAAGAGCTAACACAGTGGGAAGAACTGTGACATGTCGGGAAGTCCAACAGACAGAGCTGGGCTGCTGTGTGGAAGTGCAGGGGCAGGCCCGAGTCTGCTCCAACCACAGGATGAAAGGCACATGGCTGCGGGTCCAGCTTTGCCAGCTCCCATTCTCTCTGGTCCACAGGCAGCTGCAAGACCAGGAAAGCCCTCTGGTGATGGTGCATTGCATTCATGTGCAAGAGTGAGAGTGTGGTTTTCAAAGGGTGAGGCACCTAGAGAATGCTGGCTGGCATGATGAGAATCATTTCTATACTAAGGGGAAGTCTTACACTGAGCCTGGACTTTGAGAGAGACACCCATGAGCCTGGATTTGCAGGCAGCCTGTTAAGTTACAGTGTCATGCAACCAAAAAGCAGCGGTGGTCCCAGGCAACTGGGAGGAAAGGGGATGTTAACCTTCCCCTATTACCTCCATCACTCCCCAAAACTGCCCCAAATAAACATCATAATATTATTGTTTGCTATGGCAATTCCTCTCTCTCTCTCTCTCTCTCTCTCTCTCTCTCTCTCTCTCTCTCTCTCTTTCTCTCGTTGAATAAAAGCATCTTGAAAAACCAAACCACTCTATTTATCAGTCTCTAACATGCCAAGTCTTAACCAAGTAAGGCAGTATGCTTGCTGCACACATTCAGCTCTGAGAGCAGCTCTGTCTTCCTCCCATGTGACTGTCACACACTGTTGGCGACTGTAACTGGTACAAACACTATGAGAAACAGTATGGAGGATTCTCAAAAAACTAAAAATAAAGTGACTATATGGCCCAACAATTCCTCTTCTTGATATCTACCCCCAAATTTTTAAAACATTTATTCACAAAGATATATGCACCCCTATGTTCATGCAGCATTATTCATGGAGACCATGACACAGAGACAACCAGTGTTCTTCAATAGACAATTGAATAAAGAATATGTGAGATATATGTGTATATATATATATATATATATATATATATATATATATATATATATTAGAGGCCTGTTGCATGAATTCATGCACGTGAGGACCAACCAGAGGCCAAGAACGAGGTGCCTGGTTGTCCATACAGGGGCATGTTGGGATGGATATATATATATATATATATATACAATAATAAAAGAGAAAAATGGTAATTGGCGTACGGCGATACCTTTTTCATTGGCTAATCAGGGCTATATGCAAATTAACTGCCAACTAAGATTGGCAGTTAACTGCCAACAAGATGGCGGTTAATTTGCATATGTAGGCACAATGCAGGGAGGTGAAAGGGAAAGCAGGAAGAAGCCCCCTGCCACTGACAGTGATCAGAAACCCAGGGGGGAGCTAAGAGCTGGGGGGCAGGGCAAAGGCGGCCCTGGGGCCGCCTTTGCCCTGCCCCCCAGCCATGATCGGAGAATCAGGTGCCTTTGCCGCCCTGGCCAGTGATAGCAGGAAGTAGGGGTGGAGCCAGCGATGGGAGCTGGGCACGGTCGAAGCTGGCAGTCCCGGGAGCTAGGGGTCCCTTGCCTGGGCCTAAAGCGAAGCCCACGATCGTGGGGCCGCTGCAGCTGCGGGTCCCCGCTGCCTGAGCCGGATGCCTCAGCCAGAGGCGTTAGGCCTGGGCAGGGGCGGAGCCTGCAACCGCGGGGAGCTGGGGGTCCCCTGCCCAGGCCTGACACCTCTGCCAGAGGCCTCAGGCCTGGTCAAGGGGCCGATCCGGTGATTGGTGATCAGAGGGTGATGAGGGTCAACTCCTCTGGCCGAGGCATCAGGCCTGGGCGGGGGCCAGAGCCAGTGATTGGGGGGATATGATGGTCCCCTTGCCCAAGCTTGACACCTCTGGCAGAGGCGTCAGGCTTGGGCGGGGGGTGGAGCAAGCGATCAGAGGGAGATGGGGGTCCCCTGCCCAGGCATGATTCCTGGGCCAGAGGCCTCAGGCCTGGGCGGGGGCCAGAGCCAGTGATTGGGGGGAGATGGGGGTCCCCTGTCCAAGCCTGACACCTCTGGCAGAGGCATCAGGCTTGGGCAAGGGGCCGATCAGGCGATCGGAGGGTGATGGGGGTCTACGCCTCTGGCTGAGTCATCAGGCTTAGGCAAGGGGCAGAGCCAGCAATCGGAGGGGTCTGGGGGTCCCCTGCCCAGGCCTGATGCCTAGGACAGAGGCATCAGGCCTGGGCTGGGGCAGAACCAGTGATGGGGGGAAATGAGGGTCCCCTGCCCAGGCCTGACGCCTCTGTCAGAGGCGTCAGGCCTGGGCAAGGGGCCGATCCTGCGATTGGAGGGTGATGGGGGTCAACGCCTGAGGGCTTCCAGTATGTGAGAGGGCTCAGGCTGGGCTGAGGGACACTCCCCCCCACCCACACCCAGTGCACGAATTTCGTGCACCGGGCCCCTAGTATGTATGTGTATATATATATATATATATATAGAGAGAGAGAGAGAGAGAGAGAGAGAGAGAGGCCAGATTATTATGACCACCCCATCAGTCTGTTGTTAGGCCACCTTTTGCCTTCAATACTGCGGTGATTCTTCTTGGCATCGACTCCAGGAGATGTTGAAAGGTGATGGTGGGGAACCTGACACCATGCCTGATAAATAGCACTGTCCAGTTCTGTGAGATTTGATGATTGTGGAACCAGCTGCCTGATGGCTCTTTTAATTCGTCCCACAAATGCTCAATTGGATTGAGATCTGGTGATTGTGGGGGCCACCTAAGCAAGGTAAAGTCTCCCTCATGTTCTTGAAACCACTCCTGCACAATACGAGCACTGTAGCATGGCGCATTGTCTTGTTGGAAAAAGCCATCTCTATTGGGATACGCCATCAACATTATAGGATGAACTTGATCAGCAACAATGGTATGTTGGGCTATTCAGACATTGTTCCACACGAATTAAAGGGCCCAAATCATGCCAGAAAAATATGCCCCAAACCATAACACTGCCCCCACCAGCTTGAAGGGTTGTACTCATGCATGTGGGATGCATGCTTTCATGCTGTTTCCACCAAATTCTCACTCTGCCATCTGCATGATGCAACAGGAAATGTGATTCATTGGACCACATGACTTTTTCCAATGCTCGACTGTCCAATCCTTGTGTTCCTGTACGTTTTATCTTGGTAACTGCAGACAGCAAAGGTGTTTGAACAGGCCTTCGGGTGCTTTGCTAGTACTCGTTCCATGGCTCCGAGCGCCAACAATCACCCCACATTCAAAAGCTATTAAATTGTGTTGTTTACCCATACCTTCAGAAAAAAATCACTTCTACTGTCGTGGTAAACAACCTGCTTCCCTATTTATAATGGTCTGGCCCTCTAGCAACTTCAGTGCAAAATTATAGCTAATTTGCCTATAAATGTCAGGTGGTCATAATAATCTGGCCACTCATCTACACTAATAAAAGAGAAACATTCAACTTGGTCGTCACTCTGCTATGCCCACCAGCCAATCAGGATGAGTATGCAAATTAACCCAACAAAGCTGGTGACGCCATAGCGGCCAGGCAGTGCTTGGTGATGCTGGGGGCCAGATCAGAGACACAAACACACAGGGAGGCCAGCACTTAGCAGCCACAAGGCCCACCACCATGGCACTGGGGCTGCTGGGGGCCTGATCAGAGATACAAACATGCAGGGAGGCCAGCACCCAGCAGCCCCAAGGCCCACCACCATGGCACTGGGGCTGCTGGGGGCCTGATCAGAGATACAAACATGCAGGGAGGCCAGCACCCAGTAGCCCCAAGGCCCACCACCATGGCACTGGGGCTGCTGGGGGCCGGATCAGAGATACAAACATGCAGGGAGGCCAGGACCCAGCAGCCCCAAGCCCCGCCATCATGGTGCTGGGGCTGCTGGGGGCCAGATTGGAGACACAAAACCACAGGGGCCATGGCAGAGGTGGTTAGAGGTGATCAGGCAGGCAGGGGAGAGCAGTTAGGGGGATCAGGCTGGCAGGCAGGTGAGCAGTTAGGAGCCAAAGGTCCTGAGGGTTCCCAGATTGGAGAGGGTGCAGGCCCAGCTGAGGGGACCCCCTTCCCATGCACAAATTTCCTGCACCAAGCTTCTAGTTACATATATAATACTCAGCCATAAGCAAAGATGAAATACTGCCATTTGCAACAACATGGATAATATTGTTGAGAATATCATGATAAGCAAAATAAGTCAGACAGAAAAAGTCAAGAACCATATGATATTACTCACATGAGAGATATAAAACTGAAAGCAACAAATGAACAAACAAAACAAACAACAACTCATAGACAGACAATAGTATGGTGGTTACCAGGGGAAAAGGGATTGGGGAGAAGTAGTAATGGGTAAAGGGGTCAAATATGTGGTGATGAAAGATGTGACTTTGGGTGGGAAACACACAATGCAATATACAGATAATGTATCATAGAAATGTACACTTGAGGCCTACATGCTCCTGTTAACCAATATCACCCTAATAAATTTAATTTAAAAAATTTAAATGTTTAAGATGGTACGTTTTATGTTACATGTGTTTTACTGCAGTTAAAGTAAATTTTTAAATGTAAACCTTATAAAAGCCATTTACTGAAAGCCTCCACAGGGTGCCAGAGTGAGGGAACAGGCCTGTTGTGCTGTCTGGAGGTTCACTTTTAACCAACAAATAGATAGATGCTTATGGATGTTGGGGTGCAGGAGGTAGGGGTGCTGCTCTAAAGGGAGCCAGTGATGTCAAGCAGCCACCCCTTTGCCAGAGCTTCACAGCAAAGGGGATGAGAAGCAGGTGGCCAGCTCCTTGGTGGAGAAGGGCAGGGTGGAGGTTGTATATCAGATTGGCACCCCCTGGTATCCTTAGTCTAAGGCAGGGGTGGGGAACCTTTTTTCTGCCGAGGGTCATTTGGATATTTATAACATCATTTTTGTGGGCCATACAAAATTATCACCTTAAAAATTAGCCTGCTCTATTTTGTCAAACATTTAATTAACTCATCCCTAACCTTGGCAGGGCCAGACCAAATGACTTCATGGGCCTTAATGGCCTCCAGACTGATGTTCCCCCATTCTCCTCCCTGCCCCCCATTCTATGGGTTGCTGAGTAAACAGCTGTTCAGGAATGGCCATGGGTATGAAGCCCACCTCTTCCATGTACAGGCCTGCATGCGGTCCTACCCATCCTGTCCTGGCTCTGGACCACTCCATCTCATGCCCTGGGCTCCAGACCAACAGCAAGAACTGCACCTGCCCACACAGACCCTGTTTTGTCACTTCTGAGAGCACCATGGGGCAGGAACTATGTCTGTTCTGAGGGCTGATGATTCCTCAGCATCTAGCCCAGGACAGGCACACAGCAGACGCTCAACTAATTTTTCTAGCAAGACTATTTGAGCCTTAGCTCATGGCGTTCCTGCACATCTTCCCTCCCTCTCATCCTACTGATGTCACATTCCCATGCCTCCCTGAATCTCCTTGCTTGGAAATAACCTCACCCTTAAGGGAGCCATGACACTGTTGTATCTGTGTCTGCCTTAGACCTTAACCCCATTCTATCCCCCTTTAGAGAGACTGTGTTCCTACCTTCTCCCCTAGAGACAAGGAGAAGGGCACCAATATTAGGACACTCACTGCTAAGTCAGCCCATGTTCATTCTTTTGGAACACCATTTAATTCCCACAGTCACCCAGAGGGGTTATCGTCACTGGAGAAATGAGGAAACTGAGGCACGGTGTATTAAATAACTTGATCAAGATTATGGAGCTGTAGACAGCTGAGCAGGTATTGGTAATGGATTTCAAAACACTGGGCTCACTCCAGAATTCGGTCCGAAGGGGATCCATGGCCGAGCCATCTATATACCAGCCACTACAGAAATGCTGAGTGTCCTATCCATGTCACAGAGATCAACGGGGCCGGAGGATGTCAGCCCTTGACCCACTGGACTTCGACCATAGTGACAGTAGGCAGTTCCATTGAGTTCAGGCTTAGCTCGTGCTGACAACATCCTGTGTCAAATTTGGTCCTCCTGTCCTAGAATTCCTTGTACATATTGGGTACCCCCCACCTCCACTGCTCCCACCTTGCCCCAAAGTAAAGGAGAGTTAATACCTCCCAGACCACCTTCGCCCACAGGGCATGGGAGCAGTATCCACCCTCTGTCCTTTAGGTGAGCAATTCTGGAAGCCTCTGTGAACTCTAATTGAAATGAAGCCTGATGCCCACAACCACTACTTTGATGACGCTGAGTCCCCACCCGTTTTTGACCTTCCCTCCTTCCCCACCTCACTCTCTGTGCTCACTCCTACTTCCTGGAATCATCTCCACAAAAACCACAGGCACCAGCTCTTTGTCTCAGGCTGTGCTCTGGGGGCCCTCCAGATGGCCAAGGGCCCCAGAATCCCCTTTTCATGTGAAGTTGTAGTGAGTTAGCAAGGGTTGTGAAAACCTGTCATTTGTAAACTAGAATTAGAGTAGTACCAGAGTTTACGAGGACATTAATCCAGCTTTCTATTGAGAAGACTGGCTGCCATGCCCTGCTCGAAGACCCTACTGCGCATGCCCACTGGCAGGTCATTAGAAGCCCCACCATCCTCGGGAAGGATACTGTGCAATCAACACCTCCTGAAGATGACCTTGAGCCAGTCGCAGCTTCCTCAGACTCTTAAACTATGAAGTGCTATAAAGTACTATTACTTTGAATAACAGATTAAAAATGGCCACAAATTTTTTGACACTCCTACATCAAGAGGCCGACTGTGTTCCTGCAACCCTTGAATCTGCATTGCTCTGCAACTACTTGACCAAAAGAGAACAGCAGAGGGGTGCTGTGCCAGCTCCACCCCCGGCCTTGAAGAAGACCGGTAGCCTCTCAGTGGACCGTGGAGCCCTGATCTGCCATGTGGGAGCCTGACTACTGTGCCGGAGGCCCTACGTGGAGAAGGCCTGAGACTGCGGGGAGGGAGAGGGGTGAGGGCGGCTCGCTGTCCCAGCCTGCCCACCACGGGGCGGGCACCTGAGCACAGCTGTGCTGAAGCCTCCAGACAGCCCTGCCAACTCCAGTCAGGAGACTCCAGTAACCACCACATGAAGTGGAAGGCTTAGCCAGCCTGGATATGCTTGGTTTTCTAACCCAGGAAATGATGAGACAGGGCAGCAAAGCGGGGCTTGTTTTCAGCCACTGGGCCTTGGAGTGGCGTGGGGACCAGCGACAGACGCATGGACAGTTTTGCTTCACTACTGACTTAGTTTGCAGTACATGGTGATTCATATTTGCATCAACAGAATGTAAGACAATAATTTTTAAGCATTACTTTAAGAGTCAAAGTTCAAATGCAACATCCATACCCTCTTGCTGAAGCAGGCGTGTAACTCACCCAAAAGGACAGCTCCTTCAGCGACCTTTGCCGGTCATGTGCTGCCTGTGAATCTGCGCTATTTATATAGTTTGCCAAGTAGGTGTAATCCAATTTCCAGGCTATTTTTGAATTTATGAATCATTGTGTTATAATGTCAAGTTGTGTTTATAAGCTTATTATTTTTACTTGCAAATTAAATTACAAGTAATCCATTAAGAGAGAAAGTGCCTAGAGCAGAGGTTAGGAGTAACAGCAACAGGGCTGCTGTGTGGGTTCAAATCCCAGACTCTGCTTCTTCCCCACATAGTCAGTAGAACAATGGAAACTGCCGTGGAGGGTTGTGAGGGTCATTGATGTATACAAGTGCTTAGAACAGCTCATGATAAGACCCAATTGGCTCATTACAATTTATTTATTTTGTCCTCTTCAATTTTGTATTGTCACCTAGTTCTTTCTCTACCAAAAGATTGAGCAACATGCTGGAAAGACGGGATGTCTGCCCTTTCCCCATCTCAGCCTTCAGGGAACCTTTGATAGTTACCCAGTGAATGCATTCTTCCCTTGGACATCTGACATCCTTTAAACAATGTCTTTAGGCACAGGTGGCCCTGAAGCACCAAGTGCATGCTGGTTTGGGCCCAGGGAACAGGGGTGTCCAGCCCATCTGCCTCCGATTTCTGGTGCCCCCGTCTCCTCGCCAGTGTCCTCGGTGACGCTGTCCAGCGATGTGCCCAGCAGGCCTCCTGAGGGTCCTCCTGCCTGGATGCAACCAGCGCACTTTCTGAATCCAAGTGACAGGCTCAGGCTGGGCCAGTGGGCAAGACTCAAATTGGCCACTTGCTCACACCCACCATAGTCTGAAATTTGGAAGAAAAAGATAAAAAGACATAACCACAAGAATGGCGCTGGCCCCATCACTCTGTGGCAGCAACTCCTCCCAGGCCCCACGTTCTGTTCTGTTTTCTTTTCCTGCTGGTTTTCCTCCTGTGACCTTGGGGAGTTCTTGCTATTGGCCCAGAGATGCCAAGTCTCCCTAATGAGAGAAACCTGGGAGACACGGGAAGGGTGAGAAGAGACGCTCGCCCTCCCCCTGTGGCCAACAGGACACTGACCCAAGGTCTGATGTGTGGGAACCGGCAGCACCCAGAGCCATGTCACCGGGCCAGCAGAGCCCTGTGTAAACGCCACTGCCACCATCCATTCTGCTTGCTGCCTTCACAGAGCTGTCCTCACAAACACTGCTGTAACCAATGGGTCCCAAATTAGGCTCTGCCCTGTGCAATATAGTCTTCACTCTACACAGCTTAGTTCCCTGGTAATACAATAATCTCTAAATTAAAGTCAGATTTTGTAAAATATATAGACATATCTGATGTGTTGAGCCCCCAGCTTTGCCACCCCTTCTGCCCTCATGGAATAAATGAAGTCCTAACCTGAGACAGTGAAGGAGACTCTCACCGCTTCACTACTCATGTTGTTCAGAAGAAACTGGGATTTGATAGATAGAACCTGTAAGTTCACTGGCCTTTATACAAAGCCCAGTTGTATTTTGAAAAAAGGAAAAGAAGGACTGTATTGCGGCCACCTGCTCCCTGCTAAGGCCCAGAAGGAAAGAGCCTCCACTGGGGTCCTTGCCCCCATTCCTCAGGCAGACCCCGCCTTCCCCAGTGGCCTCTGGCTCATTGCCAGCCCTCTGCCTCCGGAAGCAGGCAGCCTTGAGAAAATGCTGTTCGGAAGCTGTCTGTGCCTATGAGGCACTGGTATCATGACTCACATGGAGTGACCCAGAACGAACCCAGGAAGAGAAGTGATTCAGGTGTGACCTGCAGCTCTTGCACAAACTGCATAGCATCTCACTCCAGAGCTGGGACCTGTTCAGATACATAGCACAACGGTAACCTCAACAGAACTGCTCACCTGTGCTGATGTGCCAGGCACAGCGCAAGCACGGTGTCTGCATTGTACCATTTAACCCTCACAATGACCCTGTGGAGTAGACATATTAGACCCATTTTATAGATGAGGAAGCATGAGGTCAGAGAGAGTTCATAATTTCCTCCAGCTCAGGGCTGGTGGGTGGCAGAGCTAACTCTCACTCAAGTCGGCTGACCTACACCAGGAAATGGATATGCGGAATATGCAGAGACAGAACAGTGCACAGCCCAGCCTCCGACAGGCCCAAGGGGACTATGAGCTTAGCTAAGCCTGATGGATACTCATGCCCACAGGGAGACACTAGGGAGAGATGGTGGTGGCGGGGTCTCAGCTAGAGAGGTTTAGTGGGTTTGAAGGAAGCCTTTGCATAGAGGTTGAGGCTACAGAAAGAAGGGGCTGTCCTCTAGGGGTAGGGTCTCATGGAAGGTAGCTGGGAGAGCCCCAGTGGGCTCCAGGCAGGGTTGTCCCCAGCAACAAGCCCGATAGCTCAGGGCTCTGGGGAGCACAGAGGCCACAGAGAGTCAGGGAATTGGAGCCCAGATGTCACACAGTAAGCAACAGCCGCTCAGCACCGAACGGGGCCGGTGGGGCTGGTGGGGAGCATATTACCATTACTAGGCCATAGCTTAGGAGTTTGATTGTCTGACAAACAGTGGAGGAAGAATTGATTGGTAGGTAAAAGAGCCAAGAGTTGATAACTTCAGGAATGGGAGGAAGTGATGCCAAAATGTTCCAAAGCACCAACTGGCTGCCAAGGAGAGTGGGTGGTTTCTGCCCACTGGCCATCGGTGATCACAGAATGAGTGCGGCACCAGGAAAGCAGCTGACAAATGTGCCAACTGGCCGCATGGCAAGTGCTGGGATCCAGGTTAGTCCCAACTGGCTGCATGGCAAGTGCTGGGATCCAGGTTAGTCCCAACTGGCTGCATGGCAAGTGCTGGGATCCAGGCTGGTTACAGTGTTCCAAGGGCACAGGAGTCACCAGGGTCAAGGGCCATGAAGAAAATGGAAAGGGAACCAGGGCCAGATCCTGGGCAGCCCTCGGAAGAGCCGCAGCGTTTTACAGCCACCAGCTGTGAGAGCGAGAGCCCAAGGCCCCGCTCTGCAGTGCTGACAGATGACAGCCTGCCTGATGTACTCCTGAAATTATGCACTAGTATAATCATGGTGACTTTTCTCTCTCCCCAGGGAACCAAGTGTAACTAACTATAAAGTAATATGCTTATTGAGACAATTCACCTAAGAACAACTAAGAAACATTTGGGAAATATTCAACTTCTAAAGAATCAAAGAAATGCCAAATAAATTATCAGTGAGAAATCATTTTACCTATCAATGGACAAAGGTAAACATGATAAAATCCATTCTGCAAGGATGCAGTGCAACAGGCAGGGTGACACTGGACATGGGAACCCAGGAAACAGCGAGGGCCTTAAAAATGCCCAGCCTTTGTACCCAATAACTACACTTCCAAGATCTAGCTTAAAGGTACTGCAAGGTACATAAGAAATTGTCTTTCAGTGATGTTTATTGCAATATTACTTAGAATATTGAAGAATGAAAAGCAACTTAAAATCAAAATAAGGAAGTGATTAAAAGATTACATTTCTATACTCAGAAGTCATCCAATCATTCAAAAAACCCTGCATGACCACCTCCCACTTGCATAGCTCTGCTCCATGCTGGAGCTGTGCAGGCAGTGGGCCACTGTCCCTGCCCTGCAGACTGGAGGCAGACAGGTCCACAAATATAAGGGACAGAAGAAACAGGTGAAAAGATGGAGTCTGCACAAAAGAGGGAGTGGGTAACACCTGTAAGGGAGAACAGGCCAGTTGATCAGAACTTTAGAAAAGGCTGTCCTTGAACTCATTGTTGGAGAACTGGGCTTACCGTGGTGACCTGAGTCTGGGAAAGGGCAAGAACAGTTCTGCAGGCAGAGGCCATGCGAGCACACAGGCCTCAGACCCGAGCCACCCTTGTGTGCTCAGCAGTCTGCAAGCAGCAAGCAGAGCAGCTAGAAAGCGGAGTGAAGGAGTCACAGCGAGGGCTGTGTCAGGGCTGGGCCAATGCCAAGTCTGGCATGCCAGCCTAAGAAGTCTGGGCTTGTCCTTACAGCTAGCAGAGAGCCGCTGACAAATGTTCAGTGTGGAGGAACATGATCGATCGGTCCTTTTGTCACTTGGAAGGCTGAGAGCAAGACGTCTTTGGAGGGCATGACTCCCAGCACTTGGTGGCAGATGGGTGGGCAGAGAGGGTGCAGATTTAGACCCTCCCAGTTTCTTACAAGGTGGATGAGTGGTCTCAGTTGAACAAGACAAAGATCCTGGTGGGGAAACGTGTGTGGGAGGATGAGGGCAAGTGTGGACATGCTGCGTTCGAGGACTCTATGGGGCCATCAGATGAAGATGCAATCGTTGAAAATGGTGTCTGTAGAGAGAGTTTCTAATATAAAGAAATTTTTTAAAAGACAAAGAAAAATTGTTTAAGTTTTTCTAAAGAATACATACAAATGTCCAACAGGTACATGAAAACATGCTCAACTTTACTAATCATCAGGGAAATGCAAATCAAAACCACAATGAGATACCATCTCACACCTGTTAAAATGGTTATCATCAAAAAGGCAGAAAATAATAAGAACTTGTGAGAATATGGACAAAAGGGAGCTTTGTGTACTGTTGGTGGGAATGTAAATTGGTAGAGTCACCATGGAAAACAGCATAAAGATTCCTCAAAAAATTATAAATAGAACTACCATATGATTCAGCAATTTTACTTCTGGGTATATACTTGAAGGAAGTGAAAACAGGCTATTGAAGAGATATCTACACTCACATGTTCACTGTAGCATTACTCACAATAGCCAAGATATAGAAACAAACTAAGTGTCCATCAACAGATGAATGGAAAAAGGAAAATGTGGTTATATATATACAATGAAATATTGTTCAGAAATTAAGAAAGAATGTACTGCCTTTTGGGACAAGATATTGTTCCTTTTATAACCACAGAAGAAATGATGATTAGAGATCAACAGCAAATGTGATATCCAGCACTCAAAGCCAAGTCTCTCCAGGTTGAGAACATGGTGCCTACTCACCAGTTGCAACTCCGAGAGCGTCCATATGAGCATGAAAGCCATGCTGGGCAGAGCAGAGGCCCAGCAAATGTTTACAGGCCTTGGCCGAATCCCAGTGATGCTACTTGTGATGGGAACTTCTTTCGCTGAAGGAAGCAGACACTGACATTAATATATTGACCATCCATACCCATTAAAGCATGACTGCCCAGAGAGTAATCAAATGCTGGGCCTCAGTTCAACGTCAAGGTTCTAGGCATAAGAAATGTATGGCACATGTCATCTGACTACGGCTCAATGTTTTCTTTCTGATTAAGAAAAATTCCTCCTTTGATTTTTCCATCATTCATGAATCAAATGTTTGTTGATCAGGTGATCTGCCAAGGTGTGCTGGGTGAAAAGAATATTAAGTGAGTCAGGTGCACGTAACTGGCCCTGAGCAAGGACTGATCCTCAGTGCACATTTTGAAGGCCATTGAATACACATCGTGTTCATTGTACAAACTCCCAGAAGTTGCAGACAAAATCTCAGCTAGTAGGGTGATAGAAAAGATAAAAGCACTGTATATGTCCTCATAATTCTTACAATATATGCCATGCTCTGTCCTAAGTGCTTTCTGGGTATTAATTCACTTCCTCCTTAAGGCTCCCGATGAGGGACAGCCTAACATTGTCCTTATTCTACGGGTGAGGGAACAGACCAGCAGCTCTTAGAATGCAGCAGGAATTCAGGCCCCATCACCATGAAACACTTCCCACATGTATACCTCCAAGGCCCACATACAAAGTGACAACCTTGGCACAGCTCACCAGGATGTACTGCAGAGGATTATCTGTACGGGGTTATCTATGTGGAGCTTCATGGAAAAAATCCATAACTTCTTGCAACTTGTAATTCTAAGAAGGATAATAAAATACAAAGTAATAGAGATGACATTAAATATAAATTTATATGTAGCTTCCAAATGAAATCTATATTCTAGATATTTCCATAAGAACCTTGAGTTGCTCCTAGAAAGATAACCTTATAATTGTAAGGTTTATGCTTCCAAGGGCTCCCTGAAACTCCCAATCCTCTTTTTTGTTGATCCTTTTATTCATGAGTCACCATTTCTAAGGAATCCCATTCACACAAATCAGATATTAGCAAAGGCAGATCACTGGTCATCACATTTTCTCTGAGGAACTCCGCTTTGCCATTAACCTAATTTTAGATAATTAAGCAATTTCTTAATATCTTTCCTTTTATTGATAGGCATAATGTTGAACCTCACTAATGTGAATGGATTTTGAATCCAATTGAACTATATTATGTCTGCTATTTTTTAAATTATGTATTTTCTCAAATATTTACAGGTGCTGTCCTGCTAGCCTTGAGAATTCTTCTTTAGTATTCAAATTGTAATAATGCCTAAACTCCAGCAGTGGATCATTTTATCCTCACTTTCCAAGCTGGAATATTTGCTTGCAACTCATCTGCTTTCAGTACATATTTATATGCTTCCCTACAGTCCTGACAATTTTACATTCAGTTCACTCAGGTGTTAAAAAATTGTTAGATGTTATTTTTTTAATCTAATAGCTATTCTTTAACAAATCTGAAAAGAGAGAAAGAATCATTTTCACACACACACACACACACACACACACACACACATACACACACACAGTCTTTCTTTCAGAAACTCTCAGCAAAACTCTCCTTTTGGACATCAATGCTCTGGGCAGCGATTTTTACCCAGTGTGTTGCAAAAATTTTTAAAATATGCAAAATATGACTATTTAGTCAGCACACTGACCTCTTTTTCCTCCGATTTTCAAATAAAAAAATGACAACAGCCATTACAACAATAGCCATTCAGTGTGGATGAATCAAAATTGTACCTATTTTTTGGTGTGCTGCAGAGTTTTAGTAATTAATTTATGTGTGCCATGAAATGAAAAAGGTTGGAAATCACTGCTCTAACACGTTAAACACCACAGAGAATGGGATTCGGATGCCATTTCCTGGCATAAAGCTGACAACAGTCTTGACCGTGTGTTTTGGATTCTTTTCCATCTGATAACATCATTTAATGAGAAATCACACCTACACGCAAACTGTCCCATGGATTAGCTGCTCCACAAACACGAGGATGTGTAGCCTGCCCTCGGGATTTTCAGCAGAAACCTGGAGAATTTATTTACACCCCGCGGTCGCAGTACAAACGTATCGTATCGGTGCTTCCGTGACGGCATATTTGTTTCCAAGCACTGGTTTATCATTTCAAGTACTTCTTCCCCATAGTTGTCCCGCCTGTGCTGCTTGCTCACACTCTGGTGGCTTTGACACCCCTTTGCAGAACAATGACCGTCAGCCCAGGCGGACTGGCCAGGCAGCTCCGAAGCTGGAGCTCCAGGGCCCTCACCTGGGTGGGCCACTTCCCAGGAGGGGCCTTGCAGAGTCCTCGGGTTTTCTTGTAAAGTGTGGAAAATAATATGCTTTCACCACAATCAGTGAAGACTGCGGACCCTTCCTTCCACCCAGCTCATCCCCACTGGTCCTCACCTCGGGGGTGTGTGGTGTGGAGCAGAGCCCGCCAAGGAGAAGCTGCTGAGATGAGAACAATGCAGTGTGGATGAGTGGGATTTGTTCAGTGTTTGCAGTCTGTGCTGCAGTGATTCATTGCTAGCCATCCAGAATACTCCTTCCATCACTCCTTCCATCGGGCCAGCTCACCCAAAATCTCTGAATACGGTATCAGGTATCAGGCAGCAGCCACAGGTCGCGACCTTACCCCCCTCCCCCGCCCTCCCGTATCAGCACCAGGGCCACGGGGCAGCGCTGGAGGGGAACTGGGCTGGACATGTACAGAGCCAGAGGCCGCTCTGTAGGAAATCGTGTCAATTGTCAGAAATGAAAAACTGTAGTTTAGTTCTTAAAAACACCGAGTCAGGCAGGAGCTCTGTCCTGTCAGGGGCTACCCCCTACGGTTTTATATGCTGCATCATCAGTGCACCACGCAGTGCTTTCCCTCTGACGGAACCACGGGCATTGCACTGATTGGATGTCCGGTGTCGCCAGCACAGAAACCTGTGGCAGGTCTACAGAGAGCAGCTGCCCTCCGGGCAAAGCTGCATGTCTTAGGCATCAAAAAGAAAAGCAACCCTCAATCGGCCAAGCTAGGAGAGCGACTAAATGACCTCTGTTTTCCTCTGGAGAAAGCATTACAAAAGCGTCATCATGTACAAATGTAATCAGAGTGTGTGCCAACAAAAATTTGAAAGGAAAAAGTGAATTGTAGAGTTTTCCAGGGAGTTGATAAAAATATTATTTTTTGGCTTTTGTAGTTTTGCAGTATTTTTTCAGTGTTTTTTTTAAATGTACACATTGTGGTATTTCCTTTCTCATTCTAAATGAACACTCACTTGCATATTATAGTTTGTATTTTTAACTTTTGCATTTTTTTTTTTTGAGAGACGCCCACAAAGTCTGTATTTTTTTTGTGCAGACGTTTTGGCTATTGCTAACCAAGGTCAGTTACCAGCATCGCCGCACAATGAACATGTTCTCGAATGAAAAACTTCTGAACTGGTGCTGTCTCTGTCACAGGCAGGCTCAGTACACCCAAAGTCATCGTCTTTGAAAAGGACAATTTTCTCTATTTCTTTTGTTACTTCCTGGCAAGCCGGCAAGATGAACAACCTGTGATTGTTTAAAGAATTTTGGCTTCCACTATTAATTACGCAAATATCAAACCAGCTTCCTGAGTGCATGCTCCATTGTTCACAGTCCCCATTCTGTGTTTGCAGAAGCATGAAGAGTTCAAGTCGTCTTCTGTGTAAGACACCTGGTTTGTGGCAAGCAGCTGGTGGAAAAGGCGTCCCTGCTGAGGAAGAGGGTGCTCGTGAGGGCATGGAAATCCCAACTGTGACAATTTTTAAGCTACTCAGTTTGTCTGGTAAACCTGATGACTATTCAGCTGTAATCAAGAAATTATCCTTGGTTGTGGGTAAAATAAACATCTGTTAAAATTAAACCAACTAGCCCTGGCCAGTTTGGCTCAGTGGATGGAGTGTCGGCCTGCGGACTCAAGGGTCCCAGGTTCGATTCTGGTCAGTGGCATGTGCTTTGGTTGCAGGCACATCCCCAGTAGGGAGTGTGCAGGAGGCAGCTGATCGATGTTTCTCTCTCATCGATGTTTCTAACTCTCTATCCCTCTCCCTTCCTCTCTGTAAAAAATCAATAGAATATATTTTTAAAAAAAATTAAACCAACTAAAGTACATAGCATTAGTTAGGGAGTTGTTCTTTACAATTTCAAAATATTCTATTTTTTAAAATTACTTTTTAGGTTATCTGCATTTTTACAGATTTGTGTTAAAACAAATTACATTGAAAAATTGAAACAATTAAGCATTATGTAAACAAAATAGGGAGTAATGCAATGGAATTAAATTAATTCAATAATAAAAATTCTCCACATAACCTTCCATTGAATTGAAATAATGTGTCATTAAAATTCTGAACATCTGCCCGGCTGGCATAGCTCAGTGGTTGAGCTAAGACCTGTGAACCAGGAGGTTGCGGGCTTGATCCCCAGTGGAGGGCATGCAGGAGGCAGCCATGCAATGATTCTCTCTCATCATTGATGTTTCTATCTCTCTCTTCTCTCCCTTCCTCTCAGAAATCAATAAAAAGAAAGGAAGGGAGGGAGGGAGGGAGAAAGGAAGAAAGAAAGGGCCTCCTGATCACTCTCAGATCCCCTGGTACACTCCCTCCCACTGTGCCACAGTGCATCTGAGCACAGGGCAGTTGGCAGGCTGAGCTTATCTGGGCAAGAGATCATGTGACCCATTGCTCCTTTAAAGAGGCAACAGATCAAAGGAAAATGAAGCATTGGCCATTTATCAGCTGAGCTGCACTCACATAAGTTGAAATCTCCCCAATTTCTCTCCACTGAAATCGTAAAGTTGCAATTCTGCTGCTGTCTTTCACTTCATAGATTATGAGGCCCTTGGCCCAGATCCCCGAGGCCATCTCCCCTCCGAGCGTGTCTTCTCTGAGGGAACTCGGTGAGCCAATACACCGTGTTCTGGAAGCTGCCGAGTGACCTGGAGCAAGAAAAAGGCCAGTTTAGAAGAGACAGACACACAGGTCTAAACAAAGGGCTTCAAGCCATTCCATGAAAACACCTTAATAGATGTTTCAAAAAGAGAGAAGGGAGGAAAGAAGAGGCTCGCCAAACAAGTTTAGGAAACACTGAGCTAAACAGATCTTCTTGCTTAACTATTTCTCTCCACCTCCGATATGATAGCAGTTTTCTTTTTTTTTCTTTTTTTCTTTTTTACCCAATGGTTCCTTTTTTAAAACAACACCTGGAATACAGTTGCTATGAAAATGAAAATAGCATGATAATATTCTGGACACATTTTTAGAATTCAGACTCTTCTGGGTAATCTCACAGTAAGGGGTTCCTTTTTAATTGCTTCAATCAAAGTCAACTGCAATATCACCAAGTCCAACCCCTTCCTTTTACAGATGGAGAAGTTAAGGCCCAGGTACAGAAAACAATGGTCCAAATGGTTAACATCACCATTAAAGCAGGATGAGCCACGAACATCTGCAGAGAAAATGACCAACCACTGGTATTTCTTACCATGTGGCAGCCCAGGGTCTGTCCTCAGTTCACCAGTCTACCAGGTTAGGAGGCTGAATTTTGCCGGTGGCCTGTCATCCAAAGCTGGGCCTGCATCAGGCCAGCCACCTCCTTAAGAACCGGTGTGTGCACCTCGCCAGGCTTTCAGTTGCATCTCTAGTGGGCCGCTCCCCCCGCATCCTCACCTGGACCACTCCGGTCCTCATCAGAGGGCGGTGCACCTGGGCTCGCAGCACAGCATCTCGCTCCAGGTAATTGACAACCTCCCAGAAGGGTTTCGGGGGCAAAATCCGGTTTCCGTCTGTCCTGCCCCAGCAGAAACTCTGTGTCCTGTCCGGTCTCTCTCACGCCCAGGCAGGGTCACAAAAATAGGGGCAAATTATGGCTTTTGAGAACTCCTCTCTCAGGCTCCTCTCTCCTTCTGTTGATAAGTGAAAGGCGTGTTTAGGGGTAAAATAGGCCGGTTTAGGGAGTTTTAGGAACTAGGGGGCCCAGCAGGGGGGTGGGGGAGGCATAGTTGGCTAGGGACTTGGAGCTGCCAAAAGCCATACATTCCCAAAGAACAAAAGGCGCCACAGGATAAGGGGAGAGGAAGACACCCGTTCACAAAACACAGGGAACGCCACGGGGAGCAGAGAGACAAACGGGAGAAAGAGGAAGACAGGTGCTCACAGGGGACAGGGAATTCCACCACTGAGGGGGAGAGAAAGACGGGGGCCACCTGGGGCTTGAGCTTTAAAGCTGCTATAGGACCAATCAGAAGGGAGTATTGGGACACAAAGAACTGCCGCCTTACAAACCTTAGGAAAAAGGGGCTCAGTGGGCCACCCCCTTTGGGACCCCCTCCCTACGGGGAGTCCGTGCTTGTTTCCCAATAAATGCCCACCTTTCCACACACCACCGTTTGTCCGCGGCTTCATTCTTGGAATCCACCCGGACGAGAACCGGGGAAGAAAGCACCTGTGCATCCCGCTCAGAGAGACCGCGGTTTCAGTTTGGTTCCGCGTTCCACAAGTAATCGCTACAGATAAATTCTACGGATAAATTCCGCCGCCTGCAGAGCCTTCCGTCTTCATATAATCATGATTGTTTCTGGACCCTTAGCCTCCTTCTTTTAACTGTGGAAAGACCTTGTTATCATCATCATCATCGTCACCATCATCCAAACAATAGTTATTGAGCTCTGATGTGGAAATAACCAATGGCCTGACTAGGCATGTGCTTGAGATATGACAAAACAAGTAAGCCAAAAACAAGTAGGTAAATTATTTTAAAGTAGCTGATGTGATATTTCTAAAATAAAACAAAACCCTAAGGTATTAAATTCATCTTCATTACAATAAATATGCCTTTCATAGGCTTGCTTACATTTTTAATTGTTTAATATAAATTTTATTTTTAATTAGAGAGAGAGAGAGAGAGAGAGAGAACACTGAAATATTTAGAGCCACAAAATTCTTAAAAAGGTAAAACACCATCTAAGTATTTCCCGTAAGAGAGAGCTGTACCATGTCTTTTCAGCTGAAAAAACGGGGCACAGAAGGGTTCAGCAGTCTGCCGAGGTTCCCAGCGGGAGTCAGGAACGAAAATACGAGTTTATTTGCTTCTGAGTCTTCCCGCTCACGCACAGCATTTCTGTAAAGTCTGGAAACATGGTGAATATACGTAAGGTCAAGGGCATCTTCAAGCCGTAAAAATGTAAGTCGCATCCCCATGCTCTGCACGGGGACCTCTGCGGCCGCGCTCCGGTCCGGTCCCGGGGCGCTGCTCCCGCCTTCCTCTCAGGCCCCTTCCTCTCCACGTGCTCAGGCCCATCTCTCTAGCTCCCCTTCTCCCTTAAAGGGGCAGCGAGGTCGAGACTGACTCAGACTCTCGGGGCTCCCGGCCCACGCAGCACTCTGTATGGAAAACTGTTGGAACAAATGGATTATTTCCAGATTTTTGTCAAGAAATTCCTAATTCATATCCTCTGACCCTGTGACTCCACCCCTGGGAATCCGTCCTAAGAGAATGTGCTACAATCAGTACCAAGCCTGCTCACGGCATGTTCAGTGTGGACTTGCAAGACCAGGTTGGGAGGACCCAGAGCTCAGTGGCTCCCTAAAGGCAGGACTGCCTACCCGGCAGTTTAACACAGGATATTTACAAAGCGTTTGCAATGACCCGGGAATGCAGGTGTTATAGCGCTAAGTGGGGGGAAATACAAGATACAATCAGTATGATTTCAACAACAAAAGATGTTTCAATAGCATATCAGAACCCCTGGTCATGTGAGAAATGGCTCCATGGCTGGGGGACTTGGAACACACGGAGCTAACCTTGAGCAGGTGGTTCTGGGACTGACGTGCTAATGTAGCTGTGAATCCTCCAAGCAGAGTGTGTTATTCAGCATCTCAAACCGGACTGCTGCCGAGCCTCCCCGTGCGAGATGATGAACTGGCAGGATTCGTCATCAGGGAGCCAGAGGCCAGCAGCACCAGCCGGTCATGGAGCAGGGAGCCACGAGGAGTGGTAACTAAATCACCTGGCGCCGGCTCACGGAGCATCTGGGCTTCAGAGGGCCCTCTGGCACTTACAACCGAAGCGAGGGACCGAGAAATGCACAGAGATGCTGCAGGCTGGTGGCTTAGCATGTTTAAATGTTCAAAATGTTCACAGCTCCCGCCCTGCCATTCTGTTCATGAGCTTCTATTCCTAAGGAACTGAGCAGAGTGCAGCTAAAGACCAATGTAAAAAACGCACTAATCTCGTTAGTATTGTTTAAAATAGCCCCATGTTTAAAGCAATTTATATGCTCAACAACAGAGTATTGAGAAAAATTTAGGTTACACAATGTGTTGACTTAAAATAGTTTCAAAATGTTAGTAAGATGGGATTATGAAAATACAGAAAACTGCATATGTGTTATTTATAAACCTAATTTCAAATATTTATGCATATACACCTTTGAATGCCCAGAACATAGAGGAATCAGTACACCGCAGACTAACTGTGCTATCTACAGGGGGCATAGTCGGGAATAACGGTTGTTTTTACAATCATGGGGGGAAGGACTTTGTTTAACACTCACTCCAACGAGGAGGGTCACCATGTGCTCTGGGCTGCCCGCCCTGGGGTCCTGCCTCTGCACTGCAGGGCGTACACGGTATCATCAAGCCAACCAACCTAGGGAACTTGGAAAGCCACTTCCTCGAACCTGATAAGATCCCTGCAAAAGAAATCAGGCCTGTTCAGGGTTTTGCTCATAAGACGGTGGCTTCCTTTCCGGTCATTTTCATTCTTCTACCAGGGCAGGGAGGGACACGGTGAGCCCGGCCACAAAGCCGGGCCTGAGCAGAGGTGGGCAGGGATCCTCGGTCCTGCAGGACGCCCCACTGGCTCAGGCTCTGTGGCCGCTCTCCCCCAGATGTGTGCTGATGGCCTGGCAGTCCCCTCCTGCCCGCTGCCACGGGGATGCCACCCCCTCTTGACAGGGAGCACGTGAAGGCTGGGTTCTGCAGGACTTCTCAGATGAGCCCCTGCAGGTCGCACATGCTGGGTGATACTAACAGTCCTGCTAAGTGACCCATCAGAAAGGAAAGGCCAGGCCTCCCTCGGCATTTGGCTTCCTGATGCCTGTCTCCATCAAAGGCAAAAAACAACGACAGAATATTTCTATCTGTCTCAGGAGAGTTTGTACAGAGAAATGTGCAAGTTTCGGAGCTCCCTTTTGAAACCGCTTCCAACTCTAAAGGCCGCCAAGTACCCTGCCCTGGAGGAGCCTGGGGGACCCTCCCACGTGCTGCCAGCTCTATCTCCAGGGGCAGAGGAGTCACCCGCTCCTCCCTGGGAGTAACCGCTATTGCCATTGGTCTCTGGGCAGTTACCGCAGTGTAGGCCTCTGGGCACTCCCTGGGGCAGGCCGCATGGACCTCCACAGCCGCAGTGCCTGGCTCCGGCAGGCGTGAGTCTCAGAGTGAGCAAAGCCTATTCTTTATTGACTCTGTGCCCACAACAGGGGCCTGAAATGCTGCTCCCGTTGCTCAGGACTGAGGAGAGAGCAGACCAGAGGGGCACCCGGATGCATGGACCACACTATCTGCTGTGCTGAGGACAGTTTTCTGGACGGTGCAAACTTGGGGTCTTCCAATGACTTTGCTTTGGGCTCACACCCCAACCTTGCACTTCAGTTGTCCCACATGTCATCTACGAGAAACACTCCCAGAAAAGTGACTATGAACCTAAGGTTGAAGAAAGGCCCTGCCATACCCAGCCTGGCCCACTAAATCCTGCCCATCCTTTGGGATCGTTTCCAACGCCACCTCCTCCCAGGAGCCTCTGTTTCCCCCACGGGGCATTGGGCCTTCCTTCTCCCGGCCTCGCTTGTACCTCCTCAAGGCTCTGAGCACATGAGCCCTCAGCGGCGGCTTTAGAGGGGATTGCTGATGTGTGTGTGCCCTTGAGCACTCTCACCCCTTCCAAGGGAGCCAAGGCCTCACCCTCAGGAACCTGGCCACCTCTCCCCAGCAGGGGGCGTGGCGGCACATCGCTGAGACTGGGACCTGGCTCCCATGAGCAGTCATCTTCTTGATCAGACTTGCTGGGATGAAATCTTCAGCGTGGAAGTCGGCTTTGGCTGCTGCCCCCTGGAAACAAGATGCTGAGGAAAGGGGCATAGGCAGGTCGCCGTCTGCGGCACTCTGGGCAGAACAGAAGTCTGCTGCAGTCAAACCCAGGTGAGGGCCCAGCGGGTGTGGCTCAGCAGTTGAGCATCGATCCAGGAACCAGGAGGTCACCAGTTCTATTCCCAGTCAGGGCACATGCCCGGGTTGTGGGCTCGATCCCCAGTAGGAGTGTGTGCAGGAGGCAGCTGATAGATGCTGTTTCTCTCGTCAATGTTTCTATCTCTCTATCTCTCTATCCCTCTCCCTTCCTCTCTCTCTAAAAATCAATAAAAACATGAAAAAGAAACAAACCCAGGTGAGGCCCCCAGGGCAAGGATGCCCCTTCAGAGTGCCCACCGGGCACACCTTTTTCTATGCTAGAGGCTGGGCCAATCACATGACAGGAATAGAAGGGAGAGAAGAGAGGAGACACCGTGGGTGAGCCCTTCTGTGTGCCAGTGGGTCCTCAGCACCCACAGCTCTTCTGGCGCTCACAGTGATCCTGCAGGGGGGCATTAGTATTGCCACTGCCAAGATGAGCACAATGACCAAGGAGGGCTGTCGCCCACTGGGGCCAAGGTCACACCGCCTGTAAGTGACAGAAACAAGATGTGGTCACCAAGCCCTCCCACATGCCATGACGCCACACCGCTCCCCAAGGCACAGCAAGCCCTGGTGCTGAAACGCTGATTCTTTTTATTCCTCTGGCATTTCTATGCCTGTGTGCTCCCGGCTCACTGTCCCCTCCTCCTACAGGGAGCTCTTGCCTGTGACACTCTGTCCATAGCAGGTGGTCAGAAGTTGCCCCGTGAACAAGGTTCTGACAACCCCACCTGCGCCAGGTGAGCCCCCACCAAGGCCGCTCTTCAGCGGACCTGGGGCTGCAGCGCACGAGCAGGGCACACCACTGTGTCGGTTTCTACAAAACGAAACAGACCTTTACCATACAATCCAGCATCATGCTCCCCGGGAGGTAACAGCATCTGTTCACACAGACACCTGCATGTTGATGTGTACAGCACTTTATTCGCAATTGCCAAAACCTGAAGCAAAGATGTCCTTCAGGGGGAGGGATGAATAAACTGTCCATCAGCTAAGAGGAAATGAGCTACCAGCCATGAAAAGACATGCAGGACAGGAAATGCATATGAGCAAGTAAAAGCAGCAAATCTGAAAAGACTCAGTACCGCAGGGCTCCAACTATATGACATTCCGGAAAGGGCAAAACCATACAGACGTGAGAAGATCAGTGGTTACCAGGGGTTGTGGGAGGAGGAGGGACAAATAGGTGGGGCATAGAGGACTTTCAGGGCCATGAAACTACTCCGTAGGATACTGTGGCCCTAGATAGCTGTCATTATAAACTTGTCCAAACCCATAGAACATGCAACAGCAACAGGGAACCTGACAGTAAACTGTGGTCTTAGGGTGATTGTGGTGTGTCTGTGTAGACCCATCATAGTAACAAATGTACCACTCTGCGGGGGATGCTGAAACGGGGAGCCTGGGGGAGGGGGATAGGCGGTATTTGGGAACTAAACTCTCTGTACCTTCCTTCCATTGCTGTGAACTGAAAACTATTAAACTTTTTGTAAGTATTTATGACCTTTAACCCAGCATCTCATTGCCAGGAACATGTCCAAGAGGAGACGTCCGCGTGCACTGAGACAGCTCCAGCAGCAGCATGGGTTTCTATGTCACTGATTAAGAGGGAAGATCAGAAACTGGAATCACGATAGCAGTTGCCACTTTGATGGCACCTCTAGGTGATGCCCAGCATTCTTACCAGCCAGTGAGTGGGATCCGGCCCTGAGGGTCACACAGAGCTGTCCCAAACGGTCACCAGGCGACTGCAGAAGACACGGGCCATCGGGTGAGAGAGCAGGATGCAGCCTGGCAGTGTTCACACCGGCTCCTCTCCGCACGTGACACGGCTGCAGGGGAGGGGCCCAGGGGAAGGCTGTTCTGCTGCAATGATGTGATTTACAAGATTTATTTTTATACCAAATTGTCTTTGTCTCTTTTTAAAATGCAAATGTAATCATGTCACTTCCCTGCTTAGAATTTATCCGTGCTCCCAATCTTTCACTACAGTGATTTTCAAATTCTTTTCTGTCACCAGAACCGTTTATCAAACAAAATGCAAGCCCCTTAGGAGGGCACACTAGGTCCTCCTGGGCCCACGGGCAGTGCCGCCAGCCCACAGCCCCTGTAGCCGCGAGGGAATACCCGCCGCTCTGGACAGGCAGCCTTCTGGTCTAGGCACCACTGACACTCGCAGGGAGGCGCTCTCCCTCTGAGTCTCCCAGTGCCCTCTGACCTGCCCACCACAGAGGCTGCAGCGCAGGGAAGCCAGGCAGAGAAGGGGTCCTCGCGGGGCTCTCACCAGCTCCCCTCCCTCACACGCAGAATGTTTCTCGGCTGCAGATGGGAATTGCACTGGCTCCGCAGGGCTGACACAGGCTTAGAGGACGCCGGGCACAGAGCAGGCCCCCATAGACAGTATGAGCGAGTGGGCGCACAAATGAATGCTGGTGTAACCCGCTGCCTTTCCACACACAGCACAAGGGAAAAGGCCTGCCTTTGGGGCCCACGTGGGAGCATCCGAGCTCTCAGGGCAGTCAGAGAGGTTGAGGTTGGGCAGGGCCTGGGAGAGGAGACAGAGCTGGAGGATGAGATCAATAAGGTAGGGGATGGGTGAGGTTAGTCAGAAACTGGACAGGCACAGGGAGGCACCAATGGGCCACCCACAGACAGGTCTGGGCCGCTGAGCCTTGGGACAAGTGAGCCCATCAGAAGGACCTGGGCTGAGTCTACTCTGGCTCCCAGCTGCCTTCAGGGGACCTGGCCCACAGTGTCCACCAACTCCAGAGTTAAGGTCTGTTTTACATCCCACACCCGAATCCCGAGGCTGAAAGCTGGGCCTTCGTGTGGTTTTGTAGAGAGCACTCCTAACTCCGGGGGCGAAGGACGTTTGCAAATAGCAGTTGCTACATGTGGGGGTCATACATGCAGAACCACTGCCGCCTTTACGGGGCTTTGCAGGAACCTGCTATTGTTTCCATTTTGCAGATGAGAAGCTGAAGCTCAGAGAGATAACGTGCCCAACGTCACGCACGTAGCGACTAACCGAAACAGGCAGGGTTGGGACCCAGTTCCATCTGACTCCAAACTGTGGCCCATTCTGCTCTGTGGAGCCTGTAAGGGTGGACTAGCACAGCGGCTGGAAGCCACCTCCCTTGTCCACGTGGCCACACACTGGATCGGACTGGAGGCTGCAGCAAGGATGTCAACCTCTTCACTGGGCCCCTGGCTTAGAGCCTCTCTAACTGTCAGAGCCCTTCTCCTACCAAGGCCCCCAATGCAGCAGCACAGGGCAAGGCCCCCAATGCAGCAGCACAGGGCAAGGCCCCCAATGCAACAGCACAGGGCAAGGCCCCCAATGCAGCAGCACAGGGCAAGGCCCCCAATACAGCAGCACAGGGCAAGGCCCCCAATGCAGCAGCACAGGGCAAGGCCCCCAATGCAGCAGCACAGGGCAAGGCCCCCAATGCAGCAGCACAGGGCAAGGCCCCCAATGCAGCAGCACAGGGCAAGGGCCCCCAATGCAGCAGCACAGAGCAAGGCACCCCAATGCAGCAGCACAGAGCAAGGCCCCCCAATGTAGCAGCACGGGGCAAGGCCCCCAATGCAGCAGCACAGAGCAAGGGCCCCCAATGCTGCAGCACAGGGCAAGGGCCCCCAATGCAGCAGCACAGGGCAAGGCCCCCAATGCTGCAGCACAGGGCAAGGGCCCCCAATGCAGCAGCACAGGGCAAGGCCCCCAATGCAGCAGCACAGGGCAAGGCCCCCAATGCAGCAGCACAGGGCAAGGCCCCCAATGCAGCAGCACAGGGCAAGGCCCCCAATGCAGCAGCACAGGGCAAGGCCCCCCAATGTAGCAGCACAGGGCAAGGCCCCCAATGCAGCAGCACAGGGCAAGGCCCCCAATGCAGCAGCACAGGGCAAGGCCCCCAATGCAGCAGCACGGGGCAAGGCCCCCAATGCAGCAGCACGGGGCAAGGCCCCCAATGCAGCAGCACAGAGCAAGGGCCCCCAATGCAGCAGCACGGGGCAAGGCCCCCAATGCAGCAGCACAGGGCAAGGCATTTGGCTTAGTGTAAGCTCTAAGGTGGCCACGCCACTCAAGTCCAGCCAATCAGTGCATAGCATCTCCCTGCACAGGGACTGGTGTAGGGCAAGCCCGTGACCCTTTCAGAACCAATGCAACAGATGACAGGATTTCATGGCCTCAGGGACAGAGGGACTCACTCTCCCCCTGGATCTGGGTCCTGCCTTGGAGTCAAATGCACCTGGGCTCAAATTTGGATTTTACCACTTTCTTGCCACATGAGTCTCTTCTAGAAAATGTGAGTATCAACCGTGCACTTTGTTTTGATGCTTAGGTGAGTGAACACTGGAAAATGTCTAGGTCATGGCAGGTACACAAAGGCCTCTTCATAAAGGTTGGCTGCTGCTGCTGCTGATGATGATCATGATAACTCAGTAAATTAGTGAATTACTATTTTTAAGAGGGACCTTAGATTAGGACCACACTGCAATGCACACACTTAACTAGTTCATCTTCATATCCCCCAGAGCCCAGCAAAGGTCCTAAAGGGTGGCCCTCATGGAGGGATTAATGTAAGGAGAAGGGGGAGCGACCAGAGCTCCCGCTGCTGTGTGTGGACACACTGCGAAGGCCACTGGCTGCCGGCAGGAAGTGATCCCACCCCTGGCTGGTCAGGCCCTGGCCTTGGACGCCACCTCCAGAACTGTGAGAAATAAGCATCTGACGTTCAGGCCTGTGAACAATATTTTGTTTCGGCAGCTGAGCTGACTGAGAGGGAATAAGTGGAGCCTCGTTTGCCTTTTGACTGTAATGATGCCAGCTGGAAAACTCCATCAGGCCAGGCTCAGGACTTCAGCTCCTGTTGAGTCTGCACTGGAGCCCCTCTAGAGGGAGGGGGACCAGCCGCCACTGCCTCCAGCCCTGCTCCCTCCTCGCACCTCCCCTCGGCCTGGGTGCCCTGCCACTCCCCCTCACCCAGTGCCTCCTGCTGATGGCCCAGGCCTGCTCGCCAGCCCCCTTCTCCACGCTCCGCCCTCAAGCTGAGAACTCCTGGCAGGCTGCCTGGCCCAGAAGTCCTGCAGGACATCCCTGGGGAGAGGGAAGGAGGTGTCCATGGAAGTTCAAACAGCCGCCACCATGCAGCGCCAGTGTCGGATTTCAATAAAACATTTTAATTCCAGGTTAGCAAAATGTTTTATTAATGGTTTGATTTAATAAAAAAACAATTAAAAATATAAAAGCAAAATAAAGTGCTTAAAACATTTTAGGGGAGCACAACTTCAAGAAAAAAAGGCAAAAAAGGCAAGAATCGATACAATGATTGTGAGAAATGGCCTCCTAAAGCATAAGCCAGTGACCGTGAACCTTTTGAGCTCGGCGTGTCAGCATTTTGAAAAGCCCTAACTTAACTCTGGTGCCGTGTCACATAGAGAAATGTTTTGATATTTGCAGCCATAGTAAAACAAAGACTTATATTTTTGATATTTATTTTATATATTTAAATGCTATTTAACGAAGAAAAATCAACCAAAAAAATGAGTTCACATGTCATAGGTTTGCCATCACTGGCCTAAGCCAACTAATTGTCACCACGTTTCCTGCCCACACAGGGGGGGAGGGGGGCACAAGAGGCTCTTGATAATTAAAAGTACCAGGCCTTGGTAAAGAAATACGGAAGTGCCCAAAACTAAAAAAACTCAAGCAACCTCATCTGGGCCCCGGTGCCTATATCTTTGCAGCTGAATCGGACTCCCACGGCCACTCACCCTTCCCTGAGGGTCACTTCCCCAGGGAATGCCAGGTCCCGGCTACAGCGTGGCTGGCAAACCCTCCCAAGTGGGTTGATGTCCAGACCCCAGACTTACCCAGGAGTGACTTACCCAGGAGGCCCCAGCTAAATGTCTCTCAAATGTCTGGATGGGAGGGTCCTCGGCCAGCACCTGACCGGGAGCGGGCAGTGGGAGAAGCCCAGGTGCACCCCCTGAGCGAGCTCACTGGCTTACTTAGACAGCATGTCACAGGTCAATAAAAACAACTCCACCTCCACTGGGTAAACAACAACCATCTGCAACGCTCTTAAAATGTGGGCTCCGGCTCTAGTGGCTAAACGCCATAGTGACCATGACACCCAATTCTCACAAAAGACAAAAGTGAGTCTAGAGAGCTTCTGAGAAACCTTCTGCTTTACTGACAACAGAACACCAGCGACTGACCCACTCTTTCCTCCACATTCCTGCCTTGAAGATGGTGTCATACATGGACTCACCACCCCCGTCTTATGACCACGAGGCAACAAGCAGAAGAACAGAGAGCCGGAGAATAGAGTGGAAACACACAGCCTGTGCTCCTGAAGACATACTGAGCTGCTGACCCATCCCCAGGCGTCTCATTAAGTAAACACCCATATCTGAGCTTCAGCCATTGTTTCTTGTAGCCAAAGCCATGTGTACAGGACACACTGGACTCAGCCCGATTTCAAAGCATCATTTGTTGTCAGAAGCAGCGTGGTTCAGTGAAAAGCATCAACTGACTCCTCTGGGCCTCAGTTTCCTCATCTTTAAAGTGATTATTCTGCCCGGGGACTCCTGAGGAGTAAGAGTACCTGGAGATGGCAATAATAATTATTGATATTGTTGGGCAGAGAGCACTTGCTCTAAGTCTTTTATTTACATCGACGTATTTAGTTCTCACCACAATCCTGTGAGGTAAGTATTTTAATTGTCCCCGTTTTGCACTGAAGAAAACTAAAGCAAAGCAAGTTAGGGGACTTGCCCAAGTAAGACCTAAAGCCTAGCCTTAAAGCCAATGACCAGAGTCCCTGTCCTAAGCCACTCGACTTGTCACTTCTGGATCATACTAAGTCTTCAATAAGTGCCTTATAATTATTATTATTATTACTAGAGGCCTGTTGCATGAAAAGATTCGTGCAATAGGCCTTCCCTTCCCCTGGCTGCTGGCACCAGTTTTCCTCCGGCACCCGGCACCCAGGCCTTCACTGCTCCGGCCGGAGCCACCTTCAGTGCCTTCACTGCTCCACTTCACGCCTACATATGCAAATTAACCGCCATCTTTGTTGGCAGTTAATTTGCATATCTCACTGGTTAGCCAATGGGAGGCATAGCAAAGGTACGGTCAATTACCCTGTTTGTCTATTATTAGATAGGAGGATTGGGATTCTAGTATAACTGACAAAGCATATTCCCTATAAGATCTCTCTTTTAAGGAAGTGATTTTTGGGACCTGGGAAGGGAGACATTGAATTAACAAAACTTGGTGTAAAATGCATGGTTACTTGACCAATCCACTGAGTCAAATGCAAATGGGCTTGGCATGGGTCTGGGTACCTCTAGGTTAAGGGCACGTGTCCAGGGTCACATGTGCCGATTAGCTCTGTACTTTGTTTAAAACCCTTACACCAGCCAACACCCCTGACGAGTGTGACTAGCACCTGCCAGGAAGCTCACAAGCTGCACCTCATTTCCAGAGAAATGATCCTGAGCACAGATGCCAGAGCAGCATCTGGCACCGCCCACCTCGGTACCTCACTGGGGTTCCAGGGGCTCTGGCCTAAAGCTTCCTAGGCAAGGCCTAGGGCCAAATGACAACTGACTTCATCCCAAACCCAAACCCAGCCCTCTGGTAGACCCCACCTGAAGCAGGTGGGAGAGGATCTGAAGGGTCCTGGGTCCTGGGGAAGGGCACCATGGTCAGCTGGTGATGTCTGCCACAAGCATGGGATGGGGTGAGGGTGGCATGAGTGACTTACAGTTAGACACCTGCCCACACCTTCTTCCTGCACCTGGGACTAATGCTCCAAGCAGTGAGGGAATGTGCTGGTTAGAGCTGAGAGAAGGAGGCAGGGTACATCCTCCCAACCTCAGAATGGGGCCCAGGACTGGGGAGGATTCTGGGCACAGCATCTCCTGGGACCACCGTCCTCCTTGCCCACCCCCCACCCTGCCCTCTGCGCACACACAGGACCCAAGGTAAGTTGGGTGAAGAGAGGAACCTGAGGTGAATGGTGGAGAACAGAGCTGACTGGTAGGGAAGCTGTGAGAGAAGACGACCAGGTAACCCTGCCTCTTGGCCTAATAAACAGGGTTTGGGGCTGGTGGCTTCTGCCACCTTAAGCCACATTACCATGTGCTGTGTTTCATAAGCCCAGAGAGTTAAACCACCAACCAGAATTGCTGTTTGGTTCATTCAGGACTCTGTCCTCCCACACTGACCCTCCCCCAGTTCAAGCACACCCCATCTTCCTGGCCTGACTCTCGGCACTGGCCCAGTCTTAGCTCGGCCTCCTCCTGTAGCAAGGGGACTGTTGGAGCCCTCGCCCCCTGCCTGGAGGAGCATGTGCAGGAGGGAGCGGGCAGCTCTTCTCCAGCTCAGCTCAGCTCCAAGAGGCTCTGAGCAGTGACTAGACTTTACAAGTCACTCAGTCAGGGGGTCCTGCCTATTCCTCGTCAGGGAAGGCCCAGGAGCACTCACGATCGGTCTTAGCTCAGGTGCTGCAGAAAGCAGAGCCTGAGAAAAGGATGAAATGTTGACATTGCCCTCAGGAGCAGTAACCCAGGACAAAGGGAAGAAATGGGAAAGGAAGACAAAGACCGATGTGAGGTGCAGGGCGATCCCGCCAGCCACCTGGCACTCAGGACTCCTCTGGGAGGCCTGCACGACCTGCCCAGCTCAGAGCATCCAGCAGGGCAGCAGGAAGGGAGCGTGCCCCTTCGCAGTCCCGCCCGCCTCTCACTGTCTGTTGGTGAAGGTTCACCTGTGGAAAACTAGCTCCGTGCATGTTCAGGTTTCATCAGCAGGCCCTGCAGTGGCCGCTGAGACCAGCTTCGCGGCTCAGGATGCAGCCTCTTAGCCGAGTCCAGAGGGTAGGTGGTAGCATGCTGTGGGTGGAGCACCTCCCAGGAGACCCAGTAGAAGGAATCTGGGAGGCACCCACGTCTGTTATAAACACAGGAGTCCAGACACTCACCCAAGGGATCCTGGCAGTACAGGAAAGGGTGTAGGGACATAGAATACTGGGCACTGCCTGTGGGTGACAGAGCCAGGGCCACTGCCAACGGGACTCTGATGCTTTCACTGTGTGACCTCACCTGGAGACATGTGGGCCCAGACACCAGCCCTGGAAGCAATCAAGGCCTGATTCTCTGATCCCAGAATGCACCTCCCTCAGAATGCACCTACAAAGAGCGGAATCCAGATCTGCCTTTTCCCACAAAAGGACGGGACAAAGGGACAAAACCCTCAATTCAACACCCACTGTGCCCTGCTCAGTGCTGCGCATCTGCCTCACATCATGCTTTCCTCAGATTTTCTTCTTTTTTAAATCAAAACTGATGCCTGCGAGAGCTTCTGGCTGTTCAGAAGCAGAAATGCATCCAGGGCAAGACAAAGGTCATCACAGCTCAATGGTAGAACAACTGGTTGCTATGATATGCACTGACCACCAGGGGGCAGACGCTCAATGCAGGAGCTGCCCCATGGTAGTCAGCGCTCCCACAAGGGGAGCACCACTCAGCCAGAAGCCGGGCTCAGGACTGGCAAGCACAGCAGTGGTGGCGGGAACCTCTCCCACTTCTGCCGCAGCACTAAGGATGTCCGACTGACAGCTTAGGCCGCTCCCTGCAGGCCTAAGCCATCAGTCAGACATCCCCCAAGGGCTCCTGGACTGCAAGAGGGCACAGGCCAGGCTGAGAGACACCTCCCCACCCCTCAAGTGCACGAATTTCTTGCACTGGGCCTCTAGTACAAAATAAACCTTACAGCTAAATCAATTTTTACTCATGCTCTAGATAAGCTCCGCCTTGAGGACTTGCTGGGTCCTTCTTAGGGTTTGCTACATGCTGCAGTGGTTCCAGTGTGCAGACCGGTCACCCACAGCTTGCGCAGCACTTCTTGAACATTCGTAATAAATGAATGGATTCAGTCACATCAACCCTACTTTACAAATATAGACATCAGGACACAGAGATGTTGACTTATTCTCATCTAAGAGCTAATAAACTGATGGCAGGAAAGCCTGGGAATAACACTCTTTAAACACATTCTGCCTCTGAGCTCCTCCAGCCGAGCTGGGAGCTGGGAGCTGGGAGCTGGGGATGGCCAGGGCCCGGCCTCCCCTAGAGGAGACACCATGTGCCTTGCCTGAGGGGCATCAGGCTGCTCCCTGTTGCTCTGTCGTCATAGCAGTTCAGTGCCTGCTGGGTCCCTTAAGCATCTCACCTTTACAGCGAGTGCAACATGCAGCTTTCTCGGTAGAGGGCGCTGGAGAGACACTGCTGTTTCTCAGGGTCAGAGGTGTGTGTGAGAGGACACCTGGTGATGCTTGCAATATCGCCCAGGACACCAGTCCCTCTGCCACCTCCTGGCTGGCCTTGCCAAGTACTCACACAGGCGCGGCGGCTCCAGGCCTCCCACCCACAACAGCTCCGGAGCTGCAGCTTGCCTGAACCCACCGCCACCCAGAGGCCGATTGGCTATGGTCTGTGCCCCGCCTGTCCAGTGACTGCAGGCCAACTATCCCAGGCACAGCAGCACAGACCCAGGTCCCAGCCTGGCAAGCAGACTTCCCCCAAAGTGTCTCCCCCACTGGGACTGCCCTCAGCCCTAGGGGGCTGTGTAGGGTTTCCTCATACCTTACAGTGACTATTCTAGTGGAGTTGGATCATTCTTACCCTTCCCTGTTTAGACCAGGAGTGTGTGGGTTCCAGCTCCTGATGGGCCACAAGCTGCACAGCATCCCGCAGGGGCTGTCCCGCCTCCTGTCTCTGGTGATGCCCGCATGCCCACGTGGTGGAAGAGGCCACCACTCTCCCCAGCCACCATGCCCAGAAAACTGCAATGCCTTTCTTCCAACTTGCCCGGGGCCATGGGTCCCAGACAGCTTGCCCTCCCAGTGCAGCTCCGGGGGGAGTGGAGGAAGGGGGCCGGGGGTTGCAGGTCCTAATCACTGTCATTCTCGGGCTGATCAAGAAGCAGCAACTGGAAATGTGTTTGTTTGGGAAGCTTCACATCCACCACCCCGCGTCCCACACCCGCCACTCTGATGTCCCAAACACACCCCCTTACCCTCACAGGGGTCCCCAGGAGCCGCTCCGCAGCCAGGGACAAGAGCGACCAGATGTCCTCCTCTGGCAGAGCTACGCCCCGGACCTGCTCGTCAGAGGCTGGCTGGCTAACAGGCTCTCGGTGAGTGAGAAATAAATCAATAAGAGAATTCCCATTCACGGGCTAAGTGAATGGATGGATGATTGCCCAAATGAGCATGCGAATGGCGCCCCTGCGGGCTGGGCATGAGCTGCTGCAGAGAGCGGCCTCTGCCAGGTGCGCCCCTCGCTGGCTCCCTTCTCTGGGAAACTGGACCCCCGCTTGCCTGGGATACAGGAGCCAGGTCTCTTCCTCTCCAGCCGCCAAGTGCAAGGTTGGATTTGGTACCAGCACCGCCTGATGGTCCTGTCTCTAATGGTCACCAGCACCTGCCTGAAGAGAGGAAGCCACTAGAAGGAATAGCGAGGCCGTGTTTGGAAAGGTGCAGACTCGCAGGGAAGCGCCAGGCTGCTCTGCTGGAGGGAGGTGCCATTCCCAGGGGAGTGAATGGAGAATGAGGCCTTCTCAGATCCACGTGTCTTTTCCATACATGTGAGCCCTTGGGGCTCTCAGAAATGACCGTCCTCAGCTCTAGGCTCCCTGTAAACTAGATCTCTCTGTAATGGCTGCAGAGCCTCAGAGAAAAACATGCTCAGATAGAAAGACACATCTCCAAAACGGGTGAATGAACTCATTAGCCCATTGCCAACTCTCACCAATCCTCGAAGAATTAAAACAGCACTGTCCTGGGTCGGAGGTGTGTGGCTCCAGAATATCAAAGCATACTACATCCTCTTACTGCCTCAATGCTTCCCATGCTGGGTTGAGCAGAGAGAGGTGATTGTGGAAAAGCAACTAATTAGGCAGGGGCAGTGGCGGGGTAGGGGAGCTCTACAGGAGAGCAGAACCGGTCTTCGTTCCTACAGAAGGAATCCTCTCGCTCTAATCCTCCCTCCCATCATCGCACAGCTGTATTTCAGCGGGAGCCTGTTTGCATGCCTGCGTGTGTGTGTATGCATGTGTGTTTATTGGACACAAGGGAAGAGCTTGTAGATGAAAGGGGCCATATGCTAACCTGACTAGTTCAGGGAAGGCCTTGCAAGGCAGTTGTACAAACTCAGAAACCTAAAATAACCACAAAAGATGGTCTGAAAATTAAATATTTAACTACAAACAGGTTATGGTGGGTAGTCATGTCCTAGGCCAGTATTTTCCCTGACAAAGATCAACTTAGATCTTTACTGAGCCCATTTGTCTTTTTGCCTCTCAGATAACATATCGGTGAAATGACTGGGTAACTTATAACTTCCCTTTTTTCTGGACCCCTCAGGGAACAACAAATGGCACCAGGACATCCCCTCATTGTTATTGTTATCAAGTTAATTGTCAACTGTTAATTATGTAAAACTATCCTGTGCCCATCTGTGTAAGAGAAGCACATGCCCATCATTTCACTGTTTACCCTATCCCAGAGGTTTCCCTGCTTTGCTTTATCCCACCTCCTTAACCTATCACCAATGGATTTCATGTAACCCACCTCCATCCCTTTCCTTTGATTGCTTTGTATAAATACAGATGTAACCCGCCATTCTCCAGAGCATTATCTCAATTCAGGATCTAGGACTAGGCAAACTGTTCTTAAATGACACAGAAAGCACACTTTCTAAAAGAAAAAATGGACAAATTGGACCTTATCAAAATTAAAAACTTTTGCTCTGAGAAAGACACTGTTAAAAGCTATAGACTGGGAGAAAATATTTGAAAACCCCATACCTGACAAAGTACACATAAATGAAATACATTAAAAACTCTCAAAACTCATCAATAATTAAACAAACAATCCATTTAGGAAATGGGCAAAGGACATGAACAGATATTTCATCAAAGAGAGCATGCAAATTATAAAAAATTGTGAGAAAAGATGTTGAAGACTACTAGCCATTAGAGAATGACAAGATGCCCCCACGCCTACCAGAATGACCAACAGAAAGAACTGAGACACCAGTGAGGGGAGGATGCGAGACGCTGGGCCCTCAGGCCTGGCTGATGAGAACATGCGATGGCACAGCTACCTGCACAGCATTGTGGCAGTTTCTTACAAAACTCAGCATGCAATTAGCATTCAATCCAGCAATCACACTTTGTGCATTTACCCCAAAGCAGCGGTTCTGAACCTGTGGGTCGCGACCCCTTTGGGGGTCGAACGACCCTTTCACAGGGGTTACCTAAGACCATCGGAAAACACATATATAATTACATATTGTTTTTGTGATTAACCACTGTGCTTTAATTATGTTCAATTTGTAACAATGAAAATACTGCATATCAGATATTTACATTATGATTCATAACAGTAGCAAAATTACAGTTATGAAGTAGCAATGAAAATAATTTTATGGTTGGGTGTCACCACAACATGAGGAACTGCATTAAAGGGTCGCGACATTAGGAAGGTTGAGAACCACTGCCCTAAAGAAATAGTAATTCATCAACACTAATAAAAGAGAAAAATGGTAATTGGCGTACGAGCTACCCTTTTCATTGGCTAATCAGGGCTATATGCAAATTAACTGCCAACTAAGATTGGCAGTTAACTGCCAACTAAGATTGGCAGTTAACTGCCAACAAGATGGCGGTTAATTTGCATATGTAGGCACAATGCAGGGAGCCGAAAGGGAAAGCAGGAAGAAGCCCCCTGCCACTGACAGTGATCGGAAACCCAGGGGGGAGCTAAGAGCTGGGGGGCAGGGCAAAGGCGGCCCTGGGGCCACCTTTGCCCTGCCCCCCAGCCATGATCGGAGAATCAGGCGCCTTTTCCACCCTGGCCAGTGATAGCAGGAAGTAGGGGTAGAGCCAGCGATGGGAGCTGGGCACGGTCGAAGCTGGCAGTCCCAGGAGCTAGGGGTCCCTTGCCTGGGCCTAAAGCGAAGCCCACGATCGCGGGGCCGCTGCAGCTGCGGGTCCCCGCTGGCCGGGCCGGACGCCTAGGCCAGAGGCGTCAGGCCTGGGCAAGGGGCCGATCCTGCGATTGGAGGGTGATGGGGGTCAACGCCTGAGGGCTCCCAGTATGTGAGAGGGGGCAGGCTGGGCTGAGGGACACTCCCCCCCACACACACACCCAGTGCACAAATTTCGTGCACCGGGCCCCTAGTCTATATATAAAAAGCCAGCGACCAGAACACCATAATGATCAGAATGACCAGTCGCTATGACGCCCACTGCAGCCAGCAAACCTGCCCAATCAGGGGGTGGGGCCCACCGGCCAACCTCCCTCAGCCCCTCCCCCCAGCTGGCCACGCCCCTGATTGACCTCTCTCACCCTGATCAATGGCAGGGCAGCTAGCCAACCCCCCCTCGGCCCTTCCCCCCGGCTGGCCCATCCCACCCCGCCCCTGATTGCCACCCAATCCCAATAGGGGGTGGGACCAGCCAGCCTACCTCCTGCAGCCCCTCCCCTCACCTAGCCCCACTCCAGATTAGCCCCCCCACCCTGATCAAGGGCAGGGCTGGCCAGCCCCACCTCAGCCCCTCCCCTAGCTAGCCCTACCCCGATGGGCCCCCATCACCCCAATCAGCCCACAGCCTCTCCCCCTAGTCAGCTCTGCCACCGATCACCCCCCCCAACACTCCAATCAGGGGCAGGGCCAGCTGGCCAATCGCCTGCAGCCCCTCCCCGCAGCCAGCCCAGCCCTGATTGGCCACGATTGGGGCGGGCTGGCTGGCCATCCTCCCTCCATCTCCTCCTCCCAACAGGCCCGGACCCAATTTGCCAATTCGGCAGGACCCCACCTGTGCACAAATTTATGCACTGAGCCTCTAGTGTTTACATAAAAACCTATACATGAATGTTCGTAGCAGCTCTATTTGCAATAGTCAAAAACTGGAAGCAAAACAAATTATCTTCAATAGGTAAATGATTAAGCAAACCAGGTACTAAATAAAATGCTATTTAGCAATTAAAAAGAATGAACTATAGACACATACAACTTAGATGAATTCCAGAGAAATATGCTGAGGAAAATAGTCTCAATGGTTATATACTGTATGATTCCATTCATATAACATTCTTGAAATGACAAAAATTACAGAAATAGAGAACAAATTAGTGGTTGCCAGAGCTTAAGGATGGAGGGGAAGTGGGTATGGTTATAAAGATACCAGATGGGGTCCTGTGGGGATGGAACTGTTCTTCTCAGCTTATGACGTAGGCATAAACCTACACGTGTGATAAAACTACTCGAACTAACACTCCCGTGCACCCACACGCGAGTACAGGTGGTGGGAAATCAGAACCAGATCCGGCCTTGCCTCCACACCATCCTCTTGGCTGGGATATTTTACTATAGCTTTGCTAGATGTCAGCATTGAGGGAAACTTGGTAAAGAGTACATGGATCCTTTGTACTATTTCTTACAACTGCATGTGAATCTATAATTATCTCCAGATTAAAAGTTTAATTAAAAAAAAAAACACAATGAGATATATTTTCACATCAACTAAATGGGAAAAATAAGAGGTCCAGTGCCACTTGCTGGCAAATAAAGTGAAACCCTCATGCACTGCAGATGAGAATGTAAATTGGTTCAATCAACCACCTTGGAAAATAAATTAGCATGAACTAATACATTAGAACAACTGCATGTAAAAATAAAACTCACATGTCGATTGCTCAGTTCATGGACTCTCAGGCCATGGAGTGACACTGGACTAGGTGAGCACAGATGGCACTGTGTGGACACACCCTCTGGCATGCACACATATGTGTGAAATGGTTACAATTGCCATACCTGCTTCTTCACTTCTTGAAGAGCTACAATTGAGGAGAAAAATAATATTTTGCCCATCACAGGTTTCTGTGCAGACTTTCAAAAGGAAGAGGCTGAACTTGGGGACTTAGAGATATTGGACATACACTTCCAGTCCATGAACAGGAAGGGAAATGTATGTACTGTGTATACTCACACTTGCAACTTATCACAGGCCAACTAGAGGCAAGTAAAAATATATACAACACGCAAAAGAGATTGGAATGGTACTTAGAACAAAATAAGCACTTTATAAGTATTAACTTTTATGATTATTACTGGGCAACTCTAACCCAGCATTCATGGGTAGTTAATGTACTATACTGAAATAGTATTAGATATTATAGTTATAGATGGTCGTGGACCTAAAGATCTAGATTTAACAAACCAACATATTGAATTTTCATATTTAGTAGCCAGTTAAGAGGACCTACGCTTTGTTGAATAAAACTTCTAAAAAATATATTTTTTATTGACTTAAGAAAGGAAGGGAGATGGAGAGAGAGATAGAAACATCAATCATGAGAGAGAATCATTGATTGGCTGCCTCCTGCACACCCCCCACTGGGGATCGAGCCTGAAACCTGAGCATGTGCCCTGACCGGGAATCAAACCGTGACCTCCTGGTTCATAGGTCAATGCCCAACCACTGAGCCATGCCAGCTGGGCAAAACTTCTGCCCTTTTTTAAAAATTTAAAATATACATTGCCTCCCTGCTTGAAATTAAATTTGACTGCATTGTAGATTTACCCTAAAAGTCCAAACATTGTGCCTCCGTAGAATGACACAGCACCATCTGAAGTCCTACAAAGGGACCAAACCTGCGTCAGACCAGGGCTCTGCACTCAGCGGCCATGCTGTGAGCTTCACATGAGAACATTTGAAATGCAGAGAGTGTGCCACTGCAAAATCCAACCTGGGAAGCTGCAGGTCACACAGCCCAGAGTCTCCAACAAATGAATGATTGTTTAAAATAAATTTTTTAAGAGCCCTGGCCAGGGAGCTCAATTGCTGGAGCATTGTCTTGTGCACCAAAGCATTGCAGGTTCAATTCCCAGTCAGGGCACATATTTCGGTTGTGGGTTCAATCCCCAGGAGGGGCACATATGGGAGGCAGCCAATCGATATATCTCTCTCACATCAATGTTTCTCTGTCTGAGAAACATTTCTCTCCTCTCTCTTTCTCTCTCTCTCTCCCTCTTTCTCTCTCAAAATCAGTAAAAAACATATCCTCAGGTGAGGATTAAAAAATAAAATATTAAAATTATTAAAAATAACAAAAATAAATAAAACATCTACACTAATAAAAGAGAAACATGGTAATTGGCGTACGACCGCTACCGTTTTCATTGGCTAATCAGCGAGATATGCAAATTAACTGTCAGCCAAGATGGCGGCCAGCAGCCAGGCAGCTTGAAACTAACATGAGGCTTGCTTGCCTCAGTGACGGAGGACTCCAACGTTCCCGCTTGCGGCTGCAGGCCTCTGAGATCTGCAGTTTCAAACATTGTAACAAATACCTCTGGGCTTCAGCCAGCAGGATCGCAACATTGTATGCAAAGGCCAGAAACCTAGAGCCAAGCCTCAAGCGAAAGCTGGCCCAGAATAAAAAAAAAAAAAAAAGGAAAAAAGGAGCGGTTGGGAGCTTCAGTCACCCCCAGCCTGAAAACAGCCCTCAGCCCCTCAGCCAGACTGGCCAGGCACCCCAGTGGGGACCCCCACCCTGAAGGGTGTGTGACCAGCTGCAAACAGCCATCATCCCCTCATCCAAGCTGGCCAGGCACCCCAGTGGGGACCCCCACCCTGATCCAGGACACCCTTCAGGGCAAACCAGCCGGCCCCCACCTGTGCACCAGGCCTCTACCCTATATAGTAAAAGGGTAATATGACTCCCAGCACCGGGATCAGCGGAGCCGTGAGGCTTCCCGACACTGGGATCAGCGTGACAGGGGGCAGCGCCCAAACCCCCTGATCGCCCTGCGGCTCTGTGTGTGACAGGGTGCGGCACCCCAACCCCGCCCCCCCCCCATGGGCCCTGTTCTGTGTGTGATGGGGTAGAGCCATAACCTCCCCATCAGCCCTGCCCTGAGTGTGACAGTGGCGGCACCCCAGCCCCCTGATTGGCCCTGCTCTGTGGGTGATAGAGGGTGGCGCCCCAACCCGCTGATCTGCCCTGCTCTGTGTGTGACAGGGGACAATGTCCCAACTCCCCTATCGGCCCTACTCACTGAGTGACAGGGGGGAGCTCCTCAACCCCCTGATGGGCCCTGCTCTGTGTGTGACAGGAGGGAGCTCCCCAACCCCCTGATGGGCCCTGCTCTGTGCGTGACAGGGGGGAGCTCCCCAACCCCCTGATGGGCCCTGCTCTGTGTGTGACAGGGGGGAGCTCCCCAACCCCCTGATGGGCCCTGCTCTGTGCATGACAGGGTATGGAGCCCCAACCCCCCTGATGGGCCCTGCTCTGTGTGTGACAGGGGGTGGGGCCGCAACCTCCCCATCGACCCTGCCTTGAGTGTGACAGGGGGCGGTGCCCCAACCCCCCAATCAGCCCTACCCTGAGCGTGACTGAGGGTGGCATCGCAACCTCCCAATCCGCCCTGCTCTGTGCATGACAGGGGGCGGCGCCCCAATGCCCCTATTGGCCCTGCTCTGAGCCCGACCAGGGGCTGCACCTAGGGATTGGGCCTGCCCTCTGCCACATGGGAGCAGGCCTAAGCCAGCAGGTCATTATCTCCCAAGGGGTCCCAGACTGCTAGAGGGCACAGGGCGGGCTGAGGGACCCCCCTCCCCTCTGGGTGCACAAATTTTTGTGCACCGGGCCTCTAGTAAATAGATAAAAAGAAAAGGGGGAGTGAGGTAATGGGAATGCCAGAATCAGAACCTCTAAAAAATCTTCCCTCCATAAAAGCAACAATAAAACAAGCTTAGCAGACACTGTAAGGGTCAAAACATGGTTGCAGTTCTTTCAAACCCCAATTTTCAGAGAATTCTCACTATTGGACTTTACAATGATAACAAGATCAACCCACCTATGATATATAATAACTATCCTATCTAATAAAGAGGGAATATGCTAATTGACCCTCACACTGTCACAAAGATGGCAGCACCCACAGCCAATAAGGAGGGAATATGCTAATGGACTGTCATTCCTTCAAAGATGGCGGTGCCCACAGCCACAGATGGTGGTGCCCAGTCCCCTCAGCCCCACCTGGGGGTTGGCCCAGCTGCTCCACGTGCCTACCTCCAGAGACCCCCAGTCCCCTCAGCCCCCCAGCCACCTAGGGCCAGCCTGAGGCACAGGCAAGCCTCGGATGACACAGGCAAGCATAGGTGTGATGGGGTGTTGCCTTCCACTGATCGCCAGGTCGCCTCCCACCCCTGAGGGCTCCCAGACTGTGAGAGGGGGCAGGCTTGGCTGAGGGACCCTCCATCCAGTGCATGAATTTTCATGCATCAGGCCTCTAGTAAATCTATGAGAACCTGAAAACCATCCATCAAAGCACATGAGACAAAACCTGACAGAACTAAAAGGAGAAATAGAACAGTTGTGCAGGAGACGAGCAAGGACTTAACAACAATGTAGGTCAACTAACCCCAGAGGCATTATAAACCTGCCACTGGACCATAATTATACAAGTTATATACTCAAACAATAGAATGAAATCAGAAATCATAAAAAAAAAAGAAATCATAAGAGGAGAAAATTTGGAAAATTGACAAACGTGGAAATTATAAAGCACTAGAGGCTCAGTGCATGGATTTGTGCACTGGGGGTCCCTCGACCTGGCCTGTGCCCTCTCACAATCTGGGACCTCTCAGGGGATGTCATATAGTGGGTTTCGGCCCAATCCCCACAGGCCCGATCCAGACAGGAGGGAGCCCGATCTTGTGCATTGAGCATCTGTCCCCTGGTGGTCAGTGCACATCATAGTGACCAGTTGACTGGTCGTTCAGTTGTTCAGTCACTTAGGCTTTTATATCAACAGATACTCCAAAATAATCAGTGGCTCAAGAAGAAAACACAAGGAAAATTAGAAAATTCTTTGAGATAATAGAACAAAAATCTGACATACCAAAACTTACCAGTTGCAGCTAAAGTAGTCCCTAGGAGGAAATTATATGTGCAAATGCTTATATTTAAAAATAAGAAAGACCTCAAATCAGTAACAAAATGTTCCACCTTAAGAAACTAGACAAAAAAGAGCAAAGTAACCCAAATCAAGCAAAAAGGACAAATAAATAAATAAATAAATAAATAAATAAATAAATAAATAAAGCCTGGCATGAAAATGAATTAAACACAGACTAGAAAAACAATAGAGAAAATGAACAAAGGAAAAGTTGATTATTTTTAAAAATCAATAAAATTGAAAAATCTTTAGCTAGATTGACCAAGATGAAAATAGAGAAAATTTAAATTACTAAAATCAATAATGAAAGACTGGACATTACTACCAATCTTACAGAAATAAAAATAATTATAGGAGAAACCAAAATGGCGGCATAGGTAAACACCTGAAATTGCTGCCCCACACAACGACTTCAAAAATACAACTAAAAGACAAAACGGACATCATCCAGAACCACAGGAAGGTTGGCTGAGTGGAAATTCTACAACTAGAAGGAAAGAGAAAAGCACACTGAGACTCAGAGGAGCTGGGGAAGTAAAGTGCAGAGGTACGGAGGCTCGAGCGTGCACGGAAAGGGGCTGGCAAAGGGCTGGCAACGGAGGACGCCGATGTCTTTTTCAATCAGGAGTGAGGCACAAGCACCCTACGGCTGTGACTCCAGTTCTGGGCGAGTCTCTGGGGACCCAGACTCATACAGGAGAAACTGGACTGTCTGGCAGCAGGCAGAACTCGAGGGCAGCTTTCTCTCAAAGGTGCTTGCAGTGATTACTGGGACGCTGAGATGCAGGTCCTCTTAGGGCAGGACTGAGGATCAGCCATAGCTGTTTGCTCCACCCTGTTGATTCCCTGAGACCCCGCCCCGCCCAAGCTGTGTGCAGAGGTTTTTGCATATGAATGGGCTGGCCCTTTGAGATCTAAAATTACCTAATAAACTGCAGCTGGGTCAGAAAGACCCAGAACATCCAAAAGAAGGCCCAAGGCCCCACAGCAGCTTGTATTGCTTCACAGCTGGGCCTCATCTGGGCACCTCCAAAACACAAACAAGGAAGAGGAACCTGTGGATATCTCCATAGCTCCTGCTGGGTAGCCTCAGGCAGAGGCTAGATTAGCACCTCCTTCGAGATTCAAGGGCCTGTGTACCCAGTGGTCAGATTGGGACCATCCAGATTGCAACTCCTCAGATCCATAAGGGACACACTCAGGGTGCAGACTCAGAGAGCACAAAAGCCACACTGAAGCAAGTCTTGCCCCATAGGGTGTCATCAGAACAGAAGTTCTCCCACTGTAGACACAGCTGATTCTCACAGACAATTGCCCTGGAGGTCAATTCCTCCCAGTGATACCTACAACAATCAAGGCTTAACTACAACAAGACTGTGCACAAAGCCCACAAAGGGGTGCACCAAGAGTATCCACCTCAGGTAATTGGGGAGGCTGAGCCACTGGGCCCTATAAGACACCTAGCACACAAAGCCACTCTATCAACACAGGGAAGCAGCCAAAATGCGGAGACAAAGAAATGGGTCACAAATGACAGAAATGGAGGAAAGGAAACTACTGGATATAGAGTTCAAAACCACAGTTATAAGGTTTTTCAAGAATTTTCTAGAAACCGCCGATAAATTTAGTAAGACCCTCAATAAGTCTAGCGAGACCCTTGAGGATATGAAAAAGGACCAACTAGAAATTAAGCATACACTGACTGAAATAAAGAATAATATACAGAGATCCAACAGCAGACAAGAGAATCCCAAGAATCAAGTCAAAGATTTGAAATACGAAGAAGTGAAAAACACCCAACCAGAAAAGCAAAAAGAAAAAAGAATCCAAAAATATCAAGATAGTGTAAGGAGCCTGTGGGACAACTTCAAGCGTCCCAACATCTGAATTATAGGGGTGCCAGGCAAAGAGAGAGAGCAAGATATTGAAAACCTATTTGAAGAAATAATGACAGAAAACTTCCCCTATCTGGTGAAAGAAATAGACTTACAAGTCCAGGAAGTGCAGAGAACCCCAAACAAAAGGAATCCAAAGAGGACCACACCAAGACACATCATAATTAAAATGCCAAGGGCAAAAGACAACGAGAAAATCTTAAAAGCAGCAAGAGAAAGAAATTCAGTTACCTGCAAGGGAGTTCCTATACGATTGTCAGCTGATTTCTCAACAGAAACTATGCAGGTCAGAAGGGAGTGGCAAGAAATATTCAAAGTGATGAATAGCAAGAACCTACAACCAAGATTACTTTATCCAGCAAAGCCATCATTCAGAATTGAAGGTCAGATAAAGAGCTTCACTGATAAGAAAAAGCTAAAGAAGTTCATCACCACCAAACCAGCATTATATGAAATGCTGAAAGGTATTCTTTAAGAAGAGGAAGAAGGAAAAGGTAAAGATAAAAATTATGAACAACAAATACATATCTATCAACAAGTGAATCTAAAAATCAAGTGAATAAAAAATCTGATGAACAGAGTAAACTGGTGAATATAATAGAATCAGGGGCATAGAAAGGGAGTGGACTGACAATTCTCAGGGGGGAAAGGGGTGTGGGGGTGTGGGAAGAGACTGGACAAAAATCGTACACCTATGGATGAGGATAGTGGGTGGGTAAGGGCAAAGAGTGGGGTGGGAACTGGGTGGAGGGGAGCTATGGGGGGAAAAAGAGGAACAACTGTAATAATCTGAGCAATAAAGATTTATCTAAAAAAATAATTATAGATTAAATGGAAAATTCCTAAAAAGACACGAATGGCTCCAACTGACTCAAGAAGGAATGACAATCTGATTAGGCACCCAGAGAACAAGTGAACAGACTGATTACTAATCAAAAACCTTCCCACAAGGAAGGCTCAGGGCCATGTGGCTTCGCTGGTGAAGTTGTAAAGATCATTTAACGAACAATAAACACCAACACTCCCAAGTCTTCCAAAAACTAGATGAGGAGGGGACACTCCTCAGCTTCTTCTATGAAGCCAGTATGACACTAATACCAAAGGACACAGCACCTTATGATTAGACACCCACAGAACAATGTGACCTCTTCATTGAGGCGGGTGGAGGAGAATGCTGGTGCCTGGGGTTCCCGTTGAGGAGGATAGAAAAATTCTGTAATTAGTGGTGATGGTTATGCAAGTCTGTAAACATACAAAAACTTCTGAGTTGTACACTTTTATAAAGTAGATTTTATGGTATGTGAGCTATATCTCAATAATTTTTTTTTAAAAAAATGAGAAAATATAGGGATGGAGGAAAACCTGTAATTAAAAGACATTTGAATTTTTCAAATGAGCAAGACTAAAAACATGTCTAGAAATGAACTTTGGAGGGATAAAACCATAAGCAACAAAAGGAAGCGGTGACTGCAATGGCCAGAGAGCAGCCTCTTTGGGGGAGCAATGGCCCTGTGATTGAGACGGAGGGTAGTGAGGGGTTTCTGGAATGGGTGGCAAAGTCCTATTCCTGGGCCTGCGTGATGATTACAAAGGTGTTTGCCTTATAATGACCCAACACATTTGTTGTTGGGTCTCTGTATCTGTTATCCTATATAATAAACAGGTGATATGCAAATCGACCCTCACGCCCTCGCGTCACAAGATGGCCGCCCACATTGTCACAAGATGGCTGCTCCCACATCATCACAAGATGGCCGCCACAGGATGGCCACCCCCACGCCATCACCAGATGGCCACTCCCACTTTGTCACAAGATGGCCGGCAGAGAAGGGCTGTTGGGGGGGACCAGGACTGCATGGAAGGGCAGTTGAGGGCAATCGGGCCAGCGGGGGAGCATTTAGGCGTCAATCAGGTCAGCAGGGAAGCAGTTAGGGGCAATCAGGCAGGCATGCAGGCGAGCAGTTAGGAGCCAGCAGTCCCGGATTGTGAGAAGGGTGTCCGGCTGCCAGTTTAGGCCTGTGGGATTGGGCCTAAACCGGCAGTCGGACATCCCCCGAGGGGTCCCAGATTGTAGAGGGTGCAGGCTGGGCTGAGGGACACCCCCCCCTGCCCCTCCCATGCACGAATTTCATTCACTGGGCCTCTAGTTTTACAAATAAAAGCTTAAAACAATTGCAAGCATCGCCCTTATAAAAATATTTTAAAGCAAATCCAAAGAAAGAACGTATCACATTTCCACCTCCTTTCTTGAAAATTGAATCCAACAGCTTTCATCAGCTGGTTAAACTTGTCTGAAGAGAGTTATCCCGAAACCTCACTAACAAATGCTTACCAGGTCAATGCCCAAGACGTTTTCTCCCCCTCTAGGGGAGATAGGGAGACCGGGAGTTTAACATCTAGAAATCCGTGGAACTGACCATCCCCAGTCAGACCCTTGTTGTAGATGTGTCAGGATAACAGTTTTCACAGCAAACGCAGCCTTGCATCGAGGAGTCAGTGCCAGCAAAGTAGTCCTTATCCTTTCCATTAAGCAAAACAAACCAAAACTGTCCCACTTGTTCCAAAGCACATGCATGATCTACTGCAGGAGAAAATGTGTACCTTTCACTGCTCTGTATACAAGACCCCTGTCCCACGCCCAGTGTCACAGCTGAGTGCCAGGACCTGCTCCCAGGGGTGGGCTGGCACCGAGGCCTGGGAACCACCGGCCTCTGAATTTTCCAGTAGCTCTAGCAACTTCAATGCGGACAAAGTACTGGGGACATTCCAGGGACTTCTCTCAACCCCCTGCCCTCACATTAAAATTGTTACCTCTGTGTCCTAGTGAAAATTCCGTTTCACAGCCAACTGGTACTTCCTCTAGGACAGTGGTTCTCTCTGGGTCGTGACCCCTTTGGAGGTCAAATGACCCTTTCACAGGGGTCACCTAAGACCATTGGAAAACACATATATAATTACACTAGAGGCCCGGTGCACAAAAATTTGTGCACTCAGGGGGTGGGGGAGGGTCCCTCAGCCCGGCCTGTGCCCTCTCGCAGTCTGGGACCCCTTGGGGGATGACCACCTGCTGGCTTAGGCCTGCTCCCCGGAGGATTGGGCCTAAGCTGGCAATCAGACATCCCTCTGGCAGCCCGGCAGCCCTCGGGGGATGTCCACTTGCCAAGGGGAAGCAGACCTAAGCTGCAGTCGGACATCCTTAGCACTGCTGAGGTGGCAGGAGAGGCTCCCACCACCACTGCTGTACTGGCAGCCATCAGACTGGCTTGTGGTTAAGCAGAGCTCCCCCATGTGGGAGTGCACTGACCACCAGAGGGCAGCTCCTGCATTGAACGTCTGCCCCCTGGTGGTCAGTGTGTGTCATAGTGACCGGTCATTCCTAGTCTTTCTGCTGTTAGGGTCAGTTTGCATATTACCCTTTTACTATATAGGATAGAGGCCTGGTGCACTGGTGGGGGCTGGCTGGTTTTCCCTGAAGGGTGTCCTGGATCAGGGTGGGGGTCCCCACTGGGGTGCCTGGCCAGCCTGGGTGAGGGGCTGATGGCTGTTTGCAGCTGGTCACACCCCCTTCAGGGTGGGGATCCCCACTGGGGTGCCTGGCCAGCCTGGATGAGGGGCTGAGGGCCGTTTTCAGGCTGGCCACACCCCCTTTAGGGTGGGGGTCCCCACTGGGGTGCCTGGCCAGTCTGGTTGAGGGGCTGAGGGCCGTTTTCAGGCTGGCCGGCGACTGAAGCTCCCAGCCTCTCCTTTTTTTCTTTCTTTTTTTTTATTCTGGGATTTATTTACCTTCTATAACTGAAACTTTGTTGCCGTCACTGGAGCTGAGAGCTGGGCTCCTGCTCGCTCCAGCTCTGTGGCCACCGCCTGCTGAAAGCAGGTATCTGGGGTTTGTTTAGCTTCTATAATTGAAACTTTATTGCTTTTGGAGCTCAGAGCCGGGCCGCCGCGGGCGGGGAACCTTGGCTTCCTCCATCACTGGAGCAAGCAAGCCTCCTGCTTGCTTCAGCTGCGTGGCTGCAGGCCGCCATCTTGGTTGGGTTAATTTGCATATTGCACTGATTAGCCAATGGGAGGCATAGCAAAGGTACGGTCAATTACCATGTTTGTCTATTATTAGATAGGATATTGTTTTGTGATTAATCACTATGCTTTAATTATGTTCAATTTGTAACAATGAAAATACATCCTGTATATCAGATATTTACATTACGATTCATAACAGTAGCAAAATTACAGTTATGAAATAGCAACGAAAATAATTTTATGGTTGGGTGTCACCACAACAGGAGGAACTGTATTAAAGCGTCGCAGCATTAGGAAGGTTGAGAACCACTGCTCTAGGACAACAGGTACTTACTACGCGCCTGCCTGCTGGTCAGTCACTGTTCCGGATGCTTCACCTGTGCTCATTTCGGGCTATGAAATTGTCACCGGGAGCCTTTCCCTGCACACGGCGATGCCTCTGGGCTTCTCTTCCAGTTTGTGGAACAGTCTGGTGGCTGAGGTACCGCTGCACCGTGGACTAAACAGGGTCATTAACTGCTGAAGGATGGGCGGGTCCCACCACACGGTAAGCCCTGTCCTCCCCCAGGGCGGCTCGGGAAGAGCCTCAGCCATGGGTGCATCTCCATGCGCCTTTCCAGGGCTCACCCTCCGTGGGTGGAGTCCTCTGCGCTGACTTCACTCCCTGAGGCCCCCATGGTCCTCTACTGCCTGAGAGTCGTCGCCTTTCCACCCGAGGCCCATGCCCATCCCAGAGCCTCCTCAGGTCCCCCGAGTCCACAGTGTGGTGCATCCTGCCGCCCAGGGACTCTGTTGGCCACCAGTGCCCAGCCCCTGCCCCTGAGCCTGGCCCGGCCTAGGAGCCGCACCTGGGCCCAGGCTCCCCAGTGTCCAGCTTGGGCCACTCCCAGGCGTGGGCCCTGGGGCAGTGGCCCTGAACTTATCCGGCAAGTTGTCCTCACACCCTTGCCTCAGCCACCCCTTATTTAACAAATGCTTATCAAGGACCTATTATTATATTTTAAGCTCTGTGCTATGAATAGAACAGTAAACAACATGACCTTCCAAAATTTATGAAGAACTTACATAACTCAACACCAAAATAACAAGCAATCCAATTAAGAAACGGATGAAGGACCTGAATAGACATTTCTCTAAAGAGGACATACAAATGTCCTTTAGACATATGAAAAGATGCTCTAATCATCAGAGAAATGCAAATTAAAACCACAGTGAGCTATCACCTCACACCTGTCAGAATGGCTACTATCAATAAAACAACAAACAGCAAGTATTGGCAAGGATGTTGAGAAAAGAGACCTGGCTGCACTTTTCCTGGGAATGCGGACTGGTGCAGCCACCGTGGGAAGCAGTATGAAGGTGCCACAAAAAAATTTTAAAAATAGAACTGCCTTATGACCCAATGATTCCACTTCTGGAAATTTATCCGAAAAATCCTGAAACAGTAACTTGAAAGAATATATGCACCCCCGCGTTCATTGCAGGGTTACTTACAATAGCCAAGATTTAGAAGCAGCCCAAGTGCCCATCAGTAGATGAGTGGATAAAAAAGCTGTGGTACATTTACACTATGGAATACTACTCCGCCATATAAAAGGAGATCTAATCCTTTGGGACAGCATAGATGAACCTGGAGAGCATTATGCTGATGAATTTCTGACAAGTACCATACAATTTCACTGATATATGGATTCTAATGAATAAAATGAAGTAACAAGTAAAATAGAAACAGATTTATAGATAGAGAGCAGGCTGACAGCTGTTGGGGGTGTGGCAGGGTTGAGTGAGGAGAGGTGAAGGGGAGGTAAAAAAGAAAAAGTCATAGACACTGACAACAGTGGGGTGACTGTGAAGAGAGGGGTTGGGGTGGAGGAGGGTTAGGGGGGTAAATGGTGATGGACAAAGACCTGACTTAGGGTAGTGAACACACAATAGAGTATGCAGATGATGTGTTGTGGAATTGTGCACCTGAAGCCCGTATAATTTTGTTAACCAGTGTCACCCCAATAAATTAAATAAAAAGGAAAAAAAGAAAGAAGAAAATGTGAAGACAATCCACAAACTGGTAGAAAGTATTTCCAAAAGACACGTCTGATAAAGAATTGTCATGCAAAATACACAAAGAACCCTTAAAAATCAACAATAAGGAAACAAACAACCCAACTTAATAAAGGACTATGATTGTAACAGATGCACTACCAAAGGAGATATCCAAGTGGCAAGGAAGCGCATGAAGAGATGAGGTCATACGTCATCAGGGGAGCACAAGCGACAGCAGCAGGAGACAGCATGTGCCCCTGTTGCACGGCCAACGCTCAGAACACTGACGCTAAACATTGACAGAGATGTGGAGCCCCGGGACCTGCCATGAACTGCTGGTGGGAAGGCCACATGGCACAGCCACACTGCAAGACAGCTTGGTGGCTTCTTACAAAACTAAACATCCTCCCACCATATGATCCGGCAATTACAATCCTTGGTATCTACCCAAAGGAGTTGAAAACGTGTGTCTACACAGAAACCTGCATTCAGATGCCCCAGGGAGCTTTATTCCTAATCGCCAAAACCTGCAGGTCACCAAGGTTTCCTGCAGTAGGCAAATGGATGCGTACACTTGGTACATGCAGAAAAGGCAACATTATTCAGTGCTAAGAAGAAATGAACTATCGAACCATAAAAAGACATGGAGGAAACTTCCTTGCATATCACTAAGTGAAAGAAGCCAATCTAAAGAGGATGCATACTGTGTAATTCCAACTAGAGAACATTCCTGAAAAGACAAGACTGTGGAGACAGTTACAAGAGTAGTAGTTGAGGGGGAAAGGGGGTGAATAGGTGGGGCAGAGAGGGTTCTTAAGGCAGGAAAACTCCTTGTATGATACTCATTAGCTGGAGCAGTTCATCCCCCAGGCTGATGGAGGAGGCTGGTGATGGGGAGGCGCGCCCAAGGGCGGGTGGGGAGCTATGGGAAATCTCTGTCCATTATCACTCAGTTTTGCCAAAACCCTTAATGTGCTCTGAAAAGAATAAGTTCTGTTATTTTTTTAGTTTAATGGGGAAAAGGCATACAGAGACATTTCACTGAAGTAGAGATACATTTGGAAGTAACTCACTGTAACAGGAGGATGCGACAGCACTGCCCGCCATCACAGCGGGGGAGAGATGGCGCCGAACACTGGTGGGGATGAAGGAAACCGACGCCTCAGGCAGGGCTGTGGGACGCAGCCACTCGGAACAACTAACAACTCTTACTCATGACCCAGCAGTCCCACTCCCGCACCTGTCCCAGAGCAATGAAAACATGTCCACACAAAAACCTGAACACAAATATTTGTGTTTGACTCATAATAACCAAAAACTGTTAGCAACCAAAAGCCCTTACCTAGTGAATGGCTCAACAGTTTGCAGTACAGCTGTACCATGGAATACTATTCAGCAATGAAAAGCAAACTATTAATACGTATAACAACTTGCATGGGCCTCAAGGGCATATACACAGGGTGCTCTAAAAGGAAAGCCTATTAATAAAATGAAATAAAATGAACTAGTAAAGTAACTATTCCTACTTAAAGTTTTGGGAGTGGCATTGGCAGGCAAGGTTCTGGCCTGGCCCCTTCGGATGCTCCCCTCGGCCTGTTACGTTAAACAGGGCCTCGCTTCTAAACAGCACCTTTCTGCCTGCAACCATGGACATGCATTCCTTTGACTGGTCGGACCCCCCAAGGGAGAGGGGAAGGTAAAAGAAGCGGGTGAGTGTGCTGGGAACCATCAGTGAATACAGTGAGCAAGACGGGCTCTACCGCCTCCTCCCAGGAGCCAAACAGGCCTGGGAGGGCCCTCTCCACAGAGAGCTGAACTCTCCCTCACCCCTGCCCTCCCCGACCCCATAGCGACAGCTGGGAGCTGAGTCTTTGGTAGAGGGACTCAGGCATGTAGGGCCTTTAGTGGGTCCCAACTGAATGCAGGTTGAGAAGTGGCTCAGGGGTCACAAACCCACAAAACGAACACTTTGTTTAAATGTTTCCTCTAGAGGTGAAGGAGGTTCATAGCCAAACCTATCCACCCAAAGCAGATCATTAAAAATAAGTATCGCATGGGCTCACTCAGGTGTGGAATCTAATGAACAAAATAGACTGATGAACGACATAGATCCAGAGACACAGAAGCACGGAACAGGCTGGCAGATTTCAGAGGGAAGACAGGGGAGGGTGGGGGGATTAACTGGGGAACTTATATGCATACTAGGGGCCTGGTGCACGAAATTCGTGCACTGGGTGTGTGTGTGGGGGGGAGTGTCCCTCAGCCCAGCCTGCCCCCTCTCACATACTGGGAGCCCTCAGGCGTTGACCCCCATCACCCTCCAATCACAGGATCGGCCCCTTGCCCAGGCCTGACGCCTCTGGCTGAGGCGTCCGGCTCGGGCAGCGGGGACCCGCAGCTGCAGCGATCATGGGCTCCACTTTAGGCCCAGGCAAGGGACCCCTAGCTCCCGGAACTGCCAGCTTCGACCTTGTCCAGCTCCCATCGCTGGCCTCACCCCTACTTCCTGCTATCACTGGCCAGGGCGGCAAAGGCACCTGATTCTCCGATCATGGCTGGGGGGCAGGGCAAAGGCGGCCCCAGCTCTTAGCTCTTAGCTCCCCCCTGGGTTTCCGATCATTGTCAGTGGCAGGGGGCTTCTTCCTGCTTTCCCTTTCACCTCCCTGCATTGTGCCTACATATGCAAATTAACCGCCATCTTGTTGGCAGTTAACTGCCAATCATAGTTGGCAGTTAATTTGCATATAGCCCTGATTAGTCAATGAAAAGGGTATCGTCGTACGCCAATTACCATTTTTCTCTTTTATTAGTGTAGATATGCAAAGCCCATGGACACAGACAATAGTGTGGTGAAGGCCTGGGAGGGGAGGGGGGTCAATGGGAAAAGGGGGAGGGGGACATCTGCAATACTTTCAACAATAAAGATAAATTTTAAAAAAATAAAAAGAATGCCTAGAAAACAGATGGTCCTTCACTTCTGTAAAGAGCTGAACCAATTCAAGGGCCCTCACTCTAGCACAGAAAGGAAACCTGTGCGAGTAGCTGAGGGCTGGAGAACTGAAGGCGTTCCCCCACATGACATTCAACTGGTTGGAGGGAGAGAAATGCAGTGTCAAGATCCTTGTATGGTATTCAGTCGCCAGATTCCATTCCTAGGTTCCTGAGTTTAGAAGCTGCTTCCCACTGTGACACCCACAGGTGCAGCACAACCAGCTGGGACACCCACAGGTGCAGCACAACCAGCTGGGACGCCCACAGGTGCAGCACAGCCGGCTGGGACGCCCACAGGTGCAGCACAACCAGCTGGGACGCCCACAGGTTCAGCACAGCCAGCTGGGATGCCCACAGGTGCAGCACAGCCGGCTGGGACGCCCACAGGTGCAGCACAACCAGCTGGGACACCCACAGGTTCAGCACAGCCAGCTGGGACGCTCACAGGTTCAGCACAGCCAGCTGGGACGCCCACAGGTGCAGTAAAATCATCTGGGACACCAACAGGTGCAGTACCAGCTGGGACGCCCACAGGTGCAGCACAGCCAGCTGGGACGCCCACAGGTGCAGCACAGCCAGCTGGGACGCCCACAGGTGCAGCACAGCCGGCTGGGACGCCCACAGGTGCAGCACAGCCAGCTGGGACGCCCACAGGTGCAGCACAGCCAGCTGGGACGCCCACAGGTGCAGCACAGCCGGCTGGGACACCCACAGGTGCAGCACAGCCGGCTGGGACGCCCACAGGTGCAGTAAAATCATCTGGGACACCCACAGGTGCAGTGCAACCAGCTGGAACACCCACAGGTGCAGTACCAGCTGGAACACCCACAAGTGCAGAGCAACCGGCTAGGACGCCCACAGATGCAGCACAGCCGGCTGGGACACCCACAGGTGCAGCACAGCCAGCTGGGACACCCACAGGTGCAGCACAACCGGCTGGGACGCCCACAGGTGCAGCACAGCCAGCTGGGACGCCCACAGGTGCAGCACAACCGGCTGGGACACCCACAGGTGCAGTAAAATCATCTGGGACACCAACAGGTGCAGTACCAGCTGGGACACCCACAGGTGCAGCACAGCCGGCTGGGACGCCCACAGGTGCAGCACAGCCGGCTGGGACGCCCACAGGTGCAGCACAGCCGGCTGGGACGCCCACAGGTGCAGTAAAATTATCTGGGACACCAACAGGTGCAGTGCCAGCTGGGACACCCACAGGTGCAACACAGCCAGCTGGGACGCCCACAGGTGCAGCACAGCCGGCTGGGACGCCCACAGGTGCAGCACAGCCGGCTGGGACGCCCACAGGTGCAGTAAAATTATCTGGGACACCAACAGGTGCAGTGCCAGCTGGGACGCCCACAGGTGCAGCACAGCCAGCTGGGACGCCCACAGGTGCAGCACAGCCGGCTGGGACGCCCACAGGTGCAGTAAAATTATCTGGGACACCAACAGGTGCAGTGCCAGCTGGGACACCCACAGGTGCAGCACAGCCGGCTGGGACGCCCACAGGTGCAGCACAGCCGGCTGGGACGCCCACAGGTGCAGCACAGCCGGCTGGGACGCCCACAGGTGCAGCACAGCCAGCTGGGACGCCCACAGGTGCAGCACAGCCGGCTGGGACGCCCACAGGTGCAGCACAGCCGGCTGGGACGCCCACAGGTGCAGCACAGCCGGCTGGGACGCCCACAGGTGCAGTAAAATCATCTGGGACACCCACAGGTGCAGTGCAACCAGCTGGAACACCCACAGGTGCAGTACCAGCTGGAACACCCACAAGTGCAGAGCAACCGGCTAGGACGCCCACAGATGCAGCACAGCCGGCTGGGACACCCACAGGTGCAGCACAGCCAGCTGGGACACCCACAGGTGCAGCACAACCGGCTGGGACACCCACAGGTGCAGCACAGCCAGCTGGGACGCCCACAGGTGCAGCACAACCGGCTGGGACACCCACAGGTGCAGCACAGCCAGCTGGGATGCCCACAGGTGCAGCACAGCCGGCTGGGATGCCCACAGGTGTAGTAAAATCATCTGGGACACCCACAGGAGCAGTACCATCTGGAACACCCACAGGTGCCGAGCAACTGGCTGGGACCCCCACAGGTGCAGCATAGCCGGCTCAGACGCCCACAGGTGCAGCATAGCTGGCTCGGGCGCCCATAGTTGCAGCACAGCCAGCTGGGATGCCCATGGGTGCAGCACAGCTGGCTGGGACGCCCACAGGTGCAGCACAGCCGGCTGGGACGCCTACAGGTGCAGTACAACTGGCTGGGATATGAAGATCAAGCTGAAAGTGACTATTTCTGTAAAAAGAGAGAGGAAACTACCTGTGGGTCCCAACACTAGTATATAAACAGAAGTGAGATTAAGAAAAACAATAAAAGAAACTGCAACTCATTATTAAGGCGTCTGGAAAGCTTCCATCAAGCTAGCGGAGTGCTGAGCCCTCTCCGTGCGATGCGGCTGCAGTGAGCTGCTCCGCTGGGATGCCTACTCTGGTGCAGCCGATTTGAAAGCCATTTGGCAACACTTACCAGGAGCCAAGGGATATCCACCCTCCCATCAAGTCTTCCTGTTCGGGAAGCGATGCTGAGAATTTAATGGACAAAGGTGTGCACTCAGATCTGTGCCGTGGCATTACTTGTGACATGAACAAATGAAACGCCAGATGCTGGTGGTCTTTCTGCCCTGGCCTCTCTCCCCTTAGACACGCAAGTCACCGGCTGCCACCCATCACCCCCAGGTGGTGCACCTTCACTCCAGCGTCTCTGGTGAGTCCTGCTCATTGTTCCTGGTGCTATTAGATAATCCCCATGGGTGCCCAGGACTGAAACCATCTTCTCCCTCCCCCTCCTCTTCCTCCTTCTTCTCCTCCTTCTGCTCCCCCTCCTCCTCCTCCTCCTCTTCCTCCTCGTCCCTACCCTACCCAAATAAATGACTGACCATCTACCCAGCTGCTGAAGCCAAACCTTCTGGTCTTCCTTTTCTCCTGTTCTTAACTTCCCACCTTCTGAATCACCATCTCCCAAATCTCTCTCCATCCACCCTCCCAGCCGCGCTGCCACTGGCTTGGTCTAACCACCATTCCCAGCAGGAGCACCCATATTCTAACAAGTAGTCTTCTTGCTCCCAGCCTTGCCACTGGCCCAGTCCCTCCTCCATCCTGCAGAGACCTTTTTCTAAGACACAACCCTGACCGTGTCATTCCCTCCACATTAAAACCTTCAGTGGCTTTCTGCGCGCCATGGGGTCATTTCAGGTTCCCAACCCTGAGCAAGGCTTAGAGCTTATGGGACCTGCACCCCTGCATCCTCCAAACTGATCTCCATGCTGCAGGGGCACCGCCCCCTCTCACCTCGTCCTTCCCAGGCTGTGTGGCCACACTCCTGCCTGGAATTGGTCACAAGTGCGTACATCAGAGCCTGCCTGCGCCTGTGGCCCGCCATCATGCAGCATGACACTGCCACCCGAAAGCATGAAATACTTTAATGACTTGTTCAAAATGTCTAACACGTTTCCTGTTGAGCCAGGCACATTTTCACACCTCCTCATCTGCGGAAAAGTAAGTCTGACGGGCGGGGCTCACAACTGACCGCGTGGCCGGCACCAGCTCCCCACCAGTGGGCCCTTTCCAACTCCGTCCTGCTCTCCTTCACCACCTGCGCTATTTCCAGGGACATCGGCTATTACAGCCATTTTAGCTCAAGGAAATGCAGGAACAAGGAGACCTCCAGCCACACAAGGGAAAGGGCAATTAGCAATAGAGCTGCCAGGAGCCAGAAGAAAAGGAAGACCAAGGATGGGGAGGGGCGTAGCAGACAGCCTCGGGGAGCAGAGGTCTGGGCAGAAAGCAGCTGAAAACACCCACCTCAGGCAACAAAACCAGGAAGGAACTAGACATAGCAAAGCCTCCTGGCTGAGAGGGCAGGTTCTGAGCTCAGCTGGGCTGCCCTGTCCTCCTTGGGTGAGTTATTTGTTCTCTTTATTCATCTATTGTGACTGACACACCACTGCTTCTCAATAAATGCTACTCACACGATTAATGTTGAGGATACAGTGAGGGCAGGGGACAGGGCAGCACAAACCTGCAAAACCAGGCTTGAGAGCAGAAATGGCTTCACCAGTGGGCTGCTGGTGGCCTTGGCGAGGCTGTGTACCCCAGTCCTTGCTACTCAAAGTGTGGTCCCTCGGACTAGCCATGTTGGCACCACCTGGAAACTTGTTGGAAAGGCACCCCCAGGCCTCCTGAATCATAATCTGCATTCCAACGAGATCACTGCTGGTTCCTCAGCACATTACGAGCTACAGGTGGGACTGCCCAGGGCCCATCAGCTCCTTGGGAAGAACCAGTCAAAGGCAGGCAATGGCTGCAGCCACCTCGCTTCAAAGGCAGAATTGCTGTGCTAGTTAACCAAGGAGACCCCTAACTGAAGCTGGTCAGTGCTCCAGGGAACGTGGGTAACCACACTCTCAGCTCAGAGGGAAGGATTTAATGGAGGACTTACCTCAAGATAAGCCAAGGCCATAAACCAGAACAGCTACCCAGTGCCCGGGCTTGTGTGGCCTGAACACAAGGTGAGTGGAAAGCACATGCAAAAGGGGATGATGTGAGGGGCAGGGGCAATCACCAGGGCCAGAGTCTCGAGGGCTGAGAGGAGAGAAGGGTCACAGGCTGCTTTCCTTTGAGTTCCCCCAGGCTGTGCACTTGGCCCACGCTTTCCTGACCCTCCAGCATCACGCCCCTGGCCCAGCAGGCCCCTCGGAGCAGCGCTCTGCTTCCTCCAGAACATCCGTTCAGGGAGCAGGACTGATAGAGAGGCAGCAGGGGCCAGGCCCCCAGGGTCTCTCCATGAAGGTTTACATCGCTTTCCAGATATTCCTTTAGGCTCAAACTACACTTTGTAGAGCAAGCATGTCAAACTCATGGCCCGCGGGCCGCATGCCTCGTTTATTTGGCCCGTGTTAGCCTTTGAATTTGGCATGCTTGTTGTGGGGAGTAGCAGTACGTTCCTTTTATAGAAGGGCAAAGTAAACATTATTTTAAAAATCAAAGAATTAATCCATAGTAACTTAGCCAAAATAAATTCCATTGAGAGCCAATGTGCCAGGGCTCAAGGTTTAGATGTTGGGAATTCAAAAAGTATGACCCCACCTCCACCCCACAGGGTCTTGCTGACCAGGAGTGAGCACTGTGTCTGCAGGCATCTGAAGAAGTGTCGTGACTTCTCTTCAAGCCTGAAAACAGCCCTCATCCTTCTCTGCTCTGCATTTAAATGGATAGTCCTGCTTCCTGATGGTCTTTTCAAAGAGTCCACTATTGACTTGCACCCCTGAATCCACTCCTGTATGTCCAGTTTTGGTGAGTGATAATATTTGTCCATAGTGAGAAGTGGGTATTCTACTTAACTAGAGACCTGATGCATGAAATTTGTGCACTGGGGGGGGGGGGGAGGGCGGGGGGAGCGTCCCTCAGCCCAGCCTGTGCCCTCTCGCAGTCCAGGAGCCCTCAGGGGATGTCCGACTGATGGCTTAGGTCCGCTCCTAGGGAGTGGGCCTAAGCCTTCAGTCGGACACCCCTAGTGCTGCCACGGAGGCAGGATAGGCTCCCACCACTGCCGCTGCACTCGCCGGCAGTGAGCCCAGTTTCTGGCTGAATGGTGCTCCCCCTATGGCAGCGCACTGACCACCAGGGGGCAGCTCCTGCATTGAGCGTCTGCCCCCTGATGGTCAGTGCGTGTCATAGCAACCAGTCATTCCACTGTCGGGCCAAATGAGACAGGGTGCAGGGACCCCACCAGTGCATGATCAAGCAGGGAGGGACACAGGAGGTTGGGCAGCCAGGGAGGGACCGTGGGAGGGCTCCAGGGCATGTCCAGCTGTCTCACTCAGTCCTGATTGGCTGGACACCATCAACCAGCTAACCTACAGGTTGGAGCATCTGGCCCATGGTGGTCAGTGCACATCATAGCAACTGGTCGACTGGTTGACTGTCTGCCCCCTAGGGATCAGTGCAAGTCATAGCAAGCAGTTGAGCAGCCTTAGCATACCATTAGCATATTATGCTTTGATTGGTTGAACGGCCGACCAGTGACCAGACACTTAACATATTAGGCTTTTATTATACAGGATTCCCTTCTTTGTCCTCCCTTCTCCCATCCTCACTAATTATATCCCCATCTTCTGTTTAAAATCTTCTTGGATCTGTGATATACTGAAGAAGGCCCCTGTCAACCAGTGAGAGCCAATTATTAAATCTCCAGAATTTTGCAAGCTGGTAGTTAAACATAGCCATTAAAAAAAAACTGTTACAGAAACTTCTAATTCAATATATTATAGTAACAACATACCCAAAACTCACCATTTCCTAATTATTTCATTACATTTTACTGTTGCCTGTGCTCTTGAGCTTATTAACTCAATTGCATGTATATAGTGAGAATGCTATATAATGTTACTAGAGCGTATCTCTTCCAACATTGTATTCAGTGATATCACATTGGGAGCTTGGAATTGGCCATAGTGGGAGCATTTACACCACAGAAATTGGCAAAAGCTACAAATCAGGGCTTGGTTTGTTATTTTGTTGATTGTTTAGACTTAAAGAAAACATTAATAGTGTAGATTAGGCCTAGAAGTGTGTCATGCCTGTACTGTTACATTGTGAATAGCACAAAAACTGAGGAAATATTCTTCCAGAATTAAAACAAAAAAAGACATATGTAATACTTTAATCAATAAAGAATAATTTTTAAAGAAAAAAGCAAGATGGGAATTTCTTAAAAAAAAAAATCCAGTTTAGCAAAGAAATCACTCATGTCATTGATAGGTGAGTGAAGTTAACACATTCACCTTCATTGCTTAACTTTCTTCTTATAAATGTAAACAAAAGTATCGGCCAATATTCATGCTAGAACTACACTCATTGATCAACTGCAGACATAGGCTGACTAACAATACAAGAGTTCGGCAAAAATCAATGAATGCATTCTGTGTGAATCAACTGGCTAGATGGAATTTTCAATAAAAAGTAGGTCTTACTGTGATTGTGCAATGCACATCCTTCATAGCAATGAAATGTTAATGAACTTATGTATGTGTGTTTGGGGTTTCACAGTGCTGGCAGTACCTGCTTAGTGGCTTTCTACATCCCCACTGTTGTTTCCTTAGGTTAGTAAATCCATCATCATTCCCGCCTTCACTCCCTCCAATCCCATACTCAAACGGCCTGCTATTCCCAGAATATGCTTTACTTATTCGTGCCTCTGGGCCTTCGTGTGCTTTTCTCAGGCTGGGATGCCTTTCCCCATCTCCTCCCCACCACCTCCTGCTAGTTCCCATCCGGACTCCAAACCACTCTCAAACATCACCTCTTCCAGGAGCCTGGGCCACTTTAGCACTTGCCACCCCATGAGTGGGGCAGGTAGGGCTCGCTGGCTCCTGCTCACCTGGAAGATGAGCAGAGAGAGGGGCCCCAGCACCTCGCACCTGGCTTGGCACCCAGGAGATATTTAGTAAGTGCTTGTTGAGTGGATACACTAATTGATTGGTTTCAGCTATAGCTGATAGCAAATCACAGGATTTAGCAGGATATACGTATATACACATTTTATCTCTAAATTCAATTGTTCCTTTAAAAAAGTTGTTTAAACTGTTGAAAAACTCAACTGAGCTTTTTCTTTCCTCTAAGCATTTGCATAAAACTAGGTGAATCATTGATATTTTTTCCATTGATTTCTGGAGTCAACTACACATGGCCTGAGACCCTGCCTTAACCACAACACCATTCCTGAGAGTGGTGACAGCTGTCATTTATTGGGCTCCTCTTAAGCTCTAAGCATGTGTAAGTGCCTTACACACTAGTATGTCACCCATGTACCTGCAGCAGTGCACTGTGGGCACTACTACCTCCATTTTACAGGGAGGAAACTGAGTCTGAGGAAAGTTACGACATTTGTTGAATTTGAACAGATGCTGCCTAACAGAGCAGTGGCTCAGACAAGTATTGCCGTCTCTGCTCTGCGGAGACCATTCTTTTCTGCTTCAAAGCAAATGCACTGTCAGGCCATCCCAGCATCTGGGCCAAGTCATCCTCCAAAGAGCGGGGAGCACAGGGCCTGACTCAGCTGAGCAAGCCTTCCTTCGGGCACCCAGACCCAGTGGGTGAGGTCACCCTTCTCTTGACCAGACTGATAGGAGGAAAGTGAATGATGTCAAGGAGTACATGTGTCCTGTGTCAATGGCTGAATCCGGAAGTTTCCGTGGCCTCGGCTAGGCCTTCACCATGGACACCTTTCCTAGGGTGGGCAGCCCGTCCTCAGAGCTGTGATGGTGACACAGCCCATGACAGCTCAGCCAGATTAGGAGCCACAGAAGCAACGGGATGCAGCTCAGTGGGGCTCTTACACTGACGTCACTTTATCTCCTGGTCCCATCAAAGAAAGAGCCCAGTAAGGAAACGGAGGGCCAGCCAAGAGTGGAGCCTTGGTTTCTTTCCTGCAGCCGTCCTCCGTGGCCTTTGAGTCAGACTTAGACCCGCACCTAATGAAGAGGACATGCAAAGTTATAGTGAGGAGTGAGGGCCTGGGGCTGCCGTGGAGCAAGAGGAATGCACGTGCGCACGCGCACACACACACACGCATGCACCCACAAAATAATAGCAGTAATAAGAATACAGAGGACAGGAGGAAACTTTCAGACATGAGCAATCTGTTCATGGCATAGATTGTGGTGATAGCTTTACAGGCACATTCTTATCTCCAAACTCATCCAGTGGTACATATATGTGCTGCTCTGTGAGTGTCAGTAATACTGCAATAGACTTGCGTGGTGTTTTGTTTTGGTTTTTCTGTGTGTTTGTTTTTTAAGGAGAGATATGTTTGAAGAAAGAGGAAGAGGAATTCTCACTCTCTGGAAATTAGGGTCGGAGGGCCGCAGCCAGCAATAGATCCTAGCTCTGTTGAGGGAGGGTGAAAAAATAGATCTTTGGGGCCCTTTAAGTCAACAGCAGTTCAAAACAGAGAGGCATTTTTTAAAAAAACAAAATATACATTTTACTTCATGTATCAAACCAAAAAATAAAATTATGACCTGTGGTGAAACCCAGGGCTGGAGAGGGCATGGTGAGTGACAGTTCTGTGTGCCACCAGTGGGAACGTAGGTTAGTGTAACCTCTCAGAGGGCATTGGAATATTCATTACAACTGTAACTGCACAGCTTGGCCTGTGTGGCTCAGTGAGTGAGTGGTGACCTAGTTACTAAGAGGTCACCAGTTTGATTCCCACCCAGTCAGGGCACATGCCCAGTTGCAGGCTTGATCCCCAGTAGGGGGCGTGCAGGAGCTAGCTGATCTGTGATGTTTCTCTCTATCCCCCTCCCTTCCTCTCTCTCTCTGAAATCAATTAAAAAACAAACAAACACCATAACTGCACAGCCTTGGCCAGGTGACTCGGTTGGAGCATCGTATCATGCACCAAAAGATGGTGGGTTCAGTCCCCAGTAGGGATGGGTATGGGAGGCAACCTATCGATGTTTCTCTCACATCGATGTGTGTTTTTTCTTTCTCGCTCCCTTCCCCTCTCTCTCTTTAAAATCAATAAGCATATCCTCCCGTGAGGATTAAAAAGAAACTATAAATGCACATATCGTTTACAAACCCAAGTGCGAGGAACTGACCCCATGAACATTCTTGCAAAAGTCCACCCAAGCATATAAAAAAGGATGCTCACTGCAGTATGTGTGTAATAATGAAATACCCAAAGACACCAAAGTGCCCACTAATTGTGGGTGAAAAAGGAAGCCGTGGTTCACACAGCGGTCAGCCAACCACACAGATGCGCGAAGGAGGAGGTGTACCTGCGCACGCTGGCATTCGGCCACTGCCAAGAAAATCTTTTAAAAATAAAAAGTGTGGAATTTCCCTTGTGATTCCTCTTAATGTAGATCTATGGAATAGATATAAACATGTCCTTATATATGCTTATGTTACATACACATATTATGTGTCTGTATATTTATCTGGAAGTAATCACTAGAAACTTACTGGCGGTTGCTTTGGGGAGAGAGTTTTGTTGTTATTTAGTTGTTAGTGATTATTTAGTCAGGGAAATTACTGTCCATTTGGGGGCTTTTGTCCTGTGCACACTTGTGCTGCGTCACCTTTAAAAAACCAGTAAACCTTACATGATGTTTTACACATCCTGTCGTTTTCCTCCTTAGAGCTCCTTGCATTCTACACTAGCTAGTACAGCATTTTACAGAGATCTCAGCCCACATTTTACCGAAATTGTGCTGTTTCTCCCCAACTTGTCTCCTCATCAGATTCAAACGATAACCTGATAAAATGTAGAGTCCCCATCAGCACCGAGGCCTGCTGCACTGGGATCTCTGAGAGAGAGCCATGCCCAGGTAATTTTTACTTAATCATTTGTTCAGACTAAAAATGTACAATCGAAGAAACTGAGTCCCAGAGGCAGAAAGCAAACTGCCCCTGTCATGTGGCTGGTTCCCTGTAGAACAGAGAGCAACAGAATTTGGATTCCCCTCCATAATAAATGAAGTTTGCTTTAATTAAAAGAGAGAGAGAGAGAGAGAGAGAGAGAGAGAGAGAGAGAGAGAGAGAGAGAGAAGCACACAGGTCACTGGCAGCCAGGCACAGCTGTCAGCTTGGAGTCACTGCTACTCTCACCTCCTCCCTTACAAAGGTTAGCACTCAGCAGCGCACCTGCCAGTTACCACAGCAAAGATTTCACTCACCCAATTAAAGCCAGGAAACCCATAAAGAAGTATTAAAAATGTTAAGTTTGCATATTCAGCCTTGGCCAGAGTTGCTCAGTGGATAGAGCTTTGGCCCATGCACCAATGGGTCACGGGTTTGATTCCCAGTCAAGGGCAGGTACAATTGGGGCCCATGTGGGAGGCAACCAATTGATGTGTCTCTTTCACATGGATCTCTCTCTCTCTCTCTCTCTCTCTCTCTCTCTCTCTCTCTCTCTCTCTCTCTCTCCTCTTTCCTCTCTCCCTTCCACTCTCTCTAAAAATTAATGGAAAAATATCCTCAGGTGAGAATGAACAATAAATAAACAAACAAATAAATAAATAAATTTGCATATTTTAAATAATTCAATTGTTTCACTCTCAAGAGCCATATTTATTCATAGCTGCATATAGTTCTCGAACAGGACATATAAACAAGTTGAATTCAACACTAAAACTGATTCCCAGTTATTTTCTGCTTTATACCAAGGATATGCCCAATGTTTAAATTACCATAAATTATAAATTAATTAAATCTAAAACAATAATTCTATTTTTCTAAACAGAATCCAGGACCCCTCATACAATGCTGTTGAGACTATAAAAATGGAACAGCTACCCCAGCAAACAATTTGACAGTTTCTTAGAAAACAAAAATATTTTTGCGAGTAATTGAACTCCTCGGTATTTATCCCAAAAGTGAAAACTCCTGTCCACACAAAAATGTACATGTGATTGTCAGCTTTACTCACAACCCAAACGGCCCGCGGTGAGTGCATAGCTGTGGTGCATGGTCCATGGCACACTCCTCGGCAGTAAAACGAATGAGCTGCTGGTACGTGCAACCTAGGATGGATCTTAAGGGCATTAGGCTGATTTCAAAAGCCAAATTCAAATGGTCGCGTACATATGACTATTCATATAACATTCGTGAAATGACAAAATTATAGAGATGGGAAGCAGATTAGCGGTTTCCGGAGGTTAGGGATGATGGGGACAGGGATGATAATACAGGGGCTGCACGAAGGAGACCTTTTGGTGCTGGACGAATTCGGCACCTTGTGTGAGTGGGGGTTACGCAAAGGTTGTGCAGCTTTGTCCATCCCGCACTGCTCACCTGCCTCTGCCTCTGGCTCACCTGGCTGCCTCCACAGGGTCCAGGCGGCAGCCTCACACTCCTCGCACCATTTCTCCAACATCCTCCCTCCAAACCCTGAGCCCCTTTGCGATACTTAACAAGACAAGATGCTCTGCTATCCCTTCTGCCATCCCCCACCGGCTCCTAAGAAGTCCCCACCGAGACCTAGACCAGGACACCCCTCACCCTCCTCTGAAGACACCTCTCCACAGTGGGTGAGAAGTCCCGGGGGCAAGGGCTCGTGCTGACCCAGCCTGTGTCCCTCTGCTGAGCTTTGTCCGGGTGCCCTGCTCAGCCCCCACTGAGCCTGGTGCCAGGCCTGCAATGGTCTCTCCCACACCCCTGTCTCTCTGTGGGTGTGGCTAGAGAATGGATGGAAGACAGAGCCCCACACGCTGTGGGAGGAGCTGGTGAGGAGCGGCCCACAGAAATCCCGGGCAGCCCTTTTTAAAATGCAGAGACAGACTTTCATTTCAAACTTAACCTTCCAGGAGGTGATGAAGGTACACCTGTCAAAGTAAGAAGACAGGTGTTGAAAGCTGGTGGTCTAACCCATAGCTTAAATGTTAGACCTAGGCCTCCATTTGGATCGTGCCCTGAGCCCTGCAAAAGCCAGGCCTTCACAGCGGCTCTTCCCTGGCAGTCAGCTCGGCTTTCTGCGGCCCCTGCTGCCTCGGCACCTCCTCCACCCACTGTGCCTGCCTCCCCACGCTGCAGCCCTCCACTCCCGTGTTCACACCTTAGCCTTCGTCATTGCGAGTAACTGCGTCACCTCCAAAATGTTCATTTCGAACACCCTAGACTCAGACAACACACCAACTCCTGTTCTGCCAGCTATTCCTTCAAGTTGCCTGACTCTGACACATTTTTGTGCCCATTAAGACCTTCCAACCATGGACCCTACCATGATTTTTTTTTTTATTGTCATCACCCACCCCCTATACTTCCTTTTATCCAGTTTAGAGGCTATGATCCATGGGGCAGAAATTCCTGCCAGCCATCCACCAAAACCCGTTTTCCCTTCTCTCATGGGCATCATCCACACTCCACCTCCCAGTGTCCTTTGCAGGTAGGTGGAACCATGTGGCAGAGTCCAGCCAATGGAATGTGAGTAAATGGGATATGTGCATCCCACAGGACTGGCAGCAAAGATAACCTCAGAGACCCCGACAGCACCCAAACTTCCACCCACATAGAACATTTTCCTTGAGATGCTAATTAAAATATATATATATATATATATATATATATATATATATATATATATAGCCTGAGCCATTACATTTTGTCACATCGGTTACATTAATATAGCCTCTCACTGAAACACTCACCCACATGCGGGAGTATAAGCTACATGGTGGTGTAGTGGTTAAAAGTAGGGTTACAGAGCCTCAACCACCTGGGTTCAAATCCTGGCTTTGCCTCATACTGACTCTACCTGAGCAAGTCACTGGCCCTCTCCATGCTGCGTCTCCTAATCATAAAAGGGGGATACTAGTACCTACTTCAAAAGTCTCAACTCCCATAGCTTGAGCTGCCATCCATCCCTAGGCTGATGAATTTCAATTCTTATTTGGTGTAAAGAGCCCCTACCTCCTCAATAAACTGGATTCTTTTATCTAAAAGCCACACATCTCTACTTTGAGGTCTGATAGACAACTCAAATGTAAGTTTATCTGAAAGAGGATGTTGATTTCTAAATCCCCTCCTTTGAAAAAATAAACCCTACACCCTTTTCAGTTCATTGATCTCAATAAATGTACCACCATCCTCCCAATTGCTCAGCCCAAAACACCAAGAGTCTTCTTTGATTCCCCCAGGCCCTCATACCTCACATCTAACCTGTTGGCAAGCCCTGTTTAAAACATAGTCCTCTTCCGCCTGGGAGCCAAACCAGACATGACAGCTCCTCCTCACCACCCCGCTCTCTCCCTGGAGCCAGCATCACCGCTCACCTGCCACTGACATCCTTCCTGGCTAATCCTGCTTCAACAACGGTCCTCCCCAGCAGTCTCCACGCAGCCAGCTCAGCTGTTCTTTTAAAACCAAAAGCAGACCATGGTGTTGCCTTGTTTGAGATCTCCCCAGGGGTTCCCATCACACCAATCCCATAGAATCTGACCATCTTACCGTGGCTCACGGAGCGCTGTCCAATCCTGGCCACCTCACTTCCCTCTTGTTTCCTGCACTCCACTCAGATAGGTATTTTGCCATTTTTCAAACAGGCCCAGCGTGTTCCTGATCCAAGGCCTTTCGCATGCTGTTTTGTCTCTCTGGAATGTTCTAGGTCTCCATGAACTTACTTCCTCACTTTATTCATGTCTCTGTTCACATTTATATTCTTAGAAAGACTGTCCCTTAAATGGCAAGCCTTCATCAGTCTGAATCCCCTTGCCTTCTTTAGTTCTCATCAATGGTCATGTTTTACTTTAATATTAAGTACTAGTGGCCCAGTGCACAAAATTCGTGCACATTAAAAGGAGATTAATTAGAGAAAATATTTTAATATTGCTATTTTCCCTTTCTCTATAATAGAAGTGTCAGAGATGAAAGAAAATTAGTAAAATGTATATGAAAATCTTCCTCCTGTCAGAGTCTGGGGTGCACTGCGGGACCCAGAGTCAAGTCCCTGCACACCCGCAGCACCTCAAAATCACACAAGACCAAGACCCAGCCGGCCCCATCCCCACTGGAGAGATCCAGACCCAGCCGGCCCCACTCTTGTCAAGCCCCACCGGGCGGGGGGCACAGCTTCAGGCCCCCTGGCCCGGCATTGGGCGGGGGTGTGGGGAGCACAGCCTCAGGTCCCCCATCAAGCCCCACCGGGCGGGTGGCACAGCCTCAGGTCCCCCAGCCCAGTGCCAGGTCAGGGGGCGCAGGCTGAAGTCCCCCAGCCCAGGCTGGGGTGTGCATCTTGAGGAGCAGCCTGAGGTCCCCCATCAAGCCCTGCCAGGTGGGGGACACAGTCTCAGTTCCCCTGAAGTGGGGGGCGTGGCCTCAGGTCCCCCAGCCTGGCACTAGGGCGGGGGGCGCGGCCTCAGGTCCCTTGGCCTGGTGCCAGGGCGGGAGGTGTGGCATGAGGTCCCCTAGCCTGGTACTGGGGCAGGGGGGGCAGCCTGAGGTCCCCCATCAAGCCCTGCCAGGTGAGGGGCGTAGCCTGAGGTCCCCCATCAAGCCCTGCCAGGTGAGGGGCGTAGCCTGAGGTCCCCCATCAAGCCCCACCAGGTGGGCGGTGCAGCCTCAGGTCCCTGCTGATAGCTTGTTAAGGCTTGTTATGGGAACTTGGCCTCTGCCAGGGGCACAGCCATCTTGTGTTACGGAAACCCTGCCTCCGCCATGGGCGCAGCCATCTTGACCATTATGGTGTGATGGTCAATTTGCATATTCCCTCTTTATTTGATAAGATTTATTTGTTGATTTGTTTATGTTCTATTTGTCCACTGTCAGCTGTGAGCTCTATGAGGGCAGGGACTGGATCCATCTGATCACTGCTTGCAGCATGTTTTCAGCTGCATGTGGCAGATAAAACAATGGAAAGTGACTTAGATGATCAAGGACATCTATGTTTCCACATAAATGTGTACTGCACCGTGCCAGCGTCAGAGCCCTGGGTCCACACCTTGCTTCTTCTCACTGCAGCCTGGCTGGGCTCTTCTCACTGCAGCCTGGCTGGGTTCTTCTCACTGCAGCCTGGCTGGGTTCTTCTCACTGCAGCCTGGCTGGGTTCTTCTCACTGCAGCCTGGCTGGGCTCTTCTCACTGCAGCCTGGCTGGGTTCTTCTCACTGCAGCCTGGCTGGGCTCTTCTCACTGCAGCCTGGCTGGGTTCTTCTCACTGCAGCCTGCTGGGTTCTTCTCACTGCAGCCTGGCTGGGTTCTTCTCACTGCAGCCTGGCTGGGTTCTTCTCACTGCAGCCTGGCTGGGTTCTTCTCACTGCAGCCTGGCTGGGTTCTTCTCACTGCAGCCTGGCTGGGTTCTTCTCACTGCAGCCTGGCTGGGTTCTTCTCACTGCAGCCTGGCTGGGCTCTTCTCACTGCAGCCTGGCTGGGTTCTTCTCACTGCAGCCTGGCTGGGTTCTCACTGCAGCCTGGCTGGGTTCTTCTCACTGCAGCCTGGCTGGGTTCTTCTCACTGCAGCCTGGCTGGGTTCTTCTCACTGCAGCCTGGCTGGGTTCTTCTCACTGCAGCCTGGCTGGGTTCTTCTCACTGCAGCCTGGCTGGGTTCTTCTCACTGCAGCCTGGCTGGGTTCTTCTCACTGCAGCCTGGCTGGGCTCTTCTCACTGCAGCCTGGCTGGGTTCTTCTCACTGCAGCCTGGCTGGGCTCTTCTCACTGCAGCCTGGCTGGGTTCTTCTCACTGCAGCCTGCTGGGTTCTTCTCACTGCAGCCTGGCTGGGTTCTTCTCACTGCAGCCTGGCTGGGTTCTTCTCACTGCAGCCTGGCTGGGTTCTTCTCACTGCAGCCTGGCTGGGTTCTTCTCACTGCAGCCTGGCTGGGTTCTTCTCACTGCAGCCTGGCTGGGCTCTTCTCACTGCAGCCTGGCTGGGTTCTTCTCACTGCAGCCTGGCTGGGTTCTTCTCACTGCAGCCTGGCTGGGCTCTTCTCACTGCAGCCTGGCTGGGTTCTTCTCACTGCAGCCTGGCTGGGTTCTTCTCACTGCAGCCTGGCTGGGCTCTTCTCACTGCAGCCTGGCTGGGTTCTTCTCACTGCAGCCTGGCTGGGTTCTCACTGCAGCCTGGCTGGGTTCTTCTCACTGCAGCCTGGCTGGGTTCTTCTCACTGCAGCCTGGCTGGGTTCTTCTCACTGCAGCCTGGCTGGGTTCTTCTCACTGCAGCCTGGCTGGGTTCTTCTCACTGCAGCCTGGCTGGGTTCTTCTCACTGCAGCCTGGCCGCTGCAGCTCTAACAGGTCAGAAGGGAAAGAAAAGACCTTATCTCTCATGTGTGTTTGGAATCTTTTCCAGAAGCCTAGCCTTTCCCTTCATATGATTCTCCAGATGAGGTCAGGGGCCCATCCTAACCAAAAGTGGGATAAGGTGATGCGGATTGGATCTGCTCAGTCCTGGTTTCCCTCTGGAGAGAACTAGGCCATGTGCCTGCAGCACCTACTCCCTAATGTGAACACAAACTGGAGCCCTGCCACAAGGAAGAAAGGGATGTGTGCCTATCGGGTGAAAACCAAGGATGTCGGCCACAGTGCTGCACCCAAAACAGGCCCTGGCTCAGAGCAGGTGCTCAGTCAACACATGCTGATTGGAGGATGGGATACTTGTGCCTCCATAGACCACAGACGATACAGACACAGGGCCCAGAAAACACACACAAAGGCACTAGAGACGTGCTTTCTTTAGCCGAGTCTCACTGTCTCTCATAGCAGCCCTGTGAGGTCAATACCTTTTTAAAATTATCTTTTAAAGAAGATGATTAGAGTTCAGGGAGGTTCACTTAATTGGCAAGTTCACCATCCAGGAAGCAGATAAGGTGCTCAAATCCATGGAGCAGTCCCAGAAGTGCCAGGGAGTGATGGGTGATGGCAGTAGGACCAAGAACACTTGCTCCAGTGAAGGTCTACACTGTGTCAAGGCTTTTAAAAAACTGTGTATGATGCTTTATGCACACACGCTAGGAAGTGGACAGTATCATCCCCCTTTTACAGGTTAGAAAACTGAGGCCCAGAAAAGTCAAATAATTTTCCCAAGGACACATGGTTATAACAGATGGCAGAGTTAAGATTTGAACCCAAAACAGACCTCAAAACCTGTGAACCCATTCAAGAGAACAAAAATAAAGGTCTCAGGTGCTGAAATGGTTTTCAAAAAATAATAATAATTAAAAAACCACTATGAACCCCAAACAAACTTCAAAACCTGTGTTCCTTCCACCTGAAAAGCCTGCACAAAGGCAAGCCTTGGGAAGGTGGTTCTTTGAGGTGGGAGAGAGGGAGAGAGGGAGAAAGGATGGGTGAAAAGGCAGAGAAAATGTGAAGCCAATGGGGAGGAATTGGAAAATCTCATGTCAGGTGACCTCAATCTTTTCAGGAAACTAGCCTTCAAGGTCACCTGTATGGTGAGGCTCAGACTCGAAAGTGGAAACGATTTGGCGCGAACCCTGGGAAGCCTGAGAGCAATCATGAAGACCGTGAGCAGCAGGGGCCAAGGGCTGAGGCTGTGCAGAGGGTCAGGGAATCAGGAGGCCAGTGAGAGGCCCAGTGCCGGAGAGGGTGACTGGGACAAGGCAGGGACAAATGCAAAGACTGGCTCAGTGCCCGGAACTGCATTTCCTGCTGGTGGAGAGGGCAGGGATTTTTAAAGAGCAGACACCCAGGTTTCATATCTGGAGCCATGGCGTCTGTGTATGGAGAAGAGTGAGCAGAAAGGAGACTATACACGAAGGAAGGCGGATTCTGCTAAACATCAAGAAAGGGGCAGTCCCAGGGCCAGGCAGTGCTGAGCAGGGCAGGGTGCGGCTGAACAGGATCTGTAATGACCCAGTGACCAGAAAAGACAGGGAGGGAGGAGCCTGGGGGAGAGGTTCAGTGCCAGCTGAGACTGGCACACCAGCCAGAGTGCCAGGGCAGGACTGGGGTTTGCTGTTTTCCTTACCAGCCTCAGGGGTGCAATTCCAACTCCTGCCAAGCCTCCCCGGCAGGTGCACAGTCCCAGCCTGAGTCATGAGGAGGAGGTTGAGGGCAGTCCTCACAGCCCGAGCAGGATCACACCTCAGGGTCAGATGCTGTAATGCAGACACCTGTCCCTTGCCCACGCCAGCTTTGGTGGCTCTCCCTTCAGGTACAACAGCTCAATGGTATGCTCTGGCCCAGATGGAAAAAGAAGACCAGTCTGGAGTTCAGAGACAAAGCAGCTAGGAATTGGGCCCAGAATCCACTGAAGCCAGCTGTGCAGACCGAGGAGAGGCACACGGGGCCTCAGGGTGCAGAGCAGCTGGAGATGGACACAGGGCGAGCCTGCGGACACTGCGCTGCTGTGTCCTTTCTCATCGTGGCAACATATTTTAGTTGCTGGCCAGGTGCTATACAGAGGCAAAAGGCCTGGCTGGGTGGCTCACTTGGTTGGAGGGTGGTCCCGTACACCAAAAGGTCGTGGGTTTGATTCCTGGGCAGGGCACAGACCTAGGTTGCTGGTTCAATCCGGGTCGGGGTGCATATGGGAGGCAACCGATCAATGTTTCTCACATCAATGTTTCTCTCTCTCTCGCTTTCCCTTCATCTCTCTCTAAAAATAATCAATAAACATATCTTTGGGTGAGGATCAAAAAAAAAAAAGAAAGGCAAATGAGTTCCCGAGTCCCTAACTGAAAAGGGAAACGCCAGATTCAGGAGAGGGGCCCATCTGAGGGTCCCTCTGCGCTGGGAAGGGGAGATTTGCCAGGGCAGACCCTTTGTGGTTCCTCCTTGCTCACCACAGGGAGAGTAGACCCAGGATTTGCTCAGTAATAAAGGCCGACGCGCTGTCTCCCCATGGCTTCTCACCCAAGTATGTTCCTTGCACACCACAGGGAGAGTAGACCCAGGATTTGCTCAGTAATAAAGGCCGACGCGCTGTCTCCCCATGGCTTCTCACCCAAGTATGTTCCTTGATAAATGAGACGGCTTCAACCTGCTGATGGCCTGTGCTGGCCTGGACACGCCCATTCCCACGGAGAGCGCTGCTCTCGGTCTCTAGGTGAGAAGGCGGTGCTTTGCCACCTCCCCTTGCTGCACACAGCTACGCACCCCAGGCACTTTCCAGGCCTCCAATGGCCTGCCCACCCGGGGAAGATGAATTCTGCTCTCATGGCCTTTCCTCTGCTCCTCTGTGGCCTCCATTCTGCTCAGTTTTCCCTTCACAGACGAGGCCTGGCCTGAAAGAACACAACACAGGGAAGCTTATCTCCATCCTCAAACACTGGTTTACTCGTCTCCCCCCCCACTCAGTGGCCACAGGAACTTAGATGAGTTACTTTACCTCTCTGTCAAAATGGAATGTCTGTGAGAATTGAAAGGGCAAAGACATGGATATGAGTTAATCATTACCCATTTATGCTCAAAATTGACTGAAGTCAGCTCTGGCAGGCCTGCTTCCCAGAGTGCGAAGACGAGGGGTAAATGAGATCTGTGTTTGAACAGCTTAGTGCTGAAGAAGCCTGCAGCACTGCCCCTCTGTGTCTCCCTCTATAGTCATTACCTATAAAAATATCGTTTTAATTAAAGCACTTCTTTTAGAAATCTAGGAATTCTTTATATTTCCTTGGGTCACGAGCTCTATGTCTATATAATTTCTTCCCCTGGACTAAAGTGTTATCCAAACTGGGGAGGAAGCCATAATGAAAGAAGGAGTGGTGTTCATTGTCTGGGATGTTTTCTTTTGCCCTTAAATTGTTGAAAAGAAAGGCTTTCTAAGAACAATACCAGGCAGTCCCAGGTCCAACAATGCAGACCCTGCATGCAGCATCTGACCAATGAGGGTGCCACCTGCTGGTCATCACTGGAACTACATCCAACCTCTTCAGTTGCCACAGTTCAGGGTGACCTTGAGGGCTATTTGGTGAGCAACATTGTCTAATTAAGGTGACTATTTCTTAGGAATCAAAGAAAAACAACACATTCTTCAGGAGGCATCATGTAGTAGCGATTAGAGCTATAGCTGAGTTTCAACTCTGCCATTGAGAAGCTGGGTGACCTGGGCAAGTTACTTCGCTCCTCAAAAGGGATTTCCTCAACTGAACAGGGGTCTCAATCCTACTTCTCATACAGCCAGAGGAAGAGGATGTGAAATTCTGCATGTGCCAGCTTGACATGCGGCCAGTCACCTGCACATTGCATACCTGAGGGAAGGTGTATTTGATGACATTTTCCCTTGCTAAACTTAATGGTTCCTTCCACACGGTGTCAAATCAGGAGGCCCCTTGTTCAAAAGTGGGAGAAAGTATAAAGGTACTAAAATACCTAGATCTATTTCCTTTAAAATATTTTACTTCTAAAATATAATAGGAGTAACAACAAAAAAATGTATTTTGGTGCTTTCATTTCATACTAGAGGCCCAGTGCACAAAATTTGTGCACTCAGGGGGGTCCCTCAGCCCAGCCTGTGCCCTCTCGCAGTCTGGGACCCCTTGGGGGATGACAACCTGCTGGCTTAGCCCCGCTTCCTGGGGGATTGGGCCTAAGCTGGCAGTCAGATATCCCTCTGGCAGCCCGGGAGCCCTCGGGGGATGTCCACTTGCCAGTGGGGAGCAGGCCTAAGCTGCAGTCGAAATCCTTAGCGCTGCTGAGGAGGCAGGAGAGGCTCCCACCACCGCCGCTGTACTGACAGCCATCAGCCTTGATTGAGGCTGAGCAGAGCTCCCCCTATGGGAGCGCACTGACCACCAGGGGGCAGCTCCTACATCGAGCATCTGCCCCCTGGTGGTCAGTGTATGTCATAGTGACCAGTCATTCCCAGTGGTTCTGCTGTTAGGGTCAATTTGCATATTACCCTTTTATTATATAGGAGTGCCTGGCCAGCCTGGGTGGGGGGCTGATGGCTGTTTGCAGGCTGGCCACAGCCCCTTCAGTGTGGGGTTCCCCACTGGGGTACCTGGCCAGACTGGGTGAGGGGCTGAGGGCCGTTTTCAGGCTGGCCACACCCCCTTCAGGGTGGCGGGGGGATCCTGCTGGGGTGCCAGGCCAGACTGGGTGAGTGGCTGATGGCAGTTTTCAGGCTGGCCAAGCCCCCCAGCGGGGACCCTCACCCCATGAGGGTGTGGCCATCCTGGGTGAGGGGCTGATGGCTGTTTGCAGGCTGGCCATGGCTCCCAGCCACCCAAGCTCCCAGTGGAGGCTGGCTGGAAGCAAGTATCTGGGATTTATTTATCTTCTATAATTGAAACTTTGTTGCCATGAGCGGAGGCCACAGTCAACTCAGGGCAGGTGGGAAGCTTGACTTTCTCCATCACCCAGGCAACCAAGCCTCCTGCTTGCTCCAGCTCCGTGGCTGCCGGCCGCTATCTTGGTTGGGTTAATTTGCATATAGTCGCTCTGATTGGCTGGTGGGCGTGGCTTGGGCATAGCGAAGGTTCGGTCAATTAGCATCTTTGTCTTTTATTAGTGTAGATTATTAACATTTGGTGTCATAATTTCATATAATAAAATTTAACATTTTATTAATGTGGTATCTAGTTTTATTATAATATTTTTCTGGCTCAAATTCATTTGTCAGGTCATCAAAATTTATAGTTTTAACAACTTCTAAAAAATCTATTTTCAATTGACATTGAAAGTGACATCAGCTGCTCTTACAACTGCAAGATGACAAATAATTTTTGGTAATTTTAAAAGTTGATAAGGATCTTTCTACTGATGTAACTGTTACTGGAGCTAAGACTATTTTATCAGCTCTGATAACATAAAGATAAATTTCTCATAAATTATTTCAAAATATAAATTTTAGTACATCCAGAACTGATCATTCTTAAGGAACAATTTTTCTAAAAAGATTTAACTCTATACAATTCAGTTTTATATGTCTTATAATTTTAAATGTATATTTATGCAATGTCATTTTAATATTTGTTCTAACATTTTCTGTAACTAGTGAAAGTTGAACAAAAAACTGAAAGTGATTTGTGTATAATCAAGACACCTACTGATGCATTGCAAGGAAAACTAAATTTTGAAATTGTGTTCCTTGTTAATAATTGGTTCACTTAAAGCTTGATATGGAAATACTGATGTTTTTGTTGAATTGACAACCTTTCATCTTAATTTCCATTTCCAAGCCTGTGGGTATTTGCTTTGTCATGTTGCATCAGTTTTTAAAATCAGTATTTTAAATGCTTTGTAGAACTCTGATAATTTCCTGATGTGCTTTATTGCAATGTCTGTTTCATCTTTATTTTGTAATAGGAGTACAATTTTGTCGCTAAGAACATTACTTCCTGAGTGGGCAGTTTCTGTCCTTGAGTTTGGATCAGAGAGTTCATATCTGTGCAGATGCCCCAGGGATGGGGGGAGGGGGTAAAGGGAAGGCGCCACCCATGGCGGTCCCAGAGCTTCTTCAGGCAGAGGCCCTCTCTCTGCTGGGCCCTGCCACTCTTGCCCACACTGCTGCTTCTTCTAAAGCCACCACTGCTACATTTAGCCATTCAAACCTGGATGCTTTTCACAGTGCAGGAAGCACTGTTAGTAATTATACCGAGGCAACAGGTGTAAACCGGACCCATCCTGCACAACCTGGGACATCTGGTCAAACTACTTGTCAAATACAAAAGGCTCCCAGTTCCTTGACTACTCGCTTTGAGTGGTCTTTGCTTCTCCTTCAAACCAGCCAGTCACAGTTGTAAATGTACCCAGGAGCTGCTCCATGTTGGAAATGTAAACTACAATCTCCCGCCCAATTTCTCCTGTCGACATCCCTCCGGCATGCCTTCATGTGCACTGACAACCTTCAGGAACACCTTCAGCTTCAACAAGCCCAGGGACACCCAGCTCCCAGAGACACCCCTCCAAGTGTCTCTATTTCTCTACTTGACAGGGTTGACGGGGATTCTAGAGAAATGGCCACAATTGTGCCATTTTGATTCTATGCCTTTTAATTCAGCTGAGGACCACCCAAGAATCCTTGAACTCGCCATTTGCTTGACACTCTCAAACATCTCCCCTTGGATCTATGAGCTGCAGAACTATTTGGGTTGGGGAGAAATCTAGTGCCTTAGCCAGTCTCCTGTTTCCTCTGTGTAGCTGTTTGTGTGTTTTTTTAATGGTTAAAATCTCTGCCCTTGAGCTCAGCTCGCCATGTCTGGTCTTCTCTTTGGCTTGCCTCTTTCAGCCCTGTCCGGTCTCCCTCCCAGGGCTGCAGACCTCTGGAACAATGGGTAAATCCTGCTTCCCAGGTCCTGAGGCCCCAACCTGCTGAGTGCAGAGTGAACCAAGTGTGTGAGGCCGATGTCAGTTTGCATGGTCCCATCTCTAAGCATGTAGGTATGTGCCCTCACAAGGGGATCGCAATGGAAAGGACCCCATCTCTGCCTGTCACACGCTTGCTTGGTCGACCTTGCTTGATTGCTTGTAATGAACCTCATCCATGGCCCTGCCTTTGAGAAGACAGTGTGTGTGACATCCTATTGTTCCTGCTGGCTCCAAGGGAAGCCCTGCTCTCGGCTCTGCATAGGCTGACAGTCACCAACCACACCCTGGCTTTCCGAGGAAATGGAATTCTGCAAGGGGACAGAGTGGGGAGGCCTGGGTCTGGATTTGAGACCTTATCCAGTTTTTATGACTTAGCACCCTCAGATATAAGTTTCTTCCCTATTGACCCTGGATTGCTTGTCCCTCAAGCATCAGTCAGAGTGAGGACTGCCTAAGGTTCAGGAAGGAATGCCCACTGTCTTCCCTGTGTGGTCTTTCATGTCAGAGGGCCACCTCTTGAAGGGTGCTGGCACCTCCCTCTGCCCTCTTCTCAGCCCCGCAGCAAGGCCCGGGCAGGAAAGGCTGATGCCGCCATGTCAACCCTGGTCTGGGAATTAATCCTGCTGCGTTTGGGCAAGAAGGACAGTGAGACTTACCCTAGGAAGCAAATCTGTCCTCGTCTGGGAATCTGCTTTCAGGAGCAGGATAAAGGAGCTGTTGAGAATGTGGTCACCAGGTTGTATCTTAACCTCCGCTTTCTAGAAGCAAGAGCCCCTCCTCAGGACTCTGGGAGGAGCTCAGATCGCCTCCGGAGGCAGGGACATGAGGCGAGTCCTGCCCTGGTGAGGCAGCAGTGAGGGAACACCACTCCCGCAGCACTCTTGCCTCCTGAGGGGCTCCGGATCCTGCCACCTACAGACAATGGCTCTTCACTCCCCGGTGATGCCAGAACCTCCGCTGTTACCCAACAACACCAGGAGGAGCCTTTCACAATTTCGCGGAGAATGGGTAGAGCTTCTGCAGAGGTTGGGAATTCATAGGGGCTTCCCTGCCAGAGGTTCGTTAGTGGAATGCCAGCTGTCTAGCATGGCGTGAGCTCCAGTTTTACATCCAAAGGGTAAGAAACAAAGCCCTAGAGATAGAGATGGAGAGGAAGGTGGAGGTGGCGGTGGAGGTGGAGAAAGAAAAAAGTGAAGATGAAGGTGAAAATAGAAATGGATTCTTCCTGAAGCTACCAAGGGAAGGAGACCAGCAAGGGGGTGCTGTCTTCCCTCCACCACGGGGCCTGACTGATCTTCCACAGTACATGAATTGCAAATGGCAAAATGCACTGGGCTGGAAGGAATGCTAAGCTAAGAAATGGCAAATGGGGCAGAGGGTCCATGCTGAGAGGTCTAATGGAAAGCCTTCTTCCTAATGTATACTTATTTGAAACAACAACCAGGGTTTTATTTTTCAGTTACAGGACTTCAGCACCTTGTTCTTTCCCTTCCATTTAATTATCTTTAATCATTTCCTCCAGAAGATAAATATTGCACATGTTCAATATCTGAGTGTGGATAGAGAGAAAACAATTTATCATAGGTATACCTAAGCGGTGGGAGGTGGGTGCAGAACGTTAGGAAAAAGAGGCAGTGATGAGGGTAAGGACTAAGAGAGAACTTGAGCCCTGGTCAGTGTGGGTCAGTTGGCTAGGTGCCATCTGCACCAAAAGGCTGCTGCTTCAACTCCTCGTCAGGCACGGGCTCTGGTTGCGGGCTTGATCCCTGGGAGCGGGGGTTCAAGAGGCAGCCGACAGATGTTTTGCTCTCATGTCGATGTTTCTCCCTCTCTCTCCGTTTCCTTTTCTCTCTCTCTCTCTAAAAGTCAATTAAAAAAATCTTTAAAAGAGAGAGAGTGGGAGGGGGGAGAGAGAGAGAGAAGAGGGAGAACTTGAACACAAAAGCTAGTATGGGCCGGTTTTCTTGTCCTGTTTGTTCTGAGATTTTAAAGAACAGAAAATGTGCTGAAATTTTTTAAGGCACTGGCTCTCAATCTTGGCTACTCATCAAAATCGCCTGAGGGCTTTAGCAAAGGCCACAGAAGCCGGGCTCTCCGGACCTCTGAGGCAGGATCTCCAGAAGTGGAATCCAGGCATGGGGAGTTGTAAAAGCCCCAAGGTGATGTGAATGAGCAAGGCAACTTGAGAGCTATGTCCCTAGAGCAGTGATGGCGAACCTTCTGAGCTCGGCGTGTCAGCATTTTGAAAAACCCTAACTTAACTCTGGTGCCGTGTCACATATAGAAGTTTTTTGATATTTGCGACCATAGTAAAACAAAGACTTATATTTCTGATATTTATTTTATATATTTAAATGCCATTTAACAAAGAAAAATCAACCAAAAAAATGAGTTCGCGTGTCACCTCTGACACGTGTGTCATAGGTTTGCCATCACTGCCCTAGAGCATGGTTCTCACACTTGAGTGGTCACTAGAAATACAGGCCTGCCTCCTTTGATTGCCCTTCACTTTATTGAGATTTAAGATGTTGCAGTTTTTACAAATTGAAGTTAAGACCCTCCACCAGCAAAAAGATTAGAACTCACTTTATTGCAGTGATCTGGAATGAACCCACAATATCTCTGAGGTGTGCCTATATCTGGGGGGCTCTTTAAAACACAGAGGGCCGGTTTGGCTCAGTGGATAGAGCGTCGGTCTGCACACTGAAGGGTTCTAGTTTCGATTCTGGTCAAGGACACATGCCCAGGTTGCAGGCTCTATCCCCAGTTGAGGGCATGCAGGAGGCAGCCAATGATACTCTTTCATCACTGATGTTTCTTTTTTTTTTTCTTTCTTTCTTTTTTTTTTTTAATTAAATCTTTATTGTTCAGATTATTACATTTGTTCCTCTTTTTTTTCCCCCCATAACTCCCCTCCTCCCAGTTCCCGCCCCACCCTCCGCCCTCACTCCCCACCCACTGTCCTCATCCATAGGTGCACGATTTTTGTCCAGCCTCTTCCCACATCTCCCACACCCCTTTCCCCCGCAAGAATAGTCAGTCCATTCCCTTTCTATGTCCCTGATTCTATTATAATCAACAGTTCATTCTGTTCATCAGATTATTTATTCACTTGATTCTTAGATTCACTTGTTGATAGATGCATATTTGTTGTTCATAATTTGTATCTTTACCTTTTTCTTCCTCTTCCTCTTCTTAAAGGATACCTTTCAGCATTTCATATAATCCTGGTTTGGTGGTGATGAACTCCTTTAGCTTTTCCTTATCTGTGAAGCTCTTTATCTGACCTTCAATTCTGAATGATAGCTTTGCTGGATAAAGTAATCTTGGTTGTAGGTTCTTGGTATTCATCACTTTGAATATTTCTTGCCACTCCCTTCTGGCCTGCAAAGTTTCTGTTGAGAAATCAGCTGACAGTCGTATGGGTATTCCCTTGTAGGTAACTGAGTTTCTTTCTCTTGCTGTTTTTAAGATTCTCTCTTTATCTTTTGCTCTTGGCATTTTAATTATGATGTGTCTTGGTGTGGTCCTCTTTGGATTCCTTTTGTTTGGGGTTCTCCGCACTTCTTGGACCTGTAAGTCCATTTCTTTCACCAGGTGGGGGAAGTTTTCTGTCATTATTTCTTCAAATAGGTTTTCAATATCTTGCTCTCTCTCATCTTCTGGCACCCCTATAATTCTGATGTTGGTACACTTGAAGCTGTCCCAGAGGCTCCTTACACTATCCTCGCATTTTTGGATTCTTTTTTCATTTTGCTTTTCCGGTTGGATGTTTTTTGCTTCCTCGCATTTCAAATCATTGACTTGATTCTTGCGCTCCTCTGGTCTGCTGTCGGGCGTCTGTATAATATTCGTTATTTCAGTCCGTGTATGCTTAATTTCTAGTTGGTTCCCCAATATAAGATCGAGGGTCTTATTAGTTTTCGTGTAGATCTCATTAAGTTTATCGGCAGCTTCTAAACAGTTCTTGAGAGACCTTAAAAGTGTGGTTCTGAACTCTATATCTTCCTTTGACAATTTTGTCCTGTTTCTTTGTCTCCGCATTTTGTTATGCTTCCTTGGTGCACCCCCTAGTGGTCTTTGTTCACAGTCTTATAGTTAAATCTTGATTGTTGTAGCTAATTCCAGGGAGGGTTTGACCTCCAGGCCAAGTGGCTATGAGAATCAGCTGTGTCAGCAGTGAGAGAACTTCTGTCCTCTAGGGAGGTGCTACTCTAGCCTTTGCCTGAGGCTATCCGGCAAATGGTTCTGCGCTGGGCTTGGGCGGGGCGGGTCGCACAGGATCAACAGGGTGGGCCGGAGAGAGCAGTTATGGCGGCTCTCAGTCCTGTCCCCAGGGGCTCTGCCTCTCTGAGTCCCAGCACCCGCTGCAAAGCTCAGAGAGAAAGCTGCACTCACTCTGAGCGAAGCCAGACAGTCCCGCTTCTCCCGTTTGAGTCTGGGTCCCTAAAGACTCGCCCGGATCTGGTGCTCAGAGTGTGCAACTCCCTCCCGATTGAAAACAACAACCGCGCCCTCGGCCGCCAGCCCGCTCCGCTCACTCCGCACCTCAGAATTTGACTTCAGCACTGCGCCTCCTCTGAGTGTCCGTGTGCGTTTCTCTTTCCTCCTAGTTGTAGGACTTCCACTCAGCCAGCGTTCCTGTGGTTCTGGGTGATATCCCTTCCGTTTTTTGGTTTCACTTTTGAAGTAGTTGTTCAAAGCAGCAAACTCCGGCGTTAACCTATGCCGCCATCTTGGTTCAGTCCACTGATGTTTCTATCTCTTTCTCCCTTTCCCTTCCTCTCTGAAACCAATAAAAATATATATTTTAAAAAGTGGAAAACAAAATAAAACACAGAGGGCAGGCCCCCTCTCCTAAGGCTTCTAAATCAGCATGTCTGTAGTGAGTCTGAAAATGTGCATCTCAACAGTTACCTGGTGATGATGATGTTGCTGATCTCAGGGACCACAGTTTGAGAACCAACATCTTAGAGGAATAAATGCTGACAGCTTTTTCCATGAAAACATGCAGGTGTATTCAATCTATTGACTTGACTAGCCAGTGTGTCTCTCTCATGTGTGCACCTGGAAGCCACGTATGCACGTGGGGGTGAGGGAACAGTAAGCCCAAGAGAAGAGGAGGTACAACATGTAAATTCAAATCAAAGAGCCTCCCACTTCTATCTCCACTTGTTTTGTTCAAGTTGTGACTGAGGAACTGTGTTCGTTTTTGGTCCTGTCCCCCCCCCCCCCCCGACAAAATGAGCCATAGTTCTTTGCAGATAAAAGATAATTTGCAATGTGAGTAGTCATGTTTTCTCTACTCGTGTATCAGAGGCTGGGCTGCCCCTCTGGAGCCAGCAGGCTCAACCTTGAAAAAGCCCCAAAGAGCATCCCAGTGTCAGAGGGTGACTGACTGAGGAGCTGACCCTGCTCCTCCTATGGTGAGAGAAGTAGACTTGATCCAAGGGATGGGTGGCTTGGAAGCCAGGCTAAAGGAGAAGGAGGTGGTGGAGGTGGATTGGGCCCTTCTGCAGGCATTAGTAAGTCCCCTCTCCCTGACTCCCTACCCCTGGAGTGAGATCAGGAAACCAGAAAGTGAGACAAATTTTTAACATTGGGTTTCTGTGTATGTGTGTGTGTGTTGGGGGGAGTGGGGGGACATACACACAGAAAGAGGAGGTTTGAAATCCTGGAGTGGATCAGAGGGGTGCAACCTCTTCCTGATCACCCCTCAGAGCTCCAGCAGAGCCTGGGTTTAAGGGGCCTACAGTATCCCCTTCTCTCCTCCCCCATCCCAGCCTCAGAAAGACCCAGGACCCCAAGACAACTCCCCTGGGACAAGAATTAACTAAACCTGAATCCTTAGCTCTTCCTCTTTTTCTGAGTCCACCCCCAAAAGGTTCACAAGAAACCATAATAGGTCAACAAGGAGCTGTGCCCCAAGGAGGAGGAAGGAGGCCCAGAGCCACATCTAGGTTACTGAAAGCATTTCGAATTTTCAGAATGTCACTGATGATTACATTCAGTCACAAGTAGTGAGTGTTCTCTGAAATCACACACATGCACACATACACATGTAAACACGCAGGATGTCCCTTCTAGATGCAGATCATTGGAAGCTGACATGGTAGGCGGAGGCTAAATCAGACGCTCTGCGTGTTGAATGAGAGGCTGTGAATAGCATTAAAACTTGGGAGCTCTGTTCCGCCACACCCCTCACTTCACAAATGTTCAGATTATATTGTCTTTTGTTACCTCCAAATTTTTAACATTATCTTGTGGGAAGTAGGAGGTACCCTGTCAATACTTCCTCCTGTGTATCCCTGAGCTTCCAGGAAACTTACACTCATGCTTCTTCTGTTCTACCTCTCCCTTTAATTGGAGTCTTTCTATCAGATGTAAAATATGCTCTGTCTTTTTTTTAATCCTCACCCAAGGATATGTTTTTATTGATTTTTAGAAAAAAGAGATAGAGAAAAACACCTATGTGAGAGAGAAACATCGATCGGTTGCTTCCCATACACATCCCAACAGGGGATCAAACCCCCAACCCAGGCATGTGCCCTGATGGGAAATCAAACCTGCAACCTTTTGGTGCACTGGAGAACAGGGCAAACAATTGAGCCCCCGGGCCAGGGCTATGCTTGTGTCTATTCACTGCCTGACTCATAGATATCTACCCATTCAGGTTAATTTGCCTCTTGTCCCAGAGGAGTTGTCTTGGGCCCAGCTGGTCCTTGGGTCTTTCTGAGGCTGGGATGGGGGAGGAGAGAAGGGGATGCTGCAGGACCCTTAAACCCAGGCTCTGCTGGAGCTCTGAGGGGTGATCAGGAAGAGGTTGCACCCCTCTGATCCACTCCAGGATTTCAAACCTCCTCTTATATTTGATACTATTGGTCACTCTTACCTACTTGTTTCCCTCTACTTGTTCGGCCGAAGCATGTCAGAGGCTTCCCCTTGCACTTGGGATAAAGACAAGATGTTCATTTACCTCCCTGGCAACTCCTTCACAAGCTCATCCTCTCCGTGGCCATTCAACGCCAATCCTCAAGATTGACCCCCGGCCTTCTCTTCTTGCTCACTATCCTCTCGCCTCAGGCCTAGTCTTACTCATCCTTCTCCAAGGCTCCAAGTCATCACTGTCTGTCGGATTCATCTCTTACCTATCTGAGCTCAGCTCTGTATACCCAGCTGCCAACTCATCATCTCTTTTGGGGAGATCAGAAGCCTTCAAACTACCTGCTCTCATAATTTTCCCCTCAATCCTGCCCTCTTTCCACCTCCGTGAACCGGCGCCAACATCCCTCCTTACCCATAAGCAAGAAACCTATGGGTTTTTCTTGATGACTCCCTCTGCTTCACAGTCCACGGAGTCTATCATCAGGTTCGTGCACTGAATCTCCTACATGGTCCTCAGGTCCTTCTTCTTACGATTTCCATGACCATCACCTGGCATCAAACCTCTCCCATCTGCCAAGGAGACTGCTCAAGATGCCAGTCTGACCATGCCACCCCAAGGCCGAAGCATGTCAGAGGCTTCCCTTGCACTTGGGATAAAGACAAGATGTTCAACCCAGGTAGATGGCTGGGCAAGGTTGGGTCCTTTTCCAGTCTTCCCAACTTCTAATAACGCCTTCTTCCTTGTTCTTCCAGCAGTACTGGCCGTTGCTCAATTTCTCCAACTCGGTCTGCTCCCTCTCTTCACAGGACCCCTGCACACCAAGTTACCTCTGATTGAAATATTTCTACCTAGTTAAATCTATTCTTAGCTCAAGAGGCAGTTCCTTCATCATTAATTTCTTGTCTTTATTAATTTTATCGACTTGTTTTGTATTACTATGTCTCCATATCGATTTGTATTCTATGCGTTGATCATTTTGCATTTGCTTACTGTTATTATTTCCATATTACAATGGTTAAATCTGTAAGGTCCATTGTGTTGCCAGTGCTAGTACAGTGCCTGGCAACAAATGGGCATGCAATAGATATTTATTGGAGAAATAAAGGAAGGACATAAAGAAGCCTGAGAGGGAGTGAGGAAATGGGGAGAGAATAAATGAATGCGTGCTCACATGTATATTCCACTTCAGAATAATTGGAAACAGGCCAGCCCAACATGACACGGGAAGACAGTCTATCTGAAATCACTCATTTATTCAACAAATATTTGTTTGTTATTTATTAAAGTAGCATAATTTTTTTCTGATTATGAACGTAACTGTTCCATTTGGAAACCATGAAAAAAAATACCCAAAGTATAAAAGAGAAATAACCAATTCACCTTTCATTCCACAGTCTAATGATGAACTACTATTAAAATAATTTGGCATATTTCTTTTCAGGTTTTTTCTATGCATATATCCTATCTAATAAAAGAGAAACATGGTAATTGGCATATGACCGCTACCCTTCCCATTGGCTAATCAGCGAGATATGCAAATTAACTGCCAGCCAAGATGGCGGCCGGCAGCCAGGCAGCTTGAAACTAACATGAGGCTTGCTTGCTTCAGTGAGGGAGGAAACCATGCCTTGCCGGCCTCTGAGCCTGCAGTTTAAAAAACATTGTAACAAATATAGAAGCTAAACAAAACCCCAGAAACCTACTTTCAGCGAGCCGGGATCTCAGAGCTGGAATTGATACAGTTTTGATTATAGAACCTAAACAAACCAGATACCTGCTTTCAGCAGCGGATGCCTAAGAGCTGGAGCCTCAGAGCTAAAGCTGGCCCAGAATAAAAAAAGAAAAAAGAAAAAAAGGACCAGTTGGGAGCTTCAGTCCCAGCCTGAAAACAGCCCTCAGCCCCTCACCCAGACTGGCCAGGCACCCCAGTGGGGACCCCCACCCTGATCCAGGACACCTTTCAGGGCAAACCAGCCGGCCCCCACACGTGCACCAGGCCTCTACCCTATATAGTAAAAGGGTAATATGCCTCCCAGCACCGGGATCAGCAGAGCCGCGAGGCCTCCCGGCACTGGGATCAGCATGACAGGGGGCAGCGCCCAAACCCCCTGATCGCCCTGCAGCTCTGTGTGTGGTGCCCCAACCCCCCCCACCCCACGGGCCCTGCTCTGTGTGTGACAGGGTAGAGCCATAACCTCCCCATCGGCCCTGCTCTGTGTGTGACAGGGGGCAGTGCCCCAACTCCCCTATCTGCCCTAGTCTGTGCGTGACAGGGGGCAGTGCCCTAACCCCTGATTGGCCCTGCTCTGTGCGTGACAGGGGGTGGTGCCGCAACCTCCCCATAGACCCTGCCTTGAGTGTGACAGGGGGCAGTGCCCCAACCCCCCAATTGGCCCTACCCTGAGCGTGACTGAGGGTGGCATTGCAACCTCCCAATCCTCCCTGCTCTGTGCATGACAGTGGGCGGCACCCCAACTCCCAAATTGGCCCTGCTCTGAGCCCAACCAGGGGCTGCACCTAGGGATTGGGCCTGCCCTCTGCCACCCGGGAGCAGGCCTAAGCCAGCAGATCATTATCTCCCGAGGGGTCCCAGACTGCGAGAGGGGCACAGGCCGGGCTGAGGGACCCCCGTTCCCCCGAGTGCACAAATTTTTGTGCACCGGGCCTCTAGTACTATATAAGTAAGATCATTGTATGCTTCTTTCTATTAATGATCTATTATGAACATTTCCTTGTGTTAAGAATTCCTGGAGCACTTTGCATTTACATCGCTAAAATGCATTCTACTGCATGGATGTATGTCATTTAGACATCTTTCCACTCACTGTTGGATATTCAAGGACGGCCACTTTGTCATTTCTATATAAACGCTCTGTGAGGGCCCAGAGAGAAAGAGGGTAATGCATAGACTCTGGTAGGAGGTGGACTTTGGGAAGACAGGAGGCAGCTGTTTCAGGAGGCTGAAGAGACCATTTATTTGCTTTCGGGTTGCTGAGCCTGGGGAGGTGTCCTCAGAATGCAACCTATGTCAATCGAGGTAATGAGCTCTCATCTCTCAAGTGTCCACTTGCTCCTGGGGCGGTTTGGCTTCAGCACACCCAGCCCCCAACCCGGGGAAGCCAGCACCTGAGGCTTGGGCTCGGCCTCGCAGGTCGCCCCTGGCAAGGCCCGGAGCAGGGCCCGCCCTCCGCTCCCCACCCAACCCCTCCCCCCGGCTCCCGGAGCTTCTCCTTCAGCCCCGCCCCCGGGCGACCTCGCACGTCTTCCGGCCCCTAAGGAGCCCCGCTCCAGAACTGCAGGCCCCGCCCCGCATCCAGGCCCCGCCCCGCATCCAGGCCCCGCCCCCGCAATCCGGGCCCCGGGGTTGCCCCGCCCCGCCCCGCCCCGCCCCGCCGGCCGCTCGCGAGGCGCAGGGGCGGTGCCCTGCGCGATGACGTGAGCGGGCGTGCGCGGTGACGGCCCTCGTCCCTGTTACTCAGCGGAGCGGCCGAGGCCGGACGACGCGGTCCAAGAAGCCGAGCCGTGGGCAGTGCTGGGTAACGGCTGCGGCGACCGCCCGGACAGCGCCGGTCCCTCCGCCGGGCCCCCCTGTCGCCGTTCGCTGTGCTGCCGGTAAGCGCGGGGGACGCCGCAGGGCCCTGGCCGGCGGCCCCGCCGTGTTTATGTTATTGTGCCGCCGCCGCCTTCCCCTCCGCCGCCTTCCCCTCCGCCGGGACCCCCTCCCGCGAGTGGGGGCGGGAGCGCGCGGGGCAGGGGGGTGCGTGGCGGGCGGGGGCAGCGCGGGGACAATTGCGGCCCGGGGGGCGGGGGCTGGCCTGCGGCTTGTGGCGGCGGGACCCTTGCGCACCCCGGCCATCGCCCTCCTTTGGCCGCCCCAGCTCCGCCCTCCCGTCCTCGCGCGGGTCCCACGTCCACGTCGAGAGGGGAAAATGGAGCGGGGCGGGGAGGGGTGGCAAGTTCTGAGACACTTGGAGGAAGATCGGGCCCGAGGCGCCTCGGGGGCCCCGCCGCGCCCTGGCTGCACCGCCGCGGTGGGCGCCCGCGGAGCGCGCTCGGGCCACCCGGCCCAACGCCGCCCCCCTCCAGGGACCGTGTTTTGTTTCTCGGTGGTTTCTTTGTGCTGACGATCCGGGCGAGCAGGCGCGGGCACGGCTGGGGGCCGTCGGCTCCGGCCGCGGGGAAGCGGCCCTGGGCTGGGCGGAGGTGTCCATCCAGCGCGGCGCAGCTTCCGTGGACGGCGCGTGTTTCTCTTGAGGTCACTCACTGGTGACCTTTTGACTTTTTCACCCCAGCCTCCCATCTCTTTGTCTTGCACTTGGGTTCCCCAGCCTTAGGTGGCAGATCCAAGTCCATTTTAAGTGTTTTGATTCACACTTTTCATTTTAATTTCTGAAAGTTCCTCATCCGATGTTTACATACTGAGTGCCTAGTACCAGGTAATGTCCAGTCCCTACTATTTTTACCTCTGAAATTCAGTGATCTTTCCAGTACAATTCTGATCTGTCAGCCCGTTGTGTTTTAACAAGTACCCTCTTGGCAATTAGAGCATCTGCCTATTTCATTCATTCATTCATTCATTCAGCAACTCTTCAGTACTGGACCCTGGTGGAGAGTGTCAGCCATGATTGGTGGAGAGTGTCAGCCATGATTGGTGGCACCAATTTAAACGCAGCAGGAAGGAATCCTCAGTTTGGAGTGCAGTGAAGAAGGAAACTTCTCTCAGTGCATGCAGCTCAGTGGTGCTACAGCAGGCGGTGAGAGCACACAGCTGTGGAGCAGCTCAGGGGCCAGGCCCCTTTCCGGCTGATCTGGCTGGTCCGCTCTGTGCTGGTGGGTTCCTGGTGCCACTCGCTCTGCCCTGCGCTGCTCCACACCATGGTGGGCTCCCGGTGTCACTCGCTCTGCCCTGTGCTGCTCCACACCATGGTGGGCTCCCGGTGCCACTCAGCTCTGCCCTGCGCTGCTCCTCACCATGGTGGGCTCCCTGGTGCCACCCGCTCTGCCCTGTGCTGCTCCACACCATGGTGGGCTCCCTGGTGCCACCCGCTCTGCCCTGTGCTGCTCCTCACCATGGTGGGCTCCCTGGTGCCACCTGCTCTGCCCTGTGCTGCTCCACACCATGGTGGGCTCCCTGGTGCCACTCGCTCTGCCCTGTGCTGCTCCACACCATGGTGGGCTCCCTGGTGCCACTCGCTCTGCCCTGCGCTGCTCCACACCATGGTGGGCTCCCGGTGCCACTTGCTCTGCCCTGTGCTGCTTCACACCATGGTGGGCTCCCGGTGCCACTTGCTCTGCCCTGTGCTGCTCCACACCATGGTGGGCTCCCTCCCCACTCAGTGCCAGCTCACCTTAGGTTGTCAGTGTTGAGCCGGAGGGGAGCTCACTCATGCAGACAGAAGTCCCTGTCTGTCCTTATGCAAATTAGGTCTCAGAACCTTTGATGGTTGGCCCAGAAGGCAGTGTCCTGATAGGTCAAAATAGAACTGCTCGAAGCTCTTATTGGATGGGGAGAGTCTCAGTACTATTGGTTGGAACAGGATTCCAGGAGCTCCTGTGTAAGGGCTGGCTCAGAGGGCAGGCAGTTCAGTGTAGGCCTCTCCCTGAAGTGCAGTTTGCGGGAGGCTTCTACTTTTATTGTTTGAGCCCAATTAGCCACCAGGATCCCTTCTTAGTAGGTGTCTTTTCTTTTCTCAGGATTCACCAGAGTTCAAGGGTAAAAAGAAATATCCTTTAATTGGAGAGGATGCTTTAAAATATAACAGATGTGCCTTTTTTAAAATTTTAATTAGGGTGACATTGGTTAATAAAACTATGTAGGTTTCAGGTGTATAATTCTATAATATCATCCGCATATTCTATTGTATGGTCGCCAAGTCCGGTCTCCTTCCATCACCATTTCGCTCCCCTTTCTCCTCTTCCACCTCCCCAGCCCCCTTTCCCTCTGATAATCACCATACTGTTGTCTGTGTCTGAGTTTTTGTTTTTTTGCTTATTCCTTTCACCATTCTTATCCAATCCCACACCACCCTGCCCTCTGACAGCTGTCAATCTGTTCTCTGGATCTATGCCTCTGGATCTGTTTTGTTTATTAGTTCATTTGGTTCTTTAGATTCCACATATAAGTGAAATCATGTGGTACTTGTCGTTCTCTGACTGGCTTATTTCACTTAGCATAATGCTCTCCAGGTCCCTCCATGCTGTCACAAAAGGTGAGATTTTCTCTTTTTTTACGGCCAAGTAATATTCCATTGTAACTCAAACAAATATAAGCACCCCAGTGTTCATTGCAGCTTTATTTATAATAACCAAGATTTGGAAACAGCCTGAATACCCATCAGTAGATGAAAGGATAAAAAGTTCTGGTACATTTACACAATAGATGCACCTGTAAATAAGGTGATTTTACAGGGTCATTAGTATTTTTACCTCTGAAATTCAATGATCTTTCACCCCACTTCTGTCGCCCCAGTTGTGAGTATGCGAAACATAGTTTATTCTTTATTATTTCCCATACACACAACTGTAAACCTATTTTTGCCGCCCCCCCCCCCCCCCCCCCCCCCCCCCCGTGTAAGTGATGTGTATTAAAGAAGATAGAGTTTTACTCTGGGTCATTTTACTATTTTTTTAGTAGTAGATCTGGGACTTCTAGTATAATGTTATATTGGAAAGTTGAGTTAGGTTGTGTCTAAGAATACAATGGCTTTTATTTATTTCCAAATTTTATTTTTCAGTGTTATAGCCTTACAGTCATTTGTAATGTTGACCTCAGGTTTTCCTGCAGTGGATTAAGCCTAGGAGGTCAGATGCTGTCCGTGAACAGTTTGGTTCTGTGCCTGACAAAAGCAAGCAGTCAAAGTGGTGCTTCTTTAAGGACAGCTCCTTGCATTTGTGACTCCATTGGCCTGGGATCTTAGCAAGTGTCCAGTAAAAGCCAGAGTGGTGAAAAGCTCTTTACAATGAGTAGTATTTAAAACAAGCCTTAAAAAAAATGAATGTTCTCCGTGAAGTTTTAGAAGCCTCATGCAACCTGTCACTTTCAAATGACTAAATGATCAGTTCACGTATATTTACTGCCATGGCAGTAGTGGCTTTTGAATTACTTCACTATCAGTTATCTTTTTGTTACTTTTAAACCATTTACTATACTAAAATAAAACCTTGTCTAAAATGTATGTCTTTGTGTATTTTTTTTCTTTCTCTCTCCATCTCTCTCCTACACACACACACACACACACACACACACACAATGATATTTCAGTAGGGGTCTAAAGTGATTTCAGTTATCCTTTTGTGAAAAGTTTCCAGTGACTCCCTTAAGTGGAAGAGTTGGTACAAAGGAAACAAGCTGTATAATTTCCAACAATATTTTAAAAATGTTTAATTTTAAGTTTTTTTTACTAATACTTTGGTGAAACCCATGGGCCTCAAACTCAAAATAATATCAATTTAGCCAAGTTACATTTTATTTGCAGTCACTGTGTAATAAATTTTAGCATTTGTTTTGGATGTGAAAGGATTTGGGGTGAGCTTATTATCTAACGTAGAGTACAAATAAAGAAGAAAATGATACTTTATTAAAATAATGGATGGACATCTTGAGGTACTAGATCCTGGGAGAAAGGCCACTTGAAAAGGAAATTAGTTTAAGAATAAATTATATCAAAATTAATAAGGTTAGAATCTTCACTATTATGGAAATAACCTTGTGAAAGATACTAAATGCTCAGTGAAACAGCTTGAAGAAAGTAATTTAAGTTACTAGTCAAACTATCCTAGTTGTCATTCCTGCTAGTCTACTTTGTCATTAAATTGAGTTTTGACATATTTTAGTCATGTAGATAAGTTGAAATGCTTAGTGGCACCTGTAGAAGTATAACATCTGACATTAAGATGCCAGCTCTCTAGAGGTCAAGTCAGTGGTATGGATAGTGGCCTGTCTGTTTGTGTGTGCGAGGAAGTCATAGCCACATAGCTTTAGACATGAATGATTGGCCTATTTCAGTGCTGTGGTGCTTATTGCCTGTTATGATCTCTTTACCTGAACATTTAGAAATGTTTGTCTTCTTATTCTAATGCAGATTGACTTGAACTTTGATTTCAGAAATGAGTTCTGAGTCAACAGACTTGACTACCAAAAAGGTTACAGGAATATTGAAATAAGAGCCCCTCTATCATTCAGGGTGGTAGGTGGAATCAGATCTAGGTTCACTTCTCAGTTCTGTCATCGGGACTTTGTCATCAACAAGTCTAGAGCCTTAGACAAGTTGTTTAGCCTTTTTGGATTTAGAACTCTAACTGAGGCTGTTGGAACTTTTTTTTTTTTTTTTTTAATAGATTGTTCCCCAGATAGGTGGTTCTTCAGAAAACATATTGGGACAAAAAGAGCCTTATTTAGGTGATAATCAGAATCCCTTGTCAAGAACAGCAATGAAAGTTGGATTTTTTGTAATTTTTAGAAGCTGAGTAAATTGTTGAGTCAAATATTTCTATAATATTTATACTTACAAAGCAAATCGAATGCTTCACTGTAAGCTAGGAGTTCTTTCAAGGACACATTTGAGGCCTTCCACTAACAAGACTGTTCTCAGAGACTTACTTAATGGGAGATGTGAAAATGAAGAATTTAGTAGCCTCAAGGAGCTTCTGATCAGGGATGGGACTTAGGCACAGCTAAACAGGGAATATAGGTTCTTTGAAAAGATTTATGAGAGGTCTTCCCCCAAACAAACATCTACTGCACATCTCTGGGCAGGCCAAATTTCATTGAAATCCAGTGTTTAAAATCATAGGTGAGTGTGATAAGGCCTTTTCCAAAAATCATTAGCTGCCATTCTGTTTCAGAGTAGTGGGTTATATCACACTATAGCAAATGTAGCACAAATATCTGTCTATGTATCTGTTACCCTTTGGTTAAAATCTGCCAATTCTTTAGAAAATTAAGGAGCCTAAACTTAATAGTGGTTGCTAGCATGGGCTTTAGGGTCAGCCCTGAGTTCCAACCTATGCTCCAACTCTAACTACATAGGATAAGCTAGTTTAGGTTATGTAACATCTTTTGACCTGTTTTATTATCTGTCAGATGAGAATAATAATAGCACATAATCTCACAGGCTGTGGGGTTTGAATAAGGTACTACATGTACAATGCCTGGAACACTAGATGTAAGTATTCAGGAAATTTAACTATTGTTATCACTTATTATTTTTAACTTGGAACAAATGCAAAATGCCAAGTAAATTTAAAACCAATTTTATGTACAGGATACATTCACATTCAGTTGTTTCCCTCTGCATCTCTGAGTTTATTTAAATCTGATTATCTTATCTAAATTGACTGAAATGATTTAACATTTGGGCCAGTAATCCTCTCTGCCTAAAAATTTGGAAATGTTCCAAAAGCATATATTAAAAGGGAACTTTTTTTGCCACATTCTCTGTTACAAAGTTGTTCTGCCACTTTACCTCTCCCTACTGCAGAGAATTGCTTGAGCTTTCCTCGGTTTATTTTGATAGATATCTAAAGGAATGGGAATCCAGGAGCTGGAATAGCTTTGTCATGTGCCCACATTTGAAGAAAATGGAATGCTGTCTCATCTTTTAAAATTAATCGTATTGGGATCTTTGATTCTATGTGAAGATCACAAATTTGTCAGAGACCTCATAACCACAGCAGTTAATTAAGCATTTTCTAGAGGTCTAGAGAAGTGAGGGAAGTTATTTATAAGTAACATCTGGAACTACCTTCTCAGTTTTTTTAAGTTTTCTGTGTGGTGTTTCTATTGTTATAGTGATACATCCAATTTCTTGCTCCTTTTGAGATAACTGAAATGATGCTGGCTTTGCACAGGAGATACTTATTGAGAATAAGTATGCACAGGTATTAAGTGATGTGAGGGCCAGTCTCTACTTTCAGTGAGTGTAACTTGATGAGAGTTAAGGACAAACATAAGTGCCTTTATGTCCTAACAAAAGGAACCAAATATTGTGAGGTTTAACATTGATACTGCTGTTTCCTAAAAGCTGATTTCGTTAGGAATTTCTTTGGTCATCAGGACTGATGGCTGGACTTTGGGGCATTTGGGATGTCAAACTATGCATTTCTGATTGCTGAGAGGCCCAAACCCCAAACTATTTCTGGGGTACTAAGGGAAAAAAAAACACACAGCTCCTTCTTTTGAAGTATACTCACTAGATAAACCACAAAAAACTATGTATTCTCTCCTAATTTCTAGTTCAAGTTGCGAGTGTGGTACAGATTACTCAAAATCTAAATAATAAGAAAAGGCAAACCTTTTGGTCACCTCAAATCCATTTTGGAACACAACAAGGTATCACAATAAGTGTATGAAGAGCACATAGTAAAAAAGATGCTGCTCAAGCACTAACAAGATCTCACACTCTTCAGTGTCCAGGCTCTGAACACATAAGACCAGGTCTATGCTGGTAGCACTTTCTTAAGCCTTTTTCTTATACGAGAAGAGTGGGCTTCACTGCTTCCTGTTGCTGACAGGCCCAAGCCCCAGTGTATTTCTGGGGCTGCTGAAGAAGAGGAACAGCCCAGCCCACCTGCTTTGTTTGGCACAAGGCCTCCAAAACATTGATATTGCTATTTCCTAAAAGCTGTAATGGGAGTGGAGACTCATTCCCTGACTGGCTCAAACACCATTCGGGTCAATGGAGAGATAAAGGAAAGCCACCCTTGTATAGATCTCCCTGTAACGTGAGAAAGGGCCACTTTATGGTCGCAACAAACAAAAAGGCATCTGGGTTTTTCTGTTATTGTTGAGAGTGAAAGAATTTCAGTGATTTTATTTTATTTATCTTTTGACTAGTGTATTCACTTTGATTCAAAATTTTAAAGATTTAAAAAGATATACACTAAAAACTTTCCTTTCCACTTTGTGCAGCCACCCAGTTCCTCTGCATGGAAATATGCTAAGCTTCTGTGAGTCCTTCCAAAGATGGTTTATGTCTGTGCAAGTAAATAGATAATTCCTTGCCCAGACCCTTGGTCCAGCTGTATTTCAGAATTAAGGGTTTTTTTTTGTGTGAGGGAGGGGCAGGTGACTGTAGAAAGGTAATATAAGTGCATTTACTATATTACCCAAAATCCCTAGCAGGAACTGGGTTAGCATCCCATAATCAAACACATTAATACTTACGTATGAAAAGCATAAGTAGTAAATAAGTAGGCTAAATTAAGATTATGAAGGGTTACATGGAGTTTTTTCTCAGGTTTTGACACCAAATAGGTTTGTACTAAACTTATTTTTTTTTTTAGATTACTTTTCGGAGGTTTATGGAGTTCAGATTGCCAGTGAGGGATTGTGTGTCTTACATAGTATATAGTGTATAGTGTATGTCCTCTGCAGGCTGCCCCCTCCCCTTTTTTAAGTTATGAGTGAGATTAAACATCTTGTTGTATACTATGCACATTACCCTTTACCTTTTGTTGTTAGGTTAACAATATAGCTTAGAGATGACTTACATTAATCATGTCAGTACATAAATAGCATGCTTTTTTTTAACACCTTCATGGCATACCATTTGTCTTAGTAAGCTTGTGCTGCTGTGACAAAATACCATAGACTGGGTTTGAAACAGCAGACATTTATTTCTCACACTTCTAGAGGCTGGAAGTCCAAGATCCACATGCCTAGAGATTTGCAGAGGTCACCTTCTCACTGTGTCCTCAGTGGAGAGAGTGCTCTCCTCTCTCTTCCCCTTTTCATGACACTGATCTCATCATGGGCCCCATCTTGTTACCTAATTATTTCCCAAAACCCACTTCCAGCTACCAGGCCTTAGGGCTTCAACATATGAATTTTGAGAAGACACAAAAATTCAGTCTGTAATACCATTATAGAGGTGTGACATTAATTTAACTAGCCCCTTTTTATGTACATTTAGATTGTTTTTAGTATTTGCTGTCAAAAGCTGTGGTGCTGCACATACCTGCACATACTTCATTTCACAGTTGTATAGAAATGTATAGGATACATTCCCAGGAATGGAATTGCTATGCATGTGTATTTATAATTTTGATAGATATGGCCAAGGTGCCACAGTAGAGGCTGTTCCAGCTTACTTTCGCCTGCACTGTGTGAGGATGCCTGCTTCCTTCCTCATCACCATTATGCGTGAGATTAAACATCTTTTGCCTTTTAAGGGCTCTTTATGTCTTTATTGTTAACACTTCATATCCATGTCTGGTTTTCTATCTCTTTGTTACTCTTTCTTGTATTTGTAGGATTTATTTTTATGTTAGGGAAAATAGCTCTGTGCTATTTTTGGAAATATTTTTCCCAGTTGACTGTTTGCTTTTTAAATTTGTTTATCATGGTTTTGTCATGCTGATTTTTTTTTTTTTCAGTAGTTACCAATCTTTACTGACTTCTAAGTCACATGTCATGGTCAGAAAGTCTTTTGCTAATTCAAGATTATATAAGAATTCTCAAATGTTATTTGTCTAATACTTTGATGGTTTCTTCTCTTTTTGTATTTTTAATTCTTTTCCTTATTTGGAATTTATTCTGGTGTAAAATATAAAGTATGAATCCAACCTTATTTCTTTTCTCTAGAGGACCAGCTAATTGTCCCAACATTATTTACTGAATAATCCATTTTTGTCTTACAGATTGGAAATGTACCTTTCTGTTTTAGTGAATTTGAATTGCATGCTTATTTGGCACCGTTTCTGATCTACTCATTCCTCTGTCCACTTGGGAACCAAACCATCGTGTTTTAATTATTGTATTTTATACTGTATTTCTATCAGGGCTAATTCTCTTATTTTTCAGAATCTTTTCTGGCTTTTAACCATTTTTTTTATATGAACTTTTAGATCAATCCATCTAGTCTAGTTGCCATTTCTGTTGGGATCATTTCAGGTTTTGAGGTAAATTTTATGTACAGTAAGATGAACAAACCTTAAATTTATAGCCCAATCAAAGTTTGCCTATGTAACACTTGTATAATACCCAGATAACATCTAGAACATTACCATCACCCAGAAAGTTTTCTTATGCCCTTTTCAAGTTAATATCTCTTCCCCACTTAATTAATTTATATCACATAGATTCAGTTTGCCATTAGGATTTACTTTGAATTTATAGGAGAATTGATAGCTTATGGTGTTGTGTCTTTCTATCCAAGAGTATGGAAAACTTTGCCTTTTTATTTATTCAAGTGTCTTTTTGAGTTCCTAATAGCATTTTTAAGGTTTTTGCCATTAATTTTTTTTATATTTGAGTTTTTACTTCTTATTTTTCTTGATAGTTGTATATTTATTTTCTAGCTGGTGGTAGCTAAGAAATCTGTTTATTTTACATCTTAATTAACATTTGTATATTAAATCCTCTTTTTGAATTCTGTTGTGGCTCATAATAGCTCTGTAATGGAATTTTTCAGGTATAAATCATGCCCTCCTGCCCTCCTCTTATTTTAATTTCTTTTCCTGCTTAAAATATTTATTTTTGAAATATTTTTCAATTACAGTTTATATTCCGTATTATTTTGTGTTAGTTTCAAGTGTGCAGCATAGTGGTTAGACAATCATATATTTTACAAAGTGTTCCCCCGATATTTCCAGTATCCATCTGACGCCATACATAGTTATTATACTACTAGAGGCCCAGTGCGTGCACAAAATTTGTGCACGCGGGGGGCGGGGGGGGGTACCTGAGACCAGCCTGCACCCTCTCCAATCTAGGACATCCCTCTCACAATCCAGGACTGCTGGCTCCCAACCACTTCTGCCTGCCAGCCTGATCACCCCCTAACCAATCCCCTGCCAGCCTGATCAACGCCTAACTGTTCCCCTGCTGGCCCGATCGCCCCCAACTGCCCTCCCCTGCTGGCCATCTTGTGGCCACATGGAGGTGGCCATCTTTGACCACATGGGGGCAGTCATCTTGTGTGTTGGAGTGATGGCAGTTTGCATACTGGCCATGACTAATTAGCATATCTGGTCGTGACTGTTAGGGAGTTGTGACCAATTTGCATATTACCCTTTTATTAATATAGATTATCGACTGTATTTTCTATGCTGTACTTTATATCCCATGACTGTTTTGTAACTACTAATCTGTACTTCTAATCTTTTCACCCAGTCCCCCAATCCCTCTCCCTCTGACAACCATTAGTCTGTTCTCTGTATTTATGAGTCTGTTTCTGTCTTGTTCATTTATATTCTTTAGATTCCACATATAAGTGAAGTAATATGGTATTTGTCTTTCTCTGACTGACTTATTTCACTTAGCATACTACCCCGTAGGTCAGTGATGGCGAACCTTTTGAGCTCAACATGTCAGCATTTTGAAAAACCCTAACTTAACTCTGGTGCCGTGTCACATATAGAAATTTTTTGATATTTGCAACCATAGTAAAACAAAGACTTATATTTTTGATATTTATTTTATATATTTAAATGCCATTTAACAAAGAAAAAAAAGAGTTCACGTGTCACCTCTGACACACGTGTTATAGGTTTGCCATCAGTGCCCTAGGTCTAACCATGCTGTTGCAGATGGTAAGATTTCATTCTTTTTTATGGCTGACTAGTAGTCCATTGTGTAAATGTACCACATCTTTTTTTATCCACTCATCTATTGATGGACACTTGGGTTACTTCCAAATCTTCCTATCTACACTAATAAAAGAGAAACATGGTAATTGGCGTACGACCGCTACCCTTCCCATTGGCTAATCCCCCTGTCACTCACAGAGTAGGGCCGAGATATGCAAATTAACTGGCAGCCAAGATGGCGGCCGGCAGCCAGGCAGCTGATGCGAACAGGGAGGCTTGCTTGCTTCAGTGGCGGAGAACTCCAACGTTCCCCCCTGACTTGCCGGCCTCTCAGCTGCAACTCTAAGCAACTATGTTGTGAATATAGAAGCTAAAAAAACCCCAGAAACCTGCTTTATTCAGCGGGGCTTCAGCCAGCCGGACCACAACATTGTATCAAATACAGATGGTAAACAAAGGCCAGAAACCTGTTTTCAGCAGCAGAGGCCTCAGAGCTAAAGCTGGCCCAGAATAAAAAAAGAAAAAAAGGAGCGGTTGGGAGCTTCAGTCCCAGCCTGAAAACAGCCCTCAGCCCCTCAGCCAGACTGGCCAGGCATCCCAGTGGGGACCCCCACCCTGAAGGGTGTGTGACCAGCTGCAAACAGCCATCATCCCCTCACCCAGACTGGCCAGGAACCCCAGTGGGGACCCCCACCCTGAAGGGTGTGTGACCAGCTGCAAACAGCCATCATCCCCTCATCCAGGCTGGCCAGGCACCCCAGTGGGGACCTCCACACTGATCCAGGACACCCTTCAGGGCAAACCAGCCGGCCCCCACCCGTGCACCAGGCCTCTATCCTATATAGTAAAAGGGTAATATGCCTCCCAGCACCAGGATCAGCAGAGCCGCGAGGCCTCCCGGCACCGGGATCAGCGTGCCCTGCAGCTGTGTGTGTGACGGGGCGGGGCCCCAACCCCCCCGCCCCCCACGGGCCCTGCTCTGTGTGTGATGGGGTAGAGCCATAACCTCCCCATTGGCCCTGCCCTGAGTGTGACAGTGGTGGCTCCCCAACCACCTGATCAGCCCTGCTCTGTGGGTGATAGAGGGTGGCGCCCCAACCCCCCCACCCCCCCCACGGGCCCTGCTCTGTGTGTGATGGGGTAGAGTCATAACCTCCCCATCTGCCCTGCCCTGAGTGTGACATTGGCGGCGCCCCAACCCCCTGATCTGCCCTGCCCTGAGTGTGACAGGGGGCAGTGCCCCAACTCCCCTATCGGCCCTACTTTGTGAGTGACAGGGGGGAGCTCCTCAACCGCCTGATTGACCCTGCTCTGTGCATGACAGGGTATGGAGCCCCAACCCCCCTGATGGGCCCTGCTCTGTGCATGACAGGGGGTGGCGTCGCAACCTCCCCATCGACCCTGCCTTGAGTGTGACAGGGGGCGGTGCCCTAACCCCCCAATCGGCCCTACCCTGAGCGTGACTGAGGGTGGCATCGCAACCTCCCAATCTGCCCTGCTCTGTGCATGACAGGGGTCGCCCCAACTCCCCAATCGGCCCTGCTCTGAGCCGGACCAGGGGCTGCACCTAGGGATTGGGCCTGCCCTCTGCCACCCGGGAGCAGGCCTAAGCCAGCAGGTCGTTATCTCCCGAGGGGTCCCAGACTGCGAGAGGGCACAGGCCGGTCTGAGGGACCCCCCCCCTTCCCCCGAGTGCACAAATTTTTGTGTACCGGGCCTCTAGTTGTAAATAATACTGCAGTAAACATAGGGGTGTATATATTCTTGCTAATTAGTGTTTTGGGTTTCTTTGGATATATACCCTGAAGTGGAGTCACTGGGTCATCAGGCAGTTCCATTTTTAATTTTTTGAGGAAACTCCATACTGTTTTCCATAATGGCTGCACAAGTCTGCATTCCCACCAACAGTGCAGAAGGGTTCCCTTTTCTCCACATCTTCACCAATATTTGTTGTTTGTTAATTTATTGATGATAGCCATTCTGACAGGTGTGAGGTGATAGCTCATTGTGGTTTAATTGGTGTATATCTGACAAACAGTGATTTTGACACCTTTTCATGTCTATTGACCATCTTTATGTCCTCTTTGGAGAAGTGTCTATTGAGGTCCTTTGTCCATTTTTTTTAATTGATTGTGGGTTATTTTGGTGTTGAGTTGTATGAGTTTTTTTATGAACTTTGGATATTAACACCTTATCAGTTGTATCTGTGGTGAATATATTCTCCCATTCAGTGGGGTTGTCTTTTCATTTTGTTGATGGTTTTCTTTGCTGTGCAAAAACCTTTTAGTTTGATATGGTCTCTTTTGTTTATTGTTTGTTTCCCTTGTTCAAGTTACTTTAGTTTTTACCTCTTCCCAATTTTTAGTTTTTTCTCATTTTGCACTAGCAGCAGTGATTTTTCAAAACATTGTCACTTTCCTGCACAGCCTGTAAAACAAGAACTAAAATATCTGTGAACCTACTGAGTATTTTAAAAAAACTGAATAATCAGTGAACTTGAGGAGGGATTATGGGAGTAATTCGAATAGTGTGAAGTTTTCTCTCTAACATTGATGCGAATAAACTTAAATTGTAGTTTTCAAAATGTCAAATAGACAACTTAGTGATCTTTTGACAGCAAATGCAGAATTAGTAATTGACTTACTTGTCTCTTATTTAGTAATGCATGTAATGCTCTCTATGTGTGTAACACCCAGAGGTAGTTCCCAGAAATATGTTAGTCTGTTTCCCAGAAGTATGTAATTAAGGTAGAGGGTCAAATTGTATAGAAGTGAAAAGTGAGTGAATTTGGACAGGAAAGACTTATGCTTAGAAAAATGATATTGGCAAAAATCTGTAAGTCAAGAAAGCATAGGGGTGGGTAAGGGAGTGGAGGGAGGGAGTTTGGTTTGAGTTTTGGGTTTGAGGTAGCTCATCCTTGTGAAATTACGTGGTAGCTGATTGAAGATACTTGGTCGAAATTTAATAGGGATCTCATTGTTCGATGACTATATCATAGTTTATTTATTTTCTGTCTTTTTCCACTTACCTTTGCCCTCCCCCCCAAATCTGAAGCAGTTTACTATTCAAGGACTCATACATTGTCAAATAAGCTAGAAATAAAAACCAGAACGAAGGGGAAACAAGAATCCAGAATATCCTAATATAATAGCTAATGCTTATTCAGTGCTTATCATAATAGGCACTGCTGTGGTGCTTCACATTTATTAACATTGTTTAAACATCACACATTATGAGGTAGGTACTATTGGACTGTTACTTCAATTTTTATAGATAAGGAAGCAGGTACAAAGAGATTATGTGGGAAATTGTTGGTGATCTTGATGAGTTTTATTAAAGTGAAGTAAAAGGAGCCAAATTGAAGTCAGGTAAAAAACAATGAATGAAAAAAAAAATTAAGGGAATGGGAAATGAGCAAATCCAGAGACAGTGTATGTAGACAACTTTTTAAAGATTAGCTGTGAAGGGAACAGAGAAGTGGGTTGGTACATAAAGGAACATGTGGGGTCCAGCCAATGAAAAGGATAATATGCGGGAAAGGGGATGGAGAGCACAAGTAGAGAGAGAGGCCTTTGCTAGAGAGGTGTCTTCCATCGAGCAGAAGGAAATGGAATGCCGAGGAGTTGTGTGCGCTTGCAGGGAAGTAGGCAGTGCCTACTATATGATAAGGCTTGTCCTTCTGGCTTTCATCTTGTGGTTTCTGTTTTCTCAGTGAAGTTTGATACTGGCATGGGCAAAGGTCTTGGGAGTATGGGAAGTTTGAAGTAGTTTGCTAAGAATTATTGATTATTAATTTAGGGTTTGAAATCTTGAATTTAAAGTGATATCAGTCAGCCTGCTTTTGTTATTTTCTTTTTCCCCAGCATTATTGAACTGGTTAGATATATGCACAGATAAGGCAGATGGTTGGTTCCTCTGCTGTGAAGTTTTTGCTAGGTGTATCAGTTGGAGTTCTCCAGAGAAACAGCATCAATAGGAAATATATATGTATGTATTGTGTATATAAAGAAATTTCAAGGAGTTTGCGTACACAATTATGAGGGCTGACAAGTCAGAAATCTGTAAGGCAGACTTGCAGGAACTTGGGCAAGAGCTGATGCTGCGGTCTTGAAGCAGAATTTTCTCTTAGGGAAACCTCAGGTTTGCTCTTGAGGCCTTTCAACTGATTGGATGAGGCCCCCCCCCACATTGTTGAGGATAATTTCCTTCCTGAGAGCCAACTAATTGTGGATGTTAACTCTGTCTACACAACTCTCATAGCAACACCTAGACTAGTGTTTGGTTTAGTAAACAGGACTTGTATCAACCAAGTTGACACATAAAACTAAGTCAATATAAAAGAAGGAAAGAGGGCAGGGAAATGAGGGCTTTTTAAAGGGAATGCTTTGAGGAGTGGTGACATGGGCAAGAAAGTAGGTGAAGTAAGGATGAATAGTAAGGAAGTGGTAACATCAATGCATTGGGAATTTTAATTAAAATTGTAGGGGATTGGGTAGGATGAAGTGAAATAAGAATTGAATATGGTGGTCAGAGTGGAATGCTTAAAATAGAGATTTGACAGGTATAATAGTTTCTGGTGTTGATAATACCCAGGATGGCCTTGGGAATGGGTTGCTGAGGTGGAATTGAGGAGAAAGCCTAGGAAAATGAGGCCAATGAATTAAAGATGCTTAGGCATTAAAGGAGTCAGGCAGTATGCATGAATGGTGAGGGAAGTAAGGGTACATACTACTGTGAACCATTTGTTAACATTTTCACTTAGTGAGGGAGAATTGGCAGGCGGGTAGATGATAAGGAACAGTAAAGGTAGTGTAATCAGCTAAGTTTGCTTATCACAATTAGGAATTTCAGAAGGCCCAATAAAGGACTTGGGAGGGGAGGGATGAGGACTTGGGCAAAATGAAGGACATATACAGCAGAGTGGCAATGAGAACTGAGAGAATGATAGATTACCAGGAAAACTTGGACTTTTTCTGAGACGTGAAGTGTGATGGGATTGGTCCTGATAATAGAAGATGCTAGGCATCAGTTATACTAGAGGACTCTATGGCAGCTTTTCAAATTGCCACTCATGACCCATTAGATGGCTGCTACTTGTATTGGGCTTGGAAGGGCCATGGCGAAGCACAGCTGTGAAGCAAGGCAGGCTCCTGTTAGTGCCAGGTCTTGAGCCTTTTACTGATGCCATCTAATGCTTGTTTGAGAGATTTTAGCAAAGTCTGAAGCCTAAGCCAGGACATGCTATTCATATGGAAAAGCCACTGCAAACAACTTAGGTGATGCTGCAAATTGGATAGGGCATGGTCTCAGGGAATCACTAGGTTAGAGTGAACAGTGTGTGCCACACTGATGGAAACTCATATACGGCTGCCAGTCAGCCCTGCGATAGAGGAGGTTCCAGCACAGAAACAGTGACCCCTGCGAGCACTCCAGTCTGGGAGAAAGCCTCTTCCTGAGTTTCTGCACCAATGTCAGACAATCTAGTTCCCCCTTGTGTGTCCCTGGATCCCCTCCCTCCCCCCAAGCCACTGCCCAGCACTGGAGCTCACAGGGAGCCGGGACCATGTAAGTTCATGTGCCAGCCCTTTCAAAGGAACTCCTGGGTCTTTAGCAGCCACTGAGTCACTAAGCCACAGTCCCTGCTTTGTTTTTATAGCCTGAAGTTATGGGGACTTATCTTCTCAGCTCTGGAGCCCTGGACTGGGAGTCTCGTGTGGGGCTGGGACTTCTTGCTTCTCAAGGGAGGCCTCTGTAGTTGAGATATCCTCCCAATTTTAAAAAAATGCCACATGTGGGTGTCGGACCAGCCCATTCCCCCTCCGCCCCTCCTATCAGTCTCAGTGTGCTTTCTTCTTTACTTCTCTAGTTGTAGGACTTCCATTCAGCCAGATTTCATGGTGTTCTGAATGATGGTTGTTCTGTATTTTAGTTGTAATTTTGATGTGGTTATGGGAGGTGGTGAGTACCAGTGTTTACCTGTGCCGCCATCTTGGTTCCATCTTGAACAAATTCTTTCTTCTTTAGCTGCCCCTCATCCTGTCTTGATTACTGAAGCAAAGAATTGATTTTTAAAATTTGTGTTTCATTTAAATTGTGTACTTATGTATTAGATTACAAACGAAGGTGTGTGTATAATGGGTTGTGATGTAAAATGCTTGAAGACCTCTGATTTGAGTTCGGGTGGCTCCCTGCAACATGGTTCACTCTCTTGTGGTGATCTAATGAGGTGTGTTCCTTCTTGGGAAATAAAACTGATAGGCAGGTTAGAGAACCTGTCTGTGGGTGTACTGAATTCCTTTCAGATTGGATTTTTCTTAGTTTAGTAGGTGAAGTGTTCTTTTTGATGTGTATGTACCTAAGGGGAGTAAGGAGGGTTTAGAACAACTTTGGAAATTCCTAAAGAAGCAATCAGAGATTAATTTAAGAATTAGGAAATTTAGTATGATTTGAAATTTTGAAATTAGCAGGACTTTGTACTGGGACAGTCTTTAATGACTCTCAAACACTGTTTAAAAATATATTAAGCATGTCTGTATTGAATAATCTCATTCTCTTGATCCTCTGTGTTTTCCTGTAGCTTTTGTGTCACTTAATTTTTTATTATGTTGTGTTGGTCTCATATACTGTATATTTTTATTAAGATATTTATTATGAAAAATTATAGAGATAATTTAAGGTTTAAGAGTGTCATCTCCTTCCAAAAAGGGACTTTGTTTACTGTTGGAAGGAGGCTAGCTAGTGACACTTGCAATCTCGGATCATCTTAACCTAGTCAGAGACAAAGATGTTTCAAAGCTGGGTCTAGACTCAGAGTCTGCAAAGACTGGGCTATTTTATGTTTTATTTACTCTTGGGGATATAACCCTTTGGAGTGCCAACATAAAACCAGGGTGTTATCAGCACCCCACCCATTTCCCTATCCCCATACTTTGTTGGGGCCTTACTCTCAATATTTAAAACCCAGTCCCTCTTCCCACCCAGCCTTATAGATCTGTGAACAGTTCAACTCAATTTCTTAGCCACCTTTATGAATCTGACAGATGACCCCTGGAAAAAGGTCCCAGATGCCTCCCTCACCTCTAAGGATTTCCTTGTTCTCCCAAAATGTTAGCCTCCATTTTTTATTGCCCTGTTAGCACTCTGTTGTCTTCAAAGAGCTGTCTTGATTATCTGTTTCTAATTTGCCTGGGTGAAGGGGTGTCTGTCTTTCTCATTGTTCTCAGAGAGTTGCTCCTAATTACCTAGCTCGCCATTTTAAGGGGAAGGAATTTGTTAGCTTAATTAAGGCATATCCCATTAGATTCCCTATTTGAAATTCTCATATATGTAGTTTTCATTTATTTTCAGGGTGAAATTTTGGTACCACTATCTATATAGCATTATATATTTATTTAATATACATTATAGCAATTATTAGAGAAGGGAAAATAGGATTAGGAATAGAAATGAAGAAACAAATGGCAGAGTAAAAAGTATTTTTGCAGTTTGAGAGAGACAAAGATAAAGTAACATTCTCAAGTCTATCAGGAGTGAGGAAGGGCAGTTACACATAAAAGGAGTGGACATATTTATAAGGCTATAGAATCCTAGATATTGTAAAGGGGACATTGAGAAGTATATACTCAGTTATCTATATCCTATCTAATAAAAGAGAAACATGGTAATTAGCCGTACGTCCACTACCCTTCCCATTGGCTAATCAGGGCGATACGCAAATTAACTGCCAGCCAGGATAGCGACCGGCAGCCAGGCAGCTTGAAGCTAACATGAGGCTTGCTTGCTTCAGTGACGGAGGAAATCAATGGTCCCCTCCTGCCTTGCCTGCCTCTGAGCTTGCAGTTTGAAACATTGGTACAAATATAGAAGCTAAACAAAACCCCAGAAACCTGCTTTCAGCCAGCCAGCTGGGATCTCAGAGCTGGAGTTGATACAGTGTTTCGATTATAGAACCCAAACAAACCAGATACCTGCTTTCAGCAGCAGAGGCCTCAGAGCTGGAGCCAGAGCTAAAGCTGGCCCAGAATGAAAAAGAAAAGAAAAAAAAGGAGTGGTTGGGAGCTTCAGTCACCCGCCAGCCTGAAAACAGCCCTCAGCCCCTCACCCAGACTAGCCAGGCACCCCAGTGGGGACCCCCACCCTGAAGGGTGTGTGACCAGCTGCAAACAGCCATCATCCCCTCACCCAGGCTGGCCAGGCACCCCAGTGGGGACCCCCACCCTGATCCAGGACACCCTTCAGGGCAAACCAGCTGGCCCCTACCCGTGCACCAGGCCTCTATCCTATATAATAAAAGGGTAATATGCCTCCCCACACCGGGATCAGCGTGACAGGGGGCAGCGCCCAAACCCCCTGATCGCCCTGCGGCTCTGTGTGTGATGGGGCGGGGCCACAACCTCCCTATCTGCCCTGCTCTGTTTGTGACAGGGGAAGGCGCCCCAACCCCCTGATCAGACCTGCTCTGTGCCTGATGGGGGGAGCTCCCCAACCCCCTGATCGCCCTGCAGCTCTGTGTGTGACAGGGTGTGGCGCCCCCACCCCACCCCTCCCCCCCACGGGCACTGCTCTGTGTGTGACAGGGTGTGGCGCCCCCACCCCACCCCTCCCCCCCACGGGCACTGCTCTGTGTGTGACCGGGTAGAGCCATAATCTCCCCATCGGCCCTGCCCTGAGTGTGAGAGTGGCGGTGCCCCAACCCCCTGATCGGTCCTGCTCTGTGGGTGATAGAGGGCGGTGCCCCAACCCCCCCAACCCCCCATGGGCCCTGCTCTGTGTGTGATGGGGTAGAGCCATAACCTCCCCATCAGCCCTGCCCTGAGTGTGACAGGGTGCGGCGCCCAACCCCCTGATCCGCCCTGCTCTGTGTGTGACTGGGCGGTGCCCCAACTCCCCTATGGGCCCTGCTCTGTGAGTGACAGGGGGGAGCTCCTCAACCCCCTGATCGGCCCTGCCCTGTGTGTGACGGGGGAGCTCCCCAACCCCCTGATGGGCCCTGCTCTGTGCGTGACAGGGTGCGGCGCCCCAACTACCCCCCCCCCCCATGGGCCCTGCTCTGTGTGTCTGTGTGTGACGGGGTAGAGCCATAACCTCCCCATCGGCCCTGCCCTGAGTTTGACAATGGCGGCGCCCCAACCCCCTGATTGGCCCTGCTCTGTGGGTGATAGAGGGCGGCGCCCCAACCCCCTGATCCGCCCTGCTCTGTGTGTGACGGAGTCGGTGCCCCAACTCCCCTATCGGCCCTACTCTGTGAGTGACGGGGGGAGCTCCTCAACCCCCTGATCGACCCTACTCTGTGTGTGATGGGGGGAGCTCCCCAACCCCCTGATGGGCCCTGCTCTGTGAGTGACAGGGGGGAGCTCCTCAACCCCCTGATCGACCCTACTCTGTGTGTGATGGGGGGGAGCTCCCCAACCCCCTGATGGGCCCTGCTCTGTGCGTGACAGAGTACGGAGCCCCAACCCCCCTGATGGGCCCTGCTCTGTGCATGACAGGGTACGGAGCCCCAACCACCCTGATGGGCCTTGCTCTGTGTGTGACAGGGGGCAGCGCCCCAACCCCCTGATCGACCCTGCTCCGTGCGTGAAAGGGTAAGGAGCCCCAACCCCCCTGATGGGCCCTGCTCTGTGTGTGACAGGGGGCAGCGTCCCAACCCCCTGATTAGCCCTGCTCTGTGCGTGACAGGGTGGCGCTGCAACCTCCCCATCGACCCTGCCTTGAGTTTGACAGGGGGCAGTGCCCCAACCCCCCAATCGGCCCTACCCTGAGCGTGACTGAGGGTGGCATCACAACCTCCCAATCCGCCCTGCTCTGTGCATGACAGGGGGTGGCGCCCCAACTCCCCAGTCAGCCCTGCTCTGAGCCCGACCAGGGGCTGCACCTAGGGATTGGGCCTGCCCTCTGCCACCCGGGAGCAGGCCTAAGCCAGCAGGTCGTTATCTCCCGAGGGGTCCCAGACTGCGAGAGGGCACAGGCTGGGCTGAGGAACCCCCCCATCCCCCCCGAGTGCACAAATTTTTGTGCACCGGGCCTCTAGTCCTATCTAATAAAAGAGAAACATGGTAATTAGCCGTACAACCGCTACCCTTCCCATTGGCTAATCAGGGCGATATGCAGATTAACTGCCAGCCAAGATGGTGGTTAACCGCCAACAAAAATGGCGGTTAATTTGCATACTCGCAATGATGGTAGGCGATAGAGGAAGGACTGAAGAATGGTGATGAGCAACCCAGGCGGCAGGCAAGAGCTGGGGGGTAGGCAAAGGCCACTTTTCCCCACCCTCCAGCCGGTGATCGCCATTGGAAAGCGGGGTTGCCCGCTGGCCTGCGGCTGGCGATCGCCATGGCGATAGGGGGGTAGAAGGGCCCGGGCGCAGGCCAGGAGGCAACCTGGGTCCCCGCCATGGCGATCTGAGGGCAGGAGGGCCGGGCCACAGGCCAGGAGGCAACCCGGGTCCTGCCATGGTGATCGGAGGGCGGGAGGGCTGGGGCGCAGGCCAGGTGGCATCCGAGGACCCCCACCATGGCGATCGGAGGGCGGGAGGGCTGGGGCGCAGGCCAGGCAGCAACCCGGTCCCCGCCATGGCGAGGGCGCAGGCCAGGCGGCAACCTCGGACCCCCGGGGCCGGGGTTGAAGGCTGGCCTGCATCCCGTGATCGCTATGGCGATCTGAGGGCGGGAGGGCCCGGGCGCAGGCCAGGAGGCAACCAGGGTCCTCGCCATGGCGATCCATGGTGATCAGAGGGCGGGAGGGCCAGGTGTCAACCCTGGACTCCCAGAACCTCTCTTAAAGGTTCTCTTAAAGCAGTTGGCGAGAGACCTCGGAGAGCCCCAGAGGGCCCTGGTGCCAGCATAACTGAGACCTGGGGCGGCTCTTCCCAGGTAGGTCCAGGGAACAGCCACTGCAGCCCGCCCCCACCCCAGCACAAGGCAGGGCACATTGGGCCCGAGGACCCACCCCCTCCCAGAGGCCCCTCGCTTGCTCATGCAGCCCTGGTCACGTCACCGGAGCAGCTACAAGGCACAGAAAGCACCAGGGACAGCCTCTTGCCCCCACCTGCATTTGCAAAGACAAGGCCGGAGGGTGTGAGGGCCGGCTCACATCTCCTTCTCCCTCCTTTTGCTCCTCCTCTGGCTGCTTAGCTCGCCCAGCTTCTTATCCAGGCTCCTCTGCAGCTGGGCCCTCTTGGCAGGGTCCAGGGACCGGTCCTTGGCGCCACTGGCGGCTTACAGCACTGCCTGCCGGCTGATTCTCTGCGGGGCATGGGCTCTCCTTGGCTCGCTGCTCCTGCCTGCCCCTCTCCCTCTGCAGTCGCTCCAGGTGCACAGCCCTCAGGTCCACGCTGCTCGGCTCTCCCCCCGAGGGGTGGGGGGGCTCCGTCTGTACAGCGCTGGAGGGCTCAGGATGGAGAGGGGCTTTGCTGTCAGTTCCTGCCGGGACAGGTGGGACAGGTGGGACTGGTGGAGCCGATTTTTTTTTTGGCCGTGTGCACATAGATTTAATTCTTAAATAATTTATACTCCTCTGAAACAAATAAAACTCTGTGGCCCCGTGATGGCCATGGTGATCGGAGGGCGGGAGAGCCGGGCACCCCAGCACCTGACATGCAAAGGTCGGGGATGGAATGACTTTTCCCAACCACATCTGCAAATGTCCTGGGGAAGGCATCACTGAAGAGTTCACAACAACTCTCTTACTTGGCAAGGAAGAAAACAGTTGGCAATGGAAACAATCCCTTACATCAAAGTTAAGGTCCCTCTGGGTAAAAAAGAATATTTCCAATGTAAAGGAGGGAGCAGGCAAAAATAATAGGTTCTCATGACTTCCACTGAAGATTGAGCATATGACAGAGTCAAAACGAACATACAAATTAAAACAGACAGTGAACATTCAAATGACCCGAATCAACTGTCACTGTTTGTTCCAATAGCAGCAATGCTTATGTGATAATATAGTTTAACAGACATACAAAACAAGTCACATGATAAGATAGGTTTGGCTTCTAAAGTAAATTGAATATGTTCTTTTAAAATTCTAATGTCCTTTCCTCTGACTATAATTCTTAATTTTCCAACCAGAAAATTACCCCAGGTGATCCAGTAACATGTAGAACTCCAGTAACCTAACTTATTTTAAAAAACAAACATCCCAACCATTTTTAAAATATTTAAATTGATATTTTAGGGTTAGAAGATATTTAGATCCAAATATATTTTCTGAATATTTAAAATATATATATATGATACATTTTCCCAAGGAACTCTGAATTAGTACCTTTCCCTCTAACTTTCTTCAAATTGAGAGACTCTATGAAGTTCCCTATACTGCACAAGTTTTAATGAAAGAAAATAAGACTTTCTAAGAGCATCAAATACATGTTTTCTTATTTACAAACATATACACTCTCTCTCTCTCTCTTTCAAATATATTCTTACTGATTCAGAGAGGAAGGGAGAGGGAGAGAGATAGAAACATCAATGATGAGAGAGAATCATTGATCGGCTGCCTCCTACACACCCCGTACTGGGGATCAGGCCAAAACCTGGGCACGTGGCCTGACCAGGAATCAAACTGTGACTTCCTGGTTCATAGGTCGATGCTAAACCACTGAGTCACACTCGCCAGGCTCAATTCTTATTTATAAATTCATTCCAAGGACATTTACAGCTTGAAAAGCTTTGGAAGCAGTTTCAAAAAATCTAGCTTTTAAGTAACAAGAAAACAGTTATCGAAGAAATTTTAAATTTTAAATTAAAAGACAAAAATTGTTTTAATTTATTCAAGAGTGGGAACATCCTCCATGAAAATGTGTGCCTTGACTGTGGATGGCTGGGTGGCCTTATCACACCTTAGGAATTCAAATGCTTTTTACAATGACAAGAAAGAGAGTTTCATCTCATTTCTCTCCCAGGGTAGATGTCTGTCAACAGAAGGTGGACATCAATAAAAGGAGGAGCTTGCAAAATCAATCCAGAAAGTCAGCAATCTATGAATAATCCAGAACCCAGTATTTATCTCCTCTGCCACACACCCTCCCTCCCAGCCAGTGAGCAAGATAATTACCCTCAAGTCAAGCTAAGTGCCCCCCAGTCACAGTGGCCCAATGCTGACATACAAAGCATACAAATAATTCTCACTCTGGCATAAAAGTGACAACTTTCTTGGAAGAAAAGCAGATACTGTAAATTTCTCAAAGTCTTCCTGAAACACTTTTTAAAGTAATTTTTACTTCTTCAGAAAAAATGCATACATGGCGCACCATCTATAATTAAAGGCCCATTCTATAAAATTTTACCTGGTCCTACTCATATCTGCAATCATAACCATATTTACAGACAAATATATTATACTGATAAAAGAGTAATATGCTAATTAGACTGAGAGACCTTCCAGGAGACCTTCCAGATGTTCTTCTGGACAAAGCCATGGTGGTGGGGCCGAGGTAGAGGTGGTTAGAGGCCAAGAGGGGAGGGCAGTTGTGGGTGATCAGGCCGGTGGGGGATGGGGCCATTGGGAGTAAGCAGACCAGCAGGGGGGGCAGATGGGGGCAAGCAGACCATTAGTGGGGGTCAGTTGGAGGTGATTAGGACAGCGGGGGGGGGGGGCAGTTTGGAGTGAGCAAGCCAGCAGGGGGACAGTTGGGGATGATCAGGCTGGCGGGGGGGGCATTTGGGGGCAAGCAGGCCAGCAGGCAGAGTGGTTAGAGGCAATCAGGCAGGCAGGCAGGCAGGTGAGCAGTTAGGAGCCAGCAGTCCCGGATTATGAGAGGGATGTCCGACTACTGGTTTAGGCCCAATCCCTGTAAACTGGCAGGACATTTTTCGAGGGGTCCCAAATTGGAGAGGGTGCAGGCCAGGCTGAGGAACACACCCTCCCCCGTGCACGAATTTCGTGCACCGGGCCACTAGTATATATATATAAAAGCCTAAGCGACCGAATGACCGGTCGACTGCTCAGTTGACCAACCTGTCCTGGCGGCTCACCAGCCCAGCAGCAGCCACTTACTCCATCAGTAGTCCTGCAAGTCCAATCTCTGGAGAATGGGCCAGACACCGACAGACCAGGACCAGCGCTGCTGGCAAGATACTGACAGCACCGCTGGCCTCCGGGAAGTCAGCCTTGGGCACTACAGCTGCTTCCCCTCCCTAGATGCTCTGCAAGAAGAAATGATATAAAAGCAGCTGCTAGTTGGCTCCCGACAACAAACGTCAGTGGGCCAATTGCGTCCTGGTCTCCACCTCCCCCCAACCCCGCCTCCCCCTTGGGACATGTGCCCGACACAGGGCTCACAGCTGGCAAGTGCCGCTGTGACAGTGCAAGCCTCTTCCGATCAGGACTGACTGGGCATGGGCCGTGGCAGGTGCAGCAGGGCCGGTGTGAGCAGGAGCACTCCGGCAGGCAGGAACAGCAGGCAGCATTAGACTGCCGGTTTGGCCTAATCCCCGCAGGCCACGCCAAGGGACTCCACCTGTGCATGAATCTGTGCACCGTGCCTTTAGTGTTGAGTAAAAGTTTAAAATTTGTTCCACAGAGCCCTGGCCGAGCAACTTCCCCTACACCAAAAGGTTGCAGGTTTGATCCCCAGTCTGGGCACATATGAGAGGTAACCAATCTCTCTCCTGCTCTCCCTTTCTTCCTCTCTCTAAAATCAATAAAAAGCATAACCTCAGGAGAAGACAAAATGATGACATTTGCAAATGAAAAGGGTTTTGTTTCTTCTTTCACAATCTGTATACATTTTATTTTCTCTTGTCCTACTGCTATAGTTAGAACTTCCAGTATGATATTGAGTAGGAGTGGTGAGAGGGTTTTGTTTAAATTCTTGTCTTGTTCCTGAACTTAGAAGGAAAGTATCAACTTTATTACCATTAGGATAATGTTAACTCTAGGGTTTGGGGTTGTCGTTTTGTTTTGTTTTGGTAGGTGTTCTTTCTCAAATTGAGGAAGTTCCCTTCTATTCCTAGTTTAATGAGGCTTTATAATGAATGGCTTTTAGATTTTGTCAAATGCTTTTTCTTCAATTGATATTATAATGTAATTTAGGTTACATTAATAGACTTGAGAACCAGCCTTGCATACCTGATATATGTCCCTCTTGGTTGTGGTATAGAATTACTTTTACACATTGTTGGATTTGTTTGTTAATATTTTTGAATATTTTTGCATTTATAAGAGATACTGTTCTGTAATTTTCTTGTAATGTCCTTATCTGATTTTGGTATTAGGATAATGCTGACTTTATAGAATGAGGTAGGGAATGTTTCCTTGTTTCTTTTTTCTGGAAGAGGTTATAGAGATACCATATCAGTTTTCTTTCCCCCTTAAATGTTTGTTAGCATTCACTAGTGAAACTATTTGGGCTTGGTGCTTTCAATTTGGAAAGGTTAATAACTGTTGATTCCATTTTAAAAAATAGATATAGGCCAATTCAGATGATTTCTACTTGTGTGAATTTTGGTAGATTGTGTCTTTCACAGAATTAGTTGGTTTCATCTCAGTAACATCAAATTGGTGGGCATAGAATTTTTCATAATATTCCTTTATTCTTTTAGTGTACTTGCAGTCGGTATGATGGGTCCCTATTTTACTTTTTATATATTGACAATTTGTCTCCTTTCACTCTCTTTTTTTTTCTTTGTTTAGCTAGAGGTTGATCGATTTATATTTTCAAAAAACCAGCTTTCATTTTCATTGGTTATTTTTCTCTATTTTCCTGTTTTCATTTTTATTGATTTCTGCTCTAATTCTTATTTTTTTTCCTGCTGCCTGCTCTAGGTGTCATTATTCTGTTCTTTGTGCTGATCATATTGTCCCAGGTTTGGCCAGTGGGAATTTCCTGAGGTGACTGCTCTATCATTTCTATCTGAGCTGGTTGGTCATTGAGTGCTTTCTTGCAGAACAAGATGGCAGCATTTCAACTTGTACTTGCCCTGCCTCAGCCTGGAACACTCCATTTCTTTAGGACATTGGTTTCAGTCTTAATTTTACATAATTGTTTATTCCTTTCATTCAAACTTTGTGTGTGTGTGTGTTTCAGAGACGAAGGGAGAAGGAGAGAGAGATAGAAACATCAATGATGAGAGAGAAACATTGATTGGCTGCCTCCTGCATGCACCACACTGGGGATCGAGCCCTCAACCCAGGCATGTGTCCTTGTCTGGAGCTCTTTCTCCAAGGATTTTTCTTCTCCCAACTCTGCCCTCAGAATTCCAGTTGCTTTCATCTTCCTCATCTGGCTCCTTCTTAACTCAGTGAAGTGTTTATGCTCTGTTTAGTGGAACCCTTTCTGCAAAGGACCCCCAGTCAGAATGGCAGGAAAGTAATAGGGCTTATCTAATTTGTTTCCTGTTTTAGGAGTTGAGACCTAATCTCTGTTGTCCAGTGTCGGATAACAGTATCATATTTTCTGCACTTTCTAATCACCGAAAGAGGGTAAATCTAATCCCAGTTATCCACCATACCAGAAGCAGAAGTCAGCTTTATCCATTTTTATTTTTAGAGTTGCTTTAAGAACTATTGTTTTAGAAACACTGAATCCTATTTAGAATATAATGTATAATATGGATAATGAAATTAAGGAAAAATTTGCTAACTGCTGTGGATCTGGGTTAAAACATGTTAATAGCTTTGGTAATTAAATGTAAAAAGTAAAGGAAATGTCCTTCCAGGACATTCATTCTTGAAGTTATAGATTTCATTTTTCATTTGTTCAAGTGGCATATATTATTTGGTGCTTCCTATAGGTCAGGCACTAGGCTTAGGCTTTCAGGGTACTGAATGAATAAAACAAGCATTCTCTGCCTTCTAGGAGTTTATAGTCTAGTAGAGAAGAGCATTAATTATAAAAATAAGTCAATAGTTAGAACTCTGATAAATACAGTGGAGAACATGGAGTCATGAAAATTTATAAGGACACACAATTTAGACTGTAGAGTTGGGCAAAGTTCCCCTTAGGAGCTGGCAGCTAAGCTGAAACTTGAGATTTGAAGGATGAACAGGAACTTAGGCATAAGGAGAAGAAGTAGGATGAGTAGAACTTGTGCAGAGCAATCTAGGCTGAGAGAAGCATATGCAGAAGCTATCAGGAGAGGGCCTTGCATGTTCCAAGGACCTGAGAGCAGAGTGCCATTTGCAGAAAGAGGAACCCTGGAAGGCAACCAGGTATGTTTTTTGCAGATGTTGAATTGGAGGTGCCTTTGGAACATTCAAATGGAAATATGATGTAGGAGAGATCAGAGTTGAAAATACTCATTTCGATCTGTTTTGTTGAGGTGGTAGTTGCTGTGGATGAAATTAGCTAGAGCAAAAGAACATAGAAAAAGATGTTCCCCTTTTTAATGTCCAAGTAGAAAGGATGAGGAATCATTAAAGAAGCGAAAGAAGAACTGATTTCAGCAAACCAGTTCAATTAATTATTAAAGAAACTACAGAGAATTAGTTTCCTATAGCTGCTTTAACAAGTTACCACAAATGTAGTAGCTTGAACCAGTGGAAATGGAGAAGTCAGAAGTCTGAAATCAGTAGTACTGAGGGTTTGCCGGGGTCCAACCCCAGCAGGTCCAGGGGTCCCCAAAGGTGTGGACGGAGTCGGCGAAGAAGGAAGGACACGGAGACAGCGTTCAGTTGATCAGCAGCCTAGCCAGAATCTCTAGCCCGGATCTCCAGCCAAGTTCTGGTCTGGATCTCCAGAGAGGTTCTGCTTCGGATCTCCAGCCAGGTTCTGTGGCCATGTTCCCTTGCTAGGTTCTCCAGCCAGGTTCTGTCCAGGTTCTCCAGTCAGGTTCAGTCACCAGGTTCTAGTCAGGCTCTCCTGCCAATCTCCGCAGTCAGGTTCAGTCCAGGATCCCCTCTCTCGCCAGGCTCCGCCTCCAGGCTCCGAGGCCAGTCCCTGTCCAGGATCCTCCGGCATGCTCTCCCCAGCGAAGTTCTTCTGTCTCTAGAGAACGTTCTGTGTAGGTTCTGTGCCTAGGCTCTGTCTCTCTTGGTCCTGTCTTCCAAGCCCTGTGTTCTAAGTTCTGTGTTCTGAGTTCTGTGTTGTTACAACTGTATTTATACCAGTTGATTCAATCCTATCAATCTCTATTACAAAGGTTAGGGCGTTTCTTATCTCCATTCCAGGGAGTAAAGATTATGTAGCTTAAGCATGCTTGTTCATAGTTAAAGTGATTAATTACCCGCCTGGCACTTAATTGAGGGGTTTTATTCCCTCCCTAACTTCAGGGGAAAATCCCTACCTGGGGATTCAACCTTTCTCGGAGAGGTGACCTTGGTTAAAACACAGCGCCAAGAAGGTGAGCAAACATATTAAGAACCGTATGCCATATATGCCAGGTCCCTTGAAACAGCAAGGATGGACCGGCTCCCGGCAAATTCCCCCTTTTTTATTTTTTAAAAGCAGGCATTAAAAAGAAAAACCTCAAATGCTCTCTTATATCCATTTTAAGAGTAGGATTGGCGCTTTCCGCTATTACCTGAGTCCTGATCTATCATCCCAGTTAGAGCTTGCCAATCCTGCACTTTCCCGGGGTGGAAAGGCTGCAGTGGGGTTAAGGATAAGGCTCCTTGGGCCTACCTTCTCCCATGCCATTACATTTACCTTTCCCTCCTCAGAAAAGCATGGACATACTTCTTGTATAAAATGTTCTGTCTGACTGGGAGTAACTTTAATTCCTCTGCTAGCAAGCATATGTGTTAAAAGATCAATACAGAGTCTTTTTTCTTTAGACTCAGTATGGCACATCTTCTTTTTTTTTTTTTTTTCTTTGGGATAGTGCTCTTTATTTACTTAATGATATAAAAATTTGCCTTTTCTACAATTATTATTTTTTTTTTATTGCTTAAAGTATTACAAAGGGTATTACATATGTATCCATTTTATCCCCCCGCCCTAGACAGTCCCCTAGCCTCCCCTATCACCCAGTGTCTTATGTCCATTGGTTATGCTTATATGCATGCATACAAGTCCTTTAGTTGATCTCTTACCCCCCTACCTCCTGCCCCCCAACCCTCCCCGGGCTTCCCGCTGCAGTTTGACACTCTGTTTGAGGCAGCTCTGCCTCTGTATCTATTATTGTTCAAAAGTTTATAATGGTCTCTATTGTCCATGAATGAGTGAGATCATGTGGTATTTTTCCTTTATTGACTGGCTTATTTCACTTAGCATAATGCTCTCCAGTTCCATCCATGACGTTGCAAATGGTAAGAGTTCCTTCCTTTTTACAGCAGCATAGTATTCCATCGTGTAGATGTACCACAGTTTTCTAATCCATTCATCTACTGATGGGCACTTAGGCTGTTTCCAGATCTTAGCTATGGTGAATTGTGCTGCTATGAACATAGGGGTGCATATATCCTTTCTGATTGGTGTTTCTGGTTTCTTGGGATATATTCCTAGAAGTGGGATCACAGGGTCAAATGGGAGTTCCATTTTCAGTTTTTTAAGGAAACTCCATACTGTCTTCCATAGTGGCTGCACCAGTCTGCATTCCCACCAGAAGTGCACAAGTGTTCCTTTTTCTCCACATCCTCTCCAGCACTTGTCGTTTGTTGATTTGTTGATGATAGCCAGTCTGACAGGTGTGAGATGGTACCTCATTGCTGGTTGATTTGCATCTCTCGGATGATTAGTGACTTTGAGCATGTTTTCATATGTCTCTTGGCTTTCTGAATGTCCTCTTTTGAAAGGTGTCTATTTAGGTCCTTTGCCCATTTTTTGATTGGATTGTTTATCTTCCTTTTGTTAAGTTGTATGAGTTCCCTATAAATTTTGGAGATTAGGCCCTTATCAGATATGTCATTGGCAAATATGTTTTCCCACACAGTGGGTTTTCTCGTTGTTTTGTTGATGGTTTCTTTTGCTGTGCAGAAGCATTTTATTTTGATGTAGTCCCATTTGTTCATTTTTTCTTTAGTTTCAAGTGCCCTAGGAGCTGTATCAGTGAAGAAATTGCTTCGGCATATGTCTGAGATTTTGTTGCCTTTGGATTCTTCTAGAATTTTTATGGTTTCCTGTCGTACATTTAAGTCCTTTATCCATTTTGAGTTTATTTTTGTGTATGGTGTAAGTTGGTGGTCTAGTTTCATTTTCTTGCATATATCTGTCCAATTTTCCCAACACCATTTATTGAAGAGACTATCTTGGCTCCATTGTATGTTCTTGCCTCCTTTGTCAAATATTAATTGAGCATATTGGTTCGGGCCGATTTCTGGGCTCTCTATTCTATTCCATTGATCTATATGCCTATTCTTGTGCCAGTACCAGGCAGTTTTGAGAACAGTGGCTTTGTAATACAACTTGATATCTGGTATTGAGATCCCACCTACTTTGTTCTTTTTCAGGATTGCTGCAGCTATTCTGGGTCTTTTTTTATTCCAGATGAATTTTTGGAAAGTGCGTTCTAGATCTCTGAAGTATGCTGTTGGTACTTTAATGGGAAGTGCGTTGAATTTATAGATTGCTTTGGGTAGTATGGACATTTTAATGATGTTGATTCTACCAATCCATGAACACGGTATGTTCTTCCATCTGTTTATGTCTTCCTCTATGTCTTTTTTCAACGTCCTGTAGTTTTCTGAGTAGAGGTCTTTTACCTCTTTAGTTAAGTTTATCCCTAGGTAGCTTAATTTTTTTGGTGCGATGGTAAATGGGATTGTTTTTATAATCTCTCTTTCTGAAAGTTCACTATTGGTGTATACAAATGCCTCAGATTTCTTGGGGTTAATTTTGTATCCTGCTACATTGCCAAATTCATGTATTAAGTCTAGTAGCTTTTTGATGGAATCTCTAGGGTTTTGTATGTATAATATCATGTCGTCTGCAAATAAGGACAGTTTTACTTCCTCTTTTCCAATTTGGATGCCTTTTATTTCTTCTTCTTGCCGAATTGCAATGGCTAACACTTCCAGTACTATGTTGAACAGGAGTGGTGAGAGGGGGCATCCCTGTCTTGTTCCTGTTCTTAGGGGAAATGGTGTTAGTTTTTGTCCGTTGAGTATGATGTTGGCTGTGGGCCTGTCATATATGGCTTTTATTATGTTGAGGTATGATCCTTCTACTCCCACCTTGCTGAGAGTTTTTATCAAAAATGGGTGTTGAATTTTGTCAAATGCTTTTTCTGCATCAATTGATATGACCATGTGGTTTTTTTCTTTCAATTTGTTTATGTGATGTATCACGTTTATTGATTTGCGGATATTGTACCATCCTTGCATCCCTGGGATAAATCCTACTTGGTCATGGTGTATGATCTTTCTGATGTACTGCTGGATCCGATTTGCTAAGATTTTGTTGAGGATTTTGGCATCTATGTTCATGAGTGATATTGGCCTGTAATTCTCTTTCATTGTGTTGTCTTTACCTGGTTTTGGTATTAGGGTGATGCTGGCTTCATAGAATGAGCTTGGAAGTGTTCCTTCCTCTTGAATTTTTTGTAGTAGTCTGAGGAGGATAGGTTTTAGTTCTTCCTTGAATGTTTGGTAAAACTCCCCTGTGAAGCCGTCTGGTCCTGGGCTTTTGTTTGCTGGAAGCTTTTTGATGACTGCTTCAATTTCTTCCATAGTTATTGGCCTGTTGAGATTTTTAGATTCTTCCTGATTGAGTTTTGGAATGCTGTATTTTTCTAGGAATTTGTCCATTTCCTCCAGGTTGTCTAGTTTGTTGGAGTAAAGCTGTCCATAGTATTTTTTAACAATCATTTGTATTTCTGTGGGGCCTGTTGTTATTTCGCCTCTATCGTTTCTGATTTTATTTATTTGGGTCCTCTCTCTCTGCTTCTTGGTGAGTCTGGCTAGAGGTTTATCAATCTTGTTTATCCTTTCAAAGAACCAGCTCTTGGTTTCATTGATTTTCTGTATTGTTTTTTTGGTCTCTATGTCATTTATTTCTGCTCTAATCTTTATTATCTCCTTCCTTCTGCTCACTCTGGGGTTTTCTTGTTGCTCTCTTTCTAATTCTTTGAGTTGTAGAGTTAGATGATTTACTACCATTTTTTCTTGTTTTTTGAGATAGGCCTGTAGAGCTATAAACTTCCCTCTCAGGACTGCTTTCAATGTGTCCCATAGGTTTTGGATTGTTGTGTTTTCATTGTCATTAGTTTCCAGGATGTTTTTAATTTCTTCTTTGATCTCATTGGTAACCCAATCAATATTTAATAGCATGCTATTCAGCTTCCAGGTGTTTGAGTATTTTGGGTTGTTTTTATTGTAGTTTATTTCTAATATTATGCCATCGTGGTCTGCGAAGACGCTTTTTATGATTTCAATCTTCTTGAATTTGGGGATACTTTGCTTGTGACCCAATATGTGGTCTATTTTTGAAGATGTACCATGAGCACCTGAGAAGAACGTATATTCTCTGGCTTTGGGGTGAAGTGTTCTGAAGATGTCTATTAAGTCCATCTGATCTAGTGAGTCATTTAGGATTGCTGTATCTTTGCTGGTTGTTTGTCTATAGGACTTATCCAGTGCTGTCAATGGTGTATTAAAGTCCCCTACTATGATTGTATTGTTGTCGATCTCTCCTTTGATATTTTCCAGGAGTTTTTTTATGAATTTGGGTGCTCCTACATTGGGTGCATATATGTTTACCAGGGTTATATCTTCTTGTTGTATTGATCCCTTTAGTATTATGAAGTGGCCTTCCTTATCTCTTGTTAAGGCCTTCACTTTGAGGTCTATTTTGTCCGATATAAGTATTGCTACCCCAGCTTTCTTTTCCTTTCCATTTGCCTGAAAGATATTTTTCCATCCCTTCACTTTCAGTCTGTGTGAGTCCCTTCTAATGAGGTGGGTTTCTTGTAGACAGCGGATGTATGGGTCATGTTTTTTTATCCATTCAGCCACTCGATGTCTTTTGGTTGGAGCATTTAGTCCGTTTACGTTTAAAGTTATTATTGAAAGGTACTTGTTTGTAGCCATTTCTTTGTGTGTGTGTGTGTGGCTGTTTTCTTTCTGAGCTTTTTATTTCTTATTTTTATACCAGTCCCTTTAGCATTCCTTGCATTGCTGGCTTGGTGGTGACAAACTCCCTTAGTCTTTTTTTGTCTGTGAAGCTTCTTATTTCCCCTTCAAGTTTGAATGATAGCCTTGCTGGATAGAGTATTCTTGGATTCAGTCCTTTGCTTTGCATCACTTTGTAAATTTCAGTCCATTCTTTTCTGGCCTGATGTGTTTCTGTTGAGAAGTCATTTGACAATCTAATGGGAGATTTCTTGTATGTAACTTTCCGTCTCTCTCTTGCAGCCTGTAAGATTCTCTCTTTGTCCTGAACATTTGCCATGGTGATTATGATGTGTCTTGGTGTGGGTCTTTTCGGGTTCACCTTGTTTGGGACTCTCTGGGCTTGTGTGACTTTTTTCTTCCCCACCTCAGGAAAGTTTTCTGATATTATTTCTTCGAGTAGGTTTTCTAATCCTTGTTCATCCTTCTGTTGTTCTGGTACTCCTATTATTCGTATGTTGTTTCGTTTCATGTTGTCCCAAAGCTCCCTTAGGCTCTCCTCCTGTCTTTTAATTTTTTTCTCCAATTGCAGTACATTTTGGGTGTGTTTTGCTTCCTTGTCTTCTAATTCACTTATTCGGTCCTCCGCTTCTCCTAGTCTACTGTTGATACTTTCAATGGAGTTTTTCATTGCAGCTATATCACTCTTCATTTCTTCTTGGGTCTTACTTAGGTTGTTGATTTTTTCATCTGTTTCTTCTAGCTTCTTCCATATGTTATCGATTTTTTCATCTGTTTCTTCTAGCTTCTTCCATATGTTATCGATTTTTTCATCTGTTTCTTCTTGCTTCTTGCAGAGGTTGTCGATTTTTTCCTCCATCCGGTTTATGCACTCTAGGATCCTTATTCTGAATTCTTTATCTGTCATGTTGCATGCCTCTGTATTACTTAGCTGCTTTTCTGGAGAGTCCTCCTTCTCTTTCCTTTGGGGGTTTCTTTGTCTACCCATGTTTGATCTCACTGACATATCTAGACGTTGAGTTGTTCAGTGGTTGCTCCCTTGGTGGCAGTGACTCCTTGGTCTGTGGTTGCTCTTCAGGCGGTTGCGGTAGCAGCTGCTCTTCAGTTGTCAGCAGCTCCTCTGGTGGGTGCTGTTCACAGCTGTGGTGGCTCTTCCGGCTGGTGGGGCGATGTTTCACGTACAGCTGCTGTTCCTCAGCAGAGGATGAGGTGCTCAGGAGGTTGCTGTTGCTTGGATCTGCTGCGTTGATTTAAAGGCACAAAATACAACACAACAAGGCACCACGTACCAGGCACTATACACAAATATATTCACGATATTAATAACCCCAATTAAAGGTGACCACCTGAATTAAGAGAATTAGGGGATAAGGAAGAAGGAAGAGAAAAAGAGAAAAGAGAAAAAGGAAAAGAAAAGTAGGGACCAAAAAAAGGGAGTGCAAAAATGAAATTGGGAAAAAGGAAGGGGGAAAATAAAAGCGAGAAAAGAAAAGAAAAGAAAAAAAGAGCGAAAAGAGAGAATGAAGTGGAAGAGGGAAGAGACTTTTTATATGAGGAGAATACTCCTATAGAACAGCCATTAATCCCAACAAATTCCAGCAACAGCTCCCTGGATATAAATGCAAACTAGAAACAACCAATAATATAACGATGAAAATAGAATGGTGAACACTAATCCCAAAATAAAATAAAGAAAAAATAAAATGGCACTTTAAAAAATGGTAAAATGGTAGCAGTAATAATACTGGTTAAAAATAAGAAGGTAGTAATTAAAAGGGTAAAATCAGGTGATGGAAAAAGAAGAAAAGAAAGAAAAAAACAAACAAAAAAAAAAGGAACAGAAAAAAAAGAATGAAAAAAAAATTGGTTTCTTAGTTAAAAAGTGAAAAAAGAAAAAAAAAATTGCAGTAGTGGAGGTCCTTCGTTTCTTCTGTTCTTCAGTGTGGCTCGCCTTAGACCTTCCAGGTATTCAGGAGAGTGTTGAGTTTCCCTGCGATATACTGTTCCTCTGTGTTGTAAACCACAGTCCTTATTTTAAAGCATGCCGCATTTATTTCCCAGACTGCCTTATTTTGTGTTTAGCAAAGAGTCAGTTTGTGGGTCAGCCTCTGGGTGGCAGTGTTCTGGGGTTGGCCTCTGAGGCTATAGGGCCTCTCTGTCCAGTGGAAGTTCACTGCCCAGAGCTGGCTGCGTAATAGTTAGTTACCGGCGCTATGTTGTTGCTGGGATTGAAAATCCCCCTATAGGCCAGACCCTGTTAACTCCCAGGGACTGATCAGGTTATCTTAATCCTTGATCTCGTACAGGGTGGAATCTGGGTGTGGCTGTGCTCCTTGCCTGGGGGCTGGGAGGAGGAGACTCACTCTAAGGAGCGGGTGGCTGCCCCAGTCCTGGGCTCAGGGGTGTCTCAGCACTCAATTCACTGCCACCTCTCCCAGCTCCCCCTCTCTCCCCAGTCTCTCCCCAGAATCCACTCCTCAGCACACTCTCCCTCTCTTCAGCACAGGTGAGTGTCTGTATCCGAAATGTCCCATGAACAGGATTCAGTGTAAACAAACAAATGCCGGCCGCAGAAACGGGGAAGGCTTGGTTTCTGTAAGCTTCTTCTCTTACCGGGACTGCATGGTCAGGTCAGCTCTTCAGGCTGCCCCCTTTAGGCTCAGTCCTCCGTGATCACAGAACCCAGCTCTCAATTTCCCTGGCGGCGCCAGGAATCCCGCGGTTCTCCTTTCCCCCGTCAGGGGCTGTGCCTGTCCCAAGGGACGCGGCTGTCTGCCACGCGGTCTCCCTCCGACTCTCTGGGCTCAGAGGTCTGGCAAACTTTCCTGCCCAAATCCCTGGTTTTTTTTACCTTTCCAGGGGAGTTCTGCTCTTCCCGGCTGCAAACCCTCTCACCAGCTGAGCAATTTCGCCAATTCGGTGTGAGTGTTACTAGCTTCAGCTGCTGGCTCCATTTGCTCCGGGACACGACCTGGGACACGTCTGCCTATATCGCCGCCATCTTGGTTCCCTACAATTATTTGGCACATCTTCTTAATCTAAAGATCAATACAGAGTCTCTTTTCTTTAGACTCAGTATGGCACATCTTCTTAATCTAAAGATCAATACAGAGTCTTCTTTCTTTGGACTCAGTATGGCACATCTTCTCAATCTAAGTTCTGTACTATCCACCTTCTTACCCTACTTATCCTCTATAGGGGGGTCTGTAGCACCCTGGTGGAGTCCTATCCGTCCTGAGTGTGGGGATTCTCAATGGGGGGGGGGGGGCTTACCTAGGGGAATCCTGTTCCAGGGGTTCCCAAAGGTGTGGACGGAGTCGGCGAAGACTATCCACCTTCTTCCTACGGTGGAGTCCGATCCGTCCCGAGTGTGGGGCGCTTACCTAGGGGTCCCTGTTCGGGCGCCAAGGGTTGAAATCCAGGTGCGGCAGTGCCATCCGTGCTCCTTCCAGCGCCTCTTCCAGCTTGGGGTGGTTGGCAGCATTCCTTGATTTATGGCCACACCACTCCATCCGGTCCTGTCTGTGGTCACATTACCTTCGCTTTTTCTGTTTAATTTCCCTCTGCCTGGTAAGGACATTTGTGATAGCATTTAGGATCCACCTGGATAATTCTGAATAATCTCAAGAACCTTAATTTAATCACTTCTGCCAAAGCTTTGCTCTGGGCTGTTTTTATCTACACAGCACTTCTAACCCAAATATGTGGGTTTTTTCCCCCCTCATAACAACCAATTCTCCAGCTCTGGATACTAATTGGGTATCCTACAATTTAATTCTGTGTAGACCCCAGAGGTTAAGGTCTCAGTCCAACAAGATTACCTCCAATTCAGATGCCAGTTGCAAGTCTGGGCCAGTAATACTTCTGGCCAAATGGCTATTCCCCACAACCTCTCCCCTCAGGTTTGATAATACTAGAAATAGCTCACAAAACTCAGAAAGGTGTACCGGTTAATAATGCGGATTTTTTAAATAGAGTTACACATATGTTGAGATATATATATATATGATTTGATATGTATGCTATTTTGTTGTAATGACAACAAGCTTCAAAACTTCATATGTCAAATTTGTTGAAGGTGTGAACATCAAAGATATTTTATGCTTAAAACTATCGAATTTCATGCCAAAAAAAAGCATTGTGAGACGTTATAATTCATTACTTTATTTTGAAGAAAAGTGCTGCTGAATACTTCCGGAAGCTTATGGTGAATGAACATGCTCCATCTCAAGATACTTGTGAACGCTGGTTTAAATGCTTTAAAAGTGATGATTTCGATGTGAAAGACAATGTCCAGGGCAACCGAAAAAGTTTGAAGACCAATAATTACAAGCATTATTGGATGAAGATGCATGTCAAACTCAAAAACAACTTGCAGAAAGATTAAACGTTGCTCAGCAAACAATTTCCGATCATTTACAAGCAATGGGAAAGATTTTAAAGGAAGAAAAATGGGTGCCACCTCAACTGAACAAAAGACAAATGGAAAACCGAAAAGTCATTAGTAAAATGTTGCTTCAACAGCATGAAAGAAAGTCTTTTTTGCATCGAATTGTGACTGGTGATGAAAAATGGATTTATTTTGAGAATCCCAAATGCACAAAATCATGGGTTGATCCAGGTCAACCATCAACATTGACTGCAAGGCTAAATTGCTTTGGAAAGAAAACAATGCTCTGCGTTTGGTGTGATCAAGAAGGTGTGGTGTATTATGAGTTTCTAAAACCAGGTGAAACCATTAATACCGATCGCTACCGACAAAAAATAATCAATTTGAACCACGCTTTGATGATGAAACGACCAGAATGGGACAGAAGACACGGCAAAGTAAATTTGCTTCATAATGACGCACCATCACACACTTCAAAACCAGTTAATGACACCTTAAAGGATCTTGCCTGGGAAATATTAACCCACCGCTATATTCAGCAGACCTTGCTTCTTCAGATTACCACTTGTTCCAATGGATGGCACACGCATTTTCTGAGCAGCACTTCAAAACGTACAAAGTAGTAGTAAATTGGGTCTCTGAATGGTTTGCCTCAAATCAAGAAAAGTTCTATTATGACAGTATCCACAAATTACTTAAAGGATGAGGGAAATGTGTAGCTAGCGATGGACATTACTTTGAATAAAGCAGTTTTGATGTTTCTCTTGAAATTATTGTGTTTTCTTTGATTACAAAATCTGCATTATTAACCGGTGCACCTAGTTGTAGTAGTGGCCTGGTGCACGGATTTGTGCACATTGAAAGGAAATTAATTAGAAGAAATATTTTAATAGCGCTATTCGCCCTTTCTCTATAATAGAAGTGTCAACCAAATTCACAATCAACAATGACAGATCGAAACACGTGCGATTGGCGCCAGCAAGAGCTTTATGTGTATCACGCATGCATGAGTCAACTTAGCCTTTTATAGTACAGAATAAACTTTCTTAATTAGACCTGCTTTCTGATTGAGCTAAACTTTTTCCAGCCCAGTGAAGCACCTCAACTTCTCTTTCAGGTAATTGTCAGCAATACAGCAGTAAATATCAACACAAAGCAGATTATTATTGTAGATCATGCAGGGAGAACAAAGGTAAAATATTGAACTGCAGCAGTGTGTGACTATATTCTGCGCAGTGAAAAAACCTGAAGTCATTTTCAAGGTCACCATTTCTTACTTCTTTTCAGCCGGGTCAAGTTTCTAAACTTTGTAAACCTTCGTTTTCTGGCTAATGAGAAGAAAATAGGATTCCACTGAGTCTCCTATCTACCTACTCCAGGACTCCTGTGAGGATCAAATGAGATGAGGCACGTGAAAACGCTTCACAGACATTTGGTTAAACTGTAAAATGTTTGCACCTGGCTATAAAGCAAGTTGTGTTCCTGGGTTGAACAAACTCCAAGGAGGCTCGTCGCCAGGGAGAGGAAGCTGGGTGTTGCTTTGTGACGTCATAACCCGGCGCCCACAGCAACTGTTTCGGGGCTGGGCTGTGGGCCGCATTTTGCACATTGGGGTCTTGCCAGTGTTGGCTGCGATTTGGTGGGCTGTTGCTCTGGGTTGGTGGCGGGGCTTGTGTTCCACTTGGGGGAAGCTGAGTGTTGCTTTGTCGGCGCCAGAGCCGTGATGCTGTTTCTTTGTAAATGGCCAGTGCACCTCATGGCAGCTCCTGCGTTGAGTGCCTGCCCCTGGTGGTCATTGCACACCATAGCAACTGGTTGGACAGTCAGAGGGACACTTAGTATATTAGTCTTTTATATATAGACTAGGGGCCCGGTGCACGAAATTCGTGCACTGGGTGTGTGTGTGGGGGAGTGTCCCTCAGCCCAGCCTGCCCCCTCTCACATACTGGGAGCCCTCAGGTGTTGACCCCCATCACCCTCCAATCGCAGGATCGGCCCCTTGCCCAGGCCTGACGCCTCTAACAGAGGCGTCAGGCCTGGGCAGGGGACCCTCATTTCCCCCCCTCACTGGTTCTGCCCGCAGCCCAGGCCTGATGCCTCTGGCCTAGGCGTCCGGCCCGGGCAGCGGGGACCTGCAGTGGCAGCGGGGGGCGCTGCGATCACGCAGCCTCCGCCCCTGCCCGACGCCTCTGGCTGAGGTGTCCGGCCCGGGCAGCGGGGACCTGCAGCTGCAGCGGCCCCACGATCGTGGGCTTCGCTTTAGGCCCAGGCAAGGGACCCCTAGCTCCTGGGACTGCCAGCTTCGACCATGCCCAGCTCCCATCGCTGGCTCCACCCCTACTTCCTGCTATCACTGGCCAGGGCGGAAAAGGCACCTGATTCTCTGATCATGGCTGGGGGGCAGGGCAAAGGCGGCCCCAGGGCCGCCTTTGCCCTGCCCCCCAGCTCTTAGCTCCCCCCTGGGTTTCCGATCACTGTCAGTGGCAGGGGGCTTCTTCCTGCTTTCCCTTTCGCCTCCCTGCATTGTGCCTACATATGCAAATTAACCGCCATCTTGTTGGCAGTTAACTGCCAATCTTAGTTGGCAGTTAATTTGCATATAGCCCTGATTAGCCAATGAAAAGGGTAGCTCGTACGCCAATTACCATTTTTCTCTTTTATTAGTGTTGATAGATTACTGGTAAAGGATGCAACTCAGGAACAGCCAGGTGGAAGAGATGCATAGGACAAGGCATGGGGAGGAGGGGTGCAGAGCTTCCGTGCCCTGTACAGGCACATCACCCTCCCAGCACCTTGATGTGTTCGCTAGCCTCGAAGCTCTCTGAACTCCATCATTTAGGGGTTTTATGGAGGTGCCACTATGGAGTCAGGTTTGATTAAATCACTGGACATTGGAGATCAGCTCAATCGCCAGGTCCGGGGTACTGTTGAAAGTTCTATTCCTCAAATATTGCCTTGGTCTTTGTGGCAACCAGCACCCCTCCTGAAGCTACCTATGGGCCACCAGTCATCTCATTAGCATTGAAAAGATACTTTTCTATCACTCCAGAGATTTTAGGGATTTCAGGAGCTATATTCAGAAACCAGGGACTAAACCAAATATATTTTTCTTAATGTGTCACTTTGGAGATATAATATTTATAAGTTCCAAGGATTATGGCCCGATGTCTTCAGAGAAACATTCTTCAATTTTCCACACATGGAAGAGAATGTTTCAAGGATTTAATTGATCATTGAAAGATCTAGTGAAGTAGATTGAAAAATATTCCATTGAACATTGGTCAGTATGCTTCAGTTGGTTAAGCATTGTCCCGTGCACCGAAAGGTTTCCAGTTCAATCCCTGTTTAGGGTACATACCCAGGTTACTGGTTGGACTCTGGTTGGGATCCATATGGGAGGTGACTGATCGATGTTTCTCTCTCATATTGACGTTTCTCTCTAAAATCAATAAAATCCTGTTTTTTTAAAATGTCTCCTTGGTAGTCTTAGACCTGTTTGTTCGAGGCAGAAGCGAGATTGGAGGGTGTTAAGAATGTATAGGGTGTTTGGTAATTAAAAGTTGCAAGAATTCTTGTTTGATAGCCTCTCTTGTGAGGAGAAGGAAGTGATAGGGATTAGATGTTTCAAGAGAATAGAGAAGATTTGAAATACATGTTGTAGAGAGTGGAAAGTAAAGGGCATCATTGTGTTCTTATTGAAGTTGATAATGAAATGATAGTGGGGGTTTTTTTTCTGTCCTGTGTTATTTTTTCTATTTGCACTTGGGCATAGGTATGGAGAAAGCAAATATCTGGATTGATCTGGGCTTGGAATTTTGTAAGACAAGAATCTAAGAATGTTACGATATTTGTAAGTATTTTCAACAGATTGGAACGTGGGATTTTAAGTAGCCTAAGAAAATAAGTGCATATAGTAAAAGGAAGGTAGATGGGGAAGGTAGAAAGTTAAGGTATAGAAGACCATCTGAAGTTGTAGAGTGCTCATAGTGAGGGTGGTTTGTTTATAAGCAAGCTACCAGAAGAGATTGTGGTTAGAGTGAGATACCTGAAATATGTTTTCTATTAGTGAATCAACTTCAAGTGATGACTAGATCCAGTTTGTGTCCAGGAGACTAGGTGGCTAGGGTTAGGTAGAGAGGTAGATTATTGTAGATGAGTATGTCAAGGAACTGGGAAACTAGAATTTGTCAAAGTTTGTTCTCAGGGATGTTGATATCACCCAGAATGATAGCAGGACTTAGGGTGAAGGGAAGATTTTAACTAGGGTGACAGTCCTCAGTGAATGAGGGTGTGACTGCAAGGCTTATAGCAACGAAGAGGGGAGCTGGGTGGGACAGCTGAATAACATGAGCTTTAAAGGAGCAAGTTTTTGTGTATATATGTCTTATATGGGTTTGGGAAGGATGGTAGCATTGGAGAGTAAGCAAGTTACCTATGCCACCGTATGAGAGAGCAGCATGCGAAGTGAAAAGACAAGGTTTAACTCAAAAAAAAGAAGCAAAGCAAATACTGAGAAAAATGATTGAGGCTATAGGGAAATTTGGAGCTGCAGTTCTAGTAGCTCCATAGAAAGATTTAGGAAGTTAAGGAGGAGTGAAGGCCTTGGTCAAGATCAGAAGTGTGGCATTTGGTTGGGCATTAATATTTATTTATTTATCAATCATTCATTTTTTTAATAAATGAGGAATGAGAGCCAAGATTAATTTTGTCTCGTTCTTTTCTTTGCGATGGCCAGTAGGCCCAGTTCCCAAAATAATTGACTAACTTGACCTGAAGTGAAAGCTTCAGGTGGTGGCAGTCTTACCTGCCTCAGGAGGCAAGTGCTGCAGCTTTCAGAGGGTTCCTTCCTGCTGTTTTCATGAGAAGGTAGCAGGAAGCCAGAAGGGAAGGAGGCAGAGAAAAGAAGGTGGTGCCCAACCTAAACATCTGTGGAAATGTGTGCGGTAAAGTTATCTATTACAAGACTGGATGATTCGCTGTGTGGGTTTGTAGTATTTTGAGTACTAGGTGGGTTACCCATTGAACATAGCACATCTGTGTTGTTCTCCCAATCCCATTTAGCCAGGGTACATTTAAGGAATGCAAATTAAATGGTAAATAGAGCAACATAAGAGTAAAGAAAAGTTCACATGATATGGGTTCTTCAGTGACAACAGATAAATTAGAGACAACTGCATTTTGTCACCTTTGAAAATTATTTTAAGTAAAATATGATTCATATGAAGCTTAGAAAGTTTAGGCTAACAAATTTGCTTTTCTATATACATTTTTAAAGCACAGATTTTGTGAGCTAGTTTTGAGCTTACGGATTTTGTCTTTATTCCTAAAGAGGTACACCCTGTTTAAAATCATTGCCAAATTGACCATCTGCTGTTGTTTCAAAACTAGGTACTAGTTTTTCATTATATACTTAACCAAACTATTCATTCCTGCTTTGATGAGTTTCACACCAGTTTAGATAAACTTGTCAGAAACTGAGTATCTTGTTGGCAGCCCTTGTCAGCATATATTTCTAAACTGACAGGCTTGGTAGCTAGGTTCTCATTGTTGATATATTCCAGTGATGGCGAACCTCTGACACGCAAACTCATTTTTTTTTTTGGTTGATTTTTCTTTGTTAAATGGCATTTAAATATATCAAGTAAATATCCTATATAATAAAAGGGTAATATGCAAACTAACCCTAACAGCAGAATGACTGGTAATCACTGGTCACTATGACACACACTGACCACCAGGGGGCAGATGCTCAATGCAGGAGCTGCCCCCTGGTGGTCAGTGCACTCCCACAGGGGGAGCTCTGCTCAGCCACAAGCCAGGCTGACCGCTGCCAATACAGTGATTTATATAAATCAGTGATCATGTCTCATGGGTATATATAATTGATTTTTAAAGAGAGGAAGGGAGAGAAAGAGAGAGAGAAATATCGATGTGAGAGCGATACATCGATTCGTTGCCTCATGCACAGCCACTACCAGGGATCCCAACCCGGGCATGTGTCCTTGTCCTGTAATTGAACCCTCTATCTTTCAGTAGACTGGACAACAGCCAACCACCTGAGCCACATTGGCCAGGGCTCATGGGCTTTTATAAACAGAATTAATATATATGATAATAATAACATATAACTCAAAGAGGGATGAATGGCTTTAGTATTCTCAGGTACTTGATAAAGAGAATAAAGTATAAATTAAATTAATTTCAGAGTATAAATTAAACAGCATGTATGTTATAATAAAGACTAGCAACTATAAAGAAACAGAAAGGATAAACCCCTTAAATAGTGTAAACAATGGTATAAGGAAAAGTATGAAATCCAAAAGAAAAACAAACAAAAGCAGTCCAGAATGTGTAGAAATCATAAAAAAAGGTGGACATAAATCCAAATACTAGGTGTACCAGTTAATAATGCAGATTTTGTAATCAAAGAAAACACAATAATTTTAAGAGAAACATTAAAAGTGCTTTATTCAAAGTAATGTCCATTGCTAGCTACACATTTCCCCATCTTTCAGGTAATTTGTGGATACCGTCCCAATAGAACTTTCCTTGTTTTGAGACAAACTATTCAGAGACCATTTTCTACTTCGTATGTTTTGAAGTGCTGCTCAGAAAATGCGTGTGCCATCGATCGGAACAAGTGGTAATCTGAAGAAGCAAGGTCTGGTGAATACAGCGGGTGGGTTAGTACTTCCCAGGCAAGATCTTTTAAGGTGTCATTAACTGGTTTTGAAGTGTGTGATGGTGCGTCATTATGAAGCAAATTTACTTTGCCGTGTCTTCTGTCCCATTCTGGTCGTTTCACCATCAAAGCGTGGTTCAAATTGATTATTTTTTGTCGGTAGCGATCAGTATTAATGGTTTCACCTGGTTTTAGAAACTCATAATACACCACACCTTCCTGATCCCACTAAACGCAGAGCATTGTCTTCTTTCTGAAGCGATTTGGCCTTGCAGTCGATGTTGATGGTTGACCTGGATCAACCCATGATTTTGTGCATTTGGGATTCTCAAAATAAATCCATTTTTCATCACCAGTCACAATTCGATGCAAAAAAGACTTTCTTTCATGCTGTTGAAGCAACATTTTACTGATGACTTTTCGGTTTTCCATTTGTCTTTTGTTCAGTTGAGGTGGCACCCATTTTCCTTCCTTTAAAATCTTTCCCATTGCTTGTAAATGATCGGAAATTGTTTGCTGAGCAACGTTTAATCTTTCTGCAAGTTGTTTTTGAGTTTGACATGCATCTTCATCCAATAATGCTTGTAATTATTGGTCTTCAAACTTTTTCGGTTGCCCTGGACATTGTCTTTCACATCGAAATCATCACTTTTAAAGTGTTTAAACCAGCGTTCACAAGGATCTTTTTTTTTTTTTTTTTTTTCACAAGGATCTTGAGATGGAGCCTGTTCACCATAAGCTTCCTGAAGTATTTGATAACTTCCAGCAGCACTTTTCTTCAAAATAAAGTAATGAATTAAAACTTCATGCAAATGCTCTTTTTTTGGCACGAAATTCAACATTTTTAAGCGTAAAAATATCTATGATGTTCACACCTTCAACAAATTTGACATATGAAGTTCTGAAGCTTGTCAATACAACAAAATAGTATACATATCAAATCACATATATATCAACACTAGAGTCCTGATGAAAGAAATTTGTGCAAGAGTAGGCCTTCCTTCCCCTGGCTGCTGACACCAGCTTCCCTCTGGCACCCAGGACCCGGGCTTCCCTCTGGCGATTGGCGGGGCGATTGGGCCCCTGCTCACACCCACCATCCTGCCATAGTCCCACTCTTGTCGGGGCCCATAGGGGCCAGCAGTGCCTCCACTGTCGCCCGCTGCCAGTGCCGCGTCACCCCCTGATGGTCAGCACACATCATAGCGAGTGGTCAAACTCCCAGTCGAAGGATAATTTGCATATTATGCTTTTATTATATAGGATACTATTCCATTATATGTATGCACCGCATTTTGTTTATTCATTTATCAACATTTGGACATTTGGGTTGTTTCTACCTTTTGGCTATGTGAATAGTGTTGCTATGAACATTCGTGTACAAGTTTCTGAGTACCTATTTTGGATATAAGATCAGGACTGAAATTGCTGGGTTATATGTTAATTCTGTGGTTAACTTACTGAGATACCACCAAACGTTTTTCACAGCAGTTTCACCATTTTACATTCTTACCAACAATATACAAGGATTCTAATTTTTCCACAGCCTCACCAATGCCATGGTCTTTTTTATAGAGTCATCCAAGTGGATCTGAAGTGGTATCTCATGGTTTTGATTTGCACATGGCTAATGGTGTTGATTATCTTTTCTTGTGCGTACTGACTGTTTGTATATCTTAGGAGAAATATTTTTGCCCATTTTTAAGTTAGGTTGTTTATCTTTTTTCTGGTGAATTTTAATAGTTTTTTATATGTCCTGAATCCTGTACTTTGTCAGATATATGAGTTGCAGATATTTTCTCCTATTCTGTGGGCTTTCTTTACCTTCTTAAAAATGTCCTTTGATGTAGAAAGAGTTTTTAATTTTAGTGAAGTTAAGTCATCCATATTTTTCTTTTGTTTGTGCTTTTGGTATCATATCTAAAAAGACATTGCCAAAAATGGATTCAAGAAGATTTATTTCTCTCTTTTATTTTAAGTGTTTTGGCTTTTATATTTAGGTTTTTGACCCATCTTGAGTTAATTTTTTAGTATGGTGTAGTTAAGAGTTCAGTAAAATTTTTTTCCATGTGGATATCTACTTACACAGCACCAGTCACTGTAGGGACCATTTTTACCCATTTAATTATTTGGTACTCTTGTTGAAAATCAATTGACCATTGATGTATGGGTTTATTTCTGACTTTGATCTGTATACCAGTACCATAGTGTTTGATTACTGTAATTTTATAGTAAGTGTTAAAATCAGAAAGTGTGAGTCCTCTAAATTTTTTTGTCTTTTAAAAATTATTAAATTTTAGAATGAGGTGGTCTTGCCAGTAATTTATTCCAAGACCATACTTTTATGGATGAGAAAAATATGCTTCCAAAATTTAAATGAAATTGACCAATACTATACTGCGCAAGTACTTCGTGACTTCTGAAATTCTTAAATTTCACATTCTGACTTTCAGAAGCCAAGCTAATGATAAGAGTATTTCAAAGAGTTTAAAACTCTTCTGCTGCCTTCTCCCAGGACCTCCTGTTCTGCTGGATGGTGGGATGGCAGTGGGAGGGGCTACATCCTGAGTGAGCTGGGGTTGTCACAGTCCTAACTGGATGGGACTCCTCAGGCAGAGAGGTGGCATCATCATTTTCTTCATTTAGTCCTATATAAATTCATTTTATTCTCATTTCCTTTTTTTTGCTTTCTAATAAGAGGCTGCCTCCTTTTTTCACTGCCTATAGCCCTTCCTCGGACCTTTGTAGCTGGTATGAAATCTTATTTCCTGTAATGTCTTACAAACTTACATGTTTGACACTGTATTAGTTTGATGATTATGTGGTTTTAAAAAAATATATAAGGAGGGTTTGTCTTTAGTGTTTATCTTTAGTTGTCCATAAAATTCTTAATTCCATCCAAATTTGTCACCACTCTATCCTTCATCTTTCCCCAATACCCACGTCTTAGTCCTCTACTATCTTGTATAGATTGCAATTTACTATTCCCAATACACAGACCTTATTTGTTTTCATAGAGGAGACAGTATGACATTTTCCTTACAGAATTAAACTTTGTTCTCGTGTCCACTAGATGGCTCAAGTGCACCACTTTGACAGCCCATGTTACTGTTTGCCTGCTCTGCCTGGGATTTCTGCTTTCTGAATACTGTGTGCTTCTCAGGTGTCTGGATGAGCTAGCTCTCCCTGAACCAGCTCTTTAGTTCCTTCATATATGTGAGGGCAAGTGTCCCTGCATTTTGTGATTATTTACAAATGTAAAAATCAGCTAAAGTATTCTTCATATAAAAGGAAAGACATTGTTTTACAATGCTTAGAATATTTCGTTTTTTGCTTTCAAGAGTAATCTGTATATAGATTCCCTCAAACTGGGCATATAGTTAGTAAATCGTTTTTTTCTTCCTGACAGTCATTTTGAGTCATTTTGCAAAATATGGTAGCATGTTGGGAGTTTTTTGAGACATGTTAGGGATGTTTGCTTCATCTCGGTAGTAATATTTATTGAGTATTCATGTGTTTGGCACTGTATTAGGAGGGAGGAGGAGATACCAGATGAATAAACAGGACATACTGATCAGTAAGGAATCCACTGCATTAATATTTTTCCTTGAGTGGTGGGTAAACTGAACTGGCTGGTGGAGGTTATGTTGTAATCAATCATGTGTTCAGGAGAATCTTATCTTTTTTTCACATTGTCTTTGTTGATACTGTGTGAAAATAATACGTTTTTAAAACTGTTCTTTAGAAATATTTTGTGCTCATTGTTGGTTGTTTTGCCTTCTTACGTAGAAGGGAAGGGGGACTGAGATTGGTTGAAGGCTCATTTATGCCAGTTTCTCATTTAATATATAGTCATTGATTTTCACAAGATCCTAGAAGACAAATACAAAAATCTCCATTTTACAGGTGAAGAAACTGAAGGATCAAATGGGTTGAGTAAGCTTTGCAGGATTAAACAAGTGGAGGGAAAAATGTAGGGCTTGCTCAGACCTGCTTCAAAGCTCCCCTTTCTCTAGCCCATGGCGTCTCCTGGGGAGGTAGTGTCTGTGCTCCGCAGAGGGAACCTGGCCTCTTTGGGATATCAAGGATTGCTTTGTTCTTTTGACCAAGAGAAAAACCGTAATTTCCTGAAGTGTCAGAACCATTTTTAATAATGATTTTCTGGTTGGATACTTTCATATCCTAAAGGCAGTAAACTCCAAACAGTGATTGTCTATGACAGTTGCTTTTTAAAAGACCTTTGATATAAAGAAGTGTTTTTGGCAAACCAGAGCAGTCAGTCATTTTAACTCTTTAACAGGTAATTCTATATAATAAAAGGCTGATATGCAAATCGACCAAACAGTGGAAAAACAGCTCATTATGATGCGCACTGACCACCAGGGGGCAGATGCTCAAAGCAGGAGCTGCTCCCCTGGTGGTCAGTGTGCTCCCACAGGGGAGCTCCGCTCAGCTAGAAGCCGGGCTCATGGCTGGCAAGTGCAGTGGCAGCGCTAAGGATGTTCGACTGCCGGTTTAGGCCTGGTCCCCAAAGGGCTCCCGACTGTGAGAGGATGCAGGCCAGTCTGAGGGACACCCCCTGAGTGCATGAATTTTGTACACCGGGCCTCTAGTCTTAGAATAATAACCTTCAACTTTCTGTAAAAATTGATTTATCCAGAGAAACTGCACTTAACATTAATTATTCAGGCAGTGTGTCTGTATATGTATTTGTATTTTTATATGTTTATATTCAGTACACATAGTGATAACTATGAATCACTTCCATCAGTTCAAAAATATAGTATATTACTTAAAAAAGGCATGTTACTGATATAAAATATACACAGATATTAATAGTACTAGTGGCCTGGTGCACGAAATTTGTGCATATTAAAAGGGGATTAATTAGAGGAAGTATTTTAATATTGGTATTTGCCCTTTCTCTATAATAGAAGTGTCAGCGATGAAAGAAAATTGGTAAAATGTATATGAAAATCTTCCTCCTGTCAGAGTCTGGGGTGCAACACGGGACCCAGAGTCAAGTCCCCGCCCACCCACGGCACCTCAAAATCGCGCGAGACCCAGACCCAGCCGACCCCACCGCCATTGGGCAAGATCCAAACCCGGCCGGCCCCACCCATATCAAGCCCTGCCAGGCAGGGGGTGCAGCCTCAGATCCCCCAGTGCACCCTCAGGTCCCTGGTCCGGCACCGGGGTGGGGGGCATGGCCTGAGGTCCCTCGGCCCAGCGCCAGGGCAGGGAGCGCTGTCTGAGATCCCCTGTCAAGCCCTGCTTGGCGGGATGCATGGCGTGAGGTTCCAGCCTGCGCTGGGGCGGGGGCGCGCCTTCAGGTCCCCCATCCAGCCCCGCTGGGTGGGGGATGTGGCCTGAGATTCTCCCATTAAGCCCCGCTGGGCGGAGGCTGCCGTCTGAGGTCCCCTGTCAAGCCCCGCGGGGCGGAGGGCGCAGCCTCAGGTCCCCTGTCAAGCCTCGCTGGGTGGGGTGCACAGGCTCAGGTCCCCCGGCCCAGGGCGGAGGGAGCAGCCTGAGGTCCCCTGTCAAGCCCCGCCAGGCGGGGGCTGCGGCCTGTGGTTCCCTGTCAAGCCTCGCCGGGCGGGGGTGCCGCCTCAGGTCCCCTGGCCCAGCTCTTGGGTGGGGGCTGCGGCCTGAGGTCCCCTGTCAAGCCCCACCAGGTGGGGGCGCGGCCTCAGGTCCACTGCCCCGGCCCAGCGCCACGCAGCCTCAGATCCCTGCTGATTGCTCGTTAAGGCTCATTACGGGAACTCATCCTCCACAGTGGGTGCAGCCATCTTGTGTTACGGAAACCCTGTCTCTGCTGTGGGCACCATCATCTTTGTGATGGTGTGCTGGTCAGTTTGCATATTCCCTCTTTATTAGATAGGATAGGCTAGATAACACTTTCTTTTCATAAAGTCCCTTGTATTTTCTTGTTTAAGGATTTGGTAGCAGAGGAGTAAAAGAGGAAATGTGGTCATTATCTACATTTCTTAAGGAAACAAAATGGAAATGTAGTAAAAGAAATGATTTAAAAACTTATTAAAAGGGATACTTAATTTCTCCATGGCTGTGGTATTACTTTCTTGGCTCTGCAGTCTTTTTCCTTTTTCACTATGTTGATGGGAACAGTCCTTCAAAGTTTTCAAAGTTTTCAAACTTGATGTTGTACCTTCCCAGCTATTGAAACAAATAATCAGTACTGCTTACTGACTTGAACCCATTGCTGTCATTTTAATTACAATGTCATCTTGCCATGACCATGAGTAAATTTATTCCTCTCATGTCACCTTATAAGTTATTTTATCTCCACAATATACTAACATTTAAAAAACATAACTTTGATTAGCTTCTTTATGAAAGTGTCTTAGTCAGGTTCTGCTTTGTAACAGGGAGTGCGCTATTGTTTAATTTCTTCATGCCTCAGGGGTATCATAATCATTGGTTGTTTCTCGGGGTACTTAACACTGCAGTTGGGACCTTTGTCCTTGTGCTGTGTGGTTCCAGCATATATTTGAGGCCGCCTTTCTCTGTGTCATTTGTTGCATTAAAGTGATGTGACATTATCCATGGATTTTTTTCCCCCTTTCAAACTACTCACTCTGCTATAGTTTAAAATTGGTAAAAGCCCCTTGAGAAACAAATAAATACATTTAAGGGAATTAGTACTGTTGACATTCATGAATTAAAAAAATCCAAACTGGAGAGGAAGCCTTATTTACTTCTGCCAGTTGGCATGTTGGATACCCATGTTATGGTTAAATCATCTTCTAAGTGATTTCATGAGCTTTTCTGTACGGAGGTTATTAAACTTTTCCAGAAATTCATACTCTTTTTTGGGGGGGGGCAGGGCGGTTGAGGTGAGGGGACAGAGGATTAGAGGAGAAGCACTTAGTGTCTTCTATGGACTTGTGCAGGGAAAAATATTGGCCCTGGTTGCTTCTCCTGTGTTGGTATTGAAAACAGATTTGTATGGTCCAAGCACAGGTCTTCTTCAGTGAAGGTGACTGAAGGTGAGCTAGAGCTTAAGACTGAAGCTCATCCTGGGTGATGGCTTATGGTTCTGTAGCTGAACAGCTAACCCTTTTTACTACTGTCGCATGTCTTCAACTCAGATTTGTCACATCTAGGTACCACAATAAATGGAAGTGCTGTCTTCCATCCTGCTGAGCTTTCAGATTCTGAAACATGGTATAATATACTCTGAAATGTGGTGATTTTTTTTTTCCTGCTGGGAGCAGGCACATTTAATTACAGAAAGCTGTTTGTCATGGCAACATTTTCTTCTAATACATACCTAGCACTTTTTAAAAATTCTGATCGTAATTACAGTGCCAGCAAGATAAACTGTGGTAATTATATGTGGAATTAACTAATACAGATAAAATTCCCTATGAGATGTATCTGGGACACTTCTCATTTGCTATTCCTAATTGTGGTTTTAGAAGTATCTCTGGTGGTGGTTGAATGTGATCAACATTTTCTTTTCTTGTGAGCCTGAGAATCTTATTACTAAAAGACTTGGCAAAAGTTGTTATTCGAAAATGTCATTCTCGAAGAAGAAAGATTATATGATCAATTTTTTGGATAGCTTAAGAGTTAATCAAAGGTACTTGCCCTTAAAGCTATGTAGGTATTTCTTCTTACATAAGAACTCATTAAAAACGTGTAGGAATTTAGAAGTAGGAATTTTTCTTAGCTTTAAAATGAAAATATCTTTTGAGTACCTTGGGAAATAGTATCTATATATAAAAGGCTAAGTGACCAACCGTATGTATGACCGACCAACCGGTTGGTACAAATGATGCACACTGGCAATTTAAAAATAAACGTTGACTCACGCATGTGCGATACATATAAAGCTCTCACTGGCACCAATTGCACACAAGTGTTTTGATCTGTCATTGTCTATTGTGAATTTGGTTGTTTTTGTTGACATTGATAAGCTGAAAGAAAGCAGCAGCATTGACAGAATATGTCTGAAGACCAACTATTGGCACAAGGTACCTCTGAAGCTGAAAGAAGCTGGTGTTGTCAACAGAATGTATCTGAAGATCAACTATTGTCACAGTGTACTATTTGAGTGATGAATCAATCCATTCAATGGATGGTGCCGAAAAGGAAAATTTTCCCATTGAATTTCTTAATAGTATTACTCTTACGGGAATGCCGTGTCATAAATTAAAATTGAAAATAGGTGCAATCACCATAGCTAAGATCTGGAAACAGCCTAAGTGCCCATCAGTAGATGAATGGATTAGAAAACTGTGGTACATCTACACGATGGAATACTATGCTGCTGTAAAAAGGAAGGAACTCTTACCATTTGCAACGTCATGGATGGAACTGGAGAGCATTATGCTAAGTGAAATAAGCCAGTCAATAAAGGAAAAATACCACATGATCTCACTCATTCATGGACAATAGAGACCATTATAAACTTTTGAACAATAATAGATACAGAGGCAGAGCTGCCTCAAACTGATTGTCAAACTGCAGCGGGAAGGCCGGGGAGGGTTGGGGGGCAGGAGGTAGGGGGGTAAGAGATCAACTAAAGGACTTGTATGCATGCATATAAGCATAACCAATGGACATAAGACACTGGGGGATAGGGGAGGCTAGGGGACTGTCTAGGGCGGGGGGATAAAATTGGATACATATGTAATACCCTTTGTAATACTTTAAGCAATAAAAAAAAAAAAAAGAAAGTAGGTGCAATCATCATGCTACTGAGAAATCTTAATAGTAAATGGAGTCTTTGTAATGGTACTAGATTTATTATCAAAAGATTATGACCTAACATTATCGAAGCTGAAGTATTAACAGGATCTGCAGAGGGAGAGGTTGTTCTGATTCCAAGAGTTGCTTTGTCCCCATCTGACACTGACCTCCCATTTAAATTAATTTGAAGACAGTTTCCCGTGATGCCAGCATTTGCCATGACTATTAATAAATCACAAGGACAAATTCTAGACAGAGTAGGAATATTCCTACCTGAACCTGTTTTTGGACACGGTCAGTTATATGTTGCTTTCTCTCGAGCTCAAAGAGCGTATGACATTAAAGTTAAAGTTGTAAATACTTCATCACAAGGGAAATTAGTCAAGCACTCTGAAAGTGTTTTTACTCTTAATGTGGTGTACAGGGAGATATTAGAACAAGTTTAATCAATTTACTAGTCATTGTTTTTATCAATGTTTTTATATCATGTTTTTGTTGTTTTCTATCATGTCTTGTTATATCATGTTGTTATTGTTTATTAATTTATATATTATTTTCATATATGTTTTACTAATTTTCTTTAATCTCTGACACTTTTATTATAGAGAAAGGGCGAATAGAGATAGAGTGTCATGGAGAAAATTGGCATTGCATTTAACCACTACCATGAATAATCTAGCTTCAGCTGAGAAGCCCAGAGCCAGCTTTCTAATATCTTGAGATTTTTGCCATTTTGAGTACAAAGTATTTTAGAGTCTTGGATATGAACTAACTGAGATGTTAATGATAAATACCATACCCATATTGGGTTCTATTATTTAAAGTTTGTTATCATTGTTGTTTAAAAGGTGTCCGAAGCATGTCACTGTATTGTTGACACTGCCTAAAACGAATGTCTGAAGCCTCGGAAACCAGTTCTAAGGCTTAGTGATTTTCTGTGGCGGCCACTGTTTTAACTGAATGCATCCTGCTCAAAATATAGAAATTGTGAAAGGACACCTGTCCTATATGGTTGGGATGTAATAAGTAAGTAGGCTTATTTTACTAAAGTAAGCTCAATTAAACCTGTTTATGGATAGATCTTACAAAGTCCAATTGCAGAAGTACAAACCAGGCCGTCTCCTCCCCACCCCCTTTGTCAGGGTCAGCTTCCTCTAGAAGAGAGGGCAGATTAGGTATGATTGGTGATATAGCAGAAGGAACCGGTGGTAGCCTGGACATCGAGGTAATCTCTTGGCTGGAATAATTTATTTTCTGCTCTCATGAGTAACTTTAAAGAAACAGGCTAATTTTACTGATACTTAAAGGATTTGTTCTTTACTTTTTTTTTTTTTTTATAAAGGATCTGTGGGAGTAGATCCTCACCTTTTCAGAAGAGATTAGTGCACAGAAGGAAAGAGGAGGAGGAGTCTCAAATGTAGAGGGCCATTATTCAGCCCTCACATAGGCTCTTTAATAAAGATTGAGTCAGATGAGTTAGTTTTTATAAGATTCTAACCTCTTTCTTGAAGCTTCATTATTTGAATGCTTATGGTAGTAACTTTTTTTTCATGTAAAAGTTTAGCTTTAGTCTCCAGCTATGCAGGTCTTGCAGACAGATGACAGTTTTAGTGGCACTGACAAATCTGCCCATCACAGTGAGTTTAGGCCCCTGGAGACAGGAACCTACTATTCACTCTATTGTATTAGTTCCTGCATTGTCTCCCGTAGGGTGAGCATTTCATATTTGGGGCAGACTTAAATGTTATTGTACTGAATGTGATCATATGTTACGATTTAAGGAATTTTCAGGGATGATTTTGACTATGCAAGTTTTGTGAATTGTTTAGAAGAATGGAATCTGGTGTATACTAAAGTTAAGGTCAGTATGTAAAACAAAAGCCAGAATCATCTTGAGAGTTCCTTAACTCATAAAAGACACTATGAAATCTTTTGTGTACACACACACACACACACACACACACACACACACACATACTCACACACACACTCAAGAACATTAATTCTTATGCAAATTTAAGTTAGAGAATTACTAAACTAGAAAACACGGCATTAAGAAAAGTATGATGGCAGTAATTTGGTGTATAAGTAGAGAATTTTGTTTCTTCTTGCCTGTTGGCTTTACTTCATTTTGTTTTAATAATCAGCTTCTTAAATCTTAATACTTATTAGTATTTTATTTGTTGTGAGGATTATAATAAGATAGCTTATGAGGTCAGTTGCTTAAATTTTAAGGTTAGCCATTATATAGATTTGTGTTGCAACCTTGTTATGTTGTAGTTTTCCTTATTTCCTTTTCTTTCCCTTTGGTATTTTAATAACATCTCTTTTGAGAAGTCCTGCTTCTCATCTGTGTTAAAGGGAGCAAAGGAAGAGATTTGTTAATGGGTCCTTTTATTGAACTTGAATGGAAAGGAAGGGAAGTAACATGGCCCTCTAGCTTTATGGTTGCAATAGGAATCAGTGAGAAAAATCCCAGTCAGAGTGTAAAAATGGGGGAATTTCCCAGTTAGATATTTTCTTTTGGGAGCTCTTTTGTTATCTAACATACCCCCCTCCCCACTCTCCCGCCTCAGTTTTAGGAAGATAACCAGTGCTCTTACCCATTATCTGTCTGTTCAGTGTGCAATCTCAATTGCAAAATCATAGAAGAATTTCCCTTTGGCAGTATACCATGAGTGAGAAGAGAGTAAAATTCTGGTTTTCTCAATTGGTGCTAGTGCCTGCAGTGACTGAAGCATGCAGCCTGCCTTGTGTGGGCCTGCAGTGTGTTGCTCAGACCTGGGTTTTCTCGCTGCTCAGAGGCTCTGTTCCCTCCTGCAGGAGAGCCACTAAGTGTTGTACTGCTTGCACACCACCCAGTAGGACTCTTCCTTCCTGAGGAAAGGAAAATCTTGTGTTGTTAGACACTGAAATAGCTAGTCAGCTACAACATTTTTGGAAAGGAGTGGGAGGAGGTTGCCCTAGAATGCACCTTACACTTAGGATATTGATTCTACTTATGTCAACTTAGTTCTGGACAGATCCCATTTCTGTATTAATTCTTTCAAATATAAGTGAAGAGTGAACTTTGAAAAATACATGGAACTTAATAGATGCATTTACTTAGTGGCAGCTGAGATCTGCTCTAGAAGCCAGTTAAGGGCTGATATTAAGGGATGGTAAATTTAATGTGAATTTTGAAACAATGACTTGGTTTTAGTGTGTGGCCAAGAAACTCTTACCATATTCTGAAAGTAGTCCAACTTCATTAGTTAGACCTAATCTTACAGTGAGTGCATGCCCACTATACACAGAAATATCATTTTGAAGCTTATTAAATACCTGCTAGAAAGTAGCCCTAAGCAGTTCCTTAGCGTGGCATGTGGTTCTGCCATCTTGGCCATAACTGGTGTAAAAATTACACAGCAATAATAGAGATTCAACTAGTCAATCACATATTTCTATTTCTCCCATCAAATAATCTTTGAGAGGAGGAGAATGATGGACAGTTTATAATGGGAACTTAGTTTATTCATCTGTTCTTCATTCAACATCTATTTGAATGCCTACTATTTGCCAAATACTAGTCTGGGTTCTGGTGATTTATTCATGAACAGACCAAATTTCATGCTTTCTTAGAATTTACATTTAGGACAGAAAACTATAATGTAGTAAAATATCCAAGTAGTAAGTGCTTTGAAGAAACATGAAACAGAATGATGGGGAGGGTGTGACTAGAGGTCCCATTTTATTTTATTATTTAAAATGTTTTTATTTCGAGAAACCAAGATGGCGGCATAGGTAAACACCGGAAATTGCTGCCCCCCCAACAACTTCAAAAAGACAAAACGGACATCATCCAGAACTACAGGAAGGCTGGCTGAGTGGAAATTCTACAACTAGAAGGAAAGAGAAAAGCACACTGAGACTCAAAGGAGCTGCGGAAGTGCAGAGGTACAGAGGCGCACGCGGAAAGGGCGGGCACCTGAGGACGCGGCTGTCTTTTTGAATCAGGAGGGAGTCACAAGCTCCCGACTGCTCTGAACTCCGGTTCTGAGAGAGTCTCTGGGGACCCAGGACTCATACGGGGGAAAAACTGGACTGTCTGGCAGCGGACAGATCTTGGAACTTGAGGGCGGCTTTCCCTCAAAGGTGCTTGCAGTGATTACCGGGACGCTAAGACGCGGGGCCCCTTAGGGCAGGGCTGAGGATCAGCCATAGCTGCTTGCTCCGCCCTTTGATTCCCTGAGACCCCACCCCACCCAGGCTGCGGCAGAGGCTTTTGCATATGAATGCCCTGGCCCTTTGCAACCTGAAAATTACCTAACAAACTGCAGCTGGGCCAGACAGACCCAGAACTTCCAAGAGAAGGCCCAAGGCCCCACAGCAGCTTGCATTGCTTCACAGCTGGGCCTCATGTGGGCACCTCCAAACTCCAAAAAAGGAAAGGGAATCTGCAGTTCTCTTCGTAGCTCCTGCTGGGTAACCTCAGGCAGAGGCTAAATTAGCACCTCCTTAGATCCAAGAGCCAGTGTACCCAGTGGGCAGATTGGGACCATCCAGATTACAACTCCTCAGATCCATAAGGGACACACTCAGGGGGCAGACTCAGTGAGCACCAAAGCCCCATGGAAGCAAGTCTTGCCCCAGAAGGGTGTCTTCAGCACAGAAGTTCTCCCACTGCAGACACAGCTGATTCTCACTGCCAATTGGCCCGGAGGTCAATTCCTCCCAGTGATCCTACAACAATCAAGGCATAACTACAACAAGACTGTGCACAAAGCCCACAAGGGGGTGCACCAAGAGTGTCCACCTCAGGTAACTGGGGAGGCTGAGCCACTGGGCCCTACAGGACACGCAGCACACAAAACCACTCTACCAACACAGGGAAGCATAAAAAATGCGGAGACAAAGAAACAGGTCACAAATGACAGAAATGGAGGAAAGCAAACGACTGGATATAGAGTTCAAAACCACGTTTATAAGGTTTTTCAAGAATTTTATGGAAACTGCCGATAAATTTAGTGAGACCCTGGAGGATATGAAAAAAGACCAACTAGAAATTAAGCATACACTGACTGAAATAAAGAATAATATACAGAGATCCAACAGCAGACAAGAGGATCCCAAGAATCAAGTCAAAGATTTGAAATACAAAGAAACAAAAAATACCCAACTGAAAAAGAAAAATGAATAACAATCCAAAAATATGAAGATAGTATAAGGAGCCTCTGGGACAACTTCAAGTGTACCAACATCAGAATTATAGGGGTACCAGAAGAAGAGAGAGGGCAAGATATTGAAAACCTACTTGAAGAAATAATGACAGAAAACTTCCCCTACCTGGTGAAAGAAATAGACTTACAAGTCCAGGAAGTGCAGAGAACCCCAAACAAAAGGAATCCAAAGAGTACCACACCAAGACACATCATAATTATAATGCCAAGAGCAAAAGACAAAAGCAGCAAGAGAAAGACAGCCAGTTACCTACAAGGGAGTACCCATACTACTGTCAGCTGATTTCTCAACAGAAACCATGCAGGCCAGAAGAGAGTGGCAAGAAATATTTAAAGTGATGAATAGCAAGAACCTACAACCAAGATTACTTTATCCAGCAAAGCTATCATTCAGAATAGAAGGTCAGATAAAGAGCTTCACAGATAAGAAAAAGCTAAAGGAGTTCATCACCACCAAACCAGCATTATATGAAATGCTGAAAGGTATTCTTTAAGAAGAGGGAGAAGAAAAAGGAATTCTTACCATTTGCCACAGCATGGATGGAACTGAAGAGCATTATGCTAAGTGAAATAAGCCAGTCAGAGAAGGATAAATACCACATGATCTCACTCATTTGTGGAATATAATGAACAACATAAACTGATGAACAAGGACTGATCCAGAGACGGGGAGGCATTGATTGGACTGTCGGTCCTTGGAGGGAAGGTAGGGGAGGGTGGGGGTAAGGGGGAAAGATCAACCAAAGGACTTATATGCAAGCATATAGGCCTAACCAATGGACATGGACAACGGGGGGGGGGGGGGGTGAGGGCATGAGCGGGGGTTGGGGGGGGTAAGGGGTAACGTGGGGATAAGGACACATGTAATATCTTAATCAATAAAAAATATATAATATATAAAATACAAAATATATAATTAAAAATAAAATGTTTTTATTTATATTAGAGAGGAAGGGAGAAGGAGAGATAGAAACATCATTGATGAGAGAGAATCATTGATTGGCTACCTCCTGCATGCCCTACCTCCTGATTCATAGGTCAGTTTTCAACCACTGAGCCACGCCGCTCCAGCTAGAGGACCCGTTTTAGAGAAACTGTGTATGTAAGGGATTTCTGAGAAGGTGACATCTGAGCAGAGTCCTAGGTAGAAGATGAAGCGGGGAAAGACAGCAGGGAACCATCGTGAGGTAGAAGAAAGCGAGTGATAGAGAAGAAGTACCTCGAGTAAAGAGTGAGATGATGTTTTAGTCAGGGTTCTCCAGAGAAACAGTACCACCACGATGAATGGAAATATCTATTTATTATAAGAAATTGACTCACATGATTATGAAGGCTGACAAGCCCCAAGCTCTGTGGGTGGCATGCTGGAGACCCTGGAAAACTGGTGATGTAGTTCCAGTCCAAGTCCAAAGGCTTGGCACTCAGGAGAGCTGATGGTGGAAGTTCTAGTCTGAAGACCCAGGAAGAGCCAATATTTCAGTTCAAGTCTGAAGGGAGGAAAAACCCCAATATCCTAGCCTTAAGGCAAGCAGTAGGAGCTCCCTTGTACTTATAAGTAAGCCTCTGTTTCCTTCAGGCCTTCAGCTGATTGAATGAATCCCACCCACATTACCGAAGGCAGTGTGCTTTATTCTGTTTGTTTAAATGTTAAGTCATCCAAAAACACCAGTCAGGTTGGCACATCGAATTTACTGTCAGGATGGGGGAGCTGTTGGTGGCCAGCCACAAGCGCAGGATGGGTGAAGATAGACAGGAGCTCCACATCACCCCAGTGGCTTCCTGCCAAGGTTACTGGTGATTACAGCGGTTTTGATGTCTAAACTTTGTTGTGTTGCCTGATGTGAGGCCTGACTCTATGGCTGCGTTAAACTCACTCTGTTTTCTCCAAGTACTTTTTATATAACTATTTAGTTTAACTTGCTTGTCTCCACATTCAGGCTCATCCTGAATTCAGGCTCACCATTTTCTGGACGGGCCAAGCTGATAGCAGCAAAGTCTTGTTCCTTGTTATGCACATCACAGAAGTAAATCTGGACCCAAAAACCTAATTCACTCTCTTCTTTATTCTGCTAATGAAGGAAAACAATGGTGAAGATAAACAGGACAGTTTATTATGTAATTTGTTACTTTAAAAAATTCACATTCTGGGCCCTGGCTGGGTAGCTCAGTTGGTTAGAGCATCGTCCCGCAAGGTTGAGGGTTCAATCCCCCGTCAGGACACATACAAGAAGCAACCAATGAATATTTAAATAAATAGAACAACAGATCAGTGTTTCTCTCTCCCTCTCCAATTCTCTCTCTGTCTCTCCCTCTCCAATTCTCTCTGTTTCTCTCTCTCTCTCTCTCTCTCTCTCCCCCCTCTCTAAAATCAGTAATTTTTTTTAAAAGTTCACATTCTACTTATCTTTGTTTTAGCAGTTATTTATTAAATTCTGACGCTGCAAAGAGCTGACATGTTTTGGAAACCTAAGGTGTAGGAGGTAGTTCTGAAAGACCACAGTCTGGTAGTAAAATCTGCATATTTAAATGTTCAGTAAGTTTAGATGAAAAGTGGATTTAATTTGAGAATCCCAAATGCACAAAATCATGGGCTGATCCAGGTCAACCATCAACATCGACTGCAAGGCCAAATCGCTTGGAAAAGAAGACAATGCTCTGTGTTTAGTGGGATCAGGAAGGTGTGGTGTATTATGAACTTTTAAAACCAGGTGAAACCATTAATACTGATCACTGCCATCAACAAATAATCAATTTGAACCAGAATGACCAGAATGTTCCAGAAGACACGACAAAATAATTTTGCTTCATAATGGCGCACCATCACACACTTCAAAACCAGTTAAAGACACGTTAAAAAGATCTTGCCTGGGAAGTATTAACCCACCTATTGTATTCACCAGACCTTGCTCCTTCAGATTACCACTTGTTCCGATCGATGGCACACGCACTTTCTGAGCAGCACTTCAAAACATATGAATAAGTGGAAAATTGGGTCTCTGAATAGTTTGCCTCAAAACAAGAAAAGTTCTATTGGGATGGTATCCACTAATTACCTAAAAGATGGGGAAATGTGTAGCTAGCAATGGACATTACTTTGAATAAAGCAGTTTTGATGTTTCTCTTGAAATTCTCGTGTTTTCTTTGATTATAAAATCCGCTATTATTAACCGGTACACATAGTACTGTCACCCTTAGCGAGCTGGAAGTGGTGTAGGCTAGTGAAGGTGGTGTAGACTGGAGAAGGTAGAGGAGTAGTGAAGATGCAGGGCATGTGCTGGCAGGTGGATTCGGTTTCAGCCAGTAATATTTTTTCTAATATACCTCTTGTGCAAGGGAAATCCTATATAATAAAAGGCTAATATGCAAATTGTCCCCTCAACCAGGAATTCAACCAGGGAGCAAGGCCAGATTGGCCCCAATTGGGGCAGGCCAGCTGGACCCCACCCATGCATAAATTCATGCACCAGGCCTCTAGTAAAAGAATAAGTGCACCTAGAGGGTATTATGCTAAGTGAAATAAGCCAGTCAGAGAAAGACAAATACCATATAATTTCACTTAGATGTGGAATCTAGACAACAAAATAAACTAAAACAAACTCATAGATACCAACTACAAACTGATGGTTGCCAGATAAGACAGGTGTTGGGGGACTGGGTGAAATGGTGAAGGTATTAAAAAGTACAAACTGGTAGTTACAAAATAGTTACAAGAATGTAAATAAAGTGCAACTTTGCAAATATAGTTAATAATGTAATGTATGGTGCCAGGTAGGTACTAGACATATTGGGGGGATCACTTTGTAATATATAACTATCTAATCATAATGCTGTATATCCAAAACTAATATAAAATAATATTGAACGTAAACTGTAATTGAAAAAATTTTTTAAAGAAAAGAGAAACCACAAATAGAGAGAAAATACATTTGACCTTGAATAACGTGGGGGTTGGGAGCATATAACTTTTTTCAATCCTTGCCCATATACTCCCTGACCAGGACTCCAACCTGCAACCTTTTGGTGTATGGGACACTGCTCCAACCAACTGAGCCACCTGGCCGGGGCTGGTGCATATAACTTTTGACTCCCCGAAAACATCTTTGTTTTGGTATCCAGGACCATGTAACCTCCGATCCAAAACAATATAGGTATTTATTGAAAATAAATCCACATGTAAGGGAACATGCACAGTTCAAACCCATGTTGTTTAGGGGCCAAATGTTATTTGCGAATTGTGTGTCTGATAAAGGAATATATCCAGAACATTAAAAAAAAAACAAACACAAAAAACTCTCTACACTTAACAATAGGAAATCAAGCAACCCAATTAGAAAATGAGCAAAACACTTGAACAGACACTTCACCAAAAATATACATACAGCTGGGAAAGTTACATAAGGAGATGTTTAATGTTATTATCCATTAGAGAAATAAAAAACTAAAGTCCTGATGAGATAGTTATATAATCCATTTATCTATCTGTCTATCCAAAACCTGTTAGAAATGCTAAAATAAACTACACTGTCTTAAATAAGAGTTGATAGGATGTGGAGGAACTAGATCTTTCATGCATTTCGGTGGGAATGCAAAGTTGTAATAGCCACTTTAGGAAAAGTTTGCCAGTTTCTTAAAATGTTAAACATGCAGCTGCCATATCCTTCTCCTGGACATTTACCCTAAAGAAATGAAAGCTTATTTTCACAGAAAAATCTGTAGGCAGGTTCATAGTAAATAGCTTTATTTGTAACTAGGGGCCCGGTGCACGAAATTCGTGCACTGGGTGAGTGTGTGTGTGTGGGGGGGAGTGTCCCTCAGCCCAGCCTGCCCCCTCTCACATACTGGGAGCCCTCAGGCGTTGACCCCCATCACCCTCCAATCGCAGGATTGGCCCCTTGCCCAGGACTGAGGCCTCTGGCCTAGGTGTCCGGCCCGGGCAGCGGGGACCCACAGCTGCAGCGGCCCCGCGATCGTGGGCTCCGCTTTAGGCCCAGGCAAGGGACCCCTAGCTCCCGGGACTGCCAGCTTCGACCGTGCCCAGCTCCCATCGCTGGCTCCACCCCTACTTCCTGCTATCACTGGCCAGGGCGGAAAAGGCACCTGATTCTCCGATCATGGCTGGGGGGCAGGGCAAAGGCGGCCCCAGGGCCGCCTTTGCCCTGCCCCCCAGCTCTTAGCTCCCCCCTGGGTTTCCGATCACTGTCAGTGGCAGGGGGCTTCTTCCTGCTTTCCCTTTCGCCTCCCTGCATTGTGCCTACATATGCAAATTAACCGCCATCTTGTTGGCAGTTAACTGCCAATCATAGTTGGCAGTTAACTGCCAATCATAGTTGGCAGTTAATTTGCATATAGTCCTGATTAGCCAATGAAAAGGGTATCGTCGTACGCCAATTACCATTTTTCTCTTTTATTAGATAGGATGGGCAAAACAAAGGGTGAATTAATAACAAAGCTACATTCATACAACAGAATAATATTCTGTAAGAAAAAGAACAAACTATCAATATTCCACCAACCTGGAGAATCTCAGTGGCATTATACTGAGTGAAAAAAGCAGTCTCAAGATTACATATTATGTGATTCTGTTTATATAAAATTTTAATTGAAACAAATTATAGTGATGAGAACATAATTGGCAGCAGTATATGATTATAGAGAGGTAGCATGAAGGACTCTCTTTGGGGTGAGTTCTGTATCCTGGCTGAGATGTAGTTCCCATTAATATGTGTATGTGATAAATTTACAGAAAATCAATGTATGCATAAAATCTGAATAAAGTTTGCTTATAGTATTGTACCAGTGCAGACTTTCTCATTTTGATAATGGTACAATTGTTATGTCAAATGCTGTCATTTGGGTGAAGAAAACCCAGAAGTATTTTTGCAACCTGTACATGAGTCTAAAATTATTTCAACTAAAAAGTTTTAAAAAGTACGCTGTTAACAAAATGGAAAGGCAGGCCACATAGACTGGAAGAAAATACTTGCAAAACATCTGATAAAGGATGTATATCCAGGATATATAAATATTATAATTGAACAACAAGAAGACAATATGGGCAAGAGAATTAATTAGCTGTGTCATCTATATGTATGTATGGAAACAGTCCGTGTGTCCAAATGGTATGTCCTCACAATGAAATGCTACTCAGCAATACAAAGAAGCACAGCATAGGTGTCTCTTAAACACATCTGGGCAAGTGAGAAGCCAGGCAAAAAAATCATGCTGTGTGATGTTCACTTGTATCAAGATCTGGAAAAGGCACAGCTAAGCCACTTATTGGTTGCCAGGGATGGTTAGGAATAGAGGGCAGGGATTGGCCAACAGGGAAGCTTTTGCAGGAATAGAGATATTCTATGTCATGATTTTGATGGTGGTTACAGGGCTGTACACATTTATCAAAACTCATCCGTTGCACTGTGAAAGTGGGTGAATTTTTAGAGCCTCTGCATGTGCTTTTTCTTCTGCCTAGAAAGCTCCCTTCTCTCTCCCTGCCTGGTTACCTCATACTCAGTGTTCAGATCTTGCATTACCTCATTAGGGGAATGAATCTTTTCCTGAGACCAGACTAGTGTGGGCTTGCTTCCATTGCCTTCATTGCTGTTTTCATGCCATAGTTTCAGCCAGACAGTTACTACACAACCGAATGCCTCTCTTTGTCTAACTGCATGGTCTGGAGGGCAGATGCGGATTACTGCTGTGTTCACAGTACCAGCCCAGAGCTTGACTCAGGCACCCAGTAAGCATTCTACACCTGGGCTTGAGTGAGTCACGTGCTCTGTCTCCTGTCCTGAGTGGCAGCTGTGGCTCCTGGGCAGGCTGCTCCCTAACCTGGTCATCCATCTGCTGCTGCACTGTGCCTGGAGGGTCTGGTGGCTGTCATTGTACAGCTGCTGTCACAGGTCTGTCCAGACTTCTGTGTGAGCACCATGGACCCCACTCCTGATGTCGGACCACCCTTTCCTGAGACCCCTCTTCTGAGAAAGAAGCCTCTCTGTGCTATTGTTACTCTTTTAACAGACAGGGAGACCTGTCCTGCATATGACCCTGGCTCTATGCTTTTTCTTTATTTCCAGCAAGTTGGAATCTGAAACACAGCCTTTTTATTCCCTGCTCTGGTAACAGTAAGTAAACTGGTGAGGCACCAAGAGTACCTCCTTCTCTCTGATCCTCTCTCCCTAAGGAGAAGGGGTCATGTCTTCCATGGAGCTTAGAAAATCTGATCTGCACACAGTCTGGCTACTTGAGGTTCACACATCATCAGCTGCTCTGGGCTCAGCCTTGGAGCTCATGTGTAGATCACTGGAGACCATTGTAGTTGTTTCCGGGCCAAAGGCAGCCTCAGTTTCCAGGATAAATATGGAGAATATTTGATGAAGAGCCTGATACTTTCCTGCATTCCTCTTCTCACTTCTGCCTTCCTCCCTATTTCCCTTCTGGTAGATAAGGAGGGAATCCAAATTAAGGTGGAAGTTGGTCTGGATGACCAGTACCCATATTGGGTCATCTGTGAACATAGTGTTGAAATCATTACCAACTCTCTCCTTTAAGCCTCTGGTCTGCCCACTTAGGCAGAATTTATGAGTGTTGCCATTCCAGACAGTCCTCTCGAGTATTACATAACTAGTTTAGTTATTGATTATGGAAATGTTTCTCTGGGTCTTTCTTTAATTTGTCCAACTCTTCAGTTGCTTGCAATTTGTCTTTTTTTTTTTAACGCCTATATTTTTTGGACTTTTTTGTTTAATGTTTTTTGTTTTTTTTTAAATTCCATCACATCTAAGAATCCTCACTAATGTAAAATTCTCTATCATCTGGATTATTGCAATAGATCACTAGTTTCCCTCTTCCAACTCTCTTACTCCCACCTTCCAGCGGCTTCCTCCTTCTCTCAGCATTCAGCTGTTAGAATCTGTTTCATTCATGAGCCTCCTCATGGTAGGCACAGCACAGTGCTAAGTGCCTAGCATATGGTAGGCACTTCATATTTGTTGAATTAATTCTTTGTCTTGTAAGTCTTATCAGGATGTTATTTTTCTTTTGTTAGCACTGTTTTACAACTCCTCCTTCACCTCCTCTCCCCCCGCCCCCGCACCCCCCCCCCCCACACACACACACACAGTGATTCTGTAGACCTAACTGATTCCTTGGTTTCTTGTGGTACGTGGGGAATAGGTTGGAGCTGACTTACGGCATGCCTTTTGTTTTAGGCCACTTTCATCTAGTAAGGATGGAAAATAGGCTTATTAATAACCAATACTCAAATGGGTAGAGAGGGACTGCCTTGGCTTTTAATCAGGTAGAGAGAAAGAGCTGTGGCCAGAACTTAGGTCATGCTTTTGATGCCCCAAACGGTTCAGAACAGTATTGTTTTGTTTTGTACCCTAATATAGTAGATGCTTCTCTCTCTCATATTTTCTCATTTTTAAAGTAATATTATCTTATATCTTCTTATTTTTCTACCTCTTTCAATCATTACAACTTCGCATGTGTCACTACCGGATGTTGCGGGGACAGGCTCTTGTGGGGACAGCGCTGTGCTGCTCTGTGTTAGGCAGGGTGAGACGTGCTAACCAGCTTACTAGCATGGGCATCTGTCATCCTCCCGGGTGACACTAAATGAGATTGTGAATTATTTTCGAATGAAAGTTTCTCAATTTCTCACAAAAATTAAGGTTTCAGTACTCTTTAACAAACACATAAAAAGGACTGGTTTCAGCCCTAACTGGTGTGGCTCAGTGGATAGCGTGTCGTCAGCCTGCGGACTGAAGGGTCCCAGGTTTGATTCTGGGTCAAGAACACATGCCTGGGTTGAGGGCTTGATTCCCAGTAGAGGATGTGCAGGAGGCAGGCAGTCAGTGATTCTCTCTCATCATTGATGTTTCTCTCTCTCTTTCCCTCTCTTTTCCTCTCTGAAATCAATAAAGATATATTTATAAAAAAGAAAAGGACTGTTTTCAAATTGTATACTGTGGAAGTGGCCTTGAAAATATGTCTACTTATAATTTACTTTCTTTTTCCAGTTTTCCAGTAAGTTAAGACATGTACCAGTTTGCATATTAATAGCAATGATTTCTAGATTGGAGATACTGTTTATTCTAGTAAAAAATTTGTGGTTTTTTTTTTTTTCAATCATCAGTTATTTCCTTAAGTATAGCAGATGCTAACCAGGCTCTGTGATATTTTTTCTTTCTGAATGTTTTTCTTTAAAGAAGTAGCCCATTTAACATGATCTAGCAGTTAATGTTGTTACCTTTAGTGAACGAGTGAGAACTTGAATTTTAAGATTGCATGAATTCATTTTGTTAACAATATATTTTGTTCCATTTGCAGCTTCTTGGTGAATTTTTGGATGAAGCCATTAAATTAATTGCTTGCCATCATGAGCAGAAGTAAGCGTGACAGCAATTTTTATAGTGTAGAGATTGGAGATTCTACATTCACAGTCCTGAAACGATATCAGAATTTAAAACCTATAGGCTCAGGAGCTCAAGGAATAGTATGGTAAGTTTTTACTTCCGAAAATTAGGCAAAGAATCATTAACTCTATTACTTTCTCTTCTTGTAATATAGATACCTTGGTGTAAATGTTTAATTTGCCTCAAAAAATTTAATTAAAAACTATATAATTTAAATGAAAGCTGTGACGCAGTAAGTTGTTTTGTCCAGGGATTAATGTTCTTTTTTATTATTCATAAAACACAACCATAAATCAGCACCTCCATCTTCAAGAATAAATTATGATTAAATGCTTGGTTATAAACCATGTAGAGACAAATATCTGTATCAGGAGAGAATAAGTGGGTGCTGGTTGATCCCATGTGTACATCCATTCCCAGAGTTAATTGTTTATTAAGAAGCTTCTTAATCATCACTTTCCCACTATAATGAAACTGGAAGTTCAGAAATCTTCCTTTACTCTGGGGAATGAAGTCAGCTATATCATCTAACTGTGTTTCAAAACTCTTAGGTATTTTTAAAATTTAATTTACAAGTAATTTCTATAAAAGGCCTAGACTTTATATATCAGCACCATTCCTTATAAACTAAGGCAGTCCTACTCATGATTTTAGATCACTAAGTTAGCACATAACTAGTGATTGGGGAAATTTTCTAAGCCTCACTCAAGCACAGTTATACCTTCATTACCTCTTCTTGAACCGGATTTGTTTTAGAATCTATTAAAAAATCATGTGTTTATGACCCTGCGATTCTCCCAGTTCTAGAAAAACTCCTGCCCGTGTACGTGAAGAGAAATGCATAGGGCTGTTCTCTGCAGCACCGTTTATAAAACAGCATCAATCAACAGGTGAATGGGAAAGCGTGATATATTCATACAGTGAAATACTGTACATTTCAAATGAACTAGAGCTATATGCATCAATAAGGATAATTCCAGAAGTGTAGTATTGAATTTAAAAGCAAGATACAGACCATACTTACATTATATATAGTTTTTATATAGTTTAAAATAGGCAAACAGTACCATATGTTTATTGTGCATACGTATGTAGAAAAGTACGAAAACATTCATAAACAGCAAACTCAGGATAGTGCTTAACTGAGAATACAGAGAAAGAAGGGGGCTTTACCTATAACAATATATTTCTTTTAAAAATCAGCCTGGCCAGCGTGGCTCCGTGGTTGAGCATCAACCTATGAACCAGGAGGTCGCAGTTTGATTCCCAATTCGATTCCCTATTGGGGCACATGCCGGGGTTGCAGGCTCGATCCCCAGTAGCGGGCATGCAGGAGGAAGCTGATCATTGATGTTTCTATTTCTATTTCTCCCTTCCTCTATGAAATCAATAAAAACATTTTTTTTAAAATCAGAGCAATTATAGTAAGACTAGAGGCCCTGTGCACCGGTGGATTCCCTTGGCCTGGCCTGTGCCCTCTTGCAATTTGGGACCCCTCAAGGGATGTTGGAGAACCGGTTTTGGCCCAATCCCCGCAGGCCAGGCCGAAGGACCGCACTGGTGCACAAATCTAAGCACCAGGCCCTTAGTATGCATATAGGATCTTTGGTTAATCTCTTCCTGCCCTCCCCTCTCCCCCTTTCCCTCTGAGATTTATCAGTCTGTTCCATGTTTCCAAGGCCTTTACGTTGAGCATATGCCCCCTGGTGGTCAGTGTGCATCATAGCGAATTGTCGAATGGTTGCTTAGGCTTTTATATATATACTAGGGGCCCGGTGCACGAAATTTGTGCACTGGGTGTGTAGGGGGGAGTGTCCCTCAGCCCAGCCTGCCCCCTCTCACATACTGGGAGCCCTCAGGCGTTGACCCCCATCACCTTCCAATCGCAGGATCAGCCCCTTGCCCAGCCTGACGCCTCTGACAGAGGCGTCAGGCCTGGGCAGGGGACCCTCATTTCCCCCCATCACTGGTTCTGCCCCCAAACCCCTCCGATTGCTGGCTCTGCCCCTTGCCCAGGCCTGACACCTCCGCCAGAGGTGTCAGGCTTGGACAGGGGACCCCCATCTCCCCCCAATCACTGGCTCTGGCCCCCGCCCAGGCCTGATGCCTCGGCCAGAGGAGTTGACCCTCATCACCCTCCAATCACCAATCACCGGATCGGCCCCTTGACCAGGCCTGAGGCCTCCGGCAGAGGTGTCAGGCCTGGGCAGGGGACCCCCAGCTCCCCGCGGTTGCAGGCTCCACCCCTCCCCAGGCCTAACACCTCTGGCCTAGGCGTCCAGCCCGGGCAGCGGGGACCCGCAGCTGCAGTGGCCCCGCGATCGTGGGCTTCGCTTTAGGCCCAGGCAAGGGACCCCTAGCTCCCGGGACTGCCAGCTTCGACCGTGCCCAGCTCCCATCGCTGGCTCCACCCCTACTTCCTGCTGTCACTGGGCGGAAAAGGCACCTGATTCTCCGATCATGGCTGGGGGGCAGGGCAAAGGCGGCCCCAGGGCCGCCTTTGCCCTGCCCCCCAGCTCTTAGCTCCCCCCTGGGTTTCCGATCACTGTCAGTGGCAGGGGGCTTCTTCCTGCTTTCCCTTTCGCCTCCCTGCATTGTGCCTACGTATGCAAATTAACTGCCATCTTGTTGGCAGTTAATTTGCATATAGCCCTGATTAGCCAATGAAAAGGGTATCGCCGTACGCCAATTACCATTTTTCTCGTTTATTAGTGTAGATAGAAGAAATTAAAGTTAACAAGTTTATGTAATGGGAACACTAACATTTATTCTCTTCTGTATTCTTGAAGTAATATATAATATTAAAAACTAGAAGTTGGGTCATTTTATAAAGCATTTATGGCTGGCTGGTTGTCATTCTAACCAGCTACATTTAACCAACTACAAATTAAAAATAAAGAAAATAGTGTGATAAAGTCAACATGGAAAGTATGCTGAAAGGCAGCCCTTGGTTCAGAATCTAGCTCTATGATTTAATAGCTTTGGGACTCATGGCAAATTAATACTTCTAAGCCTGTTTTCTCTCCTAAATTATTAAATTAGAGTTGTGAGGATTGTATTCTTTATAAATTAGTTAATACTGTTGGAAAATATAGTAATGTTTCTGTACCTTCACTTATCCTTTGGTGGGTGTATTTTGAAATTTGTGGACCACTGTTTTGAAAAAATTGCCTTCGAAGGGACCTTAAGCCAACTTAGCCCCGTCCTAGCAATAAATATCTTCAAATTTTTGCTTCTTTAATAAAAGATTACTATGAAACAAACATATTAAATAAATTTTAACTCACTGTTGTGTTACTATCAGAATCAACTGAAGAACTTAATTTTTTAAGGGCATTATTTTGGGCCCCAGTTGGGTCTGGATTGGGACCCCACGGCCCCAGGTGTTTCTGATTTGTGCACATTTACTCGGCAGCAATTAGAAGTCTCATTTCCTTGGATATAAAATAGTATAACCTGCTCAGGTATTTTTGAACTTAGAGAGTTTGAAATATTATTTTGATTTAGCAGATAAAAATGAATAAGAATGAATTTACTGGTTAATTTTTTTTCCTGAGCAAAATAATATAAAAGATTACATTTATTTTATCTTCAGGAATGTAAAGGCCTAATTATTCAAACAGTTTTTATTATGAAACCAAACTCTGAAGGTGTCTGCAGAGTTGGCTTTTTTCCTCTGTTTAAATAGGCAGTCTCAGAGGACTAGAAAAGATAAACTCTGTTCAGTGTTTCTGATGAAATAGAAAGAGGGCAAACAAATGAGGCTTTAATTTGGCAAAATATAGTGCAGTGTTAGCCTTGAATGAACAGTTTCCCAATTACTTCACTCTGCTCCTGGGGAGTGTTCTTTCTCCTTTGTGAGCTGTTGGTGTGCTGCCTGGAGCTACCGTTATAACTGTGTTACAGTCTGATTTAGGTTTACAAGACATTGTCTCCTTCTCAGAAGACTCCGTTTCTGAAATAGTCAAAATTTCTAAACATGTTGCATGACCTCTAATGTTCAATTTTTTTTTTTAATTTAGGAGGGATATATCTGTAAATATGACACTTTCTAAGTAAAGACGGTAATACTTACGTATATTTTGGTATGTGCATGTATATACAGGGTGGTGCAAAAGTAGGTTCACAATTGTGAGTACACAAAACATGGAGTTTACTCTTGTGTTATTTATTAATTACTGTGATTATTTTCCCTACAAAAAACTGTAAGCCTACTTTTGCCCTACCATATATATATACATATATATATACACATATATATATAGTTATAGTTATAGTATATATAGAATGTACAGATGTGTTTCTTTATGCAGTACCAATTTTTAATGCATATATTTCTGCAATATATTTGATATGGTATGAGAGCTGTAAAACAAATTCAGGTTTCCAGTTAGGTGAGAGCCATTGTAATCAGGAATGTGCTGACTTTCAAATATCGCATAAGCAGAAACAGTCTGAAGGATATAACTTCATGTTTTAGTCTTCTAGTCTTATCTTAACTTTTTAACTCTCTGACTTAACTTGGGTAAACCTCTGGCCTTATAGCAGGCAGTGGTAAATCCAAATGACTTTAAAGTTTCTTTTAATTATAATATTCTATAATTTTAAGATATGTTCCTTTATTTGTGCTTGTGTTTCTCTTACCTGTAATATGCGTCAGATGCCATTTGGTCACGGGAGAGGAAGTTATGAAGAGTAATGAGTATGATGTTCTATTTCCCAGAATTTTAGGTGGTTCATTAACAATTATGAAGCAGCTTCTGATGGCCTGAAATCTGGAATTCATCATTATAACACCTTGATTTTTAATTCCCCCTCTAAAACAAATTTTAAGGCTTACTTTTCATATAATAATCTTTTGTATAGATACCTCTATATGTCCCTTCCTCTTTTTGTATTTATTTTGTATCCAAGAGGATAGAAGTGATGCACTTATGTAGAATTCTTCAGAAAATATTTTGAGTAGAATTTATCACCATGTGTATTCTTTGTTTCTTTCCCTGGTGGAGGTGCAGGATGAGTGTTCATTTAGGCTTTAAGCTATCTTTTGAACCTGAACACTTAGTAAACATTTGTGCATTGAGTGCCCATTTATATTATAGGTGAATCTCGGAGGAGCCCAGTGAACAAGCAGAATCTGTCTTCACAGTCACAGTCAGTTGTTTCTCGAGTCCATTTGCGTTGTAAGAAGCAGTTAGTGCTGTACATTGTTTGGAATGTGCTGCAGTATAAATAGAAGAAACATGGTGATCATCAGAGACTGGAAACTGGTCTAATTGCATTTATCTTTGGAGAACATGAGGCATCTGAATGCATGTTTTAGAAAATCAGTTTTGCAGATTTTTTATTACAGTTTTGTTTTTTAATTTCTATTACAGTGCAGCTTATGATGCCATTCTTGAAAGAAATGTTGCAATCAAGAAGCTAAGCCGGCCATTTCAGAATCAAACCCATGCTAAGCGGGCTTACAGAGAGCTGGTTCTTATGAAATGTGTTAATCACAAAAATGTAAGTGGGACATTTTAGAAAGTTTCTTAAGTGTAGATGAAATAAAGATTTGTTCATGAATGTATGAATATCAAAAACTTTAAAAATAGTAGATGTTTTGAATTGTTCTTCTGGATTGAAGCATTGTTTAAAAGGTTTATATTTCACCCTGGCCAGTGTGGCTCAGTTGGTTGGAGCGTCATCCCAATCAGGGCACATACCCAGGTTGCAGGTTCGATACCTGGTCAGCCGCATGTTAGGAGAGGCAGCCTATTGAAGTTTCTCTTTCTCCCTCTCTAGCTCTAAAATCAATAAAAAATAAATAAATAAATAAAATGATAAATATATTTAAAGAAATAGAAGGTGTATATATCTATAGTGTGAATTTTTTCTCAACTTCACTATATTAAAAGAAAAACAGCTTCTGAAATTCAGATTGTGTACTTTTCTGACATGAGCAAAAGGACTTTGAAAGAGGCAGGTGTTTTCGAAGGACTCTATTTAGGCTTCATCCCCTCTTCGCTTTAGTTTGTGTCAGCTGCCAGGTCAGGAAATGTTCTGTTGCACATGGACACTGGAGCTTTGTTTACTGACACTGGGTGTAGCCTCAGACCATTTCCCCATCCACTGTCTTCTCTGTAGGTAATGCCATTCTCACTGGTCACCTCATGGTGAGGATAGCCAGTGAGCAGAAAAACATTCCGATTCTATTTCCTAATGATTATAAGGACTTAAACATACAACTTTCACTCATGTTGAGAACAAATAGTTACACTTTTTAAAGCTTACATTAAGCATACTGATATTTTATAATTATTTTAATAGAGTGATGTCTCCATGTTGAGAGGAAATAAACTGGGATTGAATTGTGCAAGGAACATTTTTATGAATGACTAAACCTAAAGTACCTGACCTGAGATGTTTTGTGGTGTTTCTCCGAAGGAGTTTATAAAATGTAGTCAGCTCAGCACATTCTGGTTGCAGACAACACAGTTTACTCCATTTTAAGAGTTAACTGTGTGCAAGCCTCTGTGTCACCAAGGGGAAGTTTCATGGGAGTTAAAATTTAGGCTCCTTATTTGGGGGTTTACAGTGTTAATTTGAAGACAAAACAAATGCATGAGGAGTTAAAGACCTAACAATAAATTTTAACTGTCAAAGTTTAATTGTGAAATCATGTGGATGAAAAACAAATGCTGAGATTTCAGGAGAGGAAATTGCTGAGCCTTAAGGAAATGGAAAGGCTTTGGGGAAGAGTGGACCTAGATAATATATATATATATATATATATATATATATATGCCTAATATGCAAATTGTCCCTGCGGGAGTTCGATTGGGAGACGGTTTGCTTGCTATGACATCTGCTGACCACCAGGGGGCGGTGCAGAATGAAGGAAGGCCCTGGCCAGCAGCCGAGGAAGGGAGCCCCCAGCAAGCATCCAGAAGGCCCCAATCGGTCCTGATCGCTGGCCAGGCCTAGGGACCCTACCCGTGCACGAATTTCATGCACCAGGCCTCTAGTTCTTAAATAATGGGTGAAAATTGGATTGTTGGAGGAAGTGGACCTCCCAGAGAGGAAAATTAGCATTTAAGAAAAGGCACAGAGATGAAGATTAAGGTCAGTGATAGGGAAGTTGTGTCAGCCAGTTTTGTTCTAGGTGGGAGCCAGGCATGTTGCTGGTGGCCTCCTGCACTCAGAGCTGCTTGTGCCCCTGGTAGCTTGTTTCCTGATGGAGGTGGTGTCATTGCCTTAAGTTTTGTATTGAGGAGATGGCTGGCTTCTCTTTCCCTTGAGCCTGGCAACTGCACAGAAAGATGGCTCCATCAACTAAAGGAAAGGCATGCAAAGTTGGTTGCACATGGTTAATCCTGTAGTGGGGGTAGCTCAGATCCATCCATGCAGTAACCTTGCCACCTAGAACAGTGCTGCCACAGAGGAGGTGCTGAACGTATTTGTTCAGTGAACAAATGTTAAGTAAAGATAAGGAGTCCTGGCCAGGTCGATATTTCTTCCTCACATAGATGTTTCTCTCTCTTCCCTTCCTTTCTCTCTAAAGAAAAAAACACAATAAAAACATATCCCCAGGTGAGGATTTTAAAAAAGTAAATAAAAGGAAACAGGATTGGTAATGGAATCTTTTTACTCTGTGATGGGTGGATGTTTTGCCTTTTCAACATTTTCATGTTCTGCACAAATCATCTCTTTATTGTTCTCAACCTCTCTGGCTTTCCCGAGTCACTTCTTTAGTTTTGTTTTTTTTGTTTGTTTGTTTTTAGTGTGGTAAAATACATATAACATGAAACCTAGCATCTTACCCATTTTTAAGTGGTATTAACTACATTCATGTGATTATGCATTTCCCACTCTTTTCATAGATGGTTTTGAGTTTCTTTCTTTCTTTTTTTTTTAGAATTGAGTTTCTTTTTCACTTATCTTTGAACACACTTTTACCTAGAGCACAGCACTGCATGCCTGGATGCACCCTCCAAGAGGAATGGGCATGTCATTTTCTCTTCACTGTGGACGTCATACCCCCCTGTGCGGAAGCCACTCACCACATAACTTACATTGGCTAAACAAGTTACTCTTTATTACAGGCCTGCTAACACATCACATCTCCTGTTTTTTACTTTCCCTTTTTTCTGTGTTTGTTTTTTTTTTTGTTTTTGGAGAATAAGTCTAGTAGTTTCTGTTTGTCCCTATTAAATTTCCCCTGTGAAATCTGGCTCTGCCTGGACTGCGGGGCTTGCTTGCTTTGTTCGGACTTTTACTTGGCTTCGTGTCCCCATTCTGCTCAGGAGGCCTTCCTGGTCCCTGGTTAATTCATTAGCAGCCTTGGGTCTGCTGAGAAAATTACATGTCTAACTAAAAATCACCTAGCTCTCCCCAATTCTTTATCTTACCTACATGGGAATTATTATTCGGGACATATTTTTTAAATGCCTTTTTTAAATCTTCATATAATATATCGAGATGCATTTCTCTGATTTACTACTGTTGTCCTTTGTTACTGTGTTTTTATTCACAAAAGAAGATAAAGTTTCTCAATGAATTTCACCTGCTCCTGCTCCAGTTACTTCCCTCACAGTAGTCATATGCCACACACTCCATCAGTCCTTGACTTTGTCTGGCTGTCTAGTTTATGATTGATATAATCTCCCTTTTGAAAAATCAGAGAACTGTTTCAGTCCTTTTTTGTAACATCTTTACTGAGATACAGTTTATATAGCATACTACTCATCCATTTAATCTGAATAAGTCAGTGGTTTTTAGTTTACTCACTGATGTGTGTGACTTTTCCTTACCTCAAAAAGAAACCATATGTCCTATGGCTCTCATTTCCCCATTTCCACCCCCTCAGCTCTGAACAAACACTGGTCCCCTTTCTGTCTCTGTATTCCTTTCATCTTTAACACCTCTCGTCCACTCTAGGATTTCCCAGATCTTAGTAAGAGCAGTGTTAGTATTTGTCCAAGTCTCCAAGTGTGCAGTTCAACTGGTTAGGAGCCTTGAGTTCATTTAGAGCAGCTAAATGTTTCCTATCAGCACCTCCCCCTACCATAAATATGTTTTACCCTTTCTGGTTTGAAAATTTTCTGAATTTATTTACTGAACAAATATTTTAACGCCTTCATTAAGCAAAGCTTTATGCTGAGATGAATAACATAGATTCTGCCCTAATAATAATAAGTTTATGCCTAGAAGAACATTCTTGCCCCTAAGTATAATTGTCAGCAAACATTTTTAAAATGTATGCCAGGTGTCTTTCTCTGTGCCAGGCCTATAAAGGGAATAAGGCTCAGCTCTTTCTAACAAGGATCCTGGTGTGGCTGGGACAAGGCTGTTGTGAAAATAAGACTACACAACAGTGTGTTAAGTGCCATAATAACATGTAAGACACTATGGGGACAAAGTAGAGAGAAAATCCAGCTCTCTCAAGGACAAGGGGTTGTCAGACTCTACAAAAAGAGGTCTATCTTGAAGGTTACAAAGTTCAGTAGGTAAATGACAAGCATATGAAGCAGTCTGTTTAAAGGCATTTAAAGTTTTTAAAATGGTTACTTTAATATGGCCAAAGTATCAAGTTAGGGAACCTAGTGTTAGTCATTATATGAATTATGATTAGAGTCCTCGGCCTGTGTAGTAGCACAAAGAATGAAAAGAAGAGGCTGAAGTTCAGACTGACAGTGCAATGGATAACATTGTTTAAAATATTTATTACAGTGCAAATATTGAAAAACGAGTAAAACAAAATCACTCTGAGTCTTCTATTGTAAAAGAGAAGGCACTCTGGAAAAGTACGGAGTTTGAGTACAAATAACGAGTTCAATTTTATATTATTTGTGAGACTTCCTTGTGAAGTTGCAATGTATATCTGAGACTTATGAGCTAAGCAAGGACTCTTAGTTCATATTTAGAAATTACCCACATAGAGATGTTTGGAGAAAATGCCATAGGTAATGTCACTCTGGGAAAGGTACAGATAGAGAAAAGAGGCTGATAGAAGAACAGCGGGAAAGAAGCCTGCCGGTGGACAGGCCAGTGGAATATGCTGGGACTGAGTGTACCTGGGAACGTGCAGAATTCTGAAAAATTTAGGGGCAAAGGCTGAGATTATATAGAGGTTCTGAGTTGGCTATAAACAAACATAAGAGATTTCAGATTTGCCTTCAATTCATGTTGAGGATTGTATAGCATAGTGTTCGTTTGGGAATGCATTATGTGGAGGTCTTCTGTTATAATTTTTTAAAGACTTGTTTTTTCAAGAAAGTTTTCAGCTCATAGCAAAATTGAGTGGAAGGTACAAAAATTTTCCATATAGCTCCTGCCCCCCCCCCCCACACAGCCTCCCCCATTATCAGCATCGCCACCAGAGTGGTACAGTTGTTACAAGCAGTGAACCTACACTGACACATCCATATCACCCAAAAAAAGCCCGTAGCTTACATTGGGGTTCACTCTTGGTGTTATACCTTCTGTGGGTTTGGACAGATGTATAATGACATGTGTCCACCTTTATTGTATCACACAGTATTTTCACTGCCCTGAAGTTCCTCTGTGTTCTGGCTCCCTCTCTATCCCCAGCCCCTGGCCGTAACGTTTTAATTACACAAAAGAAAAGAAATTACTTGAGCTTAGAAAATAAGATTTAGAAAATTTTAAACTGGATTTTTTTAACCCATGTAGCAATTTCTAATTTTTTAATCTCTCTGCTTTTGCTGCAGATAATTGGCCTTTTGAATGTTTTCACACCACAGAAATCACTAGAAGAATTTCAAGATGTGTAAGTGTGATAATTAAAATTTTATGTTAGTGCCTTATTCTTAGATTGTTGCTGTACACTTTAGCTGTCATCTTTTTTCACCCATGAAGTTACATAGTCATGGAGCTCATGGATGCAAATCTTTGCCAAGTGATTCAGATGGAACTAGATCATGAAAGAATGTCCTACCTTCTCTATCAGATGCTGTGTGGAATCAAGCACCTTCACTCTGCTGGAATTATTCATCGGGTTAGTAGAAACTACTATCATCATAATCTGTTTTTATCCATTGAGGTGAAATTCATGTAACATAAGAGTAATCATCTTAAAGTGTACAATTCAGTGACATTTAGTACATTCACAAAACGTGAAGCCACCACCCATATCAATTGCTCCAAAAGAAAACCTCATACCCATGAAGTAGTCACTCCTCATTCCCTCTTTCCCAGCCCCAAGCATCATACCAGTCTGCTTTCTGTGACTATACACTTACCTCTTCTGGATTTTATATGCTTGGAATCGCACAATGATGTGACCTTTGTGTCCAGCTTCTTTGACTTAGCATAACGTTTTCAAGGTTATCCATGTTGTAGCATGTATCAGTAGTTCATTCTTTTTTATGACTAATATTCTGTTTTATGTATTTACCACATTTTGTTCATGGATAAACATTTGGGTTATTTCTAAGTTTTAGCTTTGTGGATAACACTGCTATGGACATTCATGTACAAGTATTTATTTGAGTTCTTGTTTTCAATTCTACCTAGGAGTGGAATTGCTGAGTCATATGGTAAACCTATATTTAACTTTCTAAAGAACCACCAAACTGTATTCCATAGTGGCTACACCATTTTACATTCCTAGTAACAATTTATGGCTGAGAATCCAATTTCTTTAAATCTTTGCCAATGTTTACTGACTTTTTTATTCTAACCCTCCTAGTGCATATGAACTGGTATTTTATTGTGGTTTTTATTTGCATTTCCCTAATGACGAATGATGTTGAGTATCTTTATGTGTGCTTGTTGGCCATGTGCATACCTTTGTGGGAGGAATTTCTAGTCAAGTCCTTGGCCCATTTTTTAATTAGGTTGTTTTGCTTTTTATTATTGAGTTGTAGGGGTTCTTTATATATTTCAGATACTGGACCCTTATCAGATATGTGATTTGTAAATATTTTCTCCCATTTTATATGTTGTCTTTTCACTTTTTTGATATCCTTTGACAAAAGTTTCTAATTTTCATGAAATTCTGTTTATTTTGTCTTTGGTTGTGTGTTCTTTTGGTGTCATATATAGGAATCCATTGTCAAATGCAAAATCATTAATATTTACACTTAGGTTTTCTTCTCAGAGTTGTATAGTTTTAGCTCTTATGTTTAGGTCTTTGACCCATTTTGAGTTGATTTTTATATATTAAACTAGAGGCCCGGTGCACAAAAATTTGTGCACGGGGGGGGCGGGGGATGGGGGGGTGTCCCTCAGCCTGGCCTGTGCCCTCTCGCAGTCTGGGACCCCTAGGGAGATAACGACCTGCTGGCTTAGGCCTGCTCCTCCCGGGTGGCAGAGGGCAGGCCCAATCCCTAGGTGCATCCCCTGGTCGGGCTCAGAGCAGGGCTGATTGGGGAGTTGGGGCACCGCCTCTTGTCATGCACAGAGCTGCAGGGCGATCAGGGGTTTGGTCGCTGCCCCCTGTCACGCTGATCCTGGTGCTGGGAGGTCTCCTTGCTCCGCTGATCCCGGGGCCAGGACCCCTCTCGCTCTGCTGATCCTGGGCCGGGAGGCCTCTCGGCTCCGCTGATCCCGGGGTCCTGAGGCCTCGCGGCTCCGCTGATCCCGGGGTCCTGAGGCCTCGCGGCTCCGCTGATCCCGGGGCCAGGAGGCCTGTCTGCTCCACTGTTCCCGGGGCCCTGAGGCCTCTCTGCCCTGCCGCTTCAGGGCTGTTTGGCTTCGCTCCGCTTGGAGCCTGAGTATGCAAATTAACCGCCATCTTTTAGCTTCTATAATTGAAACATTGTATCTTTTGGAGTTGTTGCTTCAGGAGCTCAGAGCCCCCCAGCTGCAGACGGGGAACCTTGGCTTCCTCATGCTGGGGCAAGCAAGCCTCCCTGTTCACATCAGCTGCCTGGCTGCTGGCCGCCATCTTGGCTGCCAGTTAATTTGCATATCTCGCTGATTAGCCAATGGGAAGGGTAGCGGTCGTACGCCAATTACCATGTTTCTCTTTTATTAGTGCAGATGTGTAATATGCTTGTGGAAATCCAGTTGTTCCAGCACTTGATTTAAGGGATTATTGTTTCCTAGTTGAATGGTCTTGGCCCCCTTGTTGAAAATTGACCATATATTGTTTTATCTGGACTCTTAGTGCTCTTCCATTGATCTGTGTATCTCTGTCCTTATACCAGTACCACATTATTTTGATCGCTGTAACTTTGTAGTAAGTTTTAAAATGGGAAAGTGGGAATCCTTTAACTTTATTCTTTTTTTTTCCAACATCATTTTGACTATTCAGAACCCCTTGTGATTTTGTATGAATTTGAGTATCAGCTTTTCCATTTCTGCAGGAAAGGCTATTGGAATTTTAATAAGGATTTCATTGAATCTAAAGATTGGGTAATTTTGCCATCTTAACTATATTTAATATTCCAGCTCATGAACACAGGGTGTCTTTTCTTTTACTTAGATTATATTAGTCTTAGTTGGGCTCCATAACAAAATACTATACACTGGATGGCTTAAACAACAGAAATTTGTTTTCTCACAGTTTTGGAGGCTAGAAGTCCATGCATGACCAGCAAATTCAGTTTTTGGTGATACCTCTCTTCCTGGCTTGTGCCAAAGAGGGGGTGTTGGAGGGCATGTGCACAAGCTCTGGTATTTTTTACAAAGACACCAGTTATTTTGGATTAGAGCCCCATCTTTATGACCTCATTTAAAAACTTAATTACCTTCATACGGGACCTATATCCAGATACAGCCACACAGGGGTTACGGCTTCCACATGTGAATTTGGGGTTGGGGGAGACACAGTTCAGTCTATAACAGTGATGGTGAACCTATGACACGCGTGTCAGGTGACACATGAACTCATTTTTTTGGTTGATTTTTCTTTGTTAAATGGCATTTAAATATATAAAATCAATATCAAAAATATAAGGCTTTGTTTTACTATGGTTCCAAATACCAAAAAATTTCTATATGTGACACGGCACCAGAGTTAAGTTAGGGTTTTTCAAAATGCTGACACACCGAGCTCAAAAGGTTCTCCATCACTGGTCTATAACATAGTTCTTCTTAAATCTCAGCAGTGTTTTACAGTTTTCGGTGTGCAAGTCTTTCACCTCGTTAGTTAAATTTTTCTCTAGATATTTTTTATTTTGGAAGCTAGTGTAAATGAAATTATTTTCTTAGTTTTTAATTTGTTCATTGCTAGTGTATAACAAGGGTGGGCAAACTTTTTGACTTGAGGGCCACAATGGGTTCTTAAACTGGACCGGAGGGCCGGAACAAAAGCATGGATGGAGTGTTTGTGTGAACTAATATAAATTCAAAGTAAACATCATTACATAAAAGGGTACGGTCTTTTTTTTTCAATAGTTTTATTCATTTCAAACTGTCCGGATCCGGCCCGCGGGCCGTAGTTTGCCCACTGGCTAGTATTAAAACACAGCTGGTCTTTGTGTATTGATGTAGCTTTGCTTAATTCATTCAAATATAGTGGAGATTTTTTATTTTATTTTTACAATTTTCTATTTGTAAGATCATCTCATTTGCCCAATTGTTTGATTTCTTTCTTTCCGATTTGTTTTGGTTGGGTTTTTTGTTGTGTTTTGTTATTTGTTTGTTTGTTGTTGGGGTTTTTTTGTTTGTTTTGTTGTTGTTGTTTTTGCCTAGTTGCTCTGGCTAAAGCTTCCAGCAAAATGTTGAATGGAAGTGGCAAAGTGGAAATCTGTGCCCTGTTCTTGATCTTAGGAGTATGATATTAGCTGTGGGGTCTTCATAAATGCCCTTGATCTCTTTAAAGAAGTTCCATTTTGCATTGGAATTATATGCAAATTGTATGGTCAGAGGGTACAGATCCACAAGACTGCCTTCAGTTCAGGTCAACTGGCTACAAACTTGTGGTCCCCAAAACTACTCTGTTTTAATAATTCACTAGAGGGACTCAGCTCCAAACAGCACTGTACTTATGATTACAGTGTTATTATAGTAAAAGCATACAAATTTGAACCAATCAAAGGAGGTGATGCATTGGGCATAATCTGAGAGAGGTCCAAACATGGAGATTCCAGCCAGTCATTCTTTCCTCAGAGTTTGAAAGTACAGAGTATTTGCTGGCTAGGAAAGCTCACCCAAGTTTTTGGTATCCAGAGTTTTCCTGGCTGCTCAATCACATATTGCCTTCCTGGTGGCGGACCTTTAGTCTCCACCTTCCTAAGGTTTACACTAATACCTTTAGTCTCACATTGTTAGACTTCCTGTGGCCAAAACCCCAGGCGAACAAAGACACTGCTATCAGTCAGGACATTCAGGGCCGAGAGGTTACCTATCACTGAGGGCCAAAGCCAGACCTCTCTTTACAGTAAGATTAATTTTTTACCACATACCTTTTACTCCAAGTTTAAGTGCTTTTATTATGAAAAGATGTTGGATTTTGTTAAATGCATTTCTGCATCAATTGAAGTGATCATGTTTGGCTTTCCTTGAATCAATGTGATACATTAAATTGATTCATTTTGTACATTGAACACTTGCATTCCTGGGATCAAATCCCACTTTAGTCATAATGTATAAACCTTTTAATATGCTCTTGGGATTATTTTGCTGAGAATTTTTACATCTGTGTTCATAAGTGATACTGCTTTGTAGATTTATTTTTTAATGATGTCTGTCAGAATTTGGTATCAAGGTAATGCTGGCCTCAGAATGAGTTAGAAACTGTTCTTTCCTCATCTGTTTTTTGAAAGAGTTTAAGAAGGATTGATGTCAATTCTTAATTAAATGATTGGTAGAATTTCCCTTTTTTTTAGATTTTCATTATTGATTCGCTCTCTTTACTTGTTCTGGGTGTGTTCAGGTTTTGTGTTTCTTGAGTCAGTTGTGGTAATATTGTGTATTTTTAGGAACTTCTTTTTTTCATCTAAATGATCTAATTTGTTGGTATACACTTGCTCATAGTTTTTTTTTATAATCCTTTTGTGTCTGTAAAGTTGGTAGTAATGTCCCCATTTTAATTTATAATTTTAGTTAATTGCACCGTGTTTTTTTTTTTCATTGTCTAGGTAAAGGTTTATCAATGTTGTTGCTCTTTTTAAAGAACCAACTTCTGAGCCCTGACTGGTAGCTTGGTTGGTTAGAGTGTCCTCCCAGTACACCAAGTTTGTGGGTTTGATCACAGGTCAGGGCACACAGAAGAAGCAACCAAATCCTGGCCGGGCTGCTAAGTGGTTAGAGCTTTGGCCCTCAGACCAAAGGATCTTGGGTTCAATTCCCGATGAAGAGTACATACCACGGTTGCAGGCTTGATCCTCAGCCCCAGCAGGGTCATGTGCAAGAGGCAACTAATTGATGTGTCTCTCACATCGATGTTTCTCTCTCTCTCTCTCTTAACCCCATTTCTTCTTCCCCTCCACGCTCTCTAAAAAACTCAATGGAAAAAATATCCTCAGGTAAGGATTTAAAGAAAAAGAAGTAACCAAGTGGAATGACAAAAATTGATGTTTCTCTCTCTTGCTTTTTCTCTCAAAAGGGGAGGGGATTAATAATAAGAAAACCATAGATCTGACAACAGCATGGTGGTAGCCAGAGGGAAAGGTCGGGGGGGGGGGGGGCGGGGGCATTGAAAAGGGCAAAGGGGGGATAAATGGTGGTGGAAAGAGACGTTACTTTGGGTGGTATGTGCATGATGCAGTGTGCAGATGGTGTGTTTTGGAGTCATACACTTGAAACCTATATGGTTTTATTGACTAATGTCACCCAATAGATTTGATATAAAAATTAAAATTGAAAAAAAGAGCCCTGGCCAGGTAGCTCAGTTGATTAGAGCGTCGTCATACGCCAAGGTTTGATCCCTGGTCAGGGCACATACAGAAAATGAACCAGTGAATGCATAAATAAGTGGAACAGCAAATTGGTCTTTCTCTCCCTCTTTCTCCCTTTCTCTCTTTCTAAGCATCAATTAAAAAAAAAACAACAACACAAGAATAAGTTTTTAATCAAGTGAAGTGATTATAATGGGAAAAAGAGTTACTTATAAGGATGAAGGGTATTATACACTTATTTGGATAAATAATGTCAAGAACTTGACATGGAATAGAGTTGCCATGTACAAATCTTAAATTGTAAAAAATAGGATAACTGCACAAATACAATAGTATGTACTGGGATACTATACATATTCCTTTAGTATATAGGCAATAAAGTATTAAAAATACAGTACAATAGAAAATTTACATAATAAATTTGAACTAATAAGATTTATATGGGGTCTCTGAGGGGAGTTAAGGAAGTAAAAGTGCACAGAGGGAGAAAGTGAATTGGATGCAGTCACTCCAGGGGCCTCAGCTGGTAACTCAACTGGGCCTTTGTCCTGGGGGCAGCAGGACCTTGGAAAACGAGGCACCTCGCTGAAGGCAGTTCCTGGGGAGAGACTTGCTAAAGCTGTCGGCAGCCTACAGGGCCAGCAGCTGGAAGAATGAGTGCTCCGTGCTGCCCAGGAGTCAGAGCTCGCAGCACAGCACCCACGGTAGGCCACCCCTGGTGCTCCTTGTTCCCACTTTCTTCATGCAGTAAGTTCTGGAAACTGTTCTTCCATGGTTTTATTTGATGTCTGTTCCTTTTCTTGAGTATCTTACTAGAAGTTTAATGGGATAAACTACTGCACTCAATTCTGTAGCTGGTCTTGAGGCCACAATTTACTCCTCTCTCTGCTCTAGTACTCATTCAAAGTCCCCGCAGCCTAAGCTAATGCTTCTGCTGGGCTGAGAGTGCTTACTTGCTAAATAACCTGAACTTTTGTCCTGTAGGGGTTCAGTGAAAGTCAGGGTGGGGCTGGGCTTCCCTAGGGTCGCTCAGAGACCCAGGCTGAGTGAGGCTCCGCTGTCGGGTAGTCGGTCTCACCATGTGTGAGAAGAGGAAGTCCATGCTGTGTATAAAATTACACCTAGGTGGTGGTGTTGTTTTTGTCATATCAGCAAAACATACTTTTTTTGGTGTGCTGCAGAATTTTAGCAACCACTTTATGTGTGTCATGAGATTAAAAAGTTTGGAAATTGCTGGTCTTCGTTGGGCTCTTCCTTTTCTCATGGTGAAAGACAGGAGAACCAAGCTAAATCAAGCAAGCTCATTTACAGCCGTCTTCAGGTTTGGTGGACATCACATTCTCTCACATTCTCTTGATTGAGACAAGTCATCTGAAGGTGAAAAGGTATAGAGGTATACAGGGTTGGGAGGAGGAGATATCTGCTATATACACTGCTTTTTTTTGTAAGTGTCTAGTAACTTTTAGTTTTCCCAGAATGGCAAGGCCTGAAATATTCTAAACTCTGTTCCCTTTCATTTCTGCTTGTAAAGTGGCAGTAAATTGTGTTTACTGTATTACGTGCTCTGTGTTACGTTTACTGTACTACATTCTTTCACATCTATCCAGTAGCCACCAACACACACTACTAAAATTTTACTTTCTAATCACTTCTTCCCAAACTTACTCTGTAAAGACAAGGCCAGATAGTATTTTAGGCTTTACAGATGATACAAGCTCTGTTATAGCTTTGCTAGTGTAACACAAAAATAGCCATAGACAATAAGCAACTGAATGAGTGTGGCTGTTTCTTCACAGGTAGGCCTTCCTTTGCCAACCCTATTCTAGAGCCTCAGCTTCATTATGCAGGGCTGTGCCTGCCGAGTTCCTGCAAGTGACAGTGTCTTCGAAGGCGTTGCTATTATATAACCTGGATCACTTTTCCAACTGTGGTATTAGTTTCCCTGCTGCCTGCTACTCGACTGCTAAGCTATGATCATGTGTGTATGGAAGAGTAGCACCCTACCTGGCACCAGTTTCAGTGATATCAGAATAGACCATAGACCGGTGAGAAGGAAGAGCAGGCTGTGTGTACTGCACTACAGTACCACTTGTGACACCGCGTGTCTGGTTATCAGAATAGACCGGTGACGAGGAAGAGCAGGGCTCGGCGTTTACTGTAGTACAGTACCACTTGTGACACCACGTGTGTCAGTTTTTCTCACCAAACAATTTTCAGGTTTTCTGTACTTCAGCTGGTGTCCTACAATTTAATTCAGTTCTGACACTTTCTACCTGGAGACAGATTCAGATCCCACAGGTTAAAAGCTCAGCCCCACAAGATTGCCCCCACTGCAGATGCCGATCACAAGCCCTGGTTATTACTGTGATTCTGACCTCCTGGCTATAATTCAGAGGTTCCCACATCTTTCTACTCAGGATCAATTTATTTGCCAGAGCTTCTCACAGACTCAGGAAAACATTTTACTTAGTAGACTCCCAGTTTATTACAAAGGACATTAACTCAGGGAGAGCCAAATGGAGAGGTGCATAGGGCAAGGTATGTGGAAAGGGGTGTGGAGCTCCATGCCCTTTCTGGGTGTGCCACTCCTCAGATCTTCACATGTTCAGCACCAAAACTTGTCTTTTGTGGTTTTTATGGAGTCTTCATTTCCTTCCTAGGCATGTTGATTGAATCATTGACCATTGGTAATTGAAAGCTAGCTGAGGTCTGGGGGTGGAGCTGAAAGTTGAAGCTCAAATCACAATGTTGGTTCCCTTGGCAACCAGCCCCATCCTTTTGGGCTTTGCAAGTCAGCTCATTAACATAAACTCAGGGTCAGTGAAAAGGGCTTTAAAAATAACAGTCACCTTTATTGCTCTTATCAATTAAGGAATTCTTGCCCTGGTTGGTGTGGCTAGTTGGTTGAGTGTTGTCCTGTGCACCAAAGGATTAAGTTTGATTCTAGGTTAGGCACATACCCAGGTTGTAGGTCTGATCCCGGGTCAGAATATGTGCAAGAGAGAGCTGATCAACGTTTCTCTCTCCCTCTCCCTTCCTCTTTCTCTCTCTCTCTCTCAAAAAAAAAAAAAAATGAATAAAAAAAATTTTTTTTAAAAAAAAGAAAGAAATTCTAAGGTTTTTGGAGCTCTGTCTCAGTAATTGAGACAAAGACCAAATATATAGTAATTATAAATCACAATGTCACAGCTGGGCTATGCTGGGTACCAAACCCTGAATTCTCCATGGCTCACCAACTACGGTTTATTTCCCGCATCGCATGTCCAGTGCAGGTCATGACGGGTGAGGGCTCTGCTTTACCTCAATGCTCAGCAACCCAGACTGACAGAGGGTCCATCATCTGGAATGTTACAGTCACCAACAGGATGCCCTTCTATATGTTCTCACTCACATCCCACTTCACAGAACTAATCACAGTTAGGCTTGCCTGACTACCTACCTAATTGTGAGGAGGCTAGAAACTCTGAGAGAAGATGGAATAATGTTAGCTTAGTTCCACTCTGCTACAAATTCATGCAAATTCAGTTGTTCTTCTCATATGGTTCTAGCACCGGTAGAAAGGTACATATTGATAAATAGAAGGATAGATTTCAGGTAATATTATTTGAGGCATTTTTGGACAGTTTTTTCTTTAAAAAAAATCTACTTTTAAGTGTATTTTACTCTTAATTTTCCAAAATAAAATGTTTAAAATTAGAATTGTATTTCTAGATGAGAATGCAGTAGTGTAAAGAGCCATTGGCCTTTACCCATCCGAGTAGACATTGAAATGGTATCAAAGCTTGTAAGCTATATTTTTGAACATGCAAAGTTACTTGGCTGAGTATTGTGTTTTGGAAATAGTGCCAATATCATATTTATGGAACAGCAATAATGAAAATTTTCATCTTCTGTTTCGCTACACCTATTGATCTCTATTTTTAATTTGATAAAGCCCTTGGGTTATTTATCTTCTAAAACCATCCATGATTGCCTATGAAAAGATGTTAAAGACAACATACAATTTTTCCTGGATAGAGACATTGAAAAAGCAGTCATGCTTTTCAGGCCATAACGGAGTGTGTTTGTGTCATGGATGTATGTTTGCTTTCTATGGTCTCTTGGTTCACAATAGGTTTCATGGGAGCTAACAGGCAAAATGTGTTGAACTTGAAGCCATGAGTGCTTACGCTGCTGCCTTCCTTTTAATGACCACAGCATGGAATTGCTTAAAGTTGGGATCAGGTGGAAAATTCTTCACGAAGACATTATTTAGTAGCATTAACAGCAAGTAATTATATAGATTAGTGGCACCAAGACAATGCTGTCCTACCTCTGTGAGCAGACAGAGATTTTACGGACAAATTTGTGTGATTTGGGACAGCAGTCAGTGATGGAAAGACCACTGAGGACTGTTTCCGTCATTATACTTGGCCATCTGCCAATGAGAGAGGTCAAATGACACCTGCTTGGATTGACATAGAATGGCCAATTATTGATCTGTATTATCTACACAAACTCCATTGTGTCTTTAAAATCAGGTTTTCTTATGCTGGTAATTTAGTATACAAGTGAATATAAATGCTAACTTATGATTCTCTCTTTCTTTTACCATATTCGTTTTATATGAGCTTTTTTATTTTTAAATACTAGAGGCCTGATGCACAAACTTTATGCAAGAGTAGGCCTTCCTTCCCCCAGCTGCTGGCACTGGCTTCCCTTGCAGCCCCAGCTTCATCTGGAAGGATGTCCGGTCTAATTAGCATATTATGCTTTTATTATTATAGATTTTTTTATTGATTTCAGAGAGGAAGGGAAAGGGAGAGAGAGATAGAAACATCAATGATGAGAGAGAATCATTGATAGGCTGCCTCTTGCATGCCCCACACTGGGGATTGAGCCCGCAACCCTTGACTGGAATTGAACCCGGGATCCTTCAGACTCCAGGCCTACGCTCTATCCACTGAGCCAAACCAGCTAGGGCTTATGTGAGCTTTTAGTTGTAGTTCCAAATCACTTTACTCCACTTGATCAAAAATTACTAGCTAATCATAATTTCTAGCAAATAAAATATTACTAAGTTCTCTAATAACTGTATGTATTCATAAGTTAAATACCATCAAGTGAATTCCTCAAATGTGCCCAATATAATGAATTTATGCCGTGATATCGATTATGGTGAGAAAAATAAACAGTTTGCATGAATTGTTTTATCAGTGATCTGATAACTTGTGAACTGCAAAATATTTGTATATGTCATAGCATTCTTTTATTTTTTTATTTCTTAAAGGACTTAAAGCCCAGTAATATAGTAGTAAAATCAGACTGCACTTTGAAGATTCTTGACTTTGGACTGGCCAGGACTGCAGGAACTAGTTTCATGATGACACCCTACGTAGTGACACGCTACTACAGAGCACCTGAAGTCATCCTAGGGATGGGCTACAAAGAAAACGGTCAGAAAACACATTTACTTGAAATACTGTTCTGTTTTATGAGATTTCTTATGTAAATAGTTAAGCGGAAGTGCATAGTTAAATATATGTCACTGAAACGTTGTGTCAAGAGTTTTAAAGTAACTCTAAATTTTGTCATAAATGTTTGGGAAAATTAGGGTACCTGTTTATTTAATTACAAATACCTAACCATCAACACTACCTTTGGATAAGGACTTTGTTGCCATGGCCCCTGAAATTTACTTTCCTGTAACTTTACAGTGAATATTTCTAACATGGGCTCAAGGAGTATATATAGTGGACTGACAGTTTATCTTTTGTATGAATCCTAGTTTGCTGTTAGTGACATTTGCACCTATTTCCAACCCCCTGAGACAGGAGTTACCAGCAATAGCACTTAGTAAGCTTGAAGAGCCAGGATAAAGCCATCTGCAAAGCTGATGGATAATAAAGGTGACCGTTTGTAGGAAACTGCTGTTTCATCAACGCCCTGTGTCCAGCCTTAAAGAGATGGCATATTATGTGTGGGTATATTCAGTTACATATATCAGCATTAGAATCAAGGTTGAAGAAAATTGTCAGGCATGTAGTTCATGAATTATTAAAAAATTAAACATACACATATATTTAAGAAGAAATGTTGTAGACTTTCAGACAGGGGTGAAAGTGCACAGGCCTTTATTGACTTGTGGTAACTTCATCCAAAGTACTGCCTGGAATAGGGCCTGGACTTTTTCCTAGCAGTTTGCTTTGAACTAAGAAACTGTATTAAGTCAGTCTTCTTGAATCATTTTTAGAAAAGATAATATTGAACTGAGGATTTTAACTTCCTTTTATTTTCTGAGCTAATTAAAAACAAATACTTTAAACATTTACTATTATTCTTTTGTTCTTAAATAAACAGGATGTTTTGTTTTCTTACTATCTAAAATTGTCTTATACCCTGTAGATCTAGTGAGTTCGATTTAGTATTAGACTCATTGAGATTTTGTTGTTGTTTTTTAGGGTTTTTTTTTAGAATTGATACAAGTGACCAACATGAAGATTGCTTTTGCATTTGCTATAAAACCATTTACTTTCCCAGCTACTGTGTAATGTGTCACTCTGTGGCCTATAAATGTGATTTGGGGAGATAGCTCCCTGCCAGAAATTAGCACTAAAAAAAAAAAAACATATTAAGAATTGACTTGCTTTCCTCATAGATTAAGAGTTATGCAGATGACCTTATCACCTTTTCTTTCTTTTTTTTGGTCTCAGGAAACAGAGTCAAATGTAATGCTTAATAACAATAACTGCATTAGCCATCAAGGGCAAACATAAGAACTTCCTCCACCCACCCTCACCTGTTTTAACAACTTTGTCTTTAATGTTGCCTCTTATTGCAAGCTACCTCAAAGCTTTGTAGAAAGTATAATATACTGGAATATATATAAGCTGCCTAATTGGCTATAGACCCATTAAAAGAAGTTTTATGCATGAACCACTGACCCAGACACGAACCCACATGCTTGCGACTTTCATAGTCTGTTTAAAAATGGGTTTATGTGATTTCTTAAAGTTTTCTACATAACTGTGTCCTGGATATTTAAGTAAAGTTTGCCATTCTCTATAATCTATAGGGAAATTTTATTGTAATAGATTTTTACCAAAAATGAAAACCCTGGAATTTTTTTCCTAAATTCTTGTCTTTCAAAGTTGAATCCTACCATACATATAAAAAATATTTGCCTTTATTTTAATATTAAATTTTAGAGAAACTTTAATTCCAAAGGTTTTCCAAAATTTCTTTCCAGTTTAGCTCCTATGAGTCTATGGTGAACTGGCAGTCTCCTGTAAGGGTGTGTCCCAGAAAGTACAGTGACATTTCCTAAGTCCTCCAGTGTGGTAAAGGGTGTCTCTCTCTCTCACATCAATTTCTACCTTTTTCCTTTTTTGCCCTTAAAGAATTTAGAACTTAAAGCTTCAAAAATGAAAGCTTCTAAGGCAGTGGTTCTCAACCTAGGCTGCACATTAGAATCACCTGGGAATCTTTTTAAAATCCTGATTTCTGGGCCTCATCCTCCGGAAATTCTGTTTCTTTGTTACTAATGTTGTGGCCCCACCCCATAACAAAGAAACAGAATTTCCGGAGGACGAGGCCCAGAAATCAGGATTTTAAAAAGATTCCCAGGTGATTCTAATGTGCAGCCAAGGTTGAGAACCACTGGTCTAGCAGATCTCTTCAGAATTGATTAGAGGTCTCGTTGAAGTGGGAACTCTCAGACTGTATTCAGCCAAAACGAAACGTCTTCAACCAAAGCCATTTAGTTTTATGGGTTTAAAGGCTTTAGGTAGAAAACATGATATATGCTTTTTTACTGAGTTTCCTGACTTGATCATTTATCCACTGTCCATGCACTTGTTCCTGTTGGGATAGTAGGGTAGATGTAGCACAGCATTGCTGGGGAACAAATGATTTTCAATTCAAAATAGATATAGCACTACTCAAATACATTTATGAAATCCAGTTTGAAAATTTCTAAAGGGCTTCAGATTAATTCTTAACTATAATTATTCATAGAAATACATGCTTTCTGTTAAATATTTAACATGCTAAATTATTTCTGCTCATGCTTTTTTGTTGACTTAAAGAGAGAGCATAATGCACAGTTAAAACTCAAAATATTGTCAAGATTTCATTTTTTAAATTTTGCTACCTCGTGTACTTTTTCAACCTTATTTACAAAGTTTAAGTTTGCTGCTATTTTGTATTTTATAAACAAATTTTCAGTGACAAAATGTATAGGATTTTTAACTACATTATTTCTGTGCATGGCTCTCACTTTAAAATTAGATATATAGTTAAAAGGCCACACTTCACCATTTGCTTTTGTAATTCAAAGCCTTTTGAAAAATGTTTTGTGTTTTAAATTATTCCATTAGCTAAAATTAAAATCACTTTTTTCTTTTTGTGATGTTTTGTAGTTTTTATATAATGCAGTCATATTATGCTTCTTTGATTTTAATGACCTTTTGCTTTGCTTTTCCTTCTTTTGTGCTGCAAACATATAGTGGATTTATGGTCTGTGGGGTGCATTATGGGAGAAATGGTTTGCCACAAAATCCTCTTTCCAGGAAGGGACTGTATCCTTGTGCTGCTGCAGCAGTGAAATTAGTTAGTGATGGACTTCCTTATGTTCGCTAATGGGGATGAAGATGGTTCATTCTTACAAGGGGGTTTTAAACAGATAGCTTGTGGCTATTACAGTTCAAAAACTGCTGAGATGAGAAGCTGAAATGTTCGTAGGCTGCGTCCGGCAGCAGGAAATACAGTCTCTGCTGGTAGTTAGAGCACATTCACTGTCACTCATTTTTATTTTGTACTGCTTTCTATAATTTTAAAGTGTACATGGTGTGCGTGATTTTTTTTAATGTTTTTTTATTTTTTATTTTAACCAAATTCTTTATGTTAATGTCATTGCATTTTGTTTTCAGTTGACATTTGGTCAGTTGGGTGCATCATGGGAGAAATGATCAAAGGTGGTGTTTTGTTCCCAGGTACAGATCGTATCCTTATCTTTGGCCCAAAATGTAGTTTCTAAAGGTCAAAATGTATGACAGCACTTCAGCCATGTCAAGTATAATGTATTCTGTCTCTCCCTAATAATATTGTTAAATTACTCTACTCTTTCAAAATACCACCTGCTAGTTGACATAGACTTCCCTTCCCCCATGTATTGGTTGTATCATGTTATTTCTGAGAACTGCTCAAGTTAATTATCCACAATTATTTGCTGGCTTTGAGTAGATTTACTTAATGTAAATCAAAAATCATGGCAGACATTAAAAAATTTTAATAAGTATACACTTGATTCAGTCTAGAAGTACTTAGGACTTGAATATGAATTTTGGAATTGTCTGTTGCTTCTGGTCATCCTTTTGTTTTACCCCCTCCCCCCACCCCACCTTCCTTTTTGTTAATGTTCTTTGTGTTTTGTGTCTTTGGGTTGTCTGATTTCTTAACATAACATACTGATCTTTTCATCTGAGAATTTCAGCAGTAATAGTTTTATTATGGTGTAAGTAGATTTGGAGTCATGCTTTTTGTTCATCTATTTTAATATTTACATTACCAGCGAGTGATGTGTGATGTGTTTATCAGCTAGTCACCCTGAGACTGACGTGAGGAGAAGGCATGGGAAAGCCATATGCACTAGGTTCATCAGAGAGCTTTGGTTCTGGTCCCAGGGAGGACTGGCAGTGTGAAAACTTAGGAGGAAGGAGACAGGGAGTTCTAACCTCACAACTTACCAAACACTGATTCATGTTCACAGGTTTCAGAGCTTTCATACAGAGTTTATTACCTAAGTTAAACAAAGCATGGCAAAAGAAAACACCACTTTTACCAGAGCCGTCATTTTTATTTTCTGTTAGTGTAGAAAATTCTCAAAAAAAGGGACAGATTATAAGCAATATTTCTTAGCCTGTAGGACAGTGATGGCAAACCTATGACACGCGAACTCATTTTTTTGGTTGATTTTTCTTTGTTAAATGGCATTTAAATATATAAAATAAGTATCAAAAATATAAGTCTTTGTTTTACTATGGTTGCAAATATCAAAAAATTTCTATATGTGACACGGCACCAGAGTTAAGTTAGGGTTTTTCAAAATGCTGACACATTGAGCTCAAAAGGTTCGCCATCACTACTCTAGGATATGCATTCACATTTTCAGATGAGCCAGAAAAAAATATTTTTGTATTCTAGAATTGTGTACAGTTTACATTTAGAGTCCCTGTGGGTAGTAATTATCATTATTCTTTGAGTCATTTGTATTTGGAATTTGTTGGTTTAAGTGTTCACTTTTTTAAATATGTCTTTGTTGATTTTTTAGAAAGAGAAGAAGGGAGAAGGGAGAGATAGAAACATTAATGAGAGAGAAACATCGAGCTGCTGCCTCCTGCACACTCCCTACTAGGGATCAAGCCCACAATCTGAGCATGTGCCCTGACTGGAAATAGAACTGGTGACATCTTGGTACATGGGATGACGCTCAACCACTGAGCCGCACCAGTTGGGCTAAGCTTTCATTTATATGATAAAATGAATATTACACACACACACATACACACAGTCTCTCTCTCTCTCTCTCTCTCTCTCTCTCTCTCTCTCTCTCTCTCTCTCTCTCTCTCAATAAGATTTCTGTCCACCTTTTGCAAGGTGGCTATAAGATAAAAGATTTGTAACTGCCACATTCTTTCTTAGAATTTTATAATTGTTATTTTCTTGTTATTTTAATATGGCTATGACTATGTGTTGAACATTAGATACGGAGTATTTTTCTTAGCTACTTGATATTAGATATTGATCAGTGGAATAAAGTTATTGAACAGCTTGGAACACCATGTCCTGAATTCATGAAGAAACTACAACCAACAGTAAGGACTTACGTTGAAAACAGACCTAAATATGCTGGATATAGCTTTGAGAAACTCTTCCCTGATGTGCTTTTTCCTGCTGACTCAGAACACAACAAACTTAAAGGTACTTTTATAAATATATTTATTTAATCCTATTTGTGTGTGTGTGTGTTTTCATATTATTATGGAGCATACACTAAGTTTATTTCTGGGTGGTGGAACAAAGTAAGGTTTTAGTCATTTTTTTCTGTAACTATAATTTTTCATCATATGTATGACCTGATTTTATAGTAAAATATTTTTATAAAACACATACTTTTTAAAAAATGAGCATTTCAAGTTTCTGAAATGTATTGCTAATTTTAAAAACCTTTATGAGGTACGTGTACATTCACATCATTATTTTTGCAGCCAGTCAGGCGAGGGATTTATTATCCAAAATGCTGGTGATTGACGCATCCAAAAGGATCTCTGTGGACGAAGCTCTCCAGCACCCATACATCAACGTCTGGTATGACCCTTCCGAGGCGGAGGCTGTAAGTTCTTCTCTTCATGTTTGAAGAAGTCATACCCCTTACAGTTAGAATTAAAGTTGGGTTTGGAGGAGACATTTTAATCTCTATATATAAAAGCCAAGCGACCAGAATGGCAGAATGACCGGTGGCTATGATGCGCACTGTGGCGGCCAACTGACCCGATTGGGGGGTCCTAATTGGCCCCCCTCCAACTGCCCGCAGCCCCGCCCCCTGGCCAGCCCCGCCCCAATTGGACACCCACCCCCCCCCAACCCCAATAAGGGGTGGAGCCGGCCGGCCAACCTCCTGCATCCCTTCTCCCCTGCCTACCTGGCCCAATCTGCCACCATCAGGGTGGGCAGGCCAGGCCCCACCCATGCATGAATTCGTGCCCTGGGCCTCTAGTTTTAAATAAAAATATAGGTAAATGATGATGCTGTTTTTCTGTTTTGCATTTAAAGTACCTTAAGTTAATGAGCTTATCCAAGCACTTCCTACACAAAATAAAGTTCCCTCTCTCAGCTTCTTGCCTTCTTGTCTTGATATCTGATCTGATGAGCTAGGACACTGAATGCTTTGGGAGGACATCCTAACTCAGTTATAATACAAATTATTGTGTCCAAAGCATAGCCCAGTTCTATGATGTAAATAAACTGACCATTTCAAAAGCTGGAAGAAAAGAAAAAGATAGTTAGACATCTTTTTCCTGTCAGGAAGGATTCTTCCAAAACTAGTCTCTACATCAAAGATGACTCATCACTCTGGTCTAATAATGTATTTTTACAAGCCCTTGATGTTTGGATAACATTTCAAATAATTGTGATGGATTTGCATACTCCCAGTAAACTGACTCAATTATTGCTGCCTTTTGTTTTTCAGCCACCACCAAAGATACCTGACAAGCAGTTAGATGAACGGGAACATACAATAGAAGAGTGGAAAGGTAACATTCACCAGATCCTGAGAGATGGAGCTGAGAGAGCTTCTGGCTTATTGTGTTGATTTATTCATCATGTTGAGGAAACGAAAGATACTTTATATTATTCATAATGCATATTTGGTAATATTATTAGTAGTATTTTTTGCAAAAATAGAAAGTAGGTCTCTTTTCCTCCCTTAATTCTGATCTCTCACATCCCCTCTCCAGACACAGAAACATTTGTTCTTTTTAAAATATTTTGTTGTTCCATAGTCTACAAATACACAAGCCTGTGTGTTTGGGTCTCCCCTTCTCTCTCCCACCCGTTTGATGCCAGTGGTACATGCTGTGCATGTGCTTTGTGGGTGTAATCCGTGTTAGCGATCACCCTCTTCTGCTCCGCATGCTGGCGCACGGATACCCGCGGTCCGGCTGTGTCAGTTTCTGGACCCCGCTCCCACTTGCAGAACACTCAAGTTGTGTCCAGTCTGTTGTTATGGCATATGTGAGAACATGCCAATCAAAAAGTCCTATAAGATTTGCTGGGCCAAAGGATATTTTTCAGTTATTTCCAGATTACCCTCAAAGAAATTGTAGCAGTTTGCATTTCTGTCAGCACTGAATAGGAATGTCTACGTTACCCCCACCTTCATCACCAACAGAGAGAGTTCATTTGTAATCTTTGCAAATCTAATATCGTAGTTTTATTTTATGAAGGTAGTTGAACATTAATAAGAATGCTTTGATAGTCATGGAAATATTTCTTTCTTTAAAAGATTCCCTGGGGTCGCCTGGCCTGTATTGCTCTCAGTGGTTAAAGCATCGGCCTGTGCACCGAAAGTCTCGGGTTGGATTCCGGGTCAAGGGCATGCACCTGAGTTGTTGCAGATTCAGTACCCAACCCTGGTCGGAGCACATTCAGGAGGCAACCAATTGATGTGTGTCTCTCACATCGATGTTTCTCGCTCTCTAAAAATCAACAGAAAAAAATATCCTCGGATGAGGATAAACAAATTTAAAAAAAAGCTTCCCTGGGATAGTTAGGCCAGGTAATTTTTAGACCCTGTTGTTGTTATGTGGTGTTTAGACCACTTTTGTAGCTACATGACTTTGGGCAAGTCACTTGATCCCTTTTTTTACCTGAACTTAAATAACTGGGCACAGAAGACTTGCTATTAATGCCGGGGTCCAACCCCAGCGGGTCCAGGGGTCCCCAAAGGTGTGGACGGAGTCGGCGAAGAAGGAATGACACGGAGACAGCGTTCAGTTGATCAGCAGCCTAGCCAGGATCTCTAGCCCGGATCTCCAGAGAGGTTCTGCTTCGGATCTCCAGCGAGGTTCTGTAGCCATGTTCCCTCGCTAGGTTCTCCAGCCAGGTTCTGTCCAGGCTCTCCAGTCAGGTTCAGTGTCCAGGTTCCAGTCAGGTTCTCCTGCCAATCTCTGTAGTCAGGTTCAGTCCAGGAACCCTTGCCATGTTCTCCCGCTAGGCTCTGTCTCTAGGCTCCGAGGCCAGTCCCTCTCCAGGATCCTCCGGCATGCTCTCTCCAGCAAAGTTCTTCTGTCTCTAGGCTCCGTGTAGGTTCTGTCTTCTTGATTCTGTTCTAAGTTCTGAGTGTTTCTGTCTTGTTACAACTGTATTTATACCAGTTGATTCAATCCTATCAATCTCTATTACAAAGGTTAGGGCGTTTCTTATCTCCATTCCAGGGAGAAAAGATTATGTAGTTTAAGCATGATTGTTCGTAGTTAAAGGGATTAATTACCCACCTGGCACTTAGTTGAGGGGTTTTATTCCCTCCCTAACTTCAGGGGAAAATCCCTACCTGGGGATTCAACCTTTCTCGGAGAGGTGACCTTGGTTAAAACACAGCACCAAGAAGGTGAGCAAACATATTAAGAACCGTATGCCATATATGCCAGGTCCCTTGAAACAGCAAGGATGGACCGGCTCCCGGCAATTAAGAACTATGTGCCTACATATTGGGAAAGCAAAAATGGACTGCAGAGGTATAAACAGACAGGTAATCCAGCTATAAATTTATTTGGGAGGAATGAATTTGATTCTTTCTTCTTAGGAGTGTAACCAGAGATTAGTTTTCTCTGAGTTGAATCTGGGAGACATGTAGTTAAACTCTGTAGAATCTACCAGAATGATATAATTGGGTAGAACCAAGTACATTTTTACATGTAATAGGTAATATGCAAGGATATAACTGTGGGCCAGAGTGTGTAGTATAGAAATATCTAAACTGATATTCTTATATCTCATGAAATCTTAGTAGGCCACCAATTGTAAAACACACCATAATGTGCCACTGGTTATACAACCCAATTTCAGAGACATTAAACTGTAAGAGAAAGTGCATCTTAAAATCAGTGGCACGTGGTGTTTTTGTTTGCATAAGGACATACCTGGGATTTGTGAGAACTCTAGACAGGTTCGCCTTTATGTTGCATCGTTTCCTCTTAGCCCCACGTGCTTTTCCGTGATTATCTGCTCACTGCCTCTTTCAAGATCTGCTGACAAGTTTTAGCATCATAACGCAAAGAAATCCATTGCCAAAGCCATTAACTGCAGATCACTTTGCCCAGTTAGTACTGCTGATTAGCTCTTGCTTGTCTACCTAATCCCTTTTCATAAAGGGGTGCTGTTTTCTCGTTTTTAAAAAAATCCTCCTACCTGGAATGCTTATCATTCCTTTTTGTTTCTTTGAAGTAAAGCTTTTCCCATTCTTTCCTCTGTCAAGACTTCCTATTTTTCTCCTTCCAAGTCCAAGAAGGTCACCATAGCCAGCAAATTTAGGTGTTTCTCGCGCTTGTTCATTTCAACACATCCACTTGTTGACCTTATTACCAACAGAAACATTGTCATACCCTATAATCACAGATTCTCTATCAGAAGTTTAAAGAATTAAAGACTCCTTAAAATCCTGTGCTACATTTTTGCTTGCACATTTTCTCAGAAGAGGGTACATTGCTTTTATGCAGTTCTTAAATTATTCCAGGACCCCAAAATGATAAGGAACAATGGCTCTGTAGCTTCTACCAGAAGGTTCTTCTTTAGTAGATGTTCAGTCACAGGGCTCATCACACAATGTCAGGCCACTGAGGAGAATGCAGGGCAGCATCTGGTGCAACTGCTTGGGTGGACGTCCTTGCAGCCCTCTGCCCATAGCAGCAAAGGGCAGGGTCCCATGGAGAAAGTGTGACAGTGATAGCATGTCAGGCTGCAGTTTTTAAGGTTTTCCGGTGTGGCCATCTGCCTCTTTTTTTTTTTTTTAAATAAAAATGTATTTTTATACCATTCTTCCACACACTCTTTCATTTAAATCCTTTAACAGGTATCTGGGTTAGCACCTACAAGTTCCAGGACCTATCAGGAAATAGACGCTAATAAGACAGATGACTTGAGCCCTCTATGAGACAGCATTAAACAAGTGTATGCAGTACAGTGTGAAATGTAGTCTGACATGGCATAGTACAGAGTGCTGGTGGAGTGGGAAAGACAAGGTTTCTAACCACAGTTCTATCTTTAATCCACCTCTAGGAACACCAGTTAAGGCAGAGATTTTGTTTCTTACAACATAATTCTTGGCGGAGGATCAAAGAATTGTTTTTAACATCTTTGAATCTTAGACTGACACTTACAGACCCTCTACCTTTGGAGGATACTATTTGAAGTACTTAATCTGTGTAAAAATATTTATTTAAAACAGATGTCTTGTGAGGTTGGCTTTCAGACTTTAAAAAGTTTGTTTTTGTTCACCTCTTTTTCAGAATTGATATACAAGGAAGTTATGGACTTGGAAGAGAGAACCAAGAATGGAGTTATACGGGGGCAGCCCTCTCCTTTAGGTTGGTTACAATATAAGCTTGGTTAAAATTACAGTTTACTTCTTGTGTTGTAATCTTCAGTGGCCTGAAACCTGCAGTTCTTTCCATATTTACTACCATTACTATTCAAAGTTTAATAAGTATAAGAAGTACAGTTGAGGTGGTTAAATTGGAAGCATTGGTATGTTGTTGTACCAGTGCACTATACTGTGCACTGTACTATATACTACAGTGCACTGCACTATATTATACTGCACTATATTATACTATACTACACTATACTATACTGCAATGCACTATAGTATATTATACTGCTCTATACTATACTATACTATACTGCACTATCTAATAAAAGAGAAACATGCAAATTGACCATACCTCCTCTATACCCACAAGCCATGCCCACAAGCCAATCAGAAGCGAATATGCAAATTAACCCAACTAAGATGGTGACGGCCACGGAGCTGGAGCGAGCAGGAGGCTTCAGTTGCCCCCGGCAATGGAGGAAGCCAAGCTTCCCGCCTGCCCTGCCAGCCCATAGCTCCACTCAAGGCTACAAAGTTTCAATTATAGAAGATAAATAAATCCCAGATACCTGCTTCCAGCCCGCAGCCATGGCCAGCCTGAAAAAGGCCATCAGCCCCTCACCCAGGCTGGCCAGGCACCTCAGTAGGGCCCCCCACTCTGAAGGGGCTGTGGCCACCCTGAAAATGGCCATCAGACCCTCACCCAGGCTGGCCACAGTCCCATGGGGTGAGGATCCCCGCTGGGGGGCTTGGCCAGCCTACAAACAGCCATCAGCCCCTCACCCAGACTGGTCAGGCACCCCAGCAGGACCCCCCACCTGAAGGGGGTGTGGCCAGCCTGAAAACGGCCCTCAGCTGCTCACCCAGGCTGGCCAGGCACCGCAACCAGACCCCCACCCTGATCCAGGACACCCTTCAGGGAAAACCAGCCATCCCCCACCCATGCACCAGGCCTCTATCCTATATAATAAACGGTAATATGCAAATTAACCCTAACAGCAGAACCACTGGGAATGACTGGTCACTATGACACACACTGACCACCAAGGGGCAGATGCTCAATGCAGGAGCTGCCCCCTGGTGGTCAGTGCGCTCCCACAGGGGGAGCTCTACTCAGCCATGAGCCAGGCTGACGGCTGCCAGTACAGCGGTGGTGGTGGGAGCCTCTCCCACCTCTTTAGCAGCGCTAAGGATGTCCGACTGCAGCTTAGGCCTGCTCCCCGCTGGCAAGTGGACATCCCCCGAGGGCTCCTGGGCTGCCAGAGGGATGTCTGACTGCCAGCTTAGGCCCGATCCCCCCGGGGAGTGGGCCTAAGCCAGCAGGTGGACATCCCCCGAGGGGTCCCAGACTGCGAGAGGGCACAGGCTGGGCTGAGGGACCCCCCCCCACCTCCCAGTGCACAATTTTTTGTGCACCAGACCTCTAGTCCTATCTAATAATAGACAAACATGGTAATTAACCGTAACTTTGCTACCCTTCCCATTGGCTAATCAGGGCGATATGCAAATTAACTGCCAACTTAGATGGTGGTTAATCGCCAACAAATATGGCGGTTAATTTGCATACATAGGCGCAATGCTGGGAGGCGAAAGGGGAAGGATGGAAGAAGCTGCCTGCCGCTGCCGGTGATCAGAAACCAAGGAGGCAGCCAAGAGCCAGGGGGCAGGGCAAAGGCGGCCCCGTGATCGGAGAACCGGGTGCCTTTGCCCGCCCCGGGCCAGTGATCGCAGGAAGCAGGGGCAGAACCGGCAATGGGAGCTGGGGGTCCCCTGCCCAGGCCTAATGCCTTGGTCAGAGGCGGTCGGCCAGGACATGGGCAGAGCCGGCAATCGTGGGGAGCTGGGGGTTCCCTGCCAAGGCCTAACACCTTGGCCAGAGGTATTAGGTCTGGGTAGGGGCGGAGCCGGCGATGGTGGGAGCTGGGGGTCCCCTGCCCAGGCCTAACGCCTCTGTCAGAGGCATTAGGCCTAGGCAGGGCCAGAGCGGGAGATCGCAGGGGGCTGGGGGTCCCTTGCCCAGGCCTAAGGCCTTGGCCAGAGGCATTAGGCCTGTGCAGGGGCAGAGCCAGCGATTGTGGGGAGCAGGGAGGGAGCTGGCGATGGCGGGGAGAGGGGTAGAGCCAGTGATCATGGGGAGCAGGGGCTGAGCCAAGGATTGAGGGAGCTGGAGGTCCCCTGCCCAGGTCTAATGACTCGGCCAGAGGCGTTAGGCCTGGGCAGGGGCCAAGCCGGCAATTGGTGTGAACTACAGAGGAAACACCTTTTCTGACCACTCATTGGCTTAGCTCCCTGTATGCCACTGGTAATATTCTTAGTAACTTGGGTAATAAGAATCCAAATAGGTGATCTAGGGTTTTTTACCACACTCCTGGAGAAAAAAAGGAAGGTCCGCTGCTGGAGGGTTAAGAAATGTCATATCCTGTCCTAGCTGGTTTTGCTCAGTGGATAATGCCTCGGCCTGCCCACTGCTGGGTCTGGGTTCAATTCTGACTAAGGGCATGTACCTAGGTTGCAGGCTCCTCCCTGGCCCGGGCCCAGGTCAGGGCTCATGCAGGAGGCAATCAATCAAAGTGTTCCTCTCACTTTGATGTTACTCTCTGTCTTTCACTTTTCTCTTCCACAGTCTCTAAAAATCAATGGAAACATATCCTTAGATGAGGATAAAAAAATATAATAAAGAAAAGTCATATCCTATGAAAGACACATCTTGAAAATGCCTAAAGAAAGTTGTCATTTTTTCACGGTAAAGGGACTGGAGTCCGTGTTGATGAAAACACCTTGGTGGTTGCGGTGACTGGCAGCAGCGGGGTGATGGGGCTGGTGCCTTCCCCTGACCAGCCCGGTCGCCTCCCAAAAAGGGAGGCCAGACTATGGCTTAGGCCCGCTCCCCAAGGGGAGCAGGGAGCAGGGAGTAGGACATCCCCTGAGGGCTCCCAGTATGTGATAGGGGGCAAGCTGGGCTGAGGGACCCCCCCCTCCAGTGCACAAATTTTTGTGCACCGGGCCTCTAGTACTATATTATAATACACTATACTATACTTCACTATATTATGCTGCAATGCACTATAGTATATTATACTGCACTATACTATAGTACACTATACTATACTGCAATGCACCTTACTACAATGCACTATACTATACTATACTATAATGCACTATACTATGTTATAATGCACTATACTAGTACTATACTGCATGATACTATACTATAATACACTATACTATAATAACACTATACTATATTAACATATGAGTGAATGACTTAATTAAACGACTTAATCGATTTCTATGGTACTGACATTCCACTGAAGAACAGAAAGTTTTTTGTTGGCATTATTGTCTTGTCTTCAAAGAAGAAATTTCTCACAATGCAGTATACTTACTTTTCTATGATTTTAACAGTCTTTTACTTTGTATAAGTAAGCTAAAGCGTCATTGCAAAATTTGGTACATGTGTGATACCAAGTTATTGTCTTTCTTTGTCCCTTTGGTATTTTTGATTTGTTGATCAAAGGCAGTAACATTAAAACTTCCGTTAGAAAGTGTTCTGTTTCGCCCTGGACAGTTTTGCTCAGGGATTAGAGCATTGACCCGAAGACTGAAAGTTCCCAGGTTTGATTCCTGCTCAAGGAGATATATCTCAGTTGCAGGTTCAATCCCTGGCCCTCTCTCTCTCACCCTCTCTTCCACTTTCTCTGAAAAAAAAAAAAAATCAGTGGAACCAAATGTAAGTCTTCTATTTCTAAGAAGGAACCTGATCTGTAGGACTTAAGCATTTTATCACTAGAGGCCCAGTGCACAGATCCGTGCACTGGTGGGGTCCCTCAGTCTGGCCTGCACCCTCTCATAATCCGGGACCCCTCGGGGGATGTTGGAGAGCTGGTTTTGACCTGATCCCCGCAAGCCAGGCCAAGGGACCCCACCGGTGCACAATCGGGGCCAGGAAGGGATCACGGGAGGGCTCTAGGGCATCTCACCCGGTCCCAATCGGCCAGACCCCAGCAGCAAGCTAACCTACCAGTCAGAGCATCTGCCCCCTGGTGGTCAGTGTGCGTCATAGTGACTGGTCGAAGCGTTGGACACTTAGCATATTAGGCTTTTATTATATAGGATAAGCTCATTTCATTTTAGTACTTGTAAAAGCATAAAGAAATGAAGGAACAGTTAATGACAGGCAGCATATACATACTAAGTATATATCTACATGACAAATACTGTTGTTTATGTACTTTACTTGTATTTCATTCAGCCCTCAAAACCCCAAAGAGGGATTTTATGTACACTTTACAAATGAGGGAACTAAAATTCAGAAAAATTAAGTGACATAAGGTTGCAAATCTATTGTATAGAAAAGGTAATACTTGAAGCCACATTTATCAATAACTTTGGAGGGAGTGGTTTCCCCAGCATTCCATATGCCCTCTGGCCAGGAACAGAGACTTTCTTGACTATAGAGAGCAGGGCAGTTTTATAGAAGAGGTGACATTTGAGCTGAGCCTTGAAGACTGAGTAGTGTTTTAATAGATGGGTCTTAAAGTTGACTAAAACTATGCCATTTTAGTTATCCCTGGAAAACTCTTCCACATTCTAAGAAAAAATTGTATATTATATCTGTTTATGGGGAAAAATTTTAACTATAGCTTCAGGTGCCCATTTTGTTTTGCTGTAAACATACTTGTTTAAATCATTTTTGTAGCTTCCTATGACATTTTGGTTATATTTTAAAGTTTTTAAATGTTTTGTTAAATCCTTGATTAGAAATGCAATTTTCAAAATTATAATATAGATCCTGTTGAAAACATAAATTGGTTTCAACGACTTTTATTTAGAATTTACTTGTAGCAAAACTATGTTGTAAATGCTTTAATAACACAGCTAATTGGCTTGTATTGATAAACAGTAGTGGTATAACTTAGTGCTCAGGTGGGATTGGAAAGTCCACAATTTGTGAGTTCCACACGCAGCACACTGTCCTAGGGAGTGACCCATGCTCGGTGTGTTGGATGTTTGAGTAAGTTTAATACGCTCATTAGAGCAGTTGTATTTGTTCTTAATTGTTAAGTGAAAAATTTGGATGCTAGACGACTTAAGTGTGGTTACAAGAGAAGTCAGTGGAAAGGACAGGATGTCAGGTTTCTGAACGTGTTCTGGGTTCTCATTGCTTGGGTAGAAGAGCCTTAGTGAAGCTGTTATTAAGATACTCTATTCTCGGAGCTCCAGTGGCACAATCAGTTAGCATGCGGTACTTATAAGATACTCTATTCTCAGTTATATACAGAGAAAGAAGGAACAGTCTTTGATGTAAAAATATCAGATAACCACAATATCATTTCTACTTGATTTAAAAAAAAATGAATCATTAAGAAATTTGGACAAAAGGAAATTTCAATCAAAAAATAGAGGCAAGAAAAAATATATATAGTGGAACCCTTTTATGAATTGAATGTTTCAGTACAAGTCTTCAAAGCTAGCCATTGTATTTGTATTCTCTTCCTTCGCAACCAGCAAATCCAATGGTGTCGTATGGATTGAACTTTTTTAAAAGAATAGTATCTTCATTTCACTCTGGCTGGGAATCTAATGGACCTTTCTTGGGTCTAAAAGATTATCGCAGTTCTCCTTTTATTCTCTCCTGTCAAGGCCTGAAGTAATCAGTCTGCTTTCCTTTTTCCTGTTGCACCTCTAGTCACCTGCTCTGTCTCTGTGGTTCCATTCCTTCCTGTCTCCCAGCCCCTGCCCCAGCACCTGACCCTCCTGGCTACTGCCTTGTTGTATTTGAAGATAAGCTCTCAGAGAACCTTTTATGTTTAAGTTTTTACTGTTCATCATTAGACAGAATGGAGGGCTAATTTCAGACAGAGATTCTGTGTTCTGGAGCAGCAGTTTTAAACCTACTTAGTTTTTAGCATCATTGGGTGCCTGAAACTGACTCCTAGAAATTTTGGAAACCATTGCTTTGATCTATAAATGTATTCTTTTTTTTTTTAATATATTTTATTGATTTTTTACAGAGAGGAAGGGAGAGAGATAGAGAGCTAGAAACATCGATGAGAGAGAAACATCGATCAGCTGCCTCCTGCACATCCCCCACTGGGGACGTGCCTGCAACCCAGGTACATGCCCTTGACCGGAATCGAACCTGGGACCCTTGAGTCCGCAGGCCGACGCTCTATCCACTGAGCCAAACCGGTTTTGGCTATAAATGTATTCTTAAGAATTTTTGTACAACTTGCATGGTTTGGTATACTTAAATTTGGAATGACCCTTATTTAGTGATCATGAAGGGCATTAAGTACTTACCAAGTGTATGAATCACCTGAAACACATTCCCTACCCCCAGTGTCATTCACTCCACCCCTGGCCTTGAGAGGATTTTTCTGTAGGTTAAGTACAGACAGCCCTCGGAGATATTGCGGGTTTGGTTCCAGACCACTGTAACAAAAGAAGTATTGCAATAAAACAAGTTGTAATCTTTTTGCCAGTCGAGGGTCCTGCCTTCAATTTGTTAAAAGAAAAATATAACGTCCATGGAGTGCAATAAAGTAGTGTGCAGTAACACAAGACATGCCTGTATTCCTATTGTTTTTTAAAATTCAGGAAATGCTTGATAGGCTATACTTTCAGTAAAGGAAACAGTCTTCCACAACTTTATCTGTTTAATAAATCCATATTTGCATTTATCAAGTATTTATTAGAATAGAAATTATAAGACCTTAGTTTACAAGTCATATAACCTCAAGTAAATTGGAGCAAACTAAAGACCCTTTCAAGTGAAATGATTTCAGTCTTTGTCTTGGCTTTTGCTTAAAACAAGATGTACCAGAAGTATTGTCTGGACTTTATAGTGAGAAGATAATCATAAAGCACTATTTTTAGGGCAGTAGTTTTTACCTTTTTGAGTCATACTTCGCTTTGAAATCCTCTTTCCAACAAAATGAAAGACAGACAGTTTTGCATGTATTATTGTAACTGAACAAAGAAACAGAGGTTCAGCTGCCTATAATGAAAGCTAAACTTTCATTATAGGTGGTGGTGCAAAAGGAAAGAAGTTTTATTTAGGACCCACAAGACCTGGGAAAATGGTGCACTCATGTCTCAAAAGACCATCCCCCCTTCGTCTCAGGGACGATCTCTCTTCCTGCTCAAGCCCACTGTTCTTAATAGGGGTAGGAAGGGGAAGGCATTTTTCTATCTATTCATCTTCCTGGCTTTTGTGTGCTCAAGGGCTCTGTCCACTCATATCACTAGCTTTTGGTGCTCTCAGTGTAAGACTCTCCCCCTGAGCCATTTGGCCAATGGTGGAGACTCTTGCTCCAGCGCTCCCTGTCTACAGTAACAAGTCCCCGCTTCAAAACACTGGAGCCTTGTAATCATACAGGGTAAATAAATCAGGGGTCCTCAAACTTTTAAAACAGGGGGCCAGTTCACTGTCCCTCAGACCGTTGGAGGGCCGGACTATAGTTTAAAAAAAAACTATGAACAAATTCCTATGCACACTGCACATATCTTATTTTGAAGAAAAAAAAAAAAACGGGAACAAATACAATATTTGTATTTGCATGTGGCCCGGGGGCCGTAGTTTGAGGACCCCTGGAATGGATGGAGGGCTCATCTGTAGCTTCTTCCTGCTGTCAGAGGGTGTATAGCCTTACCTATCGCCAGGTCCAGAGACTCTTACTATCTACTAAGGGAAGAAGGGGGTTAAGGATGGAGAGAAGCCTTCACAGGAGGGAGGAGGATCGCTGGCTTCAGAGGGCGGCATATGTGGCGTCTAGGGTGGCACTGCTGAGCCAGCGAAGCTGGTAGGCTGCTTCATGTTTCAAGAGGCAGTGCTGCCAATGGGCTTCCAGAGTGAGACCTGTTGTTCAGACAAGCAATCAGGTGCTCAGTGAGGGGTATGCCTAGTAGTGCAGTGGGAATTGCAGTTAAATCAGAAACGAGAGACTGAAGTATCCCCATGATCTAATCCTGAGTGGGGTTGGGGTGGCACACCCAACAACAGAATAAGTTTGCTGAGGAAGCCTCTGTCTGGGAAATGTGGACAAAGACGTCAGTCCAAGCATGAGCAGAAAGTACAGCAACTCAAATAATAGTAAGAGAAGAAGAAGTAACACTGTCATAGCCATGGGGGTGCTGTCCCTTCCGAGCGGGGAACTTACACCTCCTTCAGGAGCAGCAGCAGCAGCCGGACCGAGTCCTCCGCAGGCGGGCCGCTTTCTCTGTGTGGAGGAGCCAGGGCTGATCCCGTGAGCTCTGAGGAGGCATCACAGGGCGGTTCATTGCTCAACTCACTGCTCTTCAGGATCTTGAGTCTCCCAGGTCTTTAGTAAGACGGGTCTCCCTGCTGGAATGGGTGTAAAGCTCATCAGATGAGTAGATAGACCTGCAATGAGCAAGGTTGTTGGTGTTTGCCCTAAATGTTGAACATATTGTTTGATTTCTGATTCATGTTCTAAATCTAAAGGAGAAGGTTCTAAAACAGAAACTTGGAAGGGTCTCCCTTATTTCAAAAGGGTTTAATTTAAGCCCCCTTCGGAGTGCTACTCTCATGTGGAGCAAGGCCGTAGGGAGTGCCTGGTATTTACGGGCTTGGTTCTTTATAAATGAGGACCCTTCAAATGTGGTCTAATTAGGTTCATGAAAGCATCCCTTTTAGGACCTGGTGTAGTACAAGTAGGTTGCCCAGAGTGAATGTCTCTGCTTCCTGTGAGATGTCACAGGGAGCTGCTGTTGCCGGGAGGCCTGGTAGCATCCCTTTGTCTGGTGATCTAGTTTCTTTGAGAAATAGGCTGTGGTTTCCCCAGGGTCTGGATTAGCACCCCAAGTTCAATTCCTTGCCTTTCATGAATGTATGATTTAGAAGTTTTCTGTAAATTGGGCAATCCTAGTGCAGGAGCCAAACTAGTTTTTCCTTTAAGGTGTCAGTGCTGCCTGACAGTCTCTTGTCCACTCAGGAAGTTCAGAGTCCAGTCCTTTCAAAGAATTAGACAGTGGTTTCATTTTAAGGCCAAATTCGGCAAAACCCCATAATTCTAAGAATCCATGAAGCTGCCTCGAGTTCTCCAGGATTTTTATTGTAGCAATGGCTGGGTTTCCATCAACCATCAAGCTCCTAGTGCCCTGTTTCAATTGGAATCCCAGGTATGCCACCTCCTGTTTGCAAAACTGGGCCTTATGAGGCGATACTTTATATTCTCTTTTTGCCAAATGACCCAAGACCAGGGGTCCTCAAACTACGGCCCGCCGCTGCCTGTTGCTTAGCAGCCGACTAGTTTTTTTTTAAACTATAGTCCGGCCCCGCAACGGTCTGAGGGACAGTGAACTGGCCCCCTGTTTAAAAAGTTTGAGGACCCCTGCCCAAGACTGTGATGGTGTTGAGCAAACAGTCTTTGTAAGTATTACCAGCTAGTAGTAAGGCATCTACATATTGTAGAAGAATTCTCGATTTAAATTGAACATCCCTTCAATCTTTTGCTAATATTTCCCCAGGTTTGGGCTGGGAATCCTTAAATCCCTGTGGCCACACAGTCCAACAGTGTTGGCATGGCTTTAGTTTCTGGGGACTTCCATTCAGAGGCAAATAGTAGTTGAGCCTGTTCGTCTATTGGGATGCAGAAAAAAGCATCCTTCGAGTCTAGGACTGAATCATTTGCTGTCCCTGGCCCTGTGGTTGTCAAAGTATAAGGTTGGGCACCGTAGGATAAATGTCCTGGACAACATCATTTATGGTCCTAAGATCTTGTGCACATCGATATTCATCAGAGTGAGGCTTTTTCACTGGCAAAATGGGGTGTTACAGGGGGTCTGGCATGGCTGAATTAATCCTGATTTTAACAACTTCTGCAATACTGGTTGAATTCCCTCTAAAGCTTCCTTTTTCAGGGGGTATTGCTTCTTCCATGGGATCCGTGCCCTTTCTTTAGGGTTAATTTTTATGGTTGGATGTTAACTGCTCTACCTTGGGTTCCATCAGCCCAAACGGCTCCATCAACGGCGTGTGGATCTCCGGTGGGAAGAGCTCACCTCTGGCTCCTCCTGGGCAGGGCAGGAGCACCTGGAGCTGGAGAGCACGTTCCAGCAGAACTTTGATACGTAATTGCTGCTTCTCAGGGGGAAAGTTATGTGTGCATGCAGTTTGCACAGTAAAGGTTGGCCCAGCCATGGAACCAGGCAGTCTGGCAGGAGAGAAAACTATGCACAAGTTTTTGATCCTCAGGCTGGCATTCCAGAGGTCGCAGGAACAGCTGTTTTGTAATTGGTCACTCAGGCAACCATCACCGCAGCTGGGCTTCTCTTGGTTAGTTTTGTACTTAGTGCTGAGTAAGTAGCTCCTGTCGCTACAGTGATTCAGTTAGCTTGTTCCCTACCCTTAATTGTACCTGGGGCGCCTGCAGGGAAATAGTAATGGGTCTGGAGGTGTCTAGGGGAGCCTCTGGACCTCCTCATTCATCATCAGATTCCTCGTTCCTTTCTCACATTTCCTGGCAAGGGTTTCTGTCCTTTTTCTTTTTGAGTTCTGGGCAGTCCTTTCTTCAGTGGCCTTCCACTTTGCAGCAGGCACATTGATTGATGCTAGTGCAGCCGTGGGCAAATTACGGCCCGCGGGCCGGATCCGGCCAGTTTGAAATGAGTAAAACTAAAAAAAAAAAAAAAAAAAAGACCGTACCCTTTTATGTAATGATGTTTACTTTGAATTTATATCAGTTCACACAAACACTCCATCCATGCTTTTGTTCCGGCCCTCCGGTCCAGTTTAAGAACCCATTGTGGCCCTCGAGTCAAAAAGTTTGCCCACCCCTGTGCTAGTGGGTCTTTCCCTTTCCCTTCTGATTTCCCACACTGTTTCTAAGAACACATTGCCCTGCTTTAGTTTCCTTGGGTCCAGGCATGGTAAACTTTCAAGGCTGTGTCCACCAGCTGGGAGGGATTCATTCCCAATACCCCATCTAAATGTTGGTGCTTCCTTCTGATATCTGGGCACTTTGCCCAGAAAAAGTCATGCTTCCCCTCCGGACATTTTCTGGTACCTGTGGGTCAGCACCAGTGTGCTTTTGGTAGGCCCAACAGATCCTTTCTTCAGCCCTTCCGTCATGTTCCCGGGATGCTAGGTGCCCGCTGTGTGCTTCCCAGGAGGGCTCTGTCAAGGGAGTCATCCCAGCTGGGTTGGGGGTCCCATTAGGATTCTCTTCATGCAGACGATGAGCCTTTTCATTAGCTTTATCTGTAACTAGCTGCCTTTCACCTGTCGTTAGCAGGATGTTAAGGAGAGCCTGCCCATCTGCCCAGTTTGGATGGTGAGTGACAAAAAATGGAGGTATTGAGATCTGCCATTTTCTGAGGATTCGCCCTTTATGAGGGGCTGAAATTTTTCCAATTCAGTAAATCTGAAGTTGAAAATGGAGTGTAGGCCCAATAGTGACCAGCAGGCTGGCCTTCCTGGTTTATTCCATCTATAGGGCATTGCCTCAGAGGGAATTGTGATTCTCTGGCTAGGGATGCTCCCCGGCCGAATTGGGTGCCCTGCCAGGACTTCAAGGGGGAGACCATTCCTTCATCATATAGGAGTGGGGATGTCACTCCTCGGATGTGCACCTATCTCAGGGGCATCCAGCAGCTGGGGTAATGGTGGCGAAATTCTCCTCTTGCTAATCCTGGGTCTCCTGGGTTCAGGGTCTTAAAGAGACTTATCTCCTCATTTCTCGTTTTTCCCTGTGTCTTACTATTTTGAAGCCAATTTCCTTCTCTGGGTCATTAGGTCCTCCCCCCACCCCCCACCCCACCCCCTTTTTTTTTGCCAAATTCTTGTTGTGTAAAGACATAAACATCTGGATGTAAGGGATTTCATCTCATTTCTCTGACCTTTGGCAAAACAATTCCAACTGTATGATGGTGTAGTAATTTAGGGAACTATTTAGGGGACATTTTTTCCCCATAGTTTAAAGCAGGGGTCCTCAAACTTTTTAAACAGGGGGCCAGTTCACTGTCCCTCAGACCATTGGAGGGCCGGACTATAGTTTAAAAAAAAAAACTATGAACAAATTCCTATGCACACTGCACATATCTTATTTTGAAGTAAAAAAACAAAATGGAAACAAATACAATATTTGTATTTGCATGTGGCCCATGGGCCGTAGTTTGAGGACCCCTGGTTTAAAGTATATATAGTAATTACTATAGAAATAGAAAGTATTTCTATTACAATAGAAAACCAACTCCTCCTTAGTCATTGGATCATAGCTGTACATGGATTAATCTTTAAAATTGGACCCAATGGCCTTCATTCAGGAGTTGAAACAGAACAACCCCTGATGGCACAAAAGTACAAAGCCAAAACTGTAACTACAGCAAGACCCCAGACGAAATGGGAACATATAAACAAAGCTTGGGCCCATAATTCCATTAATACAAACAAATACAAACAAGTCCTAAGGTCTTATACTCTGCCAGCTGATAGCACAAGCAGCCCTGACGGGACCCAGATAGCATAAAGCCCAAGTGGCGGGAAGAAAAGGACCCCAGTGTGCATGCAGTTTGACTTACCCGGTCTTGTAGTGATTCATCTGCTCCCCAAAACCAGCTTCCTTTCGCCAGCCTGCATTTTAGTAACATGCATTGAGAGGAAGTGCAAAGAAATTCTCCAGGAAAACCTCTTGGTAGCTGCTGGAAAATCCCCACGGACCTGTTCCTGAGTCAGGGTCAGCCTGCTGTGCCCCAGGCAGCTGGGGCCTCAGCCCAGGCCCTCCAGGACTTGTGCGGTCCATGGTGTCCCACCAGAGTTGCCAAAAAAAAAATAACCAAATAACAAAGCAGAGATTCTGCTGCCTACTGCAATGAAAGCCAAACTCAGGAGACAGGTGCTTGTGCAAAAGAAAAGATGTTTTATTCAGAAGCCACACTGCCTTAGAGAACAGCGAACTCCCATCTCAGAGACCGTCTCTCTTCCTGCTCAAGCCTGTGGTTCTTCTAGGGATAGGAAAGGAAGGGAAGGGATTATTATTATTTTTCTATTCAATTGTCTTGCTATCTTTTGGTGCCATATCCATTTATCTTCCCAACCTTTTGGCTGCTTGGATCCTATTTGTATTTCCAGCTTTTGGTGGCTCAGGCCCTGTCTATTCATCTTGCTAGCTTTTGGTGGCTCAGGCCCTGTCCATTCATATTCCTAGCGTGTGGTGCCCTCAGGCCCTGCCCATTCCTATTTCTAGCTCTTGGCGCCTTCAGGCCTTCTCCACTCATATTTCTATCTTTTGGTGTGCTCAGTGTAAGAATCTCCCCCTGCACCATTTTGGGCAGTCGGGGAGACTCCCTGGTGCTCCCTTACTGTCTACAATAACAACATCAGTATTCTCACACAGCCTGAAGCCCATTTATGAATCTTGCAATAGGACCATTTCTAAATGTGTCTTGAACTTAACAGTTCTTATCTTGAACTGAAAACAAATTTGTGGAAAGGACAGGACACTGGGTTTCAAGACATGTTCAAATTCTCACCTCATAAGTTGTAATGAAAAGAGCTCATAAATTAGTGTTGTTCCGAATTTCACTTGTGATTATTTTTAGTGGGCCTTTTAAAGCCAAGAGAAAAGTCATTGACCACTGGAGGTAGCCAATATAGTACAAGTGACTGGGTCTGCAACTCTGTCTGCAACTGATTTGCTGTTTTGTTTCTCATAGCACAGGTGCAGCAGTGATCAATGGCTCTCAGCATCCATCGTCATCGCCATCTGTCAACGACGTATCTTCAATGTCAACAGATCCAACTTTGGCCTCGGATACCGACAGCAGCCTAGAAGCATCAGCTGGACCTCTGGGCTGCTGTAGATGACTACTTGGGCCTGGGGGGTGGGAGGGGAGGGATGGGGACTCGTTTAGTCATTGATAGAACTACTTTGAGAACTAAGTCAGTGGTCTTATTTTGAGTGATTTTTCAAAAATGTAGAATTCATTTTGTAGTAGTTTATTTTTTTTAATTTCAAGTGATGTAATTTAAAACTTAAGTTGTTTTAAAACAGCAACAAAACTGTATTGTATTTTTGCTGTAATTAACTGTATAATGTAAACCTAATTATTTTATCATGGTTTAAATTTTTGCATATTTGCTTTATCTTATGCTGCTGATTTTTTTACTGAATTTGTAAGATTTTGTTTATCAAAGCAACTATTATGTGGTGACTTGCCTATATCATGAATTATTTAAGATTTTTATAGTTTTTTTTAATTAGAAATTATTTCAAATGTTTTGTTCATGATGCTATCCTTCAGGGTTATGTGCTTATCAATGAAATAACCACAGAGGAGTGAGGGAAAGTAACCTATAGCCAGTTATATTCAGGAATAACTACTGTAAATGATGAACGTGTTAAAAAAAAAAACAAAAAAAAAACCTCCAATATTGCTACTTGCCAATCCTAATTTAGTTACAACTATTGGTAGTAATCCTACATGAATTTTGGCAAAAGCCCCATCATCTAAATGGCAGAAGAACTCTGAGCATGTTTTTGAAGATGCTGGGCATCCACCACCACCCTTCTATTCCCCCCACCCCTTACCCAACAGAAGTAAAGTGAAAAGAATACGGTGTTTCCTGCAAGTCTGTGGCATGCTCAAACCTCACCGTCACATAAAGTCAAAAGGATACTTCATGAGTAATACATTTCAGTGCAGATAAGCAGATGGTTCACTTGTAGCTGTGAGCCTGCTCTTGCACACACTGAGCTGAGCTCCTCAGGCTGCAGGTCCAGTGGTGGATGGCCTGGAGCTGGCCCTTCCTCTCTCGCAGTGGGGCCTTGGGCCTCTCGGTTTCCTGCTGGAGTGGCAGTCAGCTGAGCACCAGCCTGGTGATTCTGGCCACTTGCTTCTACCTGTAGCAAATCTGTCTCCACTGGCTGTCGGAGGTTCCAGAGCCTCTCTAGGTTTCTGTAGGCGAGGTATCCAGTAAGCAATATACCGTTCATCTGAAAATAGTAGCACACAGCCATATGCAAGGTGTCATTTCCCAGGACCGTTTCTCCACACTGAGCAGAGCAGGCATAAATGGTGATTGTTTAGTCTGAGACTGTCATTGTTTATATCTGATTTTCAGTAAAACTGCAATGTGGATGTTGAGTAGTGTAAGAATGGTGCTGCTCCTGACAAGTGATGTAACTGTTTACATTTTATATCTGCAGAATTATTTCTTTACAACGGAATTTTTCTTAAGTAAAATGTCATTGAAGTCTCATCTCTGAATGCATTGTCTGTGATGCCCCAGGACCTTTTGTCATGTTTGGAACAAGAGGGATTTCATGTCATGAACTAGGAAGTGCACACTTAGGTACGTGGCAAGGTTCTAGCAGAAAGCTCATTGGAGTTAGTGACCAACAGGAGCAAGCACTGGTGCAGCGCAACACAGTGTCTCCAAGTTCGCCTGGCATGTGATTTGTACATTTAGTGCAAAATTCCTTTGAGTGATCATTGTTACTGTGCAATATTTAGGACTCAAATACATTAACCTTTTTATATAATTTGAAATAGCAAGTTTGTTTTTGATGGTTTAAAGTCATGATTTCCAGTCTCTTTAGAAGCTGTCAACCTTTGTATCAGTCCCTTTAATACTCATACAACATGGTGCATTAATTTCATTTAGCAAATTAGAGTTTTGAGACTGTAACACCCTGATTTGTAGAAACAGGATTGGATGTGTGGAGACGTTTAAGCATGAGTGTGTCCTTTGTGTATATGAGTTTGACAGTTAACTAGCTCTATTTTCTAGGATAGACCATTTCACTATTGCACTTTAACAACTGACATGCTTTCAGAAGCTCCCCATAGTTTAGGTTTGATTGCTAACAAGCCATCTCTGTTGATACAGATGTTGGTTAAGCAAGAAAACCAGGTGTTGTTACTGTATCATTTGTTGTAAATGCCAGCTCCCACTTGCCAACCAGCATGTTTCAGTTGATCCAGAGAAAATGAACTCATTAGTTAATGGAGACAAAAATGCTTAAATTCTTTCTTGAAAACAAAGTCTGTTAAATGTTGTGTGCCTAGGGTTTTAAAATGCAGTATCTAAATACACAGCGTTCCCTCTTAAATTTGTTAAGGTATAGATATACATGTTCGTTTTATTTTTAAAACTTTTTGAACCTTTAAAATATCTTAAACATTTGTGTTTGTTTGTTTGTTTGTTTAACAGAAATTACAAATAAGATTTCTTTCCGGCAGTACTTCATGTAAAGCCACCTTACCTTAAACTTTGGTTTTTCAATTTTATACACTTAATGTACCATCTTCTTACTGTCAGAGTTATTTTGACCAAGATCTATTACTCAACTTTATAGGTTAGGAAAGAGACACTAATTATAATTCTCTCTACATATTTCTTCCTGCTTACTATTCTGTTACCCTCTAATGTGTATTGATCGTTTGTAAAATAATTGTTGGGATTGCTTACTTACACTACACAGACATTGAGCATCTCAGCCCATTCCTACTGTTAGCTGAACAGTTCTCGCTTTGCCACGCACCCTCCGTGGCTGTGGCTCCTGGCACGCACTCTCCCAGGGGGGTAGAGGCACACGCATCACACCAGACTTCCCCAGAGAAACGCAGCTGCCACCCAGCCCCTGGCCGCCCAGAGAAGCGGGTTGTGTGTACAGCAGCCAGCTTCCCCCATGCTCACCCTGCTGTGCTGCCCGAAAAGGTGACGGTGTCAGAGTGAAGTGGGCGGCAGGCCAGGGAGTTGCTCCGGGTCGCAGGCAGCATGGGTCACACCAGCCACTCGGTATGGCCCAGGCAAAGCCTGCACATACTGAGGTGAAAGCATAGTCTGTTCTCAGAAACACGGTTGTAGCTTGTGAGTGTCCATTGGTCGCATTAGCTGTAGAATGACCGCATGAAGCCCCAGGTCCCAGTAAACTGACAGGTAGAAGACAAGCCACCATCTTGTCATTAGCAGCCTCAATGTCAACTCTGTCCTTTACTTGTTACTATAGAGTGTGTTTCCACTCATCTCTCTTAGGTTTTTTTCTGAATCAGGGAAAACTAATTTTCCTAATAGCAAGAAAGATGAAGGGGTAAAGGGCATTGAACAGAAATGTATAGTTTGGGGTATGATTAGAAAACTCATAAGGAAAACAAGTCCTAATTAATTTCAAACTAACTGCTCTTAGTTAAGTGCTCTTAGGAGAGTCTAGTAAGAGTAACACTTTTTGGTCATTTCTGGTTTAGATTCTCTTCATTACTGAATTTTAAGAACTATTACCTGTGGATTAGTTTTGCACAATGTTTTATTCTCACAATAACGTACAAATTAGGTTTGTATTGAACTACCTCACACTAATTTTCTATGCTTTCCCAAGTAAGCCGTAGCCCTTGCTGTTAGCTCTTTACTGGGTGTGAGTATAAGTGTGTGTGAAACACTTGATGGTCAGTGTTGACACAATACCAGTAAGTATGTGAAATACATACTGGCATCAGTAAGAGACTCCATGTCAGACCTCCTGCTGTGTAGCTTCGGCATTGTTGGGTGTGCTTGTCGGACGTTTTACTGTCTGTTTTGCAAGTAGAAACCTGCTCCTGACATCAGTCCATCCTTCACATTTTACAAAAGGACTAAGTCTAAACTTTACGAAGAAATAAATTACTTTTGTAGGCCCGATATTTGGTATATTTTTGAGAAGCTCTTAAACTTTTAGCCGAATGATGAATTTAAATTGAACTAGCTGTCTACCTGAACTGTGACATCTATTTTCTCATTACAGTTTATCCTGTTCAGCAGGCGTTACCGCCTGAAACCCAAATATGGTAACTGCCATTTGCGTTTTCCCTGGACAACACCACTCCTCGTTCCTCCCCCTGTTCCATTCCCTCCTCTAGACAAACAAATGGGGCACTTTGTAGGGAATGCTGAGATCATTGTGGTTTTTATCATTCATGCCCTAGTCATGAAACATGCACCACTGGATGTAGACAATGTTATCTAGTATGTTCATTGGTTACAATATTTTAAATAAAAAAGAAAAAGTGGTATGAACACTATGAAATTAAGTGTTTTCATTGAAAATTATCTGAATTTTTGCTGAAAAGTTTTCCCGGGTGATTTTAAGATGCCCTGTAGGTGGGATGCAAGGGTGACCCCGGGGCAGGTTTCCTAGGTTCGGTTCTGTGTAGACTGAGGAGCCTAAACCATTTTCCGGTTTCCTGGTTTATCTGCGCTTGCTTTTCTGGTGCTTGAAATCACTGCGGAAACCTTTGCTTAAGGGACTTTGCTTCAACATCCTTGCCCTAGTTCTTGGGAATCATGTAAGAGAACAGCCATCATGACCACTTAGTGGGAATAAATACTTAAAAAGCATCTCTTTCCAAACCCGGGCTTCAGGTTGGCCCGTCCATTCCCACTGCCGCCAGTGGGCAGGCTGCTTGGCGGGTCACCGCTGCCTGTGCCTAGGCTCTGGGAGTTGACGCTCCATCTCCCTCAACTCCTGCTCAGATGGTCCCGCATCCGCGCTGCCCCGTGCCCTGCACTCGCACCTCTGCGCTGAGCAAAGGCAGATGGGCCCTGCGGTGAGCTCACTGTCCAGGGGCCAAGCGCTCGGCTGCAGCGGTCACTGCCAGGTCACCGCCCGGCATGGCTGAGCGCTCTGCCGCGGCGGTCACTGCCAGGTCACTGTCCAGAATGGCTGAGCACTCTGCCGCAGCGGTCACTGCCAGGTCACCGTCCAGAATGGCCGAGCGCTCAGATGCAGCGGTCACTGCCAGGTCACCGTCCAGAATGGCCGAGCACTCGGCCACGGCGGTCACTGCCAGGTCACCGTCCAGAATGGCCGAGCGCTCAGATGCAGCGGTCACTGCCAGGTCACCGTCCAGAATGGCCGAGCGCTCGGCCACGGCGGCCACTGCCAGGTCACCGTCCGGCATGGCCGAGCGCTCAGATGCAGCGGTCACTGCCAGGTCACCATCCAGAATGGCCGAGCGCTCAGATGCAGCGGTCACTGCCAATTCACCGCCCAGAATGGCCGAGCGCTCGGCCACGGCGGCCACTGCCAGGTCACCGTCCGGCATGGCCGAGCGCTCGGCCGCGGCGGCCACTGCCAGGCCTTGGGAGGCGCGGCACCGAGTGAGGAGGAACCGGTCTCGCTCCGGGGCTGCATTAGCTAGTGTTCCGGGAAGGCCCGTTGGCTTTATGGGAATGAAGTTCCATCGCACTGGTTTGTGCTTAAAAAACTTTTTTAGCTTTTATAACTAATATACCAGTGTGTCTCTGGACTTTATTTTAAACTTAAAAGTTACTTCAAATGCACTTTGTAAATGTTGGGTTTCTAACATTTCATCTCATCCAATCTCATCTCATCAGTGAGCGCGCTCAGGCCCAGCCCTGCGCAGAGAGGGGAGGGACTAACGGGACGCCTTGTGCGCTCGGGAAGCTGCTGGAGCCTCTGGCTACGGAAGGTTGGAGAGGAGGCGTTTCCCAGGTTAAGGGACAGGCAAGGGTTTTCAAAGTGGATGGGCAAGGAATGAGCCATGCCCAGCATGGGCACGGAGTGTGCAGCGAGAACAGAATGGAAATAAAACTAAAACCTGGGGCCGGAAATGAAACGTTTTGGAGGAATTGTCTTCATTTAAAGGTAGAGGAACTTGTAGTCCTGAGAATGAGTGCTCTGCGCAGACCTCTGGTTGGGAGGGTGCCTGGCAGGGGGCGCCAGTGGGCTGGAAGGTGGTGACGGGGCCTCAGGGCCCAGCCGACAGCGGTCCTCGCCTGAGATGGGAAGGGGCTCGGTGCCCTGGCTAAGCTCACGCACCAGTTAGCAGGCGGAGGGGGTGCTGGCCCTGGGAGGGCTTGTGCGGGAAGAAGGCTTCCCATGTCCCCTCGGGTCACGGACCAGCGTGCAGTCTGTGCAGGCACCTGCGCGTCACCTGCTCAGAGCCTCCTCCTGCCTTTCGGCTCCCCCTCGACTCCCCCTCGTGAGGTCCCGCCGCTGCGGGCGCCCTGCAGTGTCAGTTCGCTGACAGCGGAAACGAGAAGGGGACACCTGTGCGGTGTCGCCCGTGTGAGATTAGCGCCGCCTGCACCAAGGGCGAAGCTCCGATGGCTAAGGACTGAGTGGCCGGGAGGCAGGGGTGAAAAGCTTTGAAACATGGGCAGGACATGCAGTATAAAACATCACAATGTCTTGAGAGAAAAGTGGGGGTGGCTGAGGGGTCAGCAGATTGAAAGGAGAATAAGAAGCCCTGGCCAGACAGGTCCTAGACTAGAGGGCGGGGTCTGCTGATTCCTGCAGACCCAGGTCAGCCGAGCTCAGGGGAGTTTGGGTCCTCCAGGGCAAGTCCAACTCGCAAACCCAGGCTGCTTCCTGTCGGGTGAGGTGGGCGATAGTCCCTCCCAGGGCTATTGCAATGGCTGACTTCATGTGTTTTATAAAACTGACTTCATGAAGTTTATTTTATTTTTAATTTATCTTTATTGTTGAAAGTATTACACATGTCCCGTTCCCCCTCCCTCCCACTGACCCACTCCACCCAAGTTCTTTGGTGGATCCCTTCCTGCTCACCCCACCCCCCTTTCCTCTGAGATTCCACAGTGTGTTCTATGCTTTAATGTCTCTGGTTCTATTTTGTTCATCAGTTTATTTTGTTCATTGGATTCCACATGTGAGTGAGATCATGTGATACTTGTCTTTCTCTGACTTACTTCGCTTAGCATAATACTCTCCAGGTCCCTCCATGCTGTCTCAAAGGGTAAGAGATTCTTCTTTTTTACAGCTGCATAATATTCCATAGTATAAATGTACCACAGCTTTTTATCCACTCATCTACTGATGGGCACCTGGGCTGTTTCCAGATCTTAGCTATTATAAATTGTGCTGCGATGAACATAAGGGTGCATACATTCTTTCTGATTGGTGTGTTAGGCTTCTTAGGATATATTTCTAGGTCAAATGGGAGTTCCATTTTTAATATTTTGAGGAAACTCTACACTGTTTTCCATAATGGCTGCACCAGTCTGCATTCCCACCAGCAGTGCACTAGGGCTCCCTTTTATCCACATCCTCACCAGCACTTGTTTGTTGATTCACTGATGGTAGCCATTCTGACAGGTGTGAGGTAATATCTCCCTATCATTTTAATTTGCATCTCTCTGATAATTAGTGCTGTTGAGCATTTTTTTCATATGTCTCTTGGCCATCTGTATTTTTAATAGACACTCCTCTTTGGAGAAGTGTCTATTCAGGTCCTCTGCCCATTTTTTTAATTGGATTGTTTCTCTTCCTTTTGTTGAGCTGTACGAGTACTTTATATATTTTGGAAATTAACCCCTTATCAGATGTATCATTGGCAAATATGTTCTCCATACAGTGGGTTCCTTTTCGTTTTGATCCTGGTTTCTTTTGCTGGGCAGAAGCTTTATAGTTTGATGTCGTCCCATTATTATCTCTTGCTTTAGGAGATATATCCGTGAAAATTCTGCTACATGAGATGTCTGATATTTTGTTGCCTGTTTTCTTCTAGGATGTTTATGGTTTCACGACTTACATTTGAGTCTTTTGTCCGTTTTGAGTTTACTCTTGTGTATGGTGTAAGTTGGTGATCTAGTCTCATTTTTTTTCATGTATCTGTCCAATTTTCCCAGCACCATTTATTGAAGAGACTGTCGTGACTCCATTGTATGCTCTTGCCTCCTTTGCCAAATATTAATTGAATGTAATGGTTTGGGTTGATTTCTGGGGTCTCTGTTCTGTTCCATTGGTCTATATGCCTGTTCTTGTGCCAGTATCAGGTTATTTTGATTACAGGGGCTTTGTAGTATAACTTGATATTTGGTATTGTGGTCCCTCCAACTTTGTTCTTCTTTCTCAAGATTGTTGAGGCTATGCAGGGTCTTTTTTTTATCCCATATGAATATTTGAAGAGTTTTTTCTAGGTCTATGAAATATGTCATTGGTGTTTTAATAGGGATTGTATTGAATCTATAGATTGCCTTGGGTAGTGTGGACATTTTAATGATGTTAATTCTACCAATCCATGAACACAGCATAAAAGGTATTCTTCCACTTGTTTATATCTTCCTCTATCTCTTTTTTCAGCATCCTATAATTTTCTGAGTAAAGGTCTTTTACCTCCTTAGTTAAGTTTTTCCTAAGTGGGTTTTTTGTTGCAATGTAAATGGGATTGTTTTTTTATTATTTTTTTTTATAAGGAGTAATGGGATTCATTTGCAAGATCCTAGTTTTGCCAGCAGGTGGCACATGCGGCTTATGAGCTGGTTTTGACAAAGGACTTGGTGGGCAGCTGAGCCCGTTGCCAATGTTAGCGGCTAAGGGCAGATGGCCTCCCTTTCCACTCATGAACCCTCTTTGGTATTTTCCATTCCTTTGAGAGCCTGGTGGCATTTTCTCTCCAGGTCAAAGCTGGCAGAATTCCAGGACAGTGGAACTCAGGAACACATGGGTGTCCACACTTCCTCCTCTGAAAGGGGCGTGAGGGCCAGTTCCTACCTTCCTGTGCGGCTGTGAGGAATCAGTCACCTCGTATTTGGTTTCTCCTTGAAATAGAGAGGAGGGCTTCCACCTTCTGGGGAACCTGGCAGTTGCTGTTGTGATGGCAGCGGCCTGAGCAGAGCTCCCAGCAGAGCTCTGGCCCGGTGCGGTGCCAGCGCTGCCTGGGCAGCGAGGCCTTGCGTTCACCACATGGTGCTGTTTAGACCTGATTCGAGGTGGGTGGGCTCTGGGCCTCAGACTTCTCCAGAGATCATATTTGGAAACTGGGGCACTTTGGTGACCCCACTCCTCACCACCCCCCACCCCCAAAAAACCCACTGCAGTGACTGCTCCAGGGAATGAGAGGTGCTGTGTAAGGACACTGGGCAGCAGAAGGGACACTGGGGTGGCTCTGCCAGCGCCCAGCGCCAGTGCTGTCCTCCTGGAGGGGTGTCTTTGGCGCCCCTGTGGCCCATGCCGCAGAGCTCTGGCCAGGCTCAGGCTGCATGTGGCACCAAGGAAAGGCTTTCCTTAAAGATTTGCCCTAATTGGAGCTTTTTTTATCCTCAATAGAAGATATTTTTTGCATTGCTTTTTTTTAGAGAGAGTAGAAGGGAGGGAAAGAGGGAGAGAGGAGGAGGAGGGGGGAGGAGGAGGAGGAGGAGGAGGAGAGAGAGAGAGAGACAGACAGACAGACAGACAGACAGACGTTGATGTGAGAGAGACACATTGATATGAGAGAGACACATCAATTGGTTGCCTCCCATACATGTCCTGACCAGGGTCAGGCATCAAACCTGTAACCCATGTACGTGCCATTGACCGGGAATCGAACCCTTGATCTTTCAGTGCCTGGACCAGTGCTCTAACCACTGAGACACCAGCCAGGGCCCTAACTGGAGCTTTGAACGGAGGAGGAACTGGAGGAGGGTGAATGGGCACTGGGGAGGATTAGCATCAACCTGACAGCAGTCTGCATGGGAGATGGGCACAGTCTGAGGCCTGGGCCCTGGAGCAGAGCTGGCCAGGCAGACGGAAGCAGGCTCCTGGGCCCGCAGGGCTGGGGGTGGGGCCCAGGACCGCTGTGCAGGCTCCAGCCCTGGGAGCAGAGCGGGAGGGGGGAGGAAGTGGTCCTGCCCCAGCGCAGGGAGGATGGAGCTGAGCACATGGACTTGTGTAGCTCCAGCTTCACAGCTGTGGCAGCTCTGGGTGCCCCTCAGGGTGCTTCCCTCCCACTGGCATTCCACCTTCAGACACCATGAAGACCTCAATCCTGGTAAAGCTTAGGGGTCACTCGGTAACCCCCACTTCGCTTGACCTTAAAGAAGGAGCCAGGCATCCCACTTGCAGAGCGAATTTAATAAAGAGAGCAGTGTCCCTGGGGCGCTACTTGGATCCCAGGCGCCATCCGTTTTGGTGGCCACGGGCCTGTCGTCTCTGGCACCTGCCAGTCACAGCAGCAGCAGCCAGATGGCATGAGGGGCTCGGGCTTCCCCGGCCGCGAGGCGACACTCCCTCTCCGCTGGCTGCAGAGCACCCGGCACTGCCTGCCGAGGTCCATGAGGCGGGGCTCGGGGCTCCTCACAGCCCCCTCTCTGCGGAGGGAGGCGAGCAGTGAGCTCCCTCACTGTGGGGCACCTCTGGCCCCCACAGTCAGGCTGCCCAGGGTGGAGAAGAACTCCTCCATTTCCTCCTGCAGCAGCTGGTTCCTCCGCTCGGCGTCCGCCCGCGCCCGCTCCGAGTTCCGCAGCCTGATCTGCAGCATGGTGTACTTCTTCTTCTCCTGGTCCAGCTCCTCCTCCAGCCGCAACATTCGTTTCCTCAGGTCGGCGGTACCGTCTTCAAGTCTCAAAAATCAAGAAGAAAGACACTGTTTTAGACCCTGCCCTGCTGGGTTTGCCGAGAGAGCAACAGTCTCGGCCCCGCCCGCTGCCCGGTGGGGAATGGCTGTGGGGCACACGGGCAGCTGGGCTGGCTCACGAGGTCCACCCCAGCACTGCCCTCAGCCATGATCCAGAAACGCCGTGGGAGCATTTGGCCCTGGGTACCTGAGGCCAGGGGTCCCCCTGAATCCTCACTACATGTTAAAAACACTGACCCTCTGGGCCAGCCAGCTGTCCTCGGGGTGGAGAGCAGGACCTCAGTCCCCTCCACTCCCTCCGGCTGCCCCACCCATGCCCCAGGCTGACACCACACCTCGATCCTCCCAGCAGACTGCATACTGCCCGTCTATGCCACCAGAGAGCCACCTGCACTCCTACAGCTGGTACGCACCGTCTCCTCCTCCACACGCCAGCAGCTCCTGCAAGGCCTGAGGAATGCTGAGCCAGACCCGGGGGACTGGCCTGGCTACGCCCAAGGCGCATGACTATGGGCAGACACTCGTGCCCTGAGCCCTGGTGTCCTCTCTGAAAAACGCAGGGACACCTCCCAGCACTGCAGCTTCCATGCCTCCAGCTCAGCCAGCGAACTCGGTGCATAGGGAAGGGAGGAAACCTCCCCCGCCCAGCCCTCCGTCGGGAGCACAGGGCATGCTGTCGAAAGAAGGCCCCCGGGAGATGGCACAGCCCACGACCCTCACTTCTCCTCCAGGCCCAGGCCCCTCACCGCCAACGCCTCCCACCCACCGGGGCCCTCAAGTTTGGCCTGCCCCCCTCCCTCATGACACTAGATCAGCAACCTGTCCAGTCTCCAGGCTCTCAGCCTCTCTATCCCTCGACTCCACTCCAACTAAATAAGTACCCCGACTTCAAGGCCTGCAGCTGAGCCCGGCCTGCTCCCGCCGCTCCTGCACCCGCTCCTCCTCAGTGAGCGCCTCCTCCGGTTGCTTGGCCAAAAAACTGTCCTCAAATCAGTTCTTTTTCTCACCCCACAGTGGACCGATTAGCAAAACCTCCCCAATATGTTCAGCATCTGGCTCTTCTCCCCACCTCACTGCTTGCCCCTTAGGCCATGGCACCCACCCTGGCCTGGACGCCATGGCCTCCTAACTGGTGGAGTGTCCTCAGGAGAGCAGTCAGGGGCACCCCTCCGAGTGGCCAAAGTGCTCCAGGCCCTCCGGTCACTCAGAGTCGAATCGTGTAAAATCCAGAGCATGCTCTGACCACATGGTCCTGCCCTCTGCCCCCTCACACTCCAACAAGCCGCCTCCCTCCCCCCTCTAACAGTCCGCGAGTTCTGAAATCTATCTTGTACGGTCTCTGTGCCCCCACAGCTGCGTGACCAGAATGAGGACAGAGATTGAGATCGGTGTTGGTCACAGCTGTGCCCAGCACACAGCACCTAGCACTGTGGCACATCGGACACTCTTCTGGGGGTGCAGGGATCAGGGCATGGAGGCAGGGCAGAAAGCTGAATCCATGCCCCCCACCCAGACCTGGCTCTAACGCTGCAGGTCCAGTTACAGACTCTATCCAAAGGCCCACGGCCGGCGCCCTACTCCTTCCTGCGCCCAGAGCTCCTGCTCACTTGCCCACCTCCAACCGGACATGGCGGGACGGCGTTACCAGGGACCACGGCGGGGACAGCGCTGCTGCCCTGGCCTGTGCCTGCTCTCACCTCCAACCCAAGCAGGGGGTGACAGGAGCGGGTCTCAGCACCAGATGTGGCAGCTGTGCGCTGACCACTGCCCCATGTGTCACTCAGTCCTCTTAACAAATGTGTGGGGTTGCCGGAGCGCTGAGAGCCTGCCTGGACGCTGTCAGTCTGCGCCCCAGGGTCTGGCCAGAGCCTACCAGGACGCAATACCGTTTCCCGAGAAACCAGTCCCGAGAGGAGCTGCTCAGACCCCGAGGCGGCGGGGGCGACAGGCCTGTGCCTGACTTCCATGCGCGCCTCCTGCAGCCGCACATCTGCCCTCTCTGCTGACACTGTTACTCGCTGGAAACCCACTTCTCTCTAGGACAGCGGTTCTCAACCTGTGGGTCGCGACCCCTTTGGCAGTAGAACGACCCTTTCACAGGGGTCGCCTAAGACCATCCTGCATATCAGATATTTACATTATGATTCATAACAGTAGCAATATGACCGTTATGAAGTAGCAACGAAAATAATTTTATGGTTGGGTCACAACATGAGGAACTGTATTTAAAGGGCCAAAGGTTGAGAACCACTGCTCTAGGGTTTCCACCTTCAGCAGGTGTGCCTGGAGCTCCCGGGACACAGACCCCAACCTCCACCCCCAACCTGTCCGGGGGCGTCCCCCAGAAAGGGGATTTCTAGGGCCCACTGCTCTGCCCCGGCCCCAGCGGGGGTGGGAGGGGGCTTTCCTTCAGAGCAAGGCGAGGCGGCGAGGCAGCCCCTTACCTTCTCACACTCAGCTCGTGCTCAGTCCTCTGCCGGCACAGCTCCGCCCGCAGCTCCGCCACCAGGCCCTGGAGAGCCTTGGAGTGGGGCGCGGGGTCCCGGGCCGGGCTGCCGGGCTCGCTGGGCTCACTGCTGCTGGGGCAGACGGCCGCCTCCTCCAGACTGCGCCCCGGGTTCGGGGACCCGAGCTCCTCGCTGCTGCTGGGGACGGGGGAGGGCTCGGGGGTGCCCTCGGGGTGCAGGGAGCTGCAGGCAGAGTCGCTGGCCCGGCAGGCGGTGCAGCTGCTGACGGAGGCCCCCGGGGAGGCCTCGCAGGAGGAGGCCCCCGACCAGGCCGAGCTGGTCACGCTGGGCGCGCTGGGGCCGGGGCTGGGCGCCGGCACATTGTCGTAGGTGGAGAGTCTCTGTGAGGCGCTGTCCTTGAGCCGGTCGCCCGAGGAGGCCCGGCGGCGGCCGCGCAGGGAGGACAGCCCATTCATGAGCCAGTTCCCGCCGGAGGAGACGGTGGGCACCTCCGGGGACGAGCTGCCCGACCGAGACCCCGCCTGCCGGAAGGAGGACTTCCAGCTGGGCAGGGTCTGCAGCCTCTTCCCAGGGCCGCGGGGAGCGTTCCTGGAGAGCGTGGCCACGGCCGCCCCGTCCAGAGACGAGGTCCTGAGTGAGGGCGGGCGGGGGCCCCCGGGCTCTGCCTGGCTGTCCTCCGGAACCACCTCCGCGCCCCAGCCCACTGTGCAGGGTGGGCCCCCGTGGGGCGCGGCCGGCCCCTCTGGGGCCCTCCCACTGAAGAGCTGGCTGTGCCTGCGGATCAGGACGGTCATCAGGTGCTGGACGAGGGACGTGCCTGCCAGGAAGACGGAACAAAGGCCTGGCTGTGGGCGCTGCGGCTGGGACCCAGGGGGCAGGCTGTCCCTCAAGAGAGGACCAACAAGAGCTTGCCATCAGCCACCCTCCAAACCCAGGCCCAGACAGAGGGGTCCTGCCCAGGAATGCCCTCCTGGGACAGCCGCCCTGCGCGCTCCATCCAGCAGGTGCGGAAGGAGGCGGAAGCGGGCGCTGTGCCCAGTAAGGCGGCGAGGTGCGCTCCTGGCAGGCGGGGCTGGAAGCCAGAACCTGCGCGTCAGAGCTGCCCCATGTCACCCTGTGCTGCCGAGGGTGCGAGGGCCTGACCATCCACGCTCTCGGGCACAGGCTCTGGCACAGGCCGGGGATGTCTCCCAGGTGACATGGGCACCCCGTCCCCACACCCCCACACCGGTTACCTTCCATGATGGTCACTGGGTCTTCTATCTGTGGCCGAAGTATATTAGGTCCAAAAACGGTTGCCAGGTTCTGGACGCTCATCTTGTTGACATTGGAGTGGGACTGAACTTCATCCAGAAACCTGCAGGTGAGGACGAGGCCGTGGGTGGAGAAGCAAGTCCTGCGCCAGCTGTGCTGGGAGCTGCCTGGCGCCCACACCCAGCCACGCCCACATTCCCAGGGCCAAGGGCACAGCCAGCTGCCCCTGCCCGCTCAGAGAGGGCAGAGCTTCCCGGGGGCCCGGGGTGGGGGGCAGCAGAAGCAAAAGCCAGTGGTTGTCAGCATGGAAGGGGGGACACACGACTGTCCCGCCTGCAGTGGGGGCAGAGGTCTGGGAGGGCCCAGGCCCCCACCCTGCACGCCCGCTCCCAGCACCTGAGCTGGGGTCACGGTCAGGAGGCAGCCTCCTGGGGCAGGGACTGCGAGAGGCACTGAGAGGAGGCAGAAAGCACGGGGCCGTCCCATTCTTTCCAATGGATCTTCCCTGCGGATCGCAGGACTTTACGCTGCCTGCCCCGCGGAGGCTGTCCGCTGGGTGTGCGGGGCCGATCTCCAAGGTCCCTGTTGGCTGACTGACATTCAGGGAGCAGAGTGGGTGGAAGAAGGCCCAGCCCTGCCTGCCCCAGCCACTTACTTGCAGATATAACTGAGCAGGTTGTAATTGGCCAGGGGAAGGCTGCTCACTTGCTCAGCCAACTCCAGAGTCCCCTTGGTGTTGGGAGAGAAAAACAGCATTTCTGAGACCAGCAGCTGGCCCTTCTCTCCCCGAGGCAGGGACAGGGAGGTGGGCAGGGAGGAGGGATGAGGGAGGTGGGCAGGGGGAGGCAGGCACCAGAGGCCAGACCTCCAGCCACCCATTTGGCCTCTGGGTGACCAGAGGGCACCACCACCTCCACCTCCCTCCAAGGAGCAGGCCGGAGGAGCAGCCGGCCTGTGACCTCCTGGAGGAATGTCAGGGCCAGTGCTTATCGAGACACAAATATTTGCCAGATAAAGACCCCTCATCTCCCACACAGCCACAGGGAGGCAAACAGCCCTTCCCCCGGCAGGCACCTGCGGAGGGGGCAGGAGCCTCGTCCCCACGTGAATTCTTTAGGAAGGGGCAGCTGCGAACAGGGGAAGGTCTGCTTGTTTCTGGCCGCTGGGGCCACCTGGGCAGTGCAGGTAAGTGCAGGGTTAGTACCTACTGTGTGGTGTCCTGGGGCATGACCAGAATATGGCCCCGTGCCCCGTGCCCCGCGCCCCGCCCCCAGACCCAGGCCTCACAGGGAGGGCCTCCCGAGGGGATGCTCCAGCCCCGCCCCAGCAGGATCCTGCAGACGGCGTCCCCCACAGGACAGAGGAGTCTGCCTCCCCCAGAGGGTTCTCCTGCCCCCGCCCCCACCCCACCCGACACAGAGCGAACTGCAGGCGGCATCTCTGTGCCACAAAATGATGACGGTCAGAGTTCTGTGTCCTGACTCCACACACACACGCCTCCCCCACAGGCCCACCTCCCAGGGCGAGTCCTCGGGAGCCACTAACCTCCCCCTCGTCCTTGGTGAGCAGCTGGGCGCAGCTGAGGAAGTCCTCGTACCTGGCGAAAGGGACCACGGGCTCGGGCAGCTCCCGCAGGTAGAGCTTCAGCAAGGAGGCCACCGTGTGCACGTCTGTTGTGCTGCCAGAGGGGACACGCGAGAGGCATGGGCCAGGGGACTGCAGGAGGGGCCAGCACAGGCCCCCCAGGAGCAGCCTCTGCGCCCACGCCTGGCACGTGTGTGCGCATGTGCACAAAAGAGACACGGGGGGGGGGGGGCAAGGAGCCAGGGACACAGCTGTCCTTGCCCAAGCCTGAGAGTGCCCATCCCCACTTGCCCTCCATTAGAGAGAGTGGAAGGGAGGGGGAGAGACAGAGAGAAACATCGATGGAGGGGGAGGGCCATGTCAAAGAGTGCAGGCCCAGGGCACTGGCCACCAGGGCGTGCAGGTCAGAGGTCAGACCCCTGCCCCTGACCTCTGGGTTCCGCTCACACAATGGACGCCTGGGCTGCTGTGCTCCTCACCCTATCTCCAGCACCCCACGCCCCAGCACCCCACATGTCCACTCCCAGTCCTCCGTCTTCCAGCTCAGAGCTGCCCAGGCTGAGGGGCCCATGGAGGGCAGCGGCCTGGGCTCTGGGATCCGGTCCTGGTCCTAGTCTGGGCAAGCAAAGTGTTTGCTGCGTTTACTCGTCAGCCATCTGTGCTGGCCCCTGGAGGGCGGGACCTTGTCCGGCTAGTTCGTGGCCACACCCGACGCCTGCAGGGCGCTCACTCAGTGGGTGAGTAAAGACACTGGAGTGAAGTAAGAAAGGGCTAAGGCGAGAGTTAGGGGAGCCAGCAGGTGTGGCTCAAAGCAGCCTGGGCAGCAGGGGGGCAGGCCTGGGAGAGCTGCCCCAGGCTCAGGCCCAGGGTGGGGGAGGGCTGGGTAGGAGCCAGCTCTGGTGAGGCGGCCTCCAGGCTTCTGGGCTCTTTATGGAACAGGGAGCCCAGGACCTGGGGCAGACGTTCCTCCTCATGCAGACAATGAGTGTGGTTTGTGCTTAGGGAGCGAGCCTCTCTGGAAAGCCTGGCCCAGCAGGCGGTGAGGGGAGTCGCTGCTGGACCCCTCTGCTGGGGAGTGAATGAGGAGAGGAGCCTTGGGACCTGCCAAGGGGGTGGGTACAGACGCAGGGCCAGAGCACCCACGGGGGGTGAGAAGGGGGAAGAATGGAGGCTGTGGGTGCAGATGCAGTTCTAGAAGGAAAAGCAGCCAGAGCCCAAGGTCCAGGGTGAGTCTCCAGGAATCACAGAAGGGGTCGTATTCACAGACATCTCCACCCATGCCCTGGACCACACAGACACAGGATGGAAGAGTCCTGGCAGGCAGAGGTTCGGAGTGGACCACAAGTTCAGAGTATCCGGACGCAGCTCCAGCCCTAGCCGGTTTGGCTCAATAATTACAGTGTTGGGTTGTGGGTTCGATTCCGGTCAAGGGCACATACCCTGGTTGCAGGCTTGATCCCTGCCCCAGTCGGGGCATGTGCAGGAGGCAACCAATCAGTGTGTCTCTCTCACATCGCTGTTTCTCTCTGCTTCGCCCCCTCACTTGCACTCTCTCAAAAAACCAATGGGAGCTGAAACCGGTTTGGCTCAGTGGATAGAGCGTCGGCCTGCCGACTGAAGGGTCCCGGGTTCGATTCCGGTCGGGGGCGTGTGCCTGGGTTGCGGGCACATCCCCAGGGAGTGTGCAGGAGGCAGCTGATCGATGTTTCTCTCTCATCCGTGTTTCTGGCTCTCTGTCTCTCTTCCTTCCTCTCTGTAAGAAATCAATAAAATATATTTTTTTAAAAAATGGGAAAATGGATTAACAAAATAAAAATGAGGCTCCTGGTGAGAGGACCCTGTGCCTCCTGGGCAGACCCCTCTGGGGAACGGTGGCCAGGCTCAGGCTCCACATCTGCAGAAAGGAGCTGACAGACCCTCCCGACTCGGTGACGGGTCTGGGCAAGAGCTGGAGGGCGGGGTGTTCTGCCCCAGAAGGAGGCCGGGAGGAACCCATGGACCTGTCCTGGGGCCGAGGGGGCCGCATCGCGAAGGCAGATCCACGGAGAAAGGGCAGGAGGAACTCCCCATGGACAACTGTCCCGATGGGTCGGTTCCTTTCAGAGAGGAGATGCCACACAGCCCCATCGCCCCTGTTCCCAGCCACTGGCTCTGAGTGAGGCTGACTCCACCCAGAGGGTGAACCCTGGGCCCCGTGAGCCCCAGCGACGGCGTAGGATGGGCGCTGGCCAGGACAGGCGGGGCAGGCTCGCTCCCCACCCAGGAACCTGATAGGATGGGGGGCCACAGCGGCTGCTCCGTGTGGGCGCTGGGGGAGCTCTGCGGGTCACGGGGAAGCAGCCAGGGACAGACAACCCCCGGGGCCTCAGTCCCCATGCAGCGAGGCCCTCCCTCTCGGCCTGGGTCGCGTTGAGGGGCAAAGGGAAGAGCTCGGTGGATGTGAGCGGCCTGGTCTGTGGCAGGACCGCCCCTGAGAGGAGACCGAGGGCCGCTACGGGGTTGGGGGCTGTGCTCTGCCCGCGGGGGGGCTGGCCGGGCGCACATGCACCCACGCACGGAACCATCCTGCCCACCAACCTGCTGCCAGGCTTCCTGGCACCAGCCCACCCTGCCACGGGGGAAGGGGCGGGACCCCATCTTCCTCCTCCCCCAGGAGCTCACCTGTCAAACAGCGGCTTCTCCCCACAGTCAAAGGCGTCCTGCAGGTCCCGCACCAGGTTGGCCTGGCCGGGCAGGCGGAAGAGCCCCTCCTCGCTGAGCCCACGCGCCCGGATGAAGTCCACGCACTGCTCCACCAGCAGGGGTGCCAGGCGCGGGCCATACTTCCGCTCATGGTGCACTGTGTCCTCCAGGCGCTGCCCGAAGATCCCTGGGCACAGGGAGGACCCGGTCACACGCTCAGCTGGCCAGCTTAGTGGTGAGAGCGGGCTCTCGGGACAGCGGAAGGCAGGGCGCCGTCCGGGCCAAAGGCGGCTGCTCTGAGGGAGCAGGCTAGAAACGGGGGGCGCATCCGGGCCACCGGGACAGGGAGCAGGAGGGCGCGGTGGACAGGTGGCCTGCCCTGTCCTGTGGGGCTCCCAGCAGCCTGAGGAAGCTCTGAAGGGCCCTCAGGGAAGATGCATCATGCACTTTATCGATTGTTTTACTTATGCAACACTAACGTCCAAAGAGGAGTGGCTTCCGTTTACAAAACAAGGCTGTGTTCACCAAGAGTCCTGCCCTAGAATGTTCTGAGCAGCACTCCTCGCACTCCCTCCAACGGGAAACCACCCAATGGCCACCAGCAGTAGAAGGAGCCGAGACCTCACAGTCCGCCCACACTGCGCTGACGCGAGGGAGCAGTGCGCACCGATGGGCAGAGCTCACGAGACAAGACACACCGCACATTCATACGAAAACAAAACCATGACTCAACATCACGGCCACCACGGAAACACAAGTCAGAACCACAATGAGGTGCCGCCTCACACCCACCATGAGGGCTCCTATTTAAAAAACAGGAAATTACAAATGTTGGCAAGGATGCAGAGAAAGTGGGGCCCTCGTGCACTGTTGGTGAGAATGTAAAACACTTTGGAGGTTCCTCACAAAGTTCAAAACAGAATTACCACGTGACCCAGCAATCCCACTTCTAGGTCTGTACACAGCATAACTGGAAGTGAACTTGCACATATATAATTACACCATGTTCATAATAGCAGCATTCACAATGGCCAAGGGTGGAGGCAACCCAAGTGTCTGCCAGCCGATGAGGGATAAACAAGATGTGGTCTGTGCTTATAATGGAATATTGCCCAGCCTTCCCTGAGGGCGGGTCTAGCGGTGTGCCTGAGCACAGGTCACAGCTCCATTCTGCCCAGGCAGTTCTCTGGTCACTAAGAGACACAGCCCAGCAGGTGGCTTCCCCAGACCGGGATGGCGAGCCAGCAGGTAGGAGGTTCAACCCCTCCCCTGGCACTCAGCAGGGGCAGGACTAGGCGAGCCTAATGTCTGCCCCCACACAACGGGTATTATAAGATACATCAGTTTGAGCAGGGCTCAGCAAGTGTTCCTTCTCACCCTGCTCCAGCCTGCGACAAAGCACACAGAGCCTGCGGGGTGACGGCATACCCTTTGAGAAAACGTGCTCACATGGAGTCTGCCTGACAATGCCGCCAAAGCTTTGGGAAGAAGTGTGCGTGTGTACATGCATGTGCACATGGACTGTTGCGCACACATGTGCATATGGATTTGTGTGTGCATGTGGACTTGTGTGTGCATGCATGCGCACATGAACTGTGTGTGCATGCATGTACAGGTGGACTTGTATGTGCATGTTAACTGTGTGTGCATGCATGTGCACGTGGACTTGTGTGTGTGCGTGTACATGTGAACTTGTGTGTGCATGTGAATTTGTGTGTACATACATGTGCATGTGGACTGTATATGCATGTGGACTTATGTGAGTGTGCACATGGACTTGTTTATGCATGAATGTGCATGTGGACTTCTTTGTGTGCATGCGCATGTGGACTTGTGTGTACACACATGTGCATGTGGACTGTATGTGCATGTGGTCTTGTGTGTGCGTGCGATTCCCTAACAGCAGCACTGGTGGAGTTCAGTGGCACCTGTGCCCTTTGAGAGCCTGGGCACTTGCTCCTTCTCCACGGTCCCCACCACGCCCAGCCCACACCGTCCTCGTGTGGTTTTGCTGGGTGTTCACCTCTTCTGCTTTGACCTGTGGGGCACAGGTGTCTCCCAAGGGCACTGGGGTCAGGACCTTAAAGGGACAGTCAGAGGACACAGAGGGGGAGCTGCCATGAGCACAGGGTCCCCGAGAGGAGAGGGCACGAGCCTGGCATGGCACCCTCCGTGCCTGCTGTCTGCTCAGGCCCAGTCCCTTGCACCTGGGCTCTCCCCACCATGTGAGGGTCCTGTCCTGCCGCCTGCTTTCCTGCTGCCTGGCCCACGCGGAGCCCGGTTCCTCTCTAGCCTCGCTCTTTCCTCTCGAGCCTGCGATTTCTTATTAGCCTGGGGACAGTTCAGAAGCCCCTCCTGCGTGAGCCGTCCCAATGCCCCCTTCAGCGCCACCACCGTCTCTCACTGTCCCCGCCGCCCATCACAGCTGACGCGAAGACACTCGCCTCTGCCCAGTTCCTCACAGGGGCCTCCCTCTCCCAAGTCGGAGCTGCTGGGCTCAGAGCAGAGGTCAAGGGTGCTGAGGGAAGAACGGACATTACTCAGCTCCATTCCCTCAGCCCTGAGCTGCCGGAGGCCACCGTCAGGGGAAGGAGACAGAAAGACAATTCTACAGTTCTCTCCGGAGCTTCACAAACCGTGGGTAATTACACCCACCCTCTGCTTGGCCAGCCATCCTGCTCTGTCTCCTATCCCCAAGACAAGTGTCCTCTGTCTGTCCCTCTCTCCCTCCACACTTCCATTACTCTCACACGCGGCCCCAGCCCTGTTAGGTGTTAGAGAGCCTCAGAGCTGCCCAGGGGGCTCGGAACAAGGGAATCCTCCCAGGGCCTCCTCTGCTGGAAACCCTTTGCTGCCTCCTGCCTTCCCTACAACCACCCCCCAGGATAAAGTTCAAACTGGACTGGCAGGCCAGGCCCTGCTCCACCCCCTCCCCCAGCCTCTGGGTGCACAGCCGGGGCCAGACAGAAGGCAGCTGCCTCTGAGCCAGCCCCACTGTACATGGGCACCTGGGTTTCTGAAGGCCCTCCCCACCTCGGCACAGCCAACGCCTGCCCCAGGAAGCCTCGTGAGCACTCTCCTTGCCCCTGACAGGGCTGAGAGCCAGGAAAGGGACGCCCACAGGCCCTGGCTGGAAGGGGAATGTCACTTGAGCAGAGGCTCAAAGGCAGACAGGGGAGGGTCTGGTGAGGACCCAGGGCTGGCGAGTGGGCCTGAGGGATGGTGCTGGAAGGGGCGGGGAGAACAGCAGGCCCTGCCCAGGCAAGGACCATGGGCCTGATGAGCACTGACCCCACGTGTAGCTCAGGGGCTCTCGGAAATGAGGGGCCTCCCCCAGAGACCCTCCAAGTGCTAGCCAGGCCAGGTGGGGACACAGGAAAAAGATGATGGTCAAGGCCAAAGGCCATAAAGACAGATTCCGAGCCTACCTCTGCATTGGTCTAGGTGCAGATCCTGGCTAAGCAGTTGAGGAGCAGAGTGCCCCCCTTAACTGGGCCTCAGTTTTTCCACCTAGAAAATGGGGATGGTCATACCCATCTTAAGGACCTGACCCTGGCACCACCAGGCCTTGGGACTGCGCCCACATCCCCAGCACAGCCACGGGCGCCTGGCACGAGACCTTGTGCAGGCTTCCCATGTGGCTGCCACCTGCCCCCTTGCAGGAGCTGCCTTGGGGAGCGCCAGGGGAATGCCTCATTCCAGCCCAGCCGTCCAGGCTTCCTTCTCAACAATGCTCCCCCTGCAGCGCCCTGGGCTCAGGCTACGTTCCTGGCCTCCCGCGCCCAGAGGCCTTGCCTGCCTTTCCCCTTGTCAGTGTCTCCTTGGCAGAGCCTGGTAGGGCCTGGAGCGGCTGCACGGGATTCCCTCAGCCCTCTTGGCACAGCTGGGAGGGGTAGTACTGCCAAGAACCAGTTCCAGGAGGCTTGTCAGATCCCTGGAAACCAAGCCGGCACGCAGGTTCCTCAAGGTCCCAGCCCACGCGCTTCACAGCCCCTGGAGAGAACCCGGCAGAGGCTGCTTCTCCTCTGGGTGAACCCGCTGAAGGGCTCAGAGCTGGCTGGGCCTCCTGGCATGCCCGCTGCTCTCTGACAAAGCCTGGCCCCACTGCCCTCTCCCCGGAACCCCATCGGGAGCGGGCGCCTACAAGCCGAGGCAGCTGGCTCAGATGGGGCCTGAGTGGCCTCCAGCTCTCTGAGCCTCCTCACTGCCACTTCCAGGGGCTGTGAGCAGCCACAGGACAGCCGGAGGCAGGTGCTTGGTAAGCATGGCCCTCCTCTGAGAGGGGCTGGCTCTACCTGCCCCCACCCCAGCCCCCAGACCCCCAGAGAGGGAGACCCTGGACCCTCTTGGGGCTGATCCTGAGCAGAGACCTCAGCCCTGCTGACTCCAGCTGTGGAAGTTCACAGTCGCTGAAGACACAATGAGAAAAATAATTCTAAAATTCTCTCCAACGATCCACAAAGTTTGGGTGATCCCGTCTCCTCTCTTCTGCCTTCCCCAAGGCAGAGCCCTTCTCCCTGCATCCACCCACCGACTGGAAGCCCACCTTCCAGCTCTCACAGCTGTGCCACGTGCCAGGCCTGCGCCAGGTGCTGGCACGCTTAGAGCGGCCCTCGGGGCTGTCCGTCCTCCCTGTGAACACCCTTCCCGGCCTCTTCCTGCCCATCCAGGCCTCGCCAACCAACAGGCTGAAGGCAGCGCAGGAGAGAGAATCCCAGAGGCAAACATCATCTTGGGGGTCCTGCCCAGAGCGAGCCCCAGAGGTGGGGGCCAGCTCCATGCCCGCCGGCCCAGCGGCCTGTCCGAGGCCCGGGAGCAAACGTGGGCGAGCCCTGGGCGCGGGGTCGGGAGCCCGGGCGCCGTCCCGCGGGGTCTGGGTCCCTTGTCTGGGCGGCGGGGCAGGGCGTCCTTTGCAAACCCAGCGCTCTGCCGGCACCACTCTGCAGGCGGGACGCCACCGGGGAGCAGGCGCCCAGCCTCGGCCTCGGCCTCGGCCTCTGCGGCTTCCCCCGCTCGGCTCGGCTCGGCTCGGGGTCCCGCGGGCTCCCGGCTCTCCCCCCGCGCCCGCCGCGCCCGCCTAGGCTCCCCGCGCCGCCCGGTGCCGGAGCGCTCCCGGCCCCGACGCTTCCCGCGGACGCCCGCACCCCGGGCCGGGCCGCCTACCTGGGGCGGCGGGCGCGCAGCAGGCTGGCAGGCGGCAGGGCGGCCGCGGGCAGGCGCGGCACCCGGAGGAGGCCCGCGCGGCCGGCATCAGGCCCATGGCGCCCGGGCGCGGCGGCAGGAATGCCCGGCACGCGCGCAGGTAGCGGCTTGCCCGCCGCCGGCCCCGGCCCGGACCCCGGAGGGAGGGAGGAAGGGAGGAAGGGAGGAAGGGCCCGGGACTTGCGAATGCCTGAGCTGCCAAGCCTGAGGCTGAAACCCGTGCAAGATCTGCGATTCCGAACACCTGCTCCCCCTTTTCGTCATACCCTGTGTGATGACGCACCCAGGAATACTAGCAACTCCCCCCAAGGACTGGCTTTAGGAGCTCCCGACCCCAGCAGGCCGGGAAGCAGGTGCTCCAGGTGCGGAGATGGAGGCTCAGGAGGGTCCGGTAACCAGGTCTGGTCACCCTGCCACCAGAGTGCTGGCCCAGGCCTGAAGCTGGGCTGCAGCTCCGGAGCTGGCGCGGGGCCAGGGACAGTGCTGGGGGCTTCACACAGCATCCTGTGCAGTCCAGTCCCGAGAAGGATGGATGTCCCGAGAAGGATGGATGTCCGGGCAGATCACCAGCTGATGCTCAGAGAGGTCTTACACCGGTAGTGACAGATCACCAAGCCTAAAGGATCTTCCTGCAAAGTCTCTGATCTTCCCAGGCAGGATTCTGTCCCGGTGAAAAGAGCCCACAGTCCCCGACTTCCAGAGTGTGAGGACCCAGGTGGGGACACAGCCCCCGGCCTGCACCAGGAGGGGCGAGGGAAAGAAGCAAAGCTGGGGGCCAGCAGTGCAGCCCCGGCAGGAAGGAGGGGTCCCAGAGGCCTGTGGGTAGAATTCTGCAAGGGAGGGGTTCCAGGGAGTCCTGGGGTGGGCGGGTGGGGGCTCATCTGAAAGCTGAGTGAGCAGGGCCTGGACTGGGTGGGGCAAGTGAGGCGCTCCCACAGGTGGGACATTTAAGGGAGTTCCAAATCCTTCATCCATCAAGGGAAATGCTCTATTGGAAAATTTTTAAAAAATGTCAATTAATGCAAAAAATCGTGAACAAAATATCAAACATTTTCAATAAAGACAGGATCTGACCCTGCTCCCTGTGAGGCCTCACCCTAGCCCACCCGCGGACCTGGTCTCTATTGAAAGGTCACATTTTGTTGGTCATGGATGTGTTAGGCTGAGTGCAGTCTCCCCAGAATGTCCAGGTCCTAACCCCTGGAACTTGCACTGTCACCGTCCCTCGAAGAAGGGACTGTGTAGGTGTGCTGCACTTAAAGGTGGAGGCCTTTGTAAGAGGAAGGCGGAGTGAAGTGTGACTCTGCAGTTGACCCTTAGGCAACATGGTTTGAACTACAACAGTCCACTGATATGTGGGTTTTTTCAATAAATGCTACACCTGTATTTTCTCTTCCTAATGATTTTCTTAATAATATGTTCTTTTCTCTAGCTTAATTTATTGTAAGAATACAGTATGAAATAGATGTAACCATATACATACAAAATATGTGTTAATCAACTGTTTACTAGTTATCAGGAAGGCTTCTAGTCAACAGCAGGCTATTAGTAGTTAAGTTTGGGGGGAGTCAAAAGTTATATGTGGGTTTTTGACTGCAGGGGGTCAGTGCTCTAACCCCCATAGAGTTCAAGGGTCAACTGTAGAAGACGAGACAATGGAACGAGGGAAGCAGGGACTGGAGTGATGAGGCCACAGCCATGGAATGTGGGCAGCCTCTAGATCAGTGGTCCCCAACCTTTTTATGGCCACGCCCCACCTAAGTACCTCTAACATCCTGATGCCCCCCTGCGACATATAATTCTTACTATTCAAAAAGTGACTCCTATTCTCGTGGAGGGAGCCTAAAAGGCCATTAACTTGGTCCAAATTAGCCTCCAAAGAACATGGCATCCATGAAAGAGGAAAATAAAAGTACGAAAGGACAGTTGAAGTACTGAGGAAGAAATCACTAAGAAATTGTTACAAAATAGTAATATGAAGTGATATGAAAAATAGCAAATACAGTTTCAAAACATATAATAGAGAACTGAAATGCATCTATATGTCACAATATATATTTACATACTGTATATGAGGCCCCTAGAGCCATAAGAAATGCAAAAAATTCAGTTAATAACTCATTCTTGAATTGCCCCCCTTAAAATCAAATGGCCCCCCTGTGTAGCATGTGCCCCACATTGGGAACCACTGTTCTAGAGCAGGGGTGGGGAACCTTTTTCTGCCGGGGGCCATTTGGATATTTATAACATCATTTGGGGGCCATACAAAATTATCAACTTAAAAATCAGCTGCTCTATTTGGCCATTTAATTACTCACCCCTCATGCCTTGGCAGGGCCGGACCAAATGATTTCTCGGGCCCTATACGACCTGCGGGCCGGACGTCCCCCACCCCTGCCCTAGAAGGTGGAAGAGACAAGGCTCCCCCATGGCCTCAGAAGGAAGCAGCCCTGCCGCCTCCTGGCCTCAGGCTCCGCCTCCTGGCCTCAGGCTCCGCCTCCTGGCCTCAGGCTCCGCCTCCTGGCCTCAGGCTCCGCCTCCTGGCCTCAGGCTCCGGAGCAGTCTGACCTCCAGACAGTGAGAGTCATTTGCTGCTTTGAGCTGCATTGGTGGCAATTTGTTAGAGCAACAATGAGAAACTAACACAATGGAGTTCGGGGCATTAATTTGCATTTTAAAAACAATTACAATAAAAGATTTATCTTGATTACTGAGTTTTTTGTTCCCCGGGCCAATGAGGCTCTCTGTCCTGGCCCTGATAGGAGTGTGTGTGTGTGTGGGGGGGGGGGGGGGAGGAAGCAGTGTTCCCAGGCCCTGGGGGTGTGTGTGGAGAGGGGCGGGGTGAGGACGAGACTCTGGGTTCCCTTCCCAGAGTTCAGGAAACAAAGATTGCAAGGACGGTTCATGGTGCCAGGAGCTCAAGCCCAGGACTGCCCTGCCTGCCCTAAACCTGCCAGGAAAGACCTGTTCCCATGGCAGGGCCCACGGCTGCTGAGTCTGAGCAGCTTGTCTATGTTAGGTCCACCGAGACTCCGCCCCCATGACTGCCAGCACTTTAATTCACAGGTGGCCGGCCAGTTCCCTTTGCGAGAGGTTGCAGCTGTGCTCTCTTCCGACCCTCTTAACTAGCAGCTTCCTTCTCCCCTAGAGCCCAAATCCTAAGAACGTCAGCTCCAAAACAGCCTCTTCCATTTCTGCGCCCATTCTACCCTTGCCATTGTCCCGTCCAGGAACTGAGGGCATAGTCTGAATCTGTGCCCCCCACTCTCTAACCCGACCTTTAAGGTCTTTATTAGTCCTCAAACCCAGGTCCGAGATCGAGCGAAAAATGGCTTTGAAGGTTCTTAATGCCCTGGAGGAGCAGGCACAGTCAGAATGGGAGGCCTGCCTTCCACAGGAGGTAGACCTGCAGACATGCCTTAGTTGTGGCCCTGAGGCCGACAGCAGCCGCCATGGCCCTAAGGGGGCTGTGAGCAGTGGGGGTGCAACGAAAGGAACGCCACCAGAGAATGCTTCAAATGTGGAAATGAAGGCCACTGGGCAATGCAGTGCCCCTGGCCCCAAGCTCCGACCAAGCCCTGCCTGGCATGCGGTCAAAATGGTCACTGGAAGAGTGACTGCCCTGGAAAAGTGGCGGGCCCTTTACGCCTCAGCGTAGGGGGGCCATCCTTCCAGGCCAGGACCCACCCGCTGGCCATGTTGGAACTGGCTGAAGACTGAAGAAGCCCAGCCTCGATGACTCCGATCACCCTCACTGAGCCTCGGGTCACAATGAAGGTAGTGGGTCACCTTCCTGGTTGACACGGGGGCTGCCTTCTCTGTCCTGCCCTCCTTTTTAGGGCCCCTTTATCCTTCCAAGATCTCGGACATGGGCATTGACGGCAAATCCACCTGCTCTCTGGCCACTGGACCCCTTCCCTGCCTCCTTGATGATAGCATGCCCCATGCCCCTGTTAGGACGAGACATCCTCACCATCCTAGTGGCCACTCTGCAGCTCACTCTGAGCCCTTCAGCTTCCCTGCTCCTCCCACTCCTGGTCCCCTCCCTTTACAGGGACACCGATTCTCCACTGCCATGCGTCCCGTCATGGGGCCCTGTTGTCCCAGACCACAGTAGCCTAGCTCAGTCGTCGCCTACCTCAGTCTTCGCTGTGAACGCCTTTTCTCCTTCTCTCCGCCACGACTGTCCCTTCCTCTGAACTGAAAACTGCTCTGACCTCGCCCCATCCCCCTTCACCCTTCCCAAAGGAAAAAATACGGCAGTTTTAAAATCCAAGCGGCTAGAGGCCTGGGAACAGGCTGTGCGACCTGCTCCCTCCCTCCCCACCTTTTCTCCAGACTCCAGGTCCCTGGCTTCCACTGCTCTGTCGAATCCATTTTCCCTTGGATAACAGCGCATTCTAACATTTTCTCCTGCTTTCGCTGTAATACCTACCTCTCTCAGGCTCACCGAGTGCCTCCCACCATCCCCGAAGAAGATTCAGCGACACCATCCAGGACCGGATGACCCATCATTCCTCACAGGCTCTTACCGGGCAAGGGACCCTCCAATTCTGCTCAGGTTTTTCATATTTTCAGGTGAAACGGACATGGAATGATGAGGGAGTCATCAATTCTACTGTCTGGAATGGGAAATCCTCTAGTGTCACTCTCTATTTACAAACCCTGGACCTACTACTATGCCCACCCTCATCAACACAACTTTCCATCTACTCTCGAACATCAATCCCTCCTCCTCTACATCCTGCTGGATTTCTGTCACTGGCTCGAACCCTCATCATAGCCACTCAATTCCAACCTATTGGACCATCTAACTAAACTCTCTCTAGAAATTCGCAGCTCCTGGCCGGACCTCCTGCCCATGGCCCCGACCAAACTCCGGCTACACCAAGGAGCCCCACTTTCTTGAGCCCTTTTGGCTCTTCTTGCTCAACCACCGTCTCATTACTGATCCCCCTCCCCTGGGTATGTATCTCCCATATCTGTCTATAACCAGGCAATTGCTCCGAGAACACGAGAACAGGTTTCTGCCCAAGCCAGAGCCGACCGACCAGGACTCCCAAGACCAGCCCTTCATCCTGGTGACTCGGTCCTCCTTAAGAACCTACAACCACAAGCCTTGGAGCCTAGGTGGACAGGACTTCACACTGTAATCCTCACAGCCCCCACTGCGGCCAAGCTGCTTGGCGACCCCAGCTTGACGACCTGTCCTGGCACCACCTCTCCAGACTCAAGAGGAACCCGGAGCAACATGACATCTATAAATGTGAGTGTTGGGCCCCACTAAGGTCCGCCTTAACCGCCCTTCCCTCCTCCTTCTCCTCCTGGCCCTGAGCAACCTACACCCACCCCCACCTGCTTATGTGTGGAGGTTCAAGGTCCATGAAACCTATTACCAGAACAGCAAACAAGTCACCCGACAGGTAGGCTCTCAGGACAGCCCTCTGTTCGGATATCAGACAAAGATCCAGATGGCTGTCAACATCCAGTCAGTGTCCAATACTGGCTGACCCTATGTCTGTTTTGCTTACAATCAGCGGAACCCAGACAGATGTAATCAAGATGTCAACACCTATGGGGTTGCCACGGGAGAGACTGTCATACCACACCGCAGCCAGTCTCACCAAGGCCAGCCCAGGTACCTTCTTTTGGTGCAACGGCACCTTAAGCAACTGCATGAACTCCTCTGACCCCGGGCCTTGCTTCGTGGTCATAGTAGTTCCCCAGCTAACCTTGTATGGAGAGTCGGAGCTCACTGGTTGCTCCCTCCATCCCATCCCTGGACCCGCCAGGCTGCCTTCCTCCCTGTCATGTTAAGGGGTGAGTATCGCTGCCTCAGTAGGCCTCACCGGGGGGCCCTCGGGAACAGTCTGGTCACTGCTCAGTACTTTAATGACAAGCTCCAGTTAGCCCTGGAGTCTACTACCGCCTCTTTTAGCCTCCCTACAGCAGCAAGTGACATCAGTAGCCCAAGTAGCCCTACAGAACCAGCTCGCCTCACACCTTCTGACTGCAGAAAAAGGAGGAACCTGCATATTCCTTCAGGAAGAATGCTGTTACTACATCGAGTCCGGAGTAGTGGAGCAAAACGTAAACGTACAGACCCTGACTAAGCTGAGTGAAGAACTACAGGCAGGACACTTCCAGGACAACTCTCCTTCCGGCTGGGTCCAAAGCCCCTTAGCCACCTGGGTCCTACCCATGATAGGGCCCCTGATTCTCATCTGTGTCTTTTTTCTTCTAGCCCCCTGCCTCCTCAAGTTCATCCACTCCCGGATCACGGAGATGTCACAGGTGACTGTGAATCAGCTCCTGCTCTATCCCTACGCTCGGCTGCCCTCCGACCTGCCTCTGCCTAACCCTGGCCTTTAAACACCCCCCCTCCTTCGCCCTTAGCCAGCTGGAAGCAGCCAGAACGAGTTGCCGTCCCTTATCACCAAAAGGCCGGGATGTTAGGTCGGAGAGAGCCCAGGATCAGATACATGCAGACATGTGATGAGACAATGGACTTCCCCTGGGATTTCTCACAGATCAACGTGCCAGACACAGATACCAGCTTCTTCTCCCTGAATCCACATACCCCCACACAGATAGGGACTTCTTCTGAATACCCCCGCCCATCCCCTGCGGCAGAGAATACCTCAGCTCATGTCCCCTCCCCTCACCCAACCGCAGTATAAAAAAAGCGCCCCCCTCCCTGTTGGTGTGAATCCATGTGCCCTGTCCTGGGGGTACATGGGTCTCCCGGGGACGCAGAAATAAACCTTTTCCTTTCCTTTCTTTTCTGATTCACTGGACTCTATTTCTTGCGCCGCCTCCTGAGCCACCTAACCTAACATTCTACACTAAAGAGAAGGGTCCTCGGCTCAGTAGTGGCACCTGCTCTGGGGGTAGGCGGGGCTCTCTCAGGGGCACTGGTGCTGAGTTGCTTTCTCTGCTCCAGCCTCAGTTTCCCTACCTGTGTGGTCACTGAGGTAGACCTGCTGGTCTCTAGGGAATCCGTCCACCCCCACCTCAATCCGCGGATAAGGAAGTCTGCAGCTGCCTCCCTTCTAGAAGGCTCGGGATGGACATGCATTGCCGTAATCTCTACGGCACCCACCCCATCTTGGGACTCATCTGTAGCCGTGGGGCTATTGCGGGGCGGGGGTGCGGGGCGGGGGTAGAAATGAAATTGTCCTCTTGGGCAGGGGATCTGTTCTCTCACACAGCACCTGGTGACAGGTGACCTCTGCGGCTGGGTGGCCCTTGTTTCTGAGCTGTGAGTACTACAGGCCCTGGGTCTGAGGCTGCAGGGACTGCCTCTGTCCCAGTCAGTCTTGGTTGCTCCCCATCAAGACAGCTCAGATCCCGAGGGCCAGGCGCTCTGAAGCTTGCCTGGCAACAGAGAATCCACAAAGCGGCTGGCCCTGGAGGCAGCGCCCAGCCCTGCAGGGTGCTGTCAGTGAGTTGCTGAGCCTCTCTGGACCTCTCTGCCTCCCCTACGAAAGGGTTTTGATCCAACAGCCCCTGGCAATAGTATCGCATGGCAGGATGAGATTCTTCCCTCAGACTATGTGACATCCAAGGCTGCTGGGAGAAGCTGAGGGCGGAGTCAGGGCCGGGAGGGCTCCTGGCATCCTACTCCTCAGGGCGGGCATCCAGTCCCCGGGCTCCGAGCGCCACCAGGCCGGTTTAGAAAGCCAGCTCCCCCCTGCTTCCTTGTGACCTGGGCAGCTCACCTGAGCCTCCTGCTGTCCAGTCTCCTCACCTGTGCAGGCTGCACCAGGACTGCTGTCAGAGCCAACGCCTGGCACGGGGGCATGCTGAGTAATGGCTAGCTGTTCCGGCGAGCGGCCACCTCTGCCCGACTTCCCTGCGGCTGTGTCACCAGGGGACTGCACAGCGTCGTGGGCACACGCCCTGCACTGCCCTCATCTTAGCAGTGACCACGATGGGTTCTTTCCTGGACTGTGACCTGAGCTCAACGAGGCACACACTGAGGCCAGGCCGGCCACGCTCCCAGGGCAGCCCCATCACAGCTGCTGGGGGAAGAGGATGTAAGGGTCCAGCAAGGAGGGTAACAGGCAGCTAACAATCACCGTCCTGAGCTGCCAGGAGCCCTGTGGCAGCCCCTCAAACCACTCGCTGCCGCCAGGCTCCCCTGACACCCCTAAACCACTCGCTGCCGCCAGGCTCTCCCGACAGGGCAGCTGCTCCCTCCACTGGTCGCCTGGTAAGCAGCTCCTGGCAGTGGCTCTGTGGCAGACGGAGCTCACAGCCCCTGGGGCAGTGCCAGGGACAGATTGGGAACCAACCGGTGCCCGGAAGAGGCCAGGTTTGCCTTTGTGAGCCTGGGAGGTGGACAGGTATCTCTTCCTGCGCCGATGGTGGACCCTCAGGTGCACTGGAATGGGCTGCGGGCACAGGACCGGGCTCAGTGCCCCTTCTGTGGCCTCTGTGACCCAAAGCCCGGCCCAGGTCAGAGCAGTCCTTTCTCTCCCCGTCGGAAGGGCTGCAGGAAAGGCCAGGCCCCAGCCTGAGGGTGAACATTCAGGGGAACTGGAAACAAGACCCTCTTCTGGAATCCCCCATAAGAGCTGGGATATGGTGCAAGCTGCAAGGGGGGAGGTGGTCCACTAGGATCTCAGGCTCTGCCACTGGCCTGCGCGGGGGCCAGGGACCCTGCGCTCTGACCCTGGTTGTGCCTGAGGGCCTCCATTTAGAGATGTCACTCCAGCACATAAGGTGGTGGCTTGTGCTGTCCTGAGGTGGGGATTGTCTCCAGGCCAAGCATTCGGCCGTGGCCTCGGGAGCTGCATGTATCCCTCTCCATCCCCCTGCCCCGTCATGTCTGAGGGACTTGAGGGCAGGGGAATCGGCTCCTGGCAGGTCAGAGGAATGTCCTCAGAGGCCTGGAGGAGCCACACGGCCAGGCTGGGCACGAGGCTCTGGTGGCCACTGCAGGCCCGCAGCCTGGCCCCTCGTGCCCGCCTCAGCAGCAGACTGGCACTCATGCTGCTGCCTACAAGGCTGGGCTTTGTTTGGCAGTGCTCACTAGCCTACAGGCGGGACAGTCACCAAGCTCCTAGTTACTGACACTAACGTTGGCCCCCGACTCCTGCACACGGCTGCCCACTCAGATCTCCGCCGGGGCAAGGGCTCGTGGGCATCTCAAACACGAGTTCGAACTCCCAAACCTGCTCTGTGCTGAGCGTGCCCTCTTGGCGCTCAGCCAGGCCCTTGGAGTCCACCTTCGCGCTCCCTCTGCCTCACACCACATGCAGGGCCTTGCCGTCCTGCTTTCCAAACAGATTTGGAATCTGACCATTGTCACCATCACCACCACAGTGAAGGCAGTGGTCTCCTCCCTGGATTACTAGGTACATGTCTCTGGGCTCCCCTTGTCCCTCTCTGGTCAGCAGAGTGGTCCTTCTGAACTATATAGCAGATCACGTCACTCCTCAGCACAAAGCCCCCAGCACTCCCTTCCCCATTTCACTTATAAGCAAACGCTAGCCCACTGCCTCCCTCCCGCCCGCCCACCTGCCTGGGCACCGGCTCAGACCACATCAGACCTTCTCTGCTGTTGCCGGAGCTGATGCCGGTCTGGCACACTGTCTCAATGTCACCCTCAGCCTGCCCTCACCACTGTGTTCAAAACTACTCTACTTTTTTTCTTTCAATAGCACTCACCACCTTCAGTTATCAAAACCTGGGCCCCAGACCAGCAGTACCTGGAAATACAAATTCTAGGGCCACACCCAAGTGAGTTGGAACTGTGGGTGCCGGAAACCAATTCTAGCATGACAGCAGGGCTGCATCTGGGAATGGCTGAAGGCATTTTCCCAAACCTGAATAGGATACATTAAATTGATTTCTTGGCTGCTAGACAGCTCAGGGCATCTTAATCTACATGTTATTGCCTCCTACTGGCCAAACACCTGAACAGCCGTAGGCTAAATCCCCCATTCTAACAATGGACTCTGTAGAAACCCTGACCCTTTGAAGTGTATATCTCTGCCTCGCCTCAGGACAAATTGTGTTAATAAAAAGCATGGGGTCCTGAGATGAGGGGAACTCAGAACTTAGAACTTAGATCTTAGTTTCCTTTAAACTAGGCTCTTCTGACCCCCAGATGCCTTTCAAAATTATATTTCATCTCTAGACTCCTATTTAATCAACGCACAGCCTTCTCCATATTGCTTAACTCTTCTTCATGCTGGAACAAGAACCCCGGCATGTGGGTGGGGTTAGCAGTCTGTTCTTACCACTTTCTTCTGAGCTGGGTTTGAGAACCACTGCTCTAAGCCAGGATGTAGGCCTCGGGGAGCAGGATGGAAGCTCTGTCTGATCTCTTCCCCGTGCCACACCCCCTGCCTGCACAAGGCAGATGCTCTGTGTTTATCGAATGAATGAGGATGATTTAGTATCAGCAGAGTGCTGAGTATTTTGCACGCTTTTCTTTTTTAAGTCTCATGACAATCCTGCAAAGACAATAATTTCATTCCCACTTTGCAAACAAGGACACAGAGAAGATAAGTGGCATGGCCGGGTCACACAGCAAGCAAGGAAAGAGCCAGATTACGCACCCAGACCACTGCCTGATGCTGAAACCTGTGCTCACTTGCCTCCTCTCACACGGCAATGCGACGGGCTCTAGGCACTTCCTGTGTACACCAGACACTTTCAAAGGCTTGCAGCCTCTCCAGAGAACAAGGCAAGCCGGGCAGCCTGGGTGCCCTGTGACTCCCTTCTTGCCCCTCTCCCAGAGAGCTGGCTCGGAGAGCTGCCTGATGGAGCTCGGAACTGGGCACAGACAGACAGAGACCCATTTGGGAATATTGCCTTTCTCACAACATCATCTTCTGATCCATGAACATGGAATGTCCTTCCATTTAGTCAGGTTTTCTTTAATTTCTTTCAACAATGTTTTGTCATTTTAAGAGCATGAAGTTTTGTATCTGTTAACTTTATTCCTAAGTATTTTATTCTTTTGAATGCTATAGTAAATGAAGTTTTCTTGATCTTATCTTCAGCTGCTCATTGCTACTGTATGGAAATACAACTGACTTATGTAGATTGACCTTATATCCTGCAATCTTGCTGAAATTTTTATAGCTGGTAGATTTCTTAAGGTTTTCTATATACAAGAGCATTTATCTACAAACAGAAATGCTTTATTTCTTTCCAATCTGGATGCACATTATTTCAATTTCTTGACTAGTTGCTCTGACTATGTACAATGCTGATCAGAAATGGTAAAAGTGAGACTCCTGCTGTTCCCATCTTACAGGAAAAGCATCCAGTCTTTCTCCATTAAGTATGTTATCCACAGGGTTCTTGTAGGTCAGCAGTTCTCAACCTGTGGGTAGCGACCCCTTCGAGGGTAGAAGGACCCTTTCACAGGGGTCGCCTAAGACCATCGGAAAACACATATATAATTACATATTGTTTTTGTGATTAATCACTATGCTTTAATTATGTTTAATTTGTAACAATGAAATTGGGGGTCACCACAACATGAGGAACTGTATTAAAGGGTCGCAGCATTAGGAAGGTTGAGAACCCCTGTTATAGATGCTTCTTAGCAGGCTAGGACATTCCTTTCTACCCCTGAAAGCCTGAGTGTTTTTAATCCATGAAAAAAGCACTTTATTAATGCTTTTTATGAGTTTATTGAGACAATCATGTGTCAAAATTGTTCTTTATTCTATTGGTGTATTACAGTAATTGGTTTTCAGATGTTGAACCATCTTTGCATTCCTGGGATAAATCTCATTTGGTCATGGTGCATAATGGTTTTGTATATTGCTGGATTCAATTTTTTAGTATTTTGTTGAGCATTTTTGCATTTATAGCCACAAGAAATATTGGTGCTCCAGCAATTTTTCTCTCTCTTGCACCATCAATCTTTTGCATTGCTGTTTGTCTCCCAACTAAAGAAAAGTAATAAACAAAAACCTCTACCTGACTTCCCCCTCCAGCTACTGTTCCATTTCTCTTTTCCTTTCCAGCAAACTTCTTGAGAGAGTTGACTATGCTCACACTCCAATTCCTCACCTCTTATTCTTTCTCCTACCTACTCTTTTCAAGCTTATCTCTAGCTCTCCACCAAAACCACCCTTGTTCAAGTTACTGATGAGTGGTGCTCAATGCCTGTTCTCTACCGATTGTTGTATTGGCAGTGCATCGCACAGCTAGCTGATCACTGCTCCTCTTCCTTAGACATTCTCTTCACTCATCTCAGGGACCCCACTGGCTCCTGGCTCCCCTCCTTCACTGGTCCTCTTTCCCAGCTGCTTCTGCCGGCTCCTCCTCTGCTCCTGACTTCTTACTGGAGAGCAGCTCAAGACTCAGCTCTGGTTCTCTGCTGTTCCTATACTTGCTTGGTGATGTCTCACCCAGTCTCATGGCTTCAAACCCCATCTATGTGTTTGTGTTTCTCTCTCCAACCCAGTCCTCTCTCCTAATCTCTAGACTTAAATGTCTAACTGCCTGCCTGACTTCTAAACTTGAATCTCCCTCAGGTATCTCAGACTGAGCCCCAAAGTAAACTCTTGATTTTCCTGCCAAACAAATATACTTCCTGTGGTCTTTCTCACGTTAGTTAACAGCTAATCCAACCTTCCAGTTGCTTGGATCAAAACACCTTAGAATTACCCTGATGACTCTCATTCTGTTACACCTTTCTTCCATTCTAACAGGGAAATACTATAGGCTCACCTTCATCATGCATCAAGAATTCAATTACTTCTCATCACCAATACCTTCCTGGGCCACGCCATCATCTCTCACCTGCATAGCTGTATAATTAGCATCTAACTGGTCTCCCTGTTTTGCCCTTGCATCCTTTTATCAATTCTCCATACGGCAGTCAGAGGGCTCCTGCTGGAACCTGAGTCAGACTCTGCCATCCTGTCCAAAGCCTGTCAATAGCACCGCCTCACCCCAAGGAACAGCCACAGTCATCACCGTGATCACAAGGCCCTACCGACTTACGACCCATTACTGCTCTGACCTGTGTCCTTCTCTCTCCCCCGTCACAGACTGTTCCTGCCACACTGGCCTCCTTGCTGCTCTTCCATCATGGAAACTCCAGCCTCTGCCACCAAAACTCTCTGCCCAGGAGTGTTTAATTCACCCTTTCATCTCCTTTATTCAACTGTCGCTAACCTCTGACCACCCCCCATCCCTCCTGCTTGCCCTCCCTCATCACCATCTAACTACAATGGGCTTACTTTCCTTGGTTATCTGTCTCCAGGAGGGTAGGGACCTTGTCTTTCCTGCTCACTGCTGTATCTCGGGCCCCTAGCACACATTCTTGAGCGAATGACTAACTGGCTGAGTGAAGGGATGAATCAATGACTTCACCCCTGGGCAGGCCACCAGCGGTACCAGGCTCCCCTGACCCACTGGCCTGCCGTTTCCTCTGTGGGGACGCCCAGGCTCTAACCGCAGCGGGCACGCTGCCTATTCAGCTGTCAGAGGTGGCCCGCGCTCTGCCAGAACAAACACACTTGAAAGGGCTCTTGGGCTTCGTTATTAAACAGTGAAAGAAGGACTGATCCGCTAAGCCTCCTTTCCAGTGGAACCCAGGCTAATAACAGCTTTGGCAGGAAACCTCCCGAGGCTGACAGCCCACCTGGGAGCGCCCATGGTTGCCCAGACATGTCGCCATCACTAACCCCTGGGGTTTCTGTGTTTCCTCTAGATTTCTAGAAAAGAGATAAAGCACTTTTGATGACGGTTCCTGTTTTAATTCTCGCAAGTTCTTCAGCACACAGCCTGAGAAGTCTGATAAACACTGTGGGGTGGGGAGGGGGGGTTGAAGGAGGGGCAAGTCTGGCTTCTATGTGGGATTCTGTACAGGGCCCTCATTGCGAGCAAGCGGGGGGCGGGGGGAGAGGACAGAGAGACAGACAGACAGACAGGGAGGGAGGGAAGAGAGCGTGGGGAAGGCTTGGGCAGGCGCGCGCACTGCGGTGCAGGAGGCCTGTGCGACATGCCCGTGGGGCTGGGACGACGCACAGCCTTGGGCTCAGAACAGCAGCCTTCATTTCCCAGCTCTGGTCCCCGACTAGCTGTGTCACGAGCTCAGACGGATTCCTTGACTTGCAGTTTCCCATCTTTGCTTTATTTTTTATATAATAATATGTGCACACATCCAGAAAAGACATTATTGCCAGATGAAGTCCTGTGTAACTGTGACTCCCATCCTTTCACGGCGTCATTTCTTCGCTTTTCTTTACATTTTTGCTGCCTAATTATCTGTCTGTGAATAATAGCTCACTGCGGCCTGTTTTTCAGCCTTACATACATGAAATCCTATGTAAGGATTTCACATTGTTAGGCCTCCCTGGTCCCGCTGGGTTTTAGGGATTCAGGCATGTTGGGTTTGTTGTGAGTTTTCTGTTCTCAGAACGAATCCTATCTATTTGGCCACTGTATTGCTGTTACACACTTGGTTGGCATCAGGTCATCGTCGATAAGGCTGCTGTGAACATCTGGCGTGCACAGTCTCCTGGCACACGTGTGCACATATTTCTGTTTGCAGCATGCCTAGCAGCAGATCCACTAAAACAGGTGTGCACAGCTCCGACTTTGGCAGAGACCGCCAACGACTTCCCTAGCGCCATCTGCAGGTGTCTGTGGCTTGCTGCCCTCAGCACCGCCTGAAACCGACGGTCCTTTTCCTTTAGCCACGGGGGTGGGGGGGTGAGGGGGGTGGGTGAGAAGGATCGCGATGTGGTTTAATGGGCACTTCCCTGGTCACTGCCGAGGCTGGGCACCTGCCTATGCCCACTGCTCAGGGGGTTTCTTCTGCTGCAAAGCGGCTGTCCAGTCTCTCGCCCAAGTTTCTACCGGCTTGCCTGTCTTGGCCTCATTGGGTTGTAGGAGTCTAAAGGGTGAGTCATTTGATGGTTGTATATGTAGCAAGCACTTTCTTTCAATCTATAGCTGCTTTTCATTTTCTCAATCTGCCTTTTAGAGAACTGATGCTCTTCATTTTATATGGTACAATTTGTCAATCTTTTCCTACAGGAGTAATGCTTTCTGTAACCCATTTTACAAATCTTTCTCTACCCCAAGGTCACGGCTATGTTCTCCTATCCCCGGTGTTCAGAAGTGCCACTTAACATACAGCAAAGTCCAGCCACATGGAAGCCTATTACGTTCTATCTGCTCACTATCAACCACCTTGCACCAAAGGGCGCTCATGGCGGCTGCCAGTACGCTCGGCAGGCGCGAGTCCTGCCCGGCATTACCTCGGGGCTGTGGGTCCTGCTCGCTGCGACCATCAGGGGCGGAGGCTACGCTGACAGTGTGGGGCCAAGGAGGAAGCCCCGGAGGAAAACCGTAACTTTCAAAGTCATAGCGACTCCGCTACCTAAGAGATCTGTGCTCTCTGCAAGGCGTCAGGAGTTCTGCAGCCAGGAACGGAGAGGAGGGCGGGGAGGGGAGGCGGGAAGGGGCCCGCCCACGAGGCGTGCAGGACCTGGATTGTGCTGCCAGCCCCCAGGTGACCTGTGGCCTGTCTGGCCTGGGCACTGATTAGACACCGAGTGGGAGAGCAGGACTCCCGTGACTCCCGTGCTAGAGCCCGGCGGCCGAAGGCCCTGCTCTACACACTCCACAGGGAGCCGCCGGCCCAGCCCAGCCGCGTGGCCACCGCCCCCCCCCCAAAGCTCTTTTCGTGATGATTTATGGGAACACCCACCCATGGACACAGCAACTGCCCCACGTCCAGACCATCGGCAAGCCCAGCAGCGCCGCCTGCAGAACAGCTGCAGCGACCACTCTTCAGTCTTCACTCCCACGCCAGCCCTCACCGTGACCTTTCCTCACTGTCCCAGACTGCCGTGTCCACTCTTGTCTGTGGTCCACCCCCGCATGGCAGCCACGGGCTCCTTTTATACAGCTAAGTCAGGTCATGTCTGCCTCTGGCTCAGGGCCTCCCTGATGCCCCATCGATTAGAACCAAATCTGAAATCCCCACGTGCTCCCAGGCCCGGGTGCCCTCTCTCGCCTCAGGGCCCCACTCTGGCGCCCTCGCTCCTCAGACGCACCTGCCTCCTGAGATTCCTCGTGTTCCCACCGCCCGATCCCACCTCAGGGCCCACGCACTCGCTGGTCCCTCTGCTGCGTGCTCTTCCCCGCGTTCTCCCGGGGACTTCACTGAGCTGGCCTCCAAGTCCCACTGTCCCCCCACTGGCTGTAGCCGCTCAGTGCCTCTCACTCTGTCTCCCCTCCCCCCACCCTCCCCCAGGAGAGCACAGGGAGGGGGCGGAGTCACCACCTACTTTGTTCACCACCCACCGAACTGCAGTGCCTAGAACAAAAGTCACCACAGTCTAGGCACCAACACAGGTGTGAGCACAGGACGTGAGTGAATGGAGCTGCTGCTGCCCTGCCCGGGGCAGGGCCTCTGTGTCTGCGCAGGCGCCGCAGAGGGAGGGACACTGCAGGCATCTGCTATGGCTCCGAGCGCCCACCCCGCCGGGTACAGACCTCACGCACCGCACCGCGGACAGCAGGGTCTGGTGCAGAGGCGAGCATGCAAAACTCACGGTGTGCCGGAGGGCACGTCTGGAAAGTGGCCCTGGTTTTCCTGCTGGGGCTGGTGTGCACCAGGGGCCAGCCGCAGAGGACAGCACTGCTTGCCTGAGAGGCCTGGACCTGGCCAGGGGTCCTGGGCAAGAGGGGTCTGCCGGCCCGAGCGGGAGGAGGGGCGCGATTACCTGGACGCAAGGGTTCTAGAGGGTGAGCATGCAGGCTACGGGCAGTACCTCCACCAAACGGGGCCCAGATGACCCGGCGGATGGCCTGCACCCAGTCCTCCATGTCACGCTGAGAACTGGCCATGAGCAGGAGCCCCTCAGGGCTGGCCGGCACCTTCTCCCGCTCCCCGGCACCACCTGCAAGACAGGGAGACACAGGCTTACTCCAGGGACCCTGAGCAGACACGGAGCCTCCCCTCGCACTCTCTCCTGCCTCACACTAGTCATCGTTTATTCCTGGGCTGGGAAGGGCATCTCTCTGAAACTTCAGCCACAGCCCTGCTCTGGGTTCTACTTTTGCAGCCCATCCTTTCAAGCCTCATGCATCTGCCTTGGACACTTTCGGGGGATTTCTCCTTTAGTCTTGTTAATTTCCTGTATCTAATCAGGATCATTAAAACTGCCCTGGAGCACTATTTTAAAAAGCCCACAGATTGGAGGCCTGCTTGGAGAAGGGAGGGCCCAGGGAAAATTCCAAAATTCTGCTCTGTCCCTGCTCCCAGCCACACATGGACTCTAATGTAAAGGCAGATGGGGCTCCCTTCTCATTTTGTTGGTTTCTTTTGCTGTGCAGAAGCCTTTTATTTTGATGTGTCCCATTTGTTTATTTGTCTCCTAGTTTCCTTTGCCCTAGGCGATGTATTGGTAAACATGTTGCTAGAGAGATGCCTGAGATTTTGCTGCATATGGTTTCTTTTAGGATTTTTATGGTTTCACAGCTTACATTTAAGTCTTTTATCCATTTTGCGTTTCTTCTCGTGTATGGTGTAAGTTGGTGGTCTAGTTTCTTTTTTTTTTTTTTTTTTGCATGTATTTGTCCAATTTTCCCAACACCATTTATTGAAGAGACTCTTTACTTCATTGTATGCTCTTGCCTCCTTTGTCAAATATTAATTGAGCATCATCTGAGAGATGCAAATTAAAATGACAATAAGGTATCACCTCACACCTGTGAGAATGGCTACCATCAACAAATCAACAAATGACATGTGCCGGTGAGGATGAGGAGAAAAGGGAACCCTCATGCATTGCTGGTGGGAATGCAGACTGGTGCAGCCACTGTGGAGAACAGTATGGAGTTTCCTCAAAAAATTAAATATGGAACTGCCATTTGACCCAATGGTCCCACGTCTAGGAATATATCCCAAGAAACCAGAAACACCAATTAGAAAGTATATATGCACCCCTATGTTCATAGCAGCACAATTTACAATAGCTAAGATCTGGAAACAGCCCAGGTGCCCATCAGTAGATGAGTGGATAAAAAGCTGTGGTACATTTACACCATGGAATACTATGCAGCAGTAAAAGAAAGAAGGGTCTCTTACCCTTTGAGACAGCATGAAGGGACCTGGGGAGTATCATGCTAAGCAAAATAAGCTAGTCAGAGAAAGACAAGTATCCCATGATCTCACTCATATGTAGAATCTAATGAACAAAATAAAATGATGAACAAAACAGACCCAGAGACATAGAAGCATGGAACAGACTGATGAATCTCAGAGGGAAGGTGGGGCAGGGTGGGTGGGAGGGAAGTGATCAACCAAAGAACTTGTATTCATATATGCATAACCCATGGACACAAACAATAGTGTGGTGAAGGCTGGGGGGTGGGGGAGGGGGAGAGGGGTGGTAGTGGGCTAGAAGGGGTCAATGGGGGGAAAGGAAACATCTGTAATACTTTCAACAATAAATCCTTTTTAAAGTAAAATAAAATAAAATAAAGGCAGAAGGAGGAAAAACTCAGACAGCTATTGGTAATCTGAGGTTTTCCCTATAGTAACTCCAGTGGGTCTCATGTGTTCATGACTTTCTCTTCCATATGTAAATGAACTAGTATTTGGGATGTATATAAACCATTTATACTGAACTTCATAGGCAACTTAAGGGATTTTCAAGAATGATCTTGTCTTTTTGCAGCCCCCCTTCCCCCCCCCCCCAACATCACATAGTATGTAACTTGCCTATATACTTGTCCCTGGTCCCAGAGCCTTAGACCCTAACCAGGACCGTGGGTGGTGGGGCAAGGCCTGCAGACCTGTGCTCCCAAGGGAATGGGATAGCAGTTGGGAGAACTGGGACACGCCGTCCTCGCTGGAGGCCGCAGCCCCAGGGTGGAGACCAGACAGAAGCAAGTGCTCACTGAGCACCTAGCACCTGCCTGGGACTCTTCTAGGAGCTGCAGACACTCAAATGAACAAAGTGACAGACATACCTGCCATCCTAGATCCTTTAAGCTTCATAGCGCTTCTGAGGGAAGACTTTTACCACCTGCATTTTACAGATGAGGACACTGAAGCACACGAGATTGTACATATTCTGGGTACAAGTCATTTATCAGATATGTGCTTTGCAGATATTTCTCCCATCTATGCCTTTTCTTTTCATTCTATTCACAGTGGATTTTTAAGAAGAGAAGTTTTTAATTTTGATCAAGCCCAATTTAATGAACTTTTTCTTTTATTGAGTGTGCTTCTGGTTTTGTACCTAAGAAATATTTCCTTAAGCCAAGGTCATAAAAGTTTTCTTGTAAAAGTTTCATAGTTTAGGGCTTACATCTAGGTCTATGAGTGAGTTTTTGTACATGGTGCAAGGTATGGGTTCATCCTGAACTCACACTGTCTGAACTCACACCGCCAGTGCATAGCAGAGTCAGGGGTTCCAAGTCCTCAGCTCTGGACCCAGCTCATGGACCTGCTGGGGTCCGGTGTAGTGGTCACAGCGATGCCACAAGACTGCGGGGGGGGGGGGGGGGCGCCGAGCTGGAGCAGGGGGAGGGGCGCTGGGAGCAAGGCCTGAGGCCAGGTGGGAAGCAGGAGAGGCCAGTGGGGCCCAAAGCTGAGGAGGGTGTTGAGCAAGGAGACAAGACAGCCAGGGCCCCACAGGGCCTTCTGGAGCCCTCACTACACTCACAGCCCTGCTCCTTGGGTTCCCACAGTTACTGAGCAGCAGCGCTGCAGGGGTGGCGAGGAAGACAGCTTCAGGCAGAGACCCAGAGCCTGAAGGCCAGAGGCAGTGTGGACCTCCGGCCCAGGGGACACCCACAGCTCCGCCATCTGCAGGCGGGGACAGCGGCTCGACACCAGTAGGACCCCATACCACATGGCCTTGAGGGCTGAGATGGCTGAGGGTTCTGGGTGGGGAGGGGCAGCTGGTTGCCACCAGGAGCTTCTCTGAAGAGTCTCAAGATGACTCAGAAGAAAGGCACCTGGAGGTCCAGGCTCCAAGAACTTGTGTGGGTACTTGTTCGTCCTAAATGAATACTCAAGTTTACACCAAATTGGAATGTCTCATTTTTCAATGCTTTTTCCCAAAGAGGGCCACCCAAGTCATACAGGCTTTATAAGAACGTCACCTACAAAACTTGGACCTGCCCTGCCCAGCTGTTGACAGCTGTTCTCATGCCCAGCTGTGCCCCTGCCCATGGTCTCACTCTCATGGTGTTCTAAGCCTGTGTATCTAACTCGTTAATGTGTTTTCATGTGTGTATGTTTATGTATGTATATATGTTATATACATGTGTTTGACTTTTTAAGAAATTGTCACAAACTGTTTTCCAAAGTGACTGCACCCTTTACTGGTACATCCCCCAGAAGCACAGAGCTCCCGGCCCTCCACCTTCTCGCCAACACCTGGTCTGGTCGGCCTTTGGACTCCAGCCGTCCTACGGGTGCACCAGGTGTTTGAGTTTGCATTTCCTAAGTGACTAAAGCTGCTGGACACCTTGTTATGTACTTAGTTGCCATCCATGTATCTTCTTTGGTGAAATTTCTTTTGTTCACTTTTAAAATATGTTGTTCATTTTCATTATTATTGAGAGTTGAGTTCTTCACATATTCTGGGTACAAGTCATTTATCAGATATGTGCTTTGCAGATATTTCTCCCATCTGTGCCTTTTCTTTTCATTCTATTCATAGTGGATTTTTAAGAAGAGAAGTTTTTAATTTTGATCAAGCCCAATTTAATGAACTTTTTCTTTTATTGAGTGTGCTTCTGGTTTTGTACCTAAGAAATATTTCCTTAAGCCAAGGTCATAAAAGTTTTCTTGTAAAAGTTTCATAGTTTAGGGCTTACATCTAGGTCTATGAGTGAGTTTTCATATATGGTGCAAGGTATGAGTTCATCCTTTTGTACCTGATTGTCCAGCTGTCCTGGCACCATTTGTTGAACAGACCATCCTTTCTCTGTTGACTTGGCAGAGCACCTAGAGAGGCGATTGTACCATCTGCAAACGCAGACAGCTGTAGTTCTTACCTTCCAATCTGGGTGCCTTTATTTCTTTCGCTTGCCATTCACTGCACTTACTATAGCCTCAGTTACACAGTGTTAAGTAGAAGTGGTGAGAGTAGACGTCCGTGTCTTGGTCATCTTCTGGCAAAAAGCATTCCATTAAGTGTATCTGCTATAGGTTTTTTTGTCGATGTCCTTTCTCAGGCTGAGGAAGTTCTCTCCTATTTCCAGCTTGCTGAGAGGTTGTTTTTTTTTAATCAGAAATGGATTTTGGATTTTGTCAAATGCTTTTTATGTATCTATTGAGACATCACATGATTTTATTTTAGTTTTTTAATATGATAAATTACATTGATGAATTTTCAAATCTTAAACCAACCTTGCATTCCTGGAATCCCAATTGCTCACGATGAATTATCCTTTTTAAATATTGTTGAATTCAATTTACTAACATTTTGTTGAGAATTTTTCATTTATATTCATATGGATATTGGGCTGACATTTTCTTTTCTTATAACGTCTTTGTCAGTTTTGGTATCAGGATAATGCTGGCCTCACAGAATAAGCTGGCGAGTATCCTTCCTTTTCAATATTTTTGGAAGAGTTTGTGTTACTTATTTGTTAATGTTGGTAGAATTCACCAGTGAAGCCACCTAGACCTGGACTTTTCTTTGGGGAAGGTGTTTTAATAACAAGTCTAATGTAACATATGCATCTATTTCTTCTTGAGTGAACATTGGCACTTTGTATCTTTCAAGGAATTTGTTTCATCTAAATTGTTGAATTTATTGGTGTAAAGTTGTTCATAATATTCCCTTATTATGTTTTTACTACCTGAAGACTCTAGTGATGCCAATCCTCTCATTTCTGATATCGGTAACGTGGGTCTTCTCTCTTTTCCCCCATGAGTCTTGCTGGAGTCGTAACAATTTTACAACAGCAGGGCGGAGAGTTGGGGCACAGACCATATGAACTTAAAACCTAAAATATTTCTATTTAGCGCTTTTATTAAAAAGTTTGTTAAGCAGAAAAACGAAGACAAAGACACAGACAACAAAGTCACTAAAACAAAAAGCTGCTCCTTTGAGATTAATAAAATCGGAAATTCCCCGACATGCGTGAGATGAGTTCTCCAGGAGTTTCTCTCCCGAGCAGCTCTTTGCTCCTTTGTACTTGATCCTGAAAATCCCAGATGCATTGGTCTCTAAGCCCTGTCTCCTTGACTCGTGGAGTCCCGTGCCCCTCCCCACCCTGGGGCTCCTCTTCCTGCATCACAGCCCGGAAGCACCCCAGGACAGTAAGCTGGAGCATGCGCAGGGCTCCCATCACCCCGTCTCTGCGGGTGGGGAGGTCACAGTCCGTCACTGCCAATGTCCAGTATTTTGAAAAACATGTTGCTTAGATTTTGTCTTAGGAGACTAAATCAGTTAGGACCCAAACCAGCTCACACCATCTGCTCCAAATCCTGCAAAGGCCCCTCTCACCAACCCCTTCAGCCCTCCTCCTCGCTCCTCACTGCTGCTCCTCTGGCCTCTTGCTGCTCCCTCCTGCTCTTCACCATTTCTGAACAGCCAGGCTCGCCAGGCAGGGTCCTTGTGCCGGAGTCCCCTCTGCCCTGCTGTTGCCAAAAAGGCTGTTATCCTGACACTGGCAGGACTTGCTCCCTGACCTCTGCAGGTCTGTCCTCACAGGCCGCCTTCCTGGGAATCTTGGGTTGCTCTAGTTACACCTCACTCCACACCACCCCCAACCCAGGCCTTCCTGACCTTATATCTTCACAGCACTTGTCACAATCCAGTCCCATATATTTTATAAGTAACTGCAGCGCAAGGCACCGTGCCCGGCAGGGGAGGGCATGGGCAGTCTGTGGGAGGAAAGAGCAGCAGCGGCGGAGCCCCGGCCGGCACCCACCAGCACCCACACGAACACAGGAAGTGAACCCACTGATGAGCCTGAGGAGTTTGACCACTCAAAGGAAGTGGTGTCATTATCCCCATTTTTGAGAAAAAGATGGAGAAAATATATAAAGAACTTAAACAACTCAATAGCAAAAAAACAAACCATGACATTTAAAAATGGCAGCAGATATGAAGAGATATTTTTCCAAAGATGATCTACAGATAGACAATAGGTACATGAGAAGATGCTCAATATCACTAAATGTCAGGAAATGCCATCCAAAAGACCAGAGGTAACAGGGTTGGTGAGGATGTGGCAAAAAGGGAACCCTTGTTCACCATTAGTGAGAGTATACATTAGTACAGCCATTATGGAACAGAAATGTGGTTTCTCTAAAAATAGAACTACCATATGATCCATCAATTCAACCTCCGGGTATTTATCTGAATGAAGCAAAAGCACTGACTCAAATATATAAATGCACCCTGACCAGGGTGGCTCGGGTGGCTGGAGTGTCAACCTGTGCATCAAAGGTAGTGGGTTGGATTCTAGGTCAGGGTGTGTGCCCAGGGTTTGATCCACGACCAGAGTGTGTGCGTGAGGCAACCGATCGATGTTTCACATTGATGTTTCTTTCTCTCTCCCCCTGCCTCTCTCTCCAATCAATTTATACACACACACACACACACATGTTTATTGCAGAACTATTCACCATAGGCAAGATATGGAAACAAGTGCCCATTGATGGATTAAAAAATGTGAGATATATATATATATATAATATATATATATTACTCAGCCATAAAGAAAGAATAAAATCTTGCCATCTGCAACAACATGGATGGACCCTGAGGGCTTATGCCAGGTGAAATCAGCCAGACAAGTACTGTATGGTCTCACTTACATGTAGAATCTAAAAACAAAACAACAAAGCTCAGAGAACAGAGTGGCGGTGGACCAAGGTAAGGGTGGGAGTCAAAAGGAACGAACTTCCGTTATAAAATAACTAAGCCATGAGATGTAACGGGCAGCACGGCGGCTGTGCTTAAGGATAAGGTATTGCATTTTGAAAGTAGCTAAGAAAGTAGATATTAGAAGTTCTCATCACAAGGAAAAACGTTCTGTAATTACGTGTGGTGACGGAAGTTAAGAGACTCGATGTGATCATTTCACAATACACACACACATCCAATCATGTTGGATATGTGGAACTAATAAAATGTTTGTGTCAGTTACACCTCAATAGAAAATAAAGGGGAAGAAGCCAAGGCCCAAAGATGTTAGAAACACGCCAAGCAGCCACCCAGGGAACTCCGAGCCCGGCAGTCTGGCTCCCAGCCCAGCTCACTGGGCTGCGTCAGCTGGTTCAAGCCCAGCATTCCTGGTTCCCTCTGAGCTCCTGCATTTAAGGACTTTCTCTTGTGAGTCTCTCTCCACCCACACAAGTGACTCTGGGGGAGAGGTGGTAACTCCAAACCATAGCGGGTCCCAGCAGGGGTGTGGGACAAGAGCTCCTGTCTTTCAACTCTTCTATATAAAAGTTTTCAGAGTAAAAAGAAAAATGAGCGAATGACACATGTGAAAGCATCTGTAACCCACGGCAGCCCGTGGTTCTTTCAATGACGGGCAAGTGAGCAAGCTCTCAGTCCGACATACTAATCGAATGATGTCTGCATTAGCTGCCTCTACCTGGGCTGGCAGAGACGCTCAAACAAGAAAGGAAGTCGCTGTTTAAAGGTGACGCCGCTGCAGTGGAGGCTGTGCCACAGGGCCCACAGTCACTCTACTTGCTGCCCAGGGGAGGGGTGCTTCAGAGGGAGCCCCAGAAAGGACCCCAGAGATGAAGGCCAAGGGTGGGGCCATGGCTCTCTGGAGCAGTACAATCCAATGAAAATGGAATTCGAGCCCATGTACGATTTGAAATGTTTAAGTAGCTACATTAAAAAGTAAAAATAGGTGAAATTATTTTGAATACCTTTTATTTATCCCAATACATCTAAAATAGTATTGTTCATTTCAACACAAATTATGGATAAACAACTCAATTACTGATACACACACACACACACACACACACACACACACACACACACACATATATATCTTAGTTACATATAAGTACATATAACTAAGTCTTCAAAATCTGGTGTGCGTTTTGTGCCAACAGCACATCAGAATTGGGACCACCCACATTTCAGGTGCTCAGCAGCCGTGCTTGGCTGGTGGCCACAGTTGTGGGCAGCTGTCAGCCAGCCTAGACTGGGCTTCAGTGAAAGGAGAGAAGACCACCCTCAGATATCCCATGACTGCCATGCGTGTGTGTGTGTGTGTGTGTGTGTGTGCGTGTGTGTGTGTGTGTGAGTGTGGTGCCAGCACCGGGCAATGCCTATGCCCCAGCTGGGCTTTCCTGCTCGTCCCTGGCTGCAGGTGCACCGAAGCAGGAGCCCAAGCTGCCCTGTGTTCTCCTGTCCGCTCCTTTCTCGTAAGCTGCTTGGAGCCACCAAAAGCCACTTGCCCTTCAAGGTTGAATCATCCTCGGGCTGGCGCTCCCGAGGCCTGCTCGGCCCTGGCTCCCACTTACCCCGGGGCAGACGGCGGCTCCTCTTCAGGTGCCGGGCGGGGCAGAAGGGCATGGTGCGGGAAGTGGTGAGGCTGAGGTAGGAGGAGCGGTCGCTGGGCACTGCCAGGCCCTGCCAGGCCAGGGATGAGGCTCCGGGAACTCAAGGCAGGAGCAGTGCAGGGCGAGCGCTCTGCTGGGCCCTGAGGCCCTTTTGTCTCTCTGGGAACTTGTGTACTTCTAGGTGCCCCAGGGCTGGGACTGTCCGGGGCGGAGCAAGGAGGAAGCGATCCCCTGCGCGTGCGGGGCTGCTGGGCTTCCTACAGTGGAAATCCCTGCACAGGTCCCTGGCCCCGGCCGCCTGCGAGCTCCCTCCCCTGCCTTCTTGGGCCAGAGCACGGGCAGGAGGCCTGGACGGTCCATCTGTCCCCCAGCAGGCCAGGGGCTGAGAGCACAGGCGGACCCCAGCCCCACCAGCTGTGCCTCCCGGTCTCATCCCCAGGCAGGAAGCCTGATAAATGCAAGTGCTAACTGGAAATATGTTTCTATTCTCTGTTTCCATTTCTTCATCAACAAGAAGCCAGGAATTGGACCTGCCTCGCGAGGTGCTGGTGAGGACTGAATGAGGCAAGGAAGGCCCGGCCTGGGTGGCATGCCAATGCTTCCTCAGCGCAGTCACGCCCTCTAAGGGCACGGACACCCTGTGTTACTGAAGGGCAGCCAGAGAGCCCCCAGAGCTTCCAGGGGCCCAGGGCCATCAGCTGGTCCGAGGCAGCCACGGCATTTGCACTTCGCAGTTCTAGATTCTGTCCATGCAATCAGCCGCCACCAGCGCTTCTGCAGGAGGCAGCGAGACAGACGGGAGCCGAGCAGCGTCCAGTCCCCATGGGCCAGGTACAGTGCCCAGGGCGGAAGCCCGCGTGCCTAGCAATGGGAAAAACTGGGAAAACAGGGACTCGCCCCCAGGGTGACCTCTCCTCCCAGCACATCGCTGGGCCTGCGCCTGGGACCTCCCCTGGCCTTTCCTCCCCGGGCCTGTTGCTAGTCCTGCGGTTAGACCCCTCGGGGGGACGAACAAGGGGCGGAGAGCAGCCCTTCAGCATGAAGCCCCAGGTCAGCGAGGTTCTGACCCACATCAGGCACATCCAGGCTCAGTTGTGCTTCAGCTCCAGGCCCAGAAAAGCAGCCAAACCGGACAAAGAAGCCATGGCTGCCTCGGACCAGCTCCTGCATTTAAGGACTTTCTTTTGTGAGTCTCTCTGACCAGTGACCCCTGCCTCGACCAATCAGTGGAGACCATGACCTGAAAGGCCACACCTGGAAGGCTGAAGAATATTCTATTGGGATCCTCCCTGAGACCCCAGATAAATACCCTTAAGACAAGGACCGGGGGTCTGTCTGGGGCACTCCTGGGCCTTTCCCCACCCCCTCCCCAGGGGGCGTTTTCCTTGCCTCTCTTTTTCCTCAGCCCCAAGGGCCCTTCTGCCTCTGTCACTTGTTCCCTGAGCCCATTTCTCCTAAGCTCACCTCTTCTACCTCTGGGACTTTCTAAATAGTGTAGCTATAGTTTGGCTCTGAATTCTTTCCTAGCCAGAACTCAAGTTCCCAGGTTGCCCCACCGGTCTAACACCTGGTGGCATTTCTGCCACCAACTCTTCCAGCACGGAGGGCCCCAGCAGAGTGCCCGGCCCCACCTGTCTTCGGGGCCCCGAGGCAGTGCACCCACAGGCCCTCACTGGCCACCTTTCCTCTAGGGCCAAGACAGCAACAGAAACCAGACACTCTGACAAAGCGTCCCCAGTCCCGGGCAGAGTTAGAGCCCCCGCCCCCGCCCCTCAGTACCCAGCGCCCCCACCGCGCCCCCCCCCCCCGGCCCAGCACCTTGTCCTCTGTGGGGTTTGCACACCCTACTCTGGGCTTGCTATTGCACCTCTTTATACATATATATATATATATATATATATATATATATATATATATATATATTCTTTTTTCTTGTTTTCAGAGAGGAAGGAGAGGGGGACAGAGAGAGAAACATCAATGATGAGAGAGAATCATTGATTGGCTGCCTCCTGCACACCTCCTACTGGGGATCCCATCTGCAACCCAGGCATGTGCCCTGACTGGGAATCGAACCTTGACCTCCTGGTCCAGAGGCTGTCACAACACTCAACCACTGAGCAACACCGGCCACGCCAGCTGGCTCCATTCCACCTCTTGATGAGCTGGAACCAAAAGTGAAATACTTGTTGGCTTGAGACAGGCAGGGGCGCAGAGGGTTCCAGAACTCCCAGCCGCCCAAACCAATAGCAGCAAAGCCCAGGATGGCCTCAGGGGCCACGAGTGGGGATGCAATGTAGCGCAGTCATATGGAGGCATCAGAAATGAGCACTGCATCCCATTTTTAAAGACACACAACACAGTGACACTACAGGCCACCCTAAGGCGGAGATAGAGCCTCTGAGACGTAGGGAGGCTGGAGGGGCTTTTGAGAAAGGCTGCCTGACTCTCATCCCCGGGCTGGGCGTGTCCTGCCTGCTGGCCGGATGCCTGGGGTCCTGTGGTGACCACACTGAGCAGCCATGGAGCGAAGCCGCAGGCCAAGGAGGCCCGAGGGGGTCTGGCAGGCCTGAGACCTCCCTGATTGGCTGAGCTCCTGCCTGGGTCCCAGGAGCTGCCTGTTGGGGTGTCTCCGTCTGTGAGAACAACACATCGCCTTCCATCTGAGCCAGGTGGGTGGGCCTTCCTGCTTCCTGCAGCTGAGAGCACCTGGTGCCCACACCATGAGAGCCACCAGGGGGCCCTGCTGGCTGCCCGGGTTCCCCAGGAGCCGCCAGGGAGGGGCGGTCCCACGGGGAGAGGGCACACTGGCGCCCTGCAGCCAGGAGGAAGGGGACACCGTGAAAGGCAGGGACAACACTGACATTCACTGTGCTGAAAAGTCTGTTAATAGGAACCCATGATCCTTCCTCAGCATGGACAGCCCCAAAGCCAGGGCTGTGCTCAGCGGAGAGGCGCAGCCTCCCCTCAGGGCCAGGGGCCAGGCAGCACGTCCACTCTCCTCTGTTACGTAACAGCCTCCTGGACGTGCCGGCCAGCGCAGCAGGCCAGAGGAGGAACAGACACCCCTGGAAGCTGCAGGCAGGGCGCGGTGTCATTACGGCTGCTGCACTTTTCGGTTATCTACTTACACAGGCGAAAACCTAAGTCAAGAAATAAGCAATACGAGAACTACAACTCCAAGCGATAAGAGCATTCAGTCCGGCAGCCAGATTCAAAATTAATGCACAGAGTTACAGTCGGTTCATAAAGTAGACAAGACTGAAGAGCATGCCATCATATAAATAGGAAAACAGCACACAGGTGCCAATGCCCCCTCATTTAGTCTGTAAATTTAACACAAAATATACTAATAGCATCTTTAAAAAACAGACACATTGATTCCAACATTCATATGTAAAAACAGCAAATGCATTTTTTGTAGAAAAGAGTAAGGAGGGCAGAGCAGCCCGAGTGACGGTCCACGCAGAGGGCTCAGCGGCAATGACAGACAGCCGGTCCTGCACCCCACGGATGGCGGCGCACACACACACACACACACACACACACACACACACAGGAGCTCGCGATAGAGTTAAGAGGTGATTTGAAATGGGCAAGTACAAGGCTGTTTAACAAATGGCACAGGGAGAACTGCATGAAAAATCACCAAGTTGAAGCCTTACATCACACCTTAAAACAATGATGGGTCAAGGATTTAAGGATGAAAAATGAAATGACCGAGAACCAGGATCGACTGTGGGAGGAATTTCGTGTCATCTTGAGACGAAGTAGGAAAGGCCCGTTTAAACATGACACAAAAGACAGAGGCCACAAAGGAGAGTTCAGTGCAGAAAAGTTAAAAACATGTGCCTGGTGAAGAAAAGAGGAGGGATTTATACTCGGGTTTGGATCTTCTCTGCTGGGCAGGTGGGGAAGCAGTGGTTCGCTGTCACGCTTCGTGGGGGGTGGGGAGGAGGGATGTGCGTATTTGTTTGAAAACGTGCAAACATCTGTGAGGAGAATGATGACGGTGGAGCAGCGGATCTCAGAGAGAAGTGCTGGCCGAGGAGAAGGGGTGCCGGGGACTGGCTTTTTGGCTTTTGGTATTTGAACCATGTTACCTATTTTAAGGACTAAATAAACACAGAATTTAATCTACAGAAACAAGAGAGAGAAACCTCGCCCCTCGTGTGGGTGGTGCGGGTGGGGGGTGGGGGGGCAGTGAGGGTGGGCTGCACGCTGGGTGGGGAATCGGTGGCAGTGGGCAGTGGGAGTAGATTTTGCACAACCTCTTTACCAGTGTGTGGTAGACAGCTGACAATATCTATCAAAATGTTAAGTTGTAAATGACTATCCATTTCTAAGGAATTCACTCTCCCGATAAATTTACTCGTGCTTAAGGAGCAGAAAGGACAAATTGAGAACAACTGAAGCACCCATCAAGTTAAATAAGGAATAATGTACTAGTTAAACAAAATGTACGTCCCCCAGGAGGCGAGGGAACCATGTGATATAGGACAATAATTATTATGTGGGAAAAGCAAAATACAGCATGAAGAACATGCTGCCATTTGTGTCCGAGTGACAGGGAGGCACAGGGTGTGGCTGTGCGGGGGAGGGGCTTCAGGAGGGCAGGCATGGCCAGGACACCAGAGGCCTCCCCCCCCACAGACTCCAGGCCTGTCTGCGTGTGTGTTATCACAGGCACAGATTACTTTCTTGAAAAGACTTTCCTTTCGTTGCTAAGAGAGGGGGCAGCTCGTGAGTTTGCCCTGGAGAGGTCAGACCTGCCCTGACCTTTGATTGCTTTTAACTTAGAAAATGTCCCCGTAGCCTCCAAAAGGTTTGTGCTCCAAATTCCCCTTTTGCCGGCCCATCCCCACAGCACAGTTTCAGTTCTTGAAACCAGCATCTCCCTGGGAAACCTTGTGTGGTTCTGGGGATGTTCGGGTTTTCCAGGAATCCACGTTGACCTTGCCCTGGGCAGCCCCTGAGAGCACTGGGGCTGTGGTTTTTCTTTCAGGGACGATGGCAGAGGTGAAGGGAGAGTGTGGGCAAGCCGGAGGGAGCCTGGGAGCTGCCAGAGGTTCCCCGCACCCACCTCCCCCACCCCAGGGCCTCTCCTCTGCCTTCAGGAGACATCCCAGGTCACCACTTCCGCTGGGGTTCCTCTGTGAGGAGCTGAGACACCTCTGGAGCCAGCCAGCTCCTGCCCCCTCTCACTAAATACTCCAGGCATCTGCCCCACTCTTGTTCCTGGGACTCACGGTGCACTTGCTGTTCCCTCTTCCTGGCATGCCTTTTCCTCTTGGTACACATGGTAAACTCCTACCCATTCATCAAGACCCAGCCTCAATACCCCCCTTCTCTTTCACCTTCCTTACCTGTTCCCCCTCACCCACCCCGCCTTCCTTATCCCATTCTCCCTTCCACAAATACTTATTGAAGGTCTACACCTCAGACACGGTGCCAGGGGACTCGAAAGTGAGAAAACCAAGAGTCCAGGCCTCTGGGAGAAGGTGGCCTGGTTGGAAAGACAGGCCTCACACATTATCACAAACAAAAGCAAGCCTGCAAGGGCTCCGCAGGAGCCTGCAACCGGGAGGCGGGGCTCAGGCCACAGTGAGAACTGCCTCCCACCCACAGCTCCCAGCTGGGTCTGGCCACAGCCAGGCTTGTCTCCTGACCTCCCAGGGGGGCCAGGAAGCCAGGGGCTTGGAAACACCAGACTGAAGGCCAGCGTCCCTCTGAACCCCCCATTTAAATATAACTTTTGTGTTTTTTAAAAAAAGGCAAACGTAGCAACACATGAAAAGGGAACTGCCAATTGTCAGATGAAGACCTGGGCCGGTCATGTTCCTGGGTGGGGGTTGAGGAGGAGGAGGGTGGGCCTGGCACTTAGAATTGAAAAAATGCCATGTATGCTGACCGACCTGGAAGGAATAATGGCTCAATTCATTTTTCTAAGGACGGCAAGGAGCTAACAGTTATGAAGCGCCTACTCAGTGCCGGCTTCCCTACGAGCGGTCAGAAACGGCCTCCCCAGGGCTGTGCAGGGCCCAGGATTTCTGCGGAGAGGTCGCAGGCTCCGCAGCGGGGCCTGTACTGTCCCCCCACGAACTCCCTAGGGCTCTGCCAGGAGCTGCACTCTCCCCAGCCCATCCCAGAAGTAGGTGCTGTGACACGGACTGTCCCCACTGTGCACAGGAGAAGCAGGGCCAGTAGGTAGGTGACCTAGCTTGCAGCTCCAAAGCGCATTCCAGTCCAGCCCCCTACACTGCCCCTCCCAGGCCCTGCCTCCTGCGTCCCTTCCTAGGCTTCTGGGGGGGGAGAAGAATCCGGAGTCTCGGCGAGGCCGAGAGTGCTGGGCTCCGGGGTGTCCCGTCACCACCTGTGAAATGAATGACAAAGCCTGGGGCTCACCTGGAGTGTGGGAACACAGGAAGCCGGTGCCTCTCCCTGTCCAGGCTGCTCCCGAGTGCTCCTCCCCAGGGGTGTCTGAGCCTGGGCGCCCCCAAACCAAGGCTCGGTGCAGGTGTGGATTGGGGAGGCTATGCTGGGAGGCGTGCAGGATGGGCATGAACCGGGGATGAGGGGAGCCCACCAGGACGCGGGACGGAGCTGGTGGCTGCTTCAGGAGCCTGGGACCAGAACCGCCAGCCCAGGGCGGAGCATGAGCAGGTATCCATTAGCTCAGGCCCCTGGTCAAGGGTGGTCCCAGGAGCTCTTAACTCCCCGCTTCCCCACCTGCTCCGGCGGGCCTGGCTGGCGCAGACTGGGCCTGGCCTCTCTGCCTGTGTAGGGAGCCCTCTCAATGAGGGAACTGATAGGCCTCAAGGCCTACTGTGTGCCAGCACCATGCTTGGCAAAGGGGTGGGATGGAGTGGAATGCATGCATGAACAAGACAGGCAAGGCCCCACCCGCCTAGGGCTCCTCTTGGGGAGCAATGGACGAAGAGGGAGGTGAGGTCAGACAGGGTGACTGCGGCAGGGGTAGGAGGTGAGCTCAGGCAGGGTGACGGCGGCAGGGGTAGGAGGTGAGCTCAGGCAGGGTGACGGCGGCAGGGGTAGGAGGTGAGCTCAGGCAGGGTGACTGCGGCAGGGGTAGGAGGTGAGCTCAGGCAGGGTGACTGCGGCAGGGGTAGGAGGTGAGGTCAGACAGGGTGACTGCGGCAGGGGTCCGAAAAGTCCGTCTGAGGACCCTTGGTTTGCAGACTAAGTGACTAGAGGGGCTGGCACAGAGGGCTGGAGGGGAGGAAGGGCAGGGCCTGCAGGGGCTGGAGGTGGGGCTCAGTGCACCTGAAAGGGCACGAGGGGCCAGGAGCAGGCAGGTTCTGCGGGTGCGTGGGGCAGCAGCGGCCTAGGCCATAGGGAGGGCCGGTGGGAGGGACAAGCATCTGGGTTCAAGGATGGGTCTTGATCTGGGACCCAACAGAGCTTGCTCCTAAATTCTGAGGTGGGGGCGGGGGTGGGGTGGGTAGGAAGGGCTGGGTGTGGTCCAGAGGAAGTGCAAGATCCTCCAGGGCTCCAGGCCTCCACACCCCCTGCCCCCCACAGGAGCAGAGCCCAGGCACCGCGGGGCCCACTGGCGAAAGGAGGGGTGTCCCAAATTCCACCACAACCAACTGCTCATTTTAGATTAAGTCTAATAAATAAAACTCACTTTGTAATCGTGTCAATTTAAAATGCTGGCGGCGTTCCCTCACGCCCCTCCCACGTGACCCGCATCCTGGGATCCTCCAGGCCAGCTGCTTAGGAAGCACAGATGCCAGGATGCCTGCCTGCCTGCCTCCGGGGCCAGCACCACCCCAGCCTGGCGTTATGGGGACCCAAGGACTCCACTAGATTCTCACTGACACCAGTAAGAATGGCAGCCAGCCCTGGCCCCACACCTCCATCCCCCCTTTTACCAGGGGAAGTTCTCTGCCCCCAGGTGGTGGGCCACAGCCCCCAGGCAGGTGCCCTGAGGATATCCTGATCCTATCCACGACCTCTGCCAGGCACCAGGCCAGGAGCTGGGGCATGAAAATGAAGCAGCTGTGCCCTAGTCCTCAGGGAGCCAAGGGTGAGTGGGGTCCTGCAGACGGAAAGCCCTCCAAGAAGCCAAGTTAGCCACAACAAAGGCCTCCGCTCGCCAGGGCAGCGTCTGGGAGGATGCAGGTGTGGAGCTCCCTCCGCCTGCTCTTTATTGTGGAGATGAAGGAACACCCCCCCACCCCCAGCCCCCACCGGCCCAGTTCTGCATCACAAAACCTCTGCCTCACAGGAACTCCTGGGAGGGGGGGGGGGAGTAGACAGACCTAAAATAACCAATTTCGATGTCTGCCTCCCCAAGAGGCGAGTTCAGCCCCTCCCCAGGTCAGGTGGACAGAGGGTGGTCGGAGGGCTGCAGGGAGGTGCCGGCGGCAGATGTAGCCACAAACCTGTAAGGAGCTCGGCTGACGGGAGAGGGCAGAGTGCGGAGACGGGCGGTGGGAGCCGCGCCCATGCTCTAGCCTGCACACTCCCCCATCTCCCAGTGCCTGCCTCCGCGTGGGGACATTGTTGAGCCACAGAATCTATGCTGGGCACATAAGAACTCCCCTTAACTTGATATGGACACCATGGAGCGCTAATTGATGCTCTTTCTCTTCGCATGGGTCGCGGCAAGGTCAAGCCCAAAGTGGGCCCACCTCCAGCAGGTGTGTGGGAGCTCAGGGCTCAGCTAATGTCCTCCTTACACTCTTTTTCACCCAAACTATTAGTTCTTCAGGTTCTAAAAAAAAAAAAAAAAAAAAGCTACTTTTATAAGCTGCCTCTGTCCTGGAGGCCAGGTATAAACGAGCAGACAAGTAGGAAGTCTTGCTAGGGCCAGGAGGGATGCAGACTTCACTGTTAACCAGCACCACCTCCTAGCACAGCTCCAGGAGGCAGCCATTCACACTGTAGTCTAAGTGACTGGCACTCCTTCCCACCAAGGCAGCATGCTCATTGTGGTCTTTTTTTTTTTTTTATCCTTACCCAAGGATATTTTTCCATTAATTTTTAGAGAGCTTGGAAGAGAGAGGGAAAGACAGGAAGAAATATAGATGTGAGAGAAACACATCAATAGGTTGCCTCCTGTAAAAGCTCAGACCAGGGCCTGGACTGGGGAGAAGCCTGCAACCGAGATACGTGCCCTTGACTGAAATCAAACCCGGGACCCTTCGTTCCGCAGGCCGATGCTCCATCCACTGAGCCAAACCAGCTCGGGCTCACTGTAGTCTTAAAAATGGCACCCTCTCAGGCACCGCTTCACCTGACAGCTATGTGACCCCTCTTTCTGGAGCCATGCGACATGGTGCCCACCTGTTCTTGTAGTTAAGCCTCCAGACAACCACAACAAAGGTCCTATCTTCCCACTTTCTACAGAAGAAAACCGTCCCAGGACTCTCAGCCAGGGGGCCAGAGCTGAGATTTCACGCCTTGTCATTCTGACACTGGTGCTTTCCCCCTTAGCAGGGCTGGGGAGCAACCCCCCACTCCTCCAGACTCTCGGACCGCTGCCCCCAGCCCCACCTGCAAGAGGGATCTCGGAGAATGTCTGTTGGCTGGGTCTCCAGCAGCTTAGCCTCACTTGTTTGCCCCAGGGGGAGGCGAGGCAGCCACAGAAACTGCCATGCCCCCATTCTGTGCTGATTCACTTAGGGACAGGCTGTCGCCCCTAACGGAGGTCTGCTCAGGCAGGCGTGGCTATTTTTTAAAAAATTTTATATATTAAATTGATTGGGTGACATTGGTCGACATGAACATGTAGGTTTCATGTGTGAGTTTCTATGTTACAAGATCTGTACATTGCATCCTGTCAGGAGTGGCTTTTACATCGTTCCTTATCCTCATGGCAACCTGTAAACTAGGCCTATACATCCCACCTTACTGAGGGGGAAACTGAGGCACAGAAATGCCCAGAGCCGCCTGAAGTCGCAGGGGCTGCCGGCCACCAGGAAGGCAGATTCCAGCTCCATCGCCAGGGCTCAGATGGAGGCAGGCTGTTCTTCCCATGGTGGTGCTTCTAGAACCCCAGGCCATCCCTGGGCGGTCACCTGGCCAGGCCCTTGCCGAGGGCTGCACTTTGTGCTGGTTGTACGCGAGGACCCCACTACTGGTCCAGGAATGGCCCAGCATCCTTCATGCCCAGCCGTTACCAGGACTGGTCTGTCGGAGATCTGAAGGTTAAAAACCCAGGAGGCCTGGACGCCAGTCGCGGCTGGTGTGCTGGCTCACCCAGGGAGCTCGGCTGCCACGCTTTGCAGGCAGTGCGGTGTCTGCCAGGCACTGCCAGACACACAGCAAGGCCCACGGTGGGGTCTCAGCCTCGGCAGGGCCAGGACAGCGAAGCTGCCTCCTTTTGGAGGGATCTCTGAGTTTTCTTTTTTTAAAAAGTATATATTTTTTAATTTTATCGATTTTTATTTATTTTTTTATATATTTTTATTGATTTCAGAGAGGAAGGGTGAGGGAGAGATAGAAACATCAATGATGACAGGGAATCATTGATCGGCTGCCTCCTGCACGCCCCGTACTGGGGGATCGGCCCGCAAGTGTTTTGGAAATGCTGTGTGTGCACTGCTGGGGCGGGCGAGGACCCCGGTGCAACTGGGCACCTGAAAATGAGTGCTTGGCTCTGGAGGAGAAAGCTTTATCTTCCTGGGACCCACCCTAAGTGACAGCTTTCTGGTTCTTTGCTCTGGACCCTCCATCCAACTGGAATTGATAGCCCGCGTGTGGCCTGGTGACTGAGGGTGGAGGATGGCGACCTGGGCCTAATGGCTGGACCATAGGAGGCCCCGACTTGCCCACAGAGAGCTGAGGGCCTCAGGCCGGCGTGGGGACCTGTCCTGCTGGAGCACAGAGCCTGGGGACACGGGGTGGGGACGTGTCCCCCAGCGGCCGCGCAGATGCTGAGCACGGCGCTAGTTCCCACTTCCGCCCGCGCTGCCGTGCAGGCTCCGTGAATGGCGCCCTTGTGGTATTTTAGGAAGAGTCTACAAATAGCACTTCTCAGAAGGGGCCTGAAGCCTGCTCATGAATGCGCAGTGGCGAGGGCGGCCAGCCTGGGAGCTGAGGCCAGGACAATGGGGCCTCACAGGGCAGGATGCCGGGTGACCCAAGCCTTTTCCGGGGCTCCCGGGCCTCTTTCCCCCAGACGCCCCCCTCCCCCAGAGTTTCCTGGGAAGGAGCAGAATAAAGGGAGGGCGAGACCTTCTCTGGGCTCTGTGCTGGGGTCTCCAGGGTTCCCAGGCTCTGCCCAGTCCTGTGGGTGTGGGGGGAGGGCCCAGGGCGGAGGGGTGTCCTTCGGTTGTCCTCAGCAATCACTTCTTTAGGTAGCCAGAGAAACCCCAGAGACCCACATCCCAGCGGCCAGGGACTATGAACTGGAATCTTTCCGGAAGAATTCGTTCTTGAGACTTGAAAGACAACTGAGGAAGAGAAAGATCCCACATTCGGTCCCTCAGAGCCGGGCTCAAACAGCTTCGCCAGCGGCATCTGGGTGGCCTGGGGCAAGTGACTTACCCCTCACAGCCTCACTGTCTGACGCCTCAGACCAACACGGCTGCACGCCCTGGCGGGAGCTGAGAATCTGAAACACAGCGGTGCTGGGCTCCACCCAGTTAGCACTCGCAATGTTAGCCTCGCTCCCTTCCCAAACCAAGACCAGCTACTCAGTGGGTGAGCGCATTCCAGGCAGAAAGTGCTTCTGAACTCAGGCTGAGAGCCAGGCAGACATCCGGGGACCCTACTGACCCTGTGAATATACGAAGACAGCAGGCCTGTGGATCAAAGCGAATGAGCAAGGCAGGGCGATGGAGAGGGCTATGGCCTGTGCACAGTAGAGGGGCTTGAGTCTAAGCCCATGTGGTACCTCCTGGCGCTTGGACGATGTTGAGACAACACAGAATGTTCACTTGTGATGGAGCACGTTCAGAGCAGGGCCACGTCCAAGAGGCTGGCTGTGCCCCCTACCCCACCCCCAGCTGCTAGAGGGGCATGAAAGAGCCTTCCCTCACATCCATCAACTCCTGCCCCCCACCTCCTCTCCCCCCCACCATCCTCACCCTCGCCTTGAATAACTCCTGTGTGTCCTGCTCCTTCCCCCATTAAATGCCTTGGAGTGAGGAAGGTGTGATACCCGCTCTGCACGCATCCCAGCACGGTGCCATGGTCCTGTGCACAGCACTTGCCCTCAGGGCACATGGATGAACCAGAACGGAGTGTGGCAGTCTTGTTCAGAGTCGAAAGCACAGGCCCCCAGACTGGAGGGACCATGGGTGAGCAGCTCCCAGCTGGGCCACTGGCATGCCGCTAGGCCTAAGGCAGGTCACTTCCTCTTTGAAAACTCATCGGGAAATGAGAAGGTGGGGCCGAGTGATGTCTGAGGACTCTCAGCTCACCCCCTCGGAGCCCGCCTGTTATATGGACAGATACCGAGTTTGAGTGGTGGATGCTCTCCTGAACCCGCCCAGAGAGACCTCACTGGAAAAGACCGTGTCCCAAAGTGGAGAGTGGCCTGTGCAGCAGGGGGCCTGGACATGGCTGCTGGGCCTCGCTGCGCTAGCAGGTGCTGGGCCTCCCAGAGGACCTCAGCGCCCTGGCTGTCTCGGGGAGACTGTTGGTGGCACAGATCCGACACCCTCTCCCTCCAGGCCCTCGGGCACTGAGGCAGCTGGCCGGGTGTGGGGCGGGGCTCTCCTCCCCTGCACCCACAGAGGCACAGAAGGTCAAAGGGGGTGGTCAGAATTTAAAACTAGGGTGACCTGACTCTAACGTCATTCATGCTGTCCCCACACTCTGACCCCCAACTTACAAGAGGCTCACACTCTGTCAAAATGAGCTTTGTGCTCCTGGAGAGTGACACAGGCTCTCCCCATCCTTCTCTTCCCACCATAAACTGAGGGAGTGGAAACCACCTACCCAAGATCTCTCTGCTCCCGGGTGCGGGGCTCTCAGCCTCCAGGAGCTGCTGCAGCAGACGGGCGGCGTTCAGAAGCCTAAAAATGCCTCTGCAGAGACCAACACCAATCAGAGCAGAAGTGGACCGAGGCCCGAATCGGGCCTGGGTGGCCCTGCCCGGCCAGGCAACAAGCTTCTGGTACTAGACAGTGAGGATGCTGAGGGGCTCCAGGAAGGCTGGGGCAGTGGCATTTTACAAACATGTCATTCAGGTGGGTACCATCTGGACATCGCCATAGCTTCAGACCTACTGGGCAGGTCTGCCAGGTAGGGTTCTCCCCGGGTGGGTGGGAAGGAGGCTGGAGGGCAGGCGCAGAGACCTCACGCCAGCTCCTGCTCCACACAGTGTGCTTTGCACTTTCAGGGACAGTCTCATGGTGGGCAGTGGCCACTGGCAAACAGGACCTGGGTGAGTCATAAAAGACCGAACTGAACTCACAGGAGTGCCTGTTCCCTCACAGCCCTGGTGTGTCACGGTGAGCACCAGTTATCACACATCCACTCTCCACGGCGGGGCCTCGGGCTGCTGGGCTCTGCACAGGGCGCTGCTGGGAGGGGCTCCTACTTGCCTGTAGTCTGTGTGGGTCTGAGCAGGGCAGCTCCCAGCTGCAGGGACAGGCTGCACCCCTGCCCCAAGAGGAACTCTGACTGGATGGTGACAGGTCCTGTGTGACTGATCCTCAGAGAGGAACTGAGCCTGGCCACAGCCACAAAGGAGAAGCTGCTGGCTTGTGCCTGACCTCTGACTCTTTCCAAATTGGAGGCTGACTAGGGAGTGTCCAGTCCTTTTGTTCCAAGTTTCATTATGAAAGGGCAGAGCTGATTTTCATTTTACTCTCACTTTAGAGTTCTCTACTGCCAATCGTAAAAGTGAAAACCCGGCTTTGCGTTGTGTGGCATTAAAAGAAACTAAACATGGAGTGCAGGTTACAAGTGCATGTTCTGGTACCAGACAGCCTGAACTGAAATCCCAGCTCTCAGGGGCCTGGGTAGGAAATTCCATTTAGCGAGTCCTCATCTCTAAAATGAAACTAATAATAAAACCCACTGGAGGGTTATTGTGAAGAATAAGTGAATTCCTATATATAAAGTGCTTGGAACGGGCTTGGCACACAGTGAGTGGTGTATGTATTATAAGTGCTTTTTATTGCAACAAAACAATGCTGGCCTCATCATTTTTCAGACTCTCACCCTAAGTCTCAAGCCAAATAACAGTTATTCCCATTAGTGGACATTTTTGTGTGTGCCATAAGAGAGAGAGGCCAATTTAATTCTTCCATGGACATACCTGGTGAGGTAGCCAATGTCCAGACGAAGGCATCCCTCTTGGCTCAGAAGTAACTTGTCCCGAGGCTGCACTGACAGCCTGTGACAGAACCAGAACTCCGAACAAGATGTGCCGAACTCCCAGCTTCATGAGCTTCCAAATTTCACACTGCCTGGGTGAGACCAAGCCCTCAGGAGTCTACACTCACATCCAAGCCACCACGGCCCATCTAGGAAAGGCTTAGGTAGAAGAACAAGGCCGCTGGAGAAGACCCAATTACCTGCCCACAGGCCTTGTATGAATTAGCATCTCAGAAAGTCCCATCCTCAGAGCACTGTCGCAGTCTGACCCGTCTTGTCAGTCACTGAAAAAGCCCCATTTATAGAGCATTGCCATTAATTCACCTGACTCACTCTCTGGAAAAGCCTAGCTCCAGGGCATTGGTCAAAAACCATCAGTGGTCATTCTTTAATATTACAGATAGCTAAAGGTATGCGGCTAATTGGAGGGAACATAAGCTGGCCAAAAGAAAAATCCGGGGAATGAGAAACCTATTGGGGGATCTGAAAAGCTCTGACATATTTCTGGAGCTCTACAAGGCCATGTGCATGCGCATAGCTGTGCCCACGAGCAGAAAAGACCTGAGACGTCCCCATTTTCTCACCTCTGGCTGATTTTGAGTTCCTGCACAAGCAGGAAGACTAAGGCAGAGTCATAGACTACCTAAGCAATAAAGATTCTCCCAACACACACACACACACACACACACACACACACACACACTCAGCAAAGCGTAGAATACATTGGTTCAAGGCATTTAATTATAACTCTGACAGATCATTAGCTGACTGCTAAACCAATTAAGGAGAGACTTCAGTGGATGCATACTACAGGTTTTATAGATTTAGTTCATGAAAATCACTAAACAGCTACAACAACACCTGGGAGAAAAGGGAAGACAATTTTCAGAGTTGCCATGTTGTATTATCTACAATGTTCACCTCTTGACAAAAGATTATAGGACACACAAAGAAACAAGAAAGTATGGTTCATATACAAGAAAAAAAAGCAGTCAATAGAAACTGCTGATCCAGATGTTAGACTTACTGGACAAAGATTTCAAATCAGGTATTATACAGATGTTCAAAGAACTAAAGAAAACCATGTCTAAGAAATGCAAGGTAAATGTGACAATAATAGCTCAACAAATAAAGAATATGAAAGAAAGGGATAGAAATTATAAGAAACAAAAATTCTAGAATGTAAAAGTACAATAACTGAAATGAAAAATTCACCACAGAGACTCAATAGCAGATTTGAACTGGCATAAGAAAGAATCAGTAAACTTAAGATAGGTCAACTGAGGAGCAAAAAGAGCAAAAGAAGGATAAAAAGAAAAAAGCATGAAGTAAAATGAACAGAGCCTCAGAGCCCAGTGAGACACCACCAAGTGTACCAACACATTACGGAAGTCTTGGAAGAAGAAGAGAGAGAAAAAGGAATGGAAAGACTATCTGAAGAAATAATTGCTGAAAAGTTCTCAAATTTATTGAAAACATTATACATCCAAGAATCTCAACGAACTCCAAGTATAATGAACTCAAAGAAATTCACACCTAGACATACTATTGTAAATTGTCCAAAGACAAAACACTGTAAAAGAAAAAAGGATTCATCATATACAAGACATTCTCAATAAAATTAATAGTTGACTCTCATCAGAAACAATGGAAGTTAAAAGGCAGTGGGATAACATTTTCAAAATGCTGGGGCAAAAAAACCTATCAACCAAAAATTCTATATATCCTGAAAAACCAACCTTCAAAAACAAAGGAGTAATGTAGACATTTCCAGATAAACAAAAAGAGCACTCAATTCTCTATCCTAGCATACCTATAGTACGAAAAATTCTAAAGCGAGTCCTGGCCAGGTAGCTCAATAGGTTAGAGCGTCATCCCAATACACTAGGTTGTGGGTTCGATCCCAGGTCAGGACACATACAAGAATCTATCACTAAGTGCATAAATAAGTGGAACAACAAATCAATCTTTCTCTCTCTCTCTCTCAAAAAAAAAAAAAATCAATAAATAAAAATTTTTTAAAAAAATTCTAAAGGAAGTCCTTAAAGTGAAATGAAAGGACATTAGATAGTCACTCAAATCCACAATACAGGTAACCATATAATCTATAATAATAAAAGTATAATATGCTAATTAGACCGGGCAGCCTAATGGCCTTCCGGACATTATTCCGGATGTCCCTCCAGATGAAGCCATGGTGGCAGGGGCTGAGGCAGGGGTGGTTAGGGGCTATCAGACAGGCAGGCAAGCAGTTAGGGGTGGTCAGGCAGGTAGGCAGAGTGGTTAGGGGTGATCAGGTAGGCAGGCAAGCAGTTAGGGGTGGTCAGGCAGGCAGGCAAGCAGTTAGGGGTGGTCAGGCAGGTAGGCAGAGTGGTTAGGGGTGATCAGGTAGGCAGGCGAGCAGTTAGGGGTGGTCAGGCAGGTAGGCAGAGTGGTCAGGGGTGATCAGGTAGGCAGGCGAGCAGTTAGGGGTGATCAGGCAGGCAGGCAAGCAGTTAGGGGTGATGAGGCAGGCAGGAAGAGTGGTTAGGGGTGATCAGTCAGGCAGGCAGGCAGAGTGGTTAGAGGCAATCAGGCAGGCAGGCAAGTGGTTAGGGGCGATCAGGCAGGCAAAGTGGTTAGGTGTGATCAGGCAGGCAGGTAGGTGAGCGATTAGAGCCAGCACTCCCAGGTTGTAAGAGGGTGCAGGCCGGGTTGAGGGACCTCCCCCCCCAACTCCTGTGCACAAATTTCGTGCACTGGTCCTCTAGTTAAATATAAAAGACAGCATAAATGTATTTTTTAACTCTTCTATCTGACTTAAAAGACAAAAGGCAAAACTTACAAAATTGTGTGATGGACTTATAATGCATAAAGAAATAATTAGCATATCAATAATGACACAAGGAGGGTAAGGGAGCAGAGCTATTGTGGAGATAAAGGTATATTGTTGAAGTTAATGTATTAATTTGATTAGACTGTTTTAAATTAAGAAGTTAACTGTAATCCCAAGAATGACCACTAAAAAAATAACTAAAAAAGAAAATACGATTAAGAAACAGTAAGGAAATTAAAATGTTATAATAGAAAGTATCTATTTAACACAAAAAGAAGGCAGTAAGGGAGGAATAGGAGAAAAGACAGAGACTTAGATAAAACAAATAGCAAAGTGTCTGACATAACACTACCTTACAGTAATTACATGAAGTGTAAATGCACTGAACACTCCAATATAAAGGCCAGAATTAACATAATATATTTGAAAAAATAAACTAAATCCTTTCTATAAGAGACACATTTAGATTTAAAAACTCAAATAGGTTCAAAGCGAAATGAAAGAAAAAGGTATACCATGCAAACAATACCCAAAAAAGAGCTAGAGCAGCTATACAAATATCAAACAAATTAGACTTGAAGACAGAAATGTTGTTGGAGACAAAGAGGATCATCTCGTAATGATAACAGGTTTGATCTAGCAGGAAGATATCTATATACTAGTATATAAAAGCCTAAGTGACTGTTACGACCGAACGACCGGAACGACCAGATGACCAGCCAGTAGCTATGCTGCGCACTGACCCAGACCTTGCTGCTGGGGCCCTGACAGCCCCGAATCTGGTTCATCTGCACCCTGGACCCAGACAGGAGGGAGGAGGGAGCCCAATTCCTCATGGAATTGGCTGTTAGTTAGCTTGCTGCTGGGGCCAACCTCCCGCAGTCCCTCCCCCCAACTGGCCAGCCCCACACCTGATTGGCCCTGGTGGGGGCTAGCCGGCTGGACAACCTCCCACAGTTCCTCCCCCCCATGGCCCCAATTGCCGGCCAGGCTGAGGGACCCCACCTGTGCATGAATTTGTGCACCGGGCCTCTTGTAACAGTTATAAACATACTAGAGGCCTGATACACGAAATTCATGCAAGGGCCTTGGCCCCGGCCCCCGCCCGCCACCGCTTCGGCCAGGGGCCTCTGCTGCCTCTGCCTCAGCCCCTGCCCACTGCAGCTTTGTCTGGAAGGAAGGACATCCGGGAGGACGTCCAGTCTAATTAGCATATTACCCTTTTATTATTATAGATAATAATAGTGTTCCATAATTCATGAAGTAAAAATAGGCGGAATTAAATTCAGATTCTCCAATAATAACTGGAGACTTTAGTATTTCACTTTCAATAATAGATAGCACAACTAGGCAGAAAATTAATAAGGAAATGGAAGACTTGAGCAACAGAAGAAATCAATTAGGCCTAACATACATCTGTAGGACACTCCACCCAATAGCGGCAGAATACACAGTCTTCTCAAGTGCACATGGAACATTTTCCAGGATAGACCATATGCTAGATCATAGAGCAAGCATTTAACACTTACAAGGATTGACTAAAACAAAATATGAAAGTATATTCACCAACTACAGAGGAATGGAATTAGAAATCAAAAAGAAAATAAAAATTTGGAGAATTCATAGATATGTGAAAACTAAGCAACTCAGTCCTAAATAAGCAAAGAAGAAATCACAAGAGAAATTTAAAAAACACTTTGAGGTGAATGAAAATGAAAACACAATGTATCAAAACTAATGGGATGCACTGTGCTTAGAGAAAAACTTACAGCTATACATGACTACATTATAAATGAAAAGTAAGTCAATAATCTAACATTACACTTTAAAAAATTAGAAAAAGAACAGACCAAACCAAAATAAACACATGGAAGGAAATAGTTAAGATTAAAGTGAAAATAAATAATATGAACACTAAAAAAGAATAAAGTCAGTAAAAACAGAAGTTCATTCTTTAAAATGATCACATTTCACTAACTTTAGCTAGACTGACCAAGACAAAAGAGACTTACTAAAGTCAGGAATGCAAGAGCAGACATCACTGCCAACCTTACAAAAATAAAATGGATTGTAATGGAATAATACATATTTTAAATATTTTTATTGATTTTAGTGACAGAAGAAGAGAGAGGGAAAGAGAGAGAAACATTGATTCGAGAGTGAAACATAGATCAGCTGCCTCCTGCACGCCCCACCAGGGATCGAGCCCTGTGCCCTGACTGGGAATTGAACTGGCAACGTTTCAATGCATGGGTGATGCCCAACCAACTGAGCCACACTAACCAGGGCTCTAAGGGAATAAAATATTTTAAAAACTGATTGCCAACAAATTAGATGACTTAAATGAAGTAGACAGATTCCTAGAAAGACATAAATTACAAAACCAACTCAAGAAATAGAAAAATCAAAATAAATCTTTAACAAGAGACTGAATAATTTGAACATGCCCCAAAATGTTTCACTGAAGAATTGTACCAAGCATTTAAGAAGAACTATTAGCACAGTTTCACTGGTGAGTTCTACCAAGCATTTGAAGAGTGAATATCAATTGTTCACAACATCCTCCAAAAAGCAGGAGTGAACAGCTCCCAACTCCTAGGCAGTCAGGGTTCCTCTGATAACAAAGCAAAGACATTGCAGGAAACATCCTATGAACACACAGAAATCCTCAACAAAACACTAGCGAATGCAATCCACGCCCCGTCAACTGATGAATGGATAGACAAAACGTGGTGTGCTCATACTGACTATATCAGCCATAAAAGGAAATGAAGCAGCAATACATGCTATGACACCGATGAACTTGAAAACAGCTGGAAAGGGGCAGAGCCAGGACCACGGCTGGGCCTTCTGACAGCTCCTGAGGTCAGCATGCCTGTCTGGCTTACGGGTGGGGACACAGAGGCTCAGAGAGGTAACAGGGCCTCTGGGCTCCTGGTTAGGTCTTGGGACCAAATCCTCTGCCCGAGGCTGGTTCCTTTGTTGAAACACCCGCAGGACTGCTCGCTGCTCAGGACACTTGCAAACCCCGAGCTACAGAGAGGAGGCCTTAGCACTCTGGCCCACGGGACAGTCCTGCAGCCCAGCTGAGTCCGCTGTGAACGCAGTCCAGTCTGAGCACTTGTGAGCAAGAAGCAATGAGATCCTGTAGGCAACCCGAACAGTCACTGGCTGCTGCTGGAGAACGGGCTGGAGCAGGGTCCGAGTTGAAGACCCACCAGGAGGCCATTGGCACTGTGGGGCAGCGTGCTGATGGCTGGGAAAAGCTGCTTGGCATGGGAGACAGACAAGCAGCGGGACTCAGATGCATTCTGGAAATAGAAGTGGCAGGAATTGTGATGGCAAATTGGAGCAAAAGGACAAAATCAAGAGTTCAGAGTTGGTCTGATTAGCTTTGGCCATCGCTTGCATGTGATGGGCAAGACAGAGATGATGGACAAGCTGGAGGTGATGGACAAGCCGGAGATGATGGACAAGCCGAAGGTGATGGACAAGCTGGAGATGATGGGCAAGCTGGAGGTGATGGACAAGCCAGAGATGATGGACAAGCCAGAGGTGATGGACAAGCCGGAGATGATGGACAAGCCGGAGATGATGGACAAGCTGGGGATGGGCATTGCAGAGGATTTGGGGGGCTATGTGCTTAGAGGTAACCACAGTCATCAGGGACCTGGGGGAGACTTACAGGCAGAGCTCAGAAGGCAAAACAAAGAGAATTCACAGCTGAATGCAGTGTATTTAAGGGGGCGGGGTGGAGAGGAGCAGGCCAAGGAGAGGTAGGAGAAGGTGGGGGCTGTCAGGTGTTCAGCGATCCAGGACTGGTCACCAGGTCCAGCATGGGGACAGGGCTAAGTGCAGGAGAGGACAAGGGGAAGGCAGGGGAGGCAGCTTCCTGGGGAGCTGGGGATGGAGAGCCGCAGGGATGTGCAGGCCTGTGCGTACACAGGGAAAGAGACTGGCTTCTTAAAAAAGGTTCTGATGAATGACTCAGGCAGGCTTGTGGGCTAATGCGGAGCTAGTGGAAAGAAGGATGCGGCTGTTGGGAAGAGAGGACATGACAGGGAACAAGATCCCAGAAGACAGAGAAGGCTCTCAATGCTGAAACCAGCAGGAGGTGTTATGGGTGAATTTGGGGATGAAGTGGCAGCAGGAGGCCAGTGCTCCCCAAAGGTCTCAGGGGCCCACCAGTCTGCCAGGCACCCTCCCTGCCTTGAACAGATGCTGCCTCAGTGCTACACTCTGAACGACTTCCTCCGAATCTCAGCCTTGGGCCACAGTGAAAAGCTGAAGAAAACGAAATTTGCCACCGAACAGACCCACCACAGAGCTCCATGCAGCAGGAGCATCTAGAACCATCGCCCAGAAACACTGGACTCAGACAGTGTCCTCGGAGTTCAGAGCGAGCACGCCTGCCCTCTGAGGAGGGCGTCACACTTCGCACAGCAGGTCCTGCTCACCGACCTTCCTCAGAAGCCCGGACCCAGGCCTGCCCCTTTGAAACCATGTCTTGCATGTGACGGTGTGATTAATAACACAGCATCTCACACCCTGAAAAGTGCCTGTGGCCCTCCCAGGTACGAGCTGCCCAGGTGCAGCTCTGCAGCTACTGGGAGAGCCAGAGTCTCCTAGGGACAGCTAGGCTTTGGATTTTATTTTTTTAATATATATTTTTATTGATTTCAGAGAGGAAGGGAGAGGGAAGAGAGATAGCAACATCAACAGGAGAAAATCACACTGATCAGCTGCCTCCTGCACGCCCCCTACTGGGGATGGGGTCCACAACCCGGGCCTGTGCCCTGACTGGGAATTGAACCAAGAGACCTGGTTCATGGGTCTACGCTCAAGCACTGAGCCACGCCAGCTGGGCCACGCTTTGGATTTTAAAAGGATAATGACTACCCTGGCTGGGTGGCTCAGCTGATTGGAGCATCATCCTGCACACCAAAAAGGGGGCAGGTTTGATTCCCAGTCAGGGCACATACCTGGGTCATGGGTTCCATCCCGGTCAGGGCGTATATGGGAGGCAATCAATGGATGTTTCTCTCTCACATAGATGTGGTTCGCTCTCTATCTCCCTCCCTCCCTCTCCCTCTAAAATCAATAAAAACATACCCTTGAGTGAGGATTTAAAAAATAAAGTAAGTAACATAAGAGTGCCCAGCTGGTTTTGCTCAGTGGATAGAGCATTGGCCTGCGAACTGAAGGGTCCCGGGTTCAATTCCGGTGAAGGGCACATGCCAGGGTTTCGAGCTTGATCCCCAGTAGGGGGCAAACAGGAGGCAGCCGATGGATGATTCTCTCTCATCACTGATGTTTCTCTCTCTCGCCCTCTCCCTTCCTCTCTGAAATCAATAAAAATATATATATATTTAAAAAAATAAATAAAAATAAAATAAATTAAGAGCACGATGGCTAGATCCACTATGGTGACTAGCATGTGATGTATTTTTGCTGCTGTCTTCATGGAATTTATGAGTTATTATTTGAGTTTTTCTACTTTAACAAGTACATTTTTACACAGGGGCAACATGGTCAAATATTCTGCTGTAAAAGTTCTGGTTCTGAAATATCCAAGGATAAAGTCAATACAACAGCTGTTGTTGTCTTGGGAAAATGTAAATCCTATCAACGACTAATGCACTGTCTTTTGACCTTTTCTTAAGTGAAACACACACACACACATTTCTAGTCTGGAAAGTCAGAAAGCCAAACGCATGACACACAAACATGCACCACGCCCTGGGGAACAGGCGGACTGCGTCACTGCTACGGCAACTGAATCAGTCAGCGTCTAAAGCAGCATTTCTCAAAGGTGTCCGGATGCAGGTGCCCCATGCTGCTGTATGAAAAGCCAGTTCCTGCACAATCACAGACACGAGTTAAAGCTCCGAGAAGTCATGCAGTGGAAAACCTTCCCAACTTGATAACTGATGATTTCCAGGCTTATTTGACCAAGGAGTCCCTTCCCCTGTTTATCGCAGAACTCATTTTGAACAATGGTCCAAATGGTCCACTTACTGAGCCAGATCAGCCGCGAGTTCAAATTGGTTAAATGAGGCAACATCTAAACATTTAGAGATTTTATGTTAAAAAACCAAATGGCTGCCTTCCTTCTGGCAGTGGCTGTGCCTGGGACTGGGCAGGTGCCCTCTCACCACGGGCTCCTGGCCCCCTGTTGTCAGCCTCGCTAATTTACAGGGGCCTGGAGCACCTTCAGACTGTGGGCCCTTCAGACTGGTCCCTGCCCCCAGGCTGCTGGGGCCAGCAGTGCCTTGAGGTGGGCGGGAGGGTGGGGACAAGCTGGGGAACACTCCGGCACCAGGCTGGGCACAGCCCCAGAAGACAGACCTAGCAGGGGTTGCCCCTGGCTCCCCTCTGGGGCTGCGAGCAGAGTAAGTGCCTTCCGAAGGCAAGCCTGGCTGCTGGGACTCAGCTCCACCCCCTGCCTTGTTTGTTTACTGAGGAAGAGGCAGGACAGACCAGGGATGCTCCAGCCCAGCCAGTCTCCAGGGAAATCGTGTTGCAGCTCCGCTCAGGTCCCTGCCCGCCCTCGGCCGCAGCCCGCAAGCCCGCAGACTGCGCACAGCGAGGCCCTGCGCTCAGCCCCACAGGGACAGCCAGGCAGGCCTGCCCTCAGGCCCTCCATACAAGGAGTCACACACAATTTTTTTTTCTTTTTAAAATCAAATGTTAAGATAATTGTTGCTCTGGGGCAATGAGAACCATGTGACTATTCACATTTCCTATTTGGTTTTGGCTGTAAAGTGGCTCAAAACCACAGACAATACCTTTCTGAAGGCAGGATTGACTTCTCTTTGCTCATACGTTCAGTTTACATGCAAGGTCCTGCTTAGCTTCTATTTATTCATTACACACACGATGAGCTACCCCAAGCCCTTTGTGAAGCAAGCCTGTCCACTACGGCATCATTGCTGTCACATGGACGAGAGTCCTTCAAGCCACTGGACACTCTCACATGCCTGTTTTTAAATCTGGATTCAAACTGTTTTTCAGGGAGCAGGGACCTGGCTAAAGCCCACACTGAACTGACAGTTTACCTGCAAGGCTTCCAACTCACCAGTCCCAGCAGTCTTGTGGGAAAGCCCTAAAACACTCAGCGTTGGGGCCCTCCCCAGGTCCGGGGCGCCCAGGCAGCTGAATCTATATACCAGAATACAAAAGGCTAATATGCAAATGGTCCGCTTGGGAGTTTGATCTTGCTATGACATTCACTGACCACCAGGGGGCAGGGCGATGAGGGAGCGCGGGAAGGAGGCGGGGAGGCCAGGGTAGGGACCCCACCCTGCAGGAAGTTTGTGCACCAGGCCTCTCGTGTTAAATAAGCGGGCAGGTGAAGTTCCGGGTCAGGAGAGCTTGGAAAGCGCTGCTGAACAGGGATGCCCCCACTAAGTTCCCGAAAATCACAGGCATCATGTCAGTCAGTCAGTCCACGGTGACTCCGAGGGGCCCCTGCGTGAGGCTGCAGGACCTCAGGCGGGGCCAGCACCAGATCCTCGGCGAGCTCTCCCCAAGAAGCCTCCCCAGCCCTGCGCTCCGCAAGCCGCTCCCCTGCAGGTTCGGCCGTGGCTTTTGGAAAACTGAGTCAGGGGCCCTGGTTCAAGTCTGTGACAGAGGCGGGCGAGGAGAATGAATGGAAATGGGCCCGCTCCCGGCTTAAGCCGCAGGGGCGGCGCAGGCGCTGGCCGGGCTCCCGGTGCAGAGGTCCGGCCGGGCGGGCGGGGCCACGCCGCCCAGCGGTGAACCTGGCCGACCCGCGGCCACGACGGCCCGCTCCCTCCCGCCCTCCCGCCCGCGGCCCCAGACGGCGCGCGGAGCGAGGGGAGCTCCTGGACGCACACGCCCAGGTCGGAGACTCGGGACTTGCCGCCGCACCTGAGCCCTGGCCACGCCGACGCAGGTGTCGGGAGGCCCCGGGAAACGGCAGACAAACCCCGAGGCGGGGCTCGGAGCCCCGGCCGCAGCCAGAGGAGGCGGCGCCCGCTCCCCGGAGCGCAGAGGCCCGAGCCCCGGCGCACGTGCGCCGAGAGTTACCTTTGGGCGCCCGCAGGTGTCCGCTCCAGGCCCTGCAGCAGCACAGCCCCATGGCCCCGGGCGGCCAGGGGGGCGCGGACGGTGCCCAGGCGCGAGCGGGGCTGCGCGGAACCGCCAGCCCGGCCTCCCTGGCCCTCACGCTCCGTCCAGGCCCCGAGCCGCGGGCATCCCGCTCCGGGCGGACTCTGCTAATCGGCAGGAGAGCGCGCAGGTCCCGCCGCCAGCCGCCGGCCTCTCCGCGCCCAGCGCCCGCCCCGCGACCCGTTACTCTCCGGGGGCGCCGAGCTGCGCGCTCCCGAGGGAAGGCCAGGGGGCGCTGTGGGAGCGCGAGGTCTCCCCTCCACCCCCCCCCCCCCCAGGTCCCCGGGAGCCAGCGAAGACGCGGGGGCGACGCGGCCCTGGCGCCCAGAGCAGTGCCCGGCGTGGGGCGGACACCTGAGGGATAGTTCGTGGACGTGTGCTTTACGCAGTGCTGTGAGCCCACAGACCTCAGACCTCAGCTCCAGCGCCCTCCTTGGAGACAGTATGGAATTTCCTGAAAATGCCGGTGGACTTGATCTTCCCTTCACTTAGGAACACCTTGCCCAGGTTTCCCCGGGCACGTGGGCAAGCGTTTCTGGGGAGTTCACACGGATAAATGGAGGTGTTGGTCCGAGGGGACTGGTGTTGTCAGTTTCAATAAGTAGCTCACACGTGACCTTCCGGAGTGATGGCACCCAAAGCACACCTTCCGGACAAAAGCACCGAATCCTCACCAGCCCTTGATCATGAGAGGCCACACCTTACAGAGCACCCAGCAATGCCAGCCGTGCTCTAAGTTTTACATATATAAATAATTAAATATATATGTGACCTGAACAAGGTGGGGCTCAGGGATACCCACCCCCAGTCCAAAATCCACCTATAACGTTTGAGTCCCCAAAAACGTAACTCCTAAAGGCCTACTGTTAACGGAAGCCTCACTGATTTCAGTGGTTCTCAACCTGTGGGTCGCGGTCCCTGAAAATACATCCTGCATATCAGATATTTACATGACGATCCATAACAGTAGCAAAATTACAGTGATGAAGTAGCAACGAAAATAATTTTATGGTTGGGGGTCACCACAACATGAGGAACTGTATTAAAGGGTCGCGGCATTAGGAAGGTTGAGAACCACTGAAACTGTGATGAACACGTATTTGCATTTGCATAAGTATTCTATACTGTATTCTCACACAAAAGGAACCTAGAGAAAAGGAAATGTTGCTAAGAAATCATAAGGAAGAGAACATGCAATCACTATACTGCATGTATTTCTTAAAAGAACTCCAGCTGTAAGTGGATCCATGCAGTTCAAGGGCCAGCTGTCTATCCCAGCTCATGTCAGCCTAGGAGGGTGCTGCGAAGCAGTCCCACCATTCTCTCCGTCCTGTAGGTGGGGAGATGAAGCCCAACGCGGCTAAATAACTTGATACCATTAGACCTTTAATTTGTGCTAAATGACATCCGAAAGGGTGTTGATTCCCTCGCTTTTCAGGTGAAGCAACAGCCTCAGAGGGGAAGTGACACCTCCGATCTCACACAGCCAGGTGGGGGTTGCCTGGGAAACCCTTCCTTTTTCCTCTACTATGTGGTTGGAGAGTGCAGGTGAGCGCAGCCAGTCACTCTGGAGGTCAGAGGATGGGTGGGAGCTGAGCGCGGACACCTTTCTTTCCTGTCTGTGCACTGTGTGCATGACGAGGCCTCAGAAAACACAGGGGAGGAAACCAGGAAACCAAGGTGGTTCCCTCTGGGCCCCAGAGTCTGGGGAGAGGGCGAGTGGCAAGGATGGATGGAACGAGAGTGACAAGGGACTTCACTGTTCTTACAGTGCTCTAATTTCTTAAAAGGAAGGTACATTTACATATCATAGTGTAATTAAACAATCAGATGAGAGAAATTATTTCCAGTGTCTGGCACTGAGAAGGGTTCTTAATACCAGGTTCCTCCCCACTCCTCCAGTCCTGGGATCTCTTCCTGCCCCTGGAGCAGGGCTATAGTCAATCTCTGATGGCTTTTTGTCTAGACTGGGATTTTCTCCCTTCCACCCACCCCCAACCCATCTTGGGAAAACCGGGTGGGCGGGGGAAAGGGTGTCGGGCCAGGCCTGAGGCCAGGCTGCCAAGGCCTGGAGCAGAAGAGTTAAATGGCCTGTGGGGAGGGAGAGAGGGAAGAATGACTAGGAGCAGGAGAGAGGTTTTCCCAGGAGTTAAGTCTTATTCAAAGGAGAGATTAACAGCAGCCAGGCAGATGTCTGCCTCCCTTTCCTTTAATTCTCCAGAAACACCAGGCTGAGGCTTCTCGGGGGAGACAGGAGGGTGGCTCTACCCTGGATCCGGAAAGAAAGATGTTTTCACTTCAGGACATGTGGGCAGGGCTTACAGAGAGGGAGTAACTGAGACAGAACAGAGAGACCTGCCTTCTGATCGCTGCCAAGTCAGTTTAAAGGGTTTCAGCACCAGGCAAGATGACTGAGTCACAGCCGGCTCAGTGCGGCCCCACGAATTCCAAGCTGGAGTTTGCATTCAGGGAGAGCACGTGCGGGGAGCCAGCCCCCAGTGATTGTCCGAGCGCCAAGTCCTACATTTGGAAAGGAAGATTTAAAAGAAAACATCACAGCGGCCACTGTGGGCTCTTGTTTATCTTCCTAAAAGGAAGTAGAAAAGCGGGATCATTTCAAAAGAGCCTATTGCAGAGGGTCAGCACCCTCACTGAACTGCCCAAATGCATTTTGGGATACTTAACTTTTCAAAGTGGCTTTAAATACCAACTCCCAGGGCAGGTTAGGAGTTAGAAAGCAAGTCAAGAGCTTCTGTTATTATTGCTTTTGGTTTCACACAGTTTACTTCCTGCGTGTACACTGTCTCTTCATGCTTTCCAGTTGTGTGTCTATTTCCCGAAAGGGAAGGAAAATAGCATTTGCTATATGCTTCCCACCAGGCAATTCACCAATGCTGTTTATCTCAGTTACCACAGGACAACCCCATGAGGTAGATGCCATTGGATTTGATTTATAGAGGAAGAAAAGCTCATGGGGATAAAGGGAGTTGCTGAAGATGAATTAAGTGATAAATGTCAGAGCCAAGATGGATGGTGGATAGATGGATGGATAGAAGGATGGATGGATGGTGGATGGTGGATGGATGGTGGGTGGATGGTGGGTGGATAGAAGGATGAATGGATGGATGGATGGTGGATGGATAGATGAACGTATAGTGGATGAATGGTGGATGGATAGATGAACGTATAGTGGATGAATGGTGGATGGATGGATGAATGTATAGTGGATGGATGGTGGGTGGATGGATGGGTGAATGTATAGTGGATGGATGGGTGGATGGAAGGCAGATGGATGAGTGTATAGATAGATGGTGGATGGATGGTGGATGGATGAATGAATGGGTGGATGGATGGATGGAAGGATGGTGGATATTTGGATGAATGGGTAGTGGATGGATGGTGGTGGATGTGTAGCTGGATGGGTGGATGAGTGGCATTTCCCCAGTTAGGTGGAGTCATGGGCTGCAATTGGAATAGCACCTACTGAACATGGGATTTGCCTAAAAATCAAACTTCCTGAACATAGCTCTGCCCCCGGAATTGATCATGATCCCATCCATCTTGAATTGAGCCACAATGTCAGGATCAGTTGGTGCTGCAAGGCTCTCGTTGAGCTTCAGCCACTCACCTCCAGAAGAGTGACCAGGGCAGGGCCCCTGGGGCATCTTCCTGAGCTGGGGGGCTGGCGGCCTCCGGACCCCAGGGAAGCGGAGCCGGAGCCGGGGTGGCATCCTGGAGTGGAGGGGGCCCAGGAGGAGGGCTGAGTCCAGCTTCGGAGGACCAAGGCTGCATAGGGCAGGGGCTACCCCAGCCACCCAGAGCTCTCCCCCTGCTGCTTTATCCTATTTCTCTGGGAGACCCCCAGTTCAGTGGGGTTGTTTCTAGGGAGGCCACTGCTGCTGCTGGGATCCCTGCCCTTTCAGGTACGTCCCAGGCCATGTGGGGATTTGCTTAGGAGCCTCGGGACCTGGCCTTGCTGCCTCCCTGCGGGAGCTGGCTGCTCCTCCTCACACAGAGCGAAGGTCCTTCCATGGGGTCATCTCAAGGTGTGAGCTCAGCCCCGGAAGCTCAGAGGACGGGGGGAAATGGGGACATGCATCTTAGTCACAGGTGTGTAGCTTTGGAAGATATGATGATCAGTCATTCATTCTTTCATTCGTGTATGCATCCTGTACCACATCATGACTCCACACACTGAACACCTGAGAAAGCCCAGGGCCTGCACTCTGGGGAGGCCTGGAGGTCACCCCGGGAGCTCCAGGACAGTGACCCCGTGACAGAGGAGAGGTCACTGAGATGAGAGTTGAGATGGAGACGCGAGAGTCTAGCACCTTGGAGGATGGCGCAGGAACGGTCCTCCAACGGGCAGTATTCTGTTTAGGAGCTTGGTTTGGGGGAGGGCCGAGCACAGGGCTCTTAGGGGAAGGGACACGCTGCTGCCTGTGATTCTGGCTGGTTGGCCCGGCCCCAAGTGAAGTGGGGACTGGAAGGGGCTCCACACCACAGGGAAGAAAGCTAAGAAGCAAAAGGCCTGAGCCAGGTGAGAGTCAGAGGCGATGGAGACCAGGCGGAGTTGTGCTAGCGGGCGGCCTCGGTGACCCACACTCCCCACTTCTCACCCCCACGTGGCTCTGAGTCCAGGAGTCTGGGCTGCCCTGTGACGGGCTGTAGCCAATGAAGGTGAAAGAAGGGGTCTGGCCAGTCCGGGCCATAACCTAAGGAGTGTGGCCGTCCTGTGGAGGCCTTCCAAGGAAAGCCACTGCCTTGTGAGCAGCAGAACCATCCGGAGACCACTGCACCCCGGAAGCCAGCCTAGCAGCGTGGAGAGGCCACACGGAGAACGGAGGTGCAGGCCGGCAGCTGCTTCTTCAGGCATGTGACTGAGGCCACCCCAGCAGCGGATCCTCCAGCTGATACCTGAGAGCAGAGCCCAGCTGTCCCTGCGAGCCCGCCCATGGCAGAACAGCGAGCAAATGAAAGGTTTCAACCCCAACACTTTGGGGCGGATTGCTGTGCAGGAATGCAGGAGTAATGCCTACACTAGTAGTGAGCCAGGCTCAGAGCTGGACATCCATTAGAGTTGAGAGCAACCCTATGCATTCGGCATCATATTATTTCCACTCTAAAGAGGAAGACACTGAGGCACAGAGAGGCGAAGTGATTTGCACAAGGTGGCACAGCATTAACGGCTGAGCTGAGTGGAGCCAGCCCCTCCTGCTTCAGAGCGGTGCCCTTAACAACACGATGGTGGGTACATTAGAGGCAGAAGCGACAGCACCTGATGATGAATTCAATGCCCCATGGGTCTAAGGCCACATGAGGTACACTGTTTTGTTAGCTTTTCAGACTGATGTCTGCTTCCTATTGGCCCTGGCACCTGGCGGTGGGGGGGGGGGGTAGCTTCTGGGAGATGGGGGTGATACAGGAAGTCTGTCCACCCCTTTGCCAGCCTGCCTCATATGAGCACCAGTACCGCACAGGCATCCTCTCATCTAATGATGGCTGAGAGGCTGCACAACAGCCAGTGGTGGTGATGTCATCACGCTCATTGTTCAGTTAAGAATATGCACACCCACCCAGGTCATGTGAGCTCTCAAAGGCACACAGCTGGCAGGTAAAAGCCTGCACTTGAATCTGGGCCGTACGACCTACCACAGGTCTCTTTCCTACTGACCAGCCCCCTGCCTCCTGCCTCCTGCCTCCTGGAAGCGAGGATCTCCATCTGGGCCTGCCCCCTCCCTCATCCACTCCTCCCCTCATGGTTCTGATCTGTGTTAGAAGTTTGACCAAAGTCCCAAGGACACACACCAATGAACAACACCGTAGACATATACATTCTGGAGGTGGAGGACTCTGCATTTTAATAAGACCCCTTTGTTGTTCATGGGAAATCTGGGGCCCAGAGGGGCTAGATCAACTCCATATCCAGTATTTCTTGAGGGCCTGCTATGTGTCAGGCACTGAAAGGTGAATTAGTGACAAGTTGGGGCTACGTCCAGTCAACTTCAGTTTTCACTCTGAAACAAGTAGACCTGCAGAAATGATCAACAAAAAGGAGGCCTCTCTGCCACCTCTCAAAATGTTCTGTGCACTTTTACTACCTTGGAAACCAACTGATTTCATCAACCCCTCTCAATCTCCCTCATCAAGTATTGTAGTTGTTATTCACTTTACACATTCATTGTTTGATTTTTTTTTTTTTTTATGAAGTATATGACATTGGGAAAGGTAGAGTCTGAAATAAGCCCACACTGCTTGTGCTGGAAAAGGCTGTTAATCCCATAAGGACTTTCTCTTTCTCTTAATGAGACTTGAGGCACATTTCCCTTTTTCCATTGGCTACCAGGAAGCTCAAGGCAAATTTAAAGTTTGACTTTGGCAAATGTGAAGGTCCTGAAGTATGCCTTCATATTTGTGCTTTGCTTCCTGATTTTGCTTTTCTACTTTTATTTGCATTTGTCTCAGGTCCTTAATTTTTTTATTATTTTATTTTTTAATCCTCCCGGAGGATATTTTTCCATCAATTTTTAGAGGAAGTGGAAGGGAGAGGGAAAGACAGAGAGAAAAATTGATGGGAGAGAGACACATTAATTGGTTGCCTTCTGCACGAACCCAACCAGAGCGGGGGCCGGGGAGGAGCCTTCAACCAAGGTACATGCCCTTGACCGGAATCAAACCCGGGACCTTTCGGTCTGCAGACCGACGTTCTATCCACTGAGCCAAACCGACTAGGGCCAGGTCCTTAATTTTTTAATTACCATTGTATTATCTTTATTTCATTCTAAGTGTTCTCACTAGAAGACATTTCAAATATTTGGTGGAGTATCATAGGGGTATGAGGTCTAAGTAAACAAGTGGATGTAATACATTCTATTCTAAAACAGGAGCTGGTTACTTTTTCCTAAGGGGCAGATAGCCATACAGTCAGCTACCCAACTTGGCCCCTGTACCGTGAGATTAGCCTTAAACAGTACAGTGGGTCGGGCTGTATTTCAATAAACTTTATTTACCAAAGCAGGTAGTTAGCCAGACTTGGCCTGTGGGCTGCACCTGGTTGGCAGCCCTCTGGCTGGAAGAATTATAGAGCATTTGGAAGTACTTGGCTCGGAAAAGAGTGAGCTCCCATCTCTGAGATGCCTGGTTTCCACTTCTGGTGACAGACGGGGAGAAGCAGCTCCACACACAGTCTGCACAGATGGCTCTGGCGAGAGGCCTGCAGTGCTGGAGGGGACAGGCCGGCAGAGCAGGCCCTGAGGTCTGCCAGCGAAAGCCCTTCTGCCCTCCTCTGTCATGCCCACTCCTCAGGGAGGAGGCACAGGGGGCAGAGCCCTAGCCGTTCCCCAGCGCGGGCCAATGGGCCTCCGGCTGCTGTGGCCGTTATTCATGGAAGGAATGTGTCTGCAGCTCCAAATTCCCAGAGAGAAAGACAAGGGGAATCGTTGGGGAGAAATTCCTGGGCCACATTTTTCTTGCTGTTCATGTGGCCTGAAGCCATTGAACTTGGCTAGACTGCCCAGAGAGGGATTTTACACACCCATTGTCCTTTCCCAAAGTCTCCCCTCCCCCTGGCCCCCACCTGCTCTTTCCACTGGCCCTTCTTTCCTCCCTCGCCCCAGGAGGCCTGCGGCCTGGGAAAGAGCAGGCACCGTGGCCATGGCCCTGAGGACTTTTGCTCCCTGCCCAGCAGGGACTGGGCTGCTGCAGCAGCGACTTCTGAAGGGTGGCGGGCACTTCCCAGCGGCTGTGGTGGCATCAGGCCTTCCAGGCACCACAGGGGCAGGAAAGGTCCCAGCTGCTTGACCGAGCGGGAAACTTGCTCCAGTAATAAGAGCAGCACAAATTGAGCGCCTACTGTGTGCCGAGCACTATTCTGAGAATTCTACATGTATTAACTCACCAACCCCACAAGAGGGATCAGTCAGTGGGGAGGAACGGAGCCCGATTACAACCCCTGATTGGGAAAGTGAGGCACAGCGCTGCTAACTGACTCCCCTGGGCCCCACAACTAGGAAGGGGGAGATACGGGGTTTGAACTGAGGTGTCTGGCGCAGTGGAACTCTGACCTCTCGTATCAGTGTGTGATCCCAGCTCAGCAGTCCTCCTACAAATACTGCCCTGGTGGCACGTCCAGCAGTCACAGCAAAAATCCAGGGGCAAAGCGTTTGCATAGACAGGACCTGCACCACTTTGAAGGCGCCCAGCATCCCTGTGCGCCACAGAAGACAAGACCCACGCGGCTGGGGACTCAGCACTGTGAACTGGGGGTTACCCAGTCCTTCCCATTGTCACCATTGGTGCCGCAGCTGCCGACAGCGCCAGGGACCACAGTTACTCAGTGAGTCTTTGATTTCCAATGTGCCAGCACCCAGGTTTGGTGTTTACATACATACACTTACATACATGTATCTCACAGACTGAGTGTTGACACCCCCACGTCACAGATAAGGAAACAGACACATTAATCAGCTCGTTAGCACTCGCTGCTGTAGCAAACTGCAAAGCTCAGGGCTTAACCCTATAAGGATTCTTTCTTGCTCATGTCACCTCTCATGCAGGTCAGCCTAAAAGAGGAGGAGGAGGGAGAGGCCTCTGCTCCACAAGGTCATGCAAGGACTCAGGCTGCTCCGAGGACCTCCGTGTCTGCCTCTGAGTCGTCCCCATCTGCTTTGTCAGAGGGGAGAGGGATCAGGGGACCTCGGAGTTTTAGGGGCTCTGACTGCCTCAGTCAGCTCTCCCACTGTGAAAGAATGTAGGTGGCTAGCAGCCTGACTCTGTACCTAGTTAATCAGTACCCGGATGCACATTCTTGTCAGCCTATCATCAAGGCACTGCCCCTTCCTTAATTATCTGGTCCTGCAGGCCTGTTTACCTAAATACTCCCAATTTACAAGGGCCATAAACCAAGGATGTAACGGCTTAGCTAGAGGGAGGTCACTGGTGCCAGTCAGGCATTTAGATACAATCTCAATTGCCCCTCTGACTGACTCAGGAGGGGCCGTGAAAGCCCACCACAGAAGCCCTGTAGTTAGGGAACAGAGAAACTTAGGGATACATATAAGGAGAAATCTCATCCTGTAAGTTGTTCAGGCTTTGGATCGTTGAATCCCCTGAGCTAGCAGCGCTGCTTTGAATAAAGGTTCTTTCCTGATCCCTCTGAGTGTTCAGCTGTCCCTTCTTCCGTGCAGGTTCCACACCACCACATTCCACTGCCCACAGTTCAGCCCGCGGCCTGTCCTACTGTGGGGAGTCTGGGGAATGGAGTGGTCTGTCCAGCTACAGGGAGAGGAGCCAGTTTGGCTGCCCCCTGGGCTCAGAGGGATGAGCTGCCGTGAGGGGTGGCGGGCTTGATGCTCAAGCGCGTGGTTGGCCACATACTGCCTTGGCTGAAACCAGCTCCAAAGCTCTTTGAACTGAATCCCAGTTTCCTCCATCTTGACAGATCCCATCCTCCATGGGGCCACGACGGGCTGCGGGTCCTGAAGCGCTGTGAGGGTAGATGGGACTAACAGCTAGAAAGAGCTTGACACAGTTCCCACAGCCTTCCCTTCCCTGGGGGAGCTGGGGCCAGGGGTGCGGTGGTGGGCGGCGGGCCCATTCCCAGAGCTGTGACCTCATTGCCACTCCCCAGGCCCGCTGGGGAGGGCCAGCCGTGCCCACCACCCACCTTCAAATGGAAGAGTGGAGCCCTCTTCCCCTCTGGCAGTGTGGGCGAGATTCCAGCCTGCGGAGGAGGGCAGGAGCATGTGCCGCCACCTAGCGGTGGAAGGAGAACCTGCAGAACACCCGCCCCGCTTCCGCTTCCGCTTCTCGTGAGCAAGTACCCAGGCCACTTCTCTCCCATCCTAACGCCAGCAGCCTGCTGAACAGAGGCTGGCCTTGGCCATGACAGAGCGCAGGTGCCCGGGCGGGCGACGTCCTGCTCCCAGGGTTTTGCTGTGGAAGCAGCAGCCCCTCCAGGGAGTTCCGCCCAGGCCTCAGCCTTCTGCTGTGTGGAGGGCACCCTGCCACCTAAGGCAGGGCTGGTAGGACTGTGGATTCCCTCCCCTGTCACTCCCACAGGGTGCTGGCTGCCCTGGATGGTGGGTGCTGGCTGCCCTGGATGGTGAGTGCTGGCAGCCCTGGATGGTGGGTGCTGGCAGCCCTGGATGGTGGGTGCTGGCTGCCCTGGATGGTGGGTGCTGGCTGCCCTGGATGGTGGGTGCTGGCAGCCCTGGATGGTGGGTGCTGGCAGCCCTGGATGGTGGGTGCTGGAAGCCCTGGATGGTGGGTGCTGGCTGCCCTGGATGGTGGGTGCTGGCCTTGGGAGTGGCAGTGAGATTACAGCTCCGTGGGAATGGGCTGCTGGGTACCCTGGAAATAGCCCCATAGGAATGGAGAGGGCCACCAAGTCTCCCAGGGACAGCCCCAACAGCACATGGCTCCCTGCTTGGGGAGAGGGTCCATATGCTCTGGGCGCCCCCCCGCCCCGCGTCGTCAGATCACCACGGGTATGTGCACACACAGACATACACGATTTAGGGGTGAGCTGGCTTCAACTGGCCTGGCCAGACCCTGGTCTCACGTCTGACAACTCCTGAGGACCACTGCTCCTCACCTCCCGTTCCTCAGGACCAGGCGGCTCACTAACCCCCAGGGCTCTGCTTCCACGGCCTCCCTCGCGCTCCCTGAGCCACCCAACGGGCATCCTAACACCGAATGCCAAGATGCATTATTCAGGCTACGGACTCCAACCCACTAGGGGTCACGAGCGCAACTCAGTGGGCCTCCACCCGTGTTTTTAAAAATGAGGTGGAATCACAGACTAGAAAATGCCAGTGGGTGCCTCTTGCAGAAGCAGTAGCATCTCAGAACTCTTGCTTCAGTGTGTGCCTGTGTCCTGGGGTGGGATGTGATGCTTATCTCTTGTCAAAAGGTGTGAGGACACTGTGCCGGTGTGCCCACCTCGAAGCTTTCAGAGCGCTTGGGCTCCCTGGGACAGTCAGCCCACCAACATCTCCTCCTTCCTCAACTCACCTGACATATCCCCCGTCAGTGGCAAGCCAACGAAGGGCACACTCTTTGCCAAGCCACTCAGATGTGCAAAACAGAGCCCACCACCGCCCACCACCACAGGTCCTGCTGCCCAGGGATCCCAGGGCGCCGCTGCGGATTGGCTGGCATTTGCATGCCCATGAGGACCCTTCTCAGAACAGAGGTCAGCTTCTCTCAATTCAGAAAGAACAGGAGGAGCAGCCGGCTCTGCACATGCCTCTGTGCGGCTCTCCCAGGGCTGGGCTGACGGCATGTCCACACCTGCAGACAGTTCTTCCCTCTCCAACACGATTCCTTCAACAGTTATGTTTGGGTGCCACTCGGTGCCACAGACTGGAGCCCCTGCCGGACACCCCTCTACCCCTGGGCTGGTGAGGAGTGGTGCTGACTGGGGGCTTCTTCCTTTCAGAGGAAGGCGCTGCCCATTGTGGGCATGTGGCAGCCTGGCCCGCCCCCCCATTCCAACCTGCTCCCCCGACTCCTGCCTGGCCCCAGGCGGGTCAGAAAAGGTGGGCCCTCCATGATGCGGGTATTCTCCATCATGCCTACTCTGTTGGTTCTCACATGTACTGAGCACCTGCATTGTACCAGGCACTGCTGTGTCTCGCCATCCCTGCCAAGGCCCATCAAGCCATTCTTGTCACCATCCCTGGGGCGCAGGAAGACAAGTTGACTTCCAAGGCAGAGTGCACAGCCAGGAAAAGCCAGGTCCTCCTGCGTCTCAGCCGCCTGCACTCGGTTCCTCCCACTGCACCGCAGGCGGCACCGGGAATGGTGGGCCAGCAGGAGCAGCATGGCCCTGCCACACGCAGGGAGGCGCTGGGCAGGGCAGGGTGCAGGAAGATGGGGGCCTCCAGGGGACGAGGGGAGGAAGAGGAGCCAGGTCTTCTGGTTTCAGCCTGTGGGCTGGATCCCAAGGTCAGCAAAAGTGGCACCCTGCTGCGAAGGGCCAGAGGCCCTGCAGGTCGCTTCCCACTTGACAAATGCTCCTTTTCTCGGCGCCATACCAACTGCCACACACCGGGGGCTTGAACAACAAGGCTTGTTCTCCGGAGTGTGGCGGCCAGGAGCCAGCGCAAGCCGTTGTGGGAAACCAGGCATTCTTTCCCTTGGACCCACCTCACTCCCTCTGTCTCCGCCTCCACAGGGTCCTGTGTGTCCACATTCCCCCCTCTTACATGACACCGGGCACTGCATGCAGGGCCACCCCCCAGACCTCACCTTCACAACGGCACGGGAAGACCTCATTTCCAAACCCGGCCACCCTGAGGCTCCCAGTGAGCATCCACTGTGGGCGAACGTTATTCAATGCGGCCGCGACCTCCCTCCTTCCCAGCCACCTCCTCAGCTGTTTCCTCCCAAGCTCAGCGGACGGACAGACGGATGAGCCACAGGGAGACCTGTGACCTGACCCAGAGGTGTCTCTGACCTTCAGGAGAATGTCCACATCTGGTGCACTTGACCAATGAGAACGCCAGTTTTTAACATTCTCTATTCCAGAAGAATGTGCTTTTAGCTATTTATTTACTTGTAAAGAATGGTTTTATTGATTTTTAGAGACAGAGGAAAGGAGAGGGAGAGACAAAAATATCAATGTGAGATCGGTTGCCTCCTACACTCCCCCCCACCCCCGTTTCTCCCCTCTCCTCACACACACACACACACCACCACCACCACCACCAGGGATCTAGCCCACAACCTGGCTATGTGCCCTGACCGGGAATCGAACCAGAGACCTTCTAGTGCAGTGGTTCTCAACCTTCCTAATGCCGCGACCCTGTAATAGAGTTCCTCATGTTGTGGTGACCCCCAATTTCATTGTTACAAATTGAACATGATTAAAGCATAGTGATCAATCACAAAAACAATATGTAATTATATATGTGTTTTCCGATGATCTTAGGCGACCTTTGTGAAAGGGTCGTTCGACCCCCAAAGGGGTCGCGACCCACAGGTTGAGAACCACTGCTCTAGTGCATGGGATGACGCTCAACCAACTGAGCCAGACCAGCCAGGGGCAGAATAATGTGTTTTTTAAAAAATGCTAAATTTCAGGTGTTTTGGTGATTTACATTTTTAAATATGAATTATTTACACTTAAGGACCCGCTACAGTAGATGTGAGGATCCCATAGAGGAGGACTTGTTGCAAAGTGGTTTCTACTTCTCATAGCCCAGGGCAGCGAGCCCAGGGGCCTCTGTCTTAACCTAAATCCCTTTTGTGGTTCAGAGACTTTTCAAACCGGGGAATTCAAACACAACGGCCTGCCTGCCGGCCAGGGAAGTGTTCCAGGGGACCTGCCGGGACCTCCCCCTGCCCAGGAGAGGAGAGGAGGAGCTGGAAACTGGTTCAAATCAACCCAGAGCTCATGACTCATGTAAAGATGCCGGCTTCCTCCCCCCTAAGGAGGTAGTCAGTCCCTGCCAACAACAAAAAAGGAGGAAAGAAAAACCCCTAAAGTACCGAACAAGAACTGGGGCCTTTTGAAGATGAAGAACTTAAAGGGTAATATTTGGAGTTAGCTTGGGATTCAGCTCAGGAGAATCTTTCCAGCAGCGTAGGGTAAGTTTTTATAGCATCTAGAAAAAATGAGCACAAAAATGCACTCAGTATTAAAAAATAACATTAAAAAACGATTATTTCATTTCAAGTGCTCATTATTATTAAATTTTTCTTTGTTTTATAGGGTTTGGCTTGTTATTTTAAGTCATATTTTATTACTATCACCTGCTAGTAATCCTATGAGAAGGTGAGTAAACAACCTCGCAGTGAAGTGGCCACGACTTCGCTAGTGGGTGCCACGCGCGGGGCTTTGGCGCCCTGTTCCCTCCGAGCCGGTGAGGGCGCGAGGTCCCTGCACAACACGAGCGCGCCACCAGCCGCATGGCGTCCTCGCGCAGGCCGCGCCGCCTTCTCTGTCGTTCTGATTTTAGCGTGTGTGCGGAGCACAGAAGGTAATATTTTTACTGTTTCTATTTCATAGGCTATGTTTTCACTTCATGCTTTTAATATGCATACAGCTTTATTTGAAATGTATAAAATGTTTAGCTCACTGAATTTAAAATTTTTACTTTTCTGCATATCTTTTAAAGGGAAATATTGATAACGTTGATATTTTAAAAACCCAGGGGATCAATACCTGCATTCCTGTGGGTTAGTTTGCTGTGGCAACTGCAGTTACTCATGCAAACCACGTGCCAAGCACGGTGCCTGCTTATTGCTCACGTTGGGCCATTTTACGGGTGAAAGCCTGGACCCAGCCCTGGGACGACAGTGGGACTGACACCTCGCCCTCAAGCCCAACCCCACGTGACCACTAACGCCGTGCCTATCATTTTCTAGCCGTCTTTGATTTTGAGTTTTTATTATCTACAACATCAGGGCTCAGAGACTCAAACCCTTATCTCGGGATCAGTTGAGTGACATAACCTGGGAAAGAGAGTTGGGTGGAATGGAACAATCGGGAGAAGGGGATTCTGGCCGAACGCAGAACAAACTCTGTCTAAAGGGCAGGCAGGTCTCTTGGGTGGACACTCACTGGGGCGAGGGAGGGGCACAGCTGAGGGTGGCAGAGCTGAGCACTCCTCCTGCCTGCCCGTGCAATCCCCATCACTGCCCGGGTCCTCCCAACAGCCGGTTTGGGTTTTAACCATCCCTCCTGCCAGCCGACGGTTCCAACAGCGGAAGCCCAAGCCTCTGCCCACATCCAGGCCCTGTGGGACCTGGCCCCTGTCCGCCCGCCCACCCTGGCCCTCCGCTCCCATCTCGCGCCTGTGAACTCTGCCCCCTCTTCTGGAGCGCCTGGGCGTGCCCTCTCCTGCTCGCCCATCTGGGTAATTTTTACTTTCCTATCAAGGCTTAGTGAAACCCTCCCTAACCACCCAGGCAAGCACCTCCCCTCACCCCCCAGGCCTCACCCTAGGGACACCTCTGTGTGAGCACTTACCACGGAGTGTTGGGATTGTTTACTTACAGGTAACAGCTAAGCAGAATAGCGCTCAGCAGAGACTGCAGAGAGGGGTATACCAGCATGAGCCAGGCCATGGGTCTCCTGCCTCCTCCCACTCCAGGCAGCTGCTCTGTCCTCATCTCAGTTTACAAAAGCTGAGGCCGCTCGGCGCGGGCATGGCCTGTCCCGGGCAAGGCCGAGCTCCTGTCCGGTTCCTGGACTCTCACAGAAAACAGGGGCGAACAGGGAGCCGGGCCGGCCTTTCTCTGACTTCCTCCCTGGAGCCTTCCATCTGCGTGCAGACCCGTCCTGCCCGGGAGCATCCGCATCCCGCTCCCTGGGTCTCCCCGTCTCCCTGGGGTGCCACTGCTCGCTTGGCTGTGCCATGCTCACCGCCTACTGTGGCGGGTGCCCACCAGGGGCTGGGGAGCAGGTGGAGGCCCCAGCAGCTCAGGGAGGGAGTCAGCCCGGAGCCTAGTGGACAGCAAGGTCCTCCGAACTGGGTGCTTCCCTGGGGGAGGCTGCTGGGAAGGTGCCAGCCGGGGCCGGGCCGGCTGTGGCCATGGAAAGGCCAGCAACCTGGCCCTTGGCCTGGCAGAGGCAGGACCTCAGACTGCGCCTGGGGCCTGCACATTGATGGAGACCCCACCTGTCTCTCCCGCCCTCCCTCAAGGCACCATGTACCTCTGGGCTCCTGCTTCCACTGTCAGCCGCCTGGGTGGCAGGGCCTGTCCAGCCGCCAGAGTGAGCAGGCCTGTCCTCAGCGGCCCGGCGTTGTCAGGGGCGAGCATGCGGCCTAAACACGCCATGAGACTTGGGACCCCGAGCGAGTGAGGCCAGGACTGAAGGTCAGGCAGGACTCAACCCTGGCACCTGCCCCTTCCACACTCGGCTCTCCAGCTCCCATGACTCCGCTGGCCACGCCCCTTCACCCGAGTTGGCCAGAGGGGGCTTCTGCTACCTGCATGGGGACCTTGAAAGACGCCCAGCACTGGAGGAGGCTGCTCCCCAGAAAGACTGAGGGCCCCGGCTCCCGGTGGTGAACTGCCTGCTTCCCTGGGGGCACGGTGCGGGCACTGCACGTGGGATGTCAGCAGTGACTTACTCTGCTCTATTGATTGCCTGCTTCTTCCCTCAGACACAAGCACCTCACGGGTTAGCAGCTTTCCGTCCAGAGTGCTGGGCAGGTCTCTCCAGGCCCTGCCCGTCCCCGGGGATTCAGAGGAAGACCTACGCCGGGCCTGTGGCCAGATGCTGGCACTGCCAAGCAGTGAGTGCCTGGGAGGCCAAGAGGATCGAGTCTGCAAGGAAAAAGCTGTCGAAGGCTGGAGTGGGCCGTGTTTGCCAGGTAAAGCTGCTCACCAAGCACAGTGCGTGTTGATTTCTCCCACACCACCAAGCAGCTCCCAGACACCAGCTGTCCGACAGTTCAACTCAGTTCTATCTACAGGAACCGCGATTTCCAACCTTTTTCCTCTCATGGCACATAAGCCAATCACTAAAATTCTGCAGCACACCCAAAATATATCTGTTGCCGATCTGACAAAAACAATAGGTATAATTTTGATCCATCCACACTGGATGGCTATTGTGTGGCTGTTGCCATTTTTCAATTTGACATTCGAAGTCAGGGTGGCGGACGTCTGCCCGAGGGCCCGGGAGATAAGTTGGCCTGGCTCAAGCATTAGGGCCGAGTTCATTAAATGTTTGACCAAATAGAGCAGGCTGATTGTTAAGCTGGTAATTTTTATGGCTCGTGAATTGATGTTATAAACATTCAAATGGCCCTTGTTAGAGAAAAGGTTCCCCACCCCTGGTCTAAGGGAAAAGAGGTCCGTGCCCCTGACTGCTGCATTCAGGTGCTGCATGTTTTAAGCATTCTCGCAGTGCTGTAGAAAATCACTGTAGAGAAAGGAACCCCAGTGCACTGCCGGTGGGAATGCAGACTGGTGCAGCCATTGTGGAAAACAGTATGGAATTTCCTCAAAAAATGAAAAATGGAACTGCCATTTGACCCAGTGATCCCACTTATAGGAATATATTCTGCGAAGCCTGAAACACTAATCAGAAAGAATGTATTCACCCCTAAGCTCATCGCATCACAATTTACAATAGCTAAGATCTGGAAACAGCCCAGGTGCCCATCACTAGATGAGTGGGTAAAGCTGTGGTACATTTACACCATGGAAAACTATGCAGCAGTAAAGAAGAAGGACCTCTTATCCTTTGAGACAGCCTGGAGGGACCTGGGAGGTATTACGCTGAGTGCAATAAGTCAATGTGAGGAAGACAAGTATCACATGATCTCACTCATATGTGGAATCTAATGAAAAAAATACACTGGTGAACAAAATAGAACCAGAGACATTGATGCATAGAACAGACTGTGGAATCTCAGAGGGAAGGTGGTGGTGGCAAGTGGGAAGAGATCAACCAAAGAATTTAGATGCATATATGCATGGTCCATGGACAGACAATAGTGGGGTGGAGGCCTGGGGAGGGGGTGGAGCGGGGTGGAGGGGGCTAATGGAGGGAAAGAGGAGATCTGTAATACTTTCAATAATAAAGATAAAAAAATTAAAAAATTATACACTTTATTTTTTTCACATTCTTTTTTTAAAATTTATCTTTACTGTTGGAAGTATTACGGATGTCCCCTTTGTTTGTTTGCTTGTTTTTTCCCACTGACCCCCTCCACCTGGCACCTGCACATCCCAGGCCTTCACCACTCTGTTGTCTGTGTCCGTGGGCTATGCATATACGCATATAAGTTAATAAAGATAAATTTTTAAAAAGTCACTATACATGAAGATAGCGTCAGATTCCCCAGGTTAAGGGTTCAGTCCTAGAAGACTGTTCTGCCCCTCCACCCCCACCCCTCCCCGCCAATCACAAGTCCAGGTTGTCACCTGTGCTTCTGACCAACTTGCTGTTGACCGCAGCTTCCAAGGAACCCCCTCGGATTGATCCATTTGCTAGAGTGGCTCACAGAACTCGGGGAATATTTCACCCTCTAGACCAGCCGTGGGCAAACTATGGCCCGCGGGCCGGATCCGGCCCGTTTGAAATGAATAAAACTAAAAAAAAAAAAAAAAGACCGTACCCTTTTATGTAATGATGTTTACTCTGAATTTATATTAGTTCACACAAACACTCCATCCATGCTTTTGTTCCGGCCCTCCGGTCCAGTTTAAGAACCCATTGTGGCCCTCGAGTCAAAAAGTTTGCCCACCCCTGATAGACTATGGGTTTATTATACGAGGATATACCTCAGAACAGCCAGATGGGAGAGGGCGTAGGCTAAGGCGTGTGGGAAGGGCCGCAGACTACTGACTCTCTGAGCCGGCCACTCTCCCCAGGACCTTTCCACCCAGGAGCTCCCGCAGCTCGTCCTCCGATGTTTATGGGGCTTTGGGAGGCGAGGGACTGAAAGTTCCAACCCTCTCACCACAAGGTTGGCTCCTCTGGCAACCAGCCCCATCCTCAGGTGCTTCCAAAGGTCACCTCATTCACAGGACAAAGGACAGCTGATCACTCTATCAGGTAGGAATGCCCAGGCTTTCAGGAGCTCCATCAGGAGCCAGAATGGAGACCAAATACATACTTCTTGTAAATCACAAAAGCACAGCAGGCAGCTGACTGCCCAGGCCAGGGATGAGGCCCAGGTGGGAATGTGACTCAGGTCCTGGAATCCCGGCTGCTGCCGGGGGCCTGCCCCAGAGCCAGTGCAGGGTGTGGGTGGAGGGGGGCGGGGGTCTGCATCAGGAGCTGGTTTAGGGACGGTGGGCGCCTCACCAGAGTCAGAGGTAAGGCCTGGCAGGAATGGTTAGGGCCTCAGGGCCGGCAGGAGGCAGGCCTGGTCTGGGATTGGTAGGTCTCTCCACTAGATGGCACTCACAACCTAACTTTCCCTCATTTTTATTCTACCTGATGAAAAATTGCAATATTTTTATACTGTTGAAGAGCACAAATAGGACTATGACTTAAAATTCGTCTAGTTGATTTACGTGTTATCATACTTGGGTTTCTGTCTCATTTTCAAGAGTTGTCAAGCTTCCCCGCCCTGGGTATCGGGTGCAAACGTGCCCCACTGACCTTCCCCGCCAGATGAGTCCAGGGGAGGTGATGGAGTCTTCCTCCCTTAGGGCTTCCCCAACGCCGACTGTACCCTCCCTCACTGCCCACACCAGGCCACTTTCCCTGGGCAGCCTCCAGCTGCTGCGCCCCCCCCCCCCCCCCCCGCCCTGCCCCGCAGGCCTTCAGGGCTGTGCAAAGGGGAAGAGGATGGCAGTCCTGGAGCCTGCCAGAGCCTGGTGCCTAACTGCTGTGCTGGATACAAAGGGAGCTCTCCTTCCTACAACCGCACCCCGGCCTCCCAGGCCCAGGTGGCTGAGACGCTAACACCAGGGCCAGGTGCCTGTGTGGTGGGCAGCTCACGGGAGTGGCTTTGGAAGCCAGACGGCCTGGGTCCAAGCCCTGAACCTACCACCACCTGGCGCCGTGTCCTTTCGGACCTCCAGTGCCCCTTTCCATGAAGAGCCACGGCCTTATGGGTGTTCTGAGGACTGCGGGAGGCAAAATGAAGGCTCACAGAGAGGTCCTGTCCTAGTTCCTGGGACCTGGGACCGTTACCTTATGGTGGGTCTCCCCCGACCCCCCACCAGTCAGGAAATCCTTGTAAATAGCTCTGACGCAGCTGAGGAGCGGGCATTATGGAGACTTTCCCTGTCTGGTCCTTGGGCACATGCTCAGTGCCTTTCTGAATTTATGGCGGGGCTGTGTTGACTTCCACCTTTTCCTTCTCCGGGCTCAGGGCCCCTCGCCCAGCCCCTCCCTCCCTGTGCCCAGGGCCCCCGCCCTGGGATGGCAGGTGTTAGCTTTTTTTTTTTTTTTAATATTTTATTGGTTTTTTACAGAGAGGAAGGGAGAGGGATAGAGAGTAAGAAACATCGATGAGAGAGAAACATCATTCAGCTGCCTCCTGCACACCTCCCACTGGGGATGTGCCCGCAACCAAGGTACATGCCCTTGACCAGAATCGAACCTGGGACCCTTCAGTCCGCAGGCCGACGCTTTATCCACTGAGCCAAACTGGCTAGGGCAGCAGGTGTTAGCTTTGATCAAATAATTGATACCCCTCCCCTGGGAACTGACCTTTAGGTGCTCAGACCACATTCCACTTACTAACACCATTATCTCCCCCCTCCCACCTTCCCAGGACCCAGACCCGCCCAGAGAATTCTCCGCCCAGAAAAAGCCAGCCTAGAGCCCTTTAAAACCTCTGACTCCCTGCCCCTGGGTGCTGGTGCCGTTTGGGGGCTCAGCCCATCTGGTATCCAGATGACCTGATAAATTTATAATCCCTCACCACACTGGCCTCATGCATCCCTCCTTCGGCAACCCTAACAGCAGGGCCCTGCCCACCTCACTGTCCTTTCTTCTCTGTCTTCTCTGCAGAAGCCTTCACTCATGGTCTACAGTCAACTGAGCCTCGTCCCCCACCTACTGGGATCGCTCTGCCGCCACCTCCCTGGCGCTGGCAGTGGGTGAAATGCCTAATGGAACCGGGCTGCGGACCTCCATGCAGGGCCGCAGCAGGAGGCTCTCCCTGCCCTTCAGCTCCAGCTGGTGCCTCCTGGGGCCCCAGGATGGACAGACAGAGGCCAACGCTGCCTGCCCGGCTCACATTCACTCCTGGGCTCCCAGCGGGCTGCTTGCTGCCGGCTGGCCTGAGCCTAGGGTGATCCTCACTGTGCCGGTCACCTTGTCTGATGGTTGGGTGCCCATGCTGCTCCGAGACCCCAGGGAGGCCTGGCATAGTCACTTCACAGCCACCACTTCCCAGAGGAACGTCTCCCATGGACACACTGGTGGATGGGACTCCAGACGTCAGGCACACTGTTCCCATCCACGTGGGCGGCCTCCTCAAGCCCTGCCGCTCTCCCCGAAGGCCTTCTCTGTCCCTAGGGAGCCGTCCCTGCAGAGCGGCCAGATGTGCCAGCATCAGCTCCCCAGGGAGCAGCTCGCAGGCATGGCTGCTGTACACCCTGCCTCCTCACTCCCTGGGTGAGTGAGATATCTTTGAGGCCTGCTCCCCACCGTCTCCACAGTGCCCGCTGGAACTGAGTCCCGGTGCCCAGCTCCCCACCGTCTCCACAGTGCCCGCTGGAACTGAGTCCCGGTGCCCAGCTCCCCACCGTCTCCACAGTGCCCGCTGGAACTGAGTCCCGGTGCCCAGCTCCCCACCGTCTCCACAGTGCCCGCTGGAACTGAGTCCCGGTGCCCAGCAGCAGCCCGCTCGCAGCACACCCTGACTGCTCCCTTCTCCATGCTCTGCGGGCGGTGCTGTTAGGGGCAGAAATAGAATCTGGGACCAGCTATAATTGTAAGAAATATTGACCATGCTGTTAACCGGGATTGTTTTGTTTTGATTAAAGAAGGCACTTTCTAACCTGCCGGGAGTTGTACGTGGGACCTGGGAGCTCACCTGGAAGTGCAGCCCCTCTTCCCCATCCGGGAGCTGCCTGGTATCAGGGAAAGACTAACAACCTTGTTGCAGAAACCAGAGGTGCCAGCCCTTTGCAATCCCTCAGTCCCTTGCAAACCCCCAGCCGCATTGCCTGTAAACTGTAACCATTATACCCATTTTTCATACCCATTCTGATTCCGTTTGCCTACTTCCCGATGTGAACTTTGTCCTTGTACCCACATGAGAAGCTGGCTTATAGAGGATGGAGAGCAGATGTTTGTGGATGACCTGCTGCTCTCCCATGCTGCCGGCAGGATTGAAATTAACGTTCATATGTGACCCAACCCTGTCTGATGAACTGGCTCAAGTATGACAGTAGTCTGGGCCCTTTGGCTGTCCGGCTTCAGTGCCTCCTATAAAGGGCTCAGAAGCGGCTCAGGCTCTGCTTCCCAGGCCAGAGGGGTGTCAGGCAGAACGCCACATGCCCGCCTGCACCGCCCGTCCCTCTGAGCAGATGCGCTCAGGCACCTAGGGGCTCAGTAACAGTCACGTTTCAAATCAGGGAGCTTAAAGAATGGTTTTGTGACTCTACTATGATAGCAATTCTTTGGTTAATTATTCCTTCACAATGATGGTGAACATAAGACATTTTTGGGGGGCTAGCAGGAACTAAGTCCCGGTGCCCAGCAGCAGCCAAATGAATCTATGCCAGTAACCTGCCTTCCAACGCACACTCTTACCAGCTGACAATGAACTCCATTTGTGAAAGGATGCAGGAACCAGCAGCCTGACTCTGTACCTAGTTACTCAGTGTCCCTAACACACATTCCTGTTAGCCTAGAGCAGTGATGGCGCACCTATGACACGCGTGTCAGAGGTGACACACGAACTCATTTTTTTAGTTGATTTTTCTTTGTTAAATGGCATTTAAATATATAAAATAAATATCAAAAATGTAAGTCTTTGTTTTACTATGGTTGCAAATATCAAAAAATTTCTATATGTGACATGGCACCAGAGTTAAGTTAGGGTTTTTCAAATGCTGACACGCCGAGCTCAAAAGGTTCGCCATCACTGGCTTATAGTGTAGTCACTGCCCCTTCCTTAATTATCTGGTCTTGTAAGCCCTGTTTACCTAAATACTCCCATTTTACAGAGGTCATAAACCATGAACCATACACAACCCCTAGAGGGGGTTATCAGCGCTGGCGCCAGGCCAGGCCTTCAGGTGTGGTCTCATGGCTCCCATCCCAATACACGGGGCTTTTTGCAAAGCCCGAGAACGGTCCGGAAGTCTGATCCATATTTGGGGGACAAAGGAACCAAAGGGTATACAGAAGAAGCTTCCTCCATGTTGGCTTGCTCAGGATTTGGAGACAGGCTCCCCTGAGTCACGGTACTGGCACATCTGGAAATAAATGGGTTTTCCTGTGTCTCCGAGTACTCCTGTGTGTATTTCCCGGCCGCCTGGTAAATTCTGTAACAACCGTAACACACGCAGTTCTGTTTGGAACTCATGCTGCAGCTTTGCTAATGCTCTGAACTGCTGCCGCCGCCTGTTTGCAGATCACCCGGACTTGGGGTTTGGACCTTCACCCTAAGATGCCCCAGTTGATTGGTTTCTTCCCTTGTGTTTACTGTGAATTTAAAAGTCTATCAAAAGCTAATTACCCACATGATTGGATTTTCTAATTTCCCCCCAATTCATCATATCCTCTAGATTTGACCCAAATTTCCGAGTTGTGAAAAGTGATGGAGTTTCATGGAGGAGCTCCGCCTTCCCAGGCTCAAGGCAGAGCAACACCCCCATGGGGCCCCCAGGCCGCCTACCTGGGCTGATCTCAAAGAGGTACTTCCCCACATCCTCAGGGCCAGGAAGACGCTGGGCCACCTGCGTCCCTTGCAGAGAAATAAGTCCCTAGAGAGACAAACACAGACACAGTGGCATGAGCAGACTGGGAAGGACTTGTGTGCCAGGTCTGCGGGGGAGGAGGGTGGGGACCTGCTGGTAGGCCTGGGTGCCAGGCAGAGTGCAGGGCTCCTCAGAGTGTCAGGCTCCCCAGAGGCCCTGCACAGTCTCCAGTGGGGTGGGCAGCACACAGGGGCTCCGCCCACAGGCACCGCCAGCACTGCCCACAGCTGTTACTCCCCTGGTGAGGGAGGGAAACCCATGTCTGGAGGTGCGGGGGGCGGGGGGAAGCCTCCCCTCAAGCAGAGGGCTCCCTGATCCAATGTCCTTTTTCTGGTTGAGGAGGGTCAGGGAGAGAAAGGTTGGCACACTGAACTGGGCAACCTCAGGTAAAGGAGCAGCAGATCGGTGCAACTCTAGCCTGCCCCTCCTGGCCAGGGGTGACCATTTTACTGTGTAATGGATGTGGGCTGTGACACACAGGGACCCAGCACACTGGTGCCAAGTGCCTGGTATACCTGTGTGTGTACATTGCTGACGTCAGTAAGTAGCTGAGCCAGGATTTGAACCCAGTTAGGCCATAGCGATGGAGTTGAAAAAGGGTTTGCCATGGAGAGAACCAAAAATGTATAGTCAAAGCCACACGCAGTCTGAGTTGGGCAAATCTGAGCATGAATGAAAGGAGAAAGCCCTCACAGAGATCAGTCACTAAAGAGAGGAGGGGAAAGGAGGCCCAGCCCACGCTCTAAGTCTGAAATCTGGTAGCAAGGCTGAAAGGTGCCTGGAAAGAGCAGGACGTCGGAATGGGTAGGCGGGGTTCGGGTCCAACCTTGCACTTCCTGGCTGTGTAACCTGAAGCAGACCATGTAGCTTCTCTGAAGCTCAGTTTCCACATCTCTGCCGCGGAACAGTAACTCCACTCCTCAGGGATTTTGAGACTCCAGATTCCTGCTCGGGAGTCCTGCTCAGATGAGGTGCTGCCTGTCATAACCACCTGGACTCCCCCTGTCCCCACCCACCAGGCCAGGCCTCCTCTGCCCCTTCTCTATGTGAGTGACCCATCTCTGTTGAGGCCTTTCTTCATTTTTTTCATGCTCAGAATTTCCCAACTCAGACTTTGTGTGGCTTTTAAACATTTTTTTTTATTAAAATGTTTTATTTACTTATTGAATTTATTAGGGTGACATTGGTTAATAAAAGTGTGTAAGTTTCAGGTCTACTTTCTATAAGACGTCGTTGTATATTGTATTATCTTTTCACCACCCCACGTGTGGCTTTGACTACACATTTTTTTGACTCTCTCCACTCCCACCACCTAACTGCCTGGGTTCAAGTCCTGGCTCAGTATTTGCCGGTGGTATGATCCCAAGCAAATGGCGTAACTTCTCTGAGCAACCTCCCAATTTCCTTCTTTGTGAAATAGGAATAAAATAGTACTTTGTGGGCTCTTATGAGCATTAAGTGAATTAGTGCCTGGGACGTCCTGGGAGCAGTGCCTGGCACACTGGAAAAGCTGTGTGTTTGCTAACCAACCCCAGCTATTATTTTGTGTCGGGGCTCCATGCTGGGCGGGGAACAGCTTCGCGGTGTCTGCACTTGCCCAGGAGAATGGCGTGGCCACCTGCTTTCTCCACGTGGCCTCCAGCTCCCCTCCTGCTACACACGCTCACAGAGCACTCCTCTCCGCACCCCCAACTTTCCCAGGCAATTCCTGGCTTTAACCGGGTGACTGAAGCCTCCACGCGGCTGCCACGTGGCTGCCGGAACCTTGCACCCCAAGGACACAGGACATTCCTGTTCTCATTTAAGCAACATAAAGGCGAATGACATGAATACCCGTGGTTGCTTGCTTTAGAGAAAGTACAGCAATAAGCCAGAGAGCCAGCTAGTAACTCTTGCATCTGAGTTAACAGCTTCTTTCTAGGGAACGTGGGCTACTGGGGATAGATCAGAACCGCGGCCCAGGACAGAACCATGCTCACTAGAGGGTGTGGGCGAGATCCACCCCTGGCTAATGGGATGGGTCTCCTGTGTTTGTGTTTCGGTGTCTCTGTGTAATCCTGGGCACGATGCTTCTTTCCCTCTGTGTCTCAATATCTGTCATCCACAAAAGGGGAGTCACAATATTGATATCGAAGACACTTTGTACTACAGCTAAATGAAAAAGCAGCCAGAGCTACTGTTTACGGAACTTGGACTATATTCCTGGCTCTTTGTCTAAATTCTTGGATTTAATCTTCCTATAGGTCCCATGGGGGTAGGTACTGAGGAGACAGAGGGAAGCTAGATAGACAGGGACTAGGACCATAGGGGTGGCGGGGCCGGGGGGGTGGAATAAAACTGGGAACCCAAGTATGTGAAGTTACTAAGGCATCCCAACTGGATGTGGGCAGAGAGGCACATGCAAGAGGCAAACTTAAAAATACATGGATTGTTGCTAAGACAAGCAGCTTCCAGAATAACCAATCACAAGGCAATAAGATGTATAAACCAATCCCAAGGACGTGGCTAAGGCAGAATTCTTTGAAAGACCAACCAGAAGCTAGCAAGACATGCATCTGCTCCTAGATTTAAAAACGCATGCTGCCTCCCTCCTCTCTTTCCCCTGCACGCTAGATGCTTGGGTTGATGGCAGGGGACATGCTCCCTGCGCCACATGGCCGTGTGGGACTCAGCACATGGACTAAAGGATTTTAACACCCACTGACACATGGAGCGAAGCCCTGGACCCTGGCTGCTCCGGCACCTTCTCCAGGACTGGCTGCTCCCAATAAGCTTCGATCCCACTTCATTCTTCCATTTTGAGAAACAATGAACTCGGACTCAAACGCCCCACATTTTGGTGTCAGTACTACTATCCCATGTGCCTGGATGAGCAGAAGAATGTGGGAGAAGCAGCCTCGTGTCTCCCTGCCCGCAAGGTGAGCTGGGGTGTGCACCAGCTGTGAGTGATGCTCCTCACACTCCCATAGCTTTGTGTGCAAGAAGCCGCATGGAGAGCCAGGCTCACCTCTCTCTCAGGAACCCGCTGTGGCCCCCACCACTGCAAGGGGCCCTCAGAACTGGCTTTCAGAGCCACCCAGATCCCTCCTACCTCTCATGGGTCAAGGGCATGGCTTTTGTCCCAGCCTTCTGCTGGGGTACAGGATCTATAAATATTTTAAAAGCATAGCTTCTGATACAGGGTATGTTCATCTGAAATGAGCCTTACTGGGCTGCAATCAAGAGCTGGTGGGCCTGTGTACCTCCTAGAGGCTCAGGGGAGATATGGTTCCCTGCCTTTCCCAACTTCTGCAGACTTCCTGCATTCTTTAGCTCCTGGCCCCATCCTCCATCTTCAATGCCAGCAGTGTTGCATTTGAAATTTCTCTCTGACTCTGACTTCTTCTCCTGCCTCTCTTTTCCACTATTTAGCATCTTGTGTTCACACTTGGCCCACCTGGATAATCCAGGATATTTATTTATAAGTTAAGCTGATTAAGCACCTTCCCATCTGCAGCCTTCATCCCTTCTTGAATAGCAGCATTCACAGGTTCCCAGGACATGGGCATCTGTGGGGACCATTATTCTGCCTATCACAGTATAACTGGAACAATTTGGGCATGTGAATCTACTTCCTCCAATGTATATTTTATGAAATACAAATACAAACCAAGTATTTTTGATGAAAATTTTTTCCTTTATTGATTAAGGTATTACAAATGTGTCCTTATCCCCCCATTATCTGCCCCCCACTCCCCCAGTCCTGCCCTTACCCTCACCCACTGTTGTCTGCGTCCATCGCTTATGCTTATCTGCATGCATACAAGTCCTTCGGTTGATCTCTTCCCCTTCCCCCCACCCTCCCCTACCTTCCCTCTGAGGTTTGAGCATCTGATCGATGCTTCTCTGTCTCTAGATTTGTTTTGATGAAAATTTAATGTCCAGACTGAGATATGCTGTAGTGGATTCCAAAGACTAAATATTTTTAAAGATGTATCTCAATAATTTTATATTGCTTACGTATTGAAATGGTAACATTTGGATATGTTGGGTTAAGTAAAATGTATTATTAAAATAAAAGACAGAAAACCCAATAGAAAAATGGATTTAAAATTATGAATAAGAAATAAACAGAAGAAATACAAATGGTCAATAAGCCTGTCATAGGATTCTTAATTTAAAAGGGCTGCTAATATATAACATTGGCAGAGAAAGCAGAGATGAGCATTCTCAGAGCTATTGATGGGATGACAGTTGCAAGCTTCCATCCACCCTCCTGGGTGTCACTTTCCCATCTGCACAACAGAAGTGAATTGCATCTGCCCTTGGGAGCTCTCTGCGAGGCTCGAAGGAAACTGTGCCATGTATTCAACAAGTATCTACTGAGCTTCTCCTACATGTCAGGCCTGAGGACACAGAAGCAAACAAGACAGATGAAATCCTGACCCAATGACCTCACATTCTACAGAGGAAGGCAGTCCAGTGAGCTCCTTGCCAACCATCAGGCACTTTACAAAAACAATGAAACATTTTCCCCTAAGGATCTAACACAAGGCTGAGTCCGTATTCATTCATTCATTCATTCATTCATTCATTCATTCATTCATTCATTCATGTAGCATCACATATGTGTCAGGCCCTGCCAGAAAGTGGGAGAAGAGAAATGATAAGACAGATGGGGGCCCACCTGAATGAAGCTTACTGTTTAGAATGGAGAACAGACATTAAACTAAATGTTAGAAAATAATAGAGGCAATATCTACAAAAGCAATAATAATTTATAATGAATGATGACTTTTTGGCTGGTTTGAGTGACAGCTTACAACTTAGTATTTGCTAAGTCAGTTCCAGCTGAGTGGAATGTATGAGGTCTAGATGTCAAAGGGCATCTGCGGGGCGCGGTGGACCCTGACCCCTGGCAGCATTCAACTCTGCCCCAGAGAGTGCCGCAGGGGGCCGTGGCGGGCAGTCTCACACAGCCCACGCTGCCTCTGCGGTGGGTGTGAGGCAGCAGAGCCAGGGGCTGCTTGCTGGCAGTCCCAACACTTATTTCAGACTCCAGCGCTATGGTAGCCGACCCGTTACCCTAGGCCTGATTCCTTTCCAGAAAAGGGCTGGCCGCTCGCGCACATTCGGCGTGACCTTCGGCTCCCGGGTCAGATGGCCTCTCCTGTTTGTGATTGTCCAGTATTAATGTTCCCTCCTAGAGGTGCATCTGCTTCCCCATCCATCTTGCCTTTCCTCCTCCCAATCCCAAGCTTTTAGTCTAAATTAAATCAAACTTTAAATCAATCTCCCTTCCCACGGCTGCGCTGACCATCACTATTCTCCCGGAAAAATCAGAACAGAGCCCCGCCCGCTCTCCTGGGGCGTCTAACCAGCCCTGCTGCCCTCGCCGGCATGGATGGAAGACTGGCTCCTGCAGGTGGCAGCTGTCCCCTCCCAGGCTGTTCTCTCCTGCCGCTCCGGAGGCCCCGCCCTGCCTCCAGCAGGCGCTGGGGTCCTGGGCCACAGCCCCACCTGACCGGTCTTCCTTCCTCCAGCCTGGCCCTCTCCACGCCTCCCCTGCTGCTGGGGCATGACTCCCATCTTGGCGCCATCAGTTCCCAGCACCTGGGCGCCCTGCCCGCCAAGGTGGCCGTGCTCTGAGGCTCCTGCCCCCGCCCCTGGCTGGTACCTGAAGAACTCTCTAGGGCTGTGTACCTGTTGCATTCCCTTTTTTGGTTTTAGGTTTTCTTTTCTTATTTAAATTAAAACTATTTTAAAATATGGACTTCAGTGAATACAGTCTTGGTGTGAGAATAAAATAATACAGACACAGCTCAGGTTTGACCTCCTCACTCTCCATGGCCTCCCCTCAGCCCTACCTAAGGCATTGGTTTGTTGTAGGAGTACTCTGGAAATCCAAAAATAAATGGTTTCCTTTTATTTCACTTTTGTAGTTTAAGTTATATCCCAAACGCAGGCTGAGGACTGAAACGGCAGCTGGAGGCCTGCTCTAGGCCGCAGCTCCTCCCCCACCACTTTCAGCTTTTAGGTGCTGCTTTTCTCCTTTTCTTATGCTTATTTCTAAACTAGAGGCCTGCACAAATTTGTACATGGGTGGGGTTTCTCGACTTGGCCGGTGATCAGGTGATCAGGGTCGATTGAAGGAGGGGCTACTGGCGGGGGGGGGGGGGGGGTGGGGGGGGGCTGCAGGAAGTTGGCTGGCCATCAGGGGGAGGGACCATGGGAGGTTGGCCTGCCTGCTGTGGGAGTGCACTGATCACCAGGGGGCAGCTCCTGCACTGAGCGTCTGCCCCCTGGTGGTCAGTGTGCATCATAGCAACCAGTTGTTTGGTTTTTTTGTTGCTTAGGCTTTTATATATATATATAGATAATATACTTGCATTACTGTGTCTTGATTTAAAATTTCAGGCATTATCTATGGAACTCCCAGAAGGGAAAGTTGAGAATCTGTTTTCCCTGCCCTGCCGCTGCCCCAACCCCTGCCCCGACTTCCTGAACCTCTGGGAGTTTGTGGGGGTCCCTCCTCTACCATCCCAGCGGGAGCTTAACCTATGGAAGCGAATTGCCCAGGCTTCCTCTCTTCCCTCTGTCTGGGACTCCCTCTGTTCACACTTTGGGTTCTCCTCCTTTCCTCTCTTACTCTCTGTCCAGGAGGTTGTATCAAGCTTTTCACCCAACCCCTTGAGTTTTTGTGTCTGATTAGGCAACTGTTAGGTCTGATCAAAGAATTGACTCGACACTCCCTCCCTGGGAACAGACCTTTAGGCCACTTCACAATGGACATTCCATTTGCTTAGTCCACATCCCATTTGCTAAGACAATTCTGTCTCCCCTCCAGAGTTTCCTGGAATCCAGACCTGCACAGAGAAGTCTCCACCCAGAAAAAGCCCACCCAGAGTCCTTTCAAAACCTGACTCCCCATCTTTGGGGGCTGGTGCCACTTGGGGGCTCAGCCCATCTGGTATCCAGATGACCTATAAATTCATAATTCTTCACCCCCTTTGGCCTTGTGCGTTCCTCCTTCGGCCACCCTAACAGTGTCTCATTTCTGAGGGCTGGGAGCTGCTGTTTTCTGAGTGTCCATTTCATAGTCTCTCCATGGAGATGTCACAGTTGGCTTTCTCGCCTGCAGAGTTTCCATTGCCTCCAACTTGCTTTCTCTCCCTCCTGCGTTTGTGTCGTCCTCCTCTGAGATTCATTTCTTAAATGTCCAGTGACCTGGAGCTGCTCCAGGGAAGGGGTCTCCAGCCGCTGAGTGCACGCTGCGTGCCCAGAGGCGGGCACACGCAGGCCTGGCTGTTCCACTGGGGACCCTGCTGCCCGTGTAGTTTGTTTTTCCTTGGCCTGTTAGACTCTCTAGTGAAAATTCTTCATTTCCTTCCTGAAGGTTCCAGACGCTGGGGCCTGGAGCAAACGGGGATGGAGCCAGAGAATAACCCCAGCGTCAAACCTGGGGGTGTCGGGGGGGCGGGGGGGCGGTCACAGCTGTGTATTAGGTTGGTCAGGACGTCTGGGGTTAAATTGCTTTTTTTAAAAAAATTATCTTTATTGTAGAAACTATTACAGATGTCCCTGCCTTTTCCCCCCATTGACCCTCTCCACCCCGCACTCACCCCTCCCAAGCCTTCACCACACTATTGTCTGTGTCCATGGGCTATTCATATATGCATATGTAATTCCCTCCTTAATCCCTCTCCACCTGACCTCCATCCCCGCCTTCCCTCTGAGATTCATCCGTCTGTTTCATGCTTCTCTGTCACTGGCTTTATTTTGTTCATTAGATTCCACATATGGGTGAGATCATGTGATACTTGTCTTTCTCTGACTGACTTATTTCACTCAGCATAACACTCTCCAGTCCCTCCAGGCTGTCTCAAAGGGTAAGAGGTCCTTTTTCTTTACTGCTGCAGAGTATTCCATGGTGTAAATGTACCACAGCTTTTTTATCCACTCATCTACTCATGGGCACCTGGGCTGTTTCCAGATCTTGCTATTGTAACTTGTGCTGCTATGAACATAGGTGTGCATATATCCTTTCTGATTGGTGTTTCGGGTTTCTTAGGATATATTCCTAGAAGTGGGATCATTGGGTCAAATGGCAGTTCCATATTTAATTTCTTGAGGAAACTCCATACTGTTTTCCATAATGGAGTGGTAACATTTTCCATAGTGGAGTGGTAACAGTGTGGTTTCCTCAAATTGTTTTTAAACTGACTTCCAACCAGTTCTCCTGTTTGTAGGTTCTCCTTTGCCCTCATTTCAAGGGTTCCCTGGTCCTGCCATGGCCGAGTCTTTGCTGGGAGTGCTGTTCCCAGAGCAGACAGGTGGGTGCTCTCAGTGCTGGCTGGGAACTTCTGTGGGGTCTGAGGATCAGTGACCTCTGCGCACCTGTTCCCAGCTCCCCGCTGCTCAGCGTTGCCCTCCATCCCTCCCACCAGGGCTGCTGCCTTCAAGCATGTACTCTTCCCTGGAGGTTCGGGGTTTAAGCCTGTCATTCTCCACCAGAAGTTTGAATTTAAGTTTTGATTTTCTTATAAATGAAGGAAGCTCTGATGGTGTGTGTTCTGCTTCACCTGAATAGATTTCTCCCTCTCTCTGGCACACACACCCTCACTCACTGCCATTTTGTTCTTAATTTCTAAGCCTTTCTTTCATTTGCACTATTGTCCTATTGTCAGTGAATGTGTCTCCATGATTTCATTTTATTTAAAAAAATATTTTGAAAAAGATGGAGAACTTTGGCTATTGTTTTTCTTTGTTTGTAAATCCTTTAAAGCTATGTATTAAGAGCATACAAGTTCACGGCTGCTCTATTTTCTTGGTAGGTTGCTACTTATCTTATTTTGAAATATTTCTCATTGTTTCCTTTTGTTCTTATCACTTTGAACTCTATTTTTATTTGATTTCAATGTTGCTAAACCTACTTTCTTTTTGCTCAAATTTCTGGCTTATCTTTTCCCCATTGTTTTGTTTTTAAACCTTTTTGTTTATTGCTTTCTCCTTTTTAAAAAAAGTATTGATTTTTAGAGAAAAAGGAAGGGAGAGAAGGAAGGAAGGTGTGTGTGTGTGTGTGTGTGTGAGAGAGAGAGAGCTCCACTTGTTGTTCAACTTATTTATGTATTCACTAGAGGCCCAGTGCATGAAATTTGTGCACTGGGGGGGAGGAGGGGAGGGTCCCTCAGCCTAGCCTTTGCCCTCTTGCAGTCTGTGAGCCCTCATAGAGAGCAGGCCTAAGCTGTCAGTTGGACATCCTTAGCACTGCTGCAGAGGTGGGAGAGGCTCCTGACACCACCGCTGTGCTCTCCAGCCATGAGCCCTGCTCAGGGTTCTGCTGAGCAGCACTCTGCACTGACCACCAGGGGGCAGCTCCAGCATTGAGCATCTGCTCCCTGGTGGCCAGTGCACATCATAGCAACCAGTCATTCCACCGTTCGGTCGATTTGCATATTAGCCTTTTATTATATAGGATTGGTTGATTCTTGCATGTGCCCTGACTGGGGATTGAACCTGCAACCTTGGTGTATCAGAACAATGTTGTAACCAACTGAGCTACCTACCAGCCAGGGCTTGCTCTCTCCTTTTTAAAGCCAATTTTCCACTTTCAATCTTTTAAGAAACAGATGACTCTGACCTAGTCACATTTATTATGAAAACTGATATGTTTGTACCGAGTCCTTGCTATCTGATTTACTTATTTTTCATGTTCTATTTGCCTTTCTCTCTCTTTATTTTCCTTTCCTCTATTTCTGCCCATTGTTGAACTGGTCACATTTAATTTATTACATTTTTTCCATCTTATGTTTTGGAATTTATACTTTTCATTTCTATTCTATTCTGTTTCTATTTGAAGCTGAGAAAGCCACATGCAGAGAGCTAGGGTACCTGGATGCATTTGTGAGTCTGCATCAGTGGAAGCCGACCAGGCCGTTTAACCAGAATGTGGCCAGGGTTTTCATGGCCCGGGAGACATTCCAAACAGAAGTTAAAACCACTGAGATGAAAAAGTTTGGAATCTCTGATCGACGCTGAGTCTGTCTGTGGAAACTGCCAGGGACACGTACTGGGAAGAGCTGGAGGGACAGGGCACGCTTGCAGGCTCTGCTTTAAAGCACCTTTGCCGCATCCTCCCTCTGAGCATGTGCGAGCCCCTTCCTCTCCTCCCATCTATGCACCCTGTGCCCGCTGACCCTCCGGAGAGGGGGAGGGGGAAGGCACAGGCTGAGAGAGAGCAGGAACGTGCACTGAGAGTGATCCTCATCGAGTGGCATGTGCTCTGGGCAGCGTCCAGTGTATTCGGGCAATTATGTCTGCCCAACAGATGATAGCCGCCTGCCGGAGGGCTCACTGCCTGGGCTCTCTGTCCCCGTAAACAGTGAACAGGGCACACTGTTCCAGGAACCAGACATGGAGAATTAGCCCATTACGTGTAGCTCATGCAATTACATAGAAATCTGTGGGCTACTTTGCCAGCAGGCAGGCGAGTGTGCGGTCCTACTGTCTGAGCTAAATGAGTCACGTCTGCCGGGAGAGAACCGCTCAGAGCTGCATGAGGGTGCGGGGCAGCCGGTGGCGGGTCCTGTGCAGGCTGGGTGGGCTCAGTGCGCCCGGCACCACGGGCAGTTCTCAGGCGATGGCACCGTGAGCAGGCTGGGAGAGGGGCAGAGAGGAGGGTCACAGGCAGGGCTCTGAGGGGCAGGGAACCCCGACATTGGTTACAGTCATGAGTGATATGTCATCAGAGTGATAGGCCAGCCAGGAAAGCCAAGACGCCGCTGAGGGCCCAGGCTGACCTTCAACACGGAGAGCCGAGGTCAGAGGAAAACGGTGGTGGGCGAGCCAGAGGTGTGGTGCCCACCCTGGGGAGCAGGCCCAGGGCAGGGCCAGGGGAAGGGAGGAAAGCCAAACAAAGGAGGGGCACAGGGAGCGGGAGAGCACCCAGACTTGAGGACCCCGGGTGCCAGGATTAGTGCTTGGAGATGCTGTGTGGGTCCAGAACACGTCGCCCCGACATGCGCCTCTGTGCACACAATTGTTTAGAGCTGACAGCCATGTTAGCCTCAGGCTCAGGAGAAGCTTCTGCCCCCCCTCACCTGCCTGGAAGAACTGAATTAGGGCCTTGCCCGTAAGAGATGCTCAGCAATAACTTTGACCCACCTGCGTGGCAGGCCAGCTTTTACTTAGGAAGCATCTGCTCTTCTCAGCACCCTGCATGGGCCCCGGAAAGCCCTGAGGTGGTTCCCTCACCCCCAGCTCAGGGTGTCCATGTGCCGCAGGCCTCCTTTCTGTCTCAGAACCTCTCATGTGCGCGGGGCTCCTGTCCATATGTATGCACTGAATTTGGTTATTTTTTCTTGCTAATCTGTCTCATGCCTACTGATTATTAGACCAGCCAGAAGAACCTGAGGGTAGAGGGAAGGTTGTCCCTCGCCCACACATATCCTTAATAATAAAAGTGTAATATGCAAATCGACCAAACAACTGAACAGCAGAATGACCTTCTGGACGACCTTCTGGACGACCATGCTATGACACGCACTGGCGCCAGGCAAGCCAGGGCTTGTGCAATTTGATTGGTCAGGGGGCCTGCCATCGCCCCACAATTGCCCCGCAGAGGGAGGCTCAGGCCAGCCAAGTGACCACACCCCACGCCTGTCGTCTGCAGAGGGAGGCGACCTGTGGCAGGGGAGGAGGATAGCTCCACACAGATGGCAAGCAGTGGCAGCGGCAGGGGCGGGGCCAGCTGCCGGTAGCTGTGAGAAGGAAAGCCCCGATAGGCCCTGATTGCTGGCCAGGCCTAGGGACCCTACCCGAGGGGTCCCGGATTGCAAGAGGGTACAGGCTGGGCTGAGGGACACCCCCCTCCATGCATGAATTTTGTGCACTATGCCTCTACTGTTTACAGTATAATCCTTAGTGATCTCTGTGACACTGGTAATGATGTCTCCACTTTAGCAATAATAAAACCAAAGTAAAAAGAAGTTAAGTGATTTGTCCCAAGTCATACAAATTCAGATCTCTCTGACTCTTTAAAAAACATATATATTTTTATTGATTTCACAGAGGAAGGGAGAGAGAGAGATAGAAACATCAATGATGAGAGAGTCATTGACTGGCTGCCTCCTGCACATCCCCTACTGGGGATTGAGTCTGCATGTGGCCTGACAGGAATCGAACCTGTGACCCTTCAGTCTGCCGGCCAAAGCTCTATCCACTGAGCCAAACCAGCCAGGCCTCTCTGACTGTAAAGTCCTATTTGTTCTATCAGCCTCCCTGGGACTTGTTTTCATTTCCTACAGAACAAAGAGGCTACACAGGACCAGGGTTCCCTAAACTTAGTTCAGATCTGCCTTCCTGATTTTTGTCATACCCACCTCTTATCTCTACTATAATTTTTGTAAAAATTTTCCTTAAGCTGTCTCACTTTTTACTGTGGCCAAGCACACATGACATAATTTTCCATTTTAACCATGTTAAGTGTATAGTTCAGCGCATCACCTATATTCATACTGATGTGCAACACATTTTAGTTTTCAGTTGGATATATTTAAAAAGATAAGCGTGCTGTCACTCTCATGAATGGAAGCCAGCATTCCTTTCCATACACAGAGGCTAACCATTAGAATACACAGTGAAGACAGCGAAGACTAACAAAGATTAGTGAGCAGCTAGTCACGCACCCAAGGCTCTGAGGCAGGCCTGCTCCCCCACCCCCATCTTTTCAAGGGAGAACCTCGAGGGTTGGGGACGTGTTAAAGGCCTGCTAGCCCAAGTCACACTTCCCTGCTGGCTGGTGTACTGGAGAGGCAAAGAGGGTGAAGGAGGGTGCGCCCAGGTGCCTCCTCCCACCTGCCCATCACTGAGCACCCCCTGCCTCCCAGACCCACCCACACAGTGCCAGCTGCCAAGAGGCCTGCAGGCTCCCGCCACCACGGCTCTGACTGCCAGCTCCATATAGGCTCTCCCTTTCCTTTCCAGCCTGGAGCCCTGACTAGGGGCATCCTTCGGGACGAGTCCCTTACATTCCCTTCCCCATTCACCCCAGAGAAATCAGGGTCTCCCCAGATGTCCATTCTCTCTCTGAGTCCCATAATGAGGACTGGATGGCGAGCCCTGCAGGCCTGGTGGCCTCGGGTGGCAGCCCTTCACTGTGACCTGTATGCGATCCAACAACTGGGCTGCTGGGCGGTGGAGCGAAGAGTTGCTCTGAGGAGTGAATGAGTGCCACTGGGGAAGGCACTGCTAGCCCGGTGGGTCTTACGGTTCTGGCGGAAAACACAAGAGCCACTGCCTGGCAGGGGCCTGACAGAGGCTTTCCCGGAGCTGCCTCTCAGGTGGAGGGCAGGTTGGGGTGGGTGCCCATTTCCCTGGACATCACAAGTAGTAAAATGTGGGCGCCTGTGTCTTCTTGGAAACACAAAGTCAAGAAGAACACAGACAGGACTTGCTCCTGCAGCCGTGCACGCTGCTGTCGGCAAGGGCAGGACACTGCAGCCGCGGGTCTCAGTGAAACGGCCGTGCCGCCCGGGGCGCGGGGCTGCGGTTGAACACCGGGAGTCCAGCTGGAGTGTCACTCTGAGCGAAAGTGGGGGCTTGGGGGCCGGCGGGGTGCAGGTCCTGACAGGAGGGTCGCTGCCCCCCCTCTCCTGGGCGTGGTCAACCCTCCCAGGAGCCCCACCGCGGCCTGTGCCCGGCATGGAGCATGCCCGCTCGCTCACCTGGGGCTTGGCCTCGTCTTTGTCCTTGTAGTAGGAAAGCTGGTCCCCGCGCAGCACAAACCAGCGCTGCTGCCAGTTCTTCATGATGCCCCGCTGCTTCCTCAGCCAGCCCGCCTTCAGCACGGGGCCGCCCCCGCGTGGGCCGGGGGGCTGCCCGGGGCTCCGGCTCGGCTCCCCCATCACCAGGCTTTTGGAGCGGGCTGCAAGCCAAGAGCACACCAAGTGAGTGAGCAGGATGCAAGCCTGTTTCAGTCCTTGCCCCACCCTGGCACCCAGCTGCCCTGTGGCCGGGACATGGAGCTCAGGGCTCCAGGGCGTGACCACACTTGGCCCATTTCCTGCTCGGCTTCAGAGGGACACGGGCTGGAGCCCTCAGCAGCAACATCCCAAGGTTACCTCCCTGAGGCAGGTGCACAGCTTGCCTGCCGGGTTAGTTTCTGCTACATCTCTGCGGTCCTACGTTCTCTATTTCCCCAGGTTTCTTCATCTATCCATACATCTGTCCCATGCACCTGTCCATGCACCCACACACCCACCCATGGGTCCACATATCCATCCTTCCACTTGTTCAACGGTTCATTCATTTACTCACTCAGCAACTATTTATTGAGTACCTACTGTATGCCATTCATTGTTCCAGGTGCTGCAGTTAAGCAGTGAAATAAGAGGCATGAGATTTCTGGTCAAGATGGTGAAATGGGTAGATGTGTACTTGCCTTCTCCCACAACCATGTCAAAATCACAACTGAATTATGCAACACCTACCATTGTGAGCCACCTGAAGACCAGCCAGACCAAGGATATTAAAAAATCGCAGCCCTGGCTGGTGCGGCTCAGTTGGTTGGAGCGTCGTCCTGTACACCACAAGGTGGCAGGCTCAGTTCTTGGTCAGGGCACACACCCAGGTCCAGTCACTGGCTGGGCCCATGTGGGAGGCAACCGATCGATCGATGTTTCACTCTCACATCAATGTTTCTCTCTCTCAAAAAAAAAAAAATTGATAAAAGCATGTCCTTGGGAGAGGATTAAAAATATAATAAAAAAAGAAGAAGCCACATGGAGACGGTCAAGAAGGGCAGAGGCGGAGACATGGAATGGCAGGTCCCATACTACAGTGTGGGGATTAAAAATTGGGAGGGGATCTCATCTGCAGAATTCACCCCCGAGGAACGAGAGGTCCCAGTCTCACACCAGGCCCCCAGACCAGGCCTCTGGTGCCAGGAAGAGGAGTCCCCATAATATCTGGCTATAAAAACCAGCAGGGGTTGCATCCAACTGAGATGGAGGGCTGTTGAAGACCCAGGTGCTGCAGGTCTTAAAGGGACCTCACAGACTCACTCACAAACTCACTTTCTCTGAGCTCCAGCATGTGGGCAGCAGTTTGAAAGCACCAGGGACACACAGGAGGACAGTAAATTGACTAGCTTCAGGTTGAGGGATGGAGGGGCAGGGGTTTTGTTGAGCTCTCCCCCGACACCCAGCCAGCAGGTACAGGTGGGCGCCCTGGAGATTCCCTGAGCCTTGGCCTCACCCAAGTGACCTGCTCTTCTAAGCCTCTTCCAGTGGCTTTCCCTCACAAACAGCTTGCCTCAGCTTGCACTGTGGACTTCCCTGAAATTTCTCAAAGGCCCACAAAACCCAAACAAGCAGCAGCTGGCACTGGTGTGCTCTATGACTCTTGCTAAGTGACTCCAAGCCCAGCCCAAGTGGCAGGTGCTCTCAACTTGCATTGTAGCTCCCATCAGGCCCCACGCAGGGCGTAAGCAGCATCCAGGCGTGGCTTGGAACACTGTCTCAGTTAAATGGCCACGAATCCAGCACAAGTGGGAGCTGGCCTCAGTTCTCAGCATGGTGCCCAGCAAAGGGACCAGCACTGCACTAAGTGGCAACCAGACTGTTGACAGAATAGCCTCTTCCAAGTGCCTCCAAGACCAGCACAATGGGAACCAACCACAGATTTCTTTGTAGCTCCTACCAGATGGCCCCAAGCTGGGGACAAATGGTGGCTAATCTTGACCTGCACGGGAGCTCCTTGTAAGAGGCTCCAGAACCAGCACATCTAGTGGCCAGCTTCAGACCACACCAGAGCACCACCCAACCAGCTCCACAAAGAGGGGCAGACTCAGATGGCACTAGAACCTGCTAAAGCAACTCCTGCTCTGCGGCACCAGCCCTCTGCACAACTCTGCTACTGTAGTCATGGCCAGTCCTCACAGTTAGCCTGACAGTCACTCCTGCCTACTGACATGCCAACAGTAATCAAGACTCAACTACAACAAGGGACACTCCTGAAGCACCCAGCTCTGGTGACCAGAAAGACTGTACCACTGGATCCCACAGGACACCTACTACATAAGGCCACTCTGCCAAGATCAGAGACATAGCATATCTACTTAATACATGGTAAAAAACACAGGGAGTCTGCCAAAATGAAGGGACAAAGAAACATGTTTCAAATGGAAACAAACAAACAAACAAACAAACCAGGACAAAACTCCAGGAAAGGAACTAAATAGAATGAAGATAAGAAATCTACCAGATGTGGAGTTCAAAACACTGGTTACAAGAAAGCTCAATGAACTTAGGGGAAGAGTAGATGAACTGTGAGAACTTCAGCTAAAAAGAGATAAGAAAGATAAAAGTAGAGATAGAAAACATAAAAAAGAGTCAGTCAGAAATAAAGAATACAATAACTGAAATGAATAATATGTTAGAGGGAATTAAGATCAGATTAGATGAAGCAGAAGATCAAATGAATAATCTGGAAGACAAAGTAGCAGAAAACACCCAATCAGAACAGAAAAAAAAGAATTAAAAAAAATGAGGCTAGTTTAAAGGGCCACTGGGAAAACACCAATATTTGCCCCATAATGGTACCAGAAAGAGAAGGGAGACAGAAAGAGCAAAGGATTGAAAACCTATTTGAGAAAATAATGATCAGAAACTTACCTAACCTGGGGAAAGAAATACATGTACAAGTCCAGAAAGTGCTGAGAGTCCAAAAAAAAAAAAAAATGAACCCAAAGAGGATCACACCAAGATATATCATAATTACAAGGCCAAAGGTTAAAGACAAAGAGAGAACTTTTTATTTCTTAAATATTCACCTGAGGATATGTTTTTAAATTTTTTTAAAATTGATTTTAGAGAGAGGAAAGGAGACAGAGAAAAAAAACATTGATGTGAGAGAGAAACATCAATCAGTTGCCTCCTGTATGTGCCCTGACCAGGAATTGAACCCATCACGCTTCAGTGCAGGGGATGATACTCCAACCAACTGAGCAACACTGGACAGGGCCAAAGAGGGAATCTTAAAAGTAGTAAGAAAAAAGCAGTTAGTTACCTACAAGCAAACTCTCATAAGATTGTCGGCTGATTTCTCAACAGAAACTTTCTAGGCCAGAGGAAATGGCACACAATATTCAAAGTGATGAAAGGCAGAGACCTATAACTAAGACTGCTCTACCCAGAAATATTGTCAGTTAGAACTGCAGGAGAGATAAAGAGCTTCCCAGACAAGAAAAAGCTAAAGTAGTTCTAAAGGAGTTTATCACCATTACACCAGTATTACAAGAAATGGTAAAGGGACTTCTTTCAGAAGAAAAGAAAAGATCAGAAATATGAATAAGAGAATATAGGAAAAGAAATTCTCACTGACAAAGGCAAACACTTAGTAAAAGCAGGGGATCAATCAACTGTAAAGAAGTACAAAGGGTTAAAGACAAAAATAGGAAGATCACATGTAATTACAACAATAAATTAAGGGATTCACACACACACACACACAGAAATAAGTGGAGGGGGTGAGTAATAATTGCAATGATTTTAGAATATATTCATACTTAAGTGACCATCCACTTAAAATAGATTGCTATAGACATATATGAAACACATGGTAAGCCCCAAAGAAAACTCTATAAGAGATATAGAAGAAATAAAGAGAAAGGAACCCAAACACCACACTATAGAAAGTCGTCAACATATAAGACAGCAGGAGAATAAGAAAGAAACAGAGAACTACAAAAACAACAGAAACTATTAATATTAATAAAATGGCAATAACTACATACCTATCAATAATTTAAATAGACTAAAGGCTCCAATAAAAAAATAGGGTGGATGAATGGATTAAACAAAGACCCATACATATGCTGCCTATAAGATACTCACTTTAGATCAAAAGACACACACAGACTGAAAGTAAAGGGATAGAAAAAGATATTTCATGCAAATGAAAACAGAAAAGAATGCCAAGGTAGCCATACTTATATCAGACAAAATAGACTTTAAAACAAGGGCTGTAGGAAGAGACAGAGAAGGACATTTCACCCAGCTGGCATGGCTCAGTGGTTGAGTGTAGACCTATGAACCAGGAGATCATGGTTCAGTTCTCAGTCAGGGCACATGCCTGGGTTGCAGGCTTGATTCCCAGTGGGGGGTGTGCAGGAGGCAGTCAGTCAATGATTCTCTCTCACCATTGATGTTTATGGCTCTCTCTCCCTCTCCTTTCCTCTCTGAAATCAATATATATATATATATATATATATATATATATATATATATATATATAATTTCATAGAAAGGGATAAATCCAACAAGAGGTTAAACTCTCATAAATGTCTAGCACCCAACATAGGAGCACCTAAATATAAAAGCAAATCTTGGTGGACATAGAGAAGAGAGCAACAGTAACACAGTCATACTAGAGGACTTTAACAACCCAAGAAATCAATGGACAGATCATCCAGATAGAAAATCAACAAGTAAGCAGTGACCTTAAATAATAATTAGACCAGATGGTCTTATAATTGATATTTTTAGGACTTTTTACACAAAGGCAGTAGGATATACATTTTTTTAAGTGCACATGGAACATTTGCCAGGATAGACCACAAGTTAGGCCACAAAACAAGTTTCAATAAATTCAAGAAGATTAAAATCATATCAAGAATCTTATCCAATCAAGATGGTATGAAGCTAAAAATTAGTTACAAAAAGAAATCTAAAAAACGCACAAACACATGGAGGCTAAATAACATGCCACTAACAATGAACAAGTTAATGACAATATCAAGGAAGAAACCAAAAGACAATAAAAATGAAAACACAATGACCCACAATCTATGGGACACAGACAAAATAGTTCTAGAGGGAAATTTATAGCAATATAGGCCTATTTCAAAAAACAAATAAACAAAACATCTCAAATAAACATTCTAACCTGACACCGAAAGGAACTAAAAAAGAACATCAAACAACGCCCAAAGTTAATAGATGGAAGGAAATAATAAAGATCAGAGAGAAAATAAACAAAATAGAGTCTAAAAAAACTGATATAAAAAAATCAATGAAATCAAGAGTGGGTTCTTTGAAAAGCTAAACAAAATTGATAAACCTTTAGCTGGAATCATTGAGAAAAAAAAAGATGGTCTATATAAATGAAATAAAAAAATGAAAGATAAGTAACAACTGACACCATAGAAACACAAAGGATTATCACAAAATACTATGAACAACATATGCCAACACATTGGACAACTGGGGAAAAACAAATAAATTCATAGAAACATATCATTTTCCAAGACTAAATCAGGAAGAAACAGAAAAATCTGAATAGACAATAACTATTAATAAAATCAAATCAGTAATAAAAAAATGCCAGCAAACCAAAGTCCTAGACCAAATGGCTTCACAGGTTAATTTTACCAGACATTCAAAGAACAAACACCCATTCTTCTCAAACTATTCCAAAAAATTCAAGAGGAAGGAAGGCTTCCAAACTCATTCTATGAGGCCAGCATTACCCTATATCAGATTTTTAACCTTTTTCATCTCATGGTACACATGAGCTAATTACTAAAATTCTACAGCATACCAAAATATATATATTCTTGCTAATCTGACAAAAATAATAGGTATAATTTTGATTCATTCACACCAGCTATTGTGTTGGCTTTTGACATTTTTTATTTGAGAATCTAAGTCATCCAGTACACCAAAGGTGGCAGGTTCCATTCTTGTCAGCGCAAATACCCAGGTTGCATTTTGACCCTCGGTTGGGACACTTGCAGGAGGCAGCCAATCGATGTTTCTCTCACATCAATGTTTCTCTCTCTCACTTTCCCTCCCTCCCTCCCTCCTTCCCTCCCTCCCTCCTTCCCTTTCTTCCTCTCTCTAAGATTAATCTACACTAATAAAAGAGAAAAATGGTAATTGGCGTACGGCACTACCCTTTTCATTGGCTAATCAGGGCTATATGCAAATTAACTGCCAACAAGATGGCAGTTAATTTGCATATGTAGGCACAATGCAGGGAGGCGAAAGGGAAAGCAGGAAGAAGACCCCTGCCACTGACAGTGATCAGAAACCCAGGGGGGAGCTAAGAGCCTTTGCCCTGCCCCCAGTCATGATCAGAGAATCAGGTGCCTTTTCCGCCCTGGCCAGTGATAGCAGGAAGTAGGGGTGGAGCAAGCGATCAGAGGGAGATGGGGGTCCCCTGCCCAGGCATGATTCCTGGGCCAGAGGCCTCAGGCCTGGGTGGGGGTCAGAGCCAGTGATTGGGGGGAGATGGGGGTCCCCTGTCCAAGCCTTACACCTCTGGCTGAGGCATCAGGCCTGGGCAAGGGGCAGAGCCAGCAATCGGAGGGGTCTGGGGGTCCCCTGCCCAGGCCTGACGCCTGGGCCAGAGGCATTAGGCCTGGGCTGGGGGCAGAACCAGTGATGGGGGGAAATGAGGGTCCCCTGCCCAGGCCTGACACCTCTGTCAGAGGCGTCAGGCCTGGGCAAGGGGCCAATCCTGCGATTGGAGGGTGATGGGGGTCAACGCCTGAGGGATCCCAGTATGTGAGAGGGGGCAGGCTGGGCTGAGGGACACTCCCCCCCCCCACACACACCCAGTGCACGAATTTTGTGCACCGGGCCCCTAGTTTTAAAATAATGAAATAAAATAAAATCAACAAGCATATCCTTAGGTAGGGATATAAATAAATACATAAAATACAAAAATTACTTAAAAAAACATAGAAGTCTGGGTCCTGCTGGATCTTACATCCTGGCAGGGCTCCTGTCACTCGGGCCCCAAGGGAGGTGGCCTCACAGAGCCCCTCCCTGGCTTCTGCTTGGCAACCACCTGGAGGCACCAGACCTGAGTACCCTCGCCCAGTGCCCAAAGCCACCGCGCTGCTTCCATGGGCCCATCCTGGAAGGGCGGCCTGGGCGGCGGCCTCTGCTCCAGCCCTTTGTGGCTCCGGGCAGGGCAGGGCCTTCTCTCCTCAGATCCCATCTACCCCGCAGGCTCCCTCTTCTTCCAGCTGACCCCACTGACCAGCACTCTGCCGGGGCTGATAGAGGCCTCACGGTGATGCCCCAGTGCTTGCACCTGTCTCTCCCTGCACCCTCCCGCCCTCTCCTTTGTCTCGGAGGAAGTTCCTCTACTCTTTCTGGCCGGTACCAAGGATATTGCTGCAGGGCCCCTAAAAGGGGCCTCCTGGGCTTCAGAGGGACAAACCCGAGTCCTAATTAATCACATTTGTATTTTTACACCACGGATCCTCACTTCTGATTGGAACACATGGTCCCTGCCACCCAGTCATGCACTGTGCCTGTCACTCTGTGTGTGTGTGTGTGTGTGTGTGTGTGTGTGTGTGTGTGTGTAAGCTTCTCCTCTTACACACGTGGCTGCAGCTCCCTCCATCTGGGCCACCCTCTGCCCGCGCTGTCCCACCAGCTTGGACCCTCCTCCCATCTCTGCGCCACTCAGCTGCTGGCTCCGGCTGCGCAGTAGGCTCCTACGCATCCTCAAGGTCACACTCCACAGAACCTTCTGAATCTCCTCCAGACGTCGCTCCCTCCCTCCCAGCACACGTGTCCACAGCTGGCCGGTCTGTGTGGTGGCCCTCCTGCCCCAGCAGACTGAGGGTGGGGAGGAGAGGACAGACATCTTATTCCATGCGTGTGGAGGGAACGGATGCAAGTCATGCTATCCAACATCACAGGCCATCGGGCTCACCCTCCTTCTCAGGTCTGTCTGCTTCTTCACATGACATGAATGTAACACTGGCCGGTCCCGAGGACACTCTCGTCTGGTGGTTGCCAGCTTGCTTTTAGTGTCAGTGGCTGGGACACTATTGCAAATCTGACACTTTTACATGAGCAAAATATTGGGAGGCCGTCCTGTGGGCCTGCTCTGGGAGAGGTGGCCTCACTGATAACCGGGACTGAGGAGGCCCCATCTCTTCTGCCCGGATCCCCCGCAGCTGTGACTGCCCCTCGGGCACCACCAGCCAAGCAAGTCAGACCGTGTAAGGTGCTGCAGGCCCTGCCTTGAATCTGGCTGCTGAATGTCCCAGCCTCTATCAGCTGTGCTTTGACCCAGAGGGGAAGTGGTTGTTTCTAGGCTCCCCCTGCTTAACTGAAGATGGTGGGTGATGGCTGAGGGCAGCGGTTTTGCCCAGAGACTGAGGGGAGGCAATCAGGGAGTGACGCCTGGTGGCAGGGCCCAGCTCCTCCTTCCGGGAGCGGCGCCCAGAACCTGACCGTCCTGCATCTGGGCGAACCTTACTGGTTCCCGCATTTACTGGCCAATGGCACGTTTGCTCCCCAGCATGTCGATGTGTGTCAGATGGAAGTGTCCTCCCTGCCTTTACTTCTATGGCCGTTTACTGTCCTGTGAGTGGCCTATCACTGGGCACTGCAATTCGTTCCAATGCTAGTGATTTAAAGTGACAATGGGTTCAGCTGGAGAAGGACAGGCTGGTTTCTGGATCGCTGCCCGCATGGTGAACTCTCTGCCTCAGTCAGTTGTTCAATAAGCTGGGTCCATGTGGAAGGACAATAGCTGAGCCTGCAGGGCGAGCGGAGGAGGGCAGATGGCATGCCTGGCAGAGCGCTTGGCCTGTACCAGGCACCCAGGAATGGGTTACCATGGCAATGGCAATTATGATAATGAAGAACTGTTCCTGAAGGTGGGCTCCCAGCCGTGGGCTCACGATGCAGGACAGACAGACCTCATGGCTCTTGGCCCTATAGGGCCCTTACACGCTCCTTCTAAGCATGGTGTGAAGCTACGTTGCACCACAAGCTACACCGTGCCCCTTGTCCACAGCCACCAACACGCAATGGCGTGGTTCAAATGCTCACCACAACTAGTCGGTGTGAACCGGCAGTCACCCTCTAGCTCACCCTGCTATGGATTCCTACACAGCCGGCGCGGCTGCGCACTGGCCTCCCTGACGGTACCGAGACTGGTGCTCTTGTGCCCAGTTGACTATTGCCCCTGCTGGCAAAGGCTGGGCGAGGCGGGAGCAGCTAGGGGCCTGTAAGTCCGCGGCCCTTCCCAGGGTCTCTCCACAGCTCTGGAGAGCTCCCGTCCTGTCCGGGGTCCACAGCGCCGTGTCTGTGTCTGCCGCCTGCTCTGTGCAGTCTGGGCGGCCAGCCCTGGAGGGAGAAATGCCTGGTCGGGGGAGGCGGGCTGAGCGGTTGGCAGGCAGACGGGGTTTGTGCCCGGCGGGACCCACGGGCATCAGGAGGGACCTCAGCTCCTAGGGCTGTACCTGCTCTCCTCCCTCAAGCTGTGCAGGGGCTGGGGCGGGGCTGGACCCACAGACAGGCTGGGCTCCCTTCCCAGGGCCTGGGCAGGGCTGGGTTCTGTGGACCTGGACATGATGATGAGACGAGGGTGGAGTCTGACAAAGGACCAGGGGCAGAGGGGACAGGTGTGTCCCCTTGGTTACTGTTTTCTTCTCTGAGTTTCAGAACCCTTATCTCTAAAATTCCCTTAATGGGCCCAGAATCTACTGTAAAATTAAGTCGCCGGGTGTCCTAAGCTTCAGTTGGCTGAGATTAGCATGAGCCTTTGCAGAAAGCTGGGCCTTGTGGTTTGCTCTGGTCAAATCCCGGAAGCAGTGGGCTGGCTCGGTCCTGCACTGTCTGCTCTCCATCTCCTCTGCCGCTTCTCCAGGAATCCGCACGGGGGCTTAGAACCTCCATCCTTCCCACTCCCTCCTGAGGACTGCAGGGATGGAGGGGCTTCACGGAATGTTCTAGCACCACAACCCTGGTTCTGGCTCCTGTCTTCTATTACGACAGGGCCTAACGCTGTCTCATTTGACAAGACCAGAGCGCTAGCAGGACCAGGAATGTACCTGCGCTTCCTTCCAAACGTCTGAGCACCCTGGGGGGACCGGCACAATGAGAGCTGGGTGGCTTGGTAATGCACCCTAACAGTGAGGAGTGCCGGGGAGCCCTCGGCCTGCTCTGGGTGACTCTGCAGAGGTGCTCTCTGTCCAGTGTGTCTGTTCAGGAAGCCAGAACCTCAGAGCACAGGACCCTGGATGCTTGGACTGGCAGAGAGCAGGTGCGCAGCACGCACGGGCAACAAATAAATAAATAAGTAACCATGGGCGTGACTGGCCCTCAGATTCCTCATGGTGGCAAGACAAAGGAGGGGTGACATTTTGGCCCTGTTCCCCACACCCTGGGCACCACCCTCCCGAGGGCTGCAGGTGTGGAGGGAGCAGGCAAGGGGGGCCTTTGGGCAAGCAGGCTGGGCCAGCCTCAGGCGGCGAGCTGCAGCCAGTGTCGGCTTCAGCAGATGGGAGCACCCCCTGCCCGCCCCTCCTGCCACCGGCCCCTGGAGGAGAGGACCCTGGCTCCTGCCAGGGAAGCATGTCCTGCGGGTACTGTGCTGCCAAACCTGCCCGGGTTCCCCCCAGCTGGTCCGTTACACAGGCTACTTACAAGCCCCACCGAGTGTCTTCAAAGAAAAAGAAGCCTTATGATGTGCTAAACCACTGTCCTGTCCTCGGCTTTTCCTGAGTCAACTTACCCCGTTCTGGAAACAGCAAGCCAAGGCTTCAGGTCAGACAGCTCTGACAGCCTAAGGCTCCAGAGCTGAGAGCTGCTGGAGGCCAGGAGCCCCCAGGGCACGCTCGCCAGGGAGGCGGGCGAAAGGCACTTACAGCTGAGGCTCCTCTGCTCACAAGCAGGTTCCTGCCTTCACCCCCTCCTGCCTTCCAGGCCGCAGACCTCCGCCGGTGTGGTGCGGAGCCAGGGGTCGTGTGCTCCTGGAGCAAGCATGTCAAACTCAAAGGCTAACTCGGGCCAAATGAACGAGGTATGCGGCTTGTGGGTCGTGGGGGAATAAATCACAGAGAGCAACCTCACAGAGATGCGAGAACCACAGGCCACGTGGGCAAACAGAGGCTTCAGAGCTCCCGCGGGTGCAGATCCGCTGCAGGCGCCTGCGAGGGGGGCACCGGGCTGGGCCAGGGGAGGCGGGCGCTGTGGGGTCAGGGGAGGAGCTGGCCTGTGCTATCTCTGGGCCAAATCAGCACGTGTCAGGCGGAGGCTGTCAGCTCCCCTCACTGACAAGCATCGCTGGGGATATAGTGGCCGGCTCTCCCAGTCCCTCCTTCTCCACCCCCCCCACCCCTCAGTCTCCATCCACCCCTCAAATTTGGAGGTTTCTCTCCTCCTGAAGCTGCTCTGGTCAAACCCAACGGTCTGGCTCTGGTTCTCAGCTCAGAGACTCCTTGGTGCTCAGACACGGTTCCTCGCCTCTTCTCAAAGCTCTTCCACCGTGCTGTGCGGGCTCAGGGCCTGGCCTGCGTTTCAGGGCTCTAGCCGCCTCCGGCCTGCTCTGGCCCCACCGCCTCTGTGCCCCCGAAAGGCCTGCTGCTGCCTCTGCCTGCTGCTGCTCCCTCGACTGCCACATCTTTATTTCTGCCCAGGTCTTTCTCCAGCGCTTCAGACTCCCCTGTCCAGCCATCTGCGGACATCTTCATATGGATGGTTCCAGATCACGGAAGCCCATGTCCAAATTCAATGCCCACTCCTCTCTCCCAAATGCGCTCCCCACCCCTGGCTGAGGGCTCACAACCAACAGCCTGACAGCTGGGAGGGGCTTCGACAAATCCCTCTTTCAGGCCCTACACCCAGTCAGTGTCCGAAGATCCTCTCCGCCCTCGCCTCCTATTCCATCCTTTTACTGAACCCACGGAGATTCCTGCCCTCCCCGCCTCCCCAGAGCCTCCAAAAGGCGTGCAGCTGCCAAGGAAATCTTACTGAACACGGATCAGCCATTTTCCTTCTTTTCTCAACAGTATGTGGCATTTACCAACTCTGTGCAGAGCAAGTCCACTCCCAGCCTGGCCGCCACGATTCCTTCAAGGGACGGCGCCTGGCTTAACCACACACCCCTCGTGGCTGCGGAGCTGTCAGTATCACACCCTCCGGCGGCCTTAGACACGCTGCTGTCAGATCTGCTGAATCAGAACCTGCGGGGAAGGGCCTGGGGCCTGGATTTGGAAGCAGCCCAGGTGATTCTGGTAATCGCTGTCCTGGTTCTAGTCACACCTGACAACGTCTCATCATAAAGCCCTGCCGCTCCCCCTCGCAGTCCAAGCCCTACCTTCCCCTGGAGGTGTGGGTCCAGCATCACCACCTCCATGCGGCCTCCCAGAGTCTCCCCACTGAAAGGAGCCCCTTTCTTTTCACTCCAATGTCACCATTAGAGGAGCATGAATAACGGCCGGGAACATAATAGGGTCGTCTGTACAGTGTGTGTAGCCACCTCTTCCCACCATTGGGGGCCATGGAGACAGGAGACCCAGCTCCCTCCAGCGAATTCTGTGTGCATGAGTGTGTGTGTGCGTGAGTGTGTGTGTGCGTGAGTGTGTGTGAGAGTGTGTGTGTGCATGAGTGTGTGTGAGTGTGCATGCATGAGTGTGAGTGTGTGTGCATGAGTGTGTGTGAGAGTGTGTGTGTTCATGAGTGTGTGTGAGAGTGTGTGTGCATGAGTGTGTGTGTGCATGAGTGTGTGTATGAGTGTGTGTGAGTGTGTGTGCATGAGTGTGTGTGCATGAGTGTGTGTGAGAGAGAGTGTGTGTGTGTGTGTGAGAGTGTGGCGTGTATGCACGATTGTGTATATGTCTGCAAGTGTGTTTACAAGTGCGCTTATTTGGAGCAATCCTGTATTTGGAATCTGGGGTTGGCCCAGGCTATCAGTTCTGAAGGCCCAGGGCCTGCAGATTATTCAGGAGCCTCGGCAGCCTGGGATACTTGCACGCAAGCCAGGCTGTGGGGGACCTGGGGGAGCTGAGGAGACCAAGCCAGGGGGAGAGAGGCAGAGGGTGGAGGGCGGTGCATCTCTGGGAGGGTGGAGATCAGGGACCACTCTGAGACATTTAGAAAGAGGGGCCAGTGATTGGTATGTGGAGGAGGGGAGCGGAGGGGCAGGACAGCGGTCAGAGAGGAGGGGAAGGACAGTGCAGGGAGCCCAGCTCGCCCACGCTGGCTTTCTGCAGGCTCTCGCCCCAAGGGATGTGTGCGGAGGAGTCCGGTGCGCACTCTGGAGTGTGGGCAGAGAATGGGCCCAGGGGAGCGGTGGTACAGACCAGTGCCTGGCACGTGGGAAGCCTCAGGGGGGTGTTGAATGACAGTAATAACGGTGATAATTTCTATTCACCGAGGGCTAGACACACATGCTATAAACCGGACTGAATGCCCCTCGCGGTGTTACCACATTGGCTCTTGCAGATGTGCAAGCTGAGGTTTGGAGAGCTAACAGAGCTGCCCAAGGCCACCACTGCCAGCAAGCGGCACAGCCTGCTTTCAAATGTAAGCTCCCCCTCGTGCAGGGCCTGTGCACTTAACCCCTCAGGAAACTGCCACACACCTGCGAGGCCCCCAGGCCTCTAGATGAGGAAAGGAGACTAAAGCAGACCCTGGGGACTTGGGGCTGAGGATGAGAAGAGGCAGGGAGGCGTGTGGCCGACCCTGGGAGAAGCCGCCAGAGGGATGGGAGAGCCAACACTGGCTTAACCAGGAGAAGCCTCACCTGTGGGCAAGATGCTGGCTTGCCTTCTGTCTGCCCAACCACTGCCCCGAATGAAAATACAAGTAAATTCAAACCCAAGAGGTCAGAACCCAGGATAGAGGACAAATGGTCAGTCATCATTAGAGAAGGACAAGGGCTGTGCAGCGTCAAGGTGTTGCCAAGGCAACATGAGGTGCAGGGCCAGCAAAGGAGGCACTGAATCATGCCCTTTTCATTTCTGAGCTGAAGAAATTAAGTAAGTGAACAGGCGATGTACAGAAGAGAAAGTGCAGATGACCAATAAGATGTGTAAAGATGCTGAACTTCAACAGTAATTGTGAAATGCAAATATGTCTATAATATGATAAAAAGTATAGTAATACTAGAGGCCCTATGCATGATATTCATGAAAGGGTCTTGGCCCCGCCCCCCGCCCACTGCGGCTTTGTCCGGAAGGAAGGACATCCAGAAGGATGTCTGGTCTAATTAGCATATTACGCTTTTATTATTATAGGTGTGATGCTGAGGTTGTGATAATGACAAACCACTCTGTAGAGGGCAACTGAGCTGCATTTAATAAAACTAAAAACATGCCTACTTTGCACCCAGGAATTCTGCTTCTTGCCTCCCTCCTGCAGAAAGAACCACAGGGCACAGGTAGTCAGGCACAAGGATGCCCTTGGAGCACCTGCGTGACCCCTGAAAACTGGAAATGCCCAAATGCCCAATGATAGGAAAATACGATAGCTAAATAAACTGTTATATTCACATTACAGAATGTTTTGCAGAAGTTAAAAAGAATGAGATGAATGTATATACTCACATGGTCAACTCCCCTTTTTAACAAACACTCCAGCAGAGGTATCTTTCCTCTCTTCTGCAATTCCTTTCCTATTCCCTTTCTTTGGTAGTAACATATACCTCACGTGACATTTATCGCTGTAACCATTGTTAAGTGTAGAGTTCAGTGGCATTTGGTACATTCACACTGCTATGTAACCATCACCATCATCTACCTCAGAACTTTTCATCATCTCTGACTGCTTCTTGTTCTCTTTTGACCCCACCCAGTCAGGCTTTCCCTACCGCTCCCACCCAAACTGCTCTCATCAAGGTCACCAATACCCTCATAACTGACCAATCCAAGGGTCATGTCAGTTCTCCCATTCCTTGACCCCTTGCAGCACTTGACCAAGTTGGCCTTCCTTCTCCAGCATCGTTTCTACCCTTGGGTTCCAAGACCTCCCTCCTCTCCCCTCCTTCACTGGTCACACTCTCAGTGTCCTCCATCTTGCCCACCTCTTGGCATGCAGTGTCCAGGGATGGTCCTTGGGCCCCATTTCTATCCACACTCGCTGTCTCAGTGATCGCCTTCTGTCTCATGGATTTACACACCATCGATGTGCAGAAGGCTCAACCCTGAACCTGAGACCACATGTCCATGACATACCCACCCCAGCACCTCCAATGCACCTCCCACCCTGAAACCTTCTCCCCATCTGTCAGTGAGACCAGGCTTAGGCTGGCCCTCACTTCTCCCCGGAATTACTGCTGTAGCCCCTTCTTCAGTCTCCACTCCGACACCTGTCTACAGCCTCTTAGCAGGGCAGCCAGAGAGAGTTCTTCCAGGTGGGAGTGAGCCATGTTGCTCCCTACGACAGCTCTGCAGACTCCCCTTCGTGCTCTGTGGATAATGGGGCCATCACGACAGCCGCAAGGTCCTCAGACCAGGCATGTGACCGCCTGGACCTCCTTGTGTTCCCCAGTCCTGGCCACACTGGTCTCTGTAGCCCTCAGGGCCAGCCACACGCTCGCCACCTGGCCCTGACCTGCCGTCCTGTCTCTGCAGGGCCTCCTCTCAGCCCCTCATCTTTACTCAAATGCCGTTTTCTCTTGTGATCAAGAGAAAAAAATACTTTAGGAAAAAAATACTTGGTATTTAATTTTATTTGTATTCTTTTTAAAATTCTCACCTGAGGACTAAGGACATGAAGAGAGAGAGAGAGAGAGAGAGAGAGAGAGAGAGAGAGAGAGAGAGAGAATGCCCCAAGTGGGGATGGATCTCGCAATCCAGTACATGCCCTTTGGGTACACAGGACAGTGATCAACCCACTGAGCCACTCAGTCCGGGCTTGACCACCCTTTTAAAGCTGTATCTGCAACTCTCCCATCTCCCGTTTTCTGCTTTAACATTTACTGAAATTGTACTCTAGCAGTGGAAAGCAAGAGCACAATAACATGAAACAAAAACCATATGAAAAGGGAAGAAAAACACAACATCCAAAAAAAGACATCACCACTCATTTCAGGTGGGACACCTGCTCATGTGGAAGGGACGTGCGGCGCCTGTCCCGGTGGTGATGTCAGCCAGGGGCAGGCGCCGGCGTGCGCTCTGCGCAGGGGAAGGTTGTAGTCAAAGAGAACTTGGAATGGAGCGGAGCTGGACCCCTTAGGACATCTAAAATAGCAATTAAACATCACGTCTGATAAATGTTTATGAATAATAACCTGTGACAAGCACCAAGGAGGCAGTGGCCACACACTGACTAGAGCAGTAGTTCTCAACCTTCTGGCCCTTTAAATACAGTTCCTCATGTTGTGACCCAACCATAAAATTATTTTTGTTGCTACTTCATAACTGTAATGTTGCTACTGTTATGAATCGTAATGTAAATATCTGATATGCAGGACGGTCTTAGGCGACCCCTGTGAAAGGGTCGTTCGACCGCCAAAGGGGTCGGGACCCACAGGTTGAGAACCGCTGAACTAGAGGCTGGAGCTCCGGGCTGGACAGATGGCACTTCGTGGAATGTGCCCCTCTGGGGGGCCAGGTCAGGGGCCTCTCTGGAGCCCCTCCCACGGCTTGAGGAAGGCGGGTTCAGTGAGGGTGTGCAGTCGATCTCCTCAGTCTCCCCAGAGCGGATCGCAGATCATGTAGGCCAGTGGTTCTCAACCTTCCTAATGCCGTGACCCTTTACTACAGTTCCTCATGTTGTGGTGACCCCCAATTTCATTGTTACAAATTGAACATAATTAAAGCATAGTGATTAATCACAAAAACAATATGTAATTACACATGTGTTTTCCGATGGTCTTAGGCGACCCCTGTGAAAGGGTCGTTCGACCGCCAAAGGGGTCGGGACCCACAGGTTGAGAACCGCTGATGTAGGCGAATTCCCTGCTCGCACGCCCCACCCCACCCGCCCCACACTTGACATTGGGAGGCTTCCCGGTGGCTGTATCTGCAGCCCTCCAGGCGCCTGTGTTTGCAGGGCCCCTTGGCTCCTGGAGCACACCTGGCACAGGCACTTGGAGAGCCTAGTTTACACACCCCCACCCCAGCCCTGGCCTAAGCTCCTGGGTGTGGGAGCCCCAGGCCCCCGCAGCCCGGGTCTCATGGGAAGCCACTCAGGGGTGATGAGGTAGATGTCACACATCAGAGCCCCCGGTGCTCAGGGCGAGCCCTCCCTTTGCTGGGCTTTGCACCCCAGCTTGGCTCTCACCTTCTGTCCTGCTCACCCCCCCCCCCCCAGTCCCCTCTCACTGGTATCCCGGGGGCATGAAAATCCTCACCAGGGTCTCCTTCAGAACATCACCTACCACACCGCTATGGCCTTTAGAACAGGCTGTGCAACACCGGCCTTGGGGGGCCACTGGGGCGCCTGGCCGCCGCTCAGGGCGGGCCTGCAGCCAGCCAGGCTGTTCCCCTGGGCAGCGCTGTAAGTGCTGCAGGCCCAGAGCGAGCAGAGTGGCTGCGTCGGGGCTCAAGGCAACTGATTTATCAAATCAATGGGATGTTAAAGCCGGTGGGGAAGGCGGGGAGGTAGCGAGAGGGCTCTCAGAGCTGACTTGATTTAAAGGGTAAGCCCTGAGGCTGAGATTGATTGAGAAGAGAGAGGGGAGGTAATGGAAGGGGCACTGGAGGGGGCTGGAGAAATGGTTTCATCAAGTTAATGCGATTTGCAGCCAAGGGCGAGGGAGTAGCCAGGCCCGCGCTGTCCGGGGAGCACTGCGCGACCCGCTGGTTCACTACATGATGTTCCCGAGGACCCACCGCTCAGATAGGTTTTTAATTTGTTACTTAACTTCTCTCTGGGCTCACGGGTCACCTGTTCTTTGCTGGGTCCCCCATCTGAGGGGTCACCAGCCAGGCCTCCTAATGGGCCTCCCTTCAGGGCCTGGAGGACGAAGGACAAGAGCACAGCCTCCCCCCCCCACCCAGAAGGGAAAGCACTAAGTCTAAAACAGTGGTGCTGAGGGGTCTAGGGAGCTTGGGTTCCCATCATGGTTATTTTAATGATGTGAAAGTATCGATAGAAAATATCACATTAAGTGGTTTGTATTGGCTGCTCTGGGTCTTCCTCCTGGCCCAGCTCCACCTGCACGTCCATGCCCTGTGCACCCCCAGAGTCCACTGGATCCAGCATTCATTCATCTGGTCACGGAGCTCACTGGGCCTCCTGTGCATCCACCTGTGCTAGCACCGGGCATGGGGGTGGAAGGCACAACCCTGCCCCGGCAGCCGTGACGGGGGAACAAAGACACCCAAATACAGGGGACTCATCACCGCAAGTAGAAGGGGGTGTGGGAGCATGAAGGCAGCGGCCTGACCAGGCAGGAGGCCGGTGGCAGTGGTGAGGCTGGAGCGGGTGGAGAGTGGGTGCGCCATTACAGTGACTGGCACATTGTTTTAGCTGCAGGCCCCTGGGCACAGCAAAGACCGGAGCACTCTCGCCCTCCCTGCTCCTTCCTAAATGCAGGGCATCCATTTCCCTTTACAGGGCACCTCCCCTCCTGCACGGGGAGCGCACCGTGCGAGGGTCACTGTCATCAGACTTCAGTCTGCATCGCAGACATCACTGAGCACGGCTCCCCACCGACATTTCCGTCACCTCCCACCCTGGCTCTGCCTGCTCTTTGAGGCGTCACCTCTTTCCTGTGAAGTCCCCCCAAACACTATCAGTAATTTATGTCTTTCCTTCTGTTAATTTGTCTTTTATAAGCTCAATTTGCAGGCCTCAGGCTCAGAACATAGCCCGGGAGAGGAAACGGGTTTCCTCCCTACACTATGGAAGGTCAGGGGAGAAGAGGAAGCCGGTAGGGGTTACAGGAAGATGACAGGGCGAGAGCCTGGAGTCACACCCAGGAAGCCTGGCTCCTGGCTCTTAAAACCCTGACTATGCCAGGTCCCGGGTCCCTGCCCTAGAACAACCACACCCTAACACTGCTCCCCAAGACTAATGAACACCTGTTTCTCTGAGAAAGTCAAGCCTGGTGGACTCCCTCTAACTATCCACAGGCTGATCCCCCCTCCCCCCCCCCCCCCCCCGCCCTGTGGGGTCTCTGCTGCCGCATCTCCTTGGAAAGGCTGTGCCCCCATCGGGGTGCAGACAGCTTTAGCTGATCGACTTGCGCATGAAGTCACATGACGAGAAGGCCTCTGTGGGCCTGTGCACACCTCACTCTTTCCAAGCCAGCGACAGGTCCCCGCGTGGCTGTTCCCACGGGACACCGGCACCTGTGAGCCCGCCCGCCTGGAGCTGGCTCACCCTGAAGTCTCTGTGCGAATCTCTCCTGCGCTGTTGGTTTGAGGTTCCCGAAGCAGGGCGCTGGCTTTGTCCGCAATGCTGCGCTCAAAGACGATGGGAAAGCCAGATCCACAGACGCTGTCCCTCGTTAGGGATCTTGGTTCGGAAGAAATCTGCCCCAGGACGTGTCCTACCCAGGCCTGTCTCCACACGATGAAGGTCAGAGGGCACGAGATCACTGGTTTGGTTCCTGTGGCCAGAGGAGTGGCAGCAGGAGACTCCAAACACAGAACCTGTTTCCTACTTTCCCAGCTGGGCCCGCAGGCAGGCCGCGTGAGGTTGTGAACCGGGCTCAGGGTTTGCAGGCTGAGGCCCTTTCAGCCTCGTGGAGCCCAGGCGTCCACGAGAAATGGCAGCAAACACAAACCCTGCGGACGCCCTGGACTGCAACGCTTCGAGCCTGGAGGAAGCCCGCTCCCTCCTCGGGACCCTGCCGGACCTGTCCCTTGTCCGGAGCTGGCCAGGCGGGCGGCCTCGGCTCCGGGCAGACCTGCAGGCCGCTCACTAGGGGCCTCGGGTCGGTGAGTTGACGTAATTCGATATTGGTTATCGATTTTGTTTCTGCCTGCCTACGAGCCATTAGCTTGGATCAATACACTCCGCTTTGGCCGAGTAATCACTGAGGCTGTTGAGGTTTCGGTGGAGTCAGGGCAGGTCCCGGCTGCCTTCCTGGGGGAGCCCATGGCAGCCTCCGACACCGACCCCGGGCTAGCCCAGGCCGGGCCTGTTTGGCAAGCATTTACCTCCACTTCCCACCAGTAAGTTCGGCAGCAGGCCAGCCGGAGCTCCCCTGGCCAGACGTGGTGGCTCCTGTGTCCCGAGTGCTGGCGCGTGAACTCGGGCACCGAACTCGGGCACCTTCCTCAGGAGGACCTCCGTGCTCCCACGGCGGGGATCCGGGAGAAGAGGCAGGAGAGGACAGAGTCTTGGGTTCCAGCGCCTCTCTCCAGGGCACAAACGGCCCTCCTGTGCCCGGGCCTGGGCAGCAGCAGGCAGATGCAGTCAGGGGGCAGGCGCAGTGCCCGGGACAGGGGCGCCGCAGGCAGCCCCGAGGGCTCTCAGCACTTGTGCTCTGAGGACGAGCCTGGTGTCCCCTCAAGCCCTGAGGATGGCAGGGGGGAAGCACACACTCCCACAGCACCTTCTGGATGCGCACTCTTCCTGACGCAGGGCCACTCCCTGCAGACGCACCACTGTACTGCAGCCAGCATCGACTCTAACGCCGTCCAGCCAGGCCACTACGTCACTGCCCTGCTTAACGCCTACCTGATGTGGGCTGAGCCTACCCCCCACACACGACCCCAGTCCCCCCACTGCCTTCCTGCATTGCAGCCACCCCGGTCTCCCAGTACGTCCTGCACGAGCATGTGCCTCGGGCCTTGTCACAGGTGTCCCCCTGGATGGCGTCCCCTCCGATATCTGCAGGGCCTGGTGCATGAGGATGAGGCACCCGGTTGTGTTCAGGAGCCTCTGGGGTTTATATCCCAGCACTGCTGCCTGGCGGGTCCCCTCCTGGCCGGTAAGTTCTCTCTGGGACACAGTCTCCTCATCTGAGAAACGGGACAGTGCTCTCTCTCAGCACGGTGTCCTGGAGAGGACAGGGACTGCGCACAGGCAGGTGTCCCAGGACATCACAGGGCGGCCCAGCGCGGCAGCGAGGCTGGGAGCGGGGACGAGGCTGGACAGACAGCACCCTGCAAAGAGGTGGCTGGACAACCACGTGGCCTTGGACAGGCACGGACGTGCGAGCTGGTCTCGCGTTTGGCGAACGAGTGCCGTGCTCGGGCTTTTCTTATCGAGGGGTGCCCAGCGCTGTCGGCCTTGCCAGGCCTGTCCCGGGCTGTGGGGGGCACAGTACAGTTGCCTCATGAGCTGTGTTTGTTCTGAAGCAGGCTCCCTGTGTTCATAGGCACGAGCTGTGTCTCTGCTCTGGTTAAATACTTGGTCAGTGCAAACGGATTAAATAGACGAGTCTAACTCCTCATGCGTGGGGGAGAAGGCATCGGAGGGGCATTTGAGCTGCGGATTTTGTCAGAAATTGGTGCTGCAACACCACAGCGGCCCACGCTGGGTTCTTGGCATCAGCAGCGCAAGGGGCCGGACCTGCATGAGCCCACGCACCTGGGCACCAATGCCAGCCCTGCAGCCAGCCCTAGTTGAGGTGCCCACCCTCCGCAACCCATTTAATCCTGACCCCTCGCCTTTCCCACACCTGCTGTGTGGCCAGGCTGCCTTTCAGACGAACAAATCTAAGCCAGGCCAGGCCAGAGTGGGTGGCAGAGCCCACCTTCCGTTTCTGCCCCTGCCTGGCGACAGCGCTGTGCATACCTGCCCGTGGAGAGAGGTGCTGCCCAGGAAACAGACACCCCGCAGCACGGGGCCCAGTTTGCTTGGGGACACCGCCTGGCCCCCTGGCCTCCGGACACAGTTAGACTGGGGGTGAGGATGGGGAGGGGGAGGGGGAGGCTTCTCAGACCTCAGAGCACTGTGCTGAGCTGCTCCCAGTCCTGTGAGGAGTGTGACTGGAGCATCTTCCTGACGCTGCCTCCACTTCCTCCTGTCTCACAGTGTGGTGTACGGACTCAACTGGGGGTGGGGGAGCATGGAAGTGGAAGCCCAGCACATGTCTGCACGCCGAACCACTCCTAGCGCTCTTCCCACTGTCCTCCCTTCCCTAAAGAACGTTAGAAGGAGAGGGTCCCCACTTATGATTGTTCCATTTACATGAAGTTTTAGAACAACGCTCTGGTGACAGGTCAGGAGAGGGTTTGGTTTGAGGAGGGACTGGAAGAGACGCAGGGAGCGTCTGGGTTGAAGGAAGTGCGCCTTCTCTTAATCCATCTGTGCACCTGTGACCAGGTACGTCACTCTGTAAATTACGCCGCAATTAAAAAGCGAGAGCCCTGGCCGGTGTGCTCAGGGGCTGGAGCGTTGGCCCTCTCACCGAAGGGTCATGGGTTCAATTCCCCATCAAGGGCATGTACCCGGGTTGCAGGTTCGATCCCCAGCCCAGTCGGGGCGTGTCGGGGAGGCAACTAGTCAATGTCTCCCTCTCTCTTTCCCATCCACCCCTCCTTTCCACTCTCTCTAAAAAAATCAATGGAATAAATATCCTTGGGTAAGGATTAATTAAAAAAAAAAAAAAGGAAAAATATTAGGAGTGAACAATGAGAACGCTAGGATATTGAAAAAAATCAGGCTGCAATGTTCTTTGAGGCCACGGCTGTTCAAAGACCCAAATCAGGAATTACTCCTGTGACCATGTCCTGGGGGCTCATCTGAGGGCATCTGCAGTTTCATTTCGGTTCTGAGCAAACTTCTGGAAGGGAGAAAGGAGAGAGTGCTGTGAGGTGGAAGGCTGGCTAATGGTGGACAACGTGCAGGCAGGAGGCTGCAGCCCTCGGGGAAGGTGTCAGCTCTGAGCAGCGGCGCCAGGGCCTGGCCTGGCCTGAGGGACCCCTGGGTGAGTCTCCCTGGCCTTTCTTCACCACCACAGGCTCCTGCCTGTCAGACCTCCAGTCCCTGGCTGAGCTCCGGCCCAGGCCCTGGCTCCACCCTCCGTGACCGGCTCTCATGGACGCTGCCTTGGCAGGCCTCACTGACCGTTCTCCTAGCCCTGGTTCTCTCTGCATTTCAGGCAGAGCCAGACGCCATCCACCAAAGTAAGCACCCTCCCTTTGCTGTCCCTCTCTCAGGACGTAGGGAGCCCCCGGAGTACCTGCCAAGCCTGGGCGGGCAGCATGGGCACACCCTGAGGTGCGCCACTCAGAGCCAAGCAATTAAAGGTCTGTGAACCCGGGGGCGCCCTGAAGAGCAGGAACTTCCCTCTGAACAACCCTCATGTTTGAGCTGGCGTGAGGTCAATGACCTGTAGACTAGCGCCCTTCCATCACATCTCAAGCCTTGGGGTGCCACCTGCAGTCTCCTGTCCTTCTACCCCCTTCATTCCCCAACCCCAGAGGCAGCCACTTCCAACCATTTTAGTTGGTTCCTTTGGTATTTATCTCTACATTTCTAAACAGTATTTACTTAATCTTGTTTCTTTTTGATCCCCCCACCTAGCTAATTAACACAACCATCATTCCATTTTCACATATTTATCTTTTTTTTTTGGTGTGAACATTTCAGTTCTGCTCTCTAAGCCAAGTTCAGGGATCCACCCAGTGTTATCACTACAGTCACCATGCTTACTCCATTAGAGCCTCAGACCTCATTCATCTTACAGCTGACAATGTGGACCCTCGCACAACCTCTTCCTGTTGCCCACCCCCGCCCGTGGCGGCCACGTTTCCGCACTGCCTCTGTGAGTTGGCCTTTTCTTTTTAGATCCCACATACAAGGAGGCTCTGCAGTACTTGCCGCTCTGTCTGGCCTGTTTCACTCAGCACAATGCCCCAAGGCCCATCCATGTTGCCACAAATGGCAGGATTTCCTTCTTCCTCATGGCTGAATAATATTCCATTGTACATAAAAAAATATATGTTATGTAACATGTATACAGTAGGCCCTTGGACAACACAGGCTTAAACTGCATGGGTCAAGTTATATGCAGATTTTTTCAATAAATACGTATAGCACTGTAAATGTATTCTCTTTCTTACAATTTTCTTAATAACATTTTTTCTAGCTTATTTTATTGTAAAAATACAGCATATAACTCATATAACATACAAAATATGTGTTAATTTACTGTTTATGCTATCGGCAAAGTTTCTGGTCAACAGCAGGATGTTAGTAGTTAAGTTTTGTGGGAGTCAAAAGTTATACACGGATTTTTGACTGCATGTGGGTCAGTGTCCCAAGCCCCCCATGGTATTTAAGAGTCGACTGTACATATATGTAAATATATATTCATATATATGTATGTATATATCCGTATATATGCACACATATGTAACACAAGGTCATACTACATGTAATATATATAGTGTATAATATACACCACATCTTCTTTACCCATCCAGCCACTGATGGACGTGTAGGCTGTTTCCAGACCTTGGCCATTGTGAATGGTGCTTCAGTGAACATGGGAGCACAGGAATCCCTTTGAGATCCTATTTTCATTTCCTTTGGATCTAGAAGCAAAAGGGGGAATCCTGAACCATCTGATAGTTCCGTTTTTAATTTTCTGAAAAACTTCCCTACTGTTCTCCATAGTGGCTGCACCAATTTACATTCCCACCAATAGTGAGCCAGGATTCCGTTTCTCCACATCCTTGCCAACATCTATCATTCCTGCTTTTGGTAACAGCCATTCTAACAGGAATAAGGTGGTATCTCATGTGGTTTTGACTTGCATTTCCTTGATGATTAGTGATGTTGAGCACCTTTTCATGCACCTGTTGGTCATTTGTATTTTTTCTTTGAAAAAAAGTCTATTCAGTTCTTCAGTCCATTTAAAAAATTTTTTTGAGGGGGTTATTGAATTGTAGAAGTTCTTTATGGATTTTGGATATTAACCCCTTATCAGATCTATGCTTTGCAAATATGTTCTCTGTAGGTTGTCTTTTCGTTTTGCTGATGACTTCCTTTGCTGAGCAGGTTTTCAGTTTGATGTAGCCCCACTTGTTTATTTTTGTTGCCTTTGCTTTTGGTCAAATCCAAATAATCATCACCAAGACTGAGGTCAAGGAGCTTATCCCATATGTTTCCTTCTAGGATTTCAGGTCTTACATTCACATCTTTCATCATTTTGAGCAGATTTTTGTGTGTGGGATAAGATAGGCATCCAGCTTCCCACTCTTGCATGTGGCTGTCCAGTTTTCCCAACACTGTTTGTCCTTTCCCCATTGGGTAGTCCTGGCTCCTTTGTCATAAATTACGTGCACGGGCTTATTTCTAGGCTTTCTGTTCTGCTCCACTGGTCGGTGTGCCACAGATCACTTTTATGCCACATTACTTCTTGATTTTCTCTTTTAAGAATTATCTGTTAACTTTTCGCTATGGAAGGTGAGGATTTTATTTCTTTCACTCCCCTGTCCCCACCACAAGCACCCACCCAGCCTTCCAATTGTAATAGGTCTATTACAATTTTGGTTTGGTCAATACACAGAATCCGCATTATTAGTACTATGTAGTTGCTGGTCCCAGTTGAGCTATGTAGTGAACTGTAATAATGTTTCCTTTCATGCATCACTTTTTGCTTTTCCTGGAGTTCATAATTGCCTTGTTTTTTTTTCATTTGCTTAGTTCCCACTATATATTAATAACTCAACCTTAAATATTTCAACAGTTGTCTAAATCTAATCTCTATGTTCATAGGTGTTGGGCACCTTCTTAAAAATATCACTGCTTTTTATTACTCAGAATCCAGGGCTCCTAGGAGACACGTAGGGCCGTGCACGGTGGTTCGAGGCTACCGTGAATCCCTGTGCTAGGTGAGGCAGCGGTCAGAGGACTCAGAGTAAGAAAGAGATGAATAGGAATTCCACCGCTTGTGGGCAGGGCACCCATGATTCTCCTTTCACGTCTGTTGAGATGGGAACATGATGCCCCATCATAGTATAGTTATGAGAATAAGGCCACTGGAAGTACTCTCTCTCACTCATAGGACTTTCTCTCTCCATTCCCAGAGTGTTGTCCAGGCTCTGCACAATCACCAAGGCTTACAAGACACCAGTGCTCCTACTAAAGGAGAGAGCTAACTCTGCTATAGCTTTGCTCGTTAGCCTAACAACTTCCTCTAAAAGAAGGGGCCTTGCTTGGCTGGTGTTGCTCAGTGGTTGAGCATTAACCTATGAACTGGGAGGTTGTGGTTCCATTCCCAGTCAGGGCACATGCCTGGGTTGCAGGCTTAATCCCTAGTAGGAAGCATGCAGGAGGCAGCTGATCAATGATTCTCTCTCATCATTGATGTTTCTATCTCTCTCCTTCTCCCTTCCTCTCTGAAATCAATAAAGACACACACACACACACACACACACACACACACACACACACACACACACAAAGATACACACAGAAGGGGCCTCCTAATGGCAAAGGTCAATTTTATTTTAAAACTAGAGGCCCAGTGCATGAAACTCGTGCACTGAGGGGCGGTCCCTCAGCCCAGCCAGTGCTGTCTCACAGTCCCGGAGCCCCGCGATCGATCGCCCCAAAGAGGTAGGCCCTGCCCACCCATTGCAGCCCACCCGTCGGGTGATCGTGGAGCCTCCCAATTGACCACCCTGCTGGCCCGTGGCCTGGGCCTCCCTCTGCAGTGTGATCATGGGGCAATGGCCAGGCCCCTGACCAATCGCATCACACCCGCCTTGGCTGGCCTGGTGCCAGTGGGTGTCATAGAATGGTCATCAGGATGGTCGTCCAGATGGTCATTTTGCTGTTCAGCCATTCAGTTAATTTGCATATTACACTTTTATTATTATAGATATTTTAAACAAAGGCAGAAATTCTAAAAGAAAATTTGACAGATGGATGAAATAAAAATTAAAAACGTATGCGCATCTGCATAAAAGAAAAAAAATACCCTAAAAGGCAAGTAACAAATTAGGAAAATATTTGTAACATGTAAGTCAGTCAAGGGAGGGGCCAACTTTCCTATGGACCTGGGTCATTAGGGCAGACAGTCTCCTCCTCCCTTCCTCCCTTCCTTCTTCTTCTCCCTTCCTCCCTTCCTCCCTTCCTTCCTTCCTTCCTTCCTTCCTTCCTTCCTTCCTTCCTTCCTTCCTTCCTTCCTTCTCTCCTTCCAAATATATGTACTGAGTGACCACCAAGTGCCTGGCCCCTGCCCTCACAGCTCACAGTCCAGTGGAGTAGCAGACATTCACAGATAAACCCACTGAGGAGTGTACAACTGGAATTCATGCAAGGTGCATGCTTTTAAGAAGAGGAAAGCAGGGAACAGAGGACCCAGCTGAGACTGAGGTGTGTGGGAGGACATTTTTGGTGACAACTGAGCTGAGAACTGGAGGGTGAGTCCAAGTTAAGGAATGTGTGTGTGTGTGTGTGTGTGTGTGTGTGTTGACACCTGCCTCTATCTACTTCTTGGAAGTTGAGCTCAGCCAGGATACAACAATTGACCAACGTAGTTCTATATGCAGGTAAGGGACAGTAGGGTTTTCCTCGGGAGGTTCTCAATGCTGGCACCTCCCTGTCCCCAGGAAAGAGATGAGAGGATGGGGACCTGCCCCCAGATGGGGACCTGCCAGGAAGCTGACAGGGAGGAGTTCCTGAGAAGTCCCTGTCTGTAGGGCAGCCTTTTGCCAGACTCCAGAGCTCCTGAGCTGGCTGACTGGGCTGATGGTATTAATTTCCCAGAAAGAGACCCAGGCTTTGTCACACAACAGCGTGGGCCTCGCCGTGGCGGAGTCTGGGAGTGTATTTGGAATATGTACCGTCTGGAGCAGCCTGGACAAGGCAGTGTCTGGATACCGGGGGTTGAAAATCGCACGCTGTGACTTCCTGTGCTTATAACATGTATCCTGCTCAATTCCTAGAAGGCTGGAATGAGTCTTGATGAAAGATCTTTCGTACCAGAGCCCATATTTTTCAAGGCACATGTATCTAATGGTCTCTATTTCTCCCAAAATGTCCTGAGGGAGGGTGATTCCTTAACGAGCTGCGAGCCTGACCCTGTAGGACCCAGTCCTTGACCGGCCTCAGCCTCAGGCTGTGTCTGCTGGCCCCTCCTCCCCGCTCCACCTCCTGGTCCAGTGCACCCTATCCTCCCATGGCACATGCCTCCTCCCTCCATCACCCTGTCCTTGGCAGGTGCCCATCATCCTTCAGCTTACAGCTCAAGCACCCTCACTTCCTCTGGATGCTTCACTTACAGTCTGTGCTCTTAGAATGCGTCTTGGCATGGTTTATGATCACACATTTTTGTGGTTGATCGCTATTAATGACCAATGAATAGCTTCATAGATTTCATCTTTTAACACATCTTGTCAGGTAATATCATCTAGTAGAGGGTTTCTCACCATCAGCACTATTGACATTTCGACCAGATAATCCTTGTCGTGGGCTGTCCTCTGCATTGTGGGTGTTGTGCAGCATCCCTGGCCTCTACCCACTGGATGCCAGGAGCACCCCTCCGTCGGAACAACCAAGACCGCCTCCAGACAGTGCCACGTGTCTCCTGGGGACAAAATCACTCCCTCAGAGAACCACTGACCAGAACAATCGCTCAATAAGGAGTTTGGGTTGTCAAAGGCAGGCTTCCCGACAGCCCTGGCCTGAGGCACTGACCGCTCTGGGCCTGCACTGGTCAGCAGACATAGAGTGTGGGCCACTGTGTCGTTCTAGCAGTTACATTAAAAGAAACTAAAAGACAGAGCAGGTGAGAAGAATGTCAATAATATATGTGATTGAACCCGGTATAGCCAAATGCTGTCCTTTCAGCATGTTATCAGTAATTATGAATGAGATATTTTGCGCTCTGTTTTCCCTGCCAATCATCAAAATCGAGTGTTATTTTCTTGATTTGGGCGCCAAGGTGCAGCGCTGAGCAGCCACAGGTAGGGATGGGAGGTGGGCCCCGCTCTCTCCCGCTGGTTGTCACCCATGGCACCAGCCTCAGCAGAGCCACGCACAGCCCTCCTTACCCACGGGGCCCACAGGTCACACTCCACCCGCGCACCCCACAGGCGGGGCTCTGATGGCTCTGACTACATGTTGGGGGCCAGCTCCCCCCAGTCTCCAGGCCCCTGCGACAGGCTACTGACATGGGTGTGCTGCCTGCGCATTCACGGGAGCTGGAGGGTCCCCGCCACCCACACAGGTGAGTCTCACAGTTTCCAAGCTCCCCAGGCAGCTGCCTCACCCACCTCCAAACCCCCCTCACGCTCTGTGCTCACAGGGAGGCTCAGCCCTCCACAGACTGGCCACCTGGAAAGACACACTCTATTTTCTTAAGAGACAGATGTTCTCATCTAAGATGACGCGCCCTAGCCAAGAAGCTGCCGTCCAGAAAGCTGTCTGTGGCTCTGGGACTTGTCCCGAGGCTCCAGGCCGCTCTGTAGGGACACTGGGTGCAAGACCCTCCCATCCCCTCTCCCTTACTGTCTCTGTCCCACGTCCCTCCACCCACAGCGCCCTCATCTCCAGGCCCCCAGCTGTGGGGAGTCCTCCGGGGACCAGCTGCCCCCCACGACCTGAGGAACTGAGTCCGCAGCCCAGCCTTGGCCACGCCCACAGGCTCCGCCTGGCAGCCCCAGGCGGCGGAGTGCGACCCCCACTCAGACCAGCGTCCTCGGAAGCCAGGGCACCGCCTTCCTGGCGAGGCCCACGTTTAGTTGGCTGCTGGGACAAAGTTTCTCCAAAGTTGTCACCTGGTCACATCGAGCAACCCGAGGCCTCAGTGAAACAGACTATGGGGAGAAGCTGCACACCCACTGAGGCACTAAGACGGCCACTGCCCCTTTGCAGGCTCAGGCCTGACCCCAACTGACCCCAGGCTCCTCACCTCCGTCTGAGCCCCTGCGCAGCCAGCCCAGTGACCACACATTCACGGGAGACCCACGCACCCTGCGCCCAGACCCGCCCGTGAAGCTGGACTTACCCCTCCTGGCTTGCCTGACCTTTGGGCTCAGCATGTTCCTGCAGCCCCCGGGCCAGAGTCGCGGGGTCAGTCATGCTGTCATCACTTCCTTTTTCTCTTCCTCTCGCCCAGTCGCCCCTCATGCCCCGCAAGAGCCCTATGGCCACTGGGTCAGCAGCGTGGCTCGCTGGGCTCCATCTTCTGGCTGCGGAGCGCAGGTTTGCCTGGGACTACATACACCTCGATGCATTATCTATCCATCTCCCAGGATTAATTCCCGGCCCAGCGAGCCATTAAGAAGTTCTGTACCCTCTGCTGATCCATCCCTGGGCGGGGCGCACGCGGCAGCGGTCGGGGAGCTGAGCCCAGGGGCGCGCGGGCGGGTCCGCGGGGAGGACCGGGCGGGCGAGGCGTCGGGGCGGTGGGGCGGTGGGGCGGTGCCGGCTCGGACCCGCCCTCTGCGCTGGGAGGGCTCCTGGGGCTGCGCCAGACGCTGGGAGGGAGGCGCAGGGAAATCTGAGGGCGCCTGTGCCGGCTGCCTGCCGAGGTCGGGGTTGGGGGGTGAGGGGGAGGAGGTGGGAGAGCGCTCTTGGGGGGAGGTTGGCCGAGACCCCTGCAGGCCAAAGGCCCCCCCATCCCCCAGGGCCCGTCCAATGGGACCTGCAATGCCCCACGTTTCCTGCCAGAAGGCCCAGGAGGCGGGCGGGAGCGGGGCTTCCACCTGTTCATTGAAAGACAGGGGTGACCGCGCGCGCCTGGCGGCGTCCAGGTCCCCGGGGACTGGCCATCGGGGAGATGCCCGTAGGGACGTTATCTGTCTCTGCTAACTCGGTAAGGGGCCTGGAGTAAGGATGAGTGGGGAGGACTTAGTTCCTAGGATCTGAGGACGGTTTTTCCTGAGGAGCAGCTCTGCTCACTGTGGTGCTATTTAATACTAGCAAACCGGCGCTATAGTGGGGCTGGGGGGGGGGGTACCTCAATATCCTAAAAATTGCCCAAGAATGCCATCTCAGTAATCACTGTCATTCCCTAGGCAGCTGCTGTGTGCCCAGCAATGAAGAGGTGTTTGTATTCAACACCTCCCTTAACTCCTCACCCCCTTGGCAGGTGCTGTTGTCGAGGCTTTCAGATGAAGAAAGAAAGGCACAGGGAAGTTGGAAAACTTGCCCAAGTCACTATGCTGTCCCCGCGGTGTCTGACCCAGGGCTGTGTCCTCCCGGTGTGATGCTGGCCTCTCTAAATACCCAAATGCCGACCACTTCCGGTGGCAGTTCCTGGCTCGTGAGCCTCGGGGCACGTGTTGGATGGCGAGAGCCGCCTTTCTGCCCCAGAAAGCGCCCGTGCCCGGCCAGGCATTCGAGCCTGGGCTCTGTGGGGTCCTCTTAGTTGGAAGCCAAGGAGTTTGAACAACAACCTCCCTGCTTCTAACAACCACGATCCCTGCCTAACCCTCCTGGTGCCCCTCCGCCCATGGAACCCCCTGATATTGGTCTGTTATCAATGCCAGCAGCCGGAGGGGAGTCCACAGGGGGCCCACTGCGAGTCCTTGCAGAGATGACGGGGCCTGGGCGGTGGAGAGCAGGGGCAGATGGGGAGGTGAGGGCTCACCAGGAAGTGGGGGCAGAGGGCCAGGTTGAGGGAGAGAGCAGAGCCACGGAGGCACAACTCTTACTCATCATTAAGTCACTTGTTCTGGCTGCAGCCACTTGGCAGGTTTGACTAAGTGTCTTGACGTGACCTAGCTCTTGTACTGCTACTGCTACACAAGGTATGTTCACACACAGCCTCTGCCCCTGCACCTCTCATCTTCACACCCACAGCCCCCGCCCCTGCGCCTCTCACCTTCATACCCACAGCCCCTGCCCCTGCGCCTCTCACCTTCACACCCACAGCCCCTGCCCCTGTGCCTCTCACCTTCACACCCACAGCCCCTGCCCCTGTGCCTCTCACCTTCACACCCACAGCCCCTGCCCCTGCGCCTCTCACCTTCACACCCACAGCCCCTGCCCCTGTGCCAATCACCTTCACACCCACAGCCCCCGCCCCCTGCACCTCTCACCTTCATACCCACAGCCCCTGCCCCTGCGCCTCTCACCTTCATACCCACAGCCCCTGCCCCCTGCACCTCTCACCTTCATACCCACAGCCCCTGCCCCAGTGCCTCTCACCTTCATACCCACAGCCCCTGCCCCAGTGCCTCTCACCTTCATACCCACAGCCCCTGCCCCCTGTGCCTCTCACTTTCATACCCACAGCCCCTGCCCCCTGTGCCTCTGTGCACTTCCCTCTGTGGAATGCCCCTTCCCACGCCGTTTCAGGACTAAGCCTGATCATGTTGAGCAACCTCTGTGAAACGGTGCTGATTCTACCACCAGAAAGAGCCACCACGTGCTTCCTGTACCCCTTAGCCTGCCCGATGCCCCCTTCACACCCAGCCTGTACCCCTTAGCCTGCCCGGTGCCCCCCCGCTTCGCCCCCAGCCTGGAGCCCCAGGAGGAATATTGACTTGACGGGCGGACCCAGGGCACTCCACCCAGTGACAGAAGCGCACTCCTCTTCCTTCAGGACAGTTTGAGGCCGGGTCAGGCCGGGGCAGAGGCCACCCAGGAGGGAAGGACATAGGCGAGGTCCCGTGGCCAGGGACAAGGTCTGGAGCGACCCTGTGGCCTGTGAATAATGCAGCCTGGGCCCTTTCTCCCAGCCAGAGGCGGGGCAATGACCTGGGACCTAGTTAGGGTCCCCTCCCACTTGTTTCAGTTAAGCAAACACCCCAGGCGTTCTTTCTGTGCAGCTGTGCGTCCCCCCCACCCCACCCTGTGGCATTAAGTCACTTCAGCTGCGTTCCCAGGATCAGCGCTGGAACTGAGGTGGGTGCAGAGGCTCCGGGCTGAAACCCAGAGGAGAGCCAGGAAAAGACTGCAGCCCAGTCTGGGGACCATGAGGCCACAGAAGCTTTTTCCTTCTCTCTGCCCTCAGACCAGTTCCCAGCGCCTCTGTGTGAGAGGATCCCTGGGGCCAGCTACAAGGGGCATTGGAGCCCCTCCCTCCTGAGGTTCATCCCCCCCCCCCCCCGCTCGCCTCCATGGCTCTGGACCCTCCATGTCCCTCTGAGGCTGCAGGAGGGAGGGTGGAGTGAGGCAGGAGCCGGACAAGGCCTGGGTTGAACGCAAGGCACTTCTCTGAAGGAATGGCCCACTCCCCTCACTGGCAGGAAGCCGAGAGCAAGGAGGGAGACCAGGTCTCCCCGAGTAGCAGGGACCCCCTTCCCTCACCCCTTAGTGGTCCGGGTCCCTCCTTGCATCGTGTCAGCAACGCCTAAGGGCTGCCCTGGGCCAGGCATCACCAGGCACTGAAGGCGAGTGGGAAGACTTAGTGGGCAGAACTCTCCAGAAGGCATCTGCTGAAATGCACATGTCTTGGTGGGATGGTCTCCCACCTATATCCTTGTCCAGAGCCAGGAAGACTTTACATCATGTGTGGACAAAAGGGGTTCAGTGGGCAGTAACCCCGCAGGACGATCAGTTCCCAGCTGGGCAGGTCAGGGTGGGCAGTCCCGCCCAGGCCCGGGACATGAGTGCAATGCTGACCTGTGCCTAAGCCGGCCTGTCCATTGTGTCTGTGCATCTAGAGGGCACACTTCTGAAATAAGCGGAACCCCCCTTTAGGGAGCACAGAGTCTTAACTGTCCTGCAGTCTGAACGCCCCCTGCTCTCTCCCACCTGCATGTAGACTCCCTGCTCCCCTCTTTAACTCCACGTGGATAAAGAGGCTGCCAACTGTCACTTCTCGGAGGGTTGATCTCAGTCTGTTGAGAGCTTCAGGGATTTGCGTGTGGTCCTGGCGCAGGGGCCGCTAATCTCTGTATTGCTGATTTTGGTACATGTGCCGGAGCCAGTGCGTGTCTGCTGAGTCCTTGCTTCCAGGCCAGGCGTGTCCTCTGTTTGGCTCAAATGACATTTTTATAACATTCTCTGCAGGTGTGGGAGTTTTCTGTTGACAGTGGCTCTCAACCTTGGCATCGTGTTGGGGGCTTTGAAAACGAATTGCTGGTCCCGCCCCAGAGGCTGGCCTGCATGGAGGCCACGGGGAGCTGTAGAAGCTCCGTCGGGGACGCCAGGCTGTCCTTGAGTCTGGGCCCCGAGGCGAGGCAGCCTGTGCCTGTTGTCCCCTCCAGGGGGGTTTCTTCTCAGGAGGCACATTAGGCCAGTTTCCCACCAGGAGGTGGCAAGGGGCACCTATCCCAGACCGCAGGAGGCAGCTCCCTGCCCGGCAGAGCTGCAGGTGCTGTGTGGTCTGTGCACTGCACACTCGGGTCCAGTAGGGGGAGTGCGGCTGGGTTTGGGCTCTGCAGGCTGCCACAGGGTCTGGCATGGTAGGGGGTGGGGGGATTTGCTGCCTGGGGGCTAAACCTTCCTTTAACGTTTACCAGCGTGCTGTCTGTACAGCAGGGCCCTGCTCCCTCGCTCCAGAAGCTGCATGGAGGACAGAGTGAGCTCCTGTGGAGGCGGAAGGGGAAACATTGCTCCCTGGCCCAGTGGCCACAAGCAGCGGGTCCCTGACTTCCTGGGGTCTCTGCCTCTGTTGCCAGGCAGCAGATGTCCCGCTCCCCGCATGCCACTCCTGTCCATGCCGGGGGTGCTGGACCAGCTGGCTGATACCAATAGTGTGAGAGCTGATTATTAAATTCTCAGGCATTTTGCAAGCCAGTTGTTTGACACAGATATGATTAGAAATTTAATTATATAAACTTACAATTAAATAAGTTATATTAAAAGACAAAGGTAATACATACTCAACACACATCATGTCCTAATTATTTTACTTCATTTTTCTACTGCCTACATTCTTAGATTATTCACATCTATCTGTCTGCATGGCGGAAGTACTATTTGTGCTGGCTGATTTTGTGGGTCATCTTGACTGTGCCATGGGGTACCCAGACAGCACAGCCAGCATTACTCTGGGTGTGTCTGGATGAAATTAACATTTGAATCAGTAAACTGAATAAAGCAAATTGCCGGATCTAGTGTGGGTTGGCCTCATCCAGTCAGTGGGGGGCCTGAATAGGACAACAGGCTGAGTAGTAGTGCCTGGCTGCCTTGAGCTGGGACAGTTTTTTCCCTGCCTTTGGGCTTGAATTGAATATTGGCTCTTCTTGGGTTTTGAGCCTGCTGGCCTTTGAACTAGAGCTACACTGTCTGTGTCTCCAGCTTTTGGACTGCAGATCTTGGGACTTCTCGGCTTCAATAATCATGTGAGCCAATTCTCTCTATTCCCCCTGCTGCCGGGGTAAAAATCGAAGAAAGTCTTACCTTCCTGGCAGCAGATCCATCTACCTATCTATCTATCTATCTATCTATCTATCATCTATCTATCTATCTATCTATCTATCTATCTATCATCTATCATCTCTCTACCTCTATCTCTACCTCTACCTCCTATTGGCTGTTTCTCTGAAGAACCCTAATACAACTACATACTAGGCTGTGACTACATATCTCTTCCCAACTCCATGTTAATGGCTTGAAATTGGTGATGGGAGTACATTCACCAAGAAAATCAGCTAATGCTATCAGTCAGAACTAACCTTTCTTCTTCTTCTGGAGAACTGGTTGTTAAACATTCGCCAGCACATCTCTGGTCATTCCCTACCATGCTCACCATGTGCCCCAGTTGCTGTTGACTCCCCACTGTGAGCAGAGTGCTAGCCCTCCATCCAAACCTGCTCTCCCCTTCATTGGGGCACACACAGCTGCTCGACATTCCCCTGCCTCCTTGCAGTTGGCTGTGGCAGTGTCCTGGCCACGGTTTATGACAGATGTGATGTGGCACCTCCAGGCCTGGCCCACAGGACTCCTCCCCTCAACACTCCCTCAGAGTGCCATCCCGGCTGGTGGACTAGAATGGGACTATCTTGGGAGTCCCATGGAGAAGATGGCAGCAGACCCACAGTCTGGCCCCTGAATGACCTAGTGCCGTGGTCGGCAAACTGCGGCTTGTGAGCCACATGCGGCTCTTTGGCCCCTTGAGTGTGGCTCTTCCACGAAATACCACGTGCGGGCGCACGTACAGTGCGATTGAAACTTCGTGGTCCATGCACAGAAGTGGGTTTTCGGCCTGGGCGAGTCTATTTTGAAGAAGTACTGTTGGTATTTGGCTCTGTTGACTAATGAGTTTGCCGACCACTGACATAGTGGATCCTGAGCCCCCATTGTCAACTTGGAAACATCTCAGATGGTCGTAAGAGGGAGAGCTATTACATAATTGGTCCTAAGTTACTACGACTGACCTTCCACCTGATAAACACTCCACCTGCCGTTCTTTGCCTACCCAACTTGGATGCATCTTCTGGACCCTATTTCAGCATCACCTCCTGGTTCAGTGCCCCATGCTTAGAGTTTGGCACCTTTAATATCTCCCTATCACCCATGCCCAAGAACATGGGGTACTGAGCCATGGGGGCCATGGCTTTGGGGACTGAGCTGGTTCAGATGCCATAACCTTTGGTCCCAACCTTCACTGTAGCACTTGTCCCACATCCCCCTTAACTTTGCAACAGCTGGACCAGGCATGCTTACTGTGTTGAATGAATGACGGAGTGGTGACCAGTGGGTTTTTCTGGTGGCAGATGCTGAGTGAGAGCTTTATTAGAGATTAACACCTGTAAACATTGGGTTCACGTAAATACTGCTCACCTAAGCGACTCTGCTCAACTTGGACGACTGTCTGGGCTCCACATTTAATTGGGCAGCATTCAGATACAGACTTCATTCCACTACACAGTATCACTGTGGGTGCTCAGAAGGGAAAGCTTCTATTAGGGAGTGTGTGGAGCTGGCAGTGGGACCAGCCTTGCCACCAGGCGTTGGGGTTTGCTCAAGGAACTGTGAGAGTGGCAGGAGTGATCCTAGACCACAAGGCCTGACTCTGGGCCAGGCAGGGTCCCTGGCCGAGTTCCTGCTTCTAACAGTCAGAAGCTGAGAGGACAGAAGGATATATGATCTCATCAGTGGGTTTCTGGGTCCTGGAACAGAATGTGCTGTGGTTCCAAGGAGCTGTCACCCTTTCCCTAAAGCTGGGGTTGGGGGACCGGGCCACAGCTGGCATCGAAGCCACCACTGTCCTCACACAGGCCCAACAAGGAAGCAGGTCTGAGACGATTTCCCTTCCCCAGGAGTCACACTTTACAAAATGATGAATCACCACTTTGGTTAGTTTTGCAGGATTGAAAGACAAAGCTCCTCCCTGTGGAAACACCTGCGTGCTGTGGAAAGGCAGGGACTGGGACAGAGGGAAAGAACGCACATTTCCCAGGTGCCTTCTCTCGCACACTCGCCCCTCTCAACAAGGCCAAGACTCCTCCCAGCTCCTCTCTGCAGGCAGACTAGCCCTCTCCATCTGCCCTCCAACCATTTCCCCTCCTGCATCATCAACCTCTCCCTCTCTCACTGGTCCTAGATCCAAGTGGACAAACACACATGTGTCTTCCCTACACTCGGAACAGATCCGCTCTGTCCCTGCAGGTAGTCAGTCACATGTGGCCACATGACCCAGGCTCAGCCATTAGGTGCTGCCTGGTTTTGATCTAATCTTGAGTGTGTCGTGAAAAGATTGAGAGGTGGTTAGAATGGCCTTCCCAGAGCCAGTGGCAGTGACAGCGTCCTGCGTGGTGATGGAGGTGTCCTGACCGTGCACATCTGAGAAGATGATTCTTGCACCTCCTGCTTTCTGGGCCCCCTTAACTACCACCATCCTTGGTTCCCCAGCTCCCAAAGGATTTTGTAAATCTCTGATAAACTCCCAATAAACCCCCCTTTCTGGCTTTAGCTGATTTGTGTTGCCTTTCTGTGACCTCAAACCACAGAAGTCTGGTGCTTATATCATGTCTCTCAGCCCGTGTTTTCACGTTCCTCTTCTCTCTCACTTCCTAATCTAACTCTGCGCGGGTCCATTTTCCCACAGATTGCATTTCCTTCCTTATTTCCCCAGTGATGCCCTATGCTGATCACTGTATGTCTCACCCTGGAAGCCACAGGCAATCCTCCCAGACCCTGGCTCCGACCTTCTGCAGCCTGTCATCGTCTGTCCTGGGCGAGGCTCCTGTTGGCAACGGCTGACAGCCATCTCAGCTCAGCTGGAAGGCGTTGCAGGATGAGGCCCTGCTGCTCTGGCCAACACTTCTTTCCGCCTAACCTTTCTTTCTTCCTCATTGCCTTCAAAGCTCAGGAGCCTGGGTGTCCCCTCTGCCCTCCTGAGTGTGGTGCACACGCGCTGCCTTGCTCTAGTCTGCAGTGGGAGGACACACTCATAGGGCCAGCAGAGTTATTCTTTACAAATCAAGGAGCAATGAACTCATTCTCAGATAATAAAAAATTGAGACAAATTATTGTCAGCACACCTGTCCTACAAACAATGCTAAAGGGAGCCTTGCAGGCTGGAATGAAAGGACACCAGATAGTAACTCGAATCCACAAAGAGAAATAAGGAACAGCAGCAGAATGGTATAATATATACATATTTAAGACAGTATTACTGTAATTTTTTTGTAACTTCTCTTTTTTCCTACCTGACTTACAAGATAACTGCATAAAACAACAATGATAAATCTATGTTGCTGAGCACACAATGTATAAAGATGTAATAGGTGATGATAACGTAAGTGGGAGAGGGGATTATGGAGATTTATAAGGAAGATTTTTATATACTATTGATATTAAGTTGGTATTAATCCAGACTAAATTGATATAAATTAAAATGTATTCTAACAGTGTAATGATTGCAGGGGGGAGGGGATGGGTGGGCAGAGATGAAAGAGGGTATTGAGAGGATAAATAAAAGAAATGACAAGGCAATTAAGAGAGTATGCCAGAAATGAAGTATTAATTTAAGATTTGAGGAACAAAAGGGATATGTGACACATAGAAAAAAAATAGCAAGATAGCATGTCCTTCCTTATGAATAATTATATCAAATGTAAAAGGATTAAGATATCCAATTGAAAGGCAGAGGTAGGCAGAATGGATTAAAAACATGATCCAACAATAAGTGCACTATCTACAGGGACTTACTCAAGACGTAAATAGGTTGAAAGTGACAGACAGAAAAAGATATTCCACGTAAACAGTGATCAAAAGAAAGCTGGAGTAGCTGTACTGAATTCAGACAGAAAAGACTTCAAGATGAAAAATTATTATAAGAGAGAAAGAAGGACAATGTAATGAAAGTCTATCCATCAAGAAGATAACGCAACTATAAACATATTCACCCAATAAGAGAGTACGAAAGTCCATGATGCAAAAATAGACCTGAGAGAAGTAGACAGTGAACAATAGTAATTGAAACCTTCAGTATCTCACTTTCAATAATGGACAGAACGTCAGTAAGGAAAGGAAGACTCCACAGCACTATAAATGAGCTGGAGCTAACAGACATTTATAGGACTCCCCCCAGCAGCAGCAGAAGAGACATACTGCACCACGGAACAAACACCAGGCCGCAAAAGAAGCCTTAACAGTTTTAAGAGGATATCTACTCTCATCACTTCTCGTCAACATTGTGCAGGAGGTTCTAGCAAGGGCAACTTAGCAAGAAAAAGAATTAAAGGCTCCAGATTAGAAAGGAAGAAGTAAAACTCTGTTCACAGATGACAAAACCTTGTGTAGAAAAAATTCTAAGGAATCTACTAAAAAACTTTTAAAATTAATAAATGAGTTAAGCAAGTTTCAGGGTATAAGATCAATATAAAAATCAATTGTATTTTTACATCCTCACTATGAACAATCTGAAAATGAAAATAATTCCATTTATACAATAGCATCAAATAGAATAAAACATATAGGAATAAATTCAATAAAAAGTGAAAACTTCTACCCTGAAAACTATAAAACATTGTTGAAAGAGATAGAAAAATATCCAAATAAGTAGAAAAACATCCAATGTCCATGGATTGAAAGATTTAACATCGTTAAGATGGTGATACTCCCCAAAATGATCTACAGCAGTGGTTCGCAACCTTCCTAATGCCGCGACTCTTTAATACAGTTCCTCATGTTGTGGTGACCCCCAATTTCATTGTTACAAATTAAACATAATTAAAGCATAGTGAGTAATCACAAAAACAATATGTAATTATATATGTGTTTGCTGATGGTCTTAGGCGACCCCTGTGAAAGGGTTGTGACCCACAGGTTGAGAACCGCTGCTCTACAGGTTTAACACAATTGCTATCAGAGCCCACATGACTTTTTTGTAGAAAATGACAAGTTGATTCTAAAATTTATATCAAATCACAAGAGGCTCAGAATAGCCAAATTATGTAGCCTGGGCATGAAGCCCCAGTGTAAGGCTGATTTTGACCAGAACACAGGCAGATGCCTTGTCATAGATGTTGACTTAACGTGAAACTTAGGCCTAATCTCTTTGTCTATGGGCAAAGGGGTACTTCCTACTCTGCACCCTACCTACTTTGTTCTCTATCTCTCTGTACCTCTGGGCTCATCCATCTTCATCCCATAGCCCAGCTCAAGTCCCTGAGTGGCTCCTTAGCAGGGTGAAGTGGCTCTGTTGGGGGTATTGAAGGCTAAGAATTGAGCAGGAGGGTTGGGATGGTCTAGGCAGGAGATGATTAAGGCCTCAACTAAAAGCAAAATGCAAATGCTTTAATGGCCATGGAACAGCTCTGCAGCATCTCACAGTAGGAAGCTGAGTGGATGAAGAGTAAGAAACCGGAATCTGACTTCTGGCTCCATCATCTTGATCTGAGTTACCTTGAGCAAGTCCCTTAACATCTCTAAGCCCGTACCTCCATGCATCAGATGGAGATGATAATATCTGCCATGCCTGCCACAAGTGGGTGGGAAGGCTGGTTGTGCGCTCTTTGCAGCTGCTGAACAGTACATAAGGACATGTCCAAGAGTGTGTGTGAGCGTACAGCTGTGCACTGACAACCTAATAAACTGGGGAGAACCACTACCGGTTCGTTCTTCCCAGCGAGCTGTGTTTTCACCTGTAAGTGTGCAGATGTTCCTGCAATATTGCATGTCCTCAGGAATGTGATGCCCAGCCTTACAGAGTAATGCAGTCTGCGTTCCTCCCGAAGAAGGTGGCAGCTGCACCACACTGTAGAGAGTTCACTCACTAGCTTGCGATTCACTTTGCTCTCTTTGGCACATGAGGCTTGTGTTTCGGTCAATGATTTCATGCCTTTCCAATGTTGCTTCTCTGCTCACAGCTCTGCATAGCTTGCCCGGCAGCCTCTCGGTGTGAACACTGAGGGGAGGTGACTTCAGAGGGAGCGAGTCTGCCCACCCCTGCAGACTCCATGGCTCCCCTTAGCGTCTACCTCCTGAGGCACTTCCACTTTCTTGTTCTGTTTGCCGCAGTGTGGGCGGTGGTGTGGCACCACAGACAGGGTGGCTTTGGGATCAGTCTGGCAGCACCTTGCGCTGGCTGAAGCAGATCGCGCAAGCCACGCCCTCTCTGAGTGCCTCAGACACCTCAGCTGCAAAATGCGGAAGGCCAGAGCCACCTCCTAGGGCTGCGATGGAGATTAAATGAGATCGCGAAGGACAGCAGGTGGCATGTTTGGTAGGTATTAGGCCCTCCACAACATGTAGGGATGTGGCTGCCTCTAGGCCAGTTATCAAACAGATGAGCAGAGAAGCCGGGAAAGGCCCCGCCCCGCTCAGGAGCCTAGAATCTAGTGAGAGGGGGGCAGACCCATGAGACTGCGCATGCTCCCACTCACACCAGTGCACACTGTCCGCACTTTCCCAGGCAGATGATCACACTCAGGGTCAGGGGCCCATGCTCCCCATGCACTTGACTTCATCATGCACACATGAACACGTACGTGCAAACTGACAGGTGCCCACGCTTCCCCGCACGGGCCTGTCGCAGAGCCGCCGGGAAACGCTGTCGCCCGCTGTCCACAGTGCCGGTCCTCTGCCACGGCTGCCGCCACCCAGTGGGAGCTGTGCGCCCTGCAGGTGCCTCCCGGCTGCTGGCGGTGCATCTGCCCTTTGGACGCTCAACCCTTATTCTCGGAATATCTCACTCGGTCAGCAATAAGGTCCAGCCGACATGCCAGGCCCTTTTAAGAGCAAAAGCATCTGGTCCCAGGGTGGCTGCTCACAAAATGTGGCCCCCAGGGGCCCCCAGCCTGCCCGTCCAGCGTGGCCACCTCTGGGGGCGGTGGGTCTTTTCTAGTGCCCCTCCTGCCCTCGAGCAGCCCTCGGTGGACTGCCCGGCCAGGGGCAGGTTAGGTGCCACCTCCATGCTCCCCGCTGCCTCCAGCTGGCCGCCGGCATGGGCCAGGGCAGCGGGTCCCTGTGGCTGTGAGGGAAGGCTGTGGGCACGGGCCAGGGCAGCGGGTCCCTGTGGCTGTGAGGGAAGGCCGCGGGCATGGGCCAGGGCAGCGGGTCCCTGTGGCTGTGAGGGAAGGCCGCGGGCACCGGTCTCCATTCCAGCTCTTTGTCCCAGCTCTCCTTCTGGTTCTTCCAGAAAACACATCATCACTGCAGGCGCCTAACGACTCTCCGGACACTTCATTAGTGGTTAGTGGTGCGCTGGGGCCATGGCGCATCTGCAGCGGCGCCTTGGTGGGAGGGGGAGGGGGAGAGTGGCCGTGGAGAGAGGGGGCATCGCTTCTGCCCAAACACAAGAAAGCAGACTACGTGGCAGACGCCCCCGAGCCCCTCGGCTGTCCGTCAGGGCACATCCCTATTCTTTCAGAACCCTTGACGCTAAGGACACCTGAACCCAACCCCGAGTTCCTGGGGTTGACGCAGAAACGTTCACAATGAGAATATTTTGGGGGCACATCCCAAAAGAGGAACCTGGTGCAGAGGGTCACTGTGACTCATCTGCTCTCAGAGTTCTTAAGAGGAAGTCACATTGACCATAAAATATCACTTCCTGATGTGACTCTGGTTTGTGTTTAATTCTCCATGTGAAATAACATTCCTTAATATTAGGGTAGGTGTGCGTGTTTTTCAATTACATTTTAAAAATATATTTTTATTGATTTCAGAGCGGAAGGGAGAGGAAAAGAGATAGGAACATCGACGTGAGAGAGAAATCTCTATCAGTTGCCTCTGTACACTCCCCAACTGGGGAGAGAACCCGGAACCTGGGTATGTGCCCTGGTCAGGAGTCGAACCCACCACCTTTTGGTGCACAGACGAAGTGCCGACCAACCGAGCCACGGGCCAGGGCCAGCTCCTCTCCTGGAATCAGCCTTCTCTGCGGTCACACTTGGTTTCCAGAGCTGGCGCGGCCAGTGATGAGGAGCTGGGCCTTGGGCAAATCGGTTATTCTCTCCACACCTGTTTCCTCTCCTTTAAAATGAGGACACGGACACCATCTGGCAAGGGCTGGAGAGAGGATGTAGTGAGAGGACACACGCCTCTGGGTAGACCCGGGAAACGCAGCCCTTACACACCCGGTTCCTGCAGTTCAGCCTCAGCCAGGGCCTGCCCCTCCAGCCAAGATGTTCCCTAGAACAGCTTTCATTTGTAGAAAATGGAGAAGAGGCCTGTAGACCCCCTGGCAACTTTCAGACCTGCGAGGTATGACTGGGACCGGAAAGGCTGTGGCCTTGAGCGGACTCATGGTGGGCCGCGTGCTGAGCAGTGGCTCAGGCAGAGGGGCTCTACCCATAACGGAGGCTCTGCTCCTAAGAGCAGTTGTCATTTCTCTGAAAATAATGCCGATTCTCTAGAGAACAACACCTAAGCCAGGTGGTGAGGAGGAGCAGCAGATGAAATGCCTACGCGCAGCGCATGGTGACAGCCTGTGACCCTCACGTTCCTCCGGTGTCTGGTGATGAGGGGCCTTTTAGGAAGAGCCCTCGGCGAGCCCTGGGGCCGTGGGGAGCAGTTAGACTCGGGGGCTCACATCCTTTGCCGCCCACACCAGCAGGAGAGCTTTGGCCCCTCCCTGAACCTGAACCCCTCTCTCATATGAAAGGTGGGCTCCCAGGGCCCTCCCTCCCGGGGCTGCGGGAAGTCAGAGACCCGCTAGTGTGTGCCTTTCCATGGCTCATTCCTCAGCAGCAGGACGGCAGGCCTGTGTCATTGTCAAACCACACGCACTGAACACGCACTGTGAGCAGGGGATCCCGTATACCATGTACAGTACATACTTTAGCTCGAGTAGCTGTTTGAAGTGACCGTGACCTCCATGTAGCAAAGGAACTGGGTGCAGCCTCACCAGCAACGCAGGGAGTCAGGATGGGGTGGGATTCAATACAGGTCCGCCTGCTCCAGAGCTTACGTTCTAACAACGCAGGACACAGCCACCAGACTCTGCAGTGTATGAGAGGGCTTCAAAGCCATGCACCTGCTGTTCCCAGCATGCTCGAGGGATGGCCTCCCGAGCTGCTAACCACTCCCTCCCCCCGACCCCGTGCAGCACTGTCCTAACTCTCCCCCCTTCCTGTGTAGCACTGTCCTAATTCTCCAATACCTCTCAGGTGGCGATTCTAGCAGGAATCAGACCAGAGGTGCTCATGCCTCCGCCCAGCACTCACACTCACTCTCACACACCGACTTTGCTGGGCTTTCCTTCTGGCCTGACAAATGAGGGGCCTCAAGGCTTCCGGAACATGGTCTCTGCTCCACACCCACCCACCTACATTCAGCCGCTGGGATCCTAGCAAAGGAGGGATTCCTATGTGCACAGCGTGTCACCTAGAATAGGACATGCTTCCCACATGCTTAGCTCACCACCAGGAAACCGAGCCCTAAGAGAGACCTGGGTAAATGAGCCTCCAAGTCTTAGAAGCAGCTGCGACCCTCCTATGACAGATGGCAAACACCTCCCAAATGCTTCACCTCTCTGCACCCAGGAGAGACACGTGGTCCATCCACCCTGGGGCAGCCCCACCATGACGGTGGGAATGTGGACAAAGCCTCCTCCCAGGCCAGCTAAGAGCAGGAGACTGCGGGAGCGTGGAGAGCAGGGCGCACAGGCTCATCCGCAAGAGCAACTGTGGACCATACTAAGCCGTCATGGAGGGTGGCGTGACATGCTGCGGAGTTTCCACTCCCAAATCCCAGCTGGTTATGGCGGCCTTTATGGTCTGTCCTCCTCATGCCCCCTGTCCAGCCCAGGGCCCAGCATGGAGACTCCTGTGTCCTGAGTCCAGCCCAGGCCCAGCCTGGGAGCCCAGCATGAATGGGTGTTGGCAAGAAACAAACTGGGTAGGAACCCTGACACCCCAGTCTTGACCCCTCAGAGCTTCCTCAAGACTAATGCCCTCTACTCCTCAGTGAGTGAAGACTGGCGAGAAATAGATGAGCTTCTGAACTCCCCTTGTTCTCTCCCATGGAGTCAGGAAGTGTTTCCCACCAAGTATCAATACATGACAATACACATGGAGCACTGCCAACCAGGAAGCCTGCCTTAGCCTCAGTTTTCAGAGTTTTATTTGGGCTCAATTACATGAGCTTGATTGACTATCCAAATGGCTGATCTCAGCCTCCAGGTTGACTAATGCCACGTGACCCAAAGCCCCCACCCTATAGCACATGGTTGGTCTTTCTGGGTTGGGAAGCCTATTCTGGGACTATTAGTTGGTATAGTCAGCCCTGCCCTAAATGAAGGAACTCCTATCAGATATGACAGAGATTACCTCTCAGAGTCCAAGGGCAAAGACCAGCCCTCCTTTTGAGCAAGGTTAAGTTCCCTACCACACACTCTTCAATCTTGGAATTCTTGGCCATTATTACCTCAAATATTTCTTCTCTCCTCTTTCTTCTCTTTCTGGTATACTAACCATGTGCTTATTACACCTTCTGAAATTATCTCACAGTTCTCAGATATTGTTCTGCTTTTTTGTTCTTTTTTCTTCTTGCATTTCAGATTGGAGTTTTCTGTTTGGAATGACATATCTTCAGGTTTACTGATTCTTTCCTTAGCCATGTCCAAACTGCAGATGAGCCCATCAGAGGCAGTCTTCATTTTTGTTGCAGTGTGTCTGATTTGTAACTTTTCCTTTTGATTTAGAGTTTCCATCTCCCAGCTTATGTTAGCCATCTGTCCTTGCATGTTGTCTACTTTTTCTATTTGAGTCCTTAACATGCTGATCATAATTCCTCTAAGTTCTCTATCTGATGACTCCCAAATCTGACATGTCTGACTTTGGTTCTGATGCTTGGCTAGTGTGGGCTGGGGGTCACTGTTTCCCTTCCCCAGGCCAGTTGGGCTCTAATAACCCCACAGGTTAGGCTGTGATTGACTAGTTTCCCCTGAGGTCAGGCCTTGTTAAGAACAGAGCCCTCTGACATTTCAAGATAATTCCCCCCCCGCCCCCCCCCCCCCCCCCCCCGCCCGCTGGAAGCTCAGGGGATTTTTCACTGTGAGAACCTGGGTGGGGACAGCTCTCAGTGTGTCCACACTGCTCATCAGTTTCAGCTCAGACATTCTTCCTGGTGCTGCTTCCCTGGGGGTTTCCACTTGGGAGTCTCTGCTCCAGTAAGTCGTGACTCACCTGCCCCTCTGATTTGGGGACAGTGGTTTGTCCTGGGTCCTCCCCTCTCTTTCAGATCTTAGCAGGTTTGCTGATTTTTCAGACTGTTCAGCTCATTACTTGCTGTTAGGACAGAGAGGTGACTTCTATGCTCCTTATGTGCGTTTTCTTGCTGTTTAGCATGCTTTGTAATTTTGGGTTGAAGCCATACCTAGTGTACTGGATGAGAGAAACTAAGGTGAATAAGTCTTAGTTTGAGGATTTAAGCTTATCTGGCTGGGAGCTATTCTGTGTTTAACATTTATTGTATCTGTAGGTGCCGGAGGCTTCCGTTCTCTCTAATATCCTCGTTTTCCCCTCCTCTGTTGTCTGGTTTTTCCTGACAACCCCTTCCACAGAGCCGTGCCCTGCATTAATTTCTGTTGTGATGGGGTGTTAAGGTGTGAGAGGGGGTGCATCTTTATAGTCTCAGGATCAATGATCAGTGTTTCTGTGGCCTTCGTCCTCTCTAGTATGACCTTTGGAAGTATGACATGGCTTCTTTCTCTCCTACTGGAGGGTGCTGACTGCCTTCCGCCAGGTGGCTAAGCCTCTGATAACTTGTTTTAGTTGCAGAGCAGGGCTTTGTTACTGAGAAAGCTTTGGTCTTATTTAAAACTGTTACTTTTCCCTTCTCCCTGCCCAAAACACATGGGGATTTTTCGTGATTCTTCATCCTGAGAATCTAGTGGAGTTCTTGCAGGGAAAACCCATGAAAGTTTAGGGCTTCCCCGATCATGGCCCCAGGAGTTTCTCCCACTTAAGCTAATCCAGACGCAAATCAGCCTCCAGCAAGCAGCCATTTGATGTTCTTGCCAGTTCCTGGCTCCCATGGATCCTACACTGGGGAAGCTGGTCCTGCCTGTTATTTTCCGAGTTCCCCTGTCTCTAGATTTGTGGTGGTGGTTTACCTGGCACCTCAATTCTCTGATGGGTCTAAGAAAAGTCACTGATTTTAACTTTGCTTAGCTTTTTCTTTGTAAGGACAGAAATGACAATTTCTAAGCTTTTTACATGTTAAAGATGGGACCAGGAGCCGGAGGCTTTAAATTTTATAACTTCTGTGTAATGACTATACTTCATTAAACAACTTCTACTGCCCCTCTACCCTCCCTCCCCCTGAAAGATCCTGATTTACCCCCAGAGGCCCACAGTCCACATGGAACTTCCGAGGACAGCTTTCTGCAGATGCCTTGTTAGATGAACGTGAATGCCCGTTTTGTTACCTGCTGCACCACAGGGCCTGGAGCAGTACCTGGCACAACAAGTGTGTGCTAAGTGACCAAACAAATGTTACCCTTCATTAGGGACCCACTGAATCAACTTCCCAGACCTTCAGTGACCCCAACTAGCGCTCATCTCTACGACAGGCCACCTTCCTCTGGGACCCTCAGTTGGCAGGTCTTGGGTTTGCATTCCCTGGACACTGGAGAAGACTGGGTGCCTGGCTCCAAGGAGAGGGTCCCTGTGTCCCTCCACAGACGGTCCACCAGAAACAAACCCATCACTCCCAAAGGAAAGGTTCACAGCCAGAGATTAACAGTAGGATCCTTGGTTTGTCCGGGAGGGAATTTCTATTCACTCGTGAATTACCTGTGCCCTTCCTTGAATTCTGCTTTCTATCAGAGGGGCAATCCCTTGTTACAGTCTTGTGAGGAACCCATCACTACCTTCTTTCATAGTGAGGAACCCAGTGGAGAGATGCTATCACGTGAATAAGACCAGGAGGTAAGAAAGTGGTGGCACTAAGATCTCCACCGATCAGCTACCCCATCCAGAGCCGTTCTGCTGGAATCTCCCTCGCATCTTCCATTGGCTTCCCGTAACCAAAACCAGAGAATAAGCACCCGAGGTGGCTTTATACAGCATCTTGGCCAGCTGAGAACACATCCTTTTAGGATGTGCCACAGGGAGATTCTGGGGCGATTTGGGAGATGGAAGGGGAGCAGCAGCCATTCTGCAGCACACACATTGTTGCTGATCAGCTGACTCACCTCAGTGGTGCGAGGCAGCAGCTGGGCCTGCCATTGACCCAACATCCCATGGAGTCTCCTTCAGCTTCTCTGACACCTGGGCCCGGTATGGTTGCTTAGCTCTGTGATGAAGGGCCTGGTTTCGGCAAGACTGCCCTGTACCACCCAAACCAAACACCCTGCTGCTACACAGCCAGAAACTCCAGGCATCCTCAATGCCTCTCCTGCCCAGCACTGCACGCACTGCCCATCCTTCCTCCCTAATCTCTCAAACCTGCTGTCCCTCTATGTTCTCATCGACTCCGGTCTGCAGGAAGGCCCTCTGACCCCCACTAGTCTTCTCTCCATGCTGTTCATTCATTCATGTATTCACTCACTCACTCAATAAGGCACTGGGAAAACAGCTCTCACATTAACCTTTGCCCTGACCCTCTAAGTGGTGTTTGAATAGTGACGAAAGGAGTAGTGGAAATAAAGCAGGTAGGATAGAGCCTGCATCTTCATAGGAGAGGGGAGATAGATAATAGGTGAGATAAATAAGTAGTAAGCAGGACTTCTAGGTATGTATGAGTGATGAGGTCAGCAAGTCATCTTCCCCAAATGCAACTATAAATCTAGGAAAAAATTGACAAAAACAACCATTTTCATTCTCTGGAATTGACCAAAGGCATGCAAGTCTCAAAAGCACGTATACTTGAAAAACTGCTGTACCTTAGGTAAGAAGAGTGGGAGTCTGGTGTTCTTGCCTAGGGTATCTCACTCCCCCAGCTCAGTCATCACAGAGGTTCGGCCAGGGTGGGGTACATCAACTTTGCTCACAAAGTTAAAAGTGGCTCATTCAAGTTTCGGTGGTGAGAGATGCCCTTACCAAGAGGCATTGTCAATGGAATAGACAATCTGGGCAGTAGGTAAATGGGGTAGAATCAATGCTCTGTCTGTGGTTGTAGTCTTTTTGGGGCACACATGTTTTGACTTAGGCTACATGCATGTCCAGTGGAGACCAGAGAAGGTCACTGTACCTCACACCTCTGCCAGCCCTAAGATTGTGGCCATGTACAGAGGTGATATGAAGAGCCCAGAAGAAAATAAGAGCTATGGAAAACCAAACCTGAAATAGCCTAAACTTTGACAGCATTTCCCTACTCCAAACATGAGTTATTGGTCGAGAATGGAAGATTTACTGGCTCAAGATTTGAAAACAACATTGGTCCAGTCATTGGCTGATCAGTGAATTGCACAGAAACTCCTAGGAAGTCAAGCTTAAAAATAAAAGGAATAATGAAAAACAAATATAAGCAGTAATATTGGTGACTGCATACCATGAGGGTGACAGATTTATCCTAAGCAAGTTACCAAATAAACAATTTAACAACAACATTACAGTACTTAGTGGGTAAATAAGAATCCAGAATTCCTATATTATTTTAAATGTCCAGTTTTTACCAAAAAAGTAATAACATATATAAAGTAATAGGTAAAGGTGACCTATACTCAGAAAAAAAGTCAATAGAAACTCTCTGAGTATTCTCAGATTTTGTATTTAGCAGACTAATACTAAAAAATCAACGACTATGTAAATGTGTTTAAATAACTAAAGAAAAAAAGTTTAAAGAATTTAAATGATGCATGACAATAATGAATCAACAAATAGAAAATCTCAATGAGATATAAAATATGTTTTTAAATGTAAATTTTTGAATTTAAAGTTCAATAACTGAAATGAAAAATTTACAACAGGGGCTCAATGGGAGATTTGATATGGTAGAAGAAAGAATAAGTGAATTTGAAATGAGAGCTATAGAAATGATCCAATCTGAAGAACCTAGAAATTCAGAACAAAACAATTGAAGAAAAAAGGACAGACTCTGAGAGACCTGTAAAGCAACATTAAGCATGCCGATATGCATATATTACAAGTCCTATAAGGAGACAAAAGAGAAAAAGGGACAGGAAAATTACTTGAAAAATTAGTGGCTGAAAAGTGCCCAAATTTAATGAAAACATATTATTTTCCACATATAGCAAGCTCAAAAAAAAATCCCAAAAGGATAAATAAAAAGAAGTCTATAGTTCAACACATTAGAGTAAAACTATTAAAAAGAAAGAGCAAATCTTGAAAGCAACAAGAGAAAAATGACTCATCACATAGAGGAGACCATCAATATGATTAACAGCTGACTTCTCATCTGAAACAATTGAGGCTAAAGTGGAAGGACATATTTAAAGGGTAAAAAACCCCAAAACTGTTACCCAAGAATTCTATATCCATATAGCTGTCCTTCAAAAATAAAGGCGAAATAAAGACATTACCAGGTAAATAAAGATGGGGAGAATGCCTTGCTGGCAGATCTGCCCCATAAGAAACACTAAAGGAAGTTCTCCAGAGTGAAAGGAAACGAAGCTGGCAGTAGGAAATGAAGTCCACAGGGAGAAAGGCAGCCACAGGAAATGATAAATATGCGGTTATTTATCTGTAAATAAGTCATGCATCACTTGGTTATGGGATACAGTCTGAGAAAAGTGTCCTTACGCTATCTTGTCACTGTGCAAACATCCTAATGCGCACTCACACAAACCCGGCTGGTCCAGCCTGTTGCACACCTGTGCTCTATGGCATAGCCTACTGTTTCTAGACTGCAAACCTGTGCTGCATGTTACTGTAACACAATGGTAATTTCTTATGTATCTAGACATAGGAAAAGCACTGTAAAAATATAGTACACAAGATTGAAAAAGGTACACCTGTGGTAGGAAACATCATGAGTGGGCTTACAGCGCTGGACAGTCCTGTGAGTCACTTAGTGAGCAGCGAGTGAATGTGGAGGCCTGGGACAGTACTACACACTACCGCAGGCTTTATGAACACTGCACGCCGTATCATCCCAGCCATGTAAGTACTGCAGTGCAATATGCTGTCATGATGGCTATGGGGTCACTAGGTGATAGTTTTCCACCTTATTAAGATCTTATGTGACCACTGTCGTATAAGTCAATTATTGTAACAGTAGTTCTGGAGTTTATAATGTGTGGATGTGATATATATATGACAGTAATAACACAAAGGAGGAGGAAGGAAATAAAACTACCTTGGAGCAAAGTTTCTATTTTTACTGGAATGAAGTATTCATCTGAAATAGATTAAGATCAAAATGCATATTGTAATCCCTAGAGCAGGGGTGGGGAATGCCCAGCAGAAGAGCCACGGAAGGCCCGGGAAATCATTTGGTCTGGCCCTGCCAAGGCCTTAGGGTGAGTTGATGAAATGTGTGACCAAATACAGCTGGCTAATTGTTAACTTGGTCATTTTGTACGCTCCACAAATGATGTTCTAAATTCCCAAATGGCCTCTGGCTCTAGAGGAAACACTAATGAAATAACAAAAATAGAGAAAAAAATCAGTGAAAATTAAATGGTATGCTGGAAAGTAATACAAAGAAGATAGTAAAGAAGGAACAGAGAAGCAAAAATAAAAGTGACACATGGAAAACAAATTACAAAATGGTGAAGTTAAATTCATATCAATAATCATAGTAAATGTGGATGGTCTAAATACTCTAATCAAAAGGTAAACATTATCTTCATGAAATAGCATGATTCAATTATTGCTGTCTAGGAGACTGTAGATTCACTGACACAAAACCATTAAAAGGAAAAGGATGAAAAAAGATATGTCATGTAACATTAACTGTAAGACATCTGTAACTATCTATACTAATAAAAGGGTAATATGCTAATTAGACCAGACATCTTCCAGATGTCCTTCCAGATGTCCTTCCAGTCAAAGCCATGGTGGCAGGGGCCGAGGCAGAGGCAGTTAGAGACGATCAGGCCAGCAGGGGAGGGCAGTTAGGGGTGATCAGGCTGGCAGAGGAGGGAAATTAAGGGTGATCAGGCCGGCAGGCAGAGGTGGTAAGTGGTGTCAGGCAGGCAGGCAGGCGAGCGGTTAGGAGCCAGCGGTCCCAGATTGCAAGAGGGATATCTGACTGCTGGTTATCTCCCGAGGGGTCCTGGATTGGAGAGGGTGCAGGCCAGGCTGAGAATGTCCCCCCCCCCTTCCTGTGCATGAATTTTGTGCACCGGGCCTCTAGTGTAAATATAAAATAAAATAGACATTAGGAAAAGAAACAAAGAGAATTATTTCACAATGGAAAAAGGGTGAATACATCAGGAAACTTATAATTATAAATATATACAGACTTTACAAGACAGCTTCAAAATACATGAAGAGTTGGAGATTCCAATATTCTAATCTCAATAATTGATAGAGCAGCTAAGGAGAATATCAGCAATGATATAGAAGGCTTGGATAAGAGTACTGACCAATTCTACCTAATTGATATGTATAGGACACTCCTCACCATGACTGTAGAGTATACCTTATTTTCATGTACACATGGACCATTCTTCAGAATAGACCATACGCTGGACCATGCGACTGTAAATCCACTGGTAAGTGGATAAACAAAACGCACACCCATATGGCGGAGTCTTATTCAGCTAAAATGGAACAGACTGCTGACACAAACGAGAACATGAATGAACCTCAGGAACCAAGTGAAGGGAGCCTGATGCAAAAGACTTCCTAGCAGATGATTTCACTTACACACAGTGTCCAGAAAAAGCAAGTTTACAGATACACAGGGCAAACAGGGGCTCTCCTCGGGCTAGACGTGGGAGTGCGAAGTAACCGCGATGAGCACAAAGGAACTCTCCTGCGCGATGTAAATGTCCCAGAACTGGATTATGGTGATAGTTGTATAATTCTATGAATTTGTTAAAAATCATTGAATTATACACTCAGTGGGGTGAATTCTGAAAAAGCTAATGAAATACCTAACTATATAAGATAATAAAGATTACTATGAAGAAAAGTAAGACAGTAAAAAAAATTAGTGCAGTCATTAGTGTGGCTTGCCAAATACTTTCAATCCTCTCCTTCTTGGCACGCAGTAGGGCTGTACTTTTTGAACTCCTGGTGTGTAGTTGGGGCAATGAGTTGTGATTGGAGTATGACTTACAGACAAGGATTTTATTGCCAACCTGAGAGCCTTCTAGAGTTCAATCTCTCCCTTTGCCATCTGGCCTGGCTACAAGCTCCGCCTGAGATAATGGCTGTGCCTTCAGCCTGGGTCTCTGAGATACTGATGGGCAGGTTACCTGTGCCCCAGTTACAATGTGAGACAGACGGGCAGTTAGTGAAAGCCTCAAAGAAGGTGGCATTTGGGTAAAAGTCTGAAGGAGGAGAGTTTGTGAGCCACGTGATCTCTGGGGGAAGGTGCGCTGGAGAGAGGGCAGAGCACACAGCAGACCTGGCACACCTGAGGAATACCGAGGCGGCACTGCTGGTGCTGAGCCAGTGCGGGTGCACACGGAGAGGATGTGATGGGTGATGGTGGGCTGGATGGATGGGAGGCCACGGGCATGTGTTGTGCTAGTGACAGGTCTAATCAGGTTTAGGCTTTAAGAGCTTGCTCCAGCTGCAGTATTGAGAAGACATGAAGGGAAAGGGTAGATTCAGCAAGACCAATGAAGAGGTGAGCTTTGACTTCATACCCTGCTGCCAGTCATTCTTCTACAAGCAATCCTGACCTCACCAGTCCTATGCCTACTACTTCCAATAGCTCCCATTGCTCGCGAGAAAGCCCAAGTTTCTCAACGCGACACTCCCCTACCTTTCCACTCATCAACTCCCTCACCCCTTTCTACCCGTCAGTGCCCTCCCTCCCAGGCTTCCATCTCCTAGGACATACTCTTGCCTCCCTGCCTGGAAAGGCCATGTGAACAAAGCCACTGAGTCGAGAAGGCTCCAGGGAGGGGTGTGATGGAGGAGGATGCCCTTTCCAAGGTGCCCGTTGGTGCTGAAGGTCGGCTTGTGGGTCAGGAAGTTGGGGACCTGTAGGATTAGCTGGGTTCAGAGCTGCTTTCTTCATTTAGGACACTCTGGCCAGTGTGGGCAGAGGCCACCATCTTTCTTGCCGCTGTGGCTCAGGCGTGCAGTGGCCGCTCATGGTGGGGAGTGCCCAGGAGGGTCAGCTACAGGAGAAGCCTCCGTCCTTAGGAGAGGCCAGCCGGCCGGCGGTAAGCAGAGGTCTGGGAGGCTGCTGATCAAAGTGGGTGCAGCTGGCCGGAACAGACAGGGGTGTCACAGGAAAATTCTAACGTGCTAGAGCCACAGGTGCCCATGGCGGGGTGCAAGCCTCAGCACAGGCCCCTGAAGGAGACCCAGACCTGGCTGGCCTCTGGCTTCCTGCTGCAGGTGGCTTCTGGTTCGACTACACTGTGGGCGAAGTAAAGTGAAGTATGGCAGCACAGTTGACCCAAAGAACCTTCTGTTTACCCAAACTCCCTGAACATCTCAGTTAAAAACAAGCTCAGGTTCCTCAAGAGTCTCCTCCAGAATCTATGGAGAGGGAAAAGAAAGGAGGGGGAGGGAAGGTGGAGGGAGGGAGACAGATAGAGACCGAGACAGACAGAAGGAGAGGGAAGGAGAGGGAGAGAGAGGGAGAGAGAGGCAGAGAGAGGGAGAGAGAGGGAGAGAGAGGCAGAGAGAGGGAGAGAGGGAGAGGGAGAAGAGACAAAAGGGCTGACCCAGACCAAGGATGGGTGGGAAGCCACTTCCCCATGTCGACTGACCCCTTTTCTTCTCAGTGGCGTTGCGGGGCCTTTTGACAAAGCTGCCCGCTGTATGCGATGCATGTCACCATGTGGACGACCCCTATAGCTATTACTCTAAGTCAAGGAAGCAGTCAAGAGAGGACTTATGTCGCATGAGTCTGTTCACGTGAACTACGCAGCACAGGTAAGTCTGCAGAGAGAGAGACCGGAGCAAGGGGAGGGGGTTTCTTTGGGTGATGAAAACATCTGGAGCTGGAGAGAGGTGGTGGGCCACAGACACTGTGCATGTAATTACATGGAATTAACGCATCTCTTAAAAATGGTTAATTTTATGTGAATTTCACTGTAATAAATTATTCCGAGTAAATGCTTAAGAAGTCAGGTATGCATGCAGCATCTCATTTGTCTTTCTTAAATGATTTGCATCTGCACACTGAAGCCAGGAGACATGAAAACCTGGTGGCTGGAACCTTCCATCAAAGCAAGTGAGTTTTCCCTTCAAATCTGATGATGCTAGAATGTGGAGATTTTACAGACCCACACGCATTAGGACGGAGAAGAGTTCAAGGCCAGACTCAGCTGCTCCCCCCCTATTGCAGAAGGGAAGTCCAGAGCCATCAAACACCCTGCAGCGCCCGCCCACCGCCCGCAGAGGTCCCAGCACCCGGCTTGCAGACACAGAGCCTGACTCCTTGCCCTCCCAACTCGGTGCAGGCCCCGCAGAGGCTGCGCAGGCTGGGCCGCCCTGGGCTCGCGCCATGCGTGCTTCCCAGCCCGCTGAGCCGTAGGCTCCCCTGGAATTGAGGAATATGCTGCTGCCTGGGACCCGCCCTCAATCAATGAGACAGTGTCCAGGATTTGAAACGCCTGGGATTTTACAAAGCTCCTTCCTGGCTCTAAAGCACAGCCGGGTTCAGGGCCACTGCCTTCCCTTTCCCCGCTGTGTCTGGGATTCCAATCATCACCCGAAGGGGCCAGGTTCCCAGAACCTGAAGCATTGCTGCACAGCCACCTGCGTGACTCCCAGCTGGCACCCCCACCAGAGGGCGTCCCACTATGCTGGGGGCGACACCGTCCTCTGGATTTCTGTAGAAGCGCCTGGCTGGACTGTTTCCAGACGGGGCCCAGCGCAGCCGGAGGAAGCACAGCCTTCCCCGGAAAGGATGCGCCTTACGAACCTCGGTCTGCACGTCCTTAGAGCCCAGGCTCCGCCAGCCCTCGCCACACCACAGGCGCTGCTGACCAGGCGGACCTGGAACCGTTCCCCAGTTCGGGGTGCGCACTGCACCCGGGCCAGTCCCGGGGCCCTGGCTGCTCCCAGCCCGCCCGCTGAGAGGGTCCCTCCCAAGAGCAAAGGTCATCCTCCTCCACACAGAATGAAACGGAATTCTTACCAAAATATCTGGCCGCAAGCGTTCTTCTTTTGCTGGAGGCCGTGGGCAGCATGGCGAGGGCGGAGCTGCAGTCTACGCACAGGGTCCTGGGGCATCGCCTTTAGGGAGAAGCAGCCACATCCTCAAGCAGCTGCGTTAGGCAGTGCAGGAGGCAGCATCTCCAGGAGCGGCTTAGAATGCCCGCCTCGGCGCTTCCTTGGATTTCAAACTAGAGGCCTCGCTGTGAGGAATCCGTCCCCTCAGTGCAAGTGTCCCCAGGGATCGGGGAGGGCCTTGGGCAAGTCACGGGGCCTCCAGTATCAGTTCCTCAAAGGGTGAATGAGAACAGCGATGACAAGGACCATAGGAAGAGTGGGGATGGAGCTGGTAAAAGGGCAACGCCTCCCTCACGGGTCAGACATGTGACCTTCGCCACCTGCTGACCTGGACTGGGAAGGAGCTGTGCCTTTCTGTGCGGGAAACCGGGCACAGACAGCGCTCTCAAACCTGTGCCCGGCCTCCAGAGCCACCCCCACGGCTGCTGCGGGCGCAGTCCTTTCGGTGGGCAGGGGGCCCAGCGCGTCGGCACCCAGGCCGGGCCGCACCCTGATCCACTGGCCGCCACAGGTCTGCTTCTCGTTCCATTCTGGGAACTGGGCATCGTTGACGGTTGTAGAAAATCAAAGAGAAACCCTGGTCAGGAGACAGCCAAGTGAAGTCTGTGCAGCTGGCCTCACTGACGTGCTGCTGTGGTTGCACATGTGGAGCTCAGAGGCGGAGGGGCAGCTGCTGGGGGACGCCAGACAGACCTTCCCGCCGCAGCCTGTCTCCCTGCCTCTGCCCCTGCCCCTGCCCCTGCCCCTGCCCCCGCCTCTGCTATGCTGAACTTGCACCTTGTCTTCCATTCCAGAACCAGCCACTGTTATGCAGATGAAACAAGCACAGCCATGCTCCTGGCTCCTGGTGGTGGGGCCCTTTCCCACCGCAGGGTCCCTCTCCTGGCTGCCCCAGCAAAGTTCAGGCTGCGGCTGCCACCCGCTGCTGGACAGCGCTCAGCGGCGGCCTGGGGCAGCGCTGTCTTGCTCTAGGCCAGGGGTCCTCAAACTAAGGCCTGCGAGCCACATGCAAATACAAATATTGTATTTGTTCCCATTTTGTTTTTTTTACTTCAAAATAAGATATGTGCAGTGTGCATAGGAATTTGTTCATAGTTTTTTTTAAGGTATAGTCTGGCCCTCCAACGGTCTGAGGGACAGTGAACTGGCCCCCTGTTTAAAAAGTTTGAGGACCCCTGGTGGACAGCCTCTGCTGCTGGAGTCCTCTGTGCCCAGGAGTCTCTGTGCTCAGGAGTCCTCTATGGCCAGGAGTCTCTGTGCCCAGGAGTCCTCTGTGCCCAGGAGTCTCTGTGCCCAGGAGTCCTCTGTGCCCAGGAGTCTCTGTGCTCAGGAGTCTCTGTGCCCAGGAGTCTCTGTGCTCAGGAGTCCTCTGTGCCCAGGAGTCTCTGTGCTCAGGAGTCTCTGTGCCCAGGAATCCTCTGTGCCCAGGAGTCCTCTGTGCTCAGGAGTCCTCTGTGCCCAGGAATCCTCTGTGCCCAGGAGTCCTCTGTGCCCAGGAGTCCTCTGTGCCCAGGAGTCCTCTGTGCTCAGGAGTCCTCTGTGCCCAGGAGTCCTCTGTGCTCAGGAGTCCTCTGTGCCCAGGAGTCCTCTGTGCTCAGGAGTCCTCTGTGCCCAGGAATCCTCTGTGCCCAGGAGTCTCTGTGCCCAGGAGTCCTCTGAGCCCAGGAGTCTCTGTGCCCAGGAGTCCTCTGAGCCCAGGAGTCCTCTGTGCCCAGTCCTCTGTGCTCAGGAGTCTCTGTGCCCAGGAGTCTCTGTGCCCAGGAGTCCTCTGTGTCCAGGAGTTCTCTGTGCCCAGGAGTCCTCTGTGCCCAGGCACTGGCAGCAGAAGCCTGTGTGTGTGTGGGGGGGAACCTGGCTGCTTGAAGAGAGCAGCAGATCCTAAATCAGAGATGTGGTCAGGCCCCAGGGCCCAAATGAATGGGTTGGCTTGCCCAGGGGGGCGGTGCAAAGTGCAAATGAGAAGAGAGATGGAGCCTGAGACCAAAACATGGAGGTGCCCAGAGTGAAGCCTGAGAGCCTTGAGGCATGACCTTCCTCTGTGTTCTCCTGCAGGCAGGGCGGGGGGGACAGCAGGCCTGGGCGGGGAGGAGGGCCAGGTCCGGCTGCAGGAGCTTTGGGAGGGTGCTGCGCTAAGCACAGATGTCTCCTCTTTCTGGGAGTGTAAAACTGGACGAGCTACGGAAACGGACGCCCTGATGTAGCGAATGCAAGTGCGGCCTGCCCAGTTCCATGCGGAGTGTAAGTGCGTTCCACATGTTGCAGGGACGTAACACCTACTGTGCAGGTGCTCACTGTGATCTGTCTGGCGCTTTCTTATTCCTTCTGGGTCTCCATTTTCATCTTTGGTCAAAAGAGGATAGTCAGGTAAGAACCTTTCCAGTGGCTGGAAACCAAAAGACAATTAAAATGGGCTTAAAACACAAGGAGAGACTTATGGTCCCTTTAGTGGGAAAGTCCTCATAATACGGACTTGACACATGGCTGGATTCAGCAGCTTGACAATACCCCCCGAACCCCAGTTCTCCTGTTTGCTTCCTGGGTGTCTGCTTCACCCCCATCAAGGTTTCCTGATGAGTAAGGAAGGCTGGACCCAGCTCAGGAGCCCATGCCCTTCCTCCATGTCTAACAGTCTCACACCAAGAGAGGGCATTTCCCTGCTATCTCCTCAGGAGAACTGGGAAGCTCCCCCTCCCTCCCCAGCATCTCCTTCCTCAGGGCCTTGCTGGGCTTGCCGGGCGCCAGTTGATCCCTGAACCAACCCTGACGCTGGGTAACGAGAAGTGCTGATTGGCTCATGGAACCTGGATATGTCCCAGGAGGGCAGAGCGGGCTGCCACAGGCATTGTCTGGGCTGGTGTGCGAAGGAGGGAAAGCTGGAGTAGATGCCAAGCACAATGACTACGGGAGGGGAGAAGGGCTCCGAGAATACAATGTCCACTGCAGGGTCATCTAGGCACGAGAATGAGACTGGCCCCGGGTGTGCGTGTGTGTCTGTGTGTGTGTGCACATGCACGCACGCGCCTGTGTGTGGCGATATTAGTTCCTCCCCTTGGATGGATTGACTGCCCTTACTTTTGTCCCCAGCCTCCTCCCTTCCCCTGGCCAGGCGTGTACACTCTGGCCAGGTCTGTGCTCCCACCTGAGCTCTGCTGTCCCAGCAGACAACGAGTCTGTGCCCTGGGAAGACCCCTGCCCCTCACTTCCCCCACTATATTGGGGGATAGTGTGTGTGTGTGTGTGTGTGGGGGGGGGATGATTGTACCAGGAGGGCCATGGTTGAGGCAGTGACCTTGATGACCTCAGCCTGCAGTGGGATGACAGCCCCAGGGTGTGGGCATCTGCCTTGGGGACAACATGGGTGGAAGGGCAGGTGGGGTGGGCTCTGCTTACCAGCCAGCAGAGAGCAGCCTCAGGGGCAGAGGGGACAAGAGGGCTGCTGTCAATCACTCAGCCAGCCCTCACCTTGCCCTCACCCTTCTTGGCAGCAGTGTTTAGGGCAGGCCACACCCAGCTAAGCTCAGCACAGCGGCAGCAGCTCCTGGGCCTGCCAGTGCGCCAGGAAGGGCAGCGGTGGAGCTGGGTGACTCAGCTCGGAGCAGCTCTGGGTGAGGGCCGGTCAATGGGTCTGGGGTGGGGGCTGCAGGACGCCAGGTCTTCCTGGACTCAGGCCAGGTGCCCTGCATGGTCACCACTCCGCCGCAGGCATCATTAATGATGACAGCTAGCAGTTAGGAGGTGCCGACTGTGCACCAACCCCACAGCAGCCCCAGGTGAGTGTTACGGGGGGGGGGGGGGGAAGGGAGGGGGTTGAGCCACCCCAGCCGCACAGTCTAACAAGGTGGGTGGGGCTCCAACCCAGGTCCCTCATCCTCATGGGAAGATGGCCGGCTTCCTGCACTGGCCTAGCCGCCTGTTCACCTGCCACCCTCATCATCTCCCACAGGGCCCCAGCTGCACCGCGTGTGAGCATGGGGCACTGAGCACCCCTCACAGGATGGGCATCTGGGCTCTGGCAGGCAGGGGGGTGGGACCTGGATCCCAGGAAAGCTGCCTGGGAGTTGCCCCACCGGGGCCTACTCACCTGGTCCCAGCAGCCAGACGCCTGCTGGCGGGCCGCTCAGGTTCCTGCCCCTCTTCTCACCCGTAAGCCAGGCCCCCATGTGACCATGTGATGAGCCCGCAGGGAAGGCAGGCAGGACCAGAGGATGCCGCCCGGCCGAGCATCCTTACTCAGCACCAGGCTCTCTGGCTCCTCGGTGCCTCTGGGGAGGACGCGCGGTGCCCATGTCCTTGGCCCGCTAAGAGCCTGAAGCAGCCTCAGCTCAGGAAATGTTTCCCCAGGAGGCCGACCTCTGCCAGGAAGGGCTGGGGCAGGGAGGCTGAGCCAGGGACGCCTGCCTGGAGTTTGACTTGGTGCAGAGCGCCCCCTGGCGGGCAACAGCCCCTGGACCACGGCTTCCCTCCAGCCCCATCTCACATTCCCTCAGCCTCTGCGTCACCAAGCTCCAAGGGGCCTCACCCTCACCTGCAGCCTCCCCTCCCTGGAGCCGCGCGGGGCTGGCAGGGTGTGTGGATTCCTGGGGATTTCTACACGGAGTCTGCTCCGAGCAGCTGGGCTCCGCACCCCTGGCCTAGTGATGTGTGTTCAATATGGGGAGGAAGGTAGGGCTGGAGAAATCATCAGAAGGGGAGGAACCCTCAGGTTGCAGAGTGGGGATCTGAGCCACTTCTCAGGCCCAGCATCACCCAAATCTCCCCACTTTGTGGACGGGGAAACTGAGAAAGGTTCCGCCAGCCTGGCGGTGTGGCTCAGCTGGGTGAGTGGTGTCCCAGGCTCAACACTCAAAGTCAGGGCACATGCCTAGGTTTCAGGCTTGATCCCCCGTAGGGGATGTGCAGGAGGCAGCCGACTGATGTTTCTCTCTCATTGATGTTTCTATCTCTCTCTCCCTCTCCCTTCCTCTCTCTGAAATAAACAAAAAACGTATTTTTAAAAAGAAAGGCTCAGCCAATTTCCCAAGAGGACAGATTACAAGTGGCTTTGCTGAGCTCTGAAACCAAGGCCAGCGGATTCAAACCCTTCGCAGCCCAGGCCAAGGAGAGAAGCAGGCAGCTGGCCCTCACTGACCTGGCTCCCCAGTGGGGCTCTGGCCGGCAGACAGCCCCCGTCCCTGAGGGCGGGCCAGCCTTCCCCTCACTGGGGCTCAGTGTGGCCCTTGCTCTCGTTTTCCCTGACCAGGCGGGCATGGCTGGCTATGGGCTGGTGCACTGGGAATCTGGTAGGGCTGGGGCTGGGGGGGAGGTTCATTCAGTTCAGCCTCCTGGAGGCAACGATGGCAGAGCAGGCCCACCATCCACCAAAGCACAGTGGAAACCTTCACCGGCCCTCGGAAGGCCCTGGGAGGGGGGCAGGCAGGCTGTGGTGGAGAGAGCTGCTGGCACAGGTGAGGGAGCACCCCTCCTGCCACAGGGCCAGGACTCGGCTGCTGAGGAGCGAGGTGAGTGTGCTGCGTGGAGACCCTGCAGGCCCCTCCCATCGGACCGATCGGAATTGGCAGGCCAGGCCTCCACTGTGCTCCCCGAGGAGGGCGAGCTCCCGGCCCTGCCTGCTGGGAGGCGGTGCAGGCTCAGCTGAGAGAACAGGGCATTGAGGCGGCCCATTACCCACCTGCAGGATGAGGAGGCTCATGTGCCCACCCCAGGGGACGCTGTGAGGATGGAGGGAGGTAAGTCAGGTGAAGAACGTAGCTCAGGGCTCTGCACTTGTCCCCAAGGCATGGCAGTGACACCCACCATGGCCAGGGAGTGCCCGCTCCTCCACCTTCTTCCATCAGCAGCAGCATTAGCTGGGGCCATGTTTGGTTCTCAAACTGAGTTTCCTGGACATTTGTGTAAATTCTGCACTTTAATTTACATGATAGATTGAAAAGCAAGCCATTGTAAGTTGGGATGACCACCTGACAGTCAAACACCCCTAAGCGGTGTTAGTGCCTGGGTTTGCATTTGTGTTTAAAATCGAATTGGCAGCAAGTGGCAGAGAATCAGTCTGTCTTTAACGCTTAGTGTGTGGGGCTGGCGGCCAGACTGTGGGTGCCTCTTGGGTCTTTTCTGGGGCTTCCTGGGTGCCTGGGTGGGAACCCTCAACCCTGGCCAGGAACCCGTCTCCAGCAGTGGGCTGACTGGCTTCCCTGGAATGAAGTCCCTGCCGGGGGTCAGGAAGCCCCCAGAGACCGGGTGGTCCCAGCAGGCCTCTGCTCGGTGAGCCAGCATCACAAACGTAGCCAAACCACACCACAGCCCAGGCTGGGCTCTCAGGGAACTTTGTTTGACCAGCTCAGTTGTTTTGTTTTCCTGGTTGTCACCTGGTGCCAGCGTCGGCAGGACGGACGTTGTTTTATGTGGGTCCACGTGCAAGTTGATCTGGAGCCTGGGATGGGGTCCTCCTGCTGTTGAAGAGGCTTCTCATCACTGGGAAGGAACAGAGCCAGTCCACAGAGGTGCGCAGCTAACCCTGCCTGCGCTGGGCAAATGCGTCCACAGGATGGAGCTCTTGGCACACGGCTGGGCATTAATGGGCCTCACAGCGGTGCCCATGACCCGGCAGAGTAGGGCCCCTCCCGGGAGAAGGCTCAGCTGGCCTAAGGAGCCCCGGGAGGCACCTGCGCAGCACCGGCAGGAAACATTCTGGGGGCTTCGGGCGGATGCGGGTGAGGCGGTGAGGCGTCCAGGAGCCATATGGAGGCAGCAGTGAGCGCCCCCTCCTGCCCCAGTGCAGGCCCTGGGCTGCAGTGCCGGGACTGTGTGAGCAGTGAAGCAGGCGCTGGGGAATGGCGCCCAGGCCCTGGGTCAGGAATATGCTTTGGCCATAAACCCTGTCAGCGAGGCTCACAAGGCCCAGGCGCCAGGTCCGTCTTCTGCCCCAGAGGCTGCGCCAGGCGATCAGATGTACTTTCTGGGAGGCGGTCAGGAGGGGACTGAGCTGCCCTAGCCCGGTGCAGAGCTCAGGCAGAGGCGGGCGCCTGCCCGAGAGGCCCGCAGCTGTGGGGCTGGGCCAGTGCTGCCAACCCCCACCCCCGTCCCCCCTGCAGCGTGGGCTTCCCTGGCCGGTGGCTCCTGCACATGCAGCTCTCACAGAGGCGGAGGGCCAGACAACGCAGCCTGCAGGCGCCCATGGCAGGTGAATGAAGGAACTGAACTGCGAGGAGGCACAGGACGCCAAGTGAACGAGTGGATGAAGCCATCGGCAAACATTCTGGTTAATCCAAATCGTCACTGTGTGGAAAAGAAAGGAGAGTGGTAAATTCAGGTGGGATCGTGAAGAACAAGGTGCAACTACTATTGCCTATGACACAACTAAATACTGAAGACAATGGCATGGAAGGGAAATGTTGGGAAAACAGGGCATCCAGACTCCTGGGCACAGCGTTTAACCTAGATGAGCACTGTCCCACAGAATATAATGCCAAGGAATTAGAATTTGCCTAAGAGCCACATTAAAAAAGAATCATGTGAAATTATTTTGGTAATATATTTTATTTAATGCAATATATAAAATACTGTAATTTCGGCATGTAATCAATATAAATATTATTATTGAAGCATGTTATATATTTTTATACTAAATCTTCTAAATCTGGTGTGTATTTTATATTTATAATACATCTCAATTTGGATGCTAAATTTCCATTGGAAATATTTAATCTATATTTAGATTTCACAAAATGTAAAATTGAGAAAGATAATTCACCTACATATGTAAAACCTTTACAACTGTGTTGTGTATTGATTTTTAAATTAAAATTAAAATTAAAAACTTAATTTTCCAGCTGATCCCATTTCAAACGCTCAGGAGCCATATGTGGCTACCAGCCCCACGATAGTGAGCAGGGCAGCGCTAGACTTTCGAAGTCCAGGATGCATGTTAAACTTTTCAGAACAACAAGTAAAGACTAGAAGCAGCATGTATAACTTCCAAGCCAGGAGAGGGAGATAAAGACAAAAAATAATTTTAAAAGAATACTAATTAATTCAACATAATAAAGAAGGGAGAAAAAAACTTAAAAAATAATTGTACATAGAAATACAAAAGAAATAAATAAAAAATATGTATAAACATAAAAGAAATCACAGTAAATGTAAATAGATTAAGTTTACATATTAAAAGATAGAGGTACTTAGTTGGATTAAAAAAATAATATTATATCTGTTTGCCAGGAATGTAAACCATAACACACAGAAATATTGAAAATGATATAACAGCCAAATAGTAACTAAAAAAAAAATTGTTGTAGTTATATTAATACTAGAGGCCCGGTGCACAAAATTTGTGCATGAGGGGGGAGTCCCTCAGCCTGGCCTGCACCCTCTCCAATACAGGACCCCTTGGGGAATGTCCGACTGCCACTTTAGGCCTGATCCCACTAAACCAGCAGTCAGATATCCCTCTTGCAATCCAGGACCGCTGGCTCCTAACCACTCACCTGCCTGCCTGCCTGATCGCCTCTAACTGCTCTTCCCTGCCAGCCTGATAGCCCTAACTGCCTCTGCCTTGGCCCCTGCCACCATGGCTTTGTCCGGAAGGATGACTGGAAGATGTACTGTCAACCCAGTCTAATTAGCATATTACCCTTTTATTAGTATAGATTAGTCAGCTCAGACAGCCATAACAAAATATCATAAATTTGTGTGGCTTAAACAACAAAAATGTATTTTTTCTCAGTTCTGGAGGCTGGAATTTGGAGTCAGGGTACCAGCATACCATCATCCCATACACCAGAAAGTGGTGGATCGATTGCCAGGCAGGGCACATGCCCAGGTTGCAGATTCAATACCCAGTCCAGTGAGTGCAGGAAACAATGGGACAATGTTTCTCTCTCTCTCTTCCTTCTTCTCTTTGAGATAAATTAAAATTAATGATAACTAAATGTTCTATAAGTATGGTTTTAACAGGAAAGACATTAGTGATGTATGAAAAACTCGTTATGACACATATATACAGCATGACCCCATTTTTAAAATAAATATTTATTGATTTCAGAGGAAGGGAGAAGGAGAGATAGATAGAAACATCAATGATGAGAATCATTTTGATCAGCTGCCTCCTGCATGTCCCTACTGAGGATCAAGTCCAAAATTTGACCAGGAATCATATTGTGACCTCCTGGTTCATAGATCAACCAATGAGCCCCACCAGTCGGGCCCCATTTTTATCAATATCAGGCACATGAGGTAGGTACATTGGCAAGATCTCACTCCTAGACAAAAGTCTGAAATTGCCCAAACTCCTTTGCAGCTAGGTTTCTGGATTTGAATTTGTTTCTGCTGATTGGATGCGCTTGCACAATATTTTGAAGGCAGAAGTGGGGCAGAAGCATCTTCCCGCAGTTTGGGCTGTTTGCTGCTGGTGATCATGTTCGCAGAGATGTGGAGGTTTTCTGCAGCGGAATCCAGGCTGTGCACAGACAGCTGTGGCAGAGACAGTGCCCAGTGACCTGTTCTGTGGGAGCTGGAGGGCACTTGCGGGGGCAGCAGTTTCCCGATCCCTGGGTCACAGCTGTGCAGAGTGTCCTAGAATTCAGTTGTGGCTGAGGGGCAGCTCCTCCCGCTGGGCAGGGAGTCCTTCCTGGGGGCCCAGCCTAGCACCCACTCCTCCAGCTTTCCGATGATTTCCCAAGCACCAGTTCCCTGTGCTAAAGTCTTTCCTGCCTAAAATAGCAAAGATCTAAAAACATTTTGGATCCTCTACTTTCAACGAAAACAATGCTGCACAGGGTCAGGTCTGAGAAGTGGGTGAAGTGTTGCAAAGGTTCCCTTCTTTGAGTCTCAGCTTCCTCTTCTGTAGAACGGAGACCAGAGATTATATCTGTTCATAGTTACTGGGGACCGTGGCAGCTGTGTTTCCTGAAGATGGGCACAACATTTCCCATGCCTCCTGTGGCCTTGCCACTTTCCGCCACATCCTACCTCTTGAAGTGGGGCTGACCTCTGAATTCCAAGGCCAAGGCTGAAAAGGCGCGGGGCTGCAGCCCTGCCAATCCCACTAGGGTTTCTAGCTCCGGCCCCGCCCATGCCACTCGGGACTTTGTCTGGCGTGGGGCTTTGCCCTCCTGGCTCGCTTCCCCTCCTGTCTGTGGCCCAGCGCCTTGCTGCACATCATGGCACACCTGCTGGTGCTGCTGGGCCCAGGAGGCGGGGTAGAGCCCATGTCGGGCCTCACACCTCCTGGCTCCTTTGTGCCGCTGCCCCCTGCACCCCATGGCCCCTATTCCTGCTGTTGTTCTGACCGGGGCCAGATGCTCAGGTGCTGTGCGTGGCCCACGGGGACTGCTGTGGCCACCAGGAAAGCCTCCCCACCCCATCCCCGACTCCAGCACCTTGATCCCAGGTCCACTTCTGCCAAAGGAGAGCTCTGCCTATGCCGCTGCCCGAGACTGAGACCGAGCAACTCCAAGGTCCCCGGACCCCAAATTTCCGCCAGCCACATGGTTGGCTGCTGGCCCCGCCCTGATCGGGGTGTTGGGGGCGATCCGGCCGGATCAGGCTGGTTTGCTGACCACAGTGGGTGTCATAGTGACCAGTTGTTAGGTCGTTATGATTTTGATGGTGTTACGGTCTCTGGCTTTTTGTATATATAGACTAGGGGCCTGGTGCACGAAATTCGTGCATGGGGAGGTCCCCTCAGCCTAACTTGCACCCTCTCTAATCCGGGAAATTCCTCTTACAACCCGGGACCACTGGCTTCTAACTGCTCACCTGCCTGCCTGCCTGATCACCCCTAACTGCCTCTGCCTGATGACCTGATTGCCCCTAACTGCCCCCCTTCCAGCCTGGTTGCCCCCAACTGACCCCCCCTGCTGGCTTGGTCACTCCCAACTACCCCTCCCCCCACTGGCCTGGTTGCCCCTAACTGATCCTCTCTGCCGGCCTGGTCGCTCCTTACTGCCCCTGCTGCCGTCCTGGTCGTCCCCAACTACCCCCCTCTGCCAGCCTGGTTGCCCCACGCAGCCTGCTGTTTGGTTGTCTGTCTGATTGTTTCAGTCGTGACGAACCCTGGCTTTTTATATATATATTAGGATATAAGATAGACTAAAGAAAAGACTTTATTTCTTTCTTGATCTCATTGATAACCCATTCATTGTTTAATAACCTGCTATTTAGCCTTCATGTGTTTGAATGTTTTGGGGTGTTTTTTACTGCCATTGATGTTGATTTCTAACTTCATTCCACTGTGATCTGAGAAGATGTTTGATATGATTTCAATCTTCTTGAACTTGTAGAGACTTGTTTTCTGTCTTAATATGTGTTCTATCTTTGTGAATGACCCATGTGCATTTGAGAAGAATGTATATTCTGTAGCTTTGAGGTGAAATGTTCTATAAATTCATCTGATACAGTGTGTCCTTCAGGGTCACTGTTTCCTTATTAATATTTTGTCTGGAAGATTTATCCAGTGAAGTCAGTGGGGGTGTTAAAGTCCCCTACAATGGCTGTATTGTTGTCTGTCTTTCCCTTAAAGTCCTCTAGAAATATTTTTATATATTTAGGTGCTCTTATATTGGGTGCATATATGTTTACTAGGGTTATATACTTTTGTTGGATTTACCCCTTTAGTATTATGTAGTCACCTTTGTTGTCTCTTGTGATGGCCTTCATTTCAAAGTCTATTTTGTCAGATATGAATATTGCTACCCCAGCTTTTATTTTTATTTTCCATTTGCATGGAAAAAAATTTTTCCATCCCTTCACTCTCACCCTGTGTGAGTCTTTTGTTCTGATGTGGGTCTCTTGTAGACAGCATATAGTTGGGTCATGTTTTCATATCCATTCAGTTACCTTATGCCTTTTATTGGAGCATTAAATCCATTTACATTTAAGGTTATTATTGACTAGAGGCCCGATGCATGAAATTTGTGCAAGAGTAGGCTTCCTTTCCCAGGCTGCTGGCACTGGCTTCCCTCTGGCACCCAGGACCCGGGCTTCCCTCCAGCTGCCAGCAGGCACCCGGGACCTGGGCTTCCCTCGCAGCCCCTGCTTCGTCTGGAAGGTCATCCAGTCTAATTAGCATATTACACTTTTATTATTATAGGTACTTGTTTATTGCCATTTTAATTCTGTATGCCTAGGTTTCTCTATTTCTTCTTTTCATTACACAGCAGTCCCTTTAGCTTTCTTGGCTTGGTAATAATGAATTCCTTTAGCCTTTTTTTTAAAAAAAATATATTTTATTGATTTTTTACAGAGATGAAGGGAGAGGGATAGAGAGTTAGAAACATCGATGAGAGAGAAACATCGATCAGCTGCCTCCTGCACACCCCCTACTGGGTGTGCAACCAAGGTACATGCCCTTAACTGGAATCGAACGTGGGACCCTTGAGTCCGCAGGACGACGTTCAATCCACCGGTCAGGGCTCCTTTAGCCTTTTAATGTCTGGGAAGCTCTTTATTTAATCTTCTATTTTGAATAATAGCCTTGCTGGATATAGTAATCTTGGTTTCAGATCCTTGTTTTCCATTATCTTGAGTACTTCATGCCATTCTCTTCTGGCCTGTAGAGTTTCTGGTGAGAAATCAGGTGTCAGCTTTATGGGAACTTCTTGCTTCTCTCTTACTGCCTTTAAGATTCTTTGTCTTTAATTTTTGGCATTTTAATTCTGATGTGTCTGGGTGTGGGCCTGTGTGGGTTCTTCTTGCTTGGGACTCTGTGTGACTTCTCAACTTGTGTGACTTTTTCCTTCACCAGATTAGGGAAGTTTTCTGGCATTGTTTCTTCAAACATGTTCTCTATTCCTTCCTTCCTTTCTGCCTCTTCTGGCACACCTGCTATGTGAATATTGTTACATTTCATGTTGTTCCACAGCTCCTTTAAACTGTCCTCCTGTTTTTTAATTGTTTTTTTTTTCTTTTTGGTTCTCTGATTGAGTGATTTTTTTCACTTATCTTCTAATTCAGTGATCTGCTCCTCAGCTTCTCCTAACCTGCTGTGTATGCCTTCCAATGTGTCCTTTATTTGTGCTATGTCATTCTTTATTCCTGTTTTCATAGCTACTATATTTTTTCTCATGCTGTTGAGCATCTTTACCATCATTATTCTGAACTCTATATGAGAAAATTGCTTATCTCCATTTCATTTATCTCTTCTGGAGAATTCTCTTGTTCTTTCATTTGGGGGTTGTTTCTTTGTCTCTTCATTTTGGGTGCCTGTTTGGGTTTGTGACTATGTTTTAGGTAGATCTGCTATGCCTCTCAATCTGTAGTGCAGGACAGTGTCAAATGCTGTTTCTGTCTAATTAGGTCAGGCAAAGACTCAAAGCCTTCCGGCAGTGGTTCTCAACCTGTGGGTCACGAACAATGAAAATACATCCTGCATATCAGATATTTACATTACAATTCATAACAGTAGCAAAATTACAGTTATGAAGTAGCAACGAAAATAATTTTATGGTTGGGGGTAACCACAACATGAGGAACTGTATTAAAGGGTTTCGGCATTAGGAAGGTTGAGAACCACTGCTTCAGAGTCTGCCTCTGCTTGCAGACTGATTGGATGTAGTCTTGAATAGCCCGCAGGCAATTGTCCACAGGTGTGGTGAGAGTTTTTCTAACAGGATAGGACTATTGCTTCTGACTAGAGCAGTGTTTCTTAACCTTCTGGCCCTTTAAATACGGTTCCTCATGTTGTGACCCAACCATAAAATTATTTTCGTTGCTACTTCATAACTGTCATGTTGCTACTGTTATGAATCGTAATGTAAATATCTGATATGCAGGATGGTCTTAGGCGACCCCTGTGAAAAGGTCGTTCGACTGCCAAAGGGGTCGCAACCCACAGGTTGAGACTGCTGGACTAGAGGCTAATTGTTATTCTCAGACTCTTAATGGGCCTCAGTACTCCATACCATGTGGCAAGGTGTTTTCCAATAGGGTGGGCCAGCTGTCTTCCCCCCAGGCACAAACATCTAGATAGCAATTGTTTGTGTGAGAAAGATGACCTCTGCAGCATGAGGGAATGACTCAGCACAGGAAACCTGGCTGTCTGCCTTCTGAGTTCTAAGCCCAAAGCCCCTGATCCTGGCTTCTGCTCACACAGCTCCAGTCCACTCTGCCCTCCCTCTGCTGGCGCACAGCATGCATGGCTGGCTCCATAGGGAATTTTGTATGTTGGCTCTTTAAGAGGGTGCCTGCATTTCCAGTTTTCTCTCCCCGACAGACAGCAACTCCACTGCTTTTCACAGCCAGATGTTATGTGGGTATCCTTCTCAGTTCTGGTGCTCTCTGCTGGGGGCCCAGCTTGGGAATTAGACTCCAGAGTTCTCAGTGGCCACCCCCAGCAGCCGAGATATCTCTCCAGAACTTCAGCTGCTTTCTGTGGGAGCCCAGCCACCCCTTTTTTACCTCTGTCCTTCCTACCAGTCTCTATGTGGTCTCTACTTCCCGTCCTCAGTTATCAGGGTTCTCTCCAATGAATTATTCAGGAAGTTTTATGTATTTTAGTTGTAATTCCAGTTTGGTCCTGAGAGTGTGTCCATGCAGCATCCACTTACTCCACTGCCATTTTTAATCTCCTCTCATCCAGATTATTTTAATTAATAGACCAGTGTTTAGAAGAGCTTTAGACAGACATAAAAATTGAGCAGGCAATAAGGTTCTCTTATGCCCCCTCCTCTGCTCAGTTTCCCCTGTTATCAGTGTCTTACATTAGGTGGTACATTTGCTACTATCAGTGAACCAATATTGATCCATACTTAACATTGAGGTTCACTTTTTGTGTTGTAAATTTTGAAAAATATACAGTATCTTGTATCAACCAACTGGAATAGTGTCACTGCCTTAATAACCCCCTGTTCTTCACTATTAACCCCTCTCTTCTTTCCTTGAAACCCCTGACAATACTTTTTACTGTCTGTCTAGTTGTGCCTTTTCTAGAATGTTATATAGTTGGACTCATCAAATGTGTGTAGCTTTTTCAGGATGACATTTTTCAACAAGCAATATACATTAAAGGTCCCTCCATGTTTTCCTGTGGTATAATGACTTAATTATCTTTACCATTGAATCATATTCCATTGCGTGGCTGTAGCAGAGCTCTTTGGTCCCCTCACTGATTGAGGGCCGTTTTGCTTGCTCCCAGTATTTGGCAATCATGACTAAAGCTGCCATAACATTGTTTTGTGTTGGCCTCAGCCCATCAGTAGTGATGCCATTGACCAGGAACGCCCAGGACTCAGTTGTACCTACAGCTTGCTGAGGGGCCCAGGGGCCTCTCCCAGACCAGGCTGTGCTGTGCCTGCACCGGCCCAGGGCCAGTTGCTCCCAGGACATCTATAGACACTCAGCAGATGGACAGCACCCTTGTCCCAGAGCAGCAGAGAGGCCTAGTGTCCTGGGAACCTGACCCCTGGGGATGTCAGAGCCAAGGTCACCTTCTAGGGCAGGGATGGGCAAACTTTTTGACTCGAGGGCCACAATGGGTTCTTAAACTGGACCGGAGGGCCGGAACAAAAGCATGGATGGAGTGTTTGTGTGAACTAATATAAATTCAAAGCAAACATCATTACATAAAAGGGTACGGTCTTTTTTTTTTTTTTTTTTTTAGTTTTATTCATTTCAAATGGGCCAGATCCGGCCCGCGGGCCGTAGTTTGCCCACGGCTGTTCTAGGGTCTGTGGAGCCTTCTGGGCCCTGCACACCTCCTCCAGGGAGCCCTCCTCCAACTGTCTCAGAGCCTCCCAGGGACTTCAGCACCTGTGTTGGTGTTGCAGGTGCTGCTTGACATCTGTTGAGGCCCTGATCTGCCTCAGCCTGGGCCTCAGAGGGGACGGCGTGCCCACACGGTCAGGAAACGTCAATCAGGACAGAGAGGAGGAGCCTCCCTCAGTCCAAGGTGGCTCTTTACTGTATGGACTTAGCCCTGGTCTTAGCTATGCCAGTGTGTTCTATGTTTATTAGGGAAGGTTTTGATATTAAATAATATTTATCTACATCTAGTTGCTTTTCATATATATATATATATTTAAATATATTTTTATTGATGTCAGAGAGGGAGAGGGAAAGAGAGATAGAAACATCAATGATGAGAGAGAATCATTGATTGGCTGCCTCCTGCATGCCCCCCACTGGGGATTGAGCCCGCAACCTGGGCATATGCCCTGACCAGGGATCAAACCAGCGACCTCCTGGTTCCTGGGTCGACGCTCAACCGCTGAGCCACACCCGGCTGGGCTCATATATTTTTTATTCAAATAAAACACATTTATAGAAAAGCACCTTAGACAGGCCCTGTGAGCCTGGCTCTGCCCTGGGATTGCTCACGCAGGTGCTTTTCCACACGCTGTTGCTCTCGTCCCTCCAGCTGCCAAGCATCTCCTAGGTCCTAGGAGGAGTTCAAGAGGAGGAGCAGAGGAGGTCATGTGAGGGGGGCGAAATCAAGAGAATCTGTGGCTTCGAGTGCTCGAGATGAGAAGGATGAGGCAAGTAAGTGTGGTGTTCCCATTGCTTCCTAACTCACTTCTTGTTCTTTTTGGCATTTTAGCGATAGAACCAACTGAGCGGAGCTCTGGGGGAGCCACTGCTGCACGTGACCTGCGAGGGAGACGGGGTGGTGAGAGTTAGTGTGGGGCCATGAAGGGTGCCCTGCGCACGTCGCCCTGGATTACCTGGGCCATGGGAGCGTCCACGCTGCTGCCAGGCCCTCCCTGGGTCCTGTGGTTGGAGGAGAGACTGTAGATTCCCAAGAGGCCACCCCATGTGCATAGATAGCTTCAGGTGTGTGACTCACACTGTGCTCTGTGAGGAGTCCCCCAGGACCTGGCTAACGTCTGTCCTGCAGGACCCAGCTCCGTGCTGTTAACCCTGTTAAGATCAATAGGGAGCCCCTTAGTTGGAGCCTTAATGCTGGGTCCTATCACTGGGTGCGAGGAGAGATTGTGGGTGGCCCTGACCTCCCCGCTGCGGGCTCCTGGGAAAGGCTGAGGGGCAGAGGACAGGGGCTCCCTTTCTTGCAAGCAGGGCAGCTCCCCTGGCCCAGCCCTTTGTCCTGGGGGTGTTACAGTCCCAGCATCAAGGACAAGGCATCGCAGGCTCCACACTGGCTGGGAGTTGCCTGATCACAGGGGCCTGCAGCCTCCTCAGAGCCCTGCCGAGAGCCGCGGGCCCAGGGCTGATGGCCGAGGGCTGGGGCCGGGCACAGCGCCACTTCTCAGCAGAGGCTCTGTAGGCCATTCACGTAAACACCCAACAAAACACACAACCACTGAAGGAAGCGCAGCGCAGTGCTCCTCTGCGATGTGGCGGGCGGTAGGTTACAGATTTTAATGTTTCTTTTCCAAATGTGTAAATAAACAAGACAAAGGTAATTGTTGGTTTCACTACATTTCAATCGGCAGTGTTTTCTCTAACCGGCTCATTGGAATACGTTAAACCGTAAAAATTTGTTTCTAAATGACCACAGCATCATGGTCTTTAAACTGAAAGGCACAGGCAGGTCTCATGACTGCGCTATAGCGAGTGTGGGGAGGGACAGGGTCACACACCTGTGTCCTCAGCCCTCCTGCGCCCCACAGTCCCCGGTGGGGGGAGTCCTGGAGCTCCTGCCCTGCGTCCTCCTCACCCCTCTGGGGACCGTCACCCCCGGCCTGCAGGGCAGTCGCTCCTGTGACCTTCACACTCTTATTGGACAGGAGCACCCGCACCTCAGAGCAGCAAGAAGGCTCCACTTCTCTGGGGTCTGACCCCGGGGCATCAGGGCCTGTGGCTACTTCTAGGGCCTGAGGGACCTTCCTGCGCCCACTCCAGGGAGCCCCGTCCATCTGTCCGTCCGTCCGTCTGTGCCTCCAGGATTCGCACCTGCTCTTCCTGGTGGGGGTTCTTCCGACACCGTGGAGGCTGTGCCCTGCGGAGGGACGGGGCCCACACACTGGCAGGAAGTTTAAATGAGACACGGAGCCAGGCATGGACAGCTGTCTGCTGCTCCCCCGTCCAGGCAGGCTGTGCTGGGCCGGTGACGCCCTGAGAGCACTGGAAGGACTTCGGTTGAGAGCTGCCTTACAGTTCATGCTGAAGGACGTACATTAAGCAGCATTTACCTCCTTCTAGTGGATTTTTAAAACTTTCCATGAAACACAAACGCAGATCCACCCTCAGCCAGGGCAGCCGTGGGTGGGCGGTCCGGGCGCCACACTGCGCAGCAGCATTGTCACTGTCGGGGCCCCGGTGCTTCTGGGCACTTCTCCCCTCCTGCCCGGCCCCCACTTCCAGCCTAACCCGAGGGCCTGGCAGGCTCCCCAGCTCTGGCTCCTCCTCTCCCTTCAGGTGCCGCCACAAGGACATTGAGCAATTGGTGCGGTCGCTGTGCGTGGGCACACCTGGGGTAGCTGAGGGCGTCCTTGTCCCAGGAAGCAGGCGTGTTCCCATCTCCTCCACAGGAGGCCAGATGTGCTCACATCTGTGAGGAACCGTAAGCTTTACACTTAGGACAGGGTACTTTACAGCGTGTAAAGGAAACATAAGAAACAACAAGAGCCCTGGCCGGTTTGGTCAGTGGGTAGAGCATCGGCTTGTGGACCAAAGGGTCTCAGCTTCCATCCAGGTCAAGGGCATGTACCTGGGTTGCAGGCTCTTCCCGGCCTGGGCTGTGGTCGGGGCTCCTGCAGGAGGCAACCAATCAATGTGTTTCTCTCACATCAATGTTTCTCTCTGTCTTTTCCCCTCTTCCACTCTCTCTAAAAATCAATGGAAAAATGTCCGCAGGTGAAGATTAAAAAACACACAAAACAAAACAAGCAAAGCCAAAAAGAAACATAAGAAGATTTCCACAAGTCAACCTCAGGCCCAGGAGGTTTCCTCTCATTTCTACCCAATGGTCAGGATCAGTGCAGGTCTCCTGCTCGGCCCCCCAGAGACCAGCTGGGAGGGACCCCTTCCTCTGCAGAGTCAGGAGGCTCTGGCACCACCCGGCACAGGCGCCCTGGGAAAGGGGATTCCAGGCCAACCCCCGGGTGTGAATGTCAACATCTGAAACCAAATGTGAGCAGTCCGAATGCAGGGGTTAGAGACAGGAAAGAACTGGGGCTCAGGCGGGATTTCCGTGGCTGATGTGCACAGGATCCCTGGGTGTGGTGCTGCCCGGGGAGGCGAGAAGGGCCAGTGCCATCGGGATGTCCAGTGAACATTAGTGACAGAGGCAGAGGGTCTGGGCGGGGCCACAGGCTGTGGGTAAGAAGGGTCCCTCCATGAGGACAGGAGTCTGTCTGTGCCTCTGCAGGGTCTCGGGAGGGACAAGGAGATGGTGAGCTGGATTGGAGTGAGGAAGGAATGAGAAGAGGGCACACCCAGCGCCTGGGCACCACTGCCTGCTCTCAGCCAGGCCCAGCCCAGCTGCTCAGCTGGGTGCGCACACCAGTCAGCAGAGGGCAGACAGGCCAGCTCCATGGCTGGAACCAGGGAAGCAGCGCCCACCCGCGCCCTGCCCCTGGGCTGGCGCTCACTTCCCAGGACTGGTGGCTGAAGCCCAGCTGACTCCTGAGAGCTGCCTGGGCACAGTGGGCTTGGAAGGCCTGGCTCTCAGCTGTGTGGAGCCACGCCCACCACTGGCCACACCCTCAGGAGGTGCAGCTCAAGGTGCTGATGTGTGAAGGTGCTGGGGGAGTCCCTTCAGAGACTTCCTTTCAAGAAAACATCATCGCTTTGAGTTGGAATGGAAACGGATGGGTGGGGTCTGGGTAAGGCGTGTGCCTCAGACACCTCCTGTCTGCACCCAGCAACCTTGGGGCAGGAGAATGTGGGGGATGCAGGGAGACTGGCCCTTGTTCAGGAATCCAGGACATGATCTATCGCCCATAGGGGTTCAGGAGTCTCTGTCCCCAGGGGACCAACTGCATTCCTGTCCTCCACCCACCTGCCGTCAGCTCTATGCCATGAACCATGAAATACAGGTCACAGCCCCTTCTCTGCGGACCCCACAGACGCAGTGGAGACCACAGGAGATGATGAGAGATATTCCCAGAGGCTGCCACAAAGCATCACACCCATAGAGACTGAAAAGCACGCTCTGCCCCCCCCCCCAGCCCCCGCCCTCTCGCCACCCAGGTGTCCTCTCTGGAGGCAGTGACTGTCTCATCTCATGCTTATTCTTTCAGACACTTAATATTTGAACACTTATGAGGCACTTATGAAGGACTAGTCATTTTTCTTCAGGCTGTATCTGAATTTTTGTATATGTAGCCTCATAATACTAATAAGGAGGCCCCATGTCACAGAACAGGGATCTGAGGACAGGGGAGTAAGTCACTTTCACAGGTTATGTGGCTTCCAAATTGATACAGGTCATCAGACACCAGCTCCTGTGCCCAGTCACTGTGCGGTCCTGCCTGTCCATATTGTCGCATCCAGGAGAGTCGTGTCCCCGCGATCAGTGAGCTGGTGTAAGTACACACCATGCTGCCACATCCCTTCAAGCCCACCTCAGACCCGGCTGGTGAACAAGGGAACAGAGGTGGGCCTGGAATGAATGGATGCTTCCTCATGGTCTCTGCCAGTGACATGTCAATATTTTTTTTCTGTGACTCAAGATTACAAAAAGGATCCACACAAGGGATTCAAACACAGGATACACAAAGAAATCAACTGTGGTCAAGAGAATGTACCGGCGCCCCCAGGAGTGGTTCCGTGGCATGAAAATGGGCATCTGCCCAAACAACAGGTAGAGGCACAGGTGCGTCCCCCACTCCATTGAAGGGGCTGTGGAAATAACACCAGGAGAGCCCATCACTAGGCTGCAGTTCGCACAGCAGAGACTGGTTTTGCTGAGGCAGGACTTGGGCCAGGAAGGGGCACACTCAGAGCCAGTGCTGCCCCTGCCACTCTCAGCCAGGCCTCCGTGTAGGCTGCCAGTTCAGCAGACAGTGAGACCCTGGGGCTCGTAGACTTTACCCACTAAGCCACCAAGCACCAAGCCTGCAGACCCCTTCCCAGGTTAACGGCTCATGGTCCAGGTTTGGTCAGTTGAAGATGAAGCTAATTCTTTGTGCAACTGTCATGTGGGCAGTTGGTTTGGAACTGTCATGTGGGCAGTTGGTTTGGAATGTCCAAGGTTCTGAGCCAGTTGGGAGTCAAACAGACTACCGGTCATCCAGGGTGGCCACCTGACCCCGGGACCTCTCACTGCAAGTGCTGGGGGGCACGCAAAGAGACATGGAGACAGGTTTGGATCCCCAGTCCATCAGGGGAGGTTCATTTTGAGAAAATGTGTTATATTTCTGGTCAACAATTAAAATGTAAAGCCAGGATTTGGGTTAGGATTTGAACCATTCTTTTGGGCCAGACTCCTTCACCAGGCACAAGCTTTCTCCCCAGAGCATCTTGGGGGCAGGGAGGTGTGGGAAAGCTAGAGAGGAAAGCTCTTAGTTGGTTGTCCAGGGCATGAATTGTCTCGGGATCTTATGTTCAGGGATCTCTGTCCTCAGGGAACATCTGAATCCCCTGCCTCAGGCCTATTACTCACCAGGGCAGTGCCTCTGGGAAAGCCACTTAGCTCTCCATGAACTACAGATCACAGCAGTACTGTGCTCCCCTGTAATGCTGATAAGAGATAACGGATTTTCCCAGGGGCCCTCAGACATGTCGATATGGAGAAGGCCTCGTCCTCCCGTCTCCAGGCCTTCCGGGCACCCTCTCTGGAGGCAGCCAGCTGCATTTCCTGTTCATGGCTTTGGCATTGAATGCTTGAACTCTTAAGTAGGTAGCAGTTATGAAGCACCAGTCATTTTTCTTCAGGCTTGGTGTTTATGATGAGCCTGAGAATATTAACAAGCAGATTTTATTAACATTTCCATGTCCCAAACCAGGGAACTGGGAAACAGAAGGGCTGAGTAACCTTCCAGGTTCACGTGGCTTTCAAATGGGATTTCGTCTCAGGCCGGAAGTCACTGTGTACTGACTTTCTTCCTGTCTCATTTGAATAGTTATTCTTCCTATAGAATCAGTCCGTTGGGTATTTTAACTTCATGCCAAACTGCAAGGTCCATCTTCCTAAGTCCTGCTTTGATTCAGGTGGCTCCTCAGGCGGTTAGTGACAAGGAGCTCTGGAAATAATGTTTCCCCATTACTGTTGACAGTCAGTATCATATTGTTTCAGGTGTACATCGTAGTAGTTAGACATTTATTTTGCTTACGAAGTGATCCCCCCAATAACCTGGCACCATATCTAGTTATTACAATACTAGCGACCGCATGTCCTGTGCTGCATTTTACATCCCTGTAACTGTTCTGTGCCTCCAATTTGCACTTCTCAATCCCTTCAGCTTTTTCACCCAGCCTTTCAAGCCCCCTTCCATTTAGCGACTATCGGTGTATTTTCTGTATCTATGAAACTGTTTCTCTTTTGTTTTATTTTTTTAAATTGCACATATAAGTAAAATCATATGGCATTTGTCCTTCTCTGTCTGACTTATTTAACTTAGCACGATACCCTCCACATCCATTCATGTTGCAAATGTTAAGATTTCATTCTCTTTTATAGATAACTAGAGGCTCGGTGCACGAATTTATGCACCAATGGGATCCCTGGGCCTGGCCTGCAGGATGGGTCTGAAACCAGCTCTCCAACATTCCCTGAGGGGCCCCAGATTGCAAGAGGGTGCAGGCCAGGCTGAGGGACCCCACCAGTGCATGATTGGGGTGGGGGAGGGACACAGGAGGTTTGCCCAGCTTGGGAGGGACCTTGAGAGGGCTCTAGGACTTGTCTGGCCTGTCTCGCTCAGTCCCCATCTGCCAGATCCCAGGAGTAAGCTAACTTACTAGTTGGAATGTCTGCCCCCTGGTGGTCAGTGCACATCATAGGAGTGATTGGGCAGCCTTAGCATATCATTAGCATATTATGCTTTGATTTGTTGAACAGACGACTGGACGACTGGACACTTAGTATATTAGACTTTTATTATATAGGATAATATTGCATTGTATCTACATACCACATCTTCTTTATCCATTAATTTATCGATAGACACTTAGGTTGCTTCCAGATCTTGGCTATTGTAAATAATGCTGCAATGAATATAGGGGTGAATGTGTCTTTTTTTACTCAGTATTTTGACTTTGTTTGCATAAATACCCAAAAGTGGAATCACTGGGTCATAAGACAGTTCTATTTTTTATTTTTTGAGGAACATTTATACTATTTTCCACAGTGGCTGTGCCAGTTTGCAATCCCACCAACTAGGGTTCTTTCATTTTCACATCTTCACCAATATTTGTTTGTTGATTTATTGATGACAGCCATTCTGACAAGTGTGAGGTGAGATCTCATTGCAGTTTTAATTTGCATCTCTCTGATTATTAATGATGTTGGGTGTCTTTTCATATGTCCATTGGTTATCTAGAGATCATCATTGGAGAAATACCCATTTTTAAACTGAATTGCTTAGATTATTTTTGGTGTTAACTTGTGAATTTCTTTATATATTTTGGATATTAACCCCTTACTATATGAATCATTGGCAAATATCTTCCCCATTTGGTAGTCTGTCTTTCTGTTTTGTTGATGGTTTCCTTTGCTATGCAAAAATGCTTTATTTTGATGTAGTCCCATTTGCTTATTTTTTCTTTTGTTTCCCTCGCCTGGGGAGATATATTAAAAAAATATTACGAAGAGCAATGTCAAAGAGTTCTCTGCCTATATTTTCTTGTGGGAGTTTTATTATTTTGGGTCTTACCTTTAAGCCTCAAATTCAGTATTAGTTCATTCTTGTCTATGGTATAAGAAGGTGGTCTAGTCTAGTTATTTTTTACATGTATCTGTCCCGTTTTCCCAAAATCATTTATTGAAAAGACTATCTTTACCTCATTGTATATTCTTGCTTTCTCTTTTATAGATTAATCTATTTCTGGGCTCTTTATTCTAATCCATTGATCTGTGTCTATTTTTATGCCAGTACCATACTGTTTTGAATAATATAGCCTTGTAATATATGTTGATATCAGGTAGCATGATCCTTCCAATTTTATTCTTCTTTCTCAAGATTGCTTTGGCTATTTAAGGTCTTTGGTGGTTCCATATAAATTTTAGGATTATTTGTTCTAGTTCTATGAAAAATGCCATTGGGCCCTGGCCAGTGTTTAGTGTGTTGAGCAGTGGTTAGTGCATTTTCCTGCCTATGAAAGGGTCATGGGTTCGATACCTGGTTAAGGGCATGTTACCTGGGCTGCAGGTTCCATCCCTGGCCTAGTTGGGGTACCTACAGAAAGCAACCAGCGGATGTCTCTCTCTCTCTCTCTCTCTCTCTCTCTCTCTCTCTCTCTCTTTCTCTCTCTTTCTCTCTCTCCCTCCCCCTGCCTCCCTCCCTCCCTTCTACTATATCTAAAAATCAATGGAAAAATATCTTCAGGTGAGAATTATTTTAAAAAAAAAGAGAGAGAGAGAGAAATGCCATTGGTATTTTGATAGGGGTTTCACTGAATCTATAGATTGCTTTGGGTAGTATGGACATTTTGATGACATCTAATCTTCCTATCCATAAGCATGTCTATGCTTTTATTTAATTGTATTTTTCTCCTTCAGTTTTTTCTTCAATGTCTTATAATTTTCTGATTACAGGTTTTTTACTTTCTTTTATAAATTCATTCCTAGGTGTTTTGCATTTTAATACCATTATAAATGGGATTGTTTTCTTAATTTCTGTTTCTGATAGTTCAGTATTGGTATATAAAAATGCAGCTGATTTCTGTTTATTAACTTTGTATCCTGCTACTTCCTAAATCCATTTATCAATTCTAGCAGTTTGTGTGTGTGTGTGTGTGTGTGTGTGTAACCTTCAAGGTTCTCTAGAAATAGTGTCATGTCATCTACAAATAATGATAGTTTTACTTCTTCCTTTCTAATTTGGATGTCTTTTACTTCTTTTTATCTGATTGTTGTGGCTAGGACTTTTAATGCTATCCTATGTAATAAAAGGGTAATATGTAAATCAACTGAATGGCAGAATGACTGGTTACTATGATGTGCACTGACCACCAGGGGGCAGATGCTTAACGCAGGAGTTACCCTCAGCTAGCAGGCCCTAGCCGGCAGGCTCTGATCTCCGGATGGGGAACAGGGAGCGGGGGGTGGGTGGCGGCAAATGAGGGTGGCACCAGGCCAAGGCCCCTGCCCCACTGGTAGCCCTGCACACAGAGGGTGACTGGTGTCAGGGGATGGGGCCAGCGAGTGGGTGGGAATGGCCAACCTCTCGGTCCCTCTCCCTGGCCAGCAGGCTCCAATCACCCAATGGCGAACTGGGAACCAGGGGTGGGTGGTGACAGGGGGCGAGGCCAGCTGCCGGCAGCCCAGGAAGATGGCCCTGATTGCAGGCTGGGCCTAGGAACCATACCCATGCATGAATTTTGTGCACCAATGTAATAAAACCATAGTCCTATGTAATAAAACCCTAATTGCAAATTGATCCAACAGTGGAACAACCAGTCACTATGACAAGCAATGACCATCAGGGGGCAGGTGCTCAATGCCTCCTGGTGGTCAGTGTGCTCCCACAGGGGGAGCGCTGCTCAGCCAGAAGCCTCTCCTGCCTCCTTGGCAGTGCTAAGGACCCCTCGGGGGATGTCTGTCTGTGGGGAGCGGGCCTAAGCCAGCAGGTGGAGACTCCCTGAGGGGTCCCGGACTGCAAGAGGGCACAGACCGGGCAGAGGGACTCCCCCCAGTGCACAAATGTTATGCACCGGGCCTGTAGTATTAAATAAAAATGGCAAGAGTGGATACCCTTGTCTTATTTCTGAAGTTAAGAAAAACAGTTTTAGCTTTTCATGGTTGAGTATGATATTAGCTGTGGGTTCGTCATTATGATGTTTATTATGTTGAGGTATGTTCCCTCTATTCCCATTTTGCTGATTTTTTTAAAAATCATCAAGGGATAGTAAATATTGTCAAATGTTTTTTCTGCATCTTTTGACATGATCATGTGATTTTTACCCTTCATTTTGTTTGTGTGGTTATCTTGTTAATTGATTTGCAATTATTGAACAAACTTGCATTTCAGGAATAATCCCACTTGATCATAATGTATGATTATTTTAATATATTGATGAATTCAGTTTGATAATATTTTGTTGAGGATTTTGCATCTGTGTTTATCATAGATATTGTCCTATAATTTTTTTTTGGTAATGACTTTGTCTCATTTTGGAGCCAGGGTAAAGTCCTCACAAAATTAGTTTCCCTCCTCTTGAATTTTCTGGAATAGTTTGAGAAGGATGGCTGTGAATTCTTCTTTGAATGTTTAATAAATTTACCTGTAAAGTCATCCCCTCCAGGACTTTTGTTTGTTGGGGTTCATTGATTACTGATTTGATTTCATTGCTAGATTTAGGTCTGTTCAGATTTTCTGTTTCTTTTTTACTCAGTCTTAGAAAATTCTATGCTTTTAGGAATTTACCATTTCTTTTGAATTGTCCAGTTTGTTGACATGTAATTTTTTGTAGTATTTTTTTATAAACCTTTGTGTTTCTGTGGTATTAGTTGTTACTGCTCCTTTTTTTATTTCTGATTTTATTTACTTGGGTCCTTTCTCTTTTTTTCTTGATGAGTCTGGTTAAAGGTTTATCAAAATTTTTAAAAAATATTTTCAAAGAACCAGCTCTTAATTTGATTGATATATTGCTCCTTTAGTCTCCCTTGATTACTTGCTCCTTCTACTCACTTTGGGCTTTGTTTATTTTCTTTATTCTGGTTCCTTTAGGTGTAAGGTTAGATTATTTTTGTTAGATTTTTGTTTCTTAAGGTTGGCCTATATTACAATGAATTTCTTTCTTAGAATTGCTTCTTTGTCTGTGTCTTGTAAAATTTGGATTTTTAAAAAAAATTTTGTCTCATGGTATCTTTTGATTTCTTTATCTTGTTGTTAAACTATTCATCATTTAGCCTCCATGGGTTTGTGAGTTCTTCACTTTTCTTCTTGTAGCTTTATACCCTTGTGATAGGAGGAGATGATATGATGTTAATCTTAAATTTATTGAGACTTGTTTTGCGGCCTACCATGTGGACTATCCTGGAAAATGTTCTCTGTGCTTTTGAAAAGAATGTATATTCTGCTGCTTTGAGGTGAAATGCTCTAAAAATATCAATTAAGTCCATGTGGTTTAATGTGTCATCTAAGGCCATTGTATTCTTATGATTTTCTCTCTGGGTAGTCCAGTCATCAGTGACGATTGTCTGCAACCACAACCGAGGTGCTGCCCCACCCTGCAGTCGCGACATGGCTTCTTTCTATCCCTCAGCTGGCTCTTCAGCATGATGGTTCCATGGGAGGAAGCAGGTTTTATAGGAATAGAACCATCATGACCAGATGCCAGGCCTAGGGATAAATTACTGGTACTTGTGCCAGGATGATGTCAGTAACAGAGACTACACATGGGATTGATCCTCAGTGAAAAATATATACCAGCTGGTCCCACAATCAGTCAGCAGCTCGAACTGGGCTCTGGTCACACACTCTCATCCTGTACAAGCCATGCCGTGGAGTCCCTGTGGGAATCTCATTTCTAAGTTGATTCGAGAGGAATGATTGTAGTTTGTTCAGTTCACCATGTTGAGAGACGGACCATAAAAATGTTAAGTCATATTCTTTTTATTGAGTTAGAATTCACATGTCACAAATTCACCTTTAAAAAGTGTACAGTTTGGTATTTTTTAGTATCTTCAGGTTTTGCAAGTGTTATCTCTGTCTCATTTTAGTACATTTTTATCCATCCACAAAGAAACTCCACACTGATTATCGGTCAGTCAGATTCTCTCTACTCCTCTTTCCTCCAACCCTGGCTCTTTCTGTACATAGGGATTTCCATATTGTGGACACTTCATACGAATAGACCCATATAATGTGTTGCCTTTTATATCTGAATTTTCCAGTAAGCAAAATGCAGTCAAGGTTCATCCAAGGTGTGACACGTATCAGTACTTCACACTTTTTATGGAGGAATATCTATTGCATGGATATAACACATTTTGTTTTTTCATTCATCAATTGATGAACAGTTGATTGTTTCCACTTTTTGACTATTGTAAATAATGCTGCTATAACACTTATGTTCAAGTTTCTGTGTGAACTTACGTTTTGTTTGTTTTTTAATTTATCTTGGGCATATACCTAGGAGTGGAATTTCTTGGCCATATAATAACTTTGTTTAACTTTTGAAAGTGCTGCCAAACTATTTGCACCAGATATATATGAAGGTTCCAATTTCTCCACATCATTGCCGATACTTGTTTGCTTTAAAATCTCTCTCTCTATATATCTATATATCTATATCTATATCTATATCTATATCTATATTCATTCCAGTGGGTGTGAAGTGGTCTCTAACTGCAGTTTAATTTGCATTTTTCTAATGGCTAATAATTTTGAACATGTCTTCATGCATTTATTGACAATTTATGTCTTTTCTTTGAATAATATACAAATCCTTTTTTATTTTAAAGTTTGGTTATTTGACATTTTATTGTTGAGTTACCAGTGTTCATTATAAATAGTGGGCAATAGAACGGAGCAGATATATGATTTGTAAATATTTTCTTCCACTCTATAGGTTGTATTATACCATTCTTGGTTGTGTTCTTTGAAGCACACAATATTTTAATTTTAATAAAGTTTTATTTATGTCTCCTCTTGCTTGTGCTTTTGGTATATTTAAAAATTCATAGGAAAGTCCAAGATCATGAAGCTTTATCCCCCTTTTCCTTCATAGATTTGTATAATTTAGCTCTTACATTTAAGTCTGATTTATTTTTTATTTAAATTCTATTTGTCTGATATTAGTATAGCCATTCCTGTTTTCATTTGGTTACTATTTATATGGAATATTTTTTCTAATTTTTAAAATTTGTGTGCCTGGATTTCAAGTGAGTCTCTTGTAGACAGCATATAGTTGGATTGTATGTTTTTTAATTTATTCTTCTAATTGCTCTTTTGACTGAATAATTTAACACATTTACATTTAAAGTAATTACTAATAAGAGGGACTTAATTCTATCATTGTACTGTTTACTTTCTATATGCCTTATAGCTTTTATGTTTCTCATTTCTTACATTCTTGTCTTCTTTCACATTGAGCTAAATTTTTGTAATAAAATATTTAAATTCCATTTTCATTTCTTGTATATATTTTATAGGTATTTTTTGTGGTAACCATAAGACTACCTTTAATGCCCTAAAGTTATAACACTCTAACTTGATTTTATATACAAGGTTAACTTTAATAACATACAAGTTCACCCTAATATCTCAATTTCAAAAGACCTTTTCCAAGACACATTATAATGAAGTTGTCCAAAATCAAGATAAGTTTGAAATTCTAGAAGCAGATAGGGAAAAGGATTGTGACTTGATAAGGAACCCCATTAGGCTATTAGTAGATTTCTCAGCGGAAAACCTGTAGACCAAGAGAGAGAGAAATGACATATGCAAAGTGCTGAAAGAAAGGATTTGCCAGCCAAAAATACTATATCCAGAAAGCTGTCCTTCAGATATGAAGGAGAATTAATATTTTCCTGGGCAGACAAAGCCGAGGGAGTTCATTACCACTAGACCTACCTGGCAAGAATGCTGAAAGGAGTTTTCAACCTGAAGTGAAGACACACTAATCAGTGACATGACAACATATGAAAGTATACACACACTGGTAAAGGTAAATACACAATCAGACTAAGAAAACTCTAAGTCTCTAAGAGGGCAGTGTGTTATGACTGTAATATAGAAGAGGTGTACCTAGAAGATATTGTGGATGCAGTTCCGGACTGCCACAGCAAGCTAGCTCACAAAGCGGGCCAGGCGAATCTTTTGGTTTCCCAGTGCACATAAAAGTTACACTTGCACTCGAATCCATGAAGTGTGTGATAGCATTATATTTACAAATAAAATGTAAATACCTTAATTTAAAAATACCGCATTGCTAAGAATGCTAACTATGCTCCAAGCACCAGTGAGTGGTAATCTTTTTGCTGGTAGAAGGTCTTGCCTCATGTCGATGGCTGCTGGTTGGCCAGGCTAGTGGTTGCTGCAGGCTGGGGCAGCTATAACAATTTTGTTTTTTATATTTTATTGATTTTTTATAGAGAGGAAGGGAGAGGGATAGAGAGTTAGAAACACCGATGAGAGAGAAACATCGATCAGCTCCCTCCTGCACATCTCCTACTGGGGATGTGCCTGCAACCAAGGTACATGCCCTTGACTGGAATCGAACCTGGGACCTTTCAGTCCGCAGGCCGACGCTCTATCCACTGAGCCAAACCGGTTAGGGCAGTGGTCGGCAAACTGCGGCTCGCGAGCCACATGCAGCTCTTTGGCCCCTTGAGTGTGGCTCTTCCACAAAATACCGACTTCTGCACACATGGACCACGAAGTTTCAATCGCACTGTACGTGCGCGCCCACACGTGGTATTTTTTGAAAGAGCCACACTCAAGGGGCCAAAGAGCCGCATGTGGCTCGCGAGCCGCAGTTTGCCGACCACTGGTTAGGGCATGACGATTTCTTAAAATTAGACGACAATTAAGTTCGCTGCAGCAATTGACCTTCATTTCAAGAGTGCTTCCTCTATAGCAGTGGTTCTCAACCTTGGCTGCACATTAGAGTCACCTGGGAATCTTTTTAAAATCCTGATGTCTGGGCCTCATCCTCTGGAAATTCTGTTTCTTTGTTACTAATGTTGTGGCCTCACCCCATAACAAAGAAACAGAATTTCCGGAGGATGAGGCCCAGAAATCAGGATTTTAAAAGGATTTCCAGGTGATTCTAATGCAGTGACAGCGAACCTTTTGAGCTCGGCGTGTCAGCATTTTGAAAAACCCTAACTTAACTCTGGTGCCGTGTCACATAGAGAAATTTTTTGATATTTGCAACCATAATAAAACAAAGATTTATATTTTTGATATTTATTTTATGTATTTAAATGCCATTTAACAAAGAAAAATCAACGAAAAAAAGAGTTCACGTGTCACCTCTGACACGTGTGTCATAGGTTCACCATCACTGTTAATGTGCAGCCACGGTTGAGAACCACTGCTCTATAGCATGTGATGCTGTTTGATAGCATCTTATCCATCTAAATTGCTGCTGCTTCATCAACTAACCTCTCAAACCCTGCCACTGCTTTACCAACTAATTTTATGTAACATTCTACATCCTTTATTGTCTTTTCAACTATCTTCATAGCACCATCACCAGGAGTAGTTTCCATGTTAAGAAACCACTTTCTTTTCTCATCCATAAGAAGAAACTCTTTCTTTTTAAAATTATACCATGAGATTGCAGCAAGTCCTTCACATCGTTAGGCTAGACTTCTAATTCTAGTTCTCTTGCTTTGTGCATCACTTTGCAGTTGCTTCCTCCACTGAAATCCTGAAACGCGCAGCGTCATCCATGAGGGTTAGAATGAACCCTTCCACACTGAGCAAGAACGCCTCAATCACGTGTTTCTCATTATCCGTCAGGCTGGCCTGAATTGTTCTCACGGTTACAAAGTTCTAAAACCAGCAAGAGAAAAAGCAACACCCAATAGACACAAATTTTAAAAAATTTTATTAGTTTATTGTTTACTTTCAATAGTATTTTGCATTGGTTTCAGGTGTAGTGGTAGACAGTCATCTACTTGACAAATGTTCCCCAGCTATTCCTGATACCCACCTGGCATCATGCACAGTATATGCAATATTATTAACTATATTCCCTATGCTGCATTTTCCAGCTTTGTGCCTATTTTGTAACTAACAAATTGTACTTCTTAATCCTTTCACTCCTTTTACCCACTCCCCAACTCCCCTCCCTCTGGCAACCATCCGTTTGCTCTCTGTGTCTATCATAGGCAGACCTTTTAAGCCTTTGCATGTCCGAGTATGCTAATGTCTCCTTGGTCAAAAAAGTCACAGTGATGGAGAAACGGGCTCCACCTCTTGAGTGGGCAGAGGGTGCGTATACTGAAATGGGGAAAATGTCAGAGGCCCAGTGCACGACATTTACGCACGGGGGGCGGGGTTCAGCCTGGCCTGAGCCCTCTAGCAGTCCAGGACCCCTTGGCAGACATCCCCTGAGGGGTCCTTAGTGCTGTGGCAGAGGTGGGAGAGGCTCCTGCCACTGTGGCTGTGCTCGCCAGCTGTGAGCCCAGCCTCTGGCTGAATGGTGCTCCCTGTATGGGAGCACACTGACCACCAGGAGGCAGGTCCTGCATTGAGTGTCTGCCCCTCCCTGATGGTCAGTGCAGGTCATAGCAACAGGTCATTCTGTCGTATGGTTGATTTGCATGTTAGCCTTTTATTAGATAGGATTCTCTTGGATACTCTCTCTTCACCAGGGTATTCTATGCTGCCCCAAGAAATATCTGTGAACACCCATTCAGCCATTATGTACGTGGTCAAGCAAGGAAGTTCAAGGGAGTTAACACCCCATGACCCAACCCTTGACCAATGGAGAGACAGGAACCAGTGGATGTGTACTTCCCTCTTCCACCTCTCGAATGAGGCACACCCTACCCTGCCCCTCAGAGGCCCCCAGGGGATCGGACTCCAGCTGTAGACAGTAGTGACCATTTAATAATGTTCCTGGGAGTGGTGTTTCCTCCTTGTCAAACACCCACACCGTCCATTGGGATTGTTGGCCCAAACAAGTCACCCCCATGCGAGCCATTGTCTCTTGCTCTGCTTTTAGGGGAACTCAAGCCAACTCTATGACGCAGGAGGGAAGCGGGAGCCGCAGGAGCAAAGTGAGCCGCAGAGGTGGCGAGGACCTGGATCAGTGTGACAGCCCCTTTCTCCTCTCACATGTAATACAGGGACTGCCTGTGAAGGTAACACGCATGACAAGCACAGCAGGGGATGGTAAAGGGTCTGCCTGGCTGGCAGGTTTCACACTTCACGCGGCTGGTAAATATTAACTCCAATCAGGCTGCGAAATGCTGAGTTACTCAGTGTTCTTCCCAGAACAACTGAAAACATAACTACAGCGGACTCCAGATGCGTTGGAAGCGTCAGGAGCCCTTTAGGTAGTATTTGTGGGTAAGATAGCTAAGAGGTTCTCATGCAAGTTTCTGTGAGACATAACTCTTATTTCTATTGGTTAAGTGCCTGGAAGTGGAGTTGTAGGGTCATGTGTTAAGCATGCTGCCCCGGAAGCATTAGAAGGCTTCCCCCGGGGTGTCTGAGTGGGGTGGCACCGTGACCTTAGCGGCTGTCCCCCTCCAGGGTCCCCAGGGAAAGGGCAGAGGACTCACAGTGCTGCCACCAAAGCTGCCGCTGCGTGTGGGCGGCGGTGCCAGGACCCTGCTCCCTGGCGCCCCACCCCACACTGACGGCACCCCTGCGTGGCACAGTCCCTTCGGAGGGGCAGGGCCTGCGGGGAAGCCGGCCTCTGCCCGCCCATATGCTCATGGTCTTCAAGCCAATGACGCGCCCGAGGGCCGGGGGGCTGCACCGTGCTGGCCTGGGTCCGCGGGGGTCCCCTCAGGCGCCCTCTGTGCGCCCCTCTGCACACAGTGGTCCTCCCGCCCCGCACTGGCGTGTTCCGGTGCATCCCAGCAACAGGCCCAAACCGAGCTCTGGCTCTCACCAGCGTTGGCAGCTGAGGGAGCTCACCCGAAGCCCGAGCTCTGCCTGAGGCCCGACTTCACCTAAACGCCCAATGCTGGTTCCGGACCGGCTCCGCCCCGCCCGCCCAGGTCCTGGGCGCTAGCGCCGCGCTCATGTGTCCCATCTTCCCTGGGTCTGCCAGCCGCACCGCGCCCAGCGCTGCCAGCTCCTCGCAGGCCACCCTGCAGGTGTCTTCTGCGCTGGCCTCCGAGCTGTGTCACAGCGTCTGCAAGACGCTGCAGGCTCCGCACCTGCGCGCGTGCTGGGGATCCGACCTCAGCCTGCAGCGTGGCCATCGGCAAGGAGTGCCGCCTGCTCCCACCGGGAAGATGTCCTGCAGCTCAGTGCCTGGAGGGCAGGGTCACTGACTACGCACACGGGCGCGGGTAGCCGCCCCAGGGCTTGAGGACACCCCGCTGTGTCTCAGGCCGCAGACAGCAGGCTGCCCAGAGCCCTGGGGGAGAGGCGGCCACGCAGGACCACGCCCCACAGTCCGAGGGGCCCATCAGGAGGGCCTGCGGGCTCTGCGGAAACACCGCCTGCCTCAGGCCCTGGGGTGCAGGGAGACCTCTCTTCCCCCCCCCCCCCCCAGGGCCGGGCCTCTAAGGAGAACCCTCCGCACAGAGCCCAGAAGACGCAGCCACAGGGAAGGCCAGGCCTCCTCGAGCTCCTGCCCCTGAAGAAACGCCCTCACCAGCCCCGGCAGCTCCACCCGTTTCCACGCCAGGCTGCCCGGGGTCCTCAAAGACAGTGAGCCCGCAGGCCCCTCGGGCTCCCAGAGGAAAGGAGCCCCCGCATCCGCGGGGCAACACCCCAGGACGCTCGCCGCCTCTGACAGTTCCAGGCCCTAAGACGCAAGGTTCCTCTGCTGCCAGGCGCGCGCGTAGGAGCAGGTGAGGGGACCTGGGGCGGCCACACCTGCTGAGCTGGTTCAAGCCCCCCCCCCCCCCCCCCGGCCCCGCCAAGACCTGCACGGAGAGAAGGAAGCCGTGTTCCAGCGCATCCACAGCGCTTTGCGGGGTGAGCCAGGCCCTCACGGGCTGCAGTACCTCAGAGGCGCAGGGCTGACCTGTCTGCGGGGCACCCAAAGGCCCTTCCCACCCCCCCCTCCCTCCCGGCACCAGGCAGGGCCAGGGCCACCAGAAGCCCTGGCTGCCTGGCCCACTCCTGCATCCCACCCCCTCCACGTTGAATCCCACTGGGGGAAGGGGGGTGGGGGAGAGGAGGGGCGGGGCCCACCGCAGGGCGAGGAGGGAGGCCCCTTGCAACCCAAGGCATCAACCTCAGCTGCCGGAGATGGAGATGCGGTTCCTCTTTCCCCGCTGCTCCCAGCGCCTCCAAAATGGAGCCCCCCACCCCGTGTCTCCTCCCAAACCTCTGCCCCCACACGATTCCTAGTGCTTCTCCCCACCCCCTGCGGAGGCGGCACCCCACCTCTGCAGCCCCCCAGCTGCCCGCACTGGTCTCTGCAGCCCCCCTTCAACTGGAAACCTGCTGAGAACCCTGCAGCCACCGCACAGACCTTTGTTGGGCCCCTGACGGGCAGCAGCCTGGAGCCTGAACTTTTGACAATTATGTCCTTGGGGTGACAGGGCGCTCTAGGTGCAGCCCTGGCCTTGGCAGCAGCACCCACGCAGGCGAACCTTGGGGTTCATTACCCACAGCTTCCGCCTGGGGCACCCTGCCAGCACCTCCCGCCTGTGCTGCCAAGGCAGCTGGAGCCCCTCTGGCAACCCCTGCCTCTGGCGGGGCAGTGCCGCCAGCACGCCCAGGGCTGTGACCTGGACTGACACTCCAGGTCCGCAGCACCGCCCAAGTTGGGCAGCATAAGCTCCGCCCACTTCGGGTTGGGGGTTTGGGCAGCACCTGTGGGCCCTGGGAGCAGAGCGGCTCCCCCAGATCTGAGCTGCGCTTTTGGGCGCTCAGCTTAGTGCGCCCGCAGCACTCAGCCTGGGAGAACACCGCACACGCTCTCACCAGAGCCCCCCAGTGAACCCGCCGCACTGGGACAACCATCTGCGTCCGTCCGCGGAGGTGCCCCAGAGCCCCTCCCACCACTGCCAGCAAGGCTGCCTCTAGCGGGGTGTCCGTCCTCCACCAGCAGCCCCCCAGAGCCTTGCTGTGAGGGCCCTCACCCCTGTCCAGGGGTTGGTTGAATACAAAACCTTTGAGTCATCCACCAAGTCGTTTTCCTCCAGGTCCAGGGGGCAAATGCTGGCCTGAAACACAGCTTTCTCCAGAAGTAGCCCTGCCCATCTTCCTCCCGCCTGGCCTGTGTGAGCTGGAGCTGTACAAGGCAACTCGAGCCTCGCCCTCTGCGGTCCAGGAGCACACTGGGCGCCGGCCGGCCGCAGCCCCCATCCCGGCCCTGCCCTGTGTTCCCCCAGAGCCCGCTGCTTGAGGCTGGTGTCCCACCACAGTGGTGGCAGCCTGAGGACTGGAGGACAGAGGCGCTTAGCCTCCTTGCGGTCCTGGAGCAGGTGGGACCACCTTCCCCCGCACACCGCCCCCCCCCGCCCCCGCACTGCCTGCTGTTGATGGCGCCCCTCTCCCCATTTACTGCCCAGAGCTCTCTGGTCTTCTCCATAAGTTGTAATAAAGCCTGCTCTTGGTTCTTCGCCTAGCTCTCATGTGTCAGTGTCTGTGGACTGAGGGTGGGAGAGCCGACAGTGGGTGGTGACGTGGGGAGCCGGACCGAACTGTGTACAGAGCCCTGCGGCCGGCTGATGGGCCTGGGGAGCAGCACAGCTCCGTGGCTACAGGGACCTAGTCCGGATGGTAGTGAGTTTGAGTTTAAACGCTGCAGCCCAGGAGTAAAGGGGCCGGGGAGGGAAGGCAGCAAGGACCAGCCTTGGGTGCTGTCACTGCTGCTTCTCTCCCATGTCCCTGAGCAGGAGCGAGCTGGACCCGCCCTGGTGTACACCGGGGTCCACACTCCCCAAGTCAGTTTTCTCCATGGAACAAGGCTTTTGACACTTTGTTTGTTTGTTTTTGTTTTGCTTTTAAAGTCCTTGGTTAATCACCTAATTTATAAATAAATAAACCAAATATAATTGATTTAATTTCATTTTAAGCAGCAGTGTCTTCACATTAGAAATCATTAAACCATAAACCCTATTCAAAATCTTTTAAAAACAATATTAAAAACATTTGTTTATTGATTTCAGAGATGAAGGGAGAGGTACAGAGAGAAATATCAATGATGAGTGAGAATCATCAATTGGCTGCCTCTTGCACGCCCCCCATTGGGGATTGAGTCCGCAACCTGGGCGTGTGCCCTGACCAGAAATCAAACCATGACCTCCTGGTTCATAGGTCGACGCTCAACCACTGAGCCACACCATCCAGGCAAAACTTATTTTTTTATTACCACAGCCTGATGGTCTTTAAATGGAAAGGCACAGGCAAAGGGTGAGGCTATCAGGTGGGAAAATTATTAGAGGAAAAGGAAAATGCTCCAGGTCTCTGTTCATTTTTCCTGTGACGATCTCATGAGTGGGGCATGTTGAGTGTGGGGTGGCGGGGCAGGGTCACCACTCCCCTTGGTGTCACCAGACTTGCTCCTCTAGGGCTCAGCGGGGGGGGGGGGGGGGGGACACGGCCTTCTTTCCTGGAGTCTAGAGCCCCTCTTTCACTGTCCCCAGACCAGCCCCCTGCAGGCTGCCAGCCGGATGCTCAGGCTCAGTCGCTCCTGTAAGACCTTTATAGACACTAAGCAGCTGGGAGCAGCAAAACGGGCCCAGGGCCTGGTGGGTCTGAGCCCTAGGACCAAGGAAGGGCCCCTCCAGGGAGCCTTCTCGGCTGCCTCTGCGCCTCCCCAGGGGTTTCTCACGGGCATGTGTGTGGCAGGTTCTGCTTGGCACCTGTGAAGGCTGCGACCTGGCGGGGCCTGGCCTGGCCTGGCCTGGCCTCCGGGTCGGAGCTCACACCTGTCAGTGAGTTTAAGTGAGAGGAGAGGCCACAATCAAGAGCTGCCTCGCTGCTCCCCCTCTCCCAGATGAGGAGATTTGGTGCCAGTTATGTCCTGGCACGTCGTAAAGATTTATTTAGTTATTATTGTTATAATTTTTTAGTTCTCACTGATTTTTGTTTTTTAGAGAGAGAAAGGGCTTTATATATATAGATGTGAGAGAGAAATATCGATTGGCTGCTTCTGGTAGGCGTCTGGACTGGGAATCGAACCCACAACCCAGGTATGAGCCCTGTCTGAGAATCAAACACACAACCCTTTGGTGTATGGGACAAGGCTTCAGCCACCGGATCACCTGGCCAGGGCTAGGGTTAGGTTGAGAGCTGCCTTACAGTTCATGCTGAAGGACGTACATTAAGCAGCATTTACCTCCTTCTAGTGGATTTTTAAAACTTTCCATGAAACGCAAACGCAGATCCACCCTCAGCCAGGGCAGCCGTGGGTGGGCGGTCCGGGCGCCACACTGCGCAGCAGCGTTGTCACTGTCGGGGGCCCAGGTGCTTCTGGGCGCTTCGCCCCTCCTGCCCGGCCCCCACTTCCAGCCTAACCCGAGGGCCTGGCAGGCTCCCCAGCTCTGGCTCTTCCTCTCCCTTCAGGTGCCGCCACAAGGACATTGAGCAATTGGTGCGGTCGCTGTGCGTGGGCACACCTGGGGTAGCTGAGGGCGTCCTCGTCCCAGGAAGTCAGGCGTGTTCCCATCTCCTCCACAGGAGGCCAGATGTGCTCACATCTGTGAGGAACCGTAAGCTTTACACTTAGGACGGGGAACTTTACAGCGTGTAAAGGAAACATAAGAAACAACAAGAGCCCTGGCCGGTTTGGTCAGTGGGTAAAGCGTTGGCTTGTGGACCAAAGGGTCTCAGCTTCCATCCAGGTCAAGGGCATGTACCTGGGTTGCAGGCTCTTCCCAGCCTGGCCCAGGCCCTGGTCGGGGCTCCTGCAGGAGGCAACCAATCAATGTGTTTCTCTCACATCGATGTTTCTCTCTGTCTTTTCCCCTCTTCCACTCTCTCTAAAAATCAATGGAAAAATGTCCGCAGGTGAAGATTAAAAAACACACAGAACAAAACAAACAAAACCAACAAGAAACATAAAACGATTTCCACAAGTCAACCTCAGGCCCAGGAGGTTTCCTCTCATTTCTACCCAATGGTCAGGATCAGTGCGGGTCTCCTGCTCGGCCCCCCAGAGACCAGCTGGGAGGGACCCCTGCCTCTGCAGAGTCAGGAGGCTCTGGCACCACCCGGCACAGGCGCCCTGGGAAAGGGGATTCCAGGCCAACCCCCCGGGTGTGAATGTCAACATCTGAAACCAAACGTGAGCAGTCCGAATGCAGGGGTTAGAGACAGGAAAGAACTGGGGCTCAGGCGGGATTTCCGTGGCTGATGTGCACAGGATCCCTGGGTGTGGTGCTGCCCGGGGAGGCGAGAAGGGCCAGTGCCATCGGGATGTCCAGTGAACATTAGTGACAGAGGCAGAGGGTCTGGGCGGGGCCACAGGCTGTGGGTAAGGAGGGTCCCTCCATGAGGACAGGAGTCTGTCTGTGCCTCTGCAGGGTCTCGGGAGGGACAAGGAGATGGTGAGCTGGATTGGAGTGAGGAAGGAATGAGAAGAGGGCACACCCAGCGCCGGGGCACCACTGCCTGCTCTCAGCCAGGCCCCCCACCCCCTAGCTGCTCAGCTGGGTGCACACACCAGTCAGCAGAGGGCGGACAGGCCAGCTCCATGGCTGGAACCAGGGAAGCAGTGCCCACCCGCTCCCTCCCCCTAGGCTGGAGCTCACTTCCCAGGGCTGGTGGCTGAAGCCCAGCTGACTCCTGAGAGCTGCCTGGGCACAGTGGGCTTGGAAGGCCTGGCTCTCAGCTGTGTGGAGCCACACCCACCACTGGCCACACCCTCAGGAGGCGCAGCTCAAGGTGCTGATGTGTGAAGGTGCTGGGGGAGTCCCTTCAGAGACTTCTTTTCAAGAAAACATCGTTTTTCCATCTGGAATGGAAATGTATGGTGGGAGCTGCGAAAGGCGTGTGCCCTTCTCTTGGCTCAGACACCTCCTGTCTCCCCTCTGAGCAAAACAATGTTACTGCAGTGAAGCAGAGTATGACTAGGAAAATGATGTCATCTGTGAAAATGGATCTTCCTCAAAGAATCCTCTGGAATTGTCCCTAATGGGCCACAAACATTTCAAACATGGTGGTGATTTGTGATGGTCACACATATCACAATGTGCAAGGAGCTACCTGAGCTGTGTGCAGGCCCATATGGAGGTGTGGTGAGGCCTCCACTCCAGGCCTGGAAAATAAAGGGTCCCTGGGGAGAAGGAGAAGCATGGGCATAGAAACATGCCTCATTTTGCAGGAGCATCCTATATAATAAAAGGCTAATATGCCATTTGTCCCCTCAACCAGGAGTTTGACCAGGGGCAGGGCTGGCTGGCCAGATCGGCCCCACTGGCCGATCTGAATATTTATATTCATTAAATATAAATGTATGATAAATGTATGACAAGATCCCATACCTACAGGCTCCTGGTTATGCTGCCTTGCCTGCCTTCACCATTGCCTAGTGCTTCCCTGGGTGTTAATGGTCCCCAGACAGAGAATCACCGAAGAGGGCCTGACAGACAGAATTCCTGCCCTGATCCCAGGAGCCTGTGGATATAGGCGACATCGCCCTGTGACTAGGTTATGGCTCCGTCGACTTGATGAGGAAGAGATTTTCCTGCTGGGCCATCTCTCATCTCATGAGGCCCTTTACAAGCAGATAGTTTTCTCTGGTTGACGGAAGAAGAGGATGTCAGAGAGATTGGAAGCAGGACGAGGACTTGGTGTACCCTGGCTGGTGGAAGGTGGTGGGGTGGTGTGCAAGAAGGAATGTGGACAGAATTATAGAAGCTGGGTCTGGCCTGTAGCTGACAGCCAGCAAGGAAACAGGGACCTCTCCTATCACCACAAGAAGATAAATTCTGCCGCCACTGTGCACCCTGGACAGCAGCCCCAGCCTCGCCGTGAGAATGTGGCTCAGCGCTCTTATGTCTCGCCTGTAAGGCCGGAGAGCATGTGGTGCCAGATGTCTGGCCCGCAGAACTGTGCAGGGACATGCAGGTGTGGTCTGAGTGCGTGGACATGCAGGTGTGGTCTGAGTGCGTGGACATGCAGGTGTGTCTGAGTGCGTGGACATGCAGGTGTGGTCTGAGTGCGTGGACATGCAGGTGTGTCTGAGTGCGTGGACATGCAGGTGTGGTCTGAGTGCGTGGACATGCAGGTGTGTCTGAGTGCATGGACATGCAGGTGTGGTCTGACTGTGTGGACATGCAGGTGTGGTCTGAGTAATTTATTAGGCAGCAACAGGCAGTACTGTAGAGCATCCACGGAGAATGTTTTGGGAGGACTTTGCTGGAAGGTCGGGAGAGCACAAAGGCTAAGAACCCGTGTCCGTGTCCGTGGAGCCAGTCAGCAAACCAGGTGCTGCTTGGCCTGCAGATCGCTGCCAACGGAACAATGTCAACCAGCGCTCACTCGCTCTGTTAAGTCTTCACTGATGCTTGCAAATTCTGCAATGGTCTTCGCCAAATTCCAATATCGTGGAAACAATTTATACCAGTGGACTTTGCATTCTGCAACCTCAGTTTTGAAAAAGATAGTAAAATTGAGTTATAACAGAATACAAGCAGATTTTGCAATTAAAATGTAAAAATACTTAAATAGACTCTTAACAAATTCCCTAAACACAAATGAAATAAAGAGAAAGCAACAAAATCCAAGGCACTCCTGTTTGCACCTCCCCGAGGGCTCCACGCCTCTTGCAGTGCATCTGCTGGGCAATCTGTGTAGCGACGTAGCATCTGGGGTTTGTCGAGGTCCGCGCCCCCACGCCCTGGCAGCAAGGTTTGCGCCCCTGAGCCCTGGCAGTTGACACAGGTGTTTCTCATGCCATTGCACATTTCTTTCCCATCACTGCACAGCTCAGACCACCTTGAAAGGAAACAAACATAAACTCGTCCAAGATGCAATAACAGTGATATGAGAAATGGACGTGACATCGAGGAAGCTACTTGGAGGGATGCTGACAAAGCAGAGTCTCTTTATTAAATATCTGAATCCATGAGGTGAAGAGCATTACATTCTAGAATCGCATTACATTCAACTTTGGTGAGGGTTAATGTGAGGTAGAAACAGGCCGAAAGACAGGCGTTTGGCAATCCGTATCAACTGCAAACAGAAAATTCTTTGTCTTAGTTATGAAGTTTCCAGTTGATTATAACGTTGACAAGGTTGGGTTAAGATGTAGACTGGAATAGGCCATAACTGGGAATGTTTAGGGATGACCACGGTGTGTGGGGCACTTCCCAAGCATTTCACTGGACTCAGTGACTTCTTCTCACAGCCCACTGAGGCCAGCACTGTGACCCCCACGTCGCCCTGAGCACACATGCCCGCGAGTTGTGGAACCCGCCCAATTTACAAGCAGCAGGTTCAGGCTCCAAGCCTCGGCTGGCCCTGCAGCAGGATGCTGAGTGGCAGGGAGAGCGGCTGCCACTCAGCTGGCCTCTGACCGTCCTGGGAAAACCATCCATGTATTATTTTAACACGATGATGCTTGTAGGGGGTTTCTGCCAGACATCCTTTTTCAGATTAGGGAATGCTTTTCTCTTTCTAGCTAAAGTTTTTCATTTACATGAAAGGATGTGGAATTTTATCAAATGCATTATGTGTTTTGATTAAGAAAATGATTTTTTTGATAATTTACCATACTAACCAGTTTATTGTTTACTAAAGGCCTGTTACACGAAAATTTGTGTACCGGGGGGGGGGGGGTGGCGCATCAGCCCAGCCTGTGCCCTCTCACAGTCTGGGACCCCTCTGGGTATGTCTAACTGCCAGCTTAGGCCTGATCCCCTGGGAAGCCATCAGTCTGACATCCCTTGGGCAGCCCAGGAGCCCTTGAGGGATGTCCGACACCTGCCAGCTCAGGCCTGCTCCCTGGGGCATTGGGCCTAAGCTGGCAGTCAGACATCCCTCTGGCAGCCCAGGAGCCCATGGGGGATGTCTGACTAACAGCTTAGGGGATTGGGCCTAAGCCGTTGGTTGGACATCCTTAGCGCTGCTGTGGAGCCTCTTGTGCCACTGCCACTGTACTGGCCAGCCATGAGCGGTGCTCCCCCTGTGGGAGTGCACTGACCACCAGGGGGCAGTTCTTGAATTGAGCATCTACCCCCTGGTGGTCAGTGTGCATCATAGCAACTGGTCGTTCCCCTTCGTTCCTCCATTAGGGTCAATTTGCATATTACCCTTTTATTATACAGGACTAGAGGCCCAGTGCACAAAAATTTGTACACTCGGGGGGGGGGGGTTCCCTCAGCCCGGCCTGTGCCCTCTCGCAGTCTGGGACCCCTCGGGAGATAATGACCTGCTGGCTTAGGCCTGCTCCTTGGTGGCAGAGGGCAGGCCCAATCCCTAGGTGCAGCCCCTGGTCGGGCTCAGAGCAGGGCTGATCAGGGAGTTGGGGCACCGCCCCCTGTCATGCACAGAGCAGGGCGGATCGGGAGGTTGCGATGCCACCCTCAGTCACGCTCAGGGTAGGGCCGATGGGGGGTTGGGGCACCGCCCCCTGTCACACTCAAGGCAGGGTCGATGGAGAGGTTTTGGCGCCACCCCCTGTCACGCACAGAGCAGGGCCAATCAGGGGGTTGGGGCTCCGTAACCCTGTCACACACAGAGCAGTTTCGATCAGGGGGTTGGGGAGCTCCCCCCTGTCACGCACAGAGCAGGGCCCATCAGGGGGTTGGGGAGCTCCCCACTGTCACTCACAGAGTAGGGCTGATAGGGGAGTTGGGGCACCGCCACCTGTCACACACAGAGCAGGGTGGATCAGGGGGTTGGGGTGCCGCACCCTGTCACACTCAGGGCAGGGCCGATGGGGAGGTTATGGCTCTACCCTGTCACACAAAAAGCAGGGCCCATGGGGGGTGGGGTTGGGGCACCGCACCCTGTAACACAGAGAGCCGCAGGGTGATCAGGGGGTTGGGGAGCTCCTCCCTATCAGGAACAGAGCAGGGCTGATCAGGGGCTTGGGGCGCCTTCCCTTGTCACGAACAGAGCAGGGCGGATAGGGAGGTTGTGGCCCCACCCCCTGTCACACACAGAGCCGCAGGGCAATCAGGGGGTTTGGGCACTGCCCCCTGTCACGCTGATCCCAGTGCCGGGAGGCCTCTCAGCTCTGCTGATCCTGGTGTTGGGAGGCCTCGCGGCTCCACTGATCCTGGTGCTGGGAGGCATATTACCCTTTTACTATATAGGATAGAGGCCTGGTGCATGGGTGGGGCTGGCTGGTTTGCCCTGAAGGGTGTCCTGGATCAAGGTGGGGGTCCCCACTGGGGTGCCTGGCCAGTCTGGGTGAGGGGCTGAGGGCTGTTTTCAAGCTGGTGGGTGACTGAAGCTCCCAACCGCTCCTTTTTTCTTTTCTTTTTTTATTCTGGGCCAGCTTTAGCTCTGAGGCTTGGCTCCAGCTCTTAGGCCTCAGCTGCTGAATGCAGGTATCTGGTTTGTTTGGGTTCTATAATTGAAACACTGTTTCAATTCCAGCTCTGAGATCCTGGCTGGCTGAAAGCAGGTTTCTGGGGTTTTTTTTACCTTCTATATTTGTAACAATGTTTCAAACTGCAAGCTCAGAGGCTGGCAACGGCAGGCGAGGAACGTTAGCTCCCTCCGTCACTGAAGCAAGCAAGCCTCATGTTCGCTTCAAGCTGCCTGGCTGCCGGCCGCCATCTTGGCTGGCAGTTAATTTGCATATCGCCCTGGTTAGCCAATGGGAAGGGTAGTGGAAGTCCGGCTAATTACCATGTTTCTCTTTTATTAGATAGGATATTTTTCCAAAAAACCTTCTTTCAAATTTTCAACTTTGCTGGCCCATCCAGCACATGGTGCCCACCTGCTGTTTCTCTCTCTTTCATGAACCCATAGCGACGACCCCGCCGCTCCTGTTGCTCAGCCTTCCTCTGGCTTTTTACCTCAGTCTTGACAGTGGCAAACCTTCATAGTTTCAGCGTTACATTGGTTGTGCTTGCCATTACTTTATTGCTTGTTTCATTCTCCTCCATTTGCTTTGCTCTGTTCTTAGTGCACTGAAATGCAGGCTTCATTCCCAATGCCGCTGTCGGGGCGGCACGAAGTCTCTCACTTCCTGTTTGTTGTCCGCACAGGTTTCAATGTGTAGTCTGTGTCTCTAGGTGTGTGTCTGTGTGTCTGTATGTGTGTATCTCTGTGTGTCTGTGTCTATAGGTGTGCATCCGTATGTGTATGCCTTTGTATGTATATATGTGCCTGTGTAGGTGTGTGTCTGTAGGTGTGTGTCTCTCTGTGTCTGTGTATGTCTGTACATGTATATGTGTGCCTGTGTGTGCCTATATATGTGTGTCTCTGTGTTTCTGTGTATGTAGGTATATGTCTATGTATGTATAAGTATGCCTGTGTGTATATAAGTGTGTGTCTGTGTGTCTGTATGTGAGTCTCTGTGTGTCTGTGTATATCTGTGTGTGTCTGCATGTGTATATCTGTGTGTGTATGTGTATGTCTGGGTACATATATGCCTGTGTGTATATAGGTGTGTGTCTGTGTGGGTCTGTGTGTCTTTATGTGAGTCTCTGGGTGTCTTTCTGTGTCTGTATATGTGTGCCTTGTGCATGTAGGTATGTGTCTTTGTGTGTCTGTATATGTGTGTATCTGTGTTTCTGTGCATGTAGGTGTATGTCTATGTATGTATATGTACATCTGTGTGTATATAAGTGTATGTCTGTATGTGAGTCTGTGTGTCTGTGTATGTCTGTGTATGTATATATGTGCCTGTATGCCTGTGTGTATCTGTATGTGTGTATCTCTGTATGTCTGTGAGTAGTGTCTGTGTATGCATATGTGTGCCTGTGTGCATGTAGGTATGTGTCTGTGTGTGTCTGTATGTGAGTCTCTGTGTGTCTGTGTATGTAGGTGTATGTCTGTGTGTGTACATGTGTGGCTGTGTGCATGTAGGTGTGTGTCTCTGTGTGCCTGAGTCTCTGTGTGTCTGTGTATGTAGGCATCTGTCTGTGTGTACATGTGTGCCTGTGTGTATGTAGATGTATGTATCTCTGTGTACATAGGTGTATATCTCTGTGTGTACGTGTGCCTGTGTGTATGTAGGTGTATATGTGTGTATACATGTGTGCCTGTGTGTATGTAGATGTGTGTCTCTGTGTGTCTGTATGTGAGTCTCTGTGTGTCTGCATGTAGGCGTATGTCTGTGTGTGTACATGTGTGCATGTAGGCGTGTGTGTCTGTGGCATGCCCCCGTTGTTCCAAGATTGAGCCCCAGGGCTGGTTGCACATCCTGGCCTTTCTGAATAAGGAGACACCAAGGATACATGGAATCCTCCCGAAAGGCCCAGGGCTTTCAGCTGAGCCCTCGTGGGACCCTGTGGGGACCTGAAGAAAGCTCTGCCTAGACCAGTGATGGCGAACCTATGACACGCGTCAGAGGTGACACGCGAACTCATTGTTTTGGTTGATTTTTCTTTGTTAAATGGCATTTAAATTCATAAAATAAATATCAAAAATATAAGTCTTTGTTTTACTATGGTTGCAAATATCAAAAAATTTCTATATGTGACACGGCACCAGAGTTAAGTTAGGGTTTTTCAAAATGCTGACACGCCGAGCTCAAAAGGTTCGCCATCATTGGCCTAGACCCTCTTTCCAACAGAACCTTCAGACCCACACATTCTGGTGACTATTTCAGGGGAGGGTGTGTATCCCCCCTCCCCTAGCCTTCAGGTTAAAATCCCTCTTGGTCATCATTTCACCAAACCTAGGTGTAATATGTACTCCCCAGATGTTTCACCGGATGTCTGGGCTTTTGAGGAAATGGTTGGCTGCTTCCATTGGGCGGGGCCCAGGCAGGAAAGTGTGCCAGCAAGGCGCCTGGGGAGGCAGCCCTTCTGGCCTCTGGGCGGGGCTCCAATTGGGGCCCTGGTCCCAGCTCTGCCGCCAGCTTCCTTGGTGCCCTGGACAAGTCCCTTTCCCTCCCAGGACTCAGTTTCCACACCTGGAGAAGGAGGCATTGGCCCAGTGCCTTTGAAAGCCCCACCGTGTCAGTGTGGTTTGGGTTACTGGCCAGGCAGGGGGAACACTTTGTCTCTGGTGGCCAGCAGTCTGGACCTGCATCCTCTCTCCTGGGAGGGCCGGGTTTGGGGTGCAGAATGGACTGGCTCCGGGCTGCGATCATCTCCTGATCAGAAGGCTCTCCTGGCATCTTGATTGGTACCTGAGAGGGGCAGGGGCAGAACATTGCACGTTTGGACAAAGGGCCTCAAGTAGCCATTGACCCTAACAGGGCAGGACCTAACAGTCACAAGTTGGGGGCTGTTTCTAAATTCTGTTTCTTGGGGCACATCCTCTTAGTAGTCCGAGCTTCCACCTACGCTGTGTGCACAATAACGCTATGAGGTGAGCAAGGTCGTCCCCAGTTTGCAGATAAGAAAACTGGCTCAGAGGGGAGGAGGGAGGTACCCAACAGCACGCAGTCAAGGAGAGAGTGCTGGGGACTGTATCTTCGTGAATAAATGTTTTTGTGTCTGTTGGGTAGATAGCCTTAAGAGGGACTGCTGGGTCATATGGTAGCTCTATTGTTAATCTTCTGCGGAACCACCAGCCCGCTTTCCACAGTGGCTGTACCAGTCTACATTCCAAGCAGCCGTGAATGAGGGTTTCTTTTTCTCCAACACTTACTACTTGTCTGGTTGATACCAGCTGTTCTCACAGGTGTGAGGTGGCGTCTCATTGTAGCTTTGATTTGCATTTCCCTAGAACAGTGATGGCGAACCTTTTGAGCTCGGCGTGTCAGCATTTTGAAAAACCCTAACTTAACTCTGGTGCCCTGTCACATATAGAAATTTTTTGATATTTGCAACCATAGTAAAACAAAGATTTATATTTTTGATATTTATTTTATATATTTAAATGCCGTTTAACAAAGAAAAATCAACCAAAAAAATGAGTTTGCGTGTCAGCTCTGACACGCCTGTCATAGGTTCGCCACCACTGCCTTAGTAGCTAATGAAGTTGAACATCTTTTCATATATCTGTTGGCGGTTTGTATGTTTTCTCAGGAGAGGTGTCTGTTCAGGTCCCCTGCCCATTTTTTTAATTGGATTGTTTGATTGTTTGGTGTTGAGTTGTATGAGTTCTTTATATATTTTGAATATTAACCCCTTGTCAGAGCTGCTGTTTACAAGTATCATCTCCCATTTGGTTGGTTGTCTTGTTCGGTTGTCAGTTTCTTTTGCTGTGCAGAAGCTTTTTAGTTTGATATAATCCCATTTATTTACTTCTGCCTTTATTATCCTTGCCTTTAGGGTCAAATCACAAAATCTCAACCACCAATGTCCATAAGTTTAGTGCCTATGTTTTCTTCTATGTAATTTATTGTTTCAGGTCTCATATTTAGGTCGTTAATCCATTTGAATTAATTTTTGTGCAGGGGGGAAAAACTATAATCTTGTTTCATTCTTTTGCATGTGGCTTTCCAATTTTCCCAGCACCATTTATTGAAGAGGCTTTCTTTCCTCCATTGTATGTTTTTGGCTCCTTTGTAAAAAAATTATTTGCCCATATGCAAGTGGTTTTATTTATGGGTTCTCAATTTTGTTCCATTGGCCGGTTTGTCCGTTTTTCTGCCAATAGCATGCTGTTTTAAAAATTGTAGCTCTGTAGTATGATTTGAAGTCAGCTCGTGTTATACTTCCAGCTTTGTTCTTTTTTCTTATTATTGCTTTGGCTATTCAGGGTCTTTTGCCATTCCATACAAATCTGATGTGTGTTTTTGTTTGTCTGTTTTTTTTTTTTTTGTTTTATTTCTTTAAAAAATGACATTGAAATTTTGATGGGTATTGCATTAAATCTATGTTGTGCTTTGGGTAATATGGCCATTTTAACTATGTTGATTCTTCCAATCCACGAACACAGAATAGCTTCCAATTTTATTGTGTCCTTTTCAATCTCTTTTAATAATGCTTTGTAGTTTTCAGTATATAGGTCTTTCACATCTTTTGTTAAGTTTATTCCTTGGTATTTTATTCTTTTGGTTGCAATTGCAAAAGTAAACTTTTTTCCATTTCTTTTTCTGACGTCTCATTAGTATATAGGAAAGCAGTATATGTTTGCACATTGATTCTGTATCCTGCAGCTTTGCAGTATTTGTTTGTTTCTAATAGTTTTTTTTTTTTGGTGGAATCTTTAGGGTTTCCTATGTACAGAATCATGTCCTCTGCAAAAAGTGACAATTTTACTCCTTCCTTCACGATTTGAATGCCTTCTATTTCTCTTGCCTGCTTGCTCTGGCTAGGACTGTCAGCACTGTGTGGAATCAGAGTGGTGAGAGCGGGCATCCTTGCCTTGCTCATTCCTGATTTTAGAGGAAAAGCTTTCAGTTTTTCACCATTGAGTGTGATATTGGCTGAGGATTTGTCATATATGGCCTTTATTATGTTGAGGCACTTTCCTTCTATACCCATTTTATTCAGCATTTTAATCATAAATGGATGTCGTATCTTATCAAATGCTGTTTCTGTGTCTATTGATAAGATCATATGATTTTTAAAATGTTTTAATTGATTTCAGAGAGAGGAAGGGAGAAGGGGAGAGAGATAGAATCATCGATGATGAGAGAGAATCACTGATTGACTGCCTCCTGCACACCTTCTGGGGATCGGGCCCGTAACCCAGGCATGCGCCCTGACTGGGAATAAAACTGTGACTTCCTGGTTCATGGGTCAATGCTCAACCACTGAACCACACCAGCCAGGCAAGGTCATATGATTTTTATCCTTTATTTTGTTAGTGTGGTGTATTACATTGCTTGATTTGCATATGTTGAACCATCCTTGTGTCGCTGGAATTAACTCCACTTGATCATGATGCATTATTCTTTTTGATGTATTGCATTCAATTTGCTAGTATTTTGTTTAGGAGTTTTGCATCTGTATTCATCAGAGATATTGGTCTATAGTTTTCTTTTTTATGTTATCCTTGCCAGGTTTTGGTATAAGGGTTACGTTGGCCTCATTAAATGTGTTAGGAAGTATTGCCTCTTCTTCAATTTTTTGGAAGAGTTTGAGGAGGATAACTTTTAAATCTTCTTTGGTAGTATTCACTGGTGAAGCTATCTGGTCCTGGACTTTTATTTTTTGGGAGTTTTTGATGATTGTTTCAATTTCCTCACTGCTGATCAGTCTATTTAGATTTTCCAATTCTTCATGATTTAGTCTAGGAAGGTTATATATTTCTAGGAGTTTATCCATTTCTTCTAGGTTATTGAATTTGGTGGGATATGGTCCTCCATAGTATTATAGTATGAACCTTTGTATATCTGTGATGTTTGTGGTGACTTCTCCTTTTTCTGATTTTGTTTATACGGTCTTTTCTTCTTTTTTTCCTTAGTGATTCTAGCCAGGAGTTTGTCAATTTTATTAACCTTTTCAAAGAACCAGCTCTTTGTTTTATTACTTTTTTGTTTAGTCTCTTTGTTTTCTATTTCATTCAGTTCTGCTCTGATTTTTAGTATTTCCTTTCTTCTGCTGTCTTTGGGTTGCCTTTGTTCTTCTTTTTCTTTCTTTTCTTTTTTTTTTTTTAGATTTAATGTTAGGTTGTTTACTTGGGATTTTTCTTGTTTCTTGAGTTAGGCCTGCAATGACATAAACTTTCCTTTTATTTCTGCTTTTGCTACATTGCAATTTCATTTTCATTTGTCCCCTTACATATCTTTTAAAAACATATATTTTTATTGATTTCACCAAGCTGGGCTGTCTATATATATCTTTTAAAAATATTTTATTTTATTGATTTTAGAGAGAGGAAGGGAGTACAGAGATATAAAAACATCGATAGGAGAGAAACATATATCAACTGCCTCCTGCATACCCCCTACTGGGATTGAGACTGCAAACTGGGCATGTGCTCTGACCGGGAAATGAACCAGTGACCTCTTAATTCATGGGTCGACACTCAATCACTGAACCATACCAGCTGGGCTTTATATATCTTTTGATCTCATCCTTTATTTATTATTTGACTCAGTCATTTTTTAGTAGTATGTTGTTTAATCTCCACATATTTGTGGGTTTATTTCCTGTTTGCTGCTGCTTTCTAATGTCAAGGCATTGTGGTCAGAGAATATGCTTGGTATAATTTCAATCTTCTTGAATTTATTGATGCTAGTTTTTTGACCCAGCATATGGTCTATTCTTGAGAATGTTCCATGTGCACTGTAGAAGAATGTATAATCTGATGCCCTCGAATGAAAGGCTCTTTAAATGTCAATTATGCCCATTTGGTCTAGTGTGTCATTTAAGATGGATATTTCCTTATTGATTTTCTGTTTGGATGATCTAGCTCAGGCTGTGTTTTGATCTGTTTCTCCCTTTAGTTCTGTGAGTAGTTGCTTTATATATTTCAGTGCTCCCTGGTTAGGTGCATATAAATTAAGACATGCTATGTCTTCTTGATGTAGTGTCACCTTTATCATTGTAAAATGTCTATCTTTGTCTCTTGTTATCTTGAAATATGTCAGACATAAGTATGGCTACACCTGCTTTTCTGTGGATGGTTTTCACTTGGAGAATCATTTCCACCCTTTTACTTTGAATCTACCTTGTCTTTGCAGCTTAGATGTGTCTCTTGAAGGCAGCCTATGGTTGGGTTTTGTTTTTTGATCCACGCTGCTACTCTGTGCCTCTTTATTGGTGAATTCAGACCATTTACTTAGAGCAATCATTGAAGTCTGAGGATTTCCTGTAGCATTTCCCCTTCTGTTTTCTGTACTCTGTGCTTCCATTGGTTCTTTCCCTTTGTATTTCTGTCTATTGTTTTCGTCTGGTGGCATTCCATATTTCTTTCCTCTGTTTCCTCTTTTTTTAAGCTTTGTGTCTTAGTTTGTGGATTTTTGGTTTTCATTAGGTTTATAACAACTAGAGTTGCATATATACTGTACTTTTTTTTTTCTTTTGAGTGCATCTGATCTCCATCCTCCTTTGCCAGGTCAGATCTATATCCACTCCTCTTTTATATTCTTGTTGTCACAAATTATCCCTGTTCATGCTGCAAGTTTTTTGGTGATCATACTCATAGCGTTGCGACATTTTGTTCTTTGTTTCAGGTAGAATAACCCCCTTGAGTATTTCTTGCAATGAAGGTTTTCTGGTGATAAAATCCCTCAGCTTCTGTATGTCTGGGAAAGTCTTTATTTCTCCTTCATATTTAAAGGATAATTTTGCTGGATAAATTATTGTTGGCTGATAATTTATCTCTTTCAGTCATTTAAATATTTGGTTCCACTCTCTCTGGTTAGTAGAGTTTCTGCTGAGAAGTCAGATGATATTCTGATGGGTTTTTCTTTGTAGGTCACTTCCTTCTTTTCCATGTCGGCTTTGAGAATTTTTCCTTTGTCATTAATTTTTGAAAGTTTTAATACAATGTACCTTGGAGAGAGCCTCTTTGGATTGAGGAAACTAGGCATTCTGTTTGCTTCTTGGATACAAAGATATAGTTCTTTCCATAAGTTTGGGAAGTTCTCATCTTCTGTTTGTTTGAATGGGTTCTCCATTCCCCGCTCCCCCTCTTCTTCTTCTTCTAATATGGCTATTGTTTTAATATCGCTTTTTCTTATGGAGTCAGGTAATTCTCATATAGTTATTTCATTTTTATTTTGCTCCGGTCTCTCTTTTCTTCCCTCTGTGTCATTTCTAGATTTCTATCTTCAATATCACTGATTCTTTCCTCCATCTGGTTTGCTCTGTTTCCTATGCTCAGTAGTTCACTCCTAATCTCCTTATTGTATGTTTCATTTCTAGGATTTTTTGGTTGGTTCTTTTTTAAACTTTCAGTCTTATTGGTAAAGTACTTGTTTTGTTCATTAACTTGTTTTCTGAGTGCATTGAATTGCCTGTCTGTATTTTCTTGCATCTCTTTGAGTATTCTCAGAACTGCAATCTTGAAATCTGCATCATTTATATCACATATTCCATGTATTCCAGCTTGCTTTCTTCAGATTTTTCCATTTTTTCCCCGAGCTTCCTCATTACCATGGTTATTCATTGTATTTGCTGGCCTCCTCTTTTCTAGGCATGTATGTATGTATATATTATTGGCCTTTCTCTAGCAGTTTTCTCTAAAGAGGTCTTTCTACTATTTTCCAGTAGATGGCACTGAGTCACAAGATTTTTACCTAGTGATCTTCCAGACTTGACCTTCGCAGCAGTGTAAGTTGTGCTGCTTGGGGATGGGGTTTGTTTTGCCCTCACTGTAATGGTTACCCTGCACCCCTTGGGCCCCCCACCCACTCAAGTGCCCATGGAGAAAAACAGTCATTCTACTGCAATAGCTCTCGGTTTCAGATAATGTGCTCCTCAACCCCACACCAAGAGCAATGGGAGGTGTGTTTTGGGAGTCCAAGGGGTGGCAGGGCTCTGTGGTTCTGTTTCTTTATCTGAAACACCACCACCTAACAGTGGGCAACTGCACAGCAGAACCCTTATGCTCTGTCCTTGCCCAGGCATCTCTGTTGGTTCAATTGCTGTTTGCTCTGCTTGCCCTGCTGGACAGCACACTGCAACTCTCTGTTCCTCCCGGCTGCATGGCTGCATCTCTGGCTGTCTGACCTCTCCTCTCTTCTCGCCTCCCTGTTTATTCCCAGGTGCCCATCTTTAGATGCTTTAATGAACAGGTCTCTCAGGCGTGCCTCTGTGTTGAATAGGGAATTCTTTGTAAAGTTATAGTTGATTAACTTCTTGTCTCTATGGCAGGGGGAGAGACCAAGGGGATCTCTCACACCACCATTCCTCTGATGTCTCCACTTAGAATCTTCCCTTTGTAATAAGCATTTGAGGTTGGACGTTTCTTTTTGTTACCACGATCTCCTTTGGGAATGGACATGTGATAGAGAGAGGGAGCTGTGAGGCACTGGTGCTTGGGAGAGGCAGCTGAAAGCTGATGGGAAATGATGGCTGTGGTAGGGCAGAGCTCTGGATCCTGGCTCCAGGAGCAGGGAGCTGGGCTAAGGGAGCAGGTGCACTGGCCACCTGGCTCCTAACTGCAAATCTCAAGGGACAGAGCACCATGTCTTCTTTTAATAGACGTAGTTCTGTGTCCGTGTTATTGTGGGCCCTCAAAGCATGGGGCTCTAGACAGGGGCCCCTGCTTCCTGGACACTAGCATTCTCTGTCAGTCTCATGTGGGCACTCCCGTGCCTGTCTCTATGGCAGTGTGCTGTCAGGGTCACTGCTCCTCCAGCAGAGACTGGCTGCCACAGGTCCTGGAGGCTGCCTTGCTGACCTCAGTCTCCCCCCAGGACATAGCACATGGGTGCTGGGGTCAGGGGTCTTGGGGGTAACAAGCTGGCCCATTCTCTGAGGGCCCCCTGGGTGCCGAGCCCTGTGGTCACCCCCGTGAAGCAGAGTACAGTCTCCCTGCACGGACACTTCTGGGCTTGCTGCTCCTGGGCCGGAGCTGCAGCTGCAGTAACACTGGGGACTCAATGCCACTCAGCAAAGAATCACCAACATAACTAATGCTTCTCCAGACCAGCTTAAACTAGTGCTCCTTGAAAAAAATGTTTTCCTCTCTTTATTCTCTCTTCATCATTAGATGCTGCAAAGATGGCCCTTCAAACTCCTCCCTTCCCATGTGCACATGCCCCTCTTCCCATGACGTGGAGGTGATGCTGACATTTCTGCACCGAAACCCTAAGACAAGCATGTCAAACTCGCGGCCTGTGGGCCGCATGCCTCATTTATTTGGACCCCGTTAGCCTTTGAGTTTGACATGCTTATCCTAAGAAGTCAACATCATGCTGTAAAGGTTCCTGCCAGGCTCAGGAGTGATGGGAGGCCAAGTGGGGACAGAGGCATCAAGACCCCAAGTACCAGTCATGGAAGTAAAACCCTGTGCATCTTCCAGCTCCTTCCGGCCCTGCAGGGAATGCAGCTGGCAGCCCCAGCGCACTATGAGGGCCAGAGGCGCCGCCCTGCCTGGCCCTGCCTGGCCCTGCCTGCTGACTGCCCCACCGAATCAGGAGAAGCAGTAAGCTGTATTTAGGCCACTGTACTGTGTTACCCAGCAGCAGATATCCGCAGCACTCTCCAATAAAACATGGCAACTTTGACCGTCAAATGTTTGAGTGAGTACCTACTGTTTGCCAGGTTCCCTGCTCAGGGCTGGGGCCTATAGAAATAAACAGGAAAGGGTCCTTGACTCGAGCTCCCAGTGCAAGGAGGCAACGCTGACAAGTGGTTTGCCTAGTGGACGAGCAGTAGGGAAAGTGGAGGTGCTGTCCTGAGCAGGGGAGGAGAGAGTCTATCCAGAAAGGCTCCCAAGCCGAGACATGTCCCCACTTCCTCTGCACAGCAACGGCCAGGGTGTGACGTTTCTCTCCAGGATTTCACGTGGATGGATTTCCTCACAGAGGCAATAAAGATGCTGGTTACGGATGATGACAGAGACCACCTGGCAGGCACTGCGAATCATCTCATCATTTCTTTCCACCCACGAAGAAGGGTACTGCTCTGTCCCATTGCACCGCTGAGAACACTGAGGCTTCAGGGCCCGTGGACTCCCTAAGGTCAGGCAGTTACTGAGGGACAGAGGCAGGACTCAAAGTCGTGCTGCTGCTCAGCTGCTCTTTACATAGCTTTATAAATCCTCCCGGCATTAAAAATGACATCTGAAATGGCATATTAATAACTGTATAATGTTTTATTTTAAAGTCTCCCAAAATTAAACACCTCATATTACTTCAGCATTCAGAGGGCACCTTTCCACATTGAGGTTTGCTTTTGCATTTATTTCTGTCCTCTGCCCCTCTTCCATTATCTAAAAAAGAATTTGTGCAGATATATATAGTAAACAGCCTTTTGTGACTATTGGGTCATTTTATTCTAAAATGTTTTGAATTACAGTTGACATTCTATATTATTTTACACTAGAGGCCCAGTGCATGAAATTTGTGCACTGGGGAGGGGGTGTCCCTCAGCCCAGCCTGCACCCTCTCCAATTTGGGACCCCTTGGGGGATCCTTGTGGGGTCGGGCCTAAACCGGCAGTCAGACATCCCTCTCACAATCCAGGACTGCAGGTTCCCAACCGCTCGCCTGCCTGCCTGCCTGATTACCCCTAACTGCTTCTGCCTGCCAGCCTGATTGATGCCTAACTGATCCCCTGCTGGTCCAATTGCCTCCAACTGCCCTCTCCTGCCAGCCCGATCGCTCCCAACTGCCCCCCTCTGCCAGCCTGATTTCTCCCAACTGCCCCTCTCTGCCGGCCTGGTCCCCCCCAACTGCCCTCTCCTGCAGGCCCAGTTGCCCCCAACTGCCCTCCCCTGCAGGCCTGGTCACCCCTAACTCCCCGCCCCTGCTGGCCTGATCTCCCACAACTGCCCTCCCCTGCCAGCCATCTTGTGGCTGTGAGTGCTGCCATATTTGAGGGCATGGCAGTCAATTAGCATATTCCCTTCTTATTGGCTGTGGGCACTGTCATCTTTGCAACAGTGTAAGGGTTAGTTAGCATATATCCTCTTTATTAGATAGGATTAGTTTCAGGTTTACAGCATAGTGGTTAGACAGTTATATAATTTATGAAATGACCCCCCAATAATTCTAGAACCCACCTGGCACCATATATAATTATTACTGTATGATTGACTATATTCCCTATGCTGTACTGTACTTCACATCCCCATGACTCTTTTATAACTACTAATTTGTACTTCTTTTTTTAAAAATAATAATTTATTGATTTTTAAAGAGAGAGGAAGGGAGAGGGAGAGAGAGAAAGGAACATTGATGTGAGAGTGTAACATCGATTGGCTGCCTCCTGCACACCCCCTACAGGGATTGAGCCCACACCCTGGAGCATGTGCCCTTGACCGAGAATTGAACTTGCAACCTCCTGGTGCATGGGACGATGCCCAGCCAACTGAGCCACCCTGGCCAGGGCCCAATTTGTACTTCTGAATCCTTTCACCGTTTTCACCCAGCCCCTGGCTCACTTTCTTTGTTTTTTTTTTTTAAAATATATATTTTATTGATTTTTCACAGAGAAGAAGAGAGAGGGATAGAGAGTTAGAAACATCGATGGGAGAGAAACATCGATCAGCTGCCTCCTGGACACCTCCTACTGGGGATGTGCCCGCAACCAAGGTACATGCCCTTGGCCAGAATCGAACCTGGGACCTTTCAGTCCGCAAGCCGACACTCTATCCACTGAGCCAAACCAATTAGGGCTGGCTCACTTTCTTAGGGTAGAGTCACAGAAGGGTAAATAGATACTCACAGTTTAGGGTTTACTACAAGAAATATCTGGAACAAAAAGGCAATCAATCTCTGTGGGTGAAAGTCCCATCCACCCACATTTAGAGCGGCTATTCCCACATTTCATAGTCTCCGGAAGCACAGAGAGATACTTCTGCAAAGGAGCCAGCCGTCATGAGTGAGAGCGAAACTGCCTGTACATTTTCCCTCAAAACTTGAAGTGAACCTGTGGCTGAGGTTAGAGAATTCAGATGTGCTCCCCAGGCTGGTCCCTCAGCGGGTGTAGCCGAAAGGAGAAGTGGCCTCACCTCCCTGCCCCTGCGGTGGCCTCACCTCCCTGCCCCTGAGGAGGCCACACCTCCCTGCTCCTGCTGTGGTCTCACCGTGGCTCCTGTGCTGACAGTCCCAGGGCCTCTGGGTCAGCCTGGCAGTGGGTGACCATGGGCTGTTTGAGCAACGGTTCTGTTGGTAATTGGTGGTGGAGATGGAGACACCTCTCTTAAGGAGCAAGTATTGCCACTGGTCTGTAGCCAAGCTATGGTCTTGAGTCTCATCACTGCCCCCCTGAGGCTGGGGGAGGAATCAGGAGAGAGAGGGAGAGAGAGAGAGAGAGAGAGAGAGAGAGAGAGAGAGAGAGAGAGAAAGCTCAGAGGATTTTCCCAGCTTTTCTTCAACTTCCTTGACCATGAGTCCTAATTATCCACCTGATGAGCCTTACAGTCCCTGGGACCTTGCTGGCCCTGGGGCCAGGGAGAAGGAGATGCCCCATTTTCTCCTAATTCCTTACGTGATGTGAATGCAGGTGCAGCCTGCCTCTGAGACAGGGTGTGCAGGAAGTCCTCCCTCCTTATAAGTTTACTATAAATCTTACTGATGTAAGGTATGTCGCACATGATTTACAAATAATAAAATACATTCTCTATTGTAAATTCCATGAAGCCAACTGACTCTAGAAGAATGTTTTCCTTACCTTCAGCCAAACTCTTAAATCCGTGGCCAACCTATAGTCTCCCTTTAACCATTTGACAATGGAGATGCATCCTGACCCACAGAGCCTTACCCAGTAATTTATAGCCATTAAATCTAATATGTAATCTATTGTTTCTCATCCTCAAACAGATAATTCTCATTCAACTGAAACCATTTCCAATTTTCATGCCATGAATGTCAGAACGTTACTCATTTTTTTGGTGTGAGTGATTTTGTTGAATTGGGTTATCGTTTTCAAACACCAGAAAAATATTTCCTCAATTTTTTGTGCTATTCACAATGTAATGGCCATAGACACATCACAATTTAAATTTAATGTACACTATAAACAGTTTCTCCACCACTTCTTAAGTCTAATCAACAGAACAATCAATCAAGCCTCTTTCATAGCATTTTCCATTTTCCGTGATGTAAATTCTCCCACCAATTTTAACACGGCCAATTTCAAACTTCGGCCACACCCACACCCACGCCCACGCCCACGCCCATACCCACGCTGTCACTAACGCAGAGTGGGGAGATGGGCAGAAGCACATCATTATCCAGTGTTTCTGCCACAGACACAGTAGGCCTTTGTGACCTTGAGAACATGAGTAAGTGTAACAAAACAATGAGTAATTTTTCAGTTTTAATTTATTTAATGATAAATTTACATAATTTAATTTTAAAGTTTTAATGACACAGAAGTATTTTTCTTCTTTCTGGGGTTTCTTGGTTCAACAGTGAATATTTTCTTAGAAACTACAATGTTGTCAATGCCATTTATTAGTTTTCTGGTTTTGATAGTCATCCTATTGACTTGCATATGTCAGAGACTTTCAGTTTGCAAACAAAATGTTTTAAAAACCATGATGGTGTGCAAACAATAACATAAAAAACAAAAGCAGAGAGAGGAAGGAGGAGTGAGTTCACCACTCTCCTTAACTTTCATAGCAGCACACTTGTCCTAATTTAGCACATAGTTGAGTGACTATATTATTTAAAGTCATAAAACAATTACTAGAAGGAAATATAAAAATGTCATGAGCAAATTTGGAAAGGCAACATTTAGAAGAATAAAATACTATATAATTAGAAATCAGAAAGGAGTATGGGAGAGAAAGAAAAGATAGTGTAAGTAATAATTTTCTTTTTTTTCCCATGTCTGAAGGTCTAAACACACTGTCTCAAATTAATCCTAAAATAGAAATATTAAAGTTGTAACGGTAACCACCAGGAGATCTAAAAGCAATCACTCTTAGTGATTATTTGGCAAAAAAAAAAAAAAAAAAAAAAAATAGCCAAAAGGGAAGCTACACTTTATGTTCTTATTAAACACTGAATTTTGCATCCATGTGCAGGTATAATTTTGTAAGTAAAACAAAACAAAACAAAACGTAACTACAATTAAAAAGCAGCTTCTGCTCCCTGCAGCCCAAACCCCATATACTTTACAGTAACCCCTTTTACAGTATATTTGCTTTGGGCTGCATATACAAACATCCCGCAAGGCTGAGAGTCACGTGTAATTCCTATTTCCGGTTCCCATGGCCCTCCACCTTCCCTCTGCAGCCAGGGACTTCTCAGCCGCAGTGGGAGTGGTCATGTTTTGTGCTTGTTTATACTACAAACATTCACAATGTGCTCAACGGCGCACTTCGCCACATGCCAGTTCCACGCCGACAGAAATCAGCAGTCTGGGGTGTGGTGAGGAAGACCATCTCTATAAGCACAAACAGCTCAGTAGTGATACCCACAGCCCTGCTGCGGAAAGCTCAGTAGCATTCCAGCTCCATGATGCAGCAGCACAGCGTGGATGTGAGGTGGCCCTGGGCCCCGGCTCAGGCTCGGCCCTGCCCTGCTCGGCTCTGACCGCCTCTGCCCTGCCCTGCTAGGCTCTGACCGCCTCTGCCCTACCCTGCTCGGCTCTGACCGCCTCTGGCCTGCTGGGCTCTGACCTCCTCTGCCCTGCTCGGCTCTGACCGCCTCTGGTCTGCTCGGCTCTGACCGCCTCTGCCCTGCTCGGCTCTGACCTCCTCTGCCCTGCTCGGCTCTGACCGCCTCTGCCCTGCCCTGCTAGGCTCTGACCGCCTCTGCCCTGCCCTCTCGGCTCTGACCGCCTCTGCCCTGCTCACCTCTGACCGCCTCTGCCCTGCTCGGCTCTGACCTCCTCTGCTCTGCTCGGCTCTGACCGCCTCTGCCCTGCCCTGCTCAGCTCTGACCGCCTCTGGCCTGCTGGGCTCTGACCTCCTCTGCCCTGCTCGGCTCTGACCGCCTCTGGCCTGCCCTGCTCGGCTCTGACCGCCTCTGGCCTGCTGGGCTCTGACCTCCTCTGCCCTGCTCGGCTCTGACCGCCTCTGGTCTGCTCGGCTCTGACCGCCTCTGCCCTGCCCTGCTAGGCTCTGACCGCCTCTGCCCTGCCCTCTCGGCTCTGACCGCCTCTGCCCTGCTCAGCTCTGACCGCCTCTGGCCTGTTCGCTCTGACCGCCTCTGCCCTGCTCAGCTCTGACCGCCTCTGGCCTGCTGGGCTCTGACCACCTCTGGCCTGTTTGTTCGTTCTGACCGTCTCTGCCCTGCTCGGCTCTGACCGCCTCTGCCCTGCTAGGCTCTGCCCCGCGGACATCTTCGCGGTTTCAGCTCCAGCTGGGGAAACACAGTCCCGAGTCTTTGGCTGAAAGGGAAAGTGCACTCTTTGAGCCAGAGGGGAGCTGATTCATATAGAGAAGGCTCCACCCTGGGCCCTGATTGGTTCATTCTCATGCAAATGAGGACTGCAAATCTTTGAAGTTTGATTCATCCAAAAAGCACTGTCCTATTGGTCAGAACGGAGCCTTTCTGATTGGTTGGTGAATGGGGGATATAGCTGTGCAGCTCCAATTGCACAGGGAAAGCCTCAGTCCTCTTGGTTGAAATACTATTCCAGAAACTCCTCTCTGAGGGTCTGCTCAGCTGGCAGGAGCACATGCAGGCTGGCCGCTCAGTGAGGGCGGCGGGCAGCTCAGTGCAGGCTCCTGTACGGAACATTTGAGCCCCGTTAGCCACCAGGAGCCCTTTCTGCAGGAATCTTCTTTCTCAGAGTCCACAGTGCATCCTGGTTATTTAATCTTCATTACCCTGAATTTATGCATGTGGAGAGCAAGGCCAGGTGGCAGGAGGATGCATGCAGAGTCCTATAGGTGGCTCAGTGGCTTAACTTGGCAGGTCCTGTTCCCTGCAGCACAGGATTAAGATAATTAAACCAATATCGGCCAGAGTCCACAGCATCACCCCCCCCCCAAATGAGATGCTCCCTCAAACCCCATATACTTTACAGTAAGATAAGAGGTCGGTGCCGAAAGCTCCCACTGCGGAGATCTGCATCAAAGTAGGGGGCTGAGTCTGCAGCCTGCACGGGGGTTTCCTTCCCAGCCATTCAGGGCAAGTGTATGGGAAGGCATTGCCCTCTTGTCTGTCCCTTGAGGTCCCTCAAATGTCAGAAAGTCACTGAGGTGCCCAAGCAGATTGTGGTGAGGAGAGGAAGGCTCCCTGACCTGCAGCTTGGCACTCACTCTACTTCATTCTCGTGGACATAAAGTGCCTGTGGAACGGCTGTCATCCTCATTTTCAGATGAGAAAGCAGTCTCCGTGCAGTTGAGTAATGTGCCCAAGATCACCCTTTTCCTCTGCCCCCCTCCAGCCTGCACCTCCCCACCACCTGCCCTTCAGGACCCCCCACCTGCCCTCCAGCACCCCCCTACCTGACCTCTAGGACCCCCTCCACCTGCCCTCCAGCACCCCCCTACCTGCCCTCCAGCACCCCCCTACCTGCCCTCCAGCACCCCCTCCACCTGCCCTCCAGCACCCCCTCCACCTGCCCTCCAGCACCCCCCTCCACCTGCCCTCCAGCACCCCCCCACCTGCCCTCCAGCACCCCCCTACCTGCCCTCCAGGACCCCCCTACCTGCCCTCCAGCACCCCCCTACCTGCCCTCCAGCACCCCCCCACCTGCCCTCCAGCACCCCCCTACCTGCCCTCCAGCACCCCCCTACCTGCCCTCCAGGACCCCCCTACCTGCCCTCCAGCACCCCCCTCCACCTGCCCTCCAGTACCCCCCCACCTGCCCTCCAGCACCCCCCTACCTGCCCTCCAGGACCCCCCTACCTGCCCTCCAGCACCCCCCTACCTGCCCTCCAGGACCCCCCCACCTGCCCTCCAGCACCCCCCCCACCTGCCCTCCAGCATCCCCCTACCTGACCTCCAGCACCCCCCTACCTGCCCTCCAGCACCCCCCTACCTGCCCTCCAGCACCCCCTCCACCTGCCCTCCAGCACCCCCCTCCACCTGCCCTCCAGCACCCCCCCACCTGCCCTCCAGCACCCCCCTACCTGCCCTCCAGGACCCCCCTACCTGCCCTCCAGCACCCCCCTACCTGCCCTCCAGCACCCCCCTACCTGCCCTCCAGCACCCCCTCCACCTGCCCTCCAGCACCCCCTCCACCTGCCCTCCAGCACCCCCCTCCACCTGCCCTCCAGCACCCCCCCACCTGCCCTCCAGGACCCCCCTCCACCTGCCCTCCAGGACCCCCCCCACCTGCCCTCCAGCAGGATGGGACTGGTCCTCCCGCTGCCCTCCCCTGTCTGGCCTCATGGCTGCTGGGAAGAGTGCTTTCTGGAGGGAGATGGCAGAATCCCGCCTCTGCCTCTCGGACCACGTGGGCTCAGGGCCTCTGGTGGGAACCAAGGTGGCCCTGCTGTGCTGCTGTTCGGAGCTCACAGTGATCTCTGGCACTGCCTTGTGGCAGGACATGTCCAGGAGCCACGCCTGAGCGGAGGCCCCCAGGGCCACAGGCCAGATGGCAGCTGGCTACTGAGGTGTGGAGCCAGCCCCGCCTGCAGTGCCCCACCTACTTCCCTTGTAACCAAAGCTGCTGTCAGAGGGCGTTGTGTGGAAGCAAAATGGCCCCAGGGCGGCTGAGGAGGAGCCAGCCCTGTGAACCCGGACAAGGTGCTTCCCTTCCTTACAGCATCTCAATACCTCTTGGCAGGAGTTGGGAGGGAGGCTCCTCCACTGAGAGGCAGCTAACCTTGACCTCGCTCACAAACCAAGAACGGAAGCGAGGCGCCTCTGCTCTCTGCCCCACCACCCTGCCTTTCTGTGCTGTTCCCAGGGGACTGCCAAACCCTCTCAGCTCTCTGCACCACCAGCCCCGGCTCACGGGCCTTTGGCTTGCTTTGCTCTCCTCCAGAGTCAGAATCACTCAACATGTCCTCAATCCCTTGTCTCCTTTGGCTCAAGGAGAGGACATGCCTGGCTGACCACCGCAAGGTGACCCCTTTGGCGCATGAGCATCTGGCCAGGTCAGAGGATGAGACACCCTTCCTCGTGCCCTCTCCACCCCCCACCTCCCATGGGGCTGCAGTCAGAAGAGTCAGTTCTGCTCAATGTGAGCCAGGCAGGCATCCCTGCCACCGTGATTGTCCTGATTGTGGGACTGACCCGTACTGATCCACAGTGACCCAATTATAGTTACTCCCAGGTCCTGTCCGGGCCACATTTGGTTGGTTCAGGATTCACTGGTCCCAACGGAGGTGTGAGAGTAGAGAGCATCTTTTTCTGGGAGGATGGGCCTCCTGTGAGAGGGGACTCTCAGGAGCCAGGTGGCCATGTCCTGCCATGAATGCTGTGAACAGGGAGGAGCTGGGCGAGTCCCACACATGGAATGATGCAGACAGCGGGGTGCAGGCACCAGTGGAACAGCGCCTCCTGTGGGTGTGCGCTTTCCATGCTTGCCCAGGCAGCCAGTTGTAGCTCTCAGCCAGGCCTCTGAGGTTGCATATCAGGCCTTGGGTGTGACTTTTTCTACTTCATCAACCTGGGAGAGCTGAGCATGGCACCATAAAGTCCTGTCCTGCCCCGTCTGAGCTTGCCTGCGTATTCCAGGCTGGCCTACAGGCCTTCCTTGATGTCTTTGTGCCCATCTGCTTCCTGTGCTCCCTGGAGCCATCTCAGCGCTTCCCTTCCTCTCTGTGGTAGGGGAAGGGGTTGCCAACGGTTTCCTTTCTTCCATTTGAGAGCACATTCTCAGGCCCTGCCTGTGGGGGAGTTCTCTGCACCTACTACGTGCTGCATGTGACCTTTGCAAATGGAGAAACAGCCTCTCCTGGATTAAGAAGAATTTTAGAAGTGTCACCACTGAAGGTCTCGCTCCTCTCTCCATGGCCTTGTCATGGCATCCTTCTGCCATCCTTGTCCAAGACTCCGCTGGGGCCTGCATGGTTGTTGTTGGCACTACACACGCAGTAAACTCTTCTCCTTCTGCCCACACTCCCCTTCCTTCCCCTCACTCCTCCCGGGCAGCTGCTGCAGACAGGGTTGACCTGATGTGATGACCAGTCCCATGCACTTGTGAAACGAACTCGTGGTCGATTTGATTTCCCCAGCCTGTGGGGCACGTGGCCCAGTGCTTAGCTGTGTCTCCACCACTGGCTCTCCACACTGGCCCAGTTTGGTTCCCTGGCTCTGAGCCTGGCATCTCCTTGGGACTCACCTACATGTACTTGCTAACACTTCTTCAGAACTACATCCCTACTAGTACCTGTTAGATGCATGTGAATTCTTTAATTTTTTCTTTAGAATTTGTTTAATTTTGATTTTGACATGTAAACAATGCATTCATTTAGATTTTATTGAGTTGTGAGAGATGATTGAATTTATTTTTTAAACTCTATCTCTCTCTCTCTCTCTCTCTCTCTCTCTCTCTCTCTCTCTCTCTCTCTATATATATATATATATATATATATATATATATATTAGAGGCCTACTGCACAAAATTTAGAGGCCCAGTGCACAAAATTCAAGCATTGGGGGAGGTCCCTCAGCCCAGCCTGCACCCTCTCACAATCTGGGACCCCTTGGGGGATGTCCAACTGTCGGACATCCCTTTTGCAATCTGGGAATGCCGGCTCCTAATTGCTCACCTGCCTGTATGCCTGATCGACCCTAACCACCTCTGCCTGCCTGCCTGGTCACCCCTAACCACTCGCCTGCCTGTCTGATCACCTCTAACCCCTTTGGCTGCCTGCCTGATCACCCCTAACTGCCTCTGCCTCTGCCCCTGCCACCACAGCTTCATCAGAAAAGACGTCTGGAATGACATCTGGAAAGTCATTTGGCTTTCCGGTCTAATTATACTTTTATTATTATAGATATATCCAATGATCTTAACACTACATATTAATAGTCAATCTCCCTTTCCCCACTGATTTGAGGTACCACCTTTAAGCATATGAAATTTGCATATGTAATTGAGGCTATTTCTGGATATTCTGTACTGTTTCATTATTTTGTTTATCTATTTAAACACTGTTTCCATGACAAAAGATTTAGAATATATTTTAATGTATAGCAAATGTAGCTTTCCCTTTGTACCCTCTCTCATTTTCTTTAAAAATGCTTTATTATGGAAGAATTTCAACATATATAAAGTAAACATACTGATGTAATAAACCCATGTATTCATGGTCCAGCTTCAACCTTGATCAATATCTTGCCATTTTTGCTTCATTTATACCTCCAGCCATTTCCCACTTAATTATTTTTATATTTTTTAATGTAAAAGTTCGTATATATTTAAACACACAAATCTTAACTGCGTGATTATAGAAAGCTATTCCACCTGAGTAGCCCATACTTCTATCAGGACATAAAATGCATCACCTGGGAAAGTTCCCCTGTGCCCCTTTCAGCCACCACCTCCTCCCAGAGGCACCCGCTGTTCTCATTCCCCTGTAGATTAATTTCGCCTGCTCAGGAATTTCACAGACATGGGATCACAGAAGGCACCCTGTGTGCAGCATCCTCAGTCAGTGGTGATGGTGAGATCTGTCCATGCTGAAAGACCAGTACTCGAATCTGCTTTTTGCTGAGCAGAATTCACATATACAAATACCCCATGATTTGCTTATTCATCACTCAGGTGGGTTTCTGGTTTTTAGCTATCATGAATAACACTGTTATGAACATCCATGCATAATCTTTGTGTGACCATGTGTTTTCATTTATCTTGGGTAAGGATGTGGGAGTGGAATTGGTGGGGCTTATGATACATGTATGTTTAACTTTGTAAGAAACTGCTAAACTGTTTTTAAAACTGGTTTTATCATTAACCATTCTTTCACCAATATATACACACTCCAGTGGCTTACATCTTCATGAGTTGGTGTTGATAATATTTTAAATTTTAGCTGTTCTAGTGCGTGTGCCAAAATACCTCTAAGGGTTTTAATTTGCCTTTACCTAATAAAAACACTATAAACACATATTCCATTTTTATGTACTTTGTGGCCATTTTTCTATATATGCATATATGTGTAACTATAAGTATACACACACACATATAGACAAATAGCCAAAAAGTGGTCAATAATGTGTGTGTATGTATTTTTTTGGTATCTAAGTCCATTTCCTACTGGGTTGTTTATCTTTTAATTATTGTTTTATTGGTGCTCTTTATATGTTCTAAATATTTCCTTGGTTCATGACTATTTTATCTCTGTCTGTGACTTGTCTTTTCATTTGCTAATAGTGTATTTTAGGAAAACCAGAAGTTTTTAATTTTGATAAAGTCTAATTTATCAATTTTTAAAATGGTTATTGCTTTCTGTGTCCTGTCCAAGAAACCGTTTCTTACTTTCAAGTTGCCTAGATATTTTCCTGTGTTCTCTCCTAGGAGCATTATAGCTTTAGCTTTTTCATTTTGGTCTAAGAAGCATCTGTATAAGTACCGCGCGCTAACCGATTGCGCCACTGGAGCTCCTAAGAAGCATCTGGATTTAAATTTTTTTTTTTTTTGGTGTGTGTGTGTGTATATGGTGTGAGGTAGGGGCTGGGATAAAATTATTTTCATCATGCATATCTATGTTGTTTCATCACCATTTCTTGAAAAGGCTTTTGTTTCTCATGAATCTCTCCCCCCCTTTCTTTTGATGAGAGAGAGAAAGAGAGAGACATCGATGTGAGACAGAAACATTGATTGGTTGCCTCCCGCCAGCACCCAGACCAGGTATATGCTCTGATCGGGAATCGAACTGCCACCTTCTGGCACATGGGTCAATGCTCCAACCAACCGAGCCACACCAGCCAGGGCATCCCATGAATCTTTTTTCAAAAAATTTCCTCACCTTCCTTATTTCCACAGGCTACTCCCCATTCTTCTTCCAGGCCTGCTAGTCACTGATATCCTCCTCACTTTGGTTCCATGAGGTCACACCCAAAATTGAGACTCTAGGGAGGACCTGATTTCTGCAATGCCACATCAATGGTGTGAGGGAATAAAAGCACTCAGAATTAAGCTGAAGTTTCAGCTGTCTATCCGACTTTCCCCAAATAAAACTATTTGCAATGGCAGATGTGTGGCTGTGCATGGTGGCTGAGCTCTGTATGGTGTGTGTGATGTCTGTGAATTACCCAAAGACAGACTGGATCTCAACACCCCAGGCATCTTGCATAGTGTCTGTCATGGGGGGGTGTTGAGGAGATGGCAGTGGACTAGGTGGATGTGGAAATCTTGAGCGGCCTTGCCCAATGCCTCAGCAAGCTTACACCTATAGTGATGCCAGTATCTTCTTATCCACCAAGGAGAAAGGAGCTCAGCCCAAGCACTTTTTCTTAGGTTGAGAGCTCCTTGAGGAAGGCATTCTTATCTATTATTTGTGTTTGTAGAACCCAACTTAGGACTTGGTTCTGGCAAATCATTATGCTGATCGAGGTGGGTTGAATACATTCTTCTTTACCTTCTCAGTGGGCTCCTTTTTGAGCTTTGTGTCAGTACTACCAATGTGAAATGGTAGATTCTATATTCCAGCTATTTTTGAAAACTAGGAAACTACTTGACTATTTGTAGTTTCCCAATCCCTTCTCATTCTGTAAGGCTCCTCATGTCACCACTAGTATTTATCACTGTTCCTGCAGGTTCCAGCTGTTCTGTGGAGCTATTTTCCAGTTGGGCCCATGCATCTCCCATCTCTGAGGAAGTGCAATCTGCTGGTTGGATTTATTCTTTCCTGGAGTTCATCATGAGTTTTGGAGGAAATGTGGAAATACAACCGGCTCCAAGGAAGGTGCTTTCTCTCCAGATTAAAACATAAAACATTTTATTGCTGTGTAAACAACCTTCCTTCTTCTTGATCCTAATTGATATAAAAATACATTGTAAATATGAACTGGGAAAGTGTTTATGATGATTCAGTAAAAACAACAACAACAAAAACAAACAAACAAACAAACCTCCAACAGGGTATGAAGCAAAATTTATGGCATGATTCTAAATTTGTTAAAAAAATAAGATGAAAAATATACTTTGGTAAACATGGAACAAAAGAATGAAATGCTATTCTCACATGGCTATTGTTTAGCTGTATTTATGATTTTTATTTTATTATTTATACTTTTTGCATCATGTAAAAAAAGTATAAATAACAAATGTCATATATATATTGCCCTCTGTATAAATCATAAGCTTTCTGACGAGAGTTTGGCAGAGACCGATAGTCTACCAGAGCACATCCTCTCCTAATTGTAGGATTAAGACTGACACGTGGCTGCACTGTCCTTTCAGTCTCCCGTGGCATTAGATATGGCCATGCAGTTATAATGGAATGTGAACCAAAGTGGTGCCTGCCACTTACAGGCTGAGCTTTTATGAGTGGAGGTCTGCCTTGTACTCCCCTTCACCTTTGCTGACCGGATGCAGATAGGAACAAGGCTCTAAGGGACAAAGGAGCTTGTGTTTGTAAATTGCTATGTAAGGGAGAGCCACCTGCCCACTGGAACAACTGTTGTAGGAAATACCCAAACAGGAGCTTTGCCTTATTCATCTCTGTATCTCTCGGCTCTAGCTGGGACCCAGCACAGAGTAGATGCTCAGTGTGGGCTTCTTGATTAGAATTAACTTCGACTTTCCTAATATCTCTGTCACAAAGCTATAAATAAAATATGTATCCTTCATGTATCACGATTTTATTATTACTTAGAGTTAATAAAATATGATTTCATATAAAATTGGAGAAGCTTGCAACATTATGCTTCCATTTATTCCCACATCTTTGGTACAATTGTTGTCATATGGTGTTTTCTGTGTGTGTGTGTGTTTTTTAATCTGCATACAGTATAAACTCCTAAGATTTTTCTTTTAAGCAACCATAGGATTTTTAAAGAAATTAAGAAAAAATACATAGTTTGTTCATATTTACTTACATATTTGGCATTAATAGTGGTTTCCTTTCCTTTCTGTAGATCCAAGTTTCATCTGAAGTCTTTTCCCTTCAACCACAATACTTTCTTTAGAATATCCTGTAGTGCAAGTCTTCTGAAGACGAGTGGTTTCCACTGTCATTATCTGAAAATAACTTTATTCCATCCTTATTTTTTCAAGGATATCATTGGCTAAAGCATTATGGGTTAACAATTTTTGTTTAGCATGTTAGAGATATCTTTCCATTGTCGTGTGACTTCCATTGTTTCTGATAAAACATCTGCCTGAGCTTATGTTTGTATTCCTCTTTATATAATATTTCTTATATCTGACTTTTTAAAGGTAATATTTTCATTTTTTTATTCTCATGAATTTGACTATGATGTGCCCAAGTGTGATTTCCTTTCTATTTTGTTCTTCTCGGGGTTTACTAAGCTTATTGTATCTGCAATTTGCTGTTTTTCAACAAACTTTAGAAATTTCACATTATTTCTTCAAATACTTTTTCCTGCCCTCTTCTTTATCTCTCTGTGATAGCTGTAACACACAGTGTACCATTTGATACTGTCCCAAATGCAACTGAGTGGATATTTATTTTTATTCATTTTTTCTCTCTGTCCTGCAGATTGAATAATTTTTATTGATTGCTCTTCAAGTTTATTCAGTTTTTTTTTTTTATATCAACAATGTGCTGTCAGCTCACCAGGGAAATTTTTATTGCAGATATATTTTTCAGTTCTAGAATTTACATTTGAATCTTCTTTTTAAAATTTTTTTAAATTACAGTTTACACTTAATATTGTTTTGCATTAGTTTCAGGTGTATAACATGATGGTTAGACAATCATATACTTTACAAATTGTTCTCCCTGACGTTTCCAGTACCCAGCGGCACCATTCATGGAAACTATTCTCAACTGTATTCCCGATGCTGTACTTTACATCCTCATGACTATTTTGCAACTATCAGTTTGTACTTCTTAATCCCTTCACCATTTTTTACCCAGTCCCCAACCCTTCCCACACACAGATCTTCTTATATTTTCCATTTATTTGCTGAAATTTGCCACCTTTCAACCATTATAAGTGTTTTCTTTTGAAAGTATTTCTAATAGCTGTTTTAAAGTCCTCATGTGATAATTTCAACATCTGGTTCCTCTTGGAATCTGTTTCTATTGACAGTTCTTCGTATGGATTCCATTTTTCTGTTTCTACAGGTTTCTACTAATTTTATTATCAGCTGGATGGTATGGATGTTACAGGGAAGGGAACTGTGTTATGTTTTCTTCCTTTGAAGGATGATGGGTTTTGTTCTGATCGGCAGTTAAATTACAGAATATATTTTTGGTTTGCCAAGCCAGCTTTTATTCTTTGTTAGGGCTAGTCTATTTAAATGTGGTACTTGTTCATAGTTCCTGACTCTTGTTCTCGGCTATTATTCTTATTTCTCAGGTGTGGCCTTTCTAGGGTATAAATTGAAATGCCAAGGTTCTCAGTGAAGTATCTCCACTCAGAATGAGTTCAAACTCCGGCTTTCCTAACATTCTCCAACCTCTGTTCCCTCCATTCAGTCTGAGCCTTGGAGCGGATGATCTCTGCTGGGTCTCTTGGCGTCTCAGTCCTTGCATATACAGACAACCCTGGCTAAAGACACACACAACGAGTTTTCACACAACACACTCGTCTCAGACCCTGTCCTGGGACTCCCAGCCCTTCAGAAGCCTGGAACTAGTTGGCTTACAGCTTTTCAGTGATGGGAGATGACTGCCCCTGCGGCCGCGCCTCCTTGCACCATGGCAGAGAAGCCGCCGCAGGAAGAAGGCCCGGCAATGGTGGGACTTACCTTATGTGTTTTTCTTGTGTCAAAGACCATGGTGTTATGGTGCCTGACATAAAATCCCGAAAATAGTTGTCTCATATACTTGTTGTTTTTTAGAGTTGCTTTCAGTGGGAGGTTAGGCCCTATCATAACTAGAAGCAGAAGTATAATTGTTATTTTTGGGTATTTAAAAAAAAATCACAGAATCTCACATTTCTGCTCAACAAAAATACACATGTATATGAGCAATTCAGAGTTGCCTGGCTGCTTCAATGCCTTAGCATGGGTAACTCTCTCAATGATAACTCACATTTGTATAGACCTTTTTAGTGTTTAAAAATCCTCTTGAAAATGCTGCTTGATTTCTTCCTTACATCGTATTAGTTCCGTTCCACAAATAAGAAACAAACTAAAAGATGTTAATTGTCTTAATTGATGTACAGTGGGGCCTTGACTTACAAGTTTAATTCGTTCTGAGACCGAGCTCATTAACTCAAATTACTCTGTCAACTCAATGCAAAAAATCTGCCGAGAGACAGCTGGTATCTCAAAAAACTCGTTAGTCGGGACACTCGTAAGTCAAGGCCCCACTCCAGTAGCGAGAATTTCAACCTAAGATTCCAGCCTCTACTAACCTATTATCTTTAGTCAACAAAAGTACGTATCTTTCTAGGGAATAGTCTTGTACCATCTGCCAATAAAATTGATATTTCCCCCATAATGGTACACACTATAGGACAGTGGATCTTGAAATAGTATAACCATGGCTTTTAACTTGTTGCTTTAAAAATACTGGAGCCCATTCCAGCTTGGCAAGGTAATACTTGTGCTTATGCACTCACTCATTGCATGTCTCAGGATGATCTGTAGTGCCCTGCTGTGCTGGGCACCCTCCCACCTTCCATTCTCACTCTCTACCCATGGACAGTGGAATGAGAAATGAAAACTTGAGCAGTGATGCTGGAACCTCTGACTCCTGTTGAGGAATGCCCATGGAGCCAGCATGAGCATGGTCCAAATCTTAAGCTGGACAGGACTCCCATTTTGGCTTCCACTTACTGGCAAGTTTTCATTGGTGAGAGTTGAAGTTTCATTATAAATGTTTGTTATCTTTGAACCAATCTCAGGCTTTCTTGCCTCCCATAAGAGGTGAGGTTGCCTTTCACTGAGAGTTACCCATAATGCTCAGTTCATGGTGAGCTAGAAGCAGGCGAAGAGCTAGTGTTAAGGGCCAGGCAATCGTGCCAACAACTGGCCCGGCGCATTGGCCCAGGGAGGTATTGTGTGTGAGTGGACATGCTGGCTGGTCCTGCATGGGTGATGTTATGGAGGGATATGGAATGTTTCAACCTAATAAACCCAAAGGAACAGGAGTATTGACACTGAGCTTCCGAGAACTTCATCCTGTGACCGAAACTCTCTTTCATCATTACTTAGTGTTACGCATGGTTGGCCACCTGACTTCAGAGACTCCCTGATAGCTGTACAGTTAGGTCTAAGGATAGAGAAAGGGCTGCCAGAGTAAAGCTCTCTCTGGGCTGGCAAAATGGGGCTGACGAGCCCATGCAATGTCCAGGGATGTACTGTAGACACCCCTCTAGTTAAATTCACCTAAACACCATCGTTATTCTCATTTTCCTGGAGCCTCAGAAGAGAGGAGGGGCTGAGGAAAAGGGAAGGCCGGCCTGACCGCCCTGAGCTGAAGTCTTTGTCCACCTTCACAAGCTTTTCCTCTGTCCTTGGCCCCACCCGGCATTGCCTGTCCACTGAGCTACTGCCCCAAGGCCCTTCTTCAGGGCCAAGCCACCCGCCAGAACTCAGGCAGCTTTGTTGATGGCCGGGGAGTGGGCAGAATCAGGCATCTGTGGACTCTCCACTTCCTCTTTCTCCAGGAAATGAGCAAGGACCTAGCTCAAGTGATTCATAGTGAAAGGCTGTTGTAAGCTGACGATGCCGGGCCAGGCCCTCTTCCCTCAAGCCTGGGGGCTGGCGATTGCCTCGGGGGGCACCCATGCCATCTGAGGTCTGCAGGCCCTGACCGACACACCTCTGGGTAGGTTACCTTGCTCTTGACAATGCCAGGCCAACACAGAGGTGGGCATGGGGGTTCTGTCTGTGAGGGTGGTGCCTCCTGCCACCTCCTGCAAGGCTGAGCATGAGTGCACATGACCACCGAGCTGACCTGGGTTTGTGGATGAGGGAGAGGAGGTAAGCTGATGAACCGGAAGTTTATGCAGGGTGGGCGGCGCGTGTGGTCAGGCCTCTCTGATGCCTGGCTCTGCTGGGGTGTTTGCTACTGTTCCGACAGTTTGCTGAAACAGGCCTGGCTCCAGCCCCATTGCCCCCCTCCTCCAGGGCAGGCCCTTTCTGCTCCTGCTGCCGAGGAAGACCAGCCACACCTGGGAGCTGTCTGTGCCAACTGCCCAGGACAGAGAGGCCAGCTGGCTGAGCCTCCTTGCCCAGCCACGAGTAGGCCTCTGAAGGGTGCTGACAGTGGGGGCCACTTCAGATTGGTCCCCAAGAGAGCTGGCTCTGTCCTGGCCCTGTGGTCATTCCCGGGGGTCTGGTAAGTAGGTGCCTCTTTGGGTCTCTCTTTCCTCACCTGAGTCAGCACATTAAACCCTAGAAATGCCAACATTTTCTGAATAAGCAGGCCTCCTGCTCACTGAGAACTGGCTCTCCTCCTCTCCCTGAAGCCCACCTCGGTGAGCTCTGAGCCAGTCCTTGTCCCAAGCTCTCTGAAGTGACGAGCTACTCCAGTGGCTAAGGATGCCATGTATAACCCTTTCCACGGAGCACTTTAATTTCAGTATGATTTTCTGAATAGTCGTCCATTTAATTTTTCAACAAATATTTATTAAAAACCAATTTCTGCCAGACACTGTTAAAGGCAACAGGGTCAGTGACGGGGCCAGTGGCGCTGGGTGCATGGGCTGAAGTGGGATGGAGAGCAGCAGGTGAGGGTGTGGGTCAGGAGGCTGGGGAGGATGTGCCTTCTGGTGGAGGCCTGAGGAAAGGGGCCTGAGCCCTGCGGGTGTCTGAAAAGCCATCTTGGCAGGGGATAGAGAAGGCCCAGGCGCAGGGTGGAGGCCCGCTGGAGGCCAGCGTGGTGGAGAGTCATGTAGATGACCGGCCAGGGGCAGGCCTCCCTGTCCAGAGAGAGGACTTGGCTGTACCTCCTGACTTGGGACGTGTTTAAATGTTGACGAGAGAGAAAAGAAAATTGGAGAAAGTGCATAGGTCTGAGGAGTAGCAGGATGTGGGCCTGAGTGCTGCCGCTTGAGTGTGTTCTTAGAATCTCAGCATCTTCGACGTCCTTGTGTGCTTGTCCTTCTCCCCCTCTCTTCACAGAAAATGACTGTCCTAAATTCGGGGCGTATTCCCTGGAGTTTCTTTATAGATTTACTTTGTACATTTAAATCGCGAAACATGTTATCTAGTTTTATAGGTTTTTGAACCTTGTAATAGCAATTAAATATTCTTTTTTTTTTCCCAATACTCAACTGAGGACATTTTCATTGATGTTTAAAGTGAGGGGAAGGGAGTGAGAGAAAGAACGAGAGAGAGAGAGAGAAAGAGAGGGAGAGAGAGAGAGAGAGAGAGAGAGAGAGAGAGAGAGAGAGACATTGATAGGTTGCCTCCTGCATGTGCCCTGATTAGGTCCAGGGATTGAAACCACAACCTAGGTATGTGCCCTGATGGGGAATCAAAACCGAGACCTTTTGGTGCATGGGACAACACCTCCTACCAACTGAGCCATACTGGCTAGGGTGGAATTAAATATTTGTTTAAGACTCGCTTAATTTACTCAAAATTATGTTTCTGAAATTCCTTCATATTGTTGTATGAGCCTCTAATTCATTCGTGTTCATGCCGTATAGTATTCTGTTATGCAGGAATAAATCTCAGTATACTTCTCCAAGTCACCACTGATGGGCAGTTGGCTATATCTAGGCTTTTGTTTTTCCTATTATGAGCTGCTAGGGGCTCTAGCACTTGTAGGTGCTGCTAGGCTTCTCCTAGCATGTGTGCAAGACCTCCCTTGCATATATGCTCTGAAGTGCAACTGGTAGGTCATAGGGTACCTGTATCTTCAGCCTCGCTGAATAAACCAGCATCATGTGTCATTTCTCCACCCATCAGCAATGTGTAAAAGTTTTCATTGCTCCACATCTTCACCAACTCTTGATGTTGTTAGAGTTTCTATTTTTTGCCAATCCAGTGAAAAAGAGACTATCAAACTATGTTTAAATTTACATTTCCTCAATTACTAGGGTTGGGCATCTTTTTATATGTTTATTGGTCATTCTGTGTTCCTTTCTTTGGTTCAGATTTTTGGCCCATTTCTCTATGGAGGTCACCTGTCTTTTATCCTATTGATTTACTGTAATTCAATCCATATTTGGATATTAATCCTTTATCATTTATGTATGTTGAAATACTTTTCTCTTGTTTGTGCCTTGTATCCGTATATTCTTTGTGATTTATATTAATGACCAAATACCTTAATTTTAAACAAGCTTGATTTATCCATATGTTTTTTATGATACATATTTACTTGAAATTCTTCACTATAAACTTACAAAAGTATTCTCTCACATTATTTAATAATTTTTAAAATAATTTTGATGTCCACATGTAAGTCTTTAGTTGCACCTGGAAGTATGTTTTCTGTGTGGTGTGATATGGGGAACATTCCATTTTATTTTGTTTTTCCTGTGGATAACCAAGAGTCTTCACTCTGTTTATTAAAAAGCCATTCTTTACTCGCTGCTTTAAACAGTTCTGTTGTAAATCAAGGTGTCATGTATATTTAGCTCTGTGTCTCTATTCTGTCAATTTGTTTATCCCTTTGCCAGCACTACATTATATTAATTATCCTATATAATAAAAGCCTAATATGCAAATTGTTTGACCGGGAGTTCGACCACTCACTATGACATGCACTGACCACCAGGGGGAGGCACAGAACATGGCAGGCAGCGGGCTGCAGTGGAGGCGCTGTTGACCCCAATGAGCCCCAATGAGAGTGGGACAGCGGTGCGATGGTGGAGCAGGTGAGCAGGCGGCGCCAGGCCAAAGTGGGTCTGAGTGGGGGCCTGATTGCCCCACAGATGGTGATCAGCAGTGGCGGTAGGGGGAGGGGGACAGGGACCCCACCTGGCTCCCAGGTGCTGAGGGAGTTGGGCTGGGGGCCTGGCCCTGATTGATTGCCCAGGAGGCAGGAAGGTGGAGCAGGTGAGGGGATGGTGCCAAGCCAAGACGGGGCGCCAGGTGGGACTGCAGGGCTGTGGGGCTGCGAGGCTGGGGCAGGAGCTGGGCCCTGATCTCTGCAGGCCACCCCAAGGGGCCCCACCCATGCACGAATTCATACACTGGGCCTCTAGTAGGCTTATAATGAAATTTGATATTTGGGAAAGTCCCCTCTCTTTTTTTTCTTCTTCCATTCTGTCTTGACATTCTTGACACTTTCTTCCTTCATATGAATTTTAGAATCAGCTTTTTAGGTTCAACAACAAAAAACCCTATGTTCAGATTTGACTGGAAATATAATTTGGAGAGAATGACTCCTCCAATTTATGAACATGGTTTATCTCCTCACTTATTTAGGTTTTCTTCAAATAAAATTTAATTTTTCTTCATAAAAGTAGTGTCTATGTGGCCTAGATTTATCACTAAGTAGTGTATATTTTTAAATAATTTCAATTGTCATTAAAGTATTTTTTTACTCTTGGTGAGTTATACTTGCATTTTAAAAAAGAATCATTTCAGCTCTTCTACGGGGAGCAAAGGGAGAAGCAAGACTACCAGTTAAGAGGCCGCCGTAACGTCTTCAGCTGTAACACAGATCTTGGCTAGAGGTGATGGTGGCTTGCCCCAAGTGACAGTAATGGAGACACTGAGACCGGTCCGAGTGGTGAGAGTCCAGATACTGTCTAAGAATCAGATTTGATGATGTTTTAAATGTAGGATGTGGGAGAGAGAAGCTAAGATGATTAGAGGGAGGGAGAGAGTGGCGTTGTCATTTACTGAGCTAGGTCAAGGGCAGAAGGAGCATATGTGCCAGGTGGTGGTTATTCCAGAATATAGGTTTGAGCACACAAAGGTGGTGCTACCTATTAGACATGAAGTGGAGAAAGGAATCTGGGCTCCTTATGCCCCCAAGGACCTTCATGGTAGAAAAGCAAGGCAGCTCGGCCATCTGAGGAGAGTGGGGAGAGATCTTGTGCAGTAGGGAATGGAGGAAGACCATAGACCTGCCCCTCATTTTTCTTACAACTAGGGCCTTGCATTTATCTCCCTCTAAGTGCTGCAAACCTCAAAATGCTCCCGTACTTTGCATCTGAAATGATGTCTCTAGGCAACGTCCCAAGCCTTGGCTGATGGTTCCATCTGAAGCTGTTAAAAGCCTAAGCTTCTAAGTCTAGACCTGGGCTGCCCAGTGTAGCAGCCTGTGGCCCAACCTCAAATGTGAGCAGTCTGAACTGAGATGAGCTCTAAGTGTAAAATGTACATCAGGTTTCAAAAATATTATAAACAAACAGTCAAAAGAAATGTGAAATATCTCATTAGTACTTACAATATTGATTGCATATTGAAAAGATAGCATTTTGGGTATATTGGGTTCAATAACATATTTTAAAAAATATTTTAAAACAGGTATAATTAATTTAATATATTAATTTTAACTTTGAAAAATCATTTTTAAATATTTTATTGATTTTAGAGAGACGAAGGGGAAGAGAGAGACGTCTCTATGTTGCCTCCTATACGTGCCCCCAGCAGGTATCAAACCTGCAACCCGGATATGTGTGCTGACCGAAGAATCGAACCAGCTACCCTTTTGTATTACTAGATGGCACTCCAACCAACTGAGCCACAGTGGCCAGGGCTATTTTTACTTTTTAAATATGGCTACCAAAACATTTACAATTACTCATGTGGTTGAATCTGTGTCTGGCTTTCTCGTTGTGTTGGGCAGCACCCTTCAGAGGAAGAGGCCTTGCTTCATGGGCAGAGGCTTTTGTGGGGAACACAGTTCAAGGACAGGAAGGTAGAGAAGTGAAAGGCCTTATGTCTCAAATAATTTCAAGGAGGAAGAAAATATGGAAGGCAAGAAGAATGGATTTAGTCCCTGTAACAAGCCAGGCACTGGGTAGGGCACTGCTATTTGCAAGCTCATTTAATACCACAATGAGATCAGTGTATTACGCCCATTTTTCAGGTGAGATCATGGAGGCTCAGAGAGGCAAGGTCCTTCACCTGCAGACAGTGACTCAGCTGAGTTCCACCTGCCATGAAAGCCTGCACTTTGCAGTTGGCAACACTCCCACCAATGAGCTGAGGAAACACTTCTGGGCAGCAAGAGCCAATGTTTGGCTCAAGTGTGAAACTGCCCTTTTGGCCAATGATTCATCTTTCTTTTGAGAATTCATCTTGGAAGACGATTCACAGGGAACTCAGGGATTGAGCGGGTCCTTCCCCCAGCATTGCCCGCAGAGCGGTGGAGACACTGCAGCATCGTTACCAGGTCAAGTCGGTTATGTCAGACCAACAGGATGCCTGATGGTCATGCAATCTGATAATTTAAGGAAAAGGGCGACATAGAATATGTTTATGACATAATCACAGGTGCAATTCAACTGTTTATATATCAATTATAAGTGAAATATGTTGGATGTGAAAAGTGGTATGCAAAGAAGGGATACTTTTTAATTTTTGTGTTTTAAATACGCTAATAAAATTGCCCACGTAGCACTCCAGTATCAACTTTTAAAAAGGTATGCACAGATAGGGGAAGTTTTCTGTCATTATTTCTTCAAATTGGTTTCAATATCTTGCTCTCTCTCTTCTTCTGGCACCCCCATAATTCGGATGTTGGTAAGCTTGAAGTTGTCCCAGAGGCTCCTTACACTATCTTCATATTTTTGGATTCTTTTTTTTTTTTTTCCAGTTGGGTGTTTTTTACTTCTTCATACTTCAAATATTTGACTTGATTCTTGCAATCCTCTAGTCTGCTGTTGGATCTCTGTATAATATTCTTCATTTCAGTCAGTGTATGCTTAATTTCTAGTTGGTCCTTTTTCATATCCTCGAGGGTCTCACTAGACTTATTGAGGGTCTTACTAAATTTATTTCCGGTTTCTAGAAAATTCTTGAAAAACCTTATAACTGTGATTTTGAACCCTATATCCAGTAGTTTGCTTTCCTCCATTTCTGTCATTTGTGACCTGTTTCTTTGTCTCCACATTTTGACTGCTTCCCTGTGTTGATAGAGTGGCTTTCTGTGCTAGATGTCCTATAGGGCCCAGTTGCTCAGCCTCCCCAATTACCTGAGGTGGACACTCTTGGTGCACCCCTTTGTGGGCTGTGTGCACAGTCTTGTTGTAGTTAAGCCTTGATTGTAGTTGGTATCACTGGGAGGAATCGACCTCCAGGCCAAGTGGCTGTGAGAATCAGCTGTGTCTATGGTGGGAGAACTTCTGTGCTGGAGACACCCTTCTGGGGCAAGACTTGCTTCAGTGGGGCTTTGGTGCTTACTGAATCTGCCCCCTGAGTGTGTCCCTTATGGATCTGAGGAGAAATAGAGTTACAAGTCCAGGAAATGCAGAGAACCCCACACAAAAGAAATCCAAAGAGGACCACACCAAGAAACAACATAATTAAAATGCCAAGAGTAAAAGACAAAGAGAGAATATTAAAAGAAGCAAGAGAAAAACAGTTAGTTACCTACAAGGGAGTACCCATATGATTGTCAGCTGATTTCTCAACAGAAACTATGCAGGCCAGAAGGGAGTGGCAAGAAATATTCAAAGTGATGAATAGCAAGAACCTACAACCAAGATTACTTTACCCAGCAAAGCTATCATTCAGAATTGAAGGTCAGATAAAGAGCTTCAAAGATAAGAAGAAGCTAAAGGAGTTCATCAACACCAAACCATTATTATATGAAATGCTGAAAGGTATCCTTTAAGAAGAAGAGGAAGAAGAAAAAGGTAAAGATAAAAGTTATGAACAACAAATACATGTCTATCAACAAGTGAATATAAAAATCAAGTGAATAAAAAATCTGATGAACAGAATAAACTGGTGAATATAATAGAACCAGGGGCATGAAAAGGGAGTGGACTGAAAATTCTCAGGGGGAAAAGGGTGTGGGGGCGTGGGAAGACTGGACAAAAATCGTACACCTATGGATGAGGACGGGGGCGGGGCAGTAAGGGCAGAGGGTGGGGTGGGAACTGGGTGGAGGGGAGCTATGGGGGAAAAAAAGAGGAACAACTGTAATAATCTGAACAATAAAGATTTTTTTTTTAAAGGGTATGCACAGAATGTAGGAGATATGCAGAGCAGGAAAGACATGTTCACATGAAAAGCTGGGTTGCGTAGTCGGTCAGAGCATTCCGAGGTAGCGCGCCAGGCTACCCCTGGCCTCCTGAGCGGCTGGGAGACAGGTGTAAGGGGGGGGGGCGGTGACCCGGGGGGAGATGCAGTAGCTGGGCAGAACGAGTGACCAGGCCTGCAGCTCCAGGTGCATGTCCCACCCGTGCTGGGCGTCGGCGCAAGCGCAGCAGCTGCAGCCACAGGCTCAGGAGTGCGGAGAGAGCAGGAGCTGAGAATCAGGTATTTAAAAGAAAAATCCAAACCCACCAGGGGTGCTACCCTGCAACCCGAAAGCCCCGAGCCCCAGCTTATCTGTTTTTCCGTCCCACAGGGTCTCCAGGAGACCTTTCGTTATGTAAATGGCACAAACCAGGGGAACGGAATTGGGGCCGCACTTCGTCTTGGGACCAGAGGGGAGAGAGGCAGTCACCCTCAGTCTCTCTACTGCTTCATTTGCCAGGAAGGGATCCCTTCACAAGCGCCCCTTTAAAACATCGCCTTCATTCCAAGAAATACTTTTTTCCTCACACAATTTAAAGTGTCAGAATAGTCCTATTTTTGACGTGTGTTTAATGTAATGATCCACCCCCCCCCTCCATTTATTAACAGGGTGCGGCATTTTATGATCCATCACAGTGCAGAGCTGCGGCAGGAATGAGAAAGCACAGTCCTGAGTCAGGAGATGTGTAGGAGTGAGTGACGACTGCCAGCCTAGGCAGGGGTTGCTGGGAAATTGATGCCTTTGGGAATGACACTCACTTTCACTCTGCCTAACCCCACAAGTGACTCACTCCCAGGCACCTCGCCCCTGCAGGGATGATCAGGGATGTTGGAAACCCCGTGCACCCGGTGGAATTACCATGAGATCACTCGTGGATGCAGCTTTGCAAACTGCAAAGGGCTGGCATGAGCTGGTGGTGGCTGCTTTCTAATCACAGCTGGCCGGTGGTGCGGGTGTCAGGAGTCAGAGCTGGAGAGAGGAGCTGGAGAGAGGAGCTGGCTGTTTTGGTTGGGGCATCAGGGAAGCCTGTGCCGGTAGGCAGGGAGCTGTGTTTTGAAGGCAGCAGGATTTAGATGTGTGGAGTCGCAGGAGGGGTATCTCAAGCAGGGTCACTGAGTAAAGGCCAAGGGTCAGAGCGAGATCCCACTGGGGGTGCATGGGAAATTAGGCAAGGCTGCGGGTAGGTCATCCAGGGCCCCCACTGGGAATGCTCCTAGAGAATAGGGGGCCATGGATAGAAGACACTGGAGCAGGGAAGGGAGTGACAGATGCTTCCAAGTCCATGTGGGTGGGGAGGGGGCAGTGGCCTGGGTAGAGCAGCCTGCCTAGCAAGGCTGAGAGATGGAGAAACAGTGGCGGGGGGTTGGGGGGAACGGCAGCCCCAGGGATGGCAGGGGCCTAGGCCCCCTGGCTCACTCCCTGCTGCAGAATTCTGAGGTTGCTTGGCTTTTTGGTGGTGCCCTCGGGTGCATGGTCCCATCTCCTGGGCATGTGGGAGAATTAGGTCTGGGCTGAAAATATTCCTGACACATTGAGACTTTGCCAGCCTGTGGGAGACTCATTCTGGTTGAACAGATGCCCAGGTCTCATGCAGGCTCTGAACACGAGTCTAATATGACAAGTAGCCCTCAATGGTGGACAGACCCTAAGGAGCCTCAGGTTACAGGTGGGTCTGAGTCACGGAGAGGCCGGGAGATGGCCCAGGGGCTGCTGCGCTGGCCCCGCTGCCAGCACTTCCCTCGCTCTGCACTTTTGTGGACAAGCATTGGCTGCAAAGTTGCATCTGAAAGTGTCTTTTTCTCACTACCCCAAAAGCAGAGTTTCCCGGACCTAGTCCTTCTGGACAGCAGGGAGCCCACCACAGCTGCTAGCTCTCTGTGGGACGTAGGTGGTCTGTGCTCATTTCGGTATGTGTTCTTTGATCTGCGAGAATTGGTAATTATTCTTTAATTTAATAATTAATTCCATGAGACTTAAGAGATGCTTAATTCCTTACATACCAGGAATGCATTCTTCCAGATACAGTTGAAAATTTAGTGACCTTTGTGCATGTTTTCTGACCAAATCACACTTAAAATTTAATAAGCTAAACAGGAGGATTGTGTCAACTAACCAATCCCGGAAATCTTTTCATCACTCACCTTAACCAGCACCTGGGCAGTATAAAGGTGCCGCAGATTCCTGGTGGTTCCAGGTTGGAGAGCGAGAAGCCTGGAGGGCGGGTGACTGGTGCTGGCCTGGCGGGCTGCAGGTGTCAGCCCAGGGAGGGACCGGCCAGCTGGTGCCTGCCTTGTGCCGAGACTAACAAAGCAGCCTGGTGGCACTGGGGTCTCTGCTCTTCCCTGGAGGATTTGTGTCAAGCTGAGCAGGGGTTGTGAAGGGGTGAGGAGCTTCGGAGTCAGAAAAGTCTGGGTTTGACTTTAATCCTGAGGCTTATTGGCAGTTTGATTTCAGATAAATTACTTATTTTCTCTGAATCTCAGTTTCTTTGAGTCTTACTTTTCTCATCTCTATAATGGGACTAATGATGTCTACCATATACATTTTCTAAGATTAGAGAACATTGATGGTATTCTTGATTAAATTAAAATTTTTATTACAGTTGACATAGAATATTATTTTGTATTAATTCAGGGGTACAGTATAGCAGTTAGACAATGATACACTGCACATAGTGGTTATGGTCATTCTACCAAAGCAGCACTTCCTCCCTGGAGACAGCTATGGACTAGCTCCCGCCTTGGAGAGGCTCCCAATTATGGGGCTGAGCTTGTTACCTGTGCGGTCACAGGCCCGTGTCCCAATGTTGAGAGGGTAGCACAGTTGAAGCTAAGCTTCAAGGGTGTGCCCAGGGGAACTGCTCCCTGAGAGTGTTCGGGAATGTGGAAGTTGGTACACATACCGAGATACAAAACTGCGTCCCTTCCGCAGGCCACCATGAGTTCCTACATTCTGTTAATGTTGCAAAAACCACAGAGGTGTGTGCTGGCCAGGAGTGCATGGGCTGGAATCTGAAAAAGGAAGTGTTGAGGGCCACGGTTCCTGACAATTGGAGTCCCATCTTAGTCTTCAGGGGAATTCCTGAACTTCTGGAAAACACCTGAGCTGTCTCTTTCTCTCTCGAGTCATGTCAGGAGGATGTAGGGCCCTGGGCTCTGCGGTTCTTAAATGCAGGGGGTGGGGACACTTCCTAACTGAGTGGGTTTGGGGCAACACGAAGTTGATTTCTGGCCAAGCCCTAGTTCTCATCCCAGCCCCGTGCTTCAGAGCCCTCAGGGCACCTTTGGTACTGACCACCCCCCTGCTGCCCCTGCCCGCGTCTGCAGGGCTATGGTTGTCCTGCCTGCCCTGCTGTGCAGCCCCTGCATGTGTTCTTGTTCTGGCCCTGGAGCCTAGCTCTTGAGAACAGCACTTCTGCTCAGGGCTTGCAGCAATGCAAGAAACAACCTAGATGACAAGACATTTCTGATCCCCATGGCCGCTCTGAGGCTCTGAGGCATCTCCTTGGGCGTGGTCCTCAAGGTGTGGCCCCTGGTGATATTCAGGGGCCTGATCACTGGTGGCCTCCCACGTGTGGCCCCAGGTAGTCCCCAAGGTGTGGCTCGTGGTTTTTTGAAGGCATGTTCCTTTACAGTCCTCCAGGTGTGGCCCCTGGTGGTCCTCCAGGTGTGGTGTTTGGACCAGCTCTTTGATATCACCTGGAATCTTGTTAGAGATACACATTCTTATCCAGACCCACTGAATCAGAAATTCTGGCACGGATTCTAGAAATATGGTTTTAATAATCTCTTCAGGCAAGACTGACACAAGTTTCCAGACCACTGCCTTCAGGAACTCCTTCCCCAGAGGCAGGCTGGAGGCTGAAGGTCTGCCTATTGGCCTGCAGTGATGCCTGAAGACTGGCTGCCACCCCAGCAGGGCCTGCCACAGGCAGGTCTCAGAGCATGACCTCTGCCAATGCTTTCCTCACGTGGAAAGCTCAACTAGCATGCCCTTCCCGTTCGTCTCCGAGTTTACTGGTGCTCCTCCCTTTGCATACAGTGTGACTGTGCTCCTGGGGCTTGTCCTATAGGGATTCGATGCTCTTGGCTGCTTTCTATACATTCTTGGGGTCCATGTTGCCCAAGCACTTCCACCTCCTGTTTCCTCCGGTCTTGTCGTATCTCACTTGTGTCTCCCCTTCCATACTATGTCCTCTCTTCCCAGAGCTAACCCAGGTGTGGACACAGAGCATATATTTTGGAAATTTACCCCTAATCAGATGTACCATTGGCAAATATGTTCCCCCATGCAGTGGGCTCCCTTTTCATTTTGGTGATGGTTTCTTTTGCTGTGCAAAAGCCTTTTATTTTGATGTAGTCTCATTCACTTATGTTCTACTTAGTTTCTCTTTCCTAGGAGATGTATCGGCAAATATATTGCTGTGAGAGATATATGAAATTTTGCTGCCTATGGTTTCTTCTAAGATTTTTATGTTTTCCTGACTTACATTTAAGTCTTTTATCCATTTTAGTTTATTCTTGTGTATGGTGTTAGTTGGTGGTCTAGTCTCATTTTTTTTTTTTTTTGCATGTCCTTGTCCATTTTCTCCAACACTATTTATTAAAGAGACTGTCTTTACTCCATTGTATGCTCTTGCCTCCTTTGTCAAATATTAATTGACCGTAATGGCTTGGGTCAATTTCTGGGGTCTCTGTTCTGTTCCATTGATCTATATGCCTGTTCTTGTGCCAGTAACAGGCTGTTTTGATTACGGTGGCTTCATAGTATAACTTCATATATGGTATTGTAACCCCTCGAACTTTGTTCTTCTTTCTCAAGATTGATGTGGCTCTTTGGGGTCTTTTTTTGGTTCTATATAAAATTTTGGAGTATTTGTTCTAGATCTGTGAAATATGCCATTGATATTTTAATAGAGATTGCATTGGGTTGTATGGACATTTTAATAATGTTGATTGCCTTGGGTAGTATGGACATTTTAATAATGTTGATTCTACCAATCCATGAGCATGGTATATTGTTCCACTCATTTATATCTTCCTCTATCTCTTTTTTCAGTGTCCTGTAGTTTTCTGAGTTACAGGTCTTTTACCTCCTTGGTTGAGTTTATACCAATGTATCTTAAATTTTTTTGTTGCAATGGTAAATGGGGTTGTTTTTTTAGTTTCTCTTTCTGAGAGTTCATTATTAGTGTATAAAAATGACATAGATGTTTGGGTATTAATTTTGTATCCTGCTACATTGCCAAATTTATTTATTAAATCTAGTAGTTTCTTGATGGAATATTTAGGGTTTTCTATGTATAATATCATGTCATCTGTGAATAAGGACAATTTTACTTCCTTCTTTCCAATTTGGATGCTTTTAATTTTTCTTTCTTGTCTGATCACTGTGTCTAGGACTTCCAGTACTATATTGAACAGAGTGGTGAAAGCAAACAGCCTTGTCTTATTCCTTGTTGCTGTTCTTGGGACAAAGTTTTAGTTTTGCCCATAGAGCATGATGTTGGCTGAAGGTCTGTTATATATGGCCTATATTATGTTGAGGTTTGATATCTCTATTACCACTTTGCTGAGAGTTTTTATCAAAAAACCGTGTTGGATTTGTCTAATGCTTTTTCTGCATCAATTGATATGGTTATATGATTTATGTTTTCCAATTTATATATGTGATGCATCACATTTAATGATTTGCAAATATTCTACCAGTCTTGCATCCCTGGGATAAATCCTACTTGGTTATACTATTTTTAAGGTATTTCTGAATCCAACTTGCTAAAATTTTGTTGAGAATTTTAGCATCTATGTTCATCAGGGATATTGGCCTGGAATTCTCTTTCTTTGTAGTGTCTTTATCTGATTTTGGAATGAGGCTAATGTGGGCCTTGGAAAAAGAGCTTGGAAGTGTACCTTTCTCTTAAATTTTTTGGAACAGTTTGAAGAGGATAGATGTAAGTTCTTTGAAAGTTTGGTAAAACTCCCCTGTGAAACCATCTGGAATAGGACTTTTGTTTCCTGTGAGATTTTTGTTTACTGCTTCAATTTCATTAGTTGTTATTGGCTTACTCAGCTTTTCTGATTCTGCCTGAAGACTGTATTTGCAAGACTGTATTTTTCTAGGAATATGTCTATTTCATCCAGGTTGTCCAACATTTTAGAATAGTTGTTCATTATTTTTTATGATACTTTGTATTTCTTTGGGGTCATTTCTAATTTTGTTTATTTGGGTCCTCTCTCTTTGTTTCTTGATGAGTCTGGCTAAAGGTTCATTAATCTTAATTATCTTTTCAAATAACCAGCTTTTGGTTTCATTGATTTTTTTTGTCTCTATGTCATTTATTTCTGCTCTGATCTTTTTATTTCCTTCCTTCTACTTACTCTGGCTTTTCTTGTCCTCTTTCTAATTCTTTAAGTTTAGGTTAGATAGTTTATCAGAAGATTGTCTTATTTATTTATTTTTTTTAAGGTAGGCCTGTAATGCTATGAACTTCCCTCTCAGGACTGCTTTCACTGTGTCCCACAGATTTTGGGTTTTTGGGTGTTCATTTTTATTTGTTTTCTGGAAGTTTTTTTTTTATGTCTTTCTTGATCTCTTTGATAACCCATTCATTGTTTGATAACATGTTATTTAGCTTCCAAATGTTTGAATGTTTTTGAGTATTTTTATTGGAGTTGATTTCTAATTTCATGCCATTGTAACCCAAGAAGATACTTGATATAATTTCAATCTTCTTGAACTTGTAGAAACTTAGTTTGTGTCCTAATACATGGTCTATCTTTGAGAATGACCCATGTGCATTTGAGAAGAATGTATATTCTGTAGCTTTGGGGTGAAATGTTCTGTATATGTCAATTAATTCCACCTGATCCAATGCATTGTTTAGGATCTTTGTTTCCGTGTGTGTGTGTGTGTGTGTGTGTGTGTGTGTGTGTGTGGTTTTTTTTTTTTTTGTGTGTGTGTGTGTGTCTATAATAACTATCCAGTGAAGTCAGTGGGGGATGTTAAAGTCCTATAATATGATTGTATTACTCTCAATCTCTCCAGAAGTTTTTTTTTTTTACTTATTTAGGTGTTCCTGCATTGGGTGCATATATGTTTACCAGAGTTATAGCCTCTTGTTGTATTGATCTCTTTAGTATTATGAAGTGGCTTTCATTGTCTCTTGTTATGGCCATCATTTTGAAGTCTATTTAATCAGATATGAGTATTGTTACCCCAGTTTTTTTCCCCCATTTTAATTTGCCTGAAAGATTTTCCCCCATCCCTTCACTTTCATTTTGTATGAGTCTTTTGTTCCAAGGTGGGTCTCTTGTAAACAGCATATATATGGGTCATGATTTCTTATCCATTCAGCTAACCTATGTCTTTTGATTCGAACATTAAAGCTATTTTAATTTAAGGTTATTATCTGTTACCATTTTTATTTTTTATGCATCTGTTCTTCTCTCTCTAGGTTTTCTTCTTACAACAGTGTCTTTAGCATTTCTTGCAGTGCTGAGTTTGTGGTAATAAACTATTTTAGCCTTCTTTTGTCTGAAAATCTCTTTATTTCACTTCAATTTTGAAGATAGCCTTGCTGGATAGAGTAGTCTTGGGTTCAGTGCCTTGCTTTCATTACTTTATATACTTCATGCCACTCCCTCTATCCTGAAGTGTTTCTCTGGAGAAATCAGGTGACAGCCTAATGGGAGCTCCGTTGTAGGTAACTTTCTGTCTCTCTTACAGCCTTTAAGATTATTTCTTTGTCTTTAATGTTTACCATTTAAATTGTGATGTGCTTAGGTATGGGTCTTTTGAAGTTTATCTTGATTGGGACTTAGTGTTTTGTGAATATGAGGGACTTTTTCCTTCATGAATTTAGGAAAATTTTCTGTAATTATTTCTTCAAATAGGTTCTCTACTCCTGGCTTCGATTCTTCTCCTTCTGGTACCCCTATGACATGAACATTGTTACATTTCATGTTCTTCCTAAGCTCCCTTAGATTCTCCTTTTGCTTTAAATATTTCTTTTCCAATTGCTGTCCTGAATGGGTGTTTTTTCTACCTTGTCTTCTAATTAACCAATTTGATCCTCAGCTTCATATAGCCTACTCTTGGGTACTTCCAAAGTGTTCTTTATTTCAGCTACATCATACTTCATTTCCACTTGATTTTTATTCATTGTTTCAACCTCTTTTTTCATGTTGATGTAGTTCTTATTTAGCTCCTTATAATTCTCATTTAATTGCTTATAGTTCTCCCTAGGTTGTTTGAGCACACTTATAACCATTACTTTGAATTCTTTACCTGACAAATTTCTTGCTTCCATTTCATTTAAGTCCTTTTCTGGTAATTCATCCTCTTCTTTCATTTGGGAGTTGTTCTTTGTCTCCCCATTTTTGCTACCCCTTTGTATTGGTTTCTATGTATTAGATCAGTGATGGCGAACCTTTTGAGCTCGTGTGTCAGATTTGAAAAACCCTAACTTAACTCTGGTGCCGTGTCACATATAGAAATTTTTTGATATTTGCAACCATAGTAAAACAAAGACTTATATTTTTGATATTTATTTTATATATTTAAATGCCATTTAACAAAGAAAAATCAACCAAAAAAATGAGTTTGCGTGTCACCTGACATGCATGTCATCGGTTCGCCATCACTGTATTAGATCAAACTGCAACGCCTCCCAGTCTTTGTGGGGTTCTCTTATGTAGTGGGTGTTTAATAGGACCCAGGGGTGCATCTCTTATATCTCCAGAGCCTGGTGCTCTAGGAAAGCCCCTTGTTTGAGTTAATTGGTTTCTTCTGTTGTAATTGTGTCTTGAGTGTTGTTTTCCTGTTTGTGGATGGAATATCCTCTCAGGCTAGTTGACTATGAGGCTCACACCCAGTGACATCATTCAAGCTGTTATGGATGTACTGACAGACAGAACAAAACTCAGCACCATAAAACATGAAAGAAATAAAACAAAACAGAAACATACACAAGACCCCTACAACAACAACAAAAGCAACCAACAGAGAATGAGGAAAGAGAATAAGAATGATAGAAGAAAATAAAGAAAGGAAAACATGAGGAGAAAACAAAAGACTTCCCTCCCCCGCCAAATGAGGGGAAGGAATATGAAGGAGCATAGATGAAATAAATAAAATTAGAATAAAGGACAGGAAAATGTGGGAAGAAAAATTGTTTAAAATAAAAGAGGAAGAAAAACATTGAAAGGGAAAATAGAGGAGAAAGTAGATAGACCCAAAATAAGAAAAGGAGAAGAGATGAGAAAGCAGGTGGGGAAAACAGCTTGAGTAGGAAAGGGGAAGGAAAGTTGGGCATATGAATGAAATAATAGAGACTAAAATAATAACAAATCAATAAAGCAGATAGATAAAGAAGATATATAAAAAAGGAAAAAGAAAGTGAAGAGAAAAGAAAGAAAGAAAAAGTGAAGTGGCGTTTGTCTCGGCTGAGTGCAGTGCCTCCCTTTGGATCCTGCTCTTCTAGTAACTGTGGCTGACTGTCTGCCAATTCTGGGCTTCCCAGGAGGTACTTAGGTGCTAACCACTGTCAGAAACTGTCCTTGGCTTCCAGCAACCTGTTTGAAGCTTCAAGTGAGCCAGGGTGTGTCTGGCTGCACGAGGGAGAGGCCAAGCTGCCATCTAAAGCATGGGGCCCAGGGCTGGGTCAGTAAGCTTACCCAGGTTACCCGGGCCCCACCTCCACCTGCCTTTGCTTGCCAGCTAGCTGTCAATCTTGGTATTTCAAAAATCTGTTTCTGAAAGGGCTTTAGGTGGAGTTGGAAGTCTACACCTCTAAGTTTCCTGTGATGGGAGGTGCTGTTCAGACCTCAGGGAAAGGTGGGGGCATGTTTCCCTGTCCCAGAGCTACTCCTCTGCGAGTGGCCCAGAATCTTACTCTGCCCTCCGCTGGGCAGAGGTCCTCGTATGCAATCCAGTGGGACCCACTGGAAACCTGGTGTGTCTATCAGCTCTCCCATTTGGGGAAAGTGCCAGCCAGGTGCCCAGGGTAGTGGGGGGGATGGCTAATTCCACTTAGTGTGGCACTGATCCAGTCACTGATGCTCGACCCATAGGCTTGGCCTCTGTGGCTCTCTCCTTTGCAAACACAGTGTGGCAGGCAGGGCTCCTGAGGGCGGGGCAGGCTGGATCCCCTAGGGCAGGGGTCCTCAAACTTTTTAAACAGGGGGCCAGTTCACTGTCCCTCAGACTGTTGGAGGGCCAGGCTATAGTTTAAAAAAAAACTATGAACAAATTCCTATGCACACTGCACATATCTTATTTTGAAGTAAAAAAAACAAAACGGGAACAAATACAATATTTGTATTTGCATGTGGCCCGTGGGCCGTAGTTTGAGGACCCCTGGTCTAGGGTAGGGATTTTCCTTTTCCCACAGCTGTGACTGCTGCGAGTGGCTAACTCTTCTCAGGAAAAATGGCGGTTGGGTTTGGGTATATGACCGAATGCAGGAATCCCAACTGCTGATTTTCCATGTTTCCCTCCAATGCCATCCGCCACCCCCCACTGCCATCCCCAGCCTCTCTTTAGGCACCTCAAGTCCACATCACCCTCCCTGAACCAAAGCCTTGGTGAGTAGCTGCAAATGAAAATTCCTATGCTTGGGGTGAAAACAACAACAGTCTATGGCAGGGGTGGGCAACCGCTGGCACACGTGCCAAACATGGCACGCCAGTAACTTTTGCTGGCACGTGAAACCCTCTCTTATACTCTTCCACTTATAATTTTTTTCTTAATATCGACTTTTTTATTTTTCAGATAAATTCAGTGTAGGTGCATCTTAGATAAATAAATAATTTTACATAACAAGTTATCTTAAAGACCATAGACATGGATTGATGAGAGAGGGGAAGAGCAATTTCTATGCCTCTGCCTTAACCCTCCCTGCCTTCCTAGATCCGACCAGTGTTTTGGTTTCACCCACATACCCTTGTGAATCTTTGTTCTCAGTGATGGATTTTGTTAAGTCTCATAATAGGAGTAGCCTGACGGATGAAAGTAGTAGCTCGTGCACATCTCTTAAGGTCACGAAATATAAACCTGATGTAAAATCTCTGTCATCAGTGATGCAGCAGCAAAAGTCCCACTGATAATATCAAACGGAGTCATAAAGTTTTCTGTCGGACTATCAGTGTCCATGTATACATTAAAAAATAAATGTATTTTTCATCATCGTATACTGTGTTTTTGTCGCTCGAATGAATTTTATTATTTCTTCAAGGTTCTTCACATACGTACACCTTAAGAGATATAAAGTAGGCGTAACATGTTCTCAAAAAATTAGGGTTGGCACGCAGAAGAATTTTGAGTCAGAGATTTTGCTGGTTTTGGCACGCACTCACAAAAAGGTTGCCCAACCCTGGTCTATGGGCTCCAGGCTCAACTGTGGCCAGCAGCCCTGCCGCCTTTCACAGCTGGATGCTACATGGTCCGCGGGCTTGGCTCTGGTGCTCTGGGCTGTGGAGCCAGCCTGGGTTCCAAGCCTCTATCCTCTGAGGGAACAGACCCTCCCATAGCCGGGAGCTCCCTCCTCACTCTCGGCCTGCCGCCTGGGAGCTGGGCCAGCCCCTCTCACCTCGCCCTGCCTACTGGTCTCCAGGTGGTTTCTGTCCTTCCTGATATAAGTCTCCTCAGCTGGGCCTCAGTTTTAATTCTGGGTGTATGTTCCCCACTTTAGTTTTATTTTCATTCTGGCCCTGGGAGGAGGTGCAAGAAAGGTCTGCCTAGGCCAGTGATGGTGAACCTATGACACGCGTGTCAGAGGTGACACACGAACTCATTTTTTTGGTTGATTTTTCTTTGTTAAATGGCATTTAAATATATAAAATAAATATCAAAAATATAAGTCTTTGTTTTACTATGGTTGCAAATATCAAAAAATTTCTATATGTGACACGGCACCAGAGTTAAGTTAGGGTGTTTCAAAATGCTGACACACCGAGCTCAAAAGGTTCGCCATCACTGGCCTATGCGGTCACATTATCTCTCCCCAGATTTGCTATCATTAAGTGTGCAGTCCAGCGGCATATTCAATTGCTGTGTAACCATCACCACCATCCATCTCCAGAACTCTTTTTAGCTTGCAAAACTGGAACTGTGTCCCCATTATATAGTAACCGCATAGTCTCTCCTCCCACCACCTCTTGGCAATCACCATTCAACTTCCTGTCTGGAGGAATTTGATTTACTCCAGGTAACATGTAAGTGCAATGATACAGTATTTGTTCTGTGACTGGCTTATTTCACTTAGTGTAATGTCCTCAAGGTTCATCCATGTTGTATCATGTGTCAGGATTTTCTTCCTTTTCCTGGCCGAATAATATTTCATGTATGAACACACCACATTTATTTATCATCTGTTGATGGCACTTGAATTGTTCCCGCTTTTTGCCATTGTGAATAATCTGTTGCTCTTCTGTTGTTAATTCCTTTGGTTATCCTTTTACTTCTTATAACTGACCCATCTTGTCTATTAGTTCAGCCAATTTGACAAAATGATTATTTATTGTTTTTTTAATTGGATGGAAAAGTGAACCAAAAAGTTGGGGAGCAGTCTCTACCCTTGACCAACACAGAGGCTGAGGCTGGGAGGGCTTATGTTCATAGGAGCTTTGATTGTCCCCCCCACACCCCCTGCCCCCAACCTGTGACATTCCTAGGAAGGAGGGTGTGTGGTTTAGGAGGAGCATGTGAACATTGGAGTCAGACACAGCTCATGCATGTGGCCATTGGCTCTGCCTATGGCTCCCCTGTGGTTCTCTCTCCCCTCAGCCATGGGTTTTTATATAGAAAAGTTCCCTTCCACCTTTGTGTCGCCATCCTCCTCGCCCCAATCCCTGCAACACTGATCTATGCTTTTGTCACTATAACTTTGCCTTTTCCAGGGGATCATATAAACAGACTCAGACAGTATGTGGCCATGGAGACTGGCTCCCAACACCGTCCTGAGGCCTTGAGATCCATGCAGGGTGCTGTGGGTCAGCAGTGCATCTTACTTCAATGACGCGTCCCTTCGCCCCTCAGGGATGTTTGGGTTGTTTCCAGGCTCAGGCAGCTATGAATAGATCTGCTGTAAGCATTCCTGTTTAGGTTTTTATAGGAACGTATTTTCATGCCTGTAAAGCAAATACCTAGGAGCAGAATTGTTTAAGTTTACATGTTTAACTTTCTCAGAAACGGCCCACTGTCTTCCTGAGTGGCTGCGCCTCCACCAGCAAGGGTGAGGGCTGTGGCTGTGCACCCTCGCCCACACGGACTGAGTGTGTCTGTTTGTAAGGACATTCTGCTGGGTGTGCGCTGGGTCTCAGGCGGGCTCACCTGCGCCTCCCTGTGCTGGTGCTGGGTGTGCGCTGGGTCTCAGGCGGGCTCACCTGCGCCTCCCTGTGCTGGTGCTGGGTGTGCGCTGGGTCTCAGGCGGGCTCACCTGCGCCTCCCTGTGCTGGTGCTGGGTGTGCGCTGGGTCTCAGGCGGGCTCACCTGCGCCTCCCTGTGCTGGTGCTGGGTGTGCGCTGGGTCTCAGGCGGGCTCACCTGCGCCTCCCTGTGCTGGTGCTGGGTGTGCGCTGGATCTCAGGCGGGCTCACCTGTGCCTCCCTGTGCTGGTGCTGGGTGTGCGCTGTCTCAGGGCTCACCTGCGCCTCCCTGTGCAGGTGCTGGGTGTGCGCTGTCTCAGGGCTCACCTGCGCCTCCCTGTGCAGGTGCTGGGTGTGCGCTGTCTCAGGGCTCACCTGGACCTCCCTGTGCGAGCTGCTGGGCCTTGGCAGCTCTGCCTGATGGCAGTGGGCTCTGGAGGTGGCTGTGAGCAAAGCCTCCTGTGTCTACAGCTGTTGTCTTTCCCCTACTTTGAGCTTGCAGGCTCTCCTATTGCTGGGCTCGCCTACAGACGGTGGGGCAGAGGGAGGGAGGCCGGCTGCCCTGCAGGTCCTGTTGGAACTGGAGGGCTGCTGTTTTTTCTGAGCGCCTGGCTGAGGCCTGTTCCCCGCTGACGCAGGAGCACGTGAGGCTCTGCGGCTGTGCAGAGAGGAACTGGGGGGGGAGCGAAAGAGAAACAGGAAGCTGCATCCTGCCCTGTGTCCTCTGGTACAGAGGCCCCGCCCAGGGGCTGGGGTCCCCCTCCGAGCTCCACAGAAAGCCGGGATGAGAGTCAGGAATGTTGGTTTTGCGCCCAAACATCAGCAGCTCGGCCTTTCCTCAGGCTCCAGATGCCACGCTCCAGCGCAGCGGCTGCGAGCAGGGTGCCCCGGGCGCTCTGAACCGTCTGAAGCAGAGCGCAGTGGATGCTGCAGATCTGTGCTGGCGGGTTGGCGTGGGCTGGGCCAGGATGGGCTGTGACACCAGAGGGCTCTGCCCACATGGCCACTCCCAGCCCTGGTGTCGCTGAGGTCATAGGAAACCCCCTGCTGTGCCCTGCCCACAGTGCACAGACCTTGTGCCCCTCACCGCGTGCAACCCACGGCTCTCAGCCCACTTGGGGCCCCTCGGCCCCTCTGCCCTGACTCACTGTCACGCCTCTGTCCCATTGTCCTGCAGCGGCAGAGGGGGAGCTGAGCTCCCCGGGGCTGATTTGATGAGGAGAAGTAACTTGGTTAAGGCATCACAGCGGCCAGGTGTGACTGCCACGGAGGCCTGGCTCTGCCTCGGGGCTGTGTGCATGGGCAGGGCCTGGCACACTGGCAGACTGCGGGCATGCAGGGTCTCCAGGGCCTCTGCCTAACCCTCGCCGGGAAACAGCTGCTGGCAGAGAGGAGGGCTTTGTCTTTTCCTGAAGTCCTGGGACCCGCAGCCTCTAGTTCTCAGTCCTGCCAAGGCTGCCTTTCCCTCCTCCTCCCCCAAACTCTCCTCCTCCCTCGGCCTGTGGCGCAGGCAGGGAGCCCTGGTTGGAGCTCAGCGCCCGGGTGCCTCTCAGGCGATGCTCTCAGCAGCAAAAGCCACGCTGTGGGCCGACTGCGGAGGACTCTTCTCAGCGCTCACTGGCAGTGGGACCAGGGAGGCCAGCTCTCTGTCCGGGCCGCAGCCTCACGCGGACGAAGCCCACCGTCTTGCCGTCGCTGGATGGCAGGGAGGTTCAGTGAAGCCGCACATGTAAATGCCAGCACCAAGGAGGTGCCCTTCCCTCAGCCCTACAAATGGCACGGCTGGGCGTAGACTCAGTGGGCACGGCCCCTCCAGGGGCCTCTGCCTGTCCCGTGTACAGACAGGACACGGGCAGGGATGTGTCTCCTCGCTTGGTCTGCGTCTCTCCCCTCCCATTTGTCCTCGAGGCCACGACGCCGCGTATTAAAGTGCAATCTGCAGAAGTCCAGGCCTGGAGGGGCAGCAACATTTTGATATTTTGTTCATTGTGCACGTTTGGCCTTAACTTTGATTTAAAAAAAGATTTCATTAAAATACTAACTCGGCCACTGAGATTTTTGTAATGCCCCTTCAATCTTGTTCCTGGGGTGGGTGCGCCACCTGCCTCACCCTAATTCCTGCCCTGCCCTGGCCTCCCCAGGACCCGCCCCCAACTGGCCCCTTTTTGCTGGGATAGGAAGTGCTGGTGCCGACAGAGGGCGCCTTTGACAGGGGGGTTTCTGCCCTCCTTCCCGCAGTGCTGAGCGCCCTCTCCCTGGTCCCTCCTGTAGCTAAGCAGGCCTAGGCGGGGGAGGGGCCGGACGGGCAGCTTGGCTCTGGGGTGAGACGGCTTCTCCGTGGACTGCACAGACACTCGCTTGTTAGACACTCATGTTTCTCCAAGAGCTCTGTCCACTCAGGGGAGCACGAGCCCGTCTTCACCCTCTATCAACACGGCTTCTGGCTTCAGAGGAGACCTGGCTGTTCCGGCGTTTCCCCTGCATGTCCAGCTGCGGCCCCAGGACGCTGTTTTCGCATCCTGACCGGATGCTCACCGTGTCCGTCACCTGCTTATCCCCAAAACGTGGCGTGTTGGCGAGGCCTCAGACGGTTCATTGAATGACCAGTTGGTGGCAGCGGCAGGTGTGGCCATGAGTGGCTTTCCTATGACAGAGACAACACTTAGTGTGGCCCTAACAGCCATCGAGTGCATTGGCTGTCCCTGCCTGACTCGGGGCTGGCTCTGTGGGTGCGGGGATGGCAGTTTGATTGGACATGGTGGTGACTTTTAGAGTCTGGAGGAAATCCAAGCAGAAGTCTCAGAATGAGAAAAGCACTTGTTTAGAAGAGGGGGGTCTAGGCCACAGAGAGAGAGCTTTGGGTGCCACCAGCTTTTAGGTTTATTCATGTATTTATTCACTAACAGTTTATTGAGCCTCTACACTGCCAACTGCTGAGAAAGGCTCAATGACCTTCCCTCTCCGAGCTGACACTGAGGGGAGTGTGTGTGGCTCTCAGGGGCAAGTGAAGCTGTAGGGGTGGAGGCGGGTGAGCTCTCCTCCAGCAGAGTCAGCTGCAGAGAGCCACGCGGGGGGCCTGACGGGCCCGAGGGCAGAGGGCAGAACCACGCTCAGCTGCTCCGGCTTCCACAGGGTCCGCAGTGAGAAACAGCAGACGCGGTTGTTTTCCCACGGAGCAGCGAGAGTGAACATATGATGAGGCCGTGTAAACTCACACGCGCTTGTAGGACTGTACATCGAGTGAGTGTTTTGGAGACACTGTTTGGAAATGTGTCAAGAGCCGGAAAAAGTTATCTGCCTTTAGGTCCAGCTACTTTCTTTCAGGAACTTAGGGGTGTGCTGTGAGCTGCTATTTACTCATGGATTTGTGGACAGGCATCCACGCGAAGCTGCTGCTCGTGTTGGTGGTGGTGAATAACGGAAGCCACTGGGATGTATCAGTGTACAGGGTTAGCAGGCTAACGACCAACAGCGAAGACCCTCAGCAGCATACCATATTCATGCTATGCTTTAGTGACAAAAAGGAACTTATAAACGAATTTATTAAAAATGGATTGTGAGGCCCAGACAGTGTGGCTCAGTGGTTGAGCATCAACCCATGAATCAATGGGTCACTGGTTCAATTCCTGGGTTGAGGGCTTGATCCCCAATAGGGGGCGTGCAAGAGGCAGCCATTCAATGATGTTTCTCTCTTGATGTTTCTATCTCTCTATCTTCTCCCTTCTCTTCTCTCTAGAATCAATAAAACACATTAAAAATGGATTGAGAGAAGATATTTGTGATTTTTAAAACAAACAAGGAACACATTTCTAGAATAACTTTTGCAAAACAAGAAAAAAAACAGGCAAGGAAAAATGAGCAGAGGTTATGAATAGTCAGTTTGCAGAAGAGCAAATCCAAAAGGCTAACAGGCATGCAAAGATGCTCCGACTTGTCAGCAGGTTAGAGAAATGCAAATTAAAAAGACAGCAAGGGACCACTTACTGCAGTCAGGCTGGCAAACGTCAGAAAGCTGGGCAGTGCTGAGTAGGGTGCCGTGAGATGGCAGGGGGCCTTCACCTGCTCTTTGGGAGGGTGGTCTGCTGTCAGCTTCTGGAAGCATCTTAGCTGCTGGCATATAGTTGAACTGAGCAGGTATAGACCCTGACTTAGCATCTTGCTCCTGTGGTCATAGCCAAAGCCAGCCACGTGTGGCCCTGGAGGCCTGCATGGGGTTAAGGGACAGGAGCGGTGTGGTACGGGAAGTTGAGGGTAATCTAGCCATTGTCACTGCAGAGCAGACAAGTCAAATAGGCACGTGATGCCCACTGTGTAACATGGGTAGCAGCTAGAGGAAATGAGGTTGACAAACATAGCGCCACATGGCTAGGTCTGAAGACATAATGCTGAGTGAAACAGTGGCCTACAGAGAAGACACAGGTCATTCAGGGAACTGAGATGCATGCGTCCAGGAGCCTTTCCCATGCCAGGCTTCATAAAGACACTGCCATCACGTCGGTGGGCAGGGTGGGGAAGAAGGGAGTGGACATATGCATGGAGGGCCAAAGAATAAATGAATAAACTAACAGAGAGGAGACTGGCCCAGATCAGGGGTCAGGGAAGAGGCTGTGCTGGGACCGAGGAGTGTAAGGTGCTCCCCACCCTACCTGTCTCTAAGGATCAACCCAGAACAGGAAACAAATAACCACCCCCACCCCCCAGCCAACCCACCAACAAAAGCAAAGGTATTAATAAAACATGTTTCTCTCAACAGTATTATTAGTGTGTTCTTAGTAAGCTATCCTATATAATAAAGAGGTAATATGCAAATTGACTGTCACACCATCACAAAAGATGGCCACCCCCATGTGTCACAAGATGGCCAGCAGGGGAGGGCAGTTAGGGGTGACCAGGCCAGCAGGGGAGGGCAGTTGGGGGCGATCAAGCCAGCAGGGGAGCATTAGGCATCAATCAGACTGGCAGGAAGTGGTTAGGGGTGATCAGGCTGGCAGGCAGAAGCGGTTAGGGACAATCAGGCAGGCAGGCAGGCGAGTGTTTGGGAGCCAGCAGTCCCAGATTGTGAGAGGGATGTCCAACTGCTGGTTTAGGCCCTATCCCTGTGGGTGTAAACCAGCAGTCGGACATCTCTCAAGGGGTCCCAGATTGGAGAGGGTGCAGCTGGGCTGGGGGACACTCCTCCCCCAGGGCATGAATTTCATGCACCTGGCCCCTAGTATATTCATAGAAGCAGGAATATCAGCAGCCATTTTTCTGGGTGTGGCAAACCTTGATATTCTTCCCAATATTTTGTTCCTTCCCAGTGTTTAATGTTGTACCTACATGGCCTTGTAAAAAGGAAATGATTTCTGAAAGTGAAATTTGACTAATAAGTATGTGTGATAGAAGAGCTAGGGATGTATGGAGCTTTGTACATAAAGAATGAGAAAGTTTCAAAGAGGGGATGGTTAGTCTGGCCACATGATCTTGAGTTCACTGCCACGCCTACCTGTGAAATAAACATAAAGCATGAGGTCTCCTCCATGGCTATAGCCCAGAGCAAAACGCTGGTGACCCCACTGTGGTGTCCACCCTGGCCCCCACCCTGTGAGCAGTGGTTGCTGTTTGCTGGCTGGGCTCCTGATGGACTCTGCATGGTGATTCTGTGGTTGGGGGAGGGCTCCTTGCAGGGAGCCTGGACAGTTTGGGAGCTTTCTACACTCTTGACAAATGCACAACAAACAAACCTTTCTTGGGCTGAGTCAGTCATAGCAACTGAAAAGTCAAGGACACAGACAAAAAGGCACCTTCTCAAGGTCAGTATCTTGCAGGTCAGTCTTGGGCTGTTTTGACTGCAGAGGTTTTTCCCCTGTGCCTCCTGCCCCGAAGTCTCCAGCTTGCGCAACTCACTCCTGTTTACACTAAGAGAGGAGCACTTTCCAGTTAGTGTGGGGTTCAAGAAGTCGTTTTGAGGACAAAGTCCTCTAAAAATGGTGAGAGTGAACCAAATAATGCTGAGAATGAAGAAGCTATATCCTTTGGACACATGGGGTGGAAGGAAGTTATAATTGAAGACATAGAATCACTTGCTTCTACAAATTTTGGTGAGATAATTTGCACACGTCTCTTCTATCAACTCAGTGTTTTAAAAGAGGAGCAGCACCAGATAATAAGGGAACAGGCTTTGGTATTAGAGGTTTGCATCTCAGCTACACATCTAGTTGCTCGTATGCCTTTGGCTCAGTTGTTTCCTCACCATACAGAGAGAATCAGAATGCCCAACTCTCATGCAAATCTGTGCCCAAAGCCCGCCCATGTTAGGTTGTCAATCTCTGTGAGTCACATCGGAATCTCTTTTTGAAAATGCCTTCTTATTTTAGCTGGTTTCAGATTCTTAGAGGAACCAGCTTCAGTAGGAACTGGACTGAATGGTGCGGGACCTGCCCCACAGCCAGCGGCATCAGGAAGTGCTGTGTCGGGACTTCTCATCTTTGTTTTTGTTCTGAATCCAGAGCTGTTTGCTGAGGCATGGAGGCAGAAGGTATCTCAAAGGCGGAAGACGGACCTGAGGATCCAGGTCCCAAAGCTGACCAGCCTGATGTTGCTCAGTCTGACTCCCCCCCTGGAGTGCAGTCCCCGGGCCCCACGGCTCTCTGGGAGACGGTAGAGAGGAAGTTTCTGGAATATCAGCAGTTGGCTCATAGGAGCCCGGCTGACCGCCAGGAGAGTCTGCTGCGCCTTCTCCCACTGTTCCTAAAGGTCAGTACTGTTATTTCTGACGCTGTATCACCATACAGTGCTCTCGGGATACTTGTGGAATGATTGGAAGCTGAAGTTGTTGATTTTCATATCATCCTAGTGGTCTCTGGTTGCTTAGAGGAGAAGGTTGTGCTATTCAATAACGAGTCAAGCGAGGCTCATCTCCAGGATGGGGAAGGGCTGGGGATGGGTGAGCAGATGACTCTGGAGAACTATTATCCCTTTAGCTAAAGGAGCTATATTGCTCAGCCGAAATCCCAGCGTGAAGCCAGAGAGGAGACCAGCTCCTCTGGGAGCTAGAAAAGCAGTCTGTGTCTTGAGACAGGAGTCACAGGATGGCTGATCATCTCAAACACCAGTCCTGCCAGCACCAGGGCCTCAAGTGTCAGAACACCAGATCATGCCAACCGTGCAAACGGAGGTGCAGTCTGTGGGAGCATGAAGCAGTGCGCCCTCCCACAGCCACAGGCGCCAGGAGAGTCCACTGGGCCGACGCTCTGGCTCGTGGCAGCTGCTGGCGGCTGGTGGTGGCTGGTGACAGCTGGTGGCGGTTGTTGGTGGCAGGTGGCAGCTGGTGGCGGCTGGTGGTGGCTGGTGGTGGCTGGTGGTGGCAGGTGGCAGCTGGTGGTGGCTGGTGGTGGCTGGTGGTGGCAGGTGGCAGCTGGTGGTGGCAGGTGGTGACAGGTGGCAGCTGGTTGCAGCACGGGCATAAGAGTTTTTCTTGTCTCAGAACAGAGCTCCTGGAGATGAGATCTGCCTCATGTTGAATCTACTGAAGGCTATTGTACCATTGGAAATGCATCTTTATGAGGACTTAGTTTTTGCTTGACTATTGATTTTGAGTTATTATTAAAAAATACACCTCCAGCCAAAGAGCAGAGAATATGGGCTCCCTTCCACATTGAAAATAGACTGAGACAGATGGGGCGTAGGCAGGTTTTATTGGAAGCCCCTTTGCTAATGTTTCATCTAACTTATTAACCAGAAATATTTAAGGATTTCTAAAGATGACTTAGGCATTGAATACTTGGGCCTGTTCTTGGTTAAAAAAACAAAAACAAAAACACACCACACATGCCAAGTAACTTGTTCATGAAATCATGGTTTTCCTCCCCGACTGGGACTTGTAAACCTCATTCATCCCATTCTACAGGCGGGATAACTGGGACCTTGGGGATGTACTGGAAAGAAGGACGGGCTAGGAGATGGCTCAGGTTTTATTTCTAGCCTCCCTACCCTGGCAGCGCCCGTGTTTGGAGACAGCTCGGCCTCACCCAGTTTTCAGATCAGTGTTGCCTTCTGAAAGGAACACCGTGCGCACCCAGCCTTTGCCCTGAGCGAGAGTCCCTGGCGTGGAGTGGGTGCGGGCTCATCTATGTGCTGTGTCTCCCCCCCCAGCCCCGCAGCCCGGCTCTGATGAAAGTGCTCTGTGTCCGAGAGCCAGGGCTTGGCACTCGCTTGCCCTCTAGGTCTCTGATTTGAGAATTCCTTCATTTGTTGTACGAAAGTGTATGAAGCATCTCCAGGGGTAGGCAAACTTTTTGACTCGAGGGCCACAATGGGTTCTTAAACTGGACCGGAGGGCCGGAACAAAAGCATGGATGGAGTGTTTGTGTGAACTAATATAAATTCAAAGTAAACATCATTACATAAAAGGGTATGGTCTTTTTTTTTTTTTTTTTTTTTAGTTTTATTCATTTCAAACGGGCCGGATCCGGCCCGCGGGCCGTAGTTTGCCCATGACTGATCTAGACTCTGTCCCAGGGCCTGGGCTATGAGAATAAAGGAGACAGAGTTTTCCCTTTATGGAGACTCCATCCAAAGGAGAGGCTACGGAGTCACACTCAGAATGTGCTTTATTTGGCTTATAGAGATTAAACATGAATTACTGGCCATTTTTTTTCAAAATAGAAAGCTTTTACCGGAAAATCAGATGTCCAGTTTCTCTGGAAAAATTGGTAGCTGTAAAACCAACAGCATGGAGATGGCTAGGGGCACCCCTCTCAGACAGAAAGTCTTGTTCCCTCAGTTCACCCAGTGCCCCGCACCCTAACATGTCACCGTTGTACCTTCCTCACTTACGCCCCTGCACCTGTAGGCCTCTGAGCATGGACCCCACGGGCAGAGCACAGTTCCCACTATAAGTGAACCTTGAGATTGGTCTCTGCTTCCCAAACCTGGTCCTGGGAGTTGCAGGCATTATGGCCCCTGTGTTCGACCAAAGAGAGCAGGCCCCGCCCTGGAGCCATTGCTTAGTAGCTGTGCACCCTTGAGCAAGTTACGAAATATTCCTGACCCTCAGTTTCTCATCTGTAAAGTGTAACGAGCAGCACTTTGCTGGGAGCCTGTGAGGGTGGATAAGATGATGACGGTGAAGTCCAGGGCACATGGAAGCAGACACCATCCCGATGACCTTCCCACCAGCTTCCAGGACACTAACTCCCACGCATAGTCTGAGGCCCTGTCACCGCGATTCCCCGAACCATGGACACCTGCCCTGTTCGGGGTCTCTGGAGTCCACTTCTGTGAACCCTGGACAAGCAGGGTATTACAGGCTTTTAATCATCTCTAAACATCGACATTCTTTTGTTAAGTCCTACATGTCTACAAACATGTTATTTCTATTAAGTGCTGACTAATGCCGGAGCCAGAGCCATGCCCTCAGGCTTCTTAATGAAAAGCTGGTGGTGGAAAGAAACGGGGAATGTAGGCGGTGTTCAGGGGTAGCGTAGGTAGAACCTGAGCTGCAGATGAAGACAGAAAACAACCACTGGAACACTGGTCCTTGTAACCTCTCTCATCTGGATTTTATATCCATAGGACAGTGTTCTTTCAGGTTGTATATGAAGACCTTGGAAATATCAGGACTTAAAGTTACGCCATGTCCTGTGGAATGTGGCCACTGACCTCAAAGCCTCATGCATGTATTGGCTGTCATGGAAACCATGGCCCAAATGGGCTCAGAGACTCCTGAGCAGGTTTAAGAGAGTTCTGGAATAATCTGTGTGGCAGATCGCAATTCTCTATACCTGGCTCTTTTCATTTTGGGCCCAAGGAAAATTCAGATGATCTCGAATATTCTTTGTTCTGACACAATGAACACAATAAATTTTTGAATTGTCGCCCCTACTCAGAAAGGGTTATGTCCCTGGGTGATGGGATCTTATTACACTGGGCCAGGCTCTATCAGACCCATCACAGAAGGGGTGGTCCATGTGCAGGCAGGGCTTTGGCGAAGGTCATGGTGAAGGTCATGTCTGCCCCCCCTCAGTGGCCACCACTTGCCTAGACCTGGAAAGTTCTGAGTTTTGACAGCTCGTGCCTTGCAGAGCCGACTCCCCAAAAAACTCCCCAGAGGGGCTTCTGTGGCATCTTCTCCCCAAATAACTTCCCTGTAGCCTCTAGCTTTCTCTCATATCTGACTCCTCAAACCCACAGAAGGGACACGTGTCCCCCGACCCCTGTCATTGTTTACATGTGCATCTGCATTAACTGCTAGGCAGGTACAAACATGGTTGGTTTCACATTAAATTCTAGTCCCATTGTCTCATCTCCAGAGTTAAGAACAACTTAGTGTGTTAAGGAGTGAACCTACTCAGCTTTTGGCTGCTGTGTTGGTAAGAAGGAATTGCCAGGTGGAGACTCAGGGCCCTGCAACCCCAGCAGGGAGCTGCCCCGAGGGGAGGAGTCAGACACCAAGCTTCCAGTGAGAGCTGAGGCTCCTCCACCCGCCGGCCATCACTCCCCGGGGAGGTCATGGAGGAGTCCTCAGCCAGGGCTGCAGCTGGTGAGACTCACCCAGGCGCTTTGCTCGGTGTTTTCAAGCCCTCACACTAACCCCAGGAAGTGAGACCACTTGTGTCCCACTTTATACACGAGCAAGGAGAGGGTTAGAGACGGTATATGATGTGGCCAAGTCACCCAGTGGTTAGTGGAGAGCAGAACGTAACCTGGCCAGTCTGCGCAGGCCTGTGTGGTGAACCACCGGGCTCCCTCAGGCAGTGCTGCGGGGCCGAGCAGAGCAGAGCACACCTGTTCTTTCCTGCCCCTGACCCACTGGACAGGGGTCTGCCTGGCTAGTGCCTCCGCTCCCTTTGGGCACAAGAAGATGCTATCCCTCCCCATATGATGCTTGGGTAGCTGCCTCAGGTGCAGACTCGGAGGAGGGTAGCTGCCTCAGGTGCAGACTCGGAGGAGGGTAGCTGCCTCAGGTGCAGACTCGGAGGAGGGTAGGTGCCTCAGGTGCAGACTCAGAGGAGGGTAGCTGCCTCAGGTGCAGACTCGGAGGAGGGTAGCTGCCTCAGGTGCAGACTCGGAGGAGGGTAGGTGCCTCAGGTGCAGACTCAGAGGAGGTTTGCTGCTTCACAGAGGAAACAGCACAGAGCCAGCGACTTCTCAGTGGGCCACTCAGTGCTCTCAGGAAGGGTGGACCTGACTGCTGTTCTTTTCCTGGTGAGAGCCTGGGGCTTCGTTCTTCTAGGAACCTTTCCATCGTGGACTGCTGGCCCAGAGGAGAAGGCGTCCCCTCGCCAGCATGGGCAGGTCCTGCTGGCTTTCAGTTGAGGATGCTCTGAGGCAAAGGGAACCACTGCAGGGCCTCAAGATGCACAGAGATATTCCATAATAATAGCCAGGGGGAGCCAGAGCTGTGGATGCAGTTGTGGGAGCCAGTTCTTAGAATACATGCTTTGAGAGAGAGCAGGTGGTGAGCTAGGGAATCCCCAGCAATCAGTGTAAAGTTCCTCACTGCCTGAGACAGACAACCAAGGGGCTGGGACACATGGGAGAAAATAGAAGGAGATCTGTGGATGTGAGATGCTGCAAAGGAGTTCACGTGGCGGCCTTTAAGAGGCAGCACCGTGTCCATTCCCGTGACTCCACATGCGTTTGTGATGGCGCGGCTAATGGAATAAGGCAGAAGTGACATTTCCAGACCCCGAGAGACTTGTCGCTTCTTCTGTCACTTGGAATATTCATTCTTAGAACCCTGCTGCCATGTTGTGAGGAAGACCAAGCAGCCCCACGTACAAACCTTCGTGGAGGGGAACCAAAGCCCCTGGTCTCCCAGCCGCGCTCGCTGCCCGCAGCCAGCACCACCTCGCCAGCCCTGTGAGTGCCCCATCTTGGAAGCCGGTCCCTCGGCCCCCGTCAGCTGCCCCAGCTGACTGAGCCAGAGAAATCTCTGCCTGCCGAGCTCTGCCCAAACTGCAGGCCCTTTACCCAAATATCTGATTGCTGTTACTTAAGCCACTCAGTCCTGGGGTGGTTTGTTATATAGATGAGCAGAATAGTGGGCAACGTGCGGATGAATGTATTTATTTCCTAGTGTGGAGTGATTGTACTTGGAAGTGAGAATGTGTGTGCATGTGTGTATGTGTGTGTGCACACATGTGCATGTATGCAAGCACATGTTCTTAGGTTAACTGCCTGGCTAGCGGTGCTGAGTTCATGCCATTCAGTGGGTTAGTCATTCTCGTGGAAACCAAGCATAGACCCAACTGCCCATGGATGAGAGGGTAGTAACATTAAGTGTAATAACAAGGATGACCAACAATTATTTCCAAGTGCGGTGCCCAGAGAGGATGGTGAGGGTCAGCACCCCTCCTTGTCCATCCTGAGTCTACCCCCTCAGAGCGGGGCCTGTGACATGATTTATTCCCATTTTGGGAAAACAGCATTTGCTTATGCTAACAAAATCTTAGTGCACTTTTTTACTTACAAAGGCTAGAGTAACCGTCGTACTAGCAGGGACACTCATGCAAATCTTGAAAGTGTTTTGAGTCATAAAAACCAGACCACCCAAGCGTGAGGCGGGGAAGCAGGAGTGACAGTCCCGCATGCTTGGGACCCACAGGCCACCTGTCACTGGGAAGTGGGTTCTCCGGTCTCCTCGCTGGCCCTTCCTTGTTTGCCACCGGCCCGCAGCGTCTTTTTCTCCCTCTTCCTTCCATGTGAGGGGGCAGCACGAGACATGATGGTGCCGCTTAGATAATGTGAGTTTTTAAAATATTGAGCAATATCCTCCCAGCATGCAAGTCCCAGTTTGAGGAAAAAAATTTAGGTCCTTCGGAAGCTGCCTTAACTCTTTGGGGTCTCCAGGGCATCATTCAGTGAGAGGCTGTCTCCGCGCGGAACGGCACCCCAGTGGCCTGAACGAGTTAAGGCGGCTCCCAGAAGTGCCCACAGAGTCCCAGGAAGCAGTGCGGGCCCGGGGGGAGCTGGCGGAGGGTACAATTACTGTTCAGCTCGCAGGGGCCCAATTTGCTTTATTGTAGCGCTGCCTGGAGTCCCACTGCTCACAGACAATCTGATGCTTCTGAGTCAATTGCCCGCAAAGTGGTCTTTGAGGGGTTTGCCAGCGCAGGGGGGAGGCACAGGGCTGGCGAGGAAGACATAGAATTCTCATTCCCGAGGAGGAAAATGATCTTCCCACAGAAGTTCCCAGTCAAAGGACTGACTTTTTCTTTTCGGGATTAAAGTTTTCGAGCGATAGCGGGTCCCCAGGTGGGAGCCGTACGCTTCTTCGACCTGTGCATGCTACTTAGGATGCGTGAGGTGAACCCGCTCCTGGCGCCGTGGCTCCGCTGGGGCTCTGGGCTTCCTCCTGCTCAGCTCGTTTCTGTAAAGTGGGAGCAACAATAATGCCGACCTCAGAGGGTGGTTGCAGGATTAGTGGAAACAATACAGGTAAGTGTTTGGGCCAGCGTCTAGCTCAAGACCAGCACAAGATGCATTTGGCCATCACTGCAGAGGGTGGGTTTCATAATCATGTGCTCCCTTATCCAATGTTGGTTGAAGGCCTACTTCAGTGCTTGTCTTTTATCCAGCGTTTTTGTAGTCTTAGCACAGTTCTGATGGAATTCGTTTTTATTTACAAAGGAAAGAGGCAACTCCGTTTATGGGCAGAAAATAAAAAACAATTTTCAGATGCAAAGCTTTTTTTTAAAACAAAATAAATGCTCAAGTACTCACTGCCCAACATAAAGTGTGTCGCACATTTCAGATAGACTAAAGCCTGCTGTGCACGCGCTCAGGCGCCCACTCACCCGCCCTCCTCCGGGGAAGCCTGCCCCGCTGGTCACAGGGGTAACATGCGCATCTGGGATATGCTCCCCTCCTAACACTTCCCAAAGGGCTTCCTCCATCCAGGGCTTGCTCATCAGTTCTGGGTGTGATCCGCAGACACTGCACTATTTTCAGTGCTGCGTAGTGCTCTGATGTACTAGTAAACATGCCGTAAATTATTCATTCGTGATCCTACTGGTGAACATTAATCTTTTCCAGTTTTTCACGATCAGAATAAGGCTGCAGCCATTTCTCTTGTCCGCGCCTCCACGTGCACAGGTGCCAGCCTTTCCGCAGGGGACCACCTGGGCGTGGAGGGCCGGGTGGAGGACATGAGGCCTTTAACTTCTCGGGCTGGCTAGCCGCTTCTTCAGAGAGGCTCCTCCGGGCCGCTCCCCCGCAGAGCAGGGCCTCCGGTCCCGCCCCTTCACCCACACGCTGCCAGGCTTCTCCCTTTACCAACTTGAAAAGTATGATATATCTCATCGTGGTTTCATTTGCATTTTCCCAATTATCAGTAATTTGCTATTTATTTTATCTTTTATTAGTGGCCTATTTCATTGGCCTGTTTTTTAAAAATCAGGTGGCTTGTCTTTACCTTATAAGTTTGTAGCAGTCTGGATATTATTGCTTTGCCAGTTCTATGCATTGCAAATATTCTCTACCAGTCTGTGGATTGCCCCCTCATTTTGTATGTAGCATCTTTTAATATAGAGAGGATTTTTGAAGGTTTTTGCTTCTTAACAACTATAGTATCTGTAGCAAGGAAACACATTGAAATGATTTCTCTTCAGAATTTGATGTGTTATTCACCTTCAGTTTAAAAAACTCGGTCAGGTCTTTGGGCAGGAATAAAACTTATACAGCTAGTAAATGGGTGCAGTGAATGGGAGTCCAGCAAAACTGTATGTTATAGCGGCCACTAGTGACCAGGAATGCCCACAGCGCCTACCTTCCTGATGAGCACCAGGGATGGGAGATTCCTGAACTCACGTCCTGGTGTAGGACTAGTCCTCTTCTCTGACTGTGCCCTGTGGGAGTCTCCTCCTCCCAGAACTAGTCCCTCCTCTCTGACTGTGCCCTGTGGGAGTCTCCTCCTCCTAGGACTAGTCCCTCCTCTCTGACTGTGCCCTGTGGGAGTCTCCTCCTCCTAGGACTAGTCCCTCTCTCTGACTGTGCCCTGTGGGAGTCTCCTCCTCCCAGGACTAGTCCCTCTCTCTTACTGTGCCCTGTGGGAGTCTCCTCCTCCCAAGACTAGTCCCTCTCTCTTACTGTGCCCTGTGGGAGTCTCCTCCTCCCAGGACTAGTCCCTCTCTCTGACCGTGCCCTGTGGGAGTCTCCTCCTCCCAGGACTAGTCCCTCTCTCTGATTATGCCCTGTGGGAGTCTCCTCCTCCCAGGACTAGTCCCTCTCTCTGACTGTGCCCTGTGGGAGTCTCCTCCTCCCAGGACTAGTCCCTCTCTCTGACTATGCCCTGTGGGAGTCTCCTCCTCCCAGGACTAGTCCCTCTCTCTGACTGTGCCCTGTGGGAGTCTCTTCCTCCCAGGACTAGTCCCTCTCTCTTAGTGTGGCCTATGGGAGTCTCCTCCCAGGACTAGTCCCTCTCTCTTACTGTGCCCTGTGGGAGTCTCCTCCTCCCAGGACTTGTCTCTCCTCTCTGACTGTGGCCTATGGGAGTCTCCTCCCAGGACCAGTCCCTCCTCTCTGAATGTGCCCTGTGGGAGTCTCCTCCCAGGACTGGTGAACTGGGCCTGTGACAACACAGCGTGAAGGGCAAAGACTGGGTGGAAGAGCCATCCTAGAAACAGGATAACTAGAGAAACCAGGGAAAATTCGGAAAAGAGGAGCATCAGTGGGACACAGCACTGATGGGGGAGACCTAGAGACCCTCTCTTGGGGTTTCCCAGGAGGGCAGCTGGGTGACTGGCAAGGCCCCTCTGGGAGAGGAGATGCGGCGGGTTCGAGGCACGGCATTCGGTGATGCATGTCTGAGGCTTAAGGAGCACGAGTCTGGGAGGTATGGGCCGTGGTTTGGAGCTCAGCAGAGAGCTGGGATTGCAGGCCTGAGGGCGGGGGCAGTGGGAGGAGGGAAGGCGGGGGCGGCCTTGGGCTGCACCTGGGAAGCATTGAGCCTGTGCTGAGGGGTGGCAGGGAGAGAGGGAGGTGATGCTCGGGCCTTGCTCTGGAGCTGTGACGTCTCTGACCAACCTGTTGTGTGCGTTCAGGCCTGGGAGCACTCCGTGGGGCTCATCTGCTTTCCCAGCCTGCACAGGCTGGCCGGCGAAGTGTCCAGCCAGCTCGCCCAGGAGATCCAGCAGGTGCTGGTGGGAAAGCCTGCGGGTGAGTATGGAGCGGCCCTGGGCCCCGTGGGAGCAGCACGTGCTGAGGGCCTTCGGCCCTGCTCTGCTCTTCTGCTTTCTAGTCAGTCAGCGAAGTGCCTGCCAAAGAGACCACGGCCCAGTCTGCCACCGAGTCCCTTGGGAACACGGGAAAGGCTACCAGAGCAGGGAAGGGGGTCTTAGGAACTGCTGCTCCTGGTAGACACACACACACACACACACACACACACACGAGCAGGCCTCTGGGAGGAAGTGCTGGGCTAGAAGGCACCTGAATGTTCAGTGGAGAGCTCGATCCAGACAAGACCCTGGGTCCGAGCACATGTTTTGCTGTGAGGTCCCTGACTTGCTGTTTTCTATGCACAGAGCCCAGACGCAGGCTGTGGAGGGAGCTCCGGGCAGGGTGACCTGAGCCTGGTGTAGACGCAGGAACCCCTGTGATGGAGGGGCTGCGATAGAGAGAGTGGGGTGGAGGCCGGGTTGTGGGAGGTCTGTGGTGAGGAACTTGCTCCTGTTACTTGGCAATGGGGAGCCATTGATGGTTGCTGACCAGGGAAGCCTGCATGCTAAAGGCTGGCCCCCGAGGAGGGTAACTGGCTGAGTGTGAGGGTGGGTGTAGGTTCAGGTGGCCTTGTGGGGAGGACAGGAAGTGGACGTCCCCAAAGAGGCGAAGGTAGAGCTCATGGCAGGTGGCAAGTGGAGGGCAAACTGGTGAGCAAGTCCCTGCATCCCCTGCTGACACGTTTCCTCTTCTCTGCTGTTGTCAGAGCAAGCGCGGGCGGCCGCGGGGCAGCTGCTGCGGTGGAAGCCGGATGCGCAGCAGGACGGCTACCTGCTCCTGAAGTCGGCCTTCCTGCTCTCGGGGACGGACTCAGTAAGTGCCGGGAGCCAGGGCCCGGCCTCCTCAGCGGCCGGGAGGGAGGCCTCAGCTCAGGGCAGGGGGCGGCTCCCAGGGCCTTTCTTCCCAGGAAGCTGGCTTCTTGTCTCTCGCCCTGGCTCCTCTCTGGTGTAGGAACGGCTTCTGAAATTCTGGGATTCTGGTCTGGATCCTGCCCTGTCAGTTGACCGCCCGTGACATGCGGCACCTCACTGTGACGGGTGCGGCTGATTTGAGAGTTGGGGACAGTAGCGCCTCAGCGCTGGGGCCGCTGTGAGATTGAAAAGGGCTGGCGTCCCGGCACTGAGTCTGCCCTGGTGATGCCCCGGCCACGCCGGGGTGGGGACAGGCTCTGCCGTGGGGTGTGGCCGCAGCCTGTCTGACCAGGCTGTGCTCTGAGCCTCGGCTGGGTTCTGCCTGCTGTGAACTTAGGCGGAAAGATCCGCCCCGGGAGGCGCTGTCCGAGCGTGCTCACCCAGAGGCAGTGCTAGCAGACCGCCGCCTTCCCTGCCCACCGCACCCACTGTGAAGGGGGGCCTGGTCCTCCTCCCCGAGTGGTCTGCTGAGGCCGGTGTCCTGGCAGCTTGGCCATCAGCAGAAATGGCCCGAGGCCCCTTGCAGGGCAGGCCCAAGACTCCCCGGTCTGCCGGCTGCTGGGGTGCCCACTGTGGGGGGTCTAGCATGCGGCACCGGGAACGGCAGGGGAGCAGAGCGCAGCTGCTGCCTTCTGTCCGGGGTGACACAGGCATCGCAGGAGCCTTAGCGGCAGCATGTGGTGTGAGCAGCAGGCGGCAGCGTTAGCCAGGGAGGGCCGCCTGGCTTTCCCCGTGGGAGCGGGAGCCCTGCTGGCCCGGTGGCCAGGCAGCCGCAGCACGGAGTGGGCCTCTGCTCCCGGGAAGGGCTGCTTCCAGCTGAGCAGTAACACTGACCTGAAGATGGCTTTCTGCCGGGGCAGCCGGACCCAGAGCCAAGAGCGTGAGCAGCTGCCTTTGGGAGCCCGGGGAGCCGGGGTGGGGAGAGCTGCCTGTGGGGGCGCCGCAGAGCCAGGCGTCCAGGGAGGAGGGCCTTGCCTGCCCAGGAGCCTTTGGGGCAGGGGGCCCGGCACCGCCTGATACTCCTGGTTCTGGCCTCTTCTCCTCTCTGTTTTTCTAACTGTGTGGACAGCATGCTTTAGATGAACCCCACGTGTGCGCACACACACACACACATGCACACACGCACATGTACACGCACACACACACACATGCACACGTGTACACGCACACACAGTGTGCGCACACTGAGATGGCATCCACAGTGGTCCAGGCGGAGCTGTGGGCGGGCACGTGGAAAAAGGTCCCGGGCGCGGCACACACAGGCTGGGCCCTGCCAGGGCCCGTGTCCTCTCCTCTGTCCGCAGCTCTGGGGCTGGTCTTCCCGGTGGGTGGGCCGTCATGAGGTTGGATCTGATGAGGGTATCAAGGGCCTGGGGCAGTGCCGGCCGCCCAGCCTCGGTCACGGCCTGCTCTTCCCTTGCAGGAGGCGCTGGGCAGGGTTGCCGAGTCGGGGCTCCCAGCCCTGCTCCTGCAGTGTCTGTACCTCTTCTTCGTCTTTCCTCTGGAAGAGGACGAGCATTCAGAGGACGATGTTCAAGTTCAGAGGATGTTTGTGCAGGTGAGTGAGCGGCGGGCTGAGCACCTCTGGGTGGGCCGAGCTCGGCCTCTGGGAGCCGCTCCCACCTGCTCTGCTCAAGGCCCGGCTCACCCCTTGCCCCACGTTCTGCAAACGCGAGAGGCCGAGGCATTGGAGGACGGACTTTCCTCTTGTGCCTCTGTATCCCACCCTGCTCCCCTTGTTCTTCCCCAGAAACGTGAGTGCCTTCTCCGCTTGGCCCACCAGATCCTTCTCCAGCCCGCGTCTGCATCTGGAACCTTCTGTCGCTGGCCACCTCCCCTCTAGACGCGCTTGCTAACTGCACTGCATCACTAACTAGCCAACGCTTTCTAAGCAGTTGCCATGCCCCTTGTGCCGTGGTCTCTTGTCTGTCACCTCCTCCGTCCCAGGATGTGTGCAGTGCTGTGCTCCTAGCTCTATACAGACACAGGAAACGTGAGCTCAGGGGCGGGTGGGGGCTGGGGGCTAGGGCCTGGGACCCGGGCTCCCCAGTTCACTCTCAGTGGGCTCCGCACCACCCGCGATGCTGCCTCCCCCTCTTCCCAGAAGCCATCTCAGTCCACTGAATTGCAAGTGCTATTTCCTCTTGTCATTGCCCCTCCCTCCTGTCCCCTGACAGCAAGCAGCAACTTTTCACATAATGCCCCCCTCAGCCCCCTGCCCCCCACTGACAAATGCTGCTGCCCCTGCCTGTGGTGAGGGTGGGGAGCAGGGCTGTCTCACTCACGGCTGTGTGTCCAGAGCCTGGGCAGTGCCTCCCAGAGCAGGTGCTAGACCGTTTGGGGATTTCCAAGTGCAGCTGCCCATTGAGTGTCTGCATGCAGATGAACACCCATCACAGACTCATCCTCCAGCCAGAGGCATCACTGCCAGAGGCATCGGCCGTCCGCGGCTTATCTGCACTCTGCCTGCTGGAAACGCTGGAAACGCTGGCCCCATTTGCCTGGATGTAACCATATCCCGAATGCGGCCAGGACACAGTGCTGGGCACATGGACACATCTTTATCCCGTGGCTTCTCCGTGCCCCTCAGGGAGGGAGCACAGCCCTGTCTTTACATTGTTGCCCGCAGATGCACAGAATGCGCCCCCCAGCGCTAGGCCACACCTGCATTCATCAGGGTTGTCCTCATTTCATTCCACAAAAAGTATGAAGTTCCTCCAGGTGCGGCTCTGCCAGACGCGATCCCTCAGCTAGCACAGTCCCTCTCGGAGAGGGGTCAGGAAGGTGTGGAAGCAAGTGGGGGATATCCCATGAAGAAGTCAGCATGTCCACTGCCTTCGGTGCTCTGCAGGGAAAGGCAAAGGCAAAGGCAAAGGCAAAGGCAGGGCTGGGAAGGGAGGCCCGGGGGCTGACTTACAGAGGAGCACGGAGGACGCTGCTCTGAGGGAATGGCATTGAGAGCTGGCGGTTGGGGTGGAGCTGTGATGGGGAGGCGGGCGCAAGCAGCAGAATGGTCACCTGAGCCAAGGGCCATGGCCACACCCACGTGCAGGGTCTGTAGCCAGTCCTAGGTGCCCGGCCGGCCTCCTTTCCTGTGCTGAGGGCCTGCATTCAGTGGCAGGAGCTTCTGTACCTGCTGAGCTGGGAGAAGGTCCCGTTAGACCAGCAAGAGCCCCAGAGAGAGGAGGCCGGGCGAGTGCCTGCAGGCGCTGCCCGCTGTGACTCTCCCCAAGGGCATAGGAGACTGGGTTGGTGGGAAGAAGGGCCCCAGGTCGGAGGTTACAGGACAACGCTCATGGCTGTGTGGAGGAGTGAGGCATGAATGCTAACCAGGGATTCAGGATACATCTGGCTTTTTATTTTATTTTATTATTATTATCTATAACAATAAAAGCGGAATATGCTAATTAGACCAGACCTCCTTCCGAACGTCCTTCCGGATGACCTTCAGGACAAAGCCAGGGCTGTGAGGGCTGAGGCAAGCTGCTGCGGACTGCGAGGGCCAAGCCCCATGCACAAATTTCATGCATTGGGCCTCTAGTTTAAATCTATTTTTATTGATTTCAGAGAGGAAGGTAGAGGGAGAGACAGATAGAAACAGCAAGGATGAGAGAGGGTCATTGATTGGCTGCCTCCTGCATGACCCCTACAACCCAGAATCGACCCTGCAACCTAGATATGTGCCCTGTCTAGGAATTGAACCTTGACCTCCTGGTTCATAGGTTGACACTCAACCACTGAGCTACACTGGCCAGGCTGCATCTTGCTTTTTAAGTAGCACAGGGTCCTGTTAATCCTTTATTTTAATGGTCAATGCCATTTTCCTGGCATTTCTATATAAAAAGACACCCATCCAAGTCCAACACTTCTTTGTTATTCTGACTTGGAAAGGGTAACTCCTGCCTTTACAGCAGTTAAGAGTTCAGACAGCCCAAGGCTCTCATCCTTTGCAGGTGGCACTGGTGACCATGCTGGTCTGGGCAGAGGGTGACAGCATACAAAGCCATCTCTGTGCTGACATGTGCCCTCAGTGCTCTGCAAAAGCAGGGAGCAAGTCCATGGCAGCAAGGAGGCTTCTAATCGGTCTCCTGGGTCTTCCTTCCCTCTTCCTCTCAGATGTTGCTCAACATCTGCAGTGAGCCTCAGGGGCTGGAGGGCCTCCTCGCAGGGAATGAGCTCCAGGCGTTGCTGATTGCCACCACCTGCCTCCAGGAGCACAGCTGCTGCTTTTGGAAGGAGCCCACCTTCTGTGTGCTGAGGGCCATCTCCCAGGCCCAGGACCTCAGCGTCATCCAGTACCTGCAGGGTAAGTCCCCGGGGACCCACTTCCCACAGCAAGTCCCTGTCATGCCCTTGCAGCATCAGGATAGATTTCTGGGACCAGAAATGAGAAGGGCAAACAGGTTCTCATGGACGCCCAGCTGGGCCAGTAGCTGACCCTGTAGTGCTTGGTTCCATCCATGAAAGTGCTTTTGTTGTTCATTCGGATGCTCCATTGGAGGAGGGGAAGGGGAGCCCCTTAGCTGCTCACATACTGTCAACCAGAAACTGCCGGGCCCATCTGTGTGTTATCTCATCTGTTCCTGGAGACGGATGTTGATGATCATGCCATTTTGCAATGGGAAACAGATAGTATGTTGAAGAGCTTGCCAAGGCTCCTGGGTTTCCAAGAAGAGAATCAGATTTGAACTTGGAGATGCCGCTCCCTGGGCCTCAGTGTCTGTTGGGGCAGCAGCAGGGATGTATACCTGGCTCTGCTCTCCGGAGGGGCACTGTGACAAAGGCTCCCTGAGCTGGCCTCCCTGCCTGCTCGGTGGCATTTCCTTAGCTCACCAGCTAAAGTGCCTCTTGGGAGCACAGCCGTCCACCCCTGGGCTGACCCCAAGGTATGGTGTCTTTGGGGAGTAGGTCAGAGCCTGCCGGTGTGACCTGCCTGTCCACAATCACGCGCCCTGCGGCCGGTCTTCTTTCGGGGCCTCCTGTGGCAGAGGCACCCGCGGTGAGGGCTGGCCAAGCTCAGCAAGCCCACCTCCTACCTAGGTGGAGCCCACAGAAATGGCAGCCCAGTTCTGGTTCCGGTTCCCATGAGGCCAGGCCCAGGGGTAAGGGTCCAGGCTGAGCTGGGCCCGAGGTGCTTTGTAGTCCCCCCACTCCACTCACAGGCTGGAGCTGGAGCTGCCCAAGAAAAGGCTGTAGCCATGGGAGGGGTGGGGTCCTCACTGTATCGTATTCTCAACCGGAAAAGTACAACTCTGCCTCGTGGAGCCTGCCACCTGGTGGAGCCTGTACCCCTCTGAGACATGGGCCGGTTCTGTGGGCACCTAAGCTGAGGAGAAGGTGGGCAGGGGAGCGCTGGGCTGGCTGCTACCTGCCGAGCCCTGAATTCTAGGTGTGCCCCGTCCACAAGCAGACTCTCTGGTGCAGCCCAGGCCTCGCAACCCAGGGACTGAGTACACATTATTATTGTCTCAGGTTCTTGGTAGGCGATCTTCCTGACCTCCTCAGCTCTCCCTCACCTTCTCCAGCTCTCCCTGACCTCCTCAGCTCTCCGTGACCTCCTCAGCTCTCCCTCACCTTCTCAGCTCTCCCTGACCTCAGCTCTCCCTGACCTCCTCAGCTCTCCCTGACCTTCTCAGCTCTCCCTGACCTCCTCAGCTCTCCCTCACCTTCTCAGCTCTCCCTGACCTCCTCAGCTCTCCCTCACCTTCTCCAGCTCTCCCTGACCTCCTCAGCTCTCCCTCACCTTCTCCAGCTCTCCCTGACCTCCTCAGCTCTCCCTCACCTTCTCAGCTCTCCCTGACCTCCTCAGCTCTCCCTCACCTCCTCAGCTCTCCCTCACCTTCTCCAGCTCTCCCTCACTTTCTGGCACTCCTCCTGGCTCTCGCACTTGGAAGAGACTTTTCCCCTTGAAAGAGCCATAAAAAAAGTGATCAGTCAAAATGCAAATCCAGTGATACTTCTCTTCTAGTGCACGTCTTCCTCGGCTTCCCACAGCCCTGGGGGACCGGCATGGCCAGGCCCCACCGTGGCCCTGCTTAGCCGCCTCCCTGTGTCCTGTAGTGGGGCTCCGACCCCTGACTCCAGTCTGAGACCCACCATCTTTGTCCCCTCTCCTTCGCACACTCCCACAGCCTCCCCTGCACTTGTCCTCAGGCTGCTCTCTGCCACCTCCCAAGCTGCTTCTTTGGCATCTCTTACCTGTGGCCCAGCCCCTCCCAGGAGCTGGGGGTTGGGAGCAGAGGGCTGACAGGCTTCCCTCCTGTCTCAGCCTCCGTCTGACCTGCAGAGCCCGCTCTCAGGATGGCGATTCCCAGGGGGAGTCTTCTTCTTGATCCAAGAGCCAAAGAAAAATGCTTTGGATTAACTCACATCTTGACGTGCAGCCCGGAGGGGGCGGGGCGGGAGGGAATGACGGGCAGAGAAGCCTGGCTCTGAGCAGACTGCGTTTCCTCCCGCAGCCAGGGACTGCATCAAGCTCTGCCTCCAGAACCTGTCCCGGCTGGCGGACTCGCTCCCCACCCCCGAGCTGAGCGAGGCTGCGGGCCTGGTCCTGGGCTTCGTGAAGGACGCCTACCCCGTCTCCCAGGCTCTGCTCCTGGAGTTTGAGAACGGGGAGGGCTACCCCCTGCTGCTCAAAGTGTTCCTCCGGTAAGCGCTGTGCCTGGTGGGGAGAACCCCGAACCTCGCGCCTCAGAATCACTGGTGCCTCGGAGAACGAGATCCGGGGCCTTCCCGAGTGTCTGAAACGCACCTCTCTGTAGAGTGTGGCCAGAGAGAGTTTTACTGCAGAAGTAATTCATGCAGTGGGCTTGGGAGCCAGAGCCACGCCCTTGGCGAGCCAGTGGCTGGTGGTGATAATTGTGCCAAGTCCGTTGGTGGCCTGCACCACTTCCATGCCGTCCCGCCCGACAGACGCCGTGGGAGCCCATGTGGCGGGCTGGAGGGCTTTCTGGGACTGCTGCAATGGGCGCTGCCATGTGCTGAAGGGCAGGAAGTGCCGGGAATGGGCCCCCACGAGCAGTCCTCAGCCCCTGATGGGCAGAAGCTGAGGGATAAATACCCAGCAAAGTTACTGCTTGTGGGGTGGGGGCCGGGGGAGAGCCCAGGAGGCTTGGGCTCCAGTTGCTGATGGGACGCTGGCTCCATAATGCTCCCTGCTGCCTCCTTCTGTCTCCTGGAGCTTCTCCCGTCCTCGCCCTTGAGTCCTGACCCCTTGAGTCCCTGGGAAAGCAAGTGCAGACACTAATCCGCGGGGTCAGGAGAACTCGGCTGGCTGGCTCTATTCTGACCAGCACGTCACCTTCAGGTTGGGGCATGGGGATGGGTTAGCCAAGAGGGGAATCACAGAATGTCTGGACCTGCAAACGCCACTGACCTTAGGGGCGCGGTGCGGCTGGGCTCACATCTCCCGGCTCTGCCTGAGTGTGAGCAGGCCTCCTCTGGGCGCGGCCCGCGCTGTGCTCAGGGACTCCACTGAGTCAGGCTTGCTGTCTGGCGGGTGAAGCCTGCAGTGCTGTCTCCAAAACGATGTGACTAAATGACAACCAGGGCCTTCCTCCACAGGGACACATGTCCCTGTGGTGACGCACCTTTCACGTTAGTCTGAACTCTGACCCCCTGGCTGTTGCCACCAGGAAGGCCTCTGTCACGGCAGCTCCTGAACACTTTTTGGTTAAATGGGTGCTGGTGCCCCCACTTCCTGTGGAGGCAGGAGGGAAGGAGCTGTCCCAGGGAGAGTCAGGAAGGCCCGGGCAGCTCGTTGCTTTCCTTTCTGCCTTACGTGGTCACATGCTGACGTGCGCACTGTGGGCATAGCAGGGCGGCAGGCCCAGGGCCTCCTCCCAGTGCGAGCCCCTCCCAGCAGCTAAGGAACCAGTGCTCAGCCCTGAAATCGGCGGGAGGCCTGGCCCGGTCAGACTCTTCCCCTTCGTTGCTCTTCAGAAATGTGAAAGCTCTCATTTTGGGGTGCTCCTGCCCAACGCACATGGCTTTTGGGGTCCGACCACTGAAAGCAACCTTGTGAGCAGAGGCTGTGGCTGCCTCTGTCTCCCAGTTGCACTTTCAGGCCGAAGGCTGACCTTGGCCGACAGCTGAACTTACCCAGGTGCTGCCCTTGCCTCTCGGTGCTGACGTGGTGGGGACCTTTGGGGTCTTTCCCAACATGTCAATCCCGTTGCCTCTGCACCCCCGTGAGGAGCACCGTGAGCAAACGTGGCTCTTGGTCCCCGAGCCCAGGAGCCACCTCCCTGTCCCTGCAGGTACGACGGGCTGCACCTGTGCGAAGTGGATCCCCACCTGGAGGAGCTCCTGGGGCTGGTGGTGTGGCTGACGACCTGCGGGCGGGCGGAGCTGAAGGTGTTCGACAGCGTCACCTACCCTCAGCTGGAGGGCTTCAAGTTCCACCAGGAGGCCTCCGGTGGGTCATGTGTGTCGGGTGCCCGCAGCGGGCACTGCGCCCTCACAGGGCTGCCCAGGCTTCTACCCGGTCTTTGTAAAGAAGCAAACACTTGGGGTCCAGTTCTGTCATCCACCTGGGGAGATGGCCTGTGGATTTAAATCTCTCCTTCGTAGATTTTTCTAGAAGCCTTTGGGTGGGACTTAGGGTGCACGGTTGCTTAGTAAAGGCAGGGACTGTCACGTAGGGGCGGGAGCCCCTGGCCTCACCGTCCCTGGTGCGAGGGCGTTTGCGGATCTAATGACTCAGCCCTGAGACAGTCACCAGCTCAGGTCCGTGCCTGCTCGGCTCTTGGCGAGGCCCACAATTATTGATGAGCTCAGGGGACAGGCAAGGTGCTTTCTGCAGCCAGCTCTCTGCCCCGTGCTGGGCGCCGGGTGTCCGCTCCCTGCAAATCCTCTGCGGAGTCGGTCACACATACCTGCAGCCATACCTGCCCGGCAACCATGTGCCTAACCTGACCGATGACAGCATCAGGGCGGCGGTGACTCCAGCGGTGGGTGGGCTCTGAGTCAGGAAACCCTGCACCGAGGTGAGTTCAAGGCCTCGCGTGGCTGTCCAGGGAGAGAGGCAGGGAAGAGGTTTAAAGGCAGGAAGCACAGGCGGGAAATAGACAGTGACTGGGAGCATCTGGGGAAACGGTGCCGAGGCCTGAGCAGACCAGAGTGCAGAGGCCTTGGAGCAGGTGTGGGGGAGAGAGGAAGTTCAGGAAGAGCCGTTGGATGGGACTCCAGCTCCCAAGCAAGTGTCTGGACCAGAGGGAGGGCCCTGGTGTCTGAGGCAGGGCTGGCTGCAGGCAGGGCCTCAGAGGGGGTGACCCCGGGCAAGAGGGAATGGGCCTAACCTTCAAACTGGAGAGAAGGAGGGGGCGGTCAGGAGGTGTCTATTCAACAGCTTGTTTACAAATGAAGCAGACTTTGCCCAGTAATGTTTAAAATAATTTGATTTCAATTGATGGAAATGAATCCCTCAGCCAGTGCTGTCCGATGGCAATACAATGTGAGTCGCATTCCCTCATTTTAAACATCTTAGTTGCCTTATATAAAAAAAATAGGAACAGCTTAAATTATTTTTCATAATACCTTCTATTTAACCCAACATATCCAAAGTATTACTATTTCAACATGTGGTCATTACAAATAATTGTTAGTGGCTTTTTTGCATTGTTTCTTTTCTGTGTCTTGGAAACCCAGTGCATTTTTACACCGAGGGACCCTCCCAGTGCTGTCGCCCACCTCGTCGCGACAGTGCAGCTCGGGCCTGACATTCTGGGCAGCTGGGCTTCGGGGCTTCTGATAGGCTTTTACCCACAGGAGCTAGAAAGCAGAAGCCTTAAACGGTCTTTCCTGACGATAAGGCGATCACACATTTCTCGGCATAGGCAGGAGAAATGACCTGTAGGATCTTTTTCATTTTCAGGGGTGACTGTTAAGAACCTCCAGGCCTTCCAAGTCCTGCAGAATGTTTTCCACAAAGCCAGCGACGCCCTCCTCTGCACGCACGTGCTCTCGGCCATCAGGACCATGTGGGCCTGGAACGCCCGCAACTTCTTCCTGCTGGAGTGGACCCTGCAGCCCATCTCGCAGTTCGTGGAGCTCGTGCCCCTGAAGCCGGCCCAGGTGCAGACGCATTTCTTCCAGCTGCTGGAGGCCCTGGTGTTCGAGCTGCGTTACGTGCCCCACGAGATCCTGGGGAAGGTGCAGCGCCTGATCATGGAGAGCTCTGAGCCGCTCTGCACCCTCAGGGCCCTGCAGAGTGTCCTCAGGATCGCTGGCGCGGACCCACTCTTCACAGACATTTTCCGGGACTCGGGGCTCCTGGGCCTGCTGCTCGCCCAGCTGCGGAAGAGGGCCAAGGTCCTGAGGAAGTCAGGTGTGCAGAAGCCTGGGAGGTGGAGGGGGTCAGGCTGGGCATCCGTGAGCTGGGCCAGTCCTGCAGGCCTACCCTGCCGCTCATCAGCTCAACCGAGAAAGTGGGCTTGCCCCGTCACTGGCCCATGGGGCTCAGGGAAGGTACCCCGGGGCACATGACTTCACAGAGCAGCAGCCTCCCTATCTCCTATGACTAGCCTGAGCTTCCCCATGGAAAGATGAGGGGGATGGGTGTAATTTTATGTTTTGTTTTTGTTGTTAATTCTCACCTGGATATTTTTTTCTATTGCTTTTCTGAGAGAGTGGGTGGCGGGGGGGAAGAGAGAGAGAGAGAGAGACTCCATCGATGTGAGAGAGACATATTGACTACTTCTACCAAGAGAGCGGGGAGTGAACCTGCAACCCAGGTACATGCCTTGACTAGGAATTGAACCTGTGACCCTTTGGTGCATGAGCTGACACGCTAACCACTGAGCACACTGGCCAGGGCAGGATGGGTGTAATTTTAACAGACTCATGGAGCTAGCTCAGGCCTATGAATTCTCAGCTTTCACACATTTCCTCCCCGAGTGTTGCCTGAATGTGGAGATGGGGAGATGGCGGGGGAAGGGCCAAGAGAAAGGAGCTCAGAGAGGCATGGGGCTCGGGTGGGGACTGGCTGGGGAGCCTGGATGCGGCCGCCTTGCTCACCCGGTGCTGTTGGGCCCAATGGTCTCCCATTGGGAGCAGGGGTCCCTGCTGTTCAGCTGCCCCTCTGAATTTTGGCCACACCTTGTGTGCCCTGCTGGGCTGTGTGCCCACGGCTCCTTGGCGTTGCTCTTCCCCCTGCAGCCCCTACACTCTGGACTCTCAGCATCAGCACCTCTGCTCCCCCCGGGGGACTTCAGGACCCTGTGTGCAGCAGGACACACTCAGGAGTGCTGGCCCGGGTTCCCTCGCTGCCTGACCGCACCCCACGGGCCCGCTCTGCTGGGGCCCCTCTGTGGTTGTCTGCAACCCCCACCGCCGCCAACTTTCAGGCGGGAATCAGAGCATGAACATCGTCTCAGTTCCCCTGGCTTTCCCTCCGTCTGCCCACAGCTGCCCCTCTGGGGTTGCCGCCTGGAGCGACTCCGGGTCACAGGAGCCTGTCGCTGACCTCGCTGCACCTTCCCGCCTCTCCTCCTCCTACTGCCTGGCTGGGAGGGAGCGGGCTCGCGAGCTGTTGGCCCTTCTGGAATTCTGCTCAGACTCAGCTACAGTCATTAGTCTGCCTGCTTCCTGGCCTCTCTGAGGGAAAGGTGCTCAGGGAGAGCCCGTGGGCGTGGGGCCAGCCAGCCCCAGGCTGGAACCCTGCTGTGCTGCGCACGGGCTCAGCGATCCTGAGCAAATTACTGAGCTTCGATGAGCCTCTTCTCCCCTCTGTAACATGGAAGTGTCTGTCTGTCTGTCTGTCTGTCTATCTATCTATGGCTGTTGTGAAAATTCAGTGGGAAATGCCTGAAGGGACCCATTGTTGTGCTTGGTGCATAGTAGGTACTCAAGAAATGTCAGTCATCTTACCCCTATTCACCCTGTGCCCCGCATGGCGACAGACAACCCGCCAGGAGGAACGCCCACTGCTGTGGAGCCCAGGGGGACCGTGCCTCCTGGGGTGCGGGGCTGAGAGCAGGCGCTCCCGTCGGGCAGAGCTGGGCCCCAGCCAGGTCTCCATGAGTCTTGTGTGTGCTTCTTTCTACTGCTCTTTGGAGCAAAGGCATATCCTAAACCTGAGACCAAAGAGTCTCTCCCACGTGGGGTCAGTGCTTCCTGTTAGCTCAGCTGTGCAGGCTTCTCAGCAGCCTGGTGTAGACTTACTCTCAAACCCAGTCCCAGGCCTACGACCACTCCCGGAGAACGCGAACCTTCTTGTGAGCTGATGGATCTGATCTTACTTCTGCCTCTGTCGTTACGTTTCTTGCTGTTTCTTGGATGCTTTGTCTCCTGGTTAATAAGCACTACCTTTACTCATCCATTCATTCCCCACATATGTGCTGAACGTCCCTCTTGTGTCAGGCACTTTCGGCTCTGGGGACTCAGGTGAGCACACAGGCCTGGTGTGCCCTCATGGAGCTACTGGGGACACAGCTCTACTCCACGGTCTCTCACGCATCTCGTGCCTGTGCTGTGAGCTGGCAGCCTCTCCTCCCATTCCCCCCCCCCCCCCACACACACACGGGTGTCCAAAGGAAGGTGAAGGCAGGGCTTCGGGGATCCTGCACAACAGTGGTTCTCCAAGCCTGGCCCTCACACCTGCCCATCAGCACGGATGGGACTGGTTAGGGACGCAGCGATAGGACTCCACTCAAGACCTCTAAGCCAGAAACCCCGGGGAAGGGACCAGCTCCTGGGCTTTAGGAACGAGCTTCCAGGAGATGTTAGTGTGGTGACCATTGCTCTCAGGGGCAGTGGGGTTACATCTTCTCACCTGGCATGCGCACTCCCCTACAATGGAAGCATTAGATTCGCCTTTCTGCAAGGGGGTAGGAAACGGGTGCAGTCGGGGATTTGGGATCGGGCCGTGCACATTAACATCTTTTACTGCTTCTTAAATGTTTCAGGAAACAAGGAGCCCACCCCTGGTGTCCGGGACCCAGAGCGGGAACTGACGGGTGTGATGCTGGAGACCGTAGTCGCGCTGCTGAACGGCTCCGTCCGGAACGCGGGTAAGGCCGGCCGCTGACCACCGGTCACAGCAGGGAGTGAGCAGCACCGCGTGTGGGTAACGTCCATCCAGTGGCTGGTCTGTGGCCATGATCATCGGGAAATCGGTGGACACCTTTCACTTTAAAGTTGATAAATGGGGCTGTGAAGCAAAGCCACATCCTGAATGATGAGACCGAAGAGTATCTCCCCTCCACATGTTCATGCTAAACCTGCTAATACCCTGCTGCTGTGTGGGCTTTAAAACATCCAAATCATAAAATACAGCAAAGAGCGCTCGCCCTTTTCAGGGAGTTCACTGCATGTGCTGGGCCTGTGGTGCACCCAGGGCTCCCTCATCCCCAATTCTGCTCCCCAAGACCAGGCAGCTCCGTGCTGCTTTAAACAGCGGGTGTCGGATATGCACGTGCACACATTGTGCCGTGAAGCAGGGGCTTGGTGACTCAGGGTCTCTCTGAGGCCCTCACAGATCAGCTACACCCCGTGTGAGGGACAATCCTGTGGCAGAAGGCCTCTGAGCCTGTGCAAACTTCTGGAGGTGCTGGCTGACACTCCCAGACACTCACCTGGCAGCAGGCCGCCGGAGCTCAGGAACCCACCTCTCAAAGGCCCCCACGGGGCTTCCCCGGAGGGAGCACCTGGCCTGGGAGCGGAGCCTCCTGCCTCCTGGAGTGACCCATCATGGCCAATACTTCCTCCTGCTCATTCCACGTGAGCCTCCAAATCCCAATCCTGGGAAGAGATTATTAGAATTCTTTTTAAACAAAAACATACCACCAGCCAAATTTCTCTAATCCTCTTCCAATAAACTACCTGGGAATGAAATGTGTTCTTAATTTCAATTCTGGTTTGTTTTCACTGAGAATTTTGGCAGAGAGAGAGGGAGAGAGATTTGCCACCAGACCTGGATTGGGGAATTATGTGGAAACTGGGGTCCCTCAGCGTCACCTGCAGGGATTGGGCTGAAATCAGCAGTCCAACACTGCCTGCTGCTCCTGCCTACCACTCCTGCTTATCCCAGCCCCTGCTGTGCCTGTGGTGGGCTTGCGCCCAGTCAGTCCAGATTGGGAAAGGCTCCTGCCACCGCCAGCCGTGAGCCTTATGACTGGCGTCCACTGGTCAGCTGAGCAGTGCTCCCACTGTGGGAGCACACTGACCACCAGGGGGCAGCTCCTGCATTAAGTGTCTGCCCTCTGGTGGTCAATGTGCGTCATAGCGACCAGTTGAACTGGTCATTCAATCGTTTGGTAGCTTAGGCTTTTATATCCTATACTAGAGGGCTGGTACACGAAATTCGTGCACAGGTAGGGTCCCTAGGCCTGGATGGCAATCAGGGCTGATCTGTGGGGTGACTGGCAGGATGATTGGGGGGCCCCCACTGGCACCCGCCTTGGCTGGCCTGGGGCCTGTGGGCTGGGGGCAGCTCCTGCATTGAGTGTCTGCCTCCCTGGTGGTCAATGCGCATCACAGCGACCGGTCATTCCACTGGTCATTCTACCATTCAGTCTATTTGCATATTAGCCTTTTATTATAATACTAGGGGCCCGGTGCATGAAATTCGTGCACTGGGTGTGTGTGTGGGGTGGGGGAGTGTCCCTCAGCCCAGCCTGCCCCCTCTCACATACTGGGAGCCCTCAGGCATTGACCCCCATCACCCTCCAATTGCAGGATCGGCCCCTTGCCCAGGCCTGACGCCTCTGACAGAGGTGTCAGGCCTGGGCAGGGGACCCTCATTTCTCCCCATCACTGGTTCTGCCCCCAGCCCAGGCCTGATGCCTCTGGCCCAGGCATCATGCCTGGGCAGGGGACCCCCAGGCCCCTCCAATTGCTGGCTCTGCCCCTTGCCCAGGCCTGATACCTCAGCCAGAGGCGTAGACCCCCATCACCCTCTGATCACCTGATCGGCCCCTTGCCCAGGCCTGACGCCTCCGCCAGAGGTGTCAGGCTTGGACAGGGGACCCCCATCTCCCCCCGATCACTGGCTCTGGCCCCCGCCCAGGTCTGAGGCCTCTGGCCCAGGAATCATGCCTGGGCAGGGGACCCCCATCTCCCTCTGATCGCTTGCTCCACCCCCCGCCCAAGCCTGACGCCTCTGACCCAGGCTTCAGGCCTGGGCAAGGGGACCATCATATCCCCCCAATCCCTGGCTCCGCCCCCCGCCCAGGCCTGATGCCTCGGCCAGAGGAGTTGACCCTCATCACCCTCTGATCACCAATCACCGGATCGGCCCCTTGACCAGGCCTGAGGCCTCCGGCAGAGGTGTCAGGCCTGGGCAGGGGACCCCCAGCTCCCCGCGGTTGCAGGCTCCGCCCCTGCCCAGGCCTAACGCCTCTGGCCGAGGTGTCCGGCCCGGGCAGCGGGGACCCGCAGCTGCAGCGGCCCCGCGATTGTGGGCTCTGCTTTAGGCCCAGGCAAGGGACCCCTAGCTCCTGGGACTGCCAGCTTCGACCGTGTCCAGCTCCCATCGCTGGCCCCACCCCTACTTCCTGCTATCACTGGCCAGGGCGGCAAAGGCGCCTGATTCTCCGATCATGGCTGGGGGGCAGGGCAAAGGCCCTGCCCCCCAGCTCTTAGCTCCCCCCTGGGTTTCCGATCACTGTCAGTGGCAGGGGGCTTCTTCCTGCTTTCCCTTTCGCCTCCCTGCATTGTGCCTACATATGCAAATTAACCGCCATCTTGTTGGCAGTTAATTTGCATATAGCCCTGATTAGCCAATGAAAAGGGTATCGTCGTACACCAATTACCATTTTTCTCTTTTATTAGTGTAGACTAGAGGCCCAGTGCACAAAAATTTATGCACTTGGGGGGTCCCTCAGCCCAGCCTATGCCCCCTTGCAGTCTGGGACCCCTCAGAGAATGTCCACCTGCTGGCTTAGGCCTGCTCCCTGGGGGATCAGGCCCAAGCTGGCAGTCAGACATCCCTCTGGCACCCCGGCAGCCCTTGGGGGATGTCCACTTGCCAGCGGGGAGCAGGCCTAAGCTGCAGTCGGACGTCATAGGGCTGCTGAGGAGGCGAGAAAGGCTCCTACCACCACCGCTGTACTGGCAGCCGTCAGCCTGGCTTGTGGCTGAGCAGAGCTCCCCCTGTGGGAGCACACTGACCACCAGGGGACAGCTCCTGCATTGAGCATCTGCCCCCTTGTGGTCAGTGTGTGTCATAGCGACCAGTGATTCCCAGTCGTTCTTCTGTTAGGGTCAGTTTGCATATTACCCTTTCATTATATAGGATAGAGGCCTGGTGCAGGGGTGGGGGCAAGCTGGTTTTCCCTGAAGGGTGTCCCGGATCAGGGTGGGGGCCCCGCTGGGGTGCCTGGCCAGCCTGGGTGAGGGGCTGATGGGTGTTTGCAGCTGGTCACACCTGTTCAGGGTGAGGGTCCCCACTGGGGTGCCTGGCCAGCCTGGTTGAGGGGCTGATGGCTGTTTGAGGGGCTGTTATTGAGACTACGGTGCCAGCTCCCTGTCACCCTGCCCATCTGTCTGTCTGGCCTGCAGTTGTCCTGAAAGACCACGGCATGGTGCCCTTCATCAAGATCTTCCTGGACGATGAGTGGTACCGGGGAGCCTCCCTCAGCATCCTGGAGCAGCTCTCAGCCATCAATGCCGAGGAGTACATGAGCATCATCGTGGGCGCGCTGTGCTCGTCCACGCAGGGGGAGCTGCAGCTGAAACTGGATCTCCTCAAGGTGACACCCTCTGTGCTGGGCTTCCCACGGACAGGTAGCAGGTGACACCACGGGCCGTGCATTCATTCAGTCAGGTGGTCACTGTATTACACCAGCTGCAACAGCAAATAACCCCACGCTCTCGTAGAGACACTTTAGACACTCCTTTCTTATGTGGTCCCATCAGTGGCTGGGCAAGGGCGTCATCTGGGGACAGCTACCCCCGGGCATCTAGTCCAGCCGCAGACACAGGCCTGGAGCATGGAGAATTGCACAGTGCGTCCTGCAGGCCGAGAGCAGGCACAGGGTAGCTTCTGGCCAGTGTTCTTGGGGCAGAACCATGAGCAGGCCTCCCTGTGGCCTCAGGAGGGCCGGGGAATATAGTCTCCCGCAGCAGCTGCTTCCCGGCACCCCATCCCATGGGAGTAGAACCCCAATCAGCGGCGCCCCAGCAGCTGTTAGGGTGCCCCACCAGCATTCAGGGTGCCCCTGGCAGGTCCCAGGCCCAAGGCAGAGCCTGTGACAGCGTCCAGGGGCCACAGCCCTCACACCGGAGCTCCTGCCACGCTCCAGGAGGGCGCACAGGGGAGCCTGAGCCGTGAAGGGGAACAGAGTGGTCAAGGTGGCAGCGGGCGCAGGGAGGTAGAACCAGGGTCGCCGCTGGGCAGCGGAGAGGGGAGTATGCTTTTCTCTTTGGGGTATTTTGGTCCCCATCAAAGTGTCTTTAAAGCAGTAGAGACGATATCAATGTCACCGCCACCCCCGCTCTGCCCTGCAGCTGTCACTGTTCGGTGGCTGATCCTGCTTTTATTCCTCTCGTCTTTGTGGTTATGCCTTTAGAAAAATCATTCTTTTCTTACGTGCTGCTTAAGAGAAGAGCAGATAAAAGTGCAAATACCCCAGGAGGCTGCACTTGGAGCCTCTCGAGCATTTGCAATACAACCTCATAAAATACACGCTCATGTGTCAGAAACACAACACACTGGACAGAGCAACCTCATAAAATACACGCTTGTGTGTCAGTAACATGCCACACTGGACAGAGCAACCTCATAAAATACACACTTGTGTGTCAGTAACATGCCACACTGGACAGAGCAACCTCATAAAATACACGCTCGTGTGTCAGTAACATGCCACACTAGACAGCACAACCTCATAAAATACACGCTCATGTGTCAGTAACATGCCACACTGGACAGCACAACCTCATAAAATACACGCTCGTGTGTCAGTAACACGCCACACTGGACAGCACAACCTCATAAAATACACGCTCGTGTGTCAGTAACACGCCACACTGGACAGCACAACCTCATAAAATACACGCTCGTGTGTCAGTAGCACACCACACTGGACAGCACAACCTCATAAAATACACGCTCGTGTGTCAGTAACATGCCACACTAGACAGCACAACCTCATAAAATACACGCTCGTGTGTCAGTAACATGCCACACTGGACAGCACAACCTCATAAAATACACGCTCGTGTGTCAGGAACATGCCACACTAGACAGCACAACCTCATAAAATACACGCTCGTGTGTCAGTAACATGCCACACTGGACAGCACAACCTCATAAAATACACGCTCGTGTGTCAGTAACACGCCACACTAGACAGCACAACCTCATAAAATACACGCTCGTGTGTCAGGAACACAACACACTGGACAGCACAGACTCATAAAATACACGCTCGTGTGTCAGTAGCACACCACACTGGACAGAGCAACCTCATAAAATACATGCTCGTGTGTCAGTAACACGCCACACTGGACAGAGCAACCTCATAAAATACACGCTCGTGTGTCAGTAACATGCCACACTGGACAGCACAACCTCATAAAATACACGCTCGTGTGTCAGTAACATGCCACACTAGACAGAGCAACCTCATAAAATACACGCTCGTGTGTCAGTAACATGCCACACTGGACAGCACAACCTCATAAAATACACGCTCGTGTGTCAGGAACACAACACACTGGACAGCACAACCTCATAAAATACACGCTCGTGTGTCAGGAACACGCCACACTGGACAGCACAACCTCATAAAATACACGCTCGTGTGTCAGGAACACAACACACTAGACAGCACAACCTCATAAAATACACGCTCGTGTGTCAGTAACATGCCACACTGGACAGCACAACCTCATAAAATACACGCTCGTGTGTCAGTAACACGCCACACTAGACAGCACAACCTCATAAAATACACGCTCGTGTGTCAGGAACACAACACACTGGACAGCACAGACTCATAAAATACACGCTCGTGTGTCAGTAGCACACCACACTGGACAGAGCAACCTCATAAAATACATGCTCGTGTGTCAGTAACACGCCACACTGGACAGAGCAACCTCATAAAATACACGCTCGTGTGTCAGTAACATGCCACACTGGACAGCACAACCTCATAAAATACACGCTCATGTGTCAGTAACATGCCACACTGGACAGCACAACCTCATAAAATACACGCTCGTGTGTCAGTAACACGCCACACTGGACAGCACAACCTCATAAAATACACGCTCGTGTGTCAGTAACACGCCACACTGGACAGCACAACCTCATAAAATACACGCTCGTGTGTCAGTAGCACACCACACTGGACAGCACAACCTCATAAAATACACGCTCGTGTGTCAGTAACATGCCACACTAGACAGCACAACCTCATAAAATACACGCTCGTGTGTCAGTAACATGCCACACTGGACAGCACAACCTCATAAAATACACGCTCGTGTGTCAGGAACATGCCACACTAGACAGCACAACCTCATAAAATACACGCTCGTGTGTCAGTAACATGCCACACTGGACAGCACAACCTCATAAAATACACGCTCGTGTGTCAGTAACACGCCACACTAGACAGCACAACCTCATAAAATACACGCTCGTGTGTCAGGAACACAACACACTGGACAGCACAGACTCATAAAATACACGCTCGTGTGTCAGTAGCACACCACACTGGACAGAGCAACCTCATAAAATACATGCTCGTGTGTCAGTAACACGCCACACTGGACAGAGCAACCTCATAAAATACACGCTCGTGTGTCAGTAACATGCCACACTGGACAGCACAACCTCATAAAATACACGCTCGTGTGTCAGTAACATGCCACACTAGACAGAGCAACCTCATAAAATACACGCTCGTGTGTCAGTAACATGCCACACTGGACAGCACAACCTCATAAAATACACGCTCGTGTGTCAGGAACACAACACACTGGACAGCACAACCTCATAAAATACACGCTCGTGTGTCAGGAACACGCCACACTGGACAGCACAACCTCATAAAATACACGCTCGTGTGTCAGGAACACAACACACTAGACAGCACAACCTCATAAAATACACGCTCGTGTGTCAGTAACATGCCACACTGGACAGCACAACCTCATAAAATACACGCTCGTGTGTCAGTAACACGCCACACTAGACAGCACAACCTCATAAAATACACGCTCGTGTGTCAGGAACACAACACACTGGACAGCACAGACTCATAAAATACACGCTCGTGTGTCAGTAGCACACCACACTGGACAGAGCAACCTCATAAAATACATGCTCGTGTGTCAGTAACACGCCACACTGGACAGAGCAACCTCATAAAATACACGCTCGTGTGTCAGTAACATGCCACACTGGACAGCACAACCTCATAAAATACACGCTCGTGTGTCAGTAACATGCCACACTAGACAGAGCAACCTCATAAAATACACGCTCGTGTGTCAGTAACATGCCACACTGGACAGCACAACCTCATAAAATACACGCTCGTGTGTCAGGAACACAACACACTGGACAGCACAACCTCATAAAATACACGCTCGTGTGTCAGGAACACGCCACACTGGACAGCACAACCTCATAAAATACACGCTCGTGTGTCAGGAACACGCCACACTGGACAGCACAACCTCATAAAATACACGCTCGTGTGTCAGTAACACGCCACACTAGACAGCACAACCTCATAAAATACACGCTCGTGTGTCAGGAACACAACACACTGGACAGCACAACCTCATAAAATACACGCTCGTGTGTCAGGAACACGCCACACTGGACAGCACAACCTCATAAAATACACGCTCGTGTGTCAGTAACACGCCACACTAGACAGCACAACCTCATAAAATACACGCTCGTGTGTCAGTAGCACACCACACTGGACAGAGCAACCTCATAAAATATACGCTCGTGTCAGTGACACAGCACATGGGACACACGGCTCTGTGTGAAATGCATGCTCTTGTGTTAGGAGCACACCACACTGGACAGCACAGCCCGTGTGAAATACTAGTACACGCTCGTGTGACGGGAACACAGCACCTGGAGGATTGGTGAATGAAAAAAGAAAAGTAGAAAATGAAACCATCGGCCTGCTGATCAATGGCCATTTACTCACGTCGGGAATGAGTGAGCTTGCTTTGCCCTTGGCCCTGGTGGAGCCAGTGTCAGACACGGAGGAAGCGCTCCTGTCAGGACGTGGCCTAAAGGTGACACATGCCCCTGACTTCCCTGTAGCTCACAGGTGACAGGAAACAAGAGGGTGAGTTAGTTCCAGGGCCAAACACCATTGAAGATGATTTATATGGAACCAAAACGGAAAGGTAAGTGCCATTTGCAAGACACCAGCGCCGCGTGCTGGTGAAGCGGAGGGGCTGAAGGGGCGTGTAAGGAGGGCAGGAGCGAGGCCTCAAGCCCCCATGACGGTTCGCAGCTGGGAAGGGCCTGCCTTCACGTGGCCCCCTCGCCTCTTAATGTTCCGCAGACGCATGTCTGAGAGCTTCTGACACTGAATGGCAGCGTGGGGTTTGCACCCAAGACGAGTGAGTTAAAGCCTGTGGCCGCTCCTCCGCGCCACGCTGCTCGCTGCACTCCTCTGTGCGTGCGGCTGGCCTCACCCGCCTCACTGTGCCCGGGAGCAGGGCAGCAGGGCCCCGGCAGCCAGGCCGCGCTCTCCGCTGGGCAGCGGCGGGGTCTCCGTCTGTGCCTGACATGGACAGTCAGATCGAAGAGAAGGAAGTTTGGGTTTATTTTGCTCGGAGAGTCCGAGTGTCCGGTTCGTCGTAGGAGAGCCCTGCTTTGCCCAAGGAAAGCCCATCTTGTTTCCTCTCTCGCCCAGAGGTGCCCATGGGAGTGCCGCCTGGGTAGGAGGACTGGGTTTCTAGCATTCCCCATGTGAGGCCATTATGGTGTTTTACAGATGCAATATCACTGCAGCATCGCACTATCAGGAGAGTCGTCAGGGACAAGCTCTGTGCGCTGTTTTAACAGTCACTCCCGGGCCGATGCTGCCTTCTCCCGGGTGCCGGGTGCTGTGGGTGGTCGCGGGGTGCCTGGAGCTGCCCTACTCTCCCAGGCGCAGGGCTGGCAACATGCTGCCATTGCAGGGGGTGGTGGGGAGGGTTGGGGCCCCAGAGCGTTCCAGACTCAGCCACCACGGAGTCATGTGAGCGCCGACCCGTTTGCTGAAATCTGCTGTGGGATTGGCGTCCCCCGAGTCGTCTGGGGAAGCCGCTGGGGCTTCAGAGGCAGGTGGACAGTGAGCTTCTGCTGCAGGCCCTTTCAGGACAGTGGGCGGCCCCTGCCAGAGCACGTGCCTGCCAAGTGGGTCGCACGTCGCATGAGGGGATGCATAGAGTGGGGGGACCTCGAAGGCAGTACCTGGCCTCCCAGGAAGGTTTGCCTTCTCTGAAGGGCACTCACCTCAGGTGTCACCCTTCTCTGCATTCCCCGAGGCAGAATCCACCAGCCGCCCCCGAGAAATCCCTCCAGAAACACCCACTTTAGGGCGGTGTGGCCGAGCCCAGTGGCACTTCCATACCAACACAGACCGCACCACCGAGTCCTGGCAAATGATAACTGAGTTAAAGCGTAATGCAAGCAAATGAATTTCCCCTCCACAGCAGGTGGGGCCATGATTGGGTTATGCACAAATTCAGATTGATTTGCTAATATACATTTAGCCGCTCAAGTCTGAGCTTAATCACATTACCTCACCGATCCTCCAGCATGACACATGGAAAATTATGAGGAAGAACAAATAATAGAATGTGAGATAAATCCTGTTAGTCCTAACGTAGTTAGCGCTCTGCAGCAGACATCCATTTTATAGATTCAAGCTGGAGGAATGCTAACTCAGAGCCGATGACACGGTAACTGAGTTAAGGAGGAGAAAATGGGCTTAACGCTGACCTTTCCTGAAACGTGTCAACCCCAGCCTGATTACTTTGACTTCAGCTGATTAAATTTGCTCCCTGCCGCAGACTCGCCCGCCCTGGTGACGCATGGTCACGCAAAGTTGAGTGGCAGTAATGGAGACCCTTCTCCTGGGCCCCCCGTTCCTGACAAATTGTTTCCTGAAGTAGCACAGTATTTATTTCCCTTTATGATAGAAATGTTTCTCTTTAGTTGCTATGAAATTAAGCCTTTGTAATTGGATTTTGAACTCTTTACTACATGACTCTGCAAATATGAAATTAACCCCATCCCAAGAAATAATAGAGCAGTCTAAGTTCTAATGAGATTACCCCATTCTAGATAATGACCCTGAATTTAATAAATCAAACAAAGCAACAATTAAGGACAGCCATCCCTTTCTCCCCCCTCCCAGCAGGAGGAGAAAAGGGCCATCTCGGAATTTCAGGGATCAGACACTCTGAGAGACACGGCTCATAGGAGAACCATTACTGGGTGGCTTCTCCTTGTAAAATACCTGCTCTCACCACTCTGAATGATGGAGTCCTTCTGAGCAATAGCTGGTGTCAGATTGGACAAAAGTAGAAGGTGGTTTCTCGAGGGAAGAGGGGGTTTTAGTGTTCAGACAATGGATTGTAATCTGATTAGTTTTGTTTTTAATTGCTTTCCTTTTCTGGTATTTGTTTTGTCATATGATAACCAAAAGAGCTTCATTCATTCCATTTGTCCTGGACAACCTCTAATGGTTTAGGAGCCATTGAAAGACTTCACATAAATTTGGATGATTTAACATCCCAGAGCAGCCGGTGGTCCGCGGGCCACTGGTGTTTGTAAGGTCTGAAAGGTTGGCGACTGCTGTCCTAGAGCATAGATTTCCTGATGGCTTCATGGTTTATTTACTGCTCAGGGCACGGGTTATATGGCCAGGCGCCGGAGGTCAGCTTTAAACAGCACAGTGCTCACTGTAACACACACGTGTTCAGCCTTTCCCGTGGCTGGTCAGTGGCAGGAAGAAAGCACCACCACACACACTTCAAGGTTAGAGTGTGTTTCCAACTCAGAGAAGTAAATACTATTGTCGGGAGTGAATGTCTCACACAGGCAACACGGACACAGCACATCTGTCTGCAGCCTCTTCTGGCCCCAGTGTCAGGTCATCAGGGAAACTGTGCCTCTAGGCCAGGGGTGGGCAAAATTTTTGACTCGAGGGCCACAATGGGTTCTTAAACTGGACCGGAGGGCCGGAACAAAAGCATGGATGGAGTGTTTGTGTGAACTAATATAAATTCAAAGTAAACACCATTACATAAAAGGGTACGGTCTTTTTTTTTTTTTAGTTTTATTCATTTCAAACCGGCCGGATCCGGCCCGCGGGCCGTAGTTTGCCCACAGCTGCACTAGGCCCACAGATCACCTACTATGTAAGGCCACCTGGCAGACACTGGGAGACATACAGACCTACCTAATACATAGAAGCAAGCACAAAGAGGCAGACAAAATGAGGAGACAAATAAACATCTTTCAAATGAAAAAACACAAGAAAACTCCAGAAAAATGTAGGTAAGCAATCTACCAGATATAGAGTTCAAAACAACTGTTATAAGGATGCTCAAGAAACTCAGTGAGAACTTCAAAAAGATAGTAACCTTTAAAAAGGATATAGAAGTCATAAAAACACCATCAGAAATAGAGAATACACTAGCAGGAATCAATAACAAATGAGATGGAGCAAATGATGAGATTAATAATTTTGAAGAAAGGTGGCAGAAGCAGGCAATACTTAATCAGAATAGAAAAAAAGAATGAAAAATGGAGAGCATTTTAAGGGACCTCTGGGATAACATCAAGCATAACAACATTTGCATCATGGCGGTACCAGAGGGAGAAGAGACAGAGCAAAGGATTGAGAACCTATTTGAAGAAATAATGACTAAAACCTTCCCTAACCCTGGTGAAAGAAATAGACATACAAGTCCTGAAAGTGCAGAGCCCCAAACAAGATAAACCCAAAGAGGCCCACACCAAGACACAACATAATGGAAATGGTAAAGGTTGAAGACGAAGAGAGAATCTTAAAAGCAGCAAGAACAAAACAGTTAGTTACCTACAAGGGAGTTCCCATAAGATTGTCAGCTAAATGCTCAACAGAAAATTTTCAGGCCAGAAAGGATTGGCATAAAATATTTAAAGTGATGAAAAGCAAGAACTATAGCCAAGACCACTCTACCTGGCAAGGTTATCATTTAAAATTGAAGGAATAATGAGCTTCCTAGACAAGGAAAAGTTAAGGAGTTTATCACTACAAAACCAGTATTACAAGAAATATTAAAGGGACTTACTAGTATTTAAGATTTAGCAAAAGAAAAAACAACAACATAAATGTGAATAATAAAATGGCAATAATTATGTACCTATCAATAACCACTTTAGATGCAAATTGATTAAATGCTCCAATTAAAAAATGTAGGGTAGCTGAATGGATAAGAAAATGAGATTGATGCATTTGTTGTCCACAAGAGACCCCTTGTAGACACACAGACCTTGAAAGTAAAGGGAAGGAAAAAGATATTTCATGTAAATGGAAACAAAACAAGACAGAAAGCTGGGATGGCAATACTTATATCAGACAAAATAGACTTTAAAACAAAGGCCATAGTAAGAGACAAAAGACGTTTCATAATCATAGTGGGATCAATCCAACAATAGGCTATAACCCTTGTAAACAATTACCTGTAGGTGCACCTAACATAGAAGCACCTATAGGTAACTAAGCACCTAATGGACATAAAGGGAGAGAGTGACAGTAATACAGTCATACTAGGGGACTTTAACACCCTACTGACATCAGTGTAGATTTTTCCAAACAAAAGTAAACTAAGGAATGGTGGCCTTAAATGACAAAGTAGACCAGATAAATTTAATTGGTATTTTTAGAGCATTTCTCCCCAAATCAGCAGAATATGCATTATTTTCAAGTTACACATAAAACATTTTCTAGGATAGACAACATATTGGGACACAAATAAGTCTCAATAAATGTAAGAAGATTGAAATAATTATCGAACATCTACTCTGACCACATTGGTATGAAACCAGAAATCAATTTAAAGAAAAAAGAAAAAACCCTGAAAAACACAGAAACACAGGGAGGCTAAATAATATGCTAGTAAACAATGAGATCAAGGAAGAAATGAAAAGATATCTTGAGACAAATGAAAATGAAACACAGCGACTCCAAATCCAGCAAAAGCAGTCCTAAGAGGGAAATTTATAGTAGTACAGGCCTACCTCAAGAAACAAGAAAAATCTCAAATAGACAATATCACAGAACACAATTTCTTGTAGTCTCCCCTGTTGCCAGCAATTGGAGAGCTGAGCTAGACACATGCTGAGTACATTGCCCGGTTTAGTAATAACTGGATTTGTCAAAGCTGAGGCTCCTTCACTCTCACAGTTTCATAGAGTTGATCTAATTTCGCTCTCGCAATTGCCTCAGATTGGAAATTCCAATGTGCCGTATGTAACAGCTTTCTTTCTAGTGTTTTTTTTTTGTGTAGCATTTGTGGCCATTGTGTTTGGGGGTATTTTCTTTTCTTTTCTCTATATTTTTAAATTTAAAAATATTTTACTTTTCAGTTACAATCTACATTCAGTACTACTTTGTGTTAGTTTCAGGTGTACAGCACAGTGCTTACCAGGGGTCCTCAAACTTTTTAAACAGGGGGCCAGTTCACTGTCCCTCAGACCATTGGAGGGTCAGAATATAGTTTTTAAAAAAAACTATGAACAAATTCCTATGCACACTGCACACATCTTATTTTGAAGTAAAAAAACGAAACGGGAACAAATACAATATTTGTATTTGCATGTGGCCCGCGGGCCATAGTTTGAGGACCCCTGGTAGACAATCACATACTTCACAAAGTGTTCCCCCAATATTTGCAGTCCTACCTGGCACCACACATAGTTATTACAATATTATCTATAATAATAAAAGCGTAATATGCAAATCAACCAAACGACCGAACAGAAGAATGACCATCTAAACGACCATGCTACCACACGCACGGGCACCACGCCAGCCAAGGCGGGTGCCATGCAATTGGTCATGAGACTGCACCATCACTCCATGATCGCCCTGCAGAGGAAGGCCCAGGCCACCAGCCAGTGAGGCATTCTATTGGGGTGGGAGCTCTGTTATGGCCCCAAAGGGAGGCCCAGGACACACTCTGCACACCGATCATCACTGAGCCCTGGCCGGGTGGGCGGGGCCTTCCTCTGCAAGGCAATTGATCTGGGGGCCCCGCGACCAATTATCCCACAGAGGGAGGCCCAGGCCAGCCAAGCAATCGCACCCCAAGCCTATCACCTGTAGAGAGAGGCCACTGGTGGTGGGGGAGGGGGGGCAGCGCTGCACAGATGGCAAGCCGTGACAGTGGCGGGGGCAGGCCCAGCTGCTGGCAGCTGGGAGAAGGAAAGCCCTGATAGGCCCTGATCACCGGCCAGGCCTAGAGACCCTACCCAAGGGGCACACTCCCCGCCCCTGTATGATTTCGTCCACCAGGGCCCCTAGTTAATTATATTTCCTACTTTACATCCCATGACTTTTTTTTGTAACTACCAATTTGTACTTCTTAGTCCCTTCATCTTTTCCACCTGTCCCCCAACTACTCTCCCCTCTGGCAACTATCAGTCTGTTCTATTTTGTTTATTCCTTTATTTTGTTCTTTCGATTCCACGCATAAGTGAAATAATATGGTATTTGTCTTTCTCTGACTGACTTATTTTACTTAGTATGTTACCCTCTAGGTCCATCCACGTTTTTACCAATGATAAGATCTCATTCTTTTTATGACTAACTAATATTTCATTGCATACAACACAGCATTTGTATCCACTCATCTGTTGATGAGCATTTGGGTTGTTTCCATAGTTTGGCTATTGTAAACAACACTACAATGAACATAGGAGAGCATGTATTCTTTCAAATTAGTGTTTTGGGTTTCTTCAGATATACACTCAGAAGTGAAATGGCTGGGTGATAAAGGAGTTTAATTTTCAATTTTTGAGGCACCTCCATACTGTTTTCCATAGTGACTTGCACCAATCTACATTCCGATGAATGGTACACAAGTGTTCCCTTTTCTCTACATCCTTGCCAGCCAACATTTCTTTGTTTGTTTTTTAATTCTCACCTGAGGGCATGCTTAGATAGAAGAAGGAGGTGGGGAGAGAGAGATATGAAAGAGAAACATTGATCGGTTGCCTTCTGTATGTGGCCTGACCAGGGATCGAACCCTCAACCCAGGTATGTGCCCTGACTGGGAATCAAACTGGCAATCTGTTGGTGCACAGGATCATGCTCAACCAAATGAGCCACTCCTGCCAGGCTCAACATTTGTTGTTTGTTGATTTATTAATGATTGCCATTCTGACAGGCGTGAGGTGATGTCTCATTGTGGTTTTAAATTGCATTTCTCTGATGGTTAGTGACATTAAACATCTTTTCATGCCCATTGGCCAACTGTATGTCCTCTATGGAGAAGTGTCTAGGCGGGTCCTCTGCCCATTTTGTAATTGAATGTTTGTGTTTTTGGTATTGAGTTGTATGAGTTCTTTATAAATTTTGGATATTAACCCTTTATTGAATGTATCATTGTCAAATATCTTCTCCCAATGGGTCGGTTGTCTTTTTGTTTCATTGATGGTTTCCTTTGCTGTGCAAAAACTTTTTAGTTTGATGTAGTCCCATTTGTTTATTTTTTTGCCTTTGTTTCCCTTGCACAGGAGACATGTCAGAAAATACATTGATAAGAGAAATGTAAGCTTTACAGCTTATGTTTTCTTCTAGGAGTCTTATGGTTTCAAGCCTTACATTTAAGTCTTTAATCTATTATGAGTTTATTCTTATATATGGTTTAAAAACGTGGTCTAGTTTCATTATTTGCATGTGTCTATACAATTTTCCCAGCGCCATTTATTGAATATACTGTCTTTACTCCATTGTATGTTCTTGCCTCCTTTGTCCTAATACTAATTGACCATATAGGTGTAGGCGCTTTTGTCTATACTCAGCTGTATTGATCTGTATATCTGTTTTTATACCAGTACCTTGCTCTTTTGTTTGCTATGGCTTTGTAGTATAGGTTGGCATCAGGTAGTGTGCTATCCCCAACTTTGTTCTTTCTCCATATTGGTGAGGCTCTTTGGGATCTTTTACGGTTTCATCATATAATTTTTTGGGTTATTTTTTCTAGTTATGTGAAAAATGCCATTGGTATTTTTGTAAGAATTGCATTGAATCTAGACTGCTTTGGGGACTATGGGCACTTTAATGTTAATTCTTTCTATCCATGAGCACGTTATATGCTTCTATTTATGTATGTGTTCTTCAGTTTCTTTCTTCAGTGTCCTATAATTTTTTGAGTACAGGTCTTTTACCTCATTGGTTAAATTTATTCCCAGGTATTTTATTTTTTTTAATGCATTTGTAAGTGGGATAGTTTTATTAGTTTTTCTTTCTGATAGTTCATTATTGGGGTATAAAAATGCAGCTGATTTCTGAATATGTATTTTGTATACTGCTGCTTTGCTGAATTCATTTACCAGTTCCAGTAAATTTTGGTGGAATCTTTAGGGTTCTTATATACAATATCATGTCATTTGCAAATGACAGTTTTACTTCTTTCTTTTCAATTTGGATGCCTCATTTCTTCTTCTTGTCTGATTGCTATGGCTAGGACTTCTAATACTGTGTTGAATAAGAGTGGTGAAAGCAGACATCTGTCTTGTTCCTGATCTTAAGGAAAAAGCTCCTAGTTTTTGGCCATTAAGTATGTTGTTGGCTTTGGGTTTTTCATATATGTCTTTATTATATTCTGGTATGTTCTTTATTCCCACTTTGCTGAGAAACTTTATTATAAATAGGTGCTAGATTTTGTCAAATATTTTTTTCTGAATCCATTGATATTATCATACTAGAGGCCCAGTGGACAAATTTGTGCACAGGTGGGGTCCGGCCAGCCTGCCCCAATCGGGGCTGATCAGGCCAGGCTGGCTGGGGGGGAGGGGCCGCGGGTGGTTTGCCGCTGGCCCCACCCCCGATCTGAGTGGGGGGCCGATTGGAGGTGGGGGCAGCTGGGGACAGGGGCCACAGGAGGTTGGCTGGCTGGTCCCACCCTTGATCAGGCCGGTTGGCCGGTCACAGTGTGCGTCATAGGGACTGGTCATTCCGGTTGTTTGGTCATTCCAGTCGCTTGGCTTTTATATATATATAGATGATTTTTACCTTTCATTTTGTTTATTTGGTGCATCATGTTAATTGATTTACAAATATTATACCAACCTTGCATCCCAGGAATAAATCCCACTTGATCATGATGTATTGATCTTTTTTATGTTGCTGAATTCGGGTTGCTGATATTTTGTTGAGGATTTCAGCATCTATGTTCATCAGGGATATTGGCCTATAATTTTCTTTCTTTGTAGTGTCTCTATCTGGTCTTGGAATTAAGATAATGCTCCTCTTGTAAAATAAGTTTGGGAGTTTTCATTCCTCTTCAATTTCTTGGAATTGTTTAAAGATAGGTGTTAGTTTTTCTTTGCATGTTTAGTAATATTTATCTGTGAAGCTATTCAGTCTAGGACTTTTATTTATTGAACTTATTTTGATTATTGCTTCAATTTCATAGGTTGTAATTGGTTTGTTCAGATTTTTTCTTTTTTTATTATCTTAAGTTTTACATCTGTCTCCTTTTTTCCCAATTGATTCCCCCACCCCCAGTCCCAGCAATAATTCCCACCCTGGGCAAGCCCCCACCACCCCAGTGTCTGTGTCCATTGGTTATGCTAATATCCATGCATACAGGTCCTTTGTTTGCTCTCTAACCCCCCCCTCCCCTGCCATTTGTCTCTGGATCTATTCTTGTTCATCAAATTATGTTGATCATTATATGCCACACTAGAGGCCCTGTGCACAAAGATTTGTGCACTGGGGGGAAGGGGGGGTCCCTCAGCCCAGCCTGTGCCCTCTCGCAGTCTGGGACCCCTCGGGAGATAACAACCTGCTGGCTTAGGCCTGCTCCCTGGTGGCAGAGGGCAGGCCCAATCCCTAGGTGCAGCCCCTGGTCGGGCTCAGAGCAGGGCCGATTGGGGAGTTGGGGCGCCACCCTGTCATGCACAGAGCAGGGCAGATTGGGAGGTTGTGATGCCACCCTCAGTCACGCTCAGGGTAGAGCCAATTGGGGGGTTGGGGCACTGCCCCCTGTCACACTCAAGGCAGGGTCGATGGGGAGGTTGCGGCGCCACCCCCTGTCACGCACAGAGCAGGGCCAATCAGGGGGGTGGGGCATTGCCCCCGTCACACACAGAGCAGGGCCCATCAGGGGGTTGGGGTGCCGCCACTCTCACACTCAGGGCAGGGCCGATGGGGAGGTTATGGCTCCACCCCATCACACACAGAGCAGGGCCTGTGGGGGGGGGGCGTTGGGGAGTCCCCCCTATCAGGCACAGAGCAGGGCTGCTCAGGGGGTTGGGGCCCCGCCCCCTGTCACACACAGAGCCGCAGGGCGATCAGGGGGTTTGGGTGCTGCCCCTTGTCACACTGATCCCAGTGCCGGGAGGCATATTACCCTTTTACTATATAAGGTAGAGGCCTGGTGCATGGGTGGGGCCAGCTGGATTGCCCTGAAGGGTGTCCTGGATCAGGGTGGGGGTCCCCACTGGGGTGCCTGGCCAGTCTGGGTGAGGGGCTGAGGGCTGTTTTCAGGCTGGGAGTGACTGAAGTTCCCAACCGCTCCTTTTTTTCTTTTTTTTTTTATTCTGGGCCAGCTTTACCTTGAGGCTTGGCTCCAGCTCTTAGGCCTCCGCGGCTGAAAGTAGATTTCTGGCCTTTGCTTACAATGTTGTGAATCTGCTGGCTGAAGTCCGGCGGTATTTGTTACAATGTTTCTTAAACTGCCCTCTCAGAGGCCTGCAGCCGCAGGCGGGGAATGTTGGTTTCCTCCAACGATCCTCCGTCACTGAGGCAAGCAAGCCTCATGTTAGTTTCAAGCTGCCTGGCTGCCAGCCGCCATCTTGGCTGACAGTTAATTTGCATATCTCGCTGATTAGCCAATGAAAAGGGTAGTGGTCATACGCCAGTTACCATGTTTCTCTTTTATTAGTGTAGATATGAGTGAGATCATGTGATATTTATTTTTCTCTGACTGGCTTATTTCACTTAGCATAATGCTCTCCAGTTCCATCCATGCTGTTGCAAGTGGTAAAAGTTCCTTCTTTTTTATAGTGGCTTGGTATTCCATTGTGTAGATGTACCATAGTTTTTATTTTTTTATTTATTTTTAAAATATATTTTATTGACTTTTCACAGAGAGGATGGGAGAAGGATAGAGAGTTAGAAACATCGATGAGAGAGAAACATCGATCAGTTGCCTCCAGCACATCCTTCTGGGGATGTGCCCGCAACCAAGGTACATGCCCTTAGCTAGATTCGAACCTGGGACCCTTCAGTCTGCAGTCCGACGCTCTATCCACTGAGCCAAACCGGTTAGGGCTGTACCATAGTTTTTAAATCCACTCATCTGCTGATGGGCACTTAGGCTGTTTCCAAATATTAGCTATTTGTAAATTGTGCTGCTATGAACATAGGGGTGCATATGTCCTTTCTGATTGGTGTTTCTGGTTTCTTGGGATATAGTTCTAGAAGTGGGGTCACTGGGTCAAATGGGAGTTCCGTTTTTAACTTTTTGAGGAAACTCGAGTCTGTATTCCCACCAGCAGTGCACGATGGTTCCTTTTTCTCTGCATCCTCACCAGCACTTATCATTTGTTGATTTGTTGTTGATAGCCATTCTGACAGGTGTGAGGTGGTGCCTCATTGTCATTTTGATTTACATCTCTTGGATGATTAGTGGCTTTGAGCATGTTTTCATATGTCTCTCAGCCTTCTGTATGTCCTCTTTCGAAAAGTGTCTACTTAGGTCCTTTGCCCATTTTTTGATTAGATTGTTTATCTTCCTTTTGTTAAGTTGGATGAGTTCCCTGTAAATGTTGGAGATTAAATCCTTATCAGATATAACATTGGCAAATATGTTCTCCCATGCAGTGGACTCTCTTGTTGTTTTGTTAATGGTTTCTTTTGCTGATCAGAAGCTTTTTATTTTGATGTAGTCCCATTTGTATATTTTCTCCTTAGTCTCCATTGCCCTAGAAGCTGTGTCGGTAATGATATTGCTAAGACACCTGTCTGCTATTTTGCTGCCTATGGAGTCTTGTAGGATTTATACGGTTTCCCATCTTACATTTAAGTCCTTTAGCCATTTTGAGTTTGTTTTTGTGTATGGTGTAAGTTGGTGATCTAGTTTCATTTTTTTTGCATGTATCTGACCAAATTTCCCAGCACCATTTATTGAAGAGACTGTCTTGATTCCATTGTATGCTCTTGCCTCCTTTGTCAAATATTAATTGAGCATAATGGCTTGGATCAATTTCTGGGTTCTCTGTTCTGTTCCATTGGTCTATATGTCTGTTCTTGTGCCAGTACCAGGCAGTTTTGAGAACTATGGCTTATTAATATAGTTTGATATCTGGTATTGTTATCCCTCCAATTTTGTTCTTTCTCAGGATTGCTGTAGCTATTTGGGGTCTTCTTTTTTTATGCCAGATGAATTTTTGGAGAGTTTGTTCTAGATCTTTGAAATATGCTGTTGGTATTTTAATGGGGATTACATTGAATCTGTATATTGTTTTGGGTAGTATGGACATTTTAATGATGTTGATTCTACCAATCCATGAACATGGTATGTTCTTCCATTTGTTTATCTTTTCCTCTATCTCTTGTTTCAGTGTCCTGTAGTTTATCGAGTACAGGTCTTTTACCTCCTTATTTAAGTTTATCCCTAGGTATCTTAATTTTTTTTGTGCAATGATAAATGGGATTTTTTTTTCATTTCTCTTTCTGTGAGTTCATTATTGGTGTATTAAAAGGCCATAGATTTCTGAGTGTTAATTTTGTATCCTGCTACATTGCCAAATTCATTTATTAGGACTAGTAGTTTTTTGATGGAGTCTTTGGGGTTTTCTATGTACAGTATCATGTCATCTGCCAATAAAGACAGTTTTATTTCTTCTTTTCCGATTTGGATTCCTTTTATTTCTTCTTCTTGTCTTATCACTATGGCTAGCATTTCCAGTACTGTATTGAGCAGGAGTGGTGAAAGTGGGCATCCCTGTCTTGTTCCCGTTCTTAGGGGAAATGAGTTTAGTTTTTGCCCATTGAGTATGATGTTGGATGTAGGTTGGTCATATAGGGCTTTTATTATGTTGAGGTATGATCCCTCTAGTCCTACTTTGATGAGAGTTTTTATCAAGAAAGGGTGTTGGATTTTGTCAAATGTTTTTTCTGTATCGGTTTATATAATGATGTGATTTTTGTCTCTTAATTTGTTTATGTGATGTATCACATTTATTGATTTGTGGATATTGTACCATCTTTGCATTCCCAGAATAAATCCCACTTGGTCATGGTGCATGATATTTCTAATGTAAGGCTGGATCCAATTTGCTAGAATTTTGTTGAGGAATAGTATGTTCATCAAAGATATTGGCCTGTAGTTGTCTCTCTCTCTCTTTTTTTTTTTCTTTTTTTTGTGTGGTGTCTTTATCTGGTTTTGGAATTGGGGTAATTCTGACTTCATAGAAAGAGCTTGGAAGTTTTCCTTCCTCTTGAATTTTTTGCAATAGTCTGAGGAAGATAGGTTTTAATTCTTCTTTGAATGATTGGTAGAACTCTCCAGTAAAGCCCTCTGGACCATAGCTTTTGTTTGCTGAAAGATTTTTGATCACTGCTTCAATTTCTTCTGTGGTTATTGGCCTATTCAGGTTTTTTCAGTCTTGATTGTCTTGGAAGATTGTATGTTTCTAGATATGTACTCATTTCTTTCAGATTGCCCAATTTGTTGGCATATAATCTATACTAATAAAAGGGTAATATGCTAATTAGGGCAGATGTCTTCTGGATGTCCATCCAGACATCCATCCAGACAAAGCCACAGCAGCTGCGAGGGCCTAGGGCCTGCGCCATACGGGAGGGGTGGGCTGGTCTGGCACTCATGTGGGAGGGGCGGGCTGTTCCAGTGCCACCGGTCCAACCACAGCCCCTTTTGCAGAGGTGGTGAGAAGGCAGCACTGCACCCCCTCTGCAAAGGTGGGGCAGCCCGGTCCCACTGTTCTCCCTTTCGCAGAGGCAGCCACAGAGGCAGCAGCACGGGCCCAGTTAAGGCACCATGCCTTCGCAGGAGCTGGACGGGGTGCAACCTACTGTGCCTCAACCTGCCACAGCCACTCCCCCAGGCAGCCTGGCCACAGATACCCCCCCACCCACCAGTGGGCAGGGGATGGGGCCAGCACTAAGAGGCGAGGGCTGAGGGCCTGCAGCTGTGGTGGCCGGCAGTGGCAGCAGCAGCGGGGTGATGGGGGAGCACCTTCCCCTGATCAGCCTGGTTGTCTCCCTCAGAGGAGGACATCCCATACCCTGAGGGCTCCGAAACTGTGAGAGGGACACCCCCTCCCATGCACGAATTTTGTGCACCAGGTCTCTAGTTATTTATAATATCAAATAAACAATATAACCTTATACCTAAAGGAGCTAGAAAAAGAAAAACAAAGCCCAAAGTGAGTAGAAAGAAGGAAATAATAAAATTAAGCAGACATAAAAAAAATAGAGCCTATAAAAATAGTAAAAAAGATCAGTGTAATCAAGAGCTGGTTTTTTGAAAAGACAAACAAAATTGATAAATCTTTAACCTGATTCATCAAGAAAAAAATGAGAGAGGACCCAAATAAATTAAATCAGAAATGAAAGAGAAGTAACAACTGACTCCACAGAAATACAAAGGGTTATAAGAAAATACTATGAACTATACTAGTACATGCCAACAAACTGTACAATCTGGAAGAAATGGATAAGTTCTTGGAAACATAGCCTTCCAAGACCAAACCAAGAAGAAATAGCAAATCTGAACAGATCGATTACCACTAAAGAAATAGTTACGCCATATCCGCACCTAGAAGGAGAAAGCAGTGGTTACTGCCTAGTCCTTAGTACTCAGTGGCCTCCATCTTTCTTGCAGTCTGATCTACCATTCCGATTGCATCTCTCATGAGCCCTGAGCTTCATCGGCCTGATGCTGAGTTTCTTTCAAAGAACGAAGTAACAAATTCAGTTTCTCCACAATTGTCTTCCTGAGCTCTGGTGGACAGTCATTGATCTACCACTAGAAGTCTTTTTCTAGAACCAGGGGGGAAAAAGTTGGCCCATGTTGGTTAGGATGAATTTTTCTACTTCACCCTATGTTATTATTTTTCAATTTTGAACATAATTGTGGACTTTGGCCTTTCATAGATTTTCCTTGTTACTACGATGTTTGTCTTGTTTTTTAATTTCTCAAAATGTCATGGGTGGAGCAGTGGAAACCCTTTCAGCAGCGCCGTGGCCATCAGCGCTTTGTCATCTTTGAGAGTCCTCGCCTGTGCGCACTCACTTGATCCTGGCCCTTCTGTGTCCGCCTACCCAGGCATGGGATTGACTTCCCACCAAGCTCATGTTTCTGTAGAGGCTATAATAGTCGATAACAGCGTCTGGGTGGTAGGGGCACACAGATAAACACTGGTTCTAGATTAGGATTGCCAGCATTTTAGGGATAGAGCTGAAAATTCTTATTCCCCCAAAAGTGTATGGCTTCATAGTTCATAGTTACCTGTAATTTTACTAAGTATCTATTTGACTTTCTCTATATGAATTTTTATCTAGTTCATTCCCTCCTTTTATAAATCTATCCTACAAGTTTCTCTATTAACTTCCAGCTTTATGCTATTGGTTGTCATCGTAAACTGTGCATGTAAGAGACAACATCACCCCCTCCCTCCTGCGGCCTGTTTCAGGCATCCTGGAATTGACTAACTTGTGCTGTCCAGACCATTGTCTTCCTTGTGTCACTAGAACATTAAATACCTGAAAGGACAAAACAATTCAAATCTCTCTCCAGAGCTGACCAACTCAATCTCACGGCCTGGCCCCTCTCTGGGAAACATGCCCAAGATGCCTGGATGGGGTCCCATGCAATTGTTGTGAAGAGTAAATAACTAAAGGAAACAACTAGAGGCTTTTAATATTTATCTAAAATCACCCACACATTCTTCAGTTTTAGGTGTGAAGCTTTAGCACTGAATAGGAATTTTTTAAATGCAGTCCTTTCAAAGCATTTATTAAATACCCAGTGTATACCATGCACTGGGCTCGATGACTGACACTTTGTAAGTGCACAATAAATGTTTGATTTAAAAGGAATTAAAAGTTTGTCTGCCCAGTAACAATCTCAGCAATCTGGAGAAGGCAGATTCTACTTGTACGTTAGAATAGCCAGAACTTTTGCGTGCGCTCTCGGGCAAGCGTCATCTATGGGTTTCTGCCCGTTAAAGGTTCCTCTTCTCTACCTTGATTCCTCATAAGCTCACACCAGACTTTAAGTAGATTCCTTTACTATCATTCCACATTTAACAGTGGTACCCATGCTTGCACAGAGAGAGATGAGTAAGAATGAGTTGCATTGTATAGATTTCACTGTGAGCAGTGACCTTTGCAATAGAAGAGATGGTTCATTTCATTTGTTCAGCGACTACTTACAGGTGTGCTGTGTTCCACAGCAGTGAGCAGCCTGATCGTCCGGTGCGCCATCAGGGCATTGGAGGGGCTGTGTGAGCACAGGCTGGGAGAGGGAGGAGCTGGGGGCCCGGGAAAGCTTACTTTTGAGATTTGGGGCAGTAAGTCCACCCCACAAATGAGCATACTCTTTCAAAGCAGCCATTTGAAAGAAGGCTCGAGGGCAACCTAAAACTAAAATGAAGAGGAACAGCATTGACCTCCCGCTGTTTCAGAATTGCCCCAGGGAGCTGGCTGCGCCTGTGCCGCTGAGGGAAGGCCCGTGCTTCGGCGGGATGTGCGGGAGCTCAGCGCTGAAGGCCTGTCTCCTGGGCCTGACTCACGTTTCTGTTGGTGTTTCAGTCTCTCCTCCGGATCCTGGAGACGCCCAAAGGCCGTGCTGCTTTCAGAGTCTCCAGTGGGTTCAACGGGCTGCTGTCCCTGCTCTCTGACCTGGAGGGCTCTCTCCAGGACCCCCCCGGGCAGATGTGGGGGGCGGTGTCCCCCAGCCAGACCCTGGGCCTGGTCCTGCACACCCTCTGTGTGCTGTCCGCAGCGCTACACCTGGACCCTGTCAACGGGGACTTCTTCCGGAGGAACGGGCTCTTCGAGAAGCTGGCCGAGGACCTCTGCTTGCTGGGCTGCTTCGGGCCCCCCGAGGAAGAAGGAGCCGCTCTGCACTCCGGGGAGGCCTCCAAGGCCAGGCCATTTGCTGATTTGCTGAGGGTGGCCTTCGCCTCTGTCAGCCTCTTCCCACCCAAGATACAGAGCTGTCTCCAGATCCTCAGCTTCCTGGACGGCATGGCCAGCGGCACCCTCCACCGGCGCTGGGACCTGAAGGTGCCGCTCAGAGCTGGGCCGGAAGCAGCTGTGGACGCCCAGAAGGGAGAAGCTGGCAGCGACCCGCACGGCAACTTGGAGCAGTGGCCAGACCTGGAGGAGAGGTAGAGCTTTGCTGCCTGCTTTGCGATCGGGTCATCAGTGTATCTGTCTCCCGTTTCCTACCCACACATCCCACAGGTGGAGTGGGCAGAAAGCCTAGGCTACAGCTGGGTGTGCAAAAATGTCACATGGCTTCCTGCTCTTTAAACCAAGTGAACTCTGACTCCCAGCTCCCCTACCATGGGAGCTAATAGGAAACCAATCTGAGGGCACACAGGGTCGTGGGGTGCTGTTGGGTCTGGCACACTGACCAATCTTGGAAACTGGGTGCAGATTCCAGAGATTGGCTCACTTTCTCCTGGGCATCTTTGCTGCTCCTGGAGCGTGGGTGCCTGTGCTTGGCCTCCCGTGTGTGCCGGCAGCTTTGTCCTGTCTTATATGCCCCTCAGGGCACTGCCAGGGGATGGTGAGGCCCTTTGCCTCCCAGGACACAAAGCACAGTGTCCGTCCCAGCCATGGCTTCTTCCTGTTCTTACTTGCCGTCCCCACTTCCCCTGGCAAGGACAATCGCTCCTCTCACTTCCGGAGGCTAATCTCACTGAGCTCAGACTGCCCCAAACCACATTTCACTTTCATTTCTAACCCAGAATCCCACTAGAGCAGCGGTTCTCAACCTTTCTAATGCCGCGACCCTTTAATACAGTTCCTCATGTTGTGGCGACCCCCAACCATAAAATTATTTTCGTTGCTACTTCGTAACTGTAATTTTGCTACTGTTATGAATTGTAATGTAAATATCTAATATGCCGGATGTATTTTCATTGTTACAAATTGAACATAATTAAAGCATAGTGATTAATCACAAAAACAATATGTAATTATACATATGTTTTCCGATGGTCTTAGGCGACCCCTGTGAAAGGGTCGTTTGACCCCCAAAGGGGTCGCGACCCACAGGTTGAGAACCACTGCACTAGAGCGAGGGAGGGCAGAGAACCCACCAAGGTCCAGAGCCAGAGGGGAAATGAAAGGACAAAACAATAGTTGGTGTCTTTCTTCATTCCTCCAAAGCAGCAACGGCCAAGTTCAAATTCGCATTGTGATAAGCTGTCCTGCTACCACTTCTCTGTTGTCTCCCTTAGCATCGCAGGGCATATGTATCCGAAGAAAGCTCCCCTTGGCCAGACTCTAATGTTGCAGTCGGTGCTGTGTCTCCAACTACTGTGATTGTGTTTGCTTGATTGGGTAATCTGGTCAATTAATTGGTCTTCTAATCTCGCATTCCTGCACAAATTGCTCATGATATAATTATTGTTGGATTTGCTTTGCTAATTTTTAAAAGAGTTTTGTTTCTGAGAAAATTTGGCTTTCTACACTCCTTCTTGACTGTCGAACTTATGCTAGCCTCACAGCGGGAGCTGGGCACGCTCCCGCGTCTTCTGGTCCCTGCGATGGAACTTGGCAGTGAGTCTCAGGCGCCTCCTGCTTTCTTGTGAGAAGATTTATTCTTGTCAGAATACATTTCTTTTTATTCTTGAAGCATTTTTAGTTATTTTTCAAGTCTATTTTCTCACTTTATCTAAGTTTTAATTTATTGACTGAGGCTTTTTACTTTTTATTCCTCACCTCATGGATGGTGTCTTCTCTGGACCCCAGCACCCAGAGTTCTTGGCAGAGGTTCATTGGTTAGTGTGTCCTATGAACTAACTTTCAGCATATTCTGTCACTCATATCAAAATGTTCTCTGTCTTTTTTGGTCCTTCTTTCCTTCTACTTTCTTTGAGTTTATTTGTTCTGGTATTCTTTTTATTAATTTAACTGATTAGGAGATTAATTTTCAGTCCTTTTATAAAATATAAATTTTCTGGTAACTACTACTTCAGCAGTATTACACAAGTTTTATATTGTACTTTCAATATAATTTAGTACTAAGTATTTCCTAATTTCCCTTCTGAACTTAATAGTTTTATTCTTGAGCCTTGTTTAATTGGCAAGTTTCCAAAGGTATAGAATATTTTTGGTAAACTCTCTTGGTTTTTGTCTAAAAATGTCTTTATTTCTCCCATAATTCCTGAGTGATAGTTTTGCTGGGTATACAGTCTTGGTTGACAGTTATTTTCCCACAGCACAGAATGGGAGACAAACGCTTCCAGTGTTGCCTTTGAGAAATCAGCCTCATTTTTAAAGCTCTTCCCTTGAAGGTGATCTGTCATTTTTCTCTGGCTGCTTTTAAGATTTTTTCATGATTCTTGTTTTATAGTTTTACTATAATGTTATTCTGCTTGAAATTTATCAGAATTCCTGAATTTGATAACTGTGTCTTACATCAGTTCTGGATATTCTCCTTAATTTACTACCTCTTCTCCATCTTTTCTATATTATACTTTTCTAGAACTTCAATGATATGTTAGCTTTACTTTTATTCTAGCTTCCAGTTTCTCATATCTCCTATTTCTTTCACATTTTCAATGTGTTTGTCTCTGTGTACTGTGTTTTGTACAATTTCTCTTGATCTCTTTTCCAACTCACCGAATCTCTTAGTAGCTGGTTGTAACATAACTAGAGGCCCGATGCATGAAATTTGTGCAAGGGCCTTGGCCCCTGTCACCGCCACCTCTTCCTCAGCCCCTGTCTGCCTCAGCTTTGTCTGGAAGGACATCTGGTCTAATTAGCATATTACGCTTTTATTATTATAGATGTTTAATCCAGCCATTGAGGTTTTGAATTTTTAATTTCAGTGATCATATTTTACATTTCTAGGTACTATTTTGTTCTTTTTCAAATGAACTTGATGATTTTATAGCTCTTCTCCTTGCCCATATTTTCTCTCCTTTATTTCTTCAAACATATGAATCATAATTCTTTTTCCCTCCTGGGTCTTTTGAGAGTCTGATTCTACAATCTGTTTTTTCTGTGCTGTCACTTGAGGGTCCCTTGTTTCTTTGTGTGATTTATGACTTTTGACTGTGAGTCTTGCCCAGGACTTTCCTTTCCCAGGCTCCATGCAGCCCATCCTTTCTCTGGTCCCCTGGCCTTTCTACAGATGTGAGAATGAACTTAGTGAGGCTGTGGCTACCCACTGTGAGCCAAGCCTTGGCCAGATTCCAGGCCTTTCCCTCTTTACTTCTCTTTGGTAAGAATCCCCTAATCTGTCTGTTTGGGGCGGGAGGGGAGGGGCGCTGAGGAGCCTCTGCCCTGGCCTCCTGGAGGTGTGCAAGGTAACTTGGGAGCTCATCCTTGAACCTGTCCAGCTGATTCTGCCGGCTCGCAGAGGGCAGAGAAGTATTTGGCACCAGGAGACATTCAGGAAGTGGTCCTGGCTGATAAAAAGCAATAACCATTTGTTGAATGTCTCTGGAGTCTGAGCACCAAACACTTATTTTAATTTAATTTCTTCTCAAATCCTAGACTATTACTAATATAGAAACCAAGGCTGAGAAAGGATCAATCACACAGCCTAAGTCACACATTTAGGAAGTGACAGAGCCGGGCTCTGTTCACCTACAAAGGCGTGTGTGTGTGTGTGTGTGTGTGTGTGTGTGTGTGTGTGTTCTCCCTGCTTTTTCTAGATACCCTCACAATAATGGTGATGCTTTGCCAAGCATTTTGACACAGTAATTTCTTTTTTAAAAAAAATATATTTTATTGATTTTTTACAGGAGGAAGGAAGAGGGATAGAGAGTTAGAAACATTGATGAGAGAGAAACATCGATCAGCTGCCTCCTGCACACCCCCTAACTGGGGATGTTCCCGCAACCAAGGTACATGCCCTTGACCAGAATCGAACCTGGGACCCTTGAGTCCACAGGCCAATGCTCTATCCACTGAGCCAAACTGGTTAAAGCTTGACATAGTAATTTCAAGTTTGGTTTCTAGTCTGTGTATGGTGTCAGCCTGATTCTTTACAGATAATTCCTGCGTCAAATGTCATCCTGGTTTCACAATGAGAATTTTTTTAAATGTATAAGGGACCCATGATCAAGTTATGGAGGAGTTCTTCTATTTCCAATTTACTGAGAGTGTTTATCATGAATATGTTGGTTTTGTCAAATGCTTTTTCTGCATATTGTCAGGTGTTTATTTTTCTTCTTTAGTTTATTAACATGATGAATTACATTAATATGACTGATTTTTGGGTAGTGAGCCAGCTTTCATTTGTGGAGTGTGCTCAAGTGGCCACCGTGCCTCATTTATTTTATGTATAGTTTCATTTGACTTCCTACTAGTTTTTGAGGATTTTTGCATCTGTTTGTAAGAGATGTTGGGAAGTAGCATTCTTGTACTAGTTGTGTCTGCTTCTGATATCAGAGTAAAGCTGGCTTCATAGAATGCACTGGGAAGCGTTCTCTTGCTTTTTGGAAAGAAGTTGTGTAGAATTGGTGTTATTTATCTTTTGGACGTATGTTAGAATTCACCAGTGGAAACATCTGGGCCTGGAGTTTTTTGTTGTTGTTTTTTGTATGTGTGTGAGGAAAGGTTTTTAACTCTATTCAGTTTTTGTAATAAGTATAAACTATTCTTGTTATTTTTTTTTTTTTGCTTGACTTTTGGAAATTTGTGGCTTTGCAGGAATTGGTCCATTTCATCTAAATTGTCAAATTTATGTAGACAGTATTATTTATGGTATTTTCTTATTACCCTTTTCATGTCTGTGGGGTGTGTAGTAATATTCTCTCTTTCATTCCTGATATTGATAGTTGTGTCTTTTCTTTCTTAGTTAGTTTAGATAGTAATTTTTCAATTTTTAAAATGTTTCCAAAGAACTAAATTCTTCTTTCATTTATTTTCTCTATTTTTTTTCCAGTTTTTAATTTCATTGATATTTACTATCTTTATTGAACTTTTTCTATTTGCTCTGGGTTTATTAATTGATTTATTTTTAAATAGCATCTTATGATAGAAACTTGGATTTTTCATCAGAGACCTTTTTTCTTTTGTAATGTAAACATTTCAATCTATATGTTTTCTTCTAAGCACTGCTTTAGCGGCGCCTCACAAACTTTTCTATGGTCATTACTATTTAAGCTCAAAATATTTTAAATTTTTCTTGCAACTTTCCATTTGACCCAGAGACTATTTAGAAATATGTTGTTTACAACATGTGTGTACTTAATACCACTGGACTGTACACTTAAAATAGTTAAGGGAATAAGGTTTTTGTTATGTGTATTTTACCACAGTAAAAAAAAAAAAAAAGAAGAAGAAGAAGAAGAAGAAGAAGTATGTTGTTTCATTCCCAAGTACCTGGATCCTTTTCAGCTTCCTTTCTGTTATTTACTTTGACTTTAATGCTGTTGTGATTAGAGAATGCACTTTGGACGATTTTATTTATTTGAGATGTTTTAAGGTTTGTTTTATGACCCAGAGCCCATCACATTTTGACACGTGTTCCATGAAAACTTGACAAGAATGTGTATTCTGCAGCTGTTGGGCGGAGTGTTTCTAAAATGCCAACTATAGCAGTTGGTTGGTGGTGTTCAGCTCTATCTCTTTGATAATTTTCTGTCTACTTTTTCTATCAATTACCGAGAAAAGAGTGTTGAATTATATATAATTGAGGGTTTGTCCTTTTGCTTCTTTCAGTTTTTATGAATTCTGATGCTCTTTGATGAGGTGCCTGCACATTCTGGGTGCTATGCCTCCTTTAATCATTATGCAACACTAGAGGCCTGGTGCATGAATTTGTGCACTGATGGGGTCCAGTCGGCCTGCCCCAATGGGGGCCAATCAGGGGTGGGGCTGGCCGGGGCACAGGGCCACAGTTGTTCCAATTGTTCCGGTCGTTTTGCCATTTGGTGGCTTGGCTTTTATTATACAGTACTAGTGGCCTGGTGCACAAAATTCATGCACAGGAGGGGGGCATCCCTCAGCCCGGCCTGAGCCCTCTCTAATCTGGGACCCCTGGGGGGATATCCGACTGCCAGGATTAGTCCTAAACCAGCAGTCGGACATCCCTCTCACAATCCGAGATGGCTGGCTCCTAACTGCTCACTTGCCTGCCTACCTGATTGCCCCTAACTGCTCTGCATGCTGGCCTGCTCATCCCCAACATCCCCTCTCCAGCCTCATGGCCCCCAACTGCCCAACCCTGCCAGCCTCATGGCCCCCAACTGCCCTCCCCTGCTGGCCTCCAACAGCCCTCCCCTGCCGGCCTCAAGGCCCCCAGCTGCCCTCCATGGCCAGTCTCCTAGAAGGCCTCCTGGTCTAATTAGCATATTACCCTTTTATTAGTATAGATTAGTCAGCTCAGACAGCCATAACAAAATATCACAAATTTGTGTGGCTTAAAAAACAGAAATGTATTTTTCTCAGTTCTGGAGGCTGGAATTTGGAGTCAGGGTACCAGCAGAGCGTCGTCCCATACACCAGAAAGTGGTGGATCGATTGCCAGGCAGGGCACATGCCCAGGTTTCAGATTCAATATACAGTCCAGTGAGTGCAGGAAACAATGGAATAATGTTTCTTTCTCTCTCTTCCTTCTTCTCTCTGAGATCAATTAAAATTAATGATAACTAAATGTTCTATAGGTATGGTTTTAACAGGAAAGACATTAGTGATCTATGAAAAACTCATTATAACACATATATACAGCATGACCCCATTTTAAAAATAAATATTGATTAACTTTAGAGGAAGGGTGAGGGAGAGATAGATAGAAACATCAATGATGAGAATAATTGATAAACTGCCTCCTGCACCACCCTACTGAAGATCAAGCCCAAAACCTGACCAGGAATCATATTGTGACCTCCTGGTTCATAGATCGATGTTCAACCACTGAGCCCCACCAGCCAGGCCCCATTTTTATCAATATCAGGCACATGAGGTACATTGGCAAGATCTCACTCCTAGACAAAAGTCTGAAATTGTCCAAACTCCTTTGCAGCTAGGTTTCTGGATATGAATTTGTTTCTGCTGAGTGGATGCGCTTGCACAATATTTTGAAGGCAGAAGTGGGTCAGAGGCATCTTCCCACAGTTTGGCTGTTTGCGCTGGTGATCATGTTCGCAGAGATGTGGAGGTTTTCTGCAGCGGAATCCAGGCTGTGCACAGACAGTTGTGGCAGAGGCAGTGCCCAGTGACCTGTTCTGTGGGAGCTGGAGGGCACTTGCAGGGGCAGCAGTTTCCCGATCCCCGGGTCACAGCTGTGCCAGAGTGTCCTAGAATTCAGTTGTGTCTGAGAGGGCAGCTCCTCCCGCTGGGCAGGGAGTCTTTCCTGGGGGCCCAGCCTAGCACCCACTCCTCCAGCTTTCCGGTGATTTCCCAAGCACCAGCTCCCTGTGCTAAAGTCTTTCCTGCCTAAAATAGCAAAGATCTAAAAACGTTTTGGATCCTCTACTTTCAACAAAAACAATGCTGCACAGGGTCAGGTCTGAGAAGTGGGTGAGGTGTTGCGGAAGGCTCCCTTCTTTGCGTCTCAGCTTCCTCTTCTGTAGAACAGAGACCAGAGATTATATCTGTTCATAGTTACTGGAGACCGTGGCATCTGTGTTTCCTGAAGATGGCCACAACATTTCCCATCCCTCCTGTGGCCTTGCCACTTTCTGCCATGTCCTCTCTCTTGAAGCGGGGCTGACTTCTGATGTGCTGGTAGGCAGTACACTGGTTGCCTGCAGAATTCCAAGGCCAAGGCTGAAAAGGCACGGGGCTCCAGGGTTTCCAGCTCTGGCCCTGCCCTCGCCACTTGAGGCTCTGGCTGGCACAGGGCCTTGCCCTCCTGGCTCACTTCCCCTCCTGTCAGTGGTCAGCGGCCCAGTGCCTCGCTGCACACCATGGCCCATCTGCTGGTGCTGCTGGGCCCAGCGGGCAGGGTAAGAGCCCAGGTCGGGCCTCACGCTTCCTGGCTCCTGTGTGCCACCTCCTCCTGTGCCCTGTGGCCCCTATTCCTGCCACTGCTCCGACTGGGGCCAGATGCCCAGGTGCTGTGCGTGGCCCGCAGGGACTGATGTGTCCACCAGGAAAGCCTCCTCACCCCATCCCAGACTCCGGCGCCCTGATCATAGGTCCACTTCCGCCAAAGGAGAGCTGTGCCCACTATCCTTTTACTTTTAACCTCTCTATATTATTATATTTAAAGTGGATTTCTTGTAGATGGCTTATACTTTAGTCTTTTGCTTTTTCCATTCTGTGATATGTTTCTATTAATTGGTGTATGTAAACCATTTTTGGTGTGTTTGGATTTAAGTCTACTATCTTATTTGCTTTCTCTTTGTTCCCTCTTGTTTTGTTCCTCTGTTTCTCTTTCCCTACCTTTTTGTGGATTATTTGAATGTATTTTCTTAGTTCATTTGAATTTACCTACTGAACTCTTTACTCTCTCTCTTTGTTTAGCTTCTTTAGTGCTTGTTCTAAGGAGTATGACAAACATATTTAACTCTTAACAGCCTACTTATAATTAATGTTTTGCCGCTTCAAATAAAGTATAGAAACCTTACCTCTATGCAGATCCCTTTGTCCTCCCCTGTTTCTGTTATAGTTGTCATATGCATTCTATTTATTACAATTTTCTTTCAGCAATTATGCCTGTTTTAATAACTTAAGATATAAAATAGTCTATTATATTTATCCAAACATTTACCATTTCTGTTGTTCTTTCTTTTTTTAAAAATATATTTTATTGATTTTTTACAGAGATGAATGGAGAGGGATAGAGAGTTAGAAACATTGATGAGAGAGAAACATCGATCAGCTGCCTCCTGCACACCCCCTAACTGGGGATGTGCCCGCAACCAAGGTACATGCCCTTGACCGGAATCGAACCTGGGAACCTTGAGTCCACAAGCCGATGCTCTATCCACTGAGCCAAACCGGTTAGGGCATCTGTTGTTCTTTCTTCATTACTGAAATACCAAGTTCCTTTCTGTTATGATTTCCTTCTCATCTGAAGGACTTCTTTTAGTGTTATTTTTTTAGAGAAAATTTAATGACAAGAAATTCTCTGTATTTACCTCCACCTGGGAATATATTTATTTCTGCTTTAGATCCTGAAAGATATTTTGCTGGATAGGAAATTCTGTGCATTTCTTTTCAGCACTTAGAAACATTGTTCCCCTGCCTTCTGCCTTCTCATGAGAAAACCCACAGTCATACACACGGCTGTTTCCTGTGTGTAATGCGTTGTTCTTCTCTGGCTGCTTTCAGGGTTTCTCATTGTCTTTAGGATTGAACAGCTGGTTATGATGTGCCTGGGCATGGGCTTTTCTGTTGATTGTTTGCAGTTAGCTAAGCTTCTTGAACCTTTAAGGTTATGTGTTTCACCAAATTTGAAGAAATATTGGCTAAAACCTTCCTGAACATGTTTTATTTTTACACCACACTCTTCTTCCTCTCTTGAGGAACTCCAACAACTGGAATATTAGTTAGATTCTTTGGTTTCATTATGTGTGACATTGAAACTTTCTTCATTTTTTTTGTCAGATTGGGCAATTTCAAGTAATTTATCTTCAAATTCATGAACTCTTTCCTCTCTCACCTTATTCTCTTATTGTTCTCACTCAGTGAGATTTAAACATTTCAGTTACTGTCATGTCCAGTTCATAAATTTTTATTTGATTTCTTTTATTGATTCCATTTCTTTACTGAGATTTTCTAGATTTTCATTCATTTCAAAAGTATTAGCCCTAACTTCTTAGAGTTTGGTAAATAATAGCTGTTTTAAAGTTTTTGTCCAATAATTCAACATTGGTGTCATCTCAGACTTGGTACCTTTTTTTCTGGATGAGATATTGAGGTTTCCCTAGTTCATTCTCTGCTGAATAAGTTCAGATTGTATCCTGGGCATTTGGAACGTTATGGACTCTGGGCTTGCTAACATTTTCTGCAGAATGTTGGTTATTTTGCTTTGCCAGGCAATCGGCCCAGCTGGGTTCAGGCCACAGGTTCTTGCCCAGCTTCTGGGTGAGTTCAGGTTTCAAAGACTTTGCAGTGTGTTTGGATGTTGCCCCAGGCGATAGCCAGTCTTGGGTGGCAGTCTGCCACCAAGTTCAGCTCTCAAAGCCTTAGAATGTGACTTAGTACCAGATCACACATGTGCAGCTCGGAACTGAGCCCAGAGTTTGATACAGAACTCAGTGACCTCATTTTGGACGCCTTTTCCTCTTCACCGTCTCCCCAGCACTTTTTGACTCCCTGGCCCCTTCCTTTCCTGTCTAGACATTCATGGCCTCTGTTTCCCTGATCACCACACACTTCACACACTGTACCTGTCTCTGGGGCCAAGCAGGGCGAGGAAAAAGAGACAAAGCAATGAGGCTTTTGCCTACACTCTGGGACCGTAGTTCCTCTAGTCAGAGAGCAGGATTCGCCTCCCATGAGTCCCAGGTGCCTGCCTAGCACGGCTTCTGCCGTGGGGTTGCCTGATAGCTGGGAGAGAAAGAACGGAGAAACCCAACAAAAAGTCCCTGGTTCTCCGCCGTGGCGGGTGGCTCGTTGGAGCCTCCTTTCCTGCTCCTTAGACCAGAAATTGCAGCCTCTTCTTGGATCTCTGTGCGTCGTGTCCACACGCGGTGCACGGCTCTGTGTTTCAGGCCCCTGCGCGCCCATTGCAGGGGGGCTGGGGGCTCCGGGAAGCTCACTGCAGCCGCCTATGCTCTGGGCTTGGTTTCCTTCTCTGCTGCTGTTCACTGTTCAGAGTTCTGAGGAGGCTGCTCACGCGTCCCATCTGGGTTGTAGTTGCATTCAGTGGAGGGACAGAGGGGAGTGTGCTTGCAGCAGCTTGAAGAGGCCTGGAAGTGTGTGTGTGTGTGTAACATAAAGTGAGAACTTCACCGTCTCCCACGTATCTGCAGAAACGGGGAGTGAACCAGGGAGCCAACCTCCATTGAGCACCAACGTTTTGCCAGGCCCTGTGCCTCAGTGCGCAGAAACATCACCCTACAACCCCGTGAGGAAAGTGTAGTAGTGTTAGCTCCATGGCATAGTTGGGGAAATTAGCTCAGAATAATTAGTTCAAGGTCATGTAGGCAACAGTGGCAGACTGAGGATGTGTGTCATGGCCTCTCTTAGAAAGATCCAGAAAGGTCTGTGGAAAACAGAAGTGACTGAAGGCTCAGGCTGACGTGTGCTTCCCCTCTGTCTGCAGGACGACGGATGAAGGTGATGCCGTGATCACGCACCCCGGGGCCCTGTGCATCATGGTCCAGCTGCTGCCTCGGCTGTACCATCACGACCACCCCCAGGTACTTGTGATACAACGTCTGCCTTTTTCACGTGGCTGATCTGTGACTCCTCCTGGTGGAGACTTGGCTTTCCCAGTGGCGCACCTGGCATTAAACGGGGTCCTGCCTGGCAGCGGGTCTCCTGGCTTCTGCAGGAAGAGTGGGGGTGGAGGCCCAGCTTTGCTTTGTCTGGGAGTTTTAAAGGAGGTGACATGTTGTAGGAAGACATGACAACTCGCGGCCTTACTAATCGTCGCCTGGGAATGACAGGGCTGAGGAAGCATGGTGCAGGCCTCCAAGGTCACGGGGAGGGGCGGGGGAGGAGAAAGCCGGGGAGCGGCGAAGGCGGCTGCGTTCACTGGGAAATTAGTGTTTGGTAAGGAGTGACGAAGGACCAACGCCATCCCGGTCTGCATGTCCCTTCGTCACTGAAACCCTTTTCTGGTCCCTGTTTCTCTGCCGACGAGTGACGACACGGTGATGTCCAAACCAACGCATAGGGAGACATCGAATAGTGACATGAATATGCCGTATAGTTTGCAACATCCATGGAGAAGCAGCGGATGGGGCTAACATGGCTCAGGTTGCTCGTTTAGTTGCTGTCGCTGTGTGACAAACTGCTGCCCAGGTAATGATGACGGCCGTTGTCTCATTTCTGGGGTCAGGAGTTCAGCAGCCGCAGCCGACACAGCTCACGGCCTCCGGGCGCCGCTGGCCTTGCCCCTCACAGCACGGGCACCTCCCAGGCTGCTCCGACGCACGGGGCTCCCAGGTGCCTCCCTGCTCTCGCCCCCGGGCCTGGGTGTGAGCTGCGGGCAGGATCCCGAGGTCTCTGCCTCAGACGCTCTGTGCCTGACCGCGGCCTGTGTCCCTCCGGGTGGATTCATGGCAGCCCAGGGCTCCGAAAGGCACCAAAGCAGGAGCAGGCCTGCCGGCTTCCACAGCCCGGCCGTCTGCTGGTCAGCGTTCAGCTTAGACCCGCGGAAGGGACACATGCCCCCTGCTGTGTGGGGAGCAGCATGAGTGTACGAGAGAGGGGGGGGGGTGCTGGGGCCATCACCAAAACCGCCGCCATACTTGCCTGGAACATCCAACTGAAGGGTAGAGATATTTGATCCCCAACCCAAATGCGTTCCAATCATTCAGGTATGTGAGGTCTGGACCCTCCTTTCTTTGCCTGGGCCTTCAAGACAGGCCTCTCTGGGGCCTCCTGGAAACTGGTCCACACTCTCCGATGCAGGAACGCTTTCACCAACAGGAGAATTTCCCTGCTTCGCATGTGCTTGAGGCTCAGGGGGCTTTGTCACTTCCTCGGGTCTCGGCTGCTGAGGGGAGACGTGAGACACGCCCAGGCCCACGGCCAACATGTGTTTGGTGAAGGGCCTCTCACCTTGTGGCTCTCGCGGGAGGCAGGCCATGCAGCCAGCGAGTCCTTCCAGGGGTCGCCCCATGTGAGGAGCTGGCTCCGTGGCTGTGGTTTGCACCATGGATGGACTTGCAGTGAGAACTATGCCGATGGTTGGGATGGTCCTAGCACTCAGACGGCTGCTCCTGGTGCGCTGTGCAAACTCCCCCAGCGCACCGCCTGAGGGAGTGGCTCAGAGGACAGTGCCCAGCCCTCCCTGCTCCAAGCACTGCAGGAGCCTGGGTTTCAGATAAACCCATGAGCTGCCACATTAGTATATGGCGGGAACTCCCTCTCAGTCTAGGACGGTAATTAGACAAGTGAAGAATGAAAATGAAACCCCATTTGGTATGCGACTTTTCTCTATTCAGGTCACAGTAAATAATTTAGGAAAAGTGTAATTTCTCCTATCTTTAAAATATGCAAATGAAAGGTAGTGGTGCATTTTCTCAAATATTTTCTGCAGGTGCCAAACCAGTGCTATTCAAAGTTGGATAATTGCAGTAATTAATTTCTGAGGTGGGGGGTGGTGAGCCTCATAACAGCAAATAGAAGAGTAAGTCAAGTGAGAAATAACCCACACGAGGAAACGCTGGAGAGGGCTGCAGTGCCGCGGGTTTTGTTGCAGAAAAAGGAGCAGGAAAGGAAGTGGCAGTAGAGGGCAGTGTTATTAAGAAGATGGGCTGTGAGTTCCCACTGGGCTCCTGTCTTCTGCTCTGTTCACAACCCAGAAGTGGTTTGCTTTTTCCCCAGAACACTGGCGGAGCTGCTCTGGGAAACGACAGGCCAGTGGGCCTGGTTTCCTCCTGCGCCATCCCCGGCATTAAAGCTGGGCTGTGGGAACTTGACGTGAATGCTGCTGTCCCAGTACAAGGCGAAATGGAGTTCAGCTCAAGTCCTCCTGAGGCTGAGTTGGTCCCGGAAAAAAAAAATAATGAATTGGGAACAGGACAGTTTCCCTTCCCGGGGTGCTCAGCAGCTGCAAGGGTCTTGCCATAGATGTGTTGCTGCTGCGAGTAACCAGCAACCCCCTCCTAGGTGCCCTGAGGAGCCAGAGATGAGTGTTACAGGGACTCACAGCCCGAGTTTGAGGGTGGGTGGCAGAGGAGTGTAGAAAATGGAGAGCGTCCTGAGGCCGCCTCAAATGTGTGTCCACAGGCTGTGGGACAGAGCGAAGGGAAAGCCAGAGGGGAGGGGACACAGGCGTTAAGCTTACGGAAAGGATGTGCCCATGACAGTAGGTGGGGGAGGAAGGCAAGGAGGCACAGAGGCAGACGCAGAGGAGGCGCCATTTAGGGCCCCGGCGAGTTCAGCTGCGCCACGACGGCCCCTGTGGGCAGAGAAGCAGTGAGTGGGGCCGGAAGGCTATTTGAAGCCATGTTATGAAGGGCTTTGAACACCATGTGAAGAGAAGTGAACTTTATTGGGTTGTCATCCATTGTCGTCACCATCACTACTGTGATGTTTAAATTTTACTTATTGATTTTATTTTATTTTATTAAAATATATTTTTATTGATTTCAGAGAGGAAGGGAGAGGAAGAGAGAGATAGAAACATCAAGGATGAGAGAGAATCATTGATCGGCTGCTTCCTGCACACCCCCTACTGGGAACCGAGCCTGCAACCCGAGCATGTGCCCTAACCAGGAATCGAACCCAGGACCCTTCAGTCCACAGGTTGACACTCTACCCACTGAGCCAAATCAGCTGGGCTTTATTTATTGATTTTAGAGAGAGGGGAAGGAAGAGAGAGAACCCTGTGGTTGTTCCACTTATCTGCATTTATCGGCTGGCTCTGCATGTCCCTGAGCTCGCAGCCTGGGCACAGTGGGATGACACTAACCAGGTGCACTGCCCGGCCAGGGCGCATGATGTTTAATGAGCACCCGCTGTATGAGCAGGGTGCAGGCTCTGACGACAGCAGATGCTGTCACATCTCAGCTCCGCCACTTCACACCACAGACCATGGGAAATTATTTACCCCCTTTGATCCTTAACTTCCGTGGCTGTAGTGTGGGGTGATCGCTCCCTGTGGCATTGTCATCAGGAGGAAAGGAAGCCATGCTGGAGCTCAGCATGGTGGGCAGACACATCCTCCCAGGAAGCACTGCTGGGTGGTGCAGCGACCGCTTTAGCACGCGTTTTCTCATGTAGTGCCTGTAGGAACCCTGCCAGCAGGTAGCACTACTCCCACTTGGCAGATGAGGCCCTGAACCTTGCAGAGGTGAGTGGCAGAGCTAACATCATAGCCAGTGGTGGTGTCCCTGGGAGAAGGCTCCCAGTCCTCCTGCCTCTGTGCCAGGTGGCCTTTCCTGTGAAGAAGTGGTGGCCAGCACTAGCTGGTTTGGCTCCGTGGATAGAGCAATGGCCTGTGGACTGAAGGGTCTCAGGTTCGATTCCAGTCAAGGGCACATGCCCAGGTTGCAGATTTGATCCCCAGTAGGGGGCATTCAGGAGGCAGCCAATAATGATTCTTTCTCATCATTGATGTTTCTATCTCTTTCCCTCTCCCTTCCTCTCTGAAATCAATAAAAATATGTTAAAAAAAAAAAAGAAGTGGTGGCCATGGGAGCTTATTGGGAGCAGCAACAACATCGAGTGGTTGTTGGTACATCCAGGTTCTACTGGAACCTCCTGCCTGGTCTGGTGGCACAGGAAGAAGCTGGGCGAGGTGCTGCATTCGTCTCATTTGTCCCTCAGTTCCGAAAAGGTGCCATTTTCTGGAATTAGCCTGTAATTCACACACGTTGAACTAATCATATGAGTTTCAAGTAACTACAATATCGACAGCAGTAATAGCCCCGGAGAGCACCGTGTCAGGCAGGCTATTTACGGAGAGCCATTTCCTCCAACAAGGAAACTGGTAAAGTAGGCGTCTTGCCGTGTTACATTATAACACACTAGAGACTCCAGCTATGTTCAGTTTCTGGGTTCCTCGTGCTCTTTCGTCCTGAACCCGAGCCCCAAATGTCCCTATTGTTTCTGAGTGGAACAATCTCAGGCCCCAGGCAAGCGCCAGGGACTGCTAGGATAGTCTCCTGAGTAGGGCAGGGGGAGAGGCTCTGGCCTGGAGACGGGAGGGTCCGAGGACAGGGGAGTGAGAGGGGAAGTGGGAGGGATGAGCTCTGGCCAGTGACCAGGGGACCAGTCTTCTCGTCCCCTTTGCCGTCATTCTTTCTATCTCACATAGTCCCCTTCCTTTTTCTGCATCTCAAATTCAGCTGCTCACACTTGGCCTAGGCCACGGGGGTTGCAGACTCAGTGTCTTGGGGCCAGAGAGGTAAAGGAAATGCGTACGTTAGGCAGGTGTCGAGAGGGAGCGATAAGGCCTGTGGCTGTAGGGAAGGGCCTAAAGGACTCACATCCAATTAGGGAGAAATGAAGTAAAAACAAAGCCAAACTATGCCCACCAAATACAACATTTCTGTACGCCATCCGTTTAGGACCCTGTCAGGGAGTAAGTTTCCTCCTTATGAGCACACGATGCGGCGTTAAAACCATGGCGTTGGAGTGAGGCCTGGCTTGGTGCCAGGCCTGCCACTCGTCAGCTGTGTGGCCTTAGATAAGTGATGTACCTTTTCTGGTCTCAGCCTCTCATTTCCCAGAGGAGAGCAGAGGGAGAGTAATTGTAAAACACGTAGTCCGGAACCTGGCATGTGGCCTCTGTCATGCCCCGCCCTCCTCCGGCTTTGGCTGTCCGTGTTCCCAGGACCCGGCATGGCACAGACACTTCCTGAAATATTAAATGAAAGGTAACACATTGTAGGCACTCTTCCACCTGCATTATCCTACTTTAAGTTCCTAACAGGGCACTGATGTTGAACTGTATGCTAATGTCCACTCGGGAACAGAAAGCCTGGGCTCCCTCCCTGCCTTCTCTGCACTCGATCCACTGCCTGACTGACGCGCACGGAAGGCGACAGGGTGATGTGGAGGGTCTCACGCAGCTTCAGCAATGAGTGAACGTCAGCAGCGATAACCACGCTTGACCCATGTTTCAGGGCACACAGATGCATAGACACACAGTACACCCCGCAGACACACAGGCACACAGACACACCACACACCACAGACACACAGACAGACAGAAACACAGACACACAGACACACAGTCTGGTAAGGAAGCGTAGAAGAGCGGGTGTGAGGGAGCCCAGGGGCTTCCGTGCCAGGGCAGTAATAATCCACGTGGTGTGAGGACAGCGCGACCCTGAACTGTTTTTCCAGCTGTGCCTGTGGAGGTTTGGTGCCAGCCAAAGGGGGGAATGGTGCCCCTGGCCTCTCAAACACATGCAGCTGTGCTGTCCGGAGGCAAGAAAGCAGGATGGTGAGGCCCTGAGAAGCCGCTCCGGCCCTGAGAGGAATGGTCCAGAGAGGAAAGACTGGGAGAAGGAGAGCGGGAAGACGCTTGCTGGTTGACTGGTGGTAGAACCATAAAAGACAGACAAGAACAGTGGTTACAGGGAAAGCTTTAGGCCCCGTAGGAGCAGACACTAGCAGAAAAGGATGCAGGCTGTGCACGCTGAGCAGCTCAGCCCTGGCCTTCACAAGCAGGTGTGTGGTTTGAGGTGGAGAGAAGCCACGGGAGCCAGTGGCCTGTGGGAGCCTGACCTGCTGGCAGCGTGGAGGGCCCTGGCCTCTCAGGATGGCGGGAACCGCCAAACCCATGTAGGAGTATTTCACGGCCAGCACTGTGCGCGTGGCTAGGTTCAGGCAGCCTTCTTGTGGGCAGAGCCATGAGCACTAGGTCCCTGTAAGCTTTGGGGGTTGGCCTAACACGGGAGGATGGGTTCCCAGTGACCGATCCAGTTTCACTTGGCTTTGCCGGGATCCAGCTCCCGCCACGCCCCTGCCCTGCAGGAAGATGGGTGCTGCTGTGTACAGCACCCGCCAGGTGCGTGGGGCCTGCAGCCTGGAGCTGGCTGGCGCTCTCTGAGCTTCAGCATGGGGCCTGCAGGCAGCACTTGCAGATGGAGTGGCCTCCAGATCGGATCTCCCAGTTGGAATTCCTGCCCCTCCCTCACCAGGCAACCCCAGCGAGCCAGATTCAGTGTGGGCCTCGTTCCCTTATCTGTGAATGGGCGATAGTAGCGCCTGCACAGGGCGTTTGCCTGAGCTTTAAATGAGCTCCTGCGCGAAAGCATGGCCTGCCAGTAGGAAGCACCGGTGACGTGAGCTGTGTCACTGGCGATGGGACCCGAGGCCAGGCCAGGCGCGTGCTCCTTGCGCTGAGCTGGCTGCTTAGGTGGAGTGCCCTACTGATGGCAGGTGAGGAAAGAGGACTGCAGCCAAGGGGGTGAATAATCCTCAAAACATTTGCATCCTGTAAGCAAAAGTGCTTTCACAGATGCTGTTTCTATCGACTCCCACAAAAAACCTCCTGTGAGCGAGGCGTTTGTTTTCATTACGCTCGTTTAGAGCTAAGGAAACAGGCCTAGAGAAAGCCCCTAGCCTGTCAGTTAATGTCAGATCAGCACGAAACCTGCTTCTGAGTGGTGCTGTGTGCCCAGGACCTGGGAGGGGGAGGAGGGAGTGTGGCAGCTGGGGCAACACCAGGCCTGGAGCACAGCCCCCTGTGAATGGACCCTCATCCCTGCAAGAAACTGTGCTCCCTACCGTCTTGCTCAGGGCCCTGCTCCAGGGAATCGTGGATGGAAATCTGTTAATAATAACAAACCTGTTTAAAGTGTCTCTTAAAGAATTGTGTCAGCAGTTTACTTTGTACCAAAGCCACAGAGAAGCACAGAGCAAGTAAGCTTCCTGGGTGCGGAGGAGGCCCAGCCGCGGGTGGAGGGGTCCGGCTGGAGGGTGGTGCCAGGTCTCTGGGAGCCCCTGCTGGGCTCCACTGCTCCCTGGCCCAGCTATCTCCATGGTGTTTCAGGTTCCAGGCTGGGCAGGCACCCTCCTGGTGGATGTGTAAACTGGTCTCCCTGCTGGTTCTCATGCTCCATCTCAGGCTGACCACTGAGCGGGGGGTAGGGAGGGGTTGGAAGGGGGGGGCGTTGGGTGCTGGGGTGAATGAGCCAGGCTCACAACTGCCCAGGACCCCAGCCTTTCCTGGGAAGGCCATGCTCACACTCGTCCCTTGGTGTCTGCATGAGTGAGCGTGCCATCTCCCAGACAGACCAGGCCGCCTGCTGCCCGGCTGTCCCTTTCACACTTAACTGGCACCTCACCCTTCCTGCCCCCCTCAGCCCCCTGGGGTAGGGCACCCCTATGTCCTGGAACACCTTGTGCCTTGTGCTCACACTGATGAGGCAGCAGTTGCATCGAGGCACAGCAATAGGTGCTCTGGAGACGAGGGTGAAGAGCTATGGACTCCGAGGCAGCTCCCAGCGTGGGGATGGCGGGGAGAGGGAGGACCGGCAGGTGCAGTGCGTCTGCCACAGTGCGGTGCTTCTCATCACTGAGGTGGGAGAGTCAGCGGAGCTTTCTTAGATGAGAGGGCGCGGATTGTGCCTTGACTAACAAGTAGGAGCTCAGCGGAGGACGGGCTGGGGAAGAGCTTTCCCACTTGGGCGTCAGCCGGAAGGGCCTGGTGCAGCCAGCAAAGGGCTGGAGCACAGCGGGGCCACGGAGGGGATGGGAGTAAAGTTGAAAGAGACAAATACTTTATAAATATAAGATGCTCAGCTTCTGCTACCAGGAAGTGTTGGTTATCATATGTCTGTAATTTGTAAGAACAACAAAAAAAGGCAGCAGGCGTGGAGCAGGCACCCCACTCATCTCGGTCGGGGCTGCTCACACTGAGCCGAGGCCACCAACTCCGTGCCTAGCAGGCCACATAGGCACAGCAAGCGAGGACTAAGGAAGCAAGATAAAAACTAAAATAGCTTGTCAAGCAAAACAAACCCATGGGCTTTATGTATCCTGGCTCCCCATGTACCTACCTGACCCTAAAAGCTGAGGTCGCTGAAATTGCACTACCTCGCTTCTGAAATCATCAGATAAAGGATATGTCAACCAAACTGGAACAAGCGACTCTGACACATTGGAGTGGCTCGATATAAATTTCTAGTTCTGTGTGAGTGTCTGGGGGAGGCAGACGCTGGTCGCCCGGTGGTTTCTACATGTGCGTCAGCAGCCCATGCCTTCCTGGACGGACTCACCCCACCAGGACCACATGGGCTCCGGACCAGAAGATAAAGCGAGAGGAGAGAAATAAAGAAAAATGAGCATCCACACTGGACAAGGACGACTTGAAAGCTCAGCTGTTAAGTGGAGAAGGCAGAAGCCCGTCGTGAGCCGCCCCGCGGGGCGCTGCGTGGTGATTTGCCTGGGGACCCAGCCTGCGGGCCAGCCTGGTGACCCCGCGCGCTCACCACCGAGTCCTAATTGACCACCATCCCTGTCCTGCATCTGCGTCAGGAAAATCAATCCGTTTGTAGGGGAGGCAGTTTCCTGCTACTGCTCATATTTTCACTAAAACCCCATTTTACTGGAACCAACATTGAAAAAAACAGCACATTTTATTCAAAACAAGGCGATATTGGTATTGATGGAGCTGCAGTGATAATGAGGGCGATCGATCTTCCCTCCTCCATTACGGGGCATTGAGCAATTTTGGAGTAAACTTGTGGCATCATTAGGCAAGATCAGCATTTCTCGGTTTTAAAAACTTTTTCTTTTTTGCATATTTAAAGTATTCCTGCTTGGGGGTCGGCGGGTGGGGGGGAGTGTTGGGTTTGGGGAAGGGGGGAAGAAGCCAAACAAACAAAAGAAAGGCCCGGAAAGCCCCCCGGAAGCAGCGAGTACAGGCTGGTGATGAGAGCGGGAGGTGCAGCATTTCTTTCTAATTCTTACTAATACTTTGTGGTGTTTTTGCATCTTGCTTTATACAATACTCCCACCCACCCAAGACTCCCCAACTCTCCCCCCAAATTAAAGGACTGTAGTTACCAAAATCCAAGTTCTGGACGATGGGAAGTTCAAGGCCAGAGGGTGGGTGTTCCCTTGTGTGAAGCGGAGGGGTACTTCCTGAGGCCTCACTCCCAGGAGAATTCCACTTCCCAGGCGGGGCGCCACCTCAGACGCAGGGCTGTTAGCCAGGGAGCCAGCTGGGTGGGGACGTGTGGGGGGGCCACCCGAGGGCGCAGCCACTGCCGCCCCAGCTGCTTCTCGACAGACAGGGACTGCAAACCTGCCTGACCAGACGCTGTCCGTCTCCTGAGAGAGGCCACATGTCTGCACTTCATGTAAAATCTCCGGACTTATGAGTTTTGTCAGTGAATTCAGAAAGTACTTCAACATCGCAGGCCGAGGGCACCCGTCCCTGGTCCCTGGGCAGTTGCGCTGGCCTGCTGGTTCGCAGCCTGTTTTAGGGTCGCCTCGTTGGCATCGGAGCGCAGGGCTCACGCCCTCCCACAGACTGGCTCCAGGCCCCTGCGGTGAGCAGGGCACACTGAGGGCCCGCGACAGGCAGGTGTCCAGTGGCCACAGGCTGTGAGGGGTGCGGCCTCCTGGCCCCACAACCAGTTCTTGGCCTGGGTGGGAGCCTATTAAAGTCCCGCAAACACTGGCCTCAAGGACTCACCGCGGGCTTGGTTACCCTCAGCTGTCCCGGGAGATCCAGTGCTCCGTGGCCAGTCACATCCAGGGCCTGGTGAAGTCGGAGAAGAACCGCCAGGTCGCGTGCGAGGCGGGGATGCTCAGGACCCTCATGGCCGCCTGCCGCCAGGCCCTGGCCTCCGGGAGCGGCGCCCTGCACGGCGGCCTCGTCAGGATTTTTGAAAAGCTGGCTTCTCAGGCGATCGAACCGGATGTGCTAAGGTACCGTGTGCTGCACCTGGGACGCTGAGCCCCGGTCAGCGCGCTCACGCTCAGTGGGCAGACGTGGTGCCAGGAGCGTGGTCCCCGTGCCCCTCCGTCCCTCCCGGCACTGCCACTGCCAGGCCACGCGGAGCCCGGAGGCTGTGCGGACAGAGTGAGGGGCCGCAAAGCAGAGGCCCCGAGCTGCTGGTCTCGGCGAGGGGGGACAATAGTCAAAGGGCCCTGTGACATTGCAGGACCATCAGTGGGGGTGCCTGGTGGGGTGCTTGGTGGGGGTGCTTGGTGGGGTGCTTGGTGGGGTGCTTGGTGGGGGTGCCTGGTGGGGTGCTTGGTGGGGTGCTTGGTGGGGTGCCTGGTGGGGTGCTTGGTGGGGTGCCTGGTGGGGGTGCCTGGTGGGGTTTTTGGTGGGGTGCCTGGTGGGGTGCTTGGTGGGGGTGCTTGGTGGCGGTGCCTGGTGGGATGCTTGGTGGACTGCTTGGTGGGGTTCTTGGTGGGGGTGCCTGGTGGGGGTGCTTGGTGGGGTGCCTGGTGGGGTGCCTGGTGGGGTTTTTGGTGGGGTGCCTGGTGGGGGTGCTTGGTGGGGGTGCTTGGTGGTGGTGCCTGGTGGGATGTTTGGTGGACTGCTTGGTGGGGTTCTTGGTGGGGGTGCCTGGTGGGGGTGCTTGGTGGGGTGCCTTGTGGGGTGCCTGGTGGGGTTTTTGGTGGGGTGCCTGGTGGGGTGCTTGGTGGGGGTGCCTGGTGGGGGTGCCTGGTGGGGTTTTTGGTGGGGTGCCTGGTGGGGTGCTTGGTGGGGGTGCTTGGTGGCGGTGCCTGGTGGGATGTTTGGTGGACTGCTTGGTGGGGTTCTTGGTGGGGGTGCCTGGTGGGGGTGCTTGGTGGGATGCATGGCAAGGAGAGCTGGAGTGGAGCTGGGAGAGCCATAGTCTGGAGATTAGAGGTCAGGGCCGCCTCCCTGAGCCCTGAGGCCTGTGTGAAGTTCCTCAGCCAGGAGACAGGACCCACTGTGAGAACACACAGGGTGCGGGTGGGAGGGGGCGGCTGTGAGTTCAGCTGGCTGAGGGCAGCAGCCAGGACTCCTGACAAGCAGGAGGACAGAGACTGCCCTGTGGCAGCCCCTCCTGAAACCGTGTCCTGGAGGGAAGAGGTACCGGGCGGGGGAGACACTAAGACAAAAGTAGAGGTGAGAAAGGCTGGGAGGGACGCCAAGCTCCTAAGTCCCTGTGGCCGGGCCACCCACCCACGGTGTTGGGGGCAGAGTCCAGGGTGCACGCCCGCGGGGCCTGTGCAGAGCGGACGGCAGACACCCTTCCGGCCGCAGACGTGGGCTCAGGGCCAGGCCAGCCTCTCTGCCTCTGGAGGTGCCAGCTGCCGGGCAGTGCCGCTGTGCCTGCTTAGGCGCCTAGTAAACCCCACTAGAAACTTACAGAGAAGGTCCGACAGCTATTTTCCACAACATTCTTTTTCTCCCAAGGTCCAGTCAAGGCTCCTAGCTGGTCACTGGTCATGTCAATGCACCTAAAGCTTCTAAACTCCTCAGCTCTCTGGGTGCTGGGAGCATGGCTGGAGGAGGGGTTCCAGGCAGAGAGAGGAAGCTGGGGGGTGTGCAGGGAAGCGCTAGATGAAGCCGGGGAAGCTGCCGCAAACCGTCTCCTCCATTCACTTTTTTGTGTTGGTGTCGTATGCAGACAGTTTCTAGCCCTTGGAGCTCCCCCACCTCCGGCAGCTGCGACGTCTTGTGTGCGTGGCGGGGCCTCTGAACACCCAGGTGAGGACAGAGGGAAGGAGAGGCCGGGTAACGGGAATTCAAAGAGAACGGGCATTCCTCACAAGGCCTCATTCACAGCAAATGGGAAGCAGATTTAAAACAGTTTCCTGCTGCTCAATGGAGCAAATGAGGAAAGGCAGAGGGAGAGGTGGTCCCGGAGGGAGGGCAGATCTCTAAGGAGGATGGCCTTGCCCCGGGCAGGACAGTGAGGGTGAGCGGGAGCCTGAGCCTTGGGCCCAGATCGCGGAAGCGCTGCCTCTGGACGGTGGTGCCCATGACGGCTGTGCAGCTCTCAGCTCAGGGCCGGGGTCAGGAGGCAAAGCATTGGGTGGATCCTGGTGTCAGGCCTCCTGGGAGGATGCTGGTCCGGGGAGCTAGCTTGGAGAAAAGAAACCTGCGGACACGCTAAGTGTAAGGTCACCTAACATGAAGGCAAGGAGTCCCAGTTGGGAAGCAAGAATGAAGAGTCGGCTGGGCTGGCGGCCAGAGCTGGAGACTCGAGCTTTCAGGGAGGCAGGCTGCTCAGGAAGGAGGTCGGAGAGCCAAGACGAAGCCTCGGCCAGCGGCTGCCCCTGGGCACGCCAGGACGGCAACAGAAGCGGGTGTGAGGGGACGACAGGAGAAGTTTCTGGGGGCAGTAGGCTGTGACCACAGTGCAGTGCTATCAAAATCCGCAGGGAGCCCAGTGGGCGGCCCAGGAGAGCTGCCCTCACAGGGGCAGGGACCAGCGAGGGTAACGGCAGAGCCTCCTCCGGCTGCGCTGACTGTGGGAGCTACTGTCGGAGGGGCCAGGAATGCTGCCAGCCAAGCCACAGCTCTGCTCTTGTTGCTGCCCAGGGCCACAGGCGGTGGCGGGGGTGACTGCTGAGGGCCCTGCAGGAGCCCAGGATGCCAGCCAGTGTCCCGCAGGCACACAGGCCCCCGGGCGACGGCCACCGGCCCAGAGCCCCACGCCTGCCCTCCAGACAGCTCTGAGCCTCATCTCCATGACCTCCCCGCGCAACCTGCAGCCTCAGCGGGCCGCCCTGGCTCCGTCCTTCGTGGAGTTTGACATGTCCGTGGAAGGTTATGGGTATGGCAGCCTTTCATATAAAATACACTTAATTACTGTCCTGGTGCCTCAGACGTAGCACAGCATTGATTACAAAGTTCTGTCAGCTCCCACCGCTCAGCAGGGAGCCATGGCTGCTCACGCCGCCCCCACCCCCCAGCCCCGCCCCATCCGCTCATGCTTCTCAGGGCGGCTCCTCTGGGGTGTCTATATTCTGGAATGTTCTCTCTTCCAGCCTCCAGTTTGGGTTCCGCTCTTAGGCCATAGGACCCACGTCAACCACTTTCTGTCCCCGGAGTCTCATGGTCCAAGAGCAAGTGAGGCCCCTGCAGACAGACAGAGGAGTGGTCACAGCCAGGGCCGGTCACTAGCCGGGTGCTGTCCTCTTTCCAGGTGTTTGTTTATCCCGACCCTGTCCACGGTGATGGGAGCCAGCACTGAGTACTCGGTCTCCGGAGGGATTGGGACAGGTAGGTGCTGCAGGGTTCGGCTGGCCGCCCCCTCCCTCTGCCCGGGGAGTGCGTCCCCAGGAAGCCTGGACTGCAGATTTCCTCCCGCGTGTCCAGGGCCCAAGCCTCCCTCTCGGGTCTGTGCGTGTGAGTCGTCCCTCTGTCCTGCCTCTTACGACAGGTGTCCTGCTCACTGTGGGTCCTGGGCCCCACCCACACTGTGCACAGAGAGGCCCAGCCAGCCCTGCTCTGTGGGTCAGGGGCCTGGCGGCTGAGCCTGGGTTGACGAGGCTGAAATGGACACCTCACCCCTCCTTCACCCCACTTTCCGACTCTCCCTGGAGATAAATGGGAGCCTCAGGAACAAGCTGGTCCCAGGCTCGTGAGAGGCCTGGGCCTGGGCAGGCTCTGCACAGCGCTGTCCCCGCTGGGAGCCAGGCCCTCTGGCCGGACAGTCAGGGTTTCTACGGGAACTGGTGCATGTGGGGGCACCCAGTGATTCTGCTCCTTAGTGAGGGCAGCAGGCCCCACTGGCAGTGCCTACCCCGCCCTGAGGTGGGAGGGCAGGGTCTTCTCAGGGCAGCCTGTCCCTGCAGGTGCACACTGCCCACCCAGGACAGCTGGCCGCACCTAAAGGGGGGGTGGTCTCAGCGCTTCAGGGCTGTGTGCTCTGCTCCCTTGCGTTCGGGTCTCAGGGCTGTGCCCTCTGCTCCCTTGACAGGGCTGCATGGGATAATAGTGGACAGAACTGGAAAGAGTGTTTGAGGATCTAGGCCAGCTGTGGGCAAACTACGGCCCGCGGGCCAGATCCCGCCCATTTGAAATGAATAAAACTAAAAAAAAAAAAAAAAAAAAAGACCGTACCCTTTTATGTAATGATGTTTACTTTGAATTTATATTAGTTCACACAAACACTCCATCCATGCTTTTGTTCCGGCCCTCTGGTCCAGTTTAAGAACCCATTGTGGCCCTTGAGTCAAAAAGTTTGCCCATCCCTGATCTAGGCTCAAGTCCGGCGGGATTATGACTTTTTCTGAGAGGAGGAGTAAGCAGACAAGAGCATCCTCTGGGTGGGGTTGATGTAAATGAGCATGCGTCGAGGCTCAGTGCTGGCACACAGTAGGACCACCGCAGCCACACTGGAAGGCTTCCGCAGCAGCACAGAGCCTCAGGGCACTTGTGTTCTGACCACAGGTGCTGCCAGGCCCTTCCCTCCGCCCGCCGGCCTGACCTTCTCCTGCTGGTTCCTGGTCAGCAGACACAGCTCTGCCCTCGAAGGCCACCCGCTGCGCTTCCTGACCGTGGTGCGCCACCTGGCCCGGACCGAGCAGCCCTTCGTCTGCTTCTCCATCAGCCTCTGCCCGGACGATCTCTCCTTGGTTGTGTCCACAGAAGAGAAAGAGTTTCAGCCTCTGGGTAGGGTGTTGGAACCACAGCTGGCCTCTCCCACACGTGGGGGGAGTGGGGCAAAGTCAGCAGCTCTGGGTGCAGAGCCCAGGAGCCCAGGAGCCCGGCCCTCGCCCAGCGGTGCTGGCGGCAGGTCCCAGCTCCATCATCACATCCCGACTCACTACGCTCACCTGCCTGTGACGGCACCAAGGGGCCTGAGACGGCCAAGCTTGGTGCCTCCCCGCGACACCTGTCCTGTGATCCCGGAAAGTGTCACTTTCGAGGGAAACGTGGGAAGGTGCAGGGGAGGCTTGGCGTCCTTTACACAGCGGGACCCGCCTTTCCTGCTCCCTCTGAGGACGTGGCCAGCACATGTGCGTCACTGTGGAGGCGGCCTGTGGGGGAAAGACCTGGAGTCTGACTCCTGGGCTGGGACCTTGGCTGTGTGACCTTGGGCAAGGGCCTCAGATGGTAAAACGGGGATCATCATAGTGCCTCCTTCACAGGATTGTCATGAAAATGACATGAGCTGAGATTGGAGCAGTCCTCAGAACACTGGCTCAAAGCAAGACCTCAGCAGGGAGCGCTGCTGCTGTCATTATTTTATAAGCGGGGCACGGCCAGCCTCCCTGGCACCAGGCCCCGCCTCCTGGGTTGCTGCAGCTCCAGCCACACGGAAGATCCGTGTTCTCTCTTCCAGATGTCATGGAACCCGAGGACAGCGCTGAGCCCTCTGCAGGACGCCAGCTTCAGGTCCGGTGTGGCCAGCTGCTGGCTTGTGGGCAGTGGCATCACCTGGCTGTGGTTGTCACCAAGGAAATGAAAAGGAATTGCACCGTTTCCACCTACCTGGACGGACAGGCCATTGGCTCAGCCAAGGTGAGATGGTCCCCAGCTGCGCTCGCCCCACCCCTGTCTCCTGGCTGCACTGCCCTGTGTGGCCTGGTCCAGGTCTGTGCTTTCTCTTGGCAGCGGGGTTGGCATCCAGTGAGGGCCCCTCGCTGTCCCAAACACCTGACTGAACTTGGGCATAAAAGGGCATCTTTACAAAATGTGATAAAGGTCACATAGCCAACGCAGAAGGTGAAGCGTGGAATCGAGAGTAGTGGTGACTGTTGTGACCGGAAGAACAGGCATAAGAAAACATGCTCTAGAGCGAAAAGTCAAGACTGTTTACATCCCGTGTGAGTTCCCAGGGAGGTCTGAGCAGGGCCAGAGGCCAACTCTGTAAGAGGCGCCCGGTGAGTCATGCCCTGGCCTGGCCTGCGGCCACACTGTGAGCAAGGCGCCGGATCTGTGAGGACACTGACATGTCCCGCCAGGTTCAGAGCAGGAGTGGCAGGACAGGACGAGTCCCCGTGTAGGGAAGGCACAGAGGTGAACACATCTGGAGGAAGTGCCTCATCACAGGCATTTAGTCACCGCGGTCCTGAGGCTTAAGGGCGAGGAGCCAGGAGCGGAGGAACCTGACCATCGTGCTCCAGCCGCCAGTGGTCCCAGGGAAGCCAGGCAGCGAAGGGCGTCTTCACCGGCCGCACTTCCCATGCACAGGGACAGCCCAGATGGCCGCGTCCCGGGTCAGTCATGCAGACCCTCCATGGGAGGTAGTTTGGCAGTGTTTCCAAAGTCTCCCGGGTGAGCGGATACTCAGCCAGGATGGAGAGCCTTAGGTTAATAGGGTTTCTCAATGTCAACAGTATTGCCATTTGGGAAATTTTTGTTGTGGGGTCTATTCTATGTATATTAGGACACTGAGCAGTCTGTGGTCCCCGAGATGCCATAGCATGCCTGTCCCCACTTGTGACCACCAAAATATCCTGTCTGCTGGCGCGGGGCAAAACAGCCCAGGTTGACACTCATTCGGTTAGAACAACCTAAATTCTATAGACACCTCCAGGTAAATGTGATGCCATCCTCTGGTAAGAGTATCTTACAAAAATAAAATGTACCTGTCATCAGAAAGATGCGGCGAGAGAATGAGAAGAACAGGTTCTCCAAAACAGAAAATTAGCTTTTTTCCCAATCATTATCAATCCTAGACCTCCCTCCTTCCCTTTTTTCTCTCTCTCCCTCCCTCCCTTCCTCCCTTCCCTTCCTTCCTCATTACATATTTATGGAGCCCCTACTATGTGTTATGTACTGTTTTAGGTGCTGTCCATGTCCAGTCAAATACCTCCAGGAGTGTGCGTATCTAGAATATAATCGTTTAGGGTTAGATCTTCCACTCACAGGATGCTCGGGAAATTCACCCAAGTTGTTGCACGTGTCAATAGTTCATTCCTTTTTACTGCTGGATAGTGTTCAGTGGAATGGATACATAACCACGGAAGACCATCTGGATTATTTCCAGGTTTTCTCTGTTAAAAATAAAGTCGCAATGAACATTTGTGAACAGTTTTTTGTGTGAACTTAAGTCTTCATTTCTCTGAAGTAAATACCCAACTGTCCAGCTGCTGGGTCCTGTGGCAATTGCGGGTTTACTTCGATAAGAAACTGCCAAACTATTTCCCAGAGCGGCTGTCCCCATCTCACATCCCCACCAGCAAGAATGACTCAGGTTCTCTGCATTCAGTGTTGTCACTATTTTGTAATTAGCCTGATAAGTGTGTAGTGGTGTGTTTTTCAATTAAAATTTTTTTCAATTAAAGATTATATTCAACCTTTTTAAAAACATATTTTTATTGATTTGTTTTGGAGAGAGACGATGGGAAAGGGAGAGAGAGATAGAAACAGTGATGAAGAGAGAAGCTCTATCGGCTGCCTCCTATATGCTCTTCCCTGGGGATTGAGCCCACAGCCCAGGCATGTTTCCTTGACCAGGAATCGAATTGGTGACCTCTTGGTGCGTGGCGTGATGTTCAACCACTGAGCCACACTGGCCAGGCATCATTCAATATTATTATGGATTAGTTTCAGGGGTATAGCACAGTGGTTAGGCAATCATATACTTTACGTTTCCCCCCTTTACATCCCAGGACTGTTCTGTAACTACCAATTTGTACTTCTCAGTCCCTTTACATTTTCACTCCGTTCCCCAACCCTCCAACCCCCTGAACACCATCAGTCTGTTCTCTGTATCTATGAGTCTATTTCCGTTTTGTTTGTTTAGGTATATTGTTCTTTAGATTCCATATATAAATGAAATCAAATGTTATTTGTCTTTCTCTGACTGACTTAGTTCACTTAGCATGAGGCCCTCTAGGTTCATCCATGCTGTCACAATGGTAAGATTTCCTTCTTTTTTATGGCCAAAGTATTACATTGTGAAAATGTACCACAGCTTTTTTATTCACTCCTCTATTGATGGACAAGTGGGTTGCTTCCATAGCTTGGCTATTGTAAATAATGCTGCAATGGACATATATTCTTTCAAATTAATGTTTTTAGTTTCTTTGGATATATAACCAGAAGCAGAATTTCTGGGCCATAAGGCAGTTCCATTTTCAATTTTTTGAGACACCTCCATATAGTTTTCCATAGTGTCTGCACCAATCTGCATTTCCAGAAATAATGCAAAGGGTTTCCTTTTCTCCACATCCTCAGCAACATTTGTTTTTTGTTGGTTTATTGATAACAGCCATTCTGGCAGGTGTGAGGTGATAGCTCATTGTGGTTTTAATTTGTGTTTCTGTGATGGTTAGTGACATTAAGCATCTTTTCATGTCCATTGGCCAACTGTATGTCCTCTTTAGAGAAGTGTTTATGCAAGTCCTCTCCCCATTTTTTGATTGGATTGTTTGTTTTTGGTGTTGAGTTGTATGAGTTCTTTATAAATTTTGGATATTAACCATTTATCAGATGTAGCATTGACAAATATATTCTCCCATTCAGTGGGTTGTCTCTTCGTTTTGTTGATGGTTTCCTTTCCTATACAAAAACTTTTTAGTTTGATGTGATCCCATTTATTTATTTTTTCTTTTGTTTCCCTTGCTTGAGGAGGAATATCAGAAAAAAATATTATTAAGAAAGATGTCCAAGATTTTACTGCCTATATTGTTTCCTAGGATTTTTATGGTATCAAATCTTACATTTAAATCTTTACTCTATTTTGAGCTACTTCTTGTACATAATATAAGAAGGGTATCTAGTTTCATTTTTTGCCATTATCTGTCCAATTTTCTCAACACCCCTTATTGAATAGACTGTCTTTATCCCATTGTATGTTCTTGCCTCCTTTATCAAATATTAATTGACCATATATGTGGGTTTTTTCTGGGATCTCTATTCTGTTCCATTCATCTCTATGTCTGTTTTTAGGCCAGTGCCATGCTGTTTTGATTAATGTAGCCTTGTAATATAGTTTGATATCCCTTCAACTTTGTTCTTCTTTCTCAAGATGGCTGTGATTGTTCAGGGTCTTTTGTGGTTCCAGATATATTTTTGAATTATTTGTTATCGTTCTGTGAAGTATTTCATTGGTATTTTGGTAGAAATTACATTGAATCTATAGGTTGATTAGGGTAGTATGGACATCTTAACAATGTTAATTCTTCCTGGTATGTTTTTAATTTGCATTTACTTGATGGCTAATGACATTGAATGTCTTCTCATGTGCTTCTTTGCCGTCTGTATATACTCTTCGGTGGTGTCTGTTCATGTCTTTTGCTCATTTTCTAATTGCATTGTGTGATTTTACTGTTGAGTTTTAAGGGTTTTTCTATATATTTTAAATACTAGTACTCTGTCAAGTATTTAATTTTCAAATACTTTTTCCTGATTTATAGCTTATTTTTATCTCCTTTCACATGGATTTTTCAGAGCCAATATCTTATTTAATAAAGTACAATTTATCAGTTTTCTCTTATAGTTCTTGCTTTTGGTGTCAAGTTGAAGACCTTTTTGTCTGAGTATTTTCTCCTAAGCTTTTAAAAAGTGTTTTCTAGTTTAAAACTTTATATTTTAGTTTGTGATAAATTTTGAGCTGATTTCTGTGTAAGGCATGAAGTCTAGGTTGCTGTTTATTTCTCTACCTATGAATGTCCAGTTTTTCAGCACTGATTGTTGAAGATGCCACTGTTGCACCATTGAAATGCTTTGGAACCTTTGTTAAAAAGCAGTTGGGCATATTCGTATGGGTTTATTTCTGGATCTTCTATTTTATTCCATTGTTTACATGGCTATCCCCCTACCAATACCATACTGTCTTAATTATCTAAACTAATAAAAGGGTAATATGCTAATTAGACATCTTCTGGACATCCTTCCAGACAAAGCCATGGTGGCAGGGGTCGAGGCAGAGGGGTGATCAGGCTGGCAGGAGAGGGCAGTTAGGGGCGGTCAGGCCAGCAGGCAGAGGTGGTTAGGGGTGATCAAGCAAGCAGGCAGGTGAGTGGTTAGGAGCGAGGGTCCCGGATTGCGAGAGTGATGTCCAACTGCTGAGGGACCCCTCCCGTGCATGAATTTCATGCACCGGGCCTCTAGTGTGGCTATATAATAAACCTTAATATTGGGTGGAGTGGTACCCAATACTTCAAAATAGAAGAATTAATCTACTTATTAAGCTATTTGTTTAAGCCTAGAGCCAGTGTCTTTTTATATAAATTTTAGAATTGGCTTGTCTGTCTACAAAAAGCCTTCTGAGGTTTTGAAAGGGTTGCGTTCAACCTATCTATCATTTTGGGGAGAAATTACATCTTCACTATGTTGAGTCTTTCTCTCCAGTCTGTCCCTTCCTTTACATGGGTCTTCTCTGCTTCACGTACCGTCCTGTCGGACTTTTCAGTATGCAGATCTTGCACGGGTTTTATTAAGTGCTTCATTTCCTTTTGAGCAGTCGTAAATGGTATTGATCTTGATTTTAGCTTCTGCATGTTCATTGTTACACTTAGAATGCAGTTACTTTTGTGTGTTGATCACGTATCCATCCTGAGACCTTGCTGAGCTCACTGGTTAGTTCTAGGAGTTTGGGGAGGTTTTTTAAATTGTAGATTCCTTGGAGTTTTCTACATGGACATACCCTTTGAAGATAGGGATAATTTTCTTTCTTTCCACTCTGTGTATCTGTAATTGTTTTCAGTACCTAAGCTAATGTGTCAATACTGGGCACGCGCGCTCTTAGTCGGACGAATGGAACACACAAAAGGACACTTCAGGGCGCTCAGTATTCCTGTTTGTTTCCTGAGGCGCAGTGTCGCCCACTCCCACCAACATGTCATAACTGTTTTGCTACCCTGTTTCTCAGCTTTGAGAGTTATCTTTGTAAAGTTTTTAGGTAAAATGAATTTCCACCTTGAGAGAGGAATGACGTACATCATTTTATGTCCACAGGTATTTATTTGATTAATCCCGAAGTTAACCACCTCCCACCCTTTTCCTGTTAACAGATGTTATACATTCAGGCCTTGCCAGGACCTTTCCTTTCGATGGAGCCATCATCGTTTGTGGATGTTTACGGCTACATCGCTACCCCTCGGGTTTGGAAACAAAGGTCGACGTTAACATGGCGTCTGGGCCCCACATACCTCTTTGAAGAAGCCGTCTCAATGGAAACTCTGGAAGTTATTAACAAACTCGGCCCGAGATACTGCGGAAACTTCCAAGCTGTGCCTGCCCAAGGTGGAGTGTTCTGACTGATAATGATCTTGCTGATTTTATTTTAAAACCAGACATCCACTTATTTATAGCATATTTATAAAGAGTAACCTCAGCACTGGCCGTCAGTCGGGAAGACCTGTGTAATTGGATCATTGTATGTTCACAAGCAACAGAAACTGTCACAGGAACGGAAATGACAGCATCCTTCATATTTCCGCTCCAAAGCTCATGATGGAGGAGAGTGGTGGGTCATACCATCAGCAAAGAGGAGAAGAGAGTGAGATGAATAAGATACATTCCTTTTAATGAAGGAGCTTTTTAACTAAAGTACACTGTTGTTTTCAATTATTAAACAGGCAGACAAAACATCCACATTTTCGTTATTGATTGTCGGCTGTTGAAGCGGGAGCATAGCTCTCCGCGCTCCGCCGAGTTAAGGGGTCAGCTCCCAGCTGGGAAGGGCGCTAAGCGCCTCTCGGTCCACATGTCCTGTGATGGCGAAGCGGCCGGGAGCTGTGGAGCACCGCTGTCTCTAGGCCCCGCGCCTTCTTCCGCCGTCCTGTCCTCTGGCTAAGCGCTGGCCGGCACTGCGACTGGTCAGGTGTCCAGCCAGTTGCACTGACCATTCTGACCTGCTTCTCCAGTCGCACACGGGGCTCTCCTTGACCCAGAGTCCTGGCACACGGGGCGCTGCCCAGGGACATGCCGCTCACTGGAGCGCCTCGGACTGTCAGCCCAGCCTGTGTCTCTTCCTTATAAGTCGCTTTCTTAGCCTTATCATTCTGGTTTGGGGGAGCAGGGTTGCACCCTTGATAGTTGTTGCAAACGTAGCAAGTTCACAACTGGAAGGCCTCTGTATCCTAGTAGGGTTAACATTGTGAGATTTATCCACGATTTTGTATGTGTCAGAGAAGCTCAGGGAAGGGTAAAATATGACACACATGAACACAACATGCAAGCATACAAACTAACAACATGTGACAACATGCCAACATACAATGTAAGAAGAAACAAACATTCTTTCGATGGTTACTTCGTCAGTAGCGGTAGATCTTTACGCTCTGAGGACTAATTTTCTTCTCTGTGCAATGAGACTACAAGTGACTGGAGACGTGTTCCTTCAGGAGCAGACCCTGGTGCAGACACAACGCCCCTGGTGGCCGAGGAGAGGGTATCCATGGGCCTCCACGTGGCCAGCTCGTCCACCACCAGAGTCGCGGACATCAGAAGCACGTACAATGAGGTGGACAGCCGCCTGATTGCCAAGGAGGTACGCCTGCTCACGTCACTTGCTGCCCTTTCGGAATCATGATCTCAGGGCTGCCTTCAGCTTTTAATGCTGAGTGAGTGCTGCTGGGTGTTTGCACATATGCAGAGGGGACATGAGGAGGGCTTCCCACTTCGTTTGCTAACATAGTCGACTCCCCACCCACGAACTCCCAAAAGACTAAACCTTTGATCTGTAATTGCTCAGAGGAGAACGTAGGTGCTCTCATTCCTCACGGCAGAGCAAGAACAAACAGAATATTTAAACCCTTTGCGGCACTGAGCACCCATTTTCCGCGTGCAGAGTTCCGTGCTCACTGCTCACGACTTGGCTGATGTGCTCAGTCTCCCACCGTCACAGGCAGAGGCCCTGTCTTTGCTGGTGAGCAGGCTCAGGGTGGACCCTGTTGGGCACGAGGAAGTGCCTCACCAGCAGCGTCCTTCCGACGGAGGAGACCAGGGGCCCACTTCCCAGGCTCTGCGGGCAGTGAGGCCGGGTTGTAGAGATGTAGAGCCGGCGGGACACAGCCACACAGGCCTCTGCAGCACGCTCTGCCTGCAGGCGTGCCAGGCCCTTCCCGCCCCGTCGGCTCCTCACCGAGCAGGTGGGACATGCGTGGCACAACTGTACAACCAAAGCTGCCCCCTCGATTAAGCCGCAGCTGGGAGGCAGGACAGGAGAGCCGGGCCTTGGGTTCCAGGCTCCGGACGACGTGGATGGGCCCGTGTGCATTTCCCGAGAGCCAGGTGCTAGCGCTGGGCCGGACTCGGCGCCCGCCCCCCCACCCCCCCCCACCCCCCCCACCCCCCCCCCACCCCCCAGCTTGTGACAAGGCCCCTCCTTCCCTGGAAAGGGAGGGTGAGGAGCTCCCCGCTTTCCACTCTCTCTAGATGAACATTTCATCCCGTGACAACGCCATGCCCGTGTTCTTGCTGAGAAACTGTGCTGGCCACCTCCCAGGCCCTCTTCGGACCATCGGAGCCGTGGCTGTGGGCCACCTGGGTACGTCAGCCTCAGCCTCTGGGCTGTTTGGGAAGAAGGGCTGGCGCATGTGCCAGCGCCTGTGCAGCCTGGAGTCCTGAGCGGCAGTGAGGACACAGCGGGTGGAGCCAGGGCGGTGCCAGCACAGGGGGGAGGAGCTGGGGGCTTAACCCTGCCAGGGAGCTGGCCTCCACACTGAGTAGGTCAGCTCACCTCACTGCATCTAATTGGTAGTAAACACAGCTGCTCTCCAGGCCGGATCTGTGCACAATGGAGCCCATGTATTGGGCACAGCGGGCCTTTGTGCCAGCAACTGTCAAAGTAACGAGTTGGTGCAAGCACCCAGGGCCGCAGGATGTAGGGGCAGAGGTGCCAGAGGAGCCAGCAGACTCAGGTGGCACCAAAGGCATCTGGATCCTCCTGCACTCCAGACAGCGATGGAGGGCAGTGATCTGAAGGACTCAGCATAGATTCTCCCAGTGACTTAAGACTTTCTAAGCCCCTGACCCTCCTCCCCACTCTCCCTGTGCACAGGCCCCTCCTCCTCCCCCCCTCCCTGTGCACAGGCCCCTCCTCCCCCCTCTCCCTGTGCACAGGCCCCTCCTCCCCCATCTCCCTGTGCACAGGCTCCTCCTCCCCCATTTCCCTGTGCACAGGCCCCTCCCCCTCCCCCTGTGCACAGGCCCCTCCTCCCCCATTTCCCTGTGCACAGGCCCCTCCCCCTCCCCCTGTGCACAGGCCCCTCCTCCCCCATCTCCCTGTGCACAGGCCCCTCCTCCCCCATTTCCCTGTGCACAGGCCCCTCCCCCTCCCCCTGTGCACAGGCCCCTCCTCCCCCATCTCCCTGTGCACAGGCCCCTCCTCCCCCATTTCCCTGTGCACAGGCCCCTCCCCCTCCCCCTGTGCACAGGCCCCTCCTCCCCCCTCTCCCTGTGGATAGCCCCTCCTCCCCCATTTCCCTGTGCACAGGCCCCTCCCCCTCTCCCTGTGCACAGGCCCCTCCTCCCCCCTCTCCCTGTGGATAGCCCCTCCTCCCCCATTTCCCTGTGCACAGGCCCTCTCCGTGTGCACAGGCCCCTCCTCCCAGCCAGTCCCCTGTGCACAGGCTCTCTGTCCTGAATGGAAGGTGGCATGGTGCTGGCAGCTCAGTTACCCAGCATGCCGCGGGGACTTTGCACTGCAGAGAGGCTATGCCTGTTGATGGCTTGCCCCTTTGTCCCACACAGGGGTACGGGTGTTCCACTCCAGCCCCGCTGCCAGCAGCCTGGACTTCATTGGCGGGCCTGCCATCCTCCTGGGCCTCATTTCCTTAGCAACAGATGACCACACCATGTACGCAGCTGTGAAAGTTCTGCACTTGGTCCTGACCAGCAATGTCATGTGTGACTGCCTGATGCAGCACATCTTTGGGTACCAGGTAATCTCACCCCGACCTGCGTCTCTGACTCCCTGAGGGGGGACAGTCCCTCCACAGTGACTCTGGAGAAGGGAAGCCTAGAGCCTCGGGTCTGGAGACTCTGGCCCCCAGCAGAGGCCAGGTCACAGCGGCCAGGGAGGGACTCTGACTGGACAGCACGCACACCTGTGTGGCCGCCAGCACCTTCACTGAGGAACTGAAGCATCGTCTGTGGTCCGCCCCTGTGTCTAGCATGATGGTGAAGAGGCCAGGCCTCGGAGCCAGAACGTCAGGTCTGCATCCCCCACTCCTCTGACTTGCTGTTTGACCTGGATGAGTTACTCCCCACGTGCGGCTTCCCCCTGGTCAGGTGCAGACTCCGTGCCCCTCATCACGGGGTGCAGGGAGGACTGGTTTAATACAGATGGAGGGTTAGAATGATGTCTGGCGCAGAATACGTGCTCTGTAAGTGTTGGCCATCTTTATTTAGGCTTAAATCTCTGCTCCTCCATTCTCCTGTGTAAATGGGAGTGATGATAGCACCTACTGTGCAGGTTGTGATGATCAAGGGAGTGAGTGTGTGCTGAGTGCTTAGCAAGTGCCTGCTCAGGGTGCCTGCTGTCCGTGCGCACTGGGACTCACGGCTGCTTGCACTTCGCAGAGCCAGTTGGGACTGGTCGCAGCCCTGGAGCCTTCCTGGGCAGCGGGGCTGCGTGGGAAAGGAGGCGCCAGGGCAGGCCTCGGGTGCAAGTCTAGACACGGTCAGGGGCACACAGGCTGCCATGGCTCCTCCTGGGCAGGGCGCTGGGAGAGAGCATCCCTGCCTTTCGGCCCTAAGCCAGGAGCTGAGCAAGGAGATCGGGGTGATGTCCCCTCAGGCCCACCTGCTCTGTCTGGGCTGCTGCACAGCTGGACGAGGCCCTTCCTGCTGCTGCTCCCGCAAAGCTGGTGGCAGCAGTCATAGTTCTGCACTGAGACCTGACCACACCTCTCCCCACGTGGAGTCTTCAGCGGCGTCTAACCGCTAATCCTCGTTCCAGGCCCCGGGACTGCTTTCTCAGGCCTGTGAAACTGGCTGCCCCTGCGCTTCAGCCCCACCCCCCGCCCACAGCGCTTCCCACCGGGCACTGCTACCCCCCTCCCCCCCAGCCCTGCACAGCTCCGTTAGCTAAACTCGTGTGACTGGGTACACCCGTGCCCTGGGCTGGCCGTGCCATCTCAGTCTCTCCCCAGGTCCATGCCCTCTTACCTCCCAGGTCAGGCTCCCAGCTGCCCGCGGCACCGGGCGATGCCCGGGGCTGACCACGCGCACACTGTAAAGCCTGCTCGTCGCCACTGGGCTGCAGGCCTCTGAGCCTGGCACTCCTCGCTGGTGCCAGTGCATGACCGAGGCCAGACAGACGCTCAGTAAATGTTGTGGTGATAGTGATGGGTAGGTCTGCGTTCATATTAAAAGTCAAGAATTGGGGCTTTTGGTAGATACAAGTTTTTTTTATTATATTGATAAAGGCAGCAGCCGTGGGAATTGTGCCAATTTAGCACTTAGGTATCTGCTGGGGCTGGGGATTTTAATAATCATTGCGAGCATTTCCCACAAGGTACAAAGCAATCCAAGGTACAAAGCCCCATGTACTCTCGTGGTGTATCGAGAAGGACGAAACAGACAGAACCAAGGCGATTTTAGTAGTAACTGAACGCAGCGCGTCCAAGACTCTCTTCTGGGGCCACCGCACCTGCCACTCAGTGGCTCCCCAGCTTCTTCCCGGGAGCTCCGAGCTCCACAGAGCGCCGGCTCCTGCCCCGGTCTCCTCGCTGCCAAGCAGAACCTGCCCTGTCACAAGTGCTTAGCAAGGGCCCGTCACGTGAGCATGTGCCTTGGGGGAGAGGACGTGCTGGGAGCTGCAGAGGCGCTGCCTCACACGTGGGTAGGAGGCGAAAGAGCCTCTTGAAAAAGAAAGGCGGTGGGCCCAGCTGGTGTGGCTCAGTGGTTGAGCATCCACTCATGAACCAAGAGGTCAGCAGTTCCATTCCTGGTCAGGGCACATGCCTGGGTTGCAGGCTTGACCCCAGTAGGAGGTGTGCCTCTCCCTCTAAAACACCAATAAAGACATTTTTTAAAAAGAAAACAGAATGGCGATTGGCGGACCAGGGGAGTGGGTTGCCTGGGTTTTTAGGAAGAGGTAGGAGAGGTAAGGAGTAGCCCTGGCTGTCTTTGCTCTGCTCATGCTGAGTGCTGCCTAAGAGCCAGACACCGTGCTAGGCACCGGGGATGCGGCCGAACAAAATGGGGTTAGCTTCTCCCTCCCAGAAACTCACTGTCTGTCTTAGTCTGTTCAGGCTGCTGTAACAAAACACCATAAACCGGGGGGGGGGGGGTTATAAACAACAGACATTTGTGTCTCGCAGTTCTGGAGGCTGGGAGTCCAAGAGCGAGGTGTGGCAGAGCGTGTGAGGTGAGGGCCCTCCTGGTTCATAGATGCCCACCTTTCGCTGTGTCCTCACAAGGTGGAGGGTGAGGGAGCACCTGAGGTCTCCGTATAAGGACCCTAATCCCACTAGAGCCTCCACCCTCATGACTTAATGACCCCCAAAGGCGGTAACCCTAATAGCATCACACTGGGGATTAGGTTCCAACATATGAATTGGGGGGGGGCATAAACATTCAATTTACATCACTGTCTAATAGGACAGGCAGAGAAATACTATGAGATGAAGACTTGGTATACCTCATTTGAATAAAGAACCCACCAGATTCAGGGCTTTAATGTGCACATGGCAGCAGAAGAAGGAAGTCTATAAACTCTTCTTGTGGCTTAAAGAAGAAACATTCCAGGCATTTATGTCTTCATGGGAATTCAGAAGGGAGGCTGGCAGTGCCGAGGAGGGGCAATGCCAGGCTTACGTAAAGACACCAGGTTATTATCGTTCTTGCCTGCCTTCCCTCTTTCTAAAGAGCCGCATCCTACCGCATCCCTTCTTCTTCTGCATAGCCTGCGTGCCCAGTTGGCATAACCTAGACAGGCTGTGTTTGGGGTCCGTTTGCCCCGAGGCACGTGCTCCAGGAGGGCAGGCCTGGTCTGCTTGTCCATTGCTGCACCCTGACAGCACCTGCTAGACAGTAGGTTTGTAGTCAAGCCTGTGACTGAGCCAGAGAATGATAGCGGGGGTCTTCAATGCACCAGCTCGCTCGAGAGGGGACCTCATCGGTTTTCAGACGTTCACTGTATTTATTTGCTGATTTGCTGAGTGGATTTGAGAGCACCAGGAAAGTGTATATCTTTCTACTTGTTATTTCATCCAACTTACTCTCCTCTTCTCAGCCTGGGTGACATCCTGAGGTTCATAGGATGGATTTTCATAGCCTGGGAAAGAAGGATAGCATTCAGACCGGCATTAAAAACACACGCAGCTGCCCCGCAGGGCTGCGGGGAAAGGACAGGTGTGAGCCACTGCACGGCAGCCGGGGGACGAGGGAAGGACCAGAAATCTGCCCTCCAGGGAGCTTGGGTTTCTACCTTGGAAATGATGAGTAGCCACAGGGAAGCTTGGGACTGGGAAATGGAGTGATTAATGCTTCAGAATGACCTTTAACACGAGTGTGGAAGGTGGATCAGAAGGGTGAGATTTGAGCAGGAGACTGAGATAGAAGCCAGTCTGCTCTGCGACTGCTTTCCTGACCTGGAGAGACTTGGGTCCTTGCGAGCAGTCTGGGAAGACTGCTCAGGAGAGCAGCCGGTGCACATGCCAGAAGGCAGCAGGCAGGGAGGGAGCTACTGGAACCTCCTAAGTTTGAAAAGTTTGTGAGACCAAAAGTCAGTTGTCAAGTGGGTAGATGGCTCGAGCTTAGAGGGACAAGCTGAGCTGGGCATAAATGTGAGTCATCAATATCAGCACGATGCTATTTAATCCAAGAAAATTGATGAAATAGTCAAAGAGGAGTAGAGAGAATAGAGAAGAGAACTCAAGAGGAAGACACAAGGAGCTAACCTAGTAGATTGGAAATATGATGAAAGCCCAACCAACGAAGGAGATTGGGAAGAAAGAGGGAAGACAAACTAAAGAAAACTGCCAAAGATTCTGGAAGAAGAAGTATTTGGAGAAGGCCGTGTAGTCAAACAATGCTCAGGATGAAGCAAACTAAGGACAGATGTATTTCCAGGGGATTTGGCACCTGGAAGTCATTGGGGACCTTGCTAAGGCAGGTGGACAGGTGGAGGCACCAACCAGCTGAAGGGGGTGGAAGTGAGAACATAGGTGAGGACGTGGAGCCAGAATGCACCCCTAGTGCTTTCAAGAGGTTTGCTGAGGAGAGGGGTAGCAAAGTGGGGTCAGAGCTAGAGGGATGCGGGCTCAAGGGAGGGTATTTTTAAGAAGAGAAATACTAGAGCCTTCTGTTGGTGGAAGGAAGGAGGGAGGGAGGGAGAGAGAGAGGGAGAGAGGGGAGAGAGAGAGAGAGAGATGACTCGAGAAGAGAAGAATTATCTCAAGAAACAGAGTCCTGGTGAAGTGGGGCTGGAGGCCAGGTAGGACCTTGCCTGTGAGAGGAAGGCACACAGCGCAGGTGTTACTGATGAGGGGTGGGAAGGCGAGAGCGCTCATGGATGATGGGCTCTGTCTTCTCAGCGGAGCATGAGGTGGGTGGGAGCAGGGAAGGAAGGTTGGAGGAGGAAGGAGAGATGAAACACTGTCTTTCGGACAAGGAGAGCCAGCTTGCTGGAGAAACAGAGTTAGACTGCGTGCCGGCTGGACACTCCGCTCCGATAGTGTAACGTGAACCAGCCAGTGAGGGCGATCTTCCTCAAGCAGCTTTCAGCCTCCTGACTGTGTGCGGGTGGCGGAGGAGGGCGAGGGTGCCACCAGGTTTCAGATGTGTCAGAGACCTGACCAGGACAATCTAAGGGGATCCTGATATTTGATGATCACAGTTGTCTTAGTTTGGGCTGCTGTAACAAATACCAGGGACTGGGTAGCTTGTAACAACAGACATTCGTTTTCGCATAGTTCTGGAGGCTGGGGAGTCAAAGACCAGGGTGCCAGCCCGGTCAGGTGGGGCGGAGGCCCTTTCCTGGATCACAGAGGCCAGTTTCTGATTGGTCCTCACATGGCGGAGAGCAGGAGAGGCAGGTCTCATGCTTCTTGTAAGGACACTGGTCCCTTTGTGAGGCTGGACACTCCGGCCCTCATCTATTCCTCACTACATCACGAAGCACCCACCTCCGAGTGTCATCACATTGCCAGGCAAAGGTTTCAACACAGAGATGTTGGAAGAACACAGACATTCGGCTGTAAAACAAGGACGACTTCCCAGTGGCACATTGAAAGGGGCCTGAGCGGATGGGGAAAGGGGTGGACTGGTTCGGATCCAGGCACAAGGACCTGAGCTGTGGGAGAGCTGAGCTGAGAATCGGAGGGGGTGGGTGCATGAGGACCCAGATGCCAGTGGTTGGCTACACAGCCTGACTTTGTGAGGCTGAGGTCAACGGCAGCAGGAGGCTGGGGATCCATCGTACTGGTGTCTGAGATGGGCCGGGCCACGGGGCTGCCAGTGCCGCCCCTGGCACGGGTGCCGGAAGCTGCCAGTTCCCAGGGTCTGGCGCACGCAGTGCAGGGGCGTGTCTGGTGGCTGCAGCTGGAGTGATGGGGTTATCGGGGTTCGTGGGTAGTCGGTGCCTTACTGGTGATATGCAGCATGGATGGGATGGCTGTGAATGTGGGGTTCAGTTCGGTGGATGAGAGAGCCCTGAGCATCGGACGGAAACCAGGAGAGAGCGAGGGGCATTCTGGGGACAGAGGGAGAGTCGGGAAGGGCAGGCCCTGTGGCGAGTCGGTCACAGGGGGGACCGGTGGGCAGTGGCGGGGAGGCAGCCTGGCGGTGGGCGTGTGAGCTGCTTCTGGGAACACAGGCCGAGGAGGCAGCCCCGCCAAGCAGGGTTCCAGGCGGCTCAGTAGAGGCGCAGGGACAGGGGACAGCGGGCGAGGAGAGGCCTCAGAGGCACTCGGCTCCAGCTGCTCCTGCATTGACCTTCCAGGTGATGGCGTTTCTCCTGAGGAAAAAGAGCTCCCTGCTCACCCACCGCGTCCTGCAGCTCATCCTGGCCGTCGCGGGCACTGCCGATCTGGGCTTCGGGCCCTCCGCCCGCACCAACATCGGGGTCTTCCAGCACGTCCTCTGCGACTTTGAGGTAAACGGAGATGGGGGGAGCCTGCAGGGGGTGTGAGGGGGAGCCTGCAGGGGTGTGAGAGGGGAGCCTGCAGGGGGTGTGAGGGGGAGCCTGCAGGGAGGTGTGAGGGGGGGAGCCTGCAGGGGGGTGTGAGGGGGAGCCTGCAGGGAGGTGTGAGGGGGGAGCCTGCAGGGGGTGTGAGGGGGGAGCCTGCAGGGGGTGTGAGGGGGGAGCCTGCAGGGAGGTGTGAGAGGGGAGCCTGCAGGGGGGCGAGGGGGGATCCTGCGGGGGGTGTGAGGGGGGAGCCTGCAGGGGGGTGAGGGGGGAGCCTGCAGGGGGGTGAGGGGGGAGCCTGCAAGGGGGTGAGGGGGGAGCTCGGCTTCCTGATGGCGGGATGGCCGTGAGGGGAAACCCCAAAGGCTTGAGAGGGGAGGCCCAGCTTCATAATGGAATCCCTCCCCAGTGGCCCTGGGCAAATCTCCTGGCCTCTCTGAGTTGCATTTTCGATGGTGAAATAGAGGTCAGTGTCTTCCGTAAACCAGATGCAACCTGGGAAAGGATTTTGAACTGCAGGGCAGCACCTTATATACTATATATGGGGACTAAAAGGCACGCGCCGATTCCTTTGGGGGCTGCCGTTCACAAAGGCTCCCTTAAAGGAGTGACTGAGAAATGCCGGGGGCAGGCCTGAGGGCAGCGAGGAAACAAGACTGAGGTGGGCAGGCCTGTGGGGGAAGCATCCTTGACGGAGTGCACACGGGGGCCGGTGGTGACAGGAGGCAGCCCCTTCACGCAGCTGCGGAGCCTGGACACGTGCAGGAGGCACCAATGTGCGGGTGTGAGGGAGGCAGGCATGGTGCAGTGAGAGCCGGCTCAGCCTCACAGCTCAGGGCTGGGCGGAGTCTGACAGGCTCCCAGAGGGACCTCCAGGCAGAGGGCGTGCTGTTCGCACACCTGGGGGATGAAAGCAGCCAGGGGACTGAGAGCAAGGGGCTCGGGGAGCCCCTGCCAGGAGATGAGGCAGAGGAGGCGGGTGGAGAGGGCGGAAGACTGAGCCACAGGACATGCATTTCAGTCCATGTGTGCCCGAGTCCATGGAAGTATTTTTAAAACTTTTTAAAGTTAGAGATAATATATGCTTATTACAGAATGCTTTAAATTAGATTAAAGTGTGTGTGTGTGGGGGGGGGAGGAGGGGGCATGAAACTATTTCTGAGACCCAGACAACTGTTGCTGACCTTGAGTGCTGCTTGTTAAGCTCTCTGTGAGTGCTGTTATATTTTCTACCAGCTCTATGTTTTATCAGTTATGACCTTGGTGTGGATGTTATTAGTCCTATCCTTTCCCATTAACATAAACATTTATCAATTTACTAGAGGCCGGTGCTCTGATTCATGCACCGGTGGGGTCCCTCGGCCTGGCCTGCACCCTCGCAATCTGGGACCCCTCGAGGGATGTTGGATCGCTGGTTTCGGCCAGATCCCCACAGGCCCAATCTAGACAGGAGGGAGCCCGATCCTGTGCATTGAGAGTCTGTCCCCTGGTGGTCAGTGTGTGTCATAGCGACCGGTCAACCGGTTGTTCAGTCATTAGGTCGTTCAGTCGCTTAGGCTTTTATTTGTATAGATTATGGACTTTGCAAGCATTGCTCCGTGGTCAGGATGGAATCTGTGCTGTGCCTGACATCATTCTGTGTTGTCAAACTCCTAAATTATTTCCATGTATTATTGTTATAAACGAGCGCTTTTATACACAGTACTTTTGTGCATACATTCCCCTCAATTAAAAATTCCTTGGAATTATTAGGGTAAAGGCTTTATAAATAAACTTTGGATTATTGATAAGTTTGGCTAAACTACTGATTCCTCGTGGACACGTTAGAATTTTACTTTAGGCCTATTTCTCAGGGGCAAGACCCCCAGGCAGGGAGATGGTCCATAGATTGTTGCAGAAATCCAGGTGGGAGATTTGGAACCTGAATTTCCAAAAGGCGGTGAGGTAAAGAGGATCAATGAGGATTATAATTGAAATGAGAATTGGTTTATACTGGACAACAAGGAAAACACTATATACCGAAGCACTGTGGGGAGGCTGCTGGAAGCGGGGCATGGAGGAAACTGTATGCCCCTCAGCGAGCCTGTCAGAAAGAGAACATTCTAAACTCATGAACAGAGGCTTCAGGTTAAGAAGTTAGAACAACTGAAAAACGAAACAAAACAGAAAACCACAAACTAAAATCAAACTAAAACTAAATTCCAAGAAAGAAAGAAGGAATAATGAAGACGAAAACATCAACTGTTTTAATAGGAAAGAAACAACCACAGAAAGGATCAATGAGGCCAATAACTGACTCTAATAGAATAAACTGCTGAGATTGGTCAGGATAAAAGGCAGGAAGGACGCTAAATAATGCTGGCAAGGTGGAAGGAGAGAGATTCACGGGGATGAGCAGGGGAAGGGGGGGGAGGGAGATCCATGAGAATGAGCAGGGTGAGGGGGGAGGAGGGAGGTCCATGGGGATGAGCAGGGGGAGGGGGGAGGAGGAAGATCCATGGGGATGAGCAGGGGGAGGGGGGAAGAGGGAGGTCCATGGGGATGAGCAGGGGGAGGGGGGAGGAGGGAGGTCCATGGGGATGAGCAGGGGGAGGGGGGAGGAGGGAGGTCCATGGGGATGAGCAGGGGGAGGGGGGAGGAGGAAGATCCATGGGGATGAGCGGGGGGGGGGGGGGGCGAGGAGGGAGATCCATGAGAATGAGCAGGGTGAGGGAGAAGGAGAGTAGGGCTGGCACCTTTATGCCAATAAATATGAACCCTTAGCTCATCTGAACAATCTCCAAGGAAATGTACGTTTCCCAACTCACTCAAAAAGAAAGAAAAAAAACCTCAAATGGACCATAATCATCAAATAAATTGAATCATATTTATTTATTTTTATTTATTTATTTTTAATCCTCAGTGATATTTTTCCATTGATTTTTAGAGAGTGGAGGACAGAGGGAAAGACAGAGAGAAATATTGATGTGAGAGAAACACATTGATTGGTTGCCTCTTGCACATGCCCTGACCAGGGCCCAGGCCAGGGAGGAGCCTGCAACTGAGGTATGTGCCTTTGATTGGTATCAAACCCGGGACCCTTTGGTCCGCAGGCCGACACTCTATCCACTGAGACAAACCAGCTAGGGCTGGAATCACTGCTTTAAAATCTTACAAACGAAATCCACAAGGAAGGCCCGGCTGTCTGTAGAGAAGTTCCACCTGTCAGGACGTAGGCCCTCCCAGCCTTAAAAACTCCTCCAGGAAACTGAAAAAGGAACACTCCCAGGTTATTTTATTAGCTGATCTGGACACCTGAACCAAAGAAGGACAGGATGGGAACCTGAAAAGTGAAGGCCAATCCTATTGGCAACTGTAGCTCTCCAAGTCCTGAGGAAATCATCAGCGAATTGAGCCCGGCCAGGAAGTGCCCTGTGGCCTGGGTCTGAGATGAGCGCCAGGCCTGTGAAGGCCGCCGCGAGGCCCGGTACCCGGCTCCCTGTGCACCCGCTTTCCTGCACGGAGAGACAAGAGAGCACACCCCGCCCCGCTGCTGGGCTCCAGGGCACCCCTGCCCCCAGCCGGCCCAGCAGTTACCTGTGCAGGACCCCAAGCTCCCAGCTGCTCCTGGAACGACCAGGGCACCACCCTCCCTGGGAACCAGCATCCTCGAGTGAGCTGTGCCTTTAAAACTGAGGCTAAGAAAACAAGCAACCAGTAAACACCAAAGTAAAACAAAATAAAAATTTAAGATGACAAGAAGAGTTTCAAGTAAAACGAGGGCAGTGATGTTTGTATTGTATTGGGCGGTCACTTGGAAGTAATGACAGACCTAATGAGAAATAAATAATGGGTCAGACGCAGGTGAAGAGTGGAGAGGAGGAGGGAAGTAGAGGCAGGCTTTTGACGAAGAAGAGAGAAGAAAATAGAGGGAGGGAGTTTCAGGGCTTAAGATAGGAGACGGGTCTGGTTGTTGGCCAAAAGGAGGAAGGAGTGGAAAAGGGGTGGTTAAAATACCAGTGGGAGAATCAACTTTTAATAGCACAAGTTATTGGAAAAGAGGGTGGGTTTGGAGACAAGAAAATCAGTTACAGGAGAAGGGGGATCTGTGATGACTGGACAGACAGTGGAGAGGGAGGGGGGCAGTTGAGGAGCAGGAGGGACAGGAAGTGGAGGGTAGTCAAGTCTTAGGTTTCTGGTTTTTAAAGGGACAGGCAGATCATTTGTGGCATGTGCCATGGTCTCAGGGTGGGAGAGGACACAATTGGACACATGATCCATTTGATAAATTTAAGTCAGCCATCTCAATGCAGTCCTTAGTAGGGGTTATAAGACAGGATAAGCAGCAAAAGATTCAACTGTCTACATTTCCAGCCTATTTGGTACAATGTAAAGGAATTTCCGAAAGGCCTAGGCAGCGTCAGATGTGCTCTGGCAACCTGGGACTGCTCCAATGCCCTGGGGGCAGGAGGGCAGGGGCACAGCAGCAAGGAGATTGCTGGGGTCATGTCTTGCGCTCTCAGTTCTCCAGCTCCCACACTGGCAAGGCCTTTATTCAGGGACTGCCTTTGTGAGTGAAGATGCCGCGTGTGCAGGGCCCTCGACCTGTGCCTTGAGGTGCCTGACTGGAGCCCCCGCAGCCCACACTGGCTCTGCACGCGGCAGCGCCCGCTCTGTGCACTGAGCAGGAGTGAGCTTGCAGGGCGGGGGCTCTGCCAGCCTGCTTCGGGCTTAGCGCAGCACGCTCAGTTCACCTGGATTTCCTGTACGTCCACTCTTACAAAAAATAATGGATTCTTCGTAAGTGCCCACCATGTGGTAGGTGTGCTGCCAGGCCCTGGGGCTCCCAGAGAGATGGTTTCTGCCTACACTGGCCTCCTGATAGACTTGGGTCACTGTGCTCTTCTGCTTCCCCCACAAGAGCCATGGCCACCTGTGTCATCACGTGAGGTTCATTACTGACCCACGACCACCTGTGTCATCGCGTGAGGTTCATTGCTGACCCACGGCCACCTGAGTCATCACGTGAGGGTCATTACTGACCCACGGCCACCTGTGTCATCGCGTGAGGTTCATTACTGACCCACGGCCACCTGTGTCATCGCGTGAGGTTCATTGCTGACCCACGGCCACCTGAGTCATCACGTGAGGGTCATTACTGACCCACGGCCACCTGTGTCATCGCGTGAGGTTCATTACTGACCCACGGCCACCTGTGTCATCGCGTGAGGTTCATTACTGACCCACGGCCACCTGTGTCATCGCGTGAGGTTCATTGCTGACCCACGGCCACCTGTGTCATCGCGTGAGGTTCATTACTGACCCACGGCCACCTGTGTCATCGCGTGAGGTTCATTGCTGACCCACGGCCACCTGTGTCATCACGTGAGGGTCATTACTGACCCACGGCCACCTGTGTCATCGCGTGAGGTTCATTGCTGACCCACGGCCACCTGTGTCATCGCGTGAGGTTCATTGCTGACCCACGGCCACCTGTGTCATCACGTGAGGGTCATTACTGACCCACGGCCACCTGTGTCATCGCGTGAGGTTCATTGCTGACCCACGGCCACCTGTGTCATCGCGTGAGGTTCATTGCTGACCCACGGCCACCTGTGTCATCGCGTGAGGTTCATTGCTGACCCACGGCCACCTGTGTCATCGCGTGAGGTTCATTGCTGACCCACGGCCACCTGTGTCATCGCGTGAGGTTCATTGCTGACCCACGGCCACCTGTGTCATCGCGTGAGGTTCATTGCTGACCCACGGCCACCTGTGTCATCACGTGAGGTTCATTACTGACCCACGGCCACCTGTGTCATCACGTGAGGTTCATTGCTGACCCACGGCCACCTGTGTCATCACGTGAGGTTCATTACTGACCCACGGCCACCTGTGTCATCGCGTGAGGTTCATTGCTGACCCACGGCCACCTGTGTCATCACGTGAGGTTCATTACTGACCCACGGCCACCTGTGTCATCGCGTGAGGTTCATTGCTGACCCACGGCCACCTGTGTCATCACGTGAGGTTCATTGCTGACCCACGGCCACCTGTGTCATTCGAGTGAGGTGGAAATGAGACACAAGGATCGCAATCCACGTGGCCCCAGAGGACGGATAGCAGCTGCCTTTTGTTCACTGTGAATGAAACCGCCTCGGTGATAAGCTCACTCCTGGGATCTCAGGGCTTCCCCTCTGGCTTCGGTCACGGTTCTGCTGTGCAGGAGGAGGGGCGTGGGCTGTGCTGCAGGCTTTATGAGGAAAGTGTTGCAGGCACAAGTTGGGTGTTTAGTTACCACAGGGTAAAACCGGAAAGGGAAGGCCCGCTTCTAATTCCAGTCCTGCCGCTTGCTGGGGGTAAAAGGGACTTGTCACTCGGCTGGTCTGTCTCGGCCCTGTTTACTCATCTCTGAAGCGGGAACACGGGCATTGGCCTTGCAGGAGGGGAGGAGCCTGGCGTGTGGACCCCGGGCTGCAGGCCCCGGCCTGGGCGGACATTGGTTAGCACAGGTGTCCTGTTGAATTCTAGACCCATCGTTTAGGGCCAGGCAGCTGCGGAGATGAGGAGAGATGGGGTGTTTGAGCTTTCCCAGGACAAAACCCTCCAGGCTGTCCGGAGATTGGGTCCGATTCCAGAGGGACAGACACTGGGTTGGTGACTCCAGGCCGAGGAGACCAGCCGAGCGGCTATGCGTTCGCACTGTCGGAGGCCGTTCCCGGGCCTGCTTCACCGGCGCTTCTGTCTTCCAGCTCTGGATGAGAGCCGCGGACAACGTGGAGCAATCCCTCTTCTCCCACCTCCTGGAAGTCCTCCGGTCACCAAGGTAGGCTGGGCTTCGGCCCTGGACGTTAGAAGCCAGGGCTTCTCACCAGAAAAGGGACGGAGAGGGCAGGGCACGCCCACGGCCCTCGCCCACTCTCTCTCTCTGTCTGTCTCTCTCTCTGTCTCTCTCTCTCTCTGTCTCTCTCTCTCTGTCTCTGTCTCTCTCTCTCTCTCTCTCTCTCTCTCTCTCTCTCTCTCAGTGCGTGTCCCCTGAGGCAGCGTGTCCGGCTTAGAGGGCTCAGGCTTCTGTAACAAAACTGCCCAGGACAGGTGGCTTATAAACAGCAGAATCTATTCCTCCCAGGCTGGAGGCTGAGGGTCTAAGATGGGAGATCAGTGCCTGGTGAGGACCCCGCCTCCAATGAAGAGGTGGCTGTCTTCTCACTGTCCTCACCGTGGGAGGGGCTGGGAAGGTCACTGGGGTCTCTCGTGAGACCACTGATCCCATCACCAGCATCACCTTCACGACCTAATCCCCTCCCGAAGCCCACGGCTGAGGGGTAGGTTCCCACATAAGAATTTAGGGGAATAACAAGCAACAGCAACAGCGAGCCCTAGCGGGTTTGGCTCAGTGGATGGAGCTTTAGCCCTCAGACTGAAGGGTCGCGGGTTCGATTGCGGTCAAGGGCATGTACCTCAGTTGCAGGCTCGATCCCCAGCCCTGGTCAGGGTGTGTGTGGAAAGCAACCAAGTGATGTGTCTCTCTCACATCAATGTTTCTCTCTTTGTGCCTCTACCCCTCTCTTCCACTTTTTCAAAAAAGTCAGTGGAAAAATATCCTAGGGTGAGGATTAACCAAAAAAACAACAACATCACAATTTTGGGGTCACAAACATGCAGTCTATAGCAGCACCTTCCCCGAGGCTCACGCATGTGGGCATGTGTGTCTCCCCTGCAGGTTTGGGGCCTCGGAAGCAGCTTCCTGGCTCTGGCGTCAGGGCTCAGTGTGGCCAGCAGAAGGGACACACCTCTCACACCCTGTCTCTGCTGGTGTCTCCCACCAGTCCCCTCGGAGGCAGGGCAGTCGGGGTGCTTTGGTTGTAAGTGGCAGAACCACACTCCAACCAACTCAGGGAAGGAAGAGAGAGAGAGAGGAAAGGGTGGGAGGAAGTGGAGAAGGAATTCATTGCTCTACAGTAGAAAGGGGCCGAGCTCCCCTGGGGCTGGCGCCACTCACACCCCTTTATCTGAGGTCTGTCCCCATCTAGTCTCTGCTTTCTTCCTCTGTGTCCTTTCCGCAGTCTCTGTGGCAGGGCCGCGGGCACCTCAGGGCACCTCCTGTGCTCAGCACAGCCCAGCCAGGACTGCTTGGTCCCCCACAGGCCGGGGCAGGACTGCAGTCCGGGGAGTGGAGGGGAGTTAGGAAGGAGTGGCTCCTGAAGAAACCCAGCGGCTGTGGGCTGTGATCAGGATAAGGGAGGAGGGAGGCAGGGGGGCAACCTGTCCCCATTGCATTTCAGGGGCTTCTGGGGCTGCAAGGGGAGAGGGGAAGGAGGCCCTCCGGGCAGCAGGGGAGAGGAAACGCAGAAAGCAGTCTGCTCAGCTCTTCGATGAGAAAGCTCAGGAAAGATGGGGGGGGGAAGGGCAGTGCTCACAGCAACAGACACACAGACTGGGCTGGCCCTGCCTCTCGAGTGTCAGGGTGTCAGGGACGCGAGTGTGGCAGATGTTAGAGCTAAAAGGCACTTCCCGAAGGAGCACTCCACCCATTTCCCCGCCCTCCACCTTTGCTTTCTTCCCATTTTCCACTCTCTCTCTGTGCCTGTTGTTCGATAAGAGGTGGGCGTGCACCCTGGAGCTGTTTTCTGGGGGGAAGGGGGAGAGGGAGGGTAGTAGAATTTACTGGAAAGAGCATGTGATGAGCTCGTGGAGGGGCCGAGGGTGCTTGAATTCTGCCTCGTTCCCCTGACTGCCGCGGAGTGCTCACCCACTGTGTGGCTTGGGGCGGGAAGAGCGCCCACCAGCCGGCTCCCAGGCCGGGCCTGGGTGTGGGGTGCTCAGGGTCACACTCCAGTGGCTGTCTTTGCTCCGAGTTCGTCTGGCGGCATTGGAGCCGAGGGCCACAGAGCACGCCGGCCTGGAAAACCTTTTCAGCAGAAACACAGCAGGTTTGGGTCATCCCAGGGAAAGCTTTCACCGCCTCTCTCCCGGCTCGCAGGGAAGGGCCCCGGAGCGCTGGCGTGGCCCACCAGGCACAGCTGATACCCAGGCTCGTCTTCCTCTTCAATGAGCCGGGCCTCGCCCCCTCCAGGATCCCCACCATCATCGCCATCCTGGGCTGGCAGCTGAGGGGCCACTTCAGTGTCCAGGACTTGCTCAGGTACTGCGCCCAGCTGCCAGGGCAAGGGCAGGGCTCGGGCTGGTTTACCAGGGGCTGTAGGCCCAGTCCTCCCCTGACCACACTCACCCCAGCCTCCCTCCCCTTCCGTGCAGGACGGGTTCCAGGTCTCTGTTGAGAGGATGCATGTGCAAGACCCCAGCAGGGCTGTGGGCGCCCCACTCCCCGGTGCTGACACACCTGTCGTGCCAGGAATTCAGACTTTCCAAGGGCACAGCTGTCACCACCGGCTGAGGTCTCAGTGCGCCTGCCCTTTGCAGACTTTCCAAACAGCCCAGCCCATGACACTTAACCTCGTCCATCCTCACCGCCACCTGTTCTATTGACCTGGCAGCCCCAAGTTAACTGCTCTGATGAATCCTGACAGACCGTAGAAGTCTCTGGAAATATTGCATTAACTGCAGAATAGCGTGCTCCCCTCGAACCCTGCCTTTCAGCCGCATTGGGGTGTTCTGTGTAGGAAACCTTCACGTGTGTTCAGCAACATGAGCCTGTCCTTCTCTCTGTTAAGGGTCGCGCTGTTCGTGGTGTACACCCTCCAGCCCGCCTCGGTGGATGAGCGGCAGATCTGCGCAGACAGGGCCCCGGAGCCCTCGGGGCCTGGTGAGGAGACCGCTCCGGCCACCAGCCTGAGAGCCACATGTGCTGGGCCAGGCTGTAGAGGGCGGGGCTGAGACAATCACAGGGGCTCCATCGCAGTGGCCGCCCGCTGTCCGTGCTGCATGTGCGGCTCCCTCCCAAGGATGTCTGCCCTGCCCTGTGCCCGCTGCACTAGCCATTCCCAGTCCCTCTGAGCCACCGGGTCACCTTGTGCTTCTAAAGCCCGGGCTCCTCTGTGCCCAGGCTGGGCTGTGTCTCTGAGTGTCACCCCGCCAGGCCCAGAGCAGCAGCTGTCATGTTCCGTGTCCCCTCTGCTGGGGCCGGTGTGAGGGAGCAGGCACTGCGCTCTGTCCTGGCTCTCCAGGTGTGCTGTCCGGCCCAGGAGCCTCAAACCCCTGTGCCATTTTAATTACTTGAAATGAAGTGCAGTTAAAAAGTCCATCCCTCAGTCACACCGGCCACAGTCCCAGGGCTTGATAACCACAGGAGGCTGGTGGCTACTGCATGGACAGGGCCGGTGCAAAAGACTCTCCTGGCCAGCGCTGCTCAATCTAAACAAGTTCTCTCTTCTCCTAGATCTGGACTGAAAAGTAGGCATTACCATTTCCATTTTGCAGATGAGGAAACTGAGGCTCAGATATTAGGGCCTTAATAAGAACGTGGGCCAGAATCCAAATGGAGGGGGATCTGATGCCAAGTCTTTGACAGCTTAATCGGTTCCCTCGCTACAGCGTGGGGTCTGTGCCCACAGTGGCTGTAAAATAAACGGCCAACCTAGGAGTGAATGAATGGAAAATGGGCCAACAGTGAGGATACTTAGCTGCCCTTCATTCAGAATCTTTTGTAAGAATATCATCTGTTGAGACAGTGTTAACCTGTGCCTTGGGGCTTTAATAACACCTAGAAGTACAGCTCCTTTCCCCACTGGGTCTGCAACCTCTTGCTGTTCCTCAAGCTCTGTTTTTACCGCAACATCGGCGTGCCAAAGCCTCGCCTGGGAGCTGCTGGAGAGCAGGGCCTGAGGTGGAGAACCAGGGTCTGTACCCGCTACCCCCAATGCCTCGCTAGATCCGGCCACTTAGATGCTCAAGAAACATTGCAGCCCATGATAATTAAAGAATTCCTCTTCTGCAAGATACATTTTAAAGAGAGTGTGTGTGTGTGAAAAGAAGGGAGATGGAAAACATCTCTAGTTAGAGGCAACTTTAAGAACATTTTCTGAAAATATTTTAAAAGCATTGTATTAAAGTCTAGAATTGAATGACAAAATTTGGAGTCCCCTCCGTGGCCTAATGCCTGAATGAAATAAGCATTTGGAGACTGTGATGGCTTACGGCAGAAAATAAGTCTCTTTACATCCGTTCCCTCTCAAATCTAAATGGCCTCTTTTGTAGCTGGAAGCCAAACATCTGGAAAGACAATCTGGCTCAGAAACCAGCTGCTGGAGATGCTGCTCGGTGTAGTATCCTCCTCCCAACTTCATCTGTCCTCTGAGTAAGTAGCTCCAGGAAGCGCACTTGGCATTAGGTTGCCTCGTACAGGGTTCGGTGTCAAAACCTTTCCTTAATGAAAAGTTTAGTATCTCAGAGTCAGCTGTCTGCAATGTGTTTTCTGCACTAGTCAGAAAGAAAATTATATTCCCGCCACCCGATAAAGCAGACCTTGCCCTAAGATATTCCAATGAAAATGTTTAATGGGCACAGTAACTCAAAACAGATTTGGTATAATTACAATAAACTCCTTTTGTCACCATTGCTCCAGTGTAATTGTTATTGTTTTGGCAGTTGTAATTACTAATTTTGATGTCCTTTATTTGGCAGACAATAGAATGGAGAAATGGTTAGTCTAAATAACATCTATCAAGGAAAAGGCTTGCCAAATTCTTCTGCTCTTTTACTGTTAGTTACCTAGTTATTTTCCCAAGTTGGAAAAAGAAGTATCTGCCTTCAATCAACTTTCAAAATGATGTATAATCATAAAACCCCATCCTCTCTCCCACTGATTGCTTTACCTCCAACCCTGGAGTCATTTATTTAACAGTCATTTGTTGAGCACCTACTATGTGCCAGACACTGTGCCTTGATGTGAGGGTGTGGTGCTGAGCATGTCAGCCCAGATCCTTGCTCTTGCCAAATTGATATTTTAGTGTTTATATATGTTTGGGGGAGCAATGGGGGTTACTCCTCAGTAAAACCGCTTTGCAAATAGTGCTTAAAAATTTGCCAGCCCATAAGTCTTTGCATTGCTAGAATTAAAACACAGTGGGGAACTTGGAGATGAGCTAGTCTAAACCCTTCCTTCCCCTTATGTTTGAAAAGGAAATGTAGTGTATTGCTTAGCATCTGGGCTCAAATGTTAGACTCCTGGGTTCACATCCCAGTTCTGTTCCCAGAGAACTTGGAGAGGTAACTCAAGACCTCAATGCCTCTCTTCTACTCATCTATGTAAAGATAAAAATAGAACTTGCTGTAGATGGAAATTAACATGTGGGTAGCCTGGAGTGTGGTGCCTAGGATACTGTAAATACTCCATAAGCGAACTTTTATCATCACCAACACCACCATCATTATCAGCACCACCAGCACCAACCTCATTCTCATCATCCTCATCACCACCATCACCGTCACCATCACCACCAGCACCACCATTATCCTCATCACCATCATCACCATCACTCTCATCACCATCACTCTCATCACCATTGCTCTCATCCTCATCACCATCACCCATCACTATCACCCTCATCCTCATCACCATCACCCATCACCATCACCCTCACCATCATCCTCATCACCATCACCCTCATCCTCATCACTCTCACCCTCATCCTCATCACTATCACCATCACCATCACTATCACTATCACCATCATTGAGGAAATAAGCAGAGCAAATCAAGAGTTCTGCTGAAGTCATGCAGTTAGTTAATTCAGAGACAGGGCTAGAAGACAGAACAGTCTGTTGATTCCTAGCCTGGTGGCCACACCTTCACCATGCCTAGTCTGGCAGCTGATGCTGAGAACACTGTCTGGGAGAGGCAGACCTTCCCTTGCTCCCAGGTCTTTGCTGAGCCACTGCCTCTGGGGTTGCTGCCCATCTCCCTGCTCCCCAGTTCCCTCTAGCAAGTCTGTATTAGCCAGACTCATCATTTTAAAATTCATTTTTGGACCTGACAGTAAATCATGCAATTATTTTGGCCTAAACTGATAAAGATGCAGACACTTTGAACCATTCCGTTTAGATTAGTTTTGACCAATGTATTTCAAAAGGGAGGTAAATAACCATTATGCGTTTTATGTGGCTACTAGAGGCCCAGTGCACGTTGAAAGGAAATTAATTAGAAGGTGGCTGGCTGGGCGGGACTGGGTGAGATGGGCTGGACATGCCCTGGAGCCAACCTCCTGTAATCCCTCCCTGGCCTGCCACACCTTGGGTGGTGCCAGGGCTTGAAGGGAGTCTGCAGAGTGAGCCAGGTCCCGGGTCCCTCTGGCAGGTGGGGGGTCCCTCGGCCTGGCCTGAAGGGATTGGGCCAAAACCGGCAGTCCGACATCCCCTGAGAGGTCCCAGAGTGCAAGAGGGCACTTTGCAAAGTTGTTGTTGCTTGGCAGCTCCTGCGTTGAGCATGTGCCCCCTGGTGGTCAGTGCACGTCATACTACCGGCCAGTTGGCAGGTTGCTTAGCCTTTTATATAGAGAGATGTTGCTGTCATTAGAAGGGTGGCCATCAGACACTGCATGAGTGTGAATATCAGTGAAGTACAGCTCCCCCTGGGCCTGCAGGCTTCACATCTATTGATACATAGTTGCCAATTGCTGTGAAAACCTTTGACCAATTTACACGTCAGCCATTCACAGACAAATTCAACCACTCTGCAGCAACTCTGCCAGCGTTTCTTTTACCGTTTCTTGAAAATGCGATCTGTGTCTTGCTTCGTGGTATTGAGATGCTAATCCTAACTTGCCTTCCTAGGTGACTAGTGAGGCTGGATGTTGTTCATCCTCTCTGGACATGACGCTTGCATTTGTTGGTCTCCTAGGACAATGGAGGAGGTGTTCCTGAGCCTGGGGCCCGGCTGGTTTCTGCTGCTCCTGCAGGGCCACCTGCACCCCAGCACCACTGTGCTGGGTCTGAAGCTGCTGCTGCACTTTTTGTCGAGCCCCGCCCTGCGCGAGCGCTTTAAGGACGGCCTGCCTGCGGGATCCTGGGTGGAACGCTGCGCGGAAGGCGTGGACATCCTGATGGGTGCGCATGTCAGGAACAGGGAGAGGATCCCGTGGAGCCTTGTCTGTGCCCTGTGTGATGGCGTGTATTCGGAACCGGCATTTCTGGGGGGAGTGGGTGGCAGGGGACTCCCTCGTGTGCCAGTCCCCACCGTGGCCAGAAGCAATTGCATTGTTCTCAGTGGCATTGTGTGCCCCTTCGGATCCATAGATAACCTGAAGAGCCACCCTCCTGCGCCCGACCAGGGCCCCTGCCTGCTTCCTGGATTCCGGGTCTTGAACGACTTTCTGGCCCGCCACGCTCACATTCCGGAAGTCTACCTCATCGCGTCCGCCTTCTTTCTCCAGACGCCGCTCACAGAGCTGGCGGGTGGACCCAAAGTAGGTCCTGGGGGCCCCCAGGGATGGAGGACACACTGGGTTTTCTGCTGCCACATGACCAAGGCAGGTCCCTCAGACTCTCCCTTAGCTCGCTCCAATTCTTCCCGCTTCCATGGTCCTGACCCATTCTCTCCCCGGCTGCCACACCCCTTGGCTGGCTCTTCAGATACCCTTGACCTCCTCCACCTCTGCCCCATCCTCCTCCCAGCAGCTCTCCGTTTTCGTCAGTCCACTGGTGAACTGTTCTCCTTTGGGCACAGCTAGAGAAATCCATGCTGAAGGCGGGGGTGGCGGGGGAGGCCACAGATCAGAGCCTTTCATGCCTTCACCTTGGGGTGCTCCTGGTACTCCCCAGTATTCGAATACAAACCTTCCATGTGCCAAGTCTCCTGCCCCACAGCTGCCCAGCTTCCTCCCTACCACCCTCATGCTGGCATCCTCCTGAGTCACCTCCAAGAAAGGCAGCTGCCTTGTGCTTGCCCAGCCTGTGCCTTTAATGAGCTCGCCCTCCCAGGTGACCTGCCTCACCCCCTCCAGGGGGAGCCGTCCTGCCAGTGCCTCAGCATCCTTTGCCTTATGTGGCAGGGACACATTTACATGCCCGCCTCTCTCTTTAGGCGCTGAGCGCCTGGACAACAGACCCGCCTTTTACTCACCTTCTTGGGTACCAGGCAAATAGCAGCATCAGAAATTGTCACTTGGTCTTAACTGAGTTGAGTTGAACTGCCCTGGATTGAAATGGCGAGCGGTCATAGCTTTGCAAACAGAAGGCCGACCTAAATCTTGATACGTAATAATAGTGGCACAAAGCCCACTCCTCAGCTGGACCTGCACGCCGTGCTAAGTTCACAAAACCCTGCCTTGTCATCGCTCCAAGGAAGTGTCCAGGGAACACCTGCTGCTGGGTGTCAGGAGCCTCGGGAGAGAGGTGCCTCACCTGGTACTTGTGACAACCCCGTGGGGCTGACAGTGCAGTTTCTATTTCACGGAGAGGGAAACGCAGGTGCGAGGGCGGGAACGGCTTCTGCAAGCCCGTTAAAGAGGCGGAGTCAGGCCTGCCTGCGAGGACCCTGACCTTCCCCTGAACTGGAGCCCTCGGCGCCTTCTCTAGTCTCATTGCAAAGAACCAGTGACCTTGACTGGACAGTATTTGTGGTGTCAGGCCGAAGAGCTAATCTCGGCACAAGTGGCTGGCGGGGTCTTCAGTACCTTCTTGGACATGCGTGTTTCCCTCATGCACCCAGCGGCCACCGCCGAGGGGTCTGCTGTCCCGTCTTTCCAAACGGGCCGTGGGACACTCCGTGCACTGGCGGCCTCTCTGCAGCCCTCCTCCTCTCTCAGGACAGCCTGGACGCCACGCTGCAGGGGCTCCTGCGGGCGCACCGCGCAGAGGAAGTCCTCCGGGCCGGGCTGTGCATGGAGGGGGCCCTGCTGCTCCTGAGGATGCTGAAGGCCACCATGAGCCGGGTGAGCCCCTTCCCACATGCCGTCATGGGGGGCGGGGGGGGGGCAGACAAGGTTGGAGGGTAACACTTATGGAGTAATCCCAGCAGTGTCCAAGTAATGGCAGCCATTAGGAGTGTTATGCAGAATCCTTGACCGAAGGGTAGGCGGCTCTGGGACAGCTCAGGTGCACAATGGGAACCAGCCGAAATGTTTTCAGTGCAGTGTAGCCACTCTCACCAACAGCTTTCTATTTCCCACTTGCGTAGTCGTTTGACTTTCCTCACTGGGGGATGCATGCGTTCATCAAAGCGAGCGTTTCTGGGTAACCTTTTTGGTCAGAAGCTGTGGGGCCCTGTGGCGGGGAGATGGGCCTCTCCCCTCAAGGAGCTCACCTCTGTCTGCCCGGCCTCTCGCCTGCAGCCACCTGTGTGTGTGTGTGTGTGTGTGTGTGTGTGTGTGTGGTGGAGGGGATCGCGATGCCTGGAGAGCCCTCAGGCCACCCAGGGCCACTGAGGTGGGAGGAGAGGTTATTTAAGACATGAAGGCCAGTGTCAGCTTTTGATATCAAAATTACACTAGCTTTATTTTAAAAACTCATTGTTTACATTTAGGAATATGTTAAATTCATAGTTTTTATATTATTTAAATTGTTTATATGAAACTTCTTGGGCCTGACTTTTTGTTTTTGTTTTTGACTTTTTTAGGCTTTTAAATGTCTCCTTGACCTAGGTTAGGGAATTTATAATTTTAAAAAATCTTCCCAATTATTTAATTGGCACAAATCATCTCTTTTAATTCATTTAATTTTTGTGGTTACTTTCCCTTCTTACTCTTAACTGATGAGTTCACACTGTCCTCTGCCCGCCCCTCCCATTACTGGAAAAGCTGAGGGCCTGTGGGCTTATTAAAGAGCCGATCATCCTCCGGGTTTTTTCTGGCTAGTTCCAAGAGTTTGATGTTTGGCATCTTCATTTTCTGGTTGTTTTCTAGAGTTTCTGTGCTTGCAGTTTTAAAGGCCTTCGGTTCATCTTTTTCGGTGCCCATGTGGTTGAGCTGTCTGTTTCGTTGTGGTTGCCCATCTCGGTTTGTTGGGTCCTAGTCAGAGCATGTGATCTGCACGCTTCCCGTCTTTGGGAGCTATTCAGCGCTCCACCGCAGGTCACGATTAGCCTTGGGTGCCTGGAAAGATGTATTTCTGTTTGCAGCATCAGGAATCTGTTACCTTTCTAACCAAGTAGTTTCATTTTTTAAAAAGCAAAACAAAAGAATTAATGTGAAAGCATTTAAAATAAAGAAAATGCATGGCATGCTGAGAAGTAAAAAAATAAGACCAAAGATTTCCATTATATCCAACATAAAAGGGTTCACTGGTGTGTTACAGGAGCGACTCGCAGACTGGTCAGTGAACAAGACCCAGCCTCTGAGATCTAAACATGTGACAGAAGCAAAGTCACTCAGGCCGCTGGGCTCAATGAAGTTGTCTGTCATTAGACCCTCGTGTGCCACGTACAGTAGACAAGCACCAACACATAAAAGGCAAAAACCGAAGGTTAATAGAAAAAGACCAGAAACGTAATCGTAGAGAATAACTCTGGCATATCTTTCTCAAAGTTTATTTTCTCTCTCTGACCTTTTATTATATTATTGTTTGCTCGGAACTTCAGTTGGTTTGACATCATTCCCCTGCCCGTTGGTAACTAATCCACCACAGCGTAGCCTGCCTCTTGTTAAACGTGGCAGAAATGGAACTGCAGAGCACGCTTTCCTTGCATCTGGCTTTCACTCATCCTGATGTTTGTGGGACTCACTCACGATGTTGTCTGTGTCAGTATCTCATCCTTGTTTACTATTGAGTAGTATTTTATTGTGATAATTGATCACAATTTATTTATCTATTCTGGTGGGTGTTTTTTTTTTTTTTCCATTTGGAAATAGGAATAAAGCTGCTTTGTACATATCTTTGGGCAGACATACATATTTTTTCTGTTAGAAAGATGCCCAGGAGTGACATTGAGGTCTATCAGTTGTGCACATGACCTGCTCTAGCAGATCACACCCAACAGTTCTCCAACGTGACGTGCCAACGGCACTCTCACCAGCTGCTACTCTAGCTGGAAGGTTCCAGTTGCTCTACGTCTCTTCCAATATAGAGTGGGGCCTTGACTTACGAGTGTCCCGACTAACGAGTTTTTCAAAATATGAGCCGTCTCTCAGCCAATTTTTTGCTTTGAGTTGTGAGCTAAAATTCGGGTTACGAGCCAGCTTCAGATACCCCACTGCTAGTTAGCGCAGCGAACGTCACAGTGAATGCCACAACATCAGCCCAGCATCACGTGTCTCACTCGTTCACTTTTTGATTTGACATACAAGTAATTTGAGTTACGAGCTCCATCACAGAACGAATTAAACTCTTAAGTCAAGGCCCCACTGTATTGCATTGCTGGCCTCTCAGACAGTTCGCAGTCATCGCGTGCAACAATCCTTTGAAACAGCATTATCTCCATTGTCTAATGTAGAATTAGCGGTGAGTTTAGCTCACGCAGGCAGCGTCGTGGAGCAGGGGCATGTGACAGTGTGTCCAGCGCTAGCCCTACATTCCAGGTCACCACATTGCCTAAGAACCTTCAGGGGTCCTGGTTGCCAACACACAAAATCCAAGTTTCTCTTCTGAAATTTCAAGTCCTCTCCCAGCTGCTTCTGCTGACCCTGTGCTAGTCACTGGGAAGTAACCCTGAGGCACCAAATGTCTCATTCAATCCTCACAACAACCAAATGAAATAGCTCATGTTACAATCCTTGCTTTACAGAGTTGGGACTGGAGGTGTAGGGGGAAGGGACTGGGCCAAAGCTACACTGTCAGTAAGAGGCAGAGGCAGGATTCGAACCAGGCATTGAACTCCAAAAACCACTCTCTGAACCTGATCGCTGGTATTCCTCTGGAAATCAATATTGCGCTCTTAGGACCTGGGGAAAAGCTGGGTGTGGGGGCCCCAGGAGCAGTTTCTCTCTGGTGCCTGCTTAGCCCATACGAAACCCTTGCAGGATCCAGTTTAAGATCAGGTTTCTAGCTGCCCTGTGCCCATTGCCTTTCTTTCTATAAGTAGGCTTGAGTGTTCTAGTATGAGGCTCAGTTCCAGGCACTCGGTATCTACTTGTTAAACAGGATGTCTGGCGCATGCACACGGGCCAGGTCTAGAGGCAGCTTCCTGGGAAATGAGGCAGCCATGGATGGGAGGGGCGGGGCTGAGCAACTGGCCAGGGGAGGACCTGACCTCCACTTAGCGCAATCACAGGAGCAGACTGAGCACCCTCCGTCTGCTTGTTGGCTTGGCTCTGCAGGGTAGGTCAGTTTTCAAGTTGCAGGCTGTCCATCACGCTAGGGCAGAAGCAGCTGGACAGTCTGGGGCTGGAGCCAATCTCCAGACAGAGTGACTTGGCACAGCCAGTTTAGGGAGCTGAGCTCCGGGGACACTGGTGTGCAGCCAGGATGGAGACTCAGCCGTGTGACCGAGGCCAGGTTATGGTGGTGGTGGTGTGGAGGTCCCCAGGTCCCTCTGGGGACTGGGTGTTGGCTCAGTAGATGATCCGTTCCAGATCCCTGGCTGGTGGGGAGGAGGCTCCTCAAGTTCTGCCAGTCCTGGGAGCACATAAGCCAAGGCATGGTCTAGCGCTGGGAGCAGACAGCTGGGCTCTGAAAGGCTGTGACCGACCCTGATTTGCAAGTTCCCTGAGCACAAAGGCCATGCCGAGTCATTAGAGGCCATTGGACATACGGGAAAGAGAGGCAGGGTTACAGCGCCTGGCTCGGCTCCTTACCCACAGGGACCTTGGCAAGCTCTTTGACCGCTCTGCCTGTCTTCCCATCTGGGAAGTAGGGATAAATGCGGGCCTGCCTCAGAGGGTGGTGAGAGGTGAAAAGAGAGTGTGTGAAGCCGCAGACCAATCCTGTGCATGTGAATCCCTTCCCTGGGCGGTGCCAGGGCCAGTGCCAGTCGTCTAGGGGCCTTGCAGTGAGGTGTCTGAGAGTCTCAGAGAGCAGGTCTCCTTCCTAGACTCCTAACCCTCAGGCTCCCACACACGCCTCACCCATTGCCTCTCAGCCCCCGACAGGCCTTGGAGACTGCGCTGGGGAGCACCAGTTCCCGGCCAGCGTGCTGCAGTTCCTGGGCCAGGTGCACAGTGCCTACCCCCAGGACCCCACCTGGCGGGCCCCGGAGTTCCTCCAGACCTTGGCCGTCGTCACCTTCCCACTGGGAACAAACAAGGTAGGACACGCCGCTCCCCTGCCCCAGTGAAATCAGGGGCAAAGGGTGTCATCCCTCAAGAACAAAGGGCAAGATTGCTGCCGCCCCCAAATAAGAGGCATTGAAGGCAGTGTGGCCGGAACAGTGAGTCAGCAACTTTTCCTTTCTCAGCTGGGATGCAGCTTGAGGTCATTTAAGCTCAGATTCAGTCATTTTTCGAGTTGTTAGGAACCTCAGTCATTTGATGGCAGATCACGTCCAATTCTATGTGGAATTCCCTCCCACTGATCATGCGGAACAACAGACTCCGTCCCCAGTGGGTGCGTGTGGGCCAGACCCAGCGGGTGGGTGCGGGCGGACCAGAGGCCGGTCCTCCTCTGCTTTTTGTCCCCAGAACCCTCCTCCAGTCTGCAGACCGCGACTCCGGACTCCTTGAAGTCAGAGGGCGGCTGGGGCAGAGGGACCGGCTGGGTCTTGAGGACGAGGTGTGAGTGTGGGGGTAGAAGATGCTCTGGGAAGAGATGTGAGTGAGTTTGAGGCAGAGCCAGGCCCAGGGACTCAGTGGCCTGAGAGTCTGGGAGCCGAGAGAAGCGGGTGATGACGGGCGTGAAGGGCAGAGGCCTGCCGGTCACCCTCCTTGACGGTGTAGGAAGCTGAGATGGACAGGGAACGGGAGCTAGTGACACAGTCTGCAAGGCTGTCACTGCCGTGAAAGGAGCGGCTGCAGGGCCCGGAGGGTAAGGAGGGCGAGTGCAGGCAGGCAGTGTTTGCTCCCAGAGTGTTGGCTGAAGGACCAGGTGAGTGAGCGAAGTGTATGCAGCCTGACAGCCTCCACCTACTGGACACCCACCACAGCCCTGGGCCTGGCGCTTCCCACCCCGCTTTTCACCCGTTGGCAGCCTGCGCGGTGGTGTGTGTTAGTCGGGGGCGGGGGCAGGGGCGGGGAGGGGGAGAGTCACAGCAGGGACACAGCGCTGGCAAGGTCCTGTGGGCTCAGTGGGGGGCTTAGGACCTAGCCTCGCCTGCAAAACGTTGAGAGTGGAAAACATCACGGTTTCGTGATTACTAAGTGATGAGCCAAGATTTAAACCTCACCCATCTCTTGCCATAGCCCCTTCCCTACCCCCAACACTCTCACCATAAAGCCCATACCCTTTCTATCACCATCAGTTTAAAATCAAATCAAATAGCCAAATAAAATTCAGGAGTAATTTGTTTTAATAAAAGACCAAATATAAAGACTAGATTTGCAAAAAGATAAAATGGTTTGTTGGGTTAATATCAACTAAAGTTATACAGCAGAAAAGTAAGAGTAGGGAAATAGATCCACTGGAGGGGTGGGGGATGGGCCCCAGCCTCCGAGGCTGGGCAGGGAGGAAGGACAGCCCTGCAGGCTGACCCTCACCATCCTCCAAGCAGGTCCCCTGGAGGTGGCCAGAACCCTGAAGTCCTGACATGTGTAGCCTAGATCCCCTCCTCTCCCCGCCACAGTGGGCGAGCTCACCCTTTGCTGAGTCGGGGTTCCAGCTGGCTGGCTCTGCCTCCCTGCTCAGGGTCTCTGCCTGGGGGAGGGTCTGGCCCAAAGTCACCTCCCTGGCCGAGCTCAGATGAGCCAGGCTCTGACGTGGGCCCCTGGCTCCACTTCCAGCACATGTGTCTCCACACCTCCTGTGCGTGTCCCAGTTCAAGTCTGCTCCAGAAGGCCTTTGTTGCACAGAAAATGTGATAGATCCACTTCATGCAGAAAGCTGGTGGCCAGAGGCTGCGCCTGCTGTGAAATTTATATGGCATCTTTCCCTTTTGAGGCCGCGTAGAGCTAATTAATGTGGCCACCACCTCCCTAGGTGCCATTAAATCCATTTTATGGCTTAATTAAGAATGGCCACATTAATTTTATGAATGTGCGAAGGGAGGTGCCAGCAGATGAATGCTCTTGGAATGTCACTGGCAGGAACTGGAAGTCCCTGGCTGTGTGTCCTTGGGCATGTCATTCGCCTCCCAGCATCTCTGCTTTTCTGATGTGGCTGGGCTAATGGTGCCTGCTTCATTAATCTCCCTGTATTTTTATAAGTAAAAACTGAGCATGTGAAGGCCGGTGCCTCAGGGACTTGGAGGCCAGGACTTGCTGAAGCCTAGCGCCTGTTTCCCCTGAGGGTCCTCCTGTCACCATCACCACAGCCTGGCTGGCAGGACATGGGCCCCAGGAGGCGGGCCCAGCTGATGACCATGTGCAGGGCAGGCGCTGTGGCCTGTATGACTCTCTCATTGGAGCTCACCCATCTCTGTGGCGTCCCTTTCGTATCTCCATTTGCTGCTGAGAGCTGCGGCTCTGAGGAGGAGGGACTTGCCCAGGACACGGCTGGGCTTCTCTGCTAAGCCCTCAGGCCACGCTAGCTCCACGCTCCGCTTCTCTCCATGACTCCACCTCCCTTGGGTTCAGGGACAGAGCAGGCACCCTTATGAGCCATGAACTCTGGGCAAGTCACCTACTTCTGCAGACCCTCAATTTCCTTGCATGTTAATGTGTTTGATTAGAGTGTCACCCAGGCACCCCTCAGCAGTAGATAGGAAAGCACGTTGAGGCAGTGCGAGCCACTCACACTGGGGTTCTCTTGTCTTTGAGGGGGTCACCACTGAGTTCGCCCAGAATGCCAGCAGCCCTGGGGCCGAGGCTGAAGGTGAGGGCATCGTGGAGGGTCTACAGGCTCCTGCCAAGTCCCACCCCACACGGAAACAGCTGAGGGTGTTCATGCAGCTCCTCTTGAGGGAGCTCCTGCTTGCAGCAGCCAGCCCCAAGCAGTGGCTGCCGCTGGAGGTGCTGCTGGAGGTGAGTGCACAGCGGACTGCACTGTGGGAGGCCCCGCACCGCGAGGGGGATGTGCAGGAGACCTGAGGGCTGATCTCTTGCGAGAGCTGGCTCATAGTCAAACAGCTCCTGGGAAAAGCACTGTGGCGGGAGGGAGTCCCCCAGGACCTGCAGGCCCTGGCAGAGCAGGGAGCAGTGAGTGAATAGATGACCGAGGGCAGGTCTTGCAGGTTCCTAGCAGCAGAGACTGGTGCAGGGATTGGATAGAAGTGATTTCTCAGGGCTGTTCTCACAGGGGGGCCAGAGAAGGGTTGCCAGGAGGACGAGGGAGAAGCTAGCCAGGAAATGGTCTCAGCCACAGCCTGGCCCCAAGGGGAGCACTGGTGTGCTACCTGCATTCCAGTGGTGGCCCCACCTTGAGGCACCTGCCAGGCGGTCATTGTTGGTGGGCCACCCTGACTTGCCTTCTCACCTCAGGAGGTGGGCATCGCCTCCTGGGTGAGCCAACTTGGTCAGCAAAAGGCAGTGCCTTGGAGAAGGGGCAGGTGTGAGCTGTTGGCAGCCCACACTCCCAGCAGCTGTGGTATTAGCATACCAGCCAGGCAAGGAGACTCGGTAGGCACTGAGTGGGCAGGATGGCCGGATGGCTACTGTCTGAGTTCTGGGTGTGATTCCAGGCTTCTCCAGACAATGCCACCAGCCAACAGAAGCGAGACTTCCAGTCTGAGGTCCTGCTCTCCACCATGGAAATATTTCACATGATGAGAGGAGGTGACGTGATGATGCTCAGAGGTGAGTGGGGTGACTTGCTCCTCACTGCTATGACACAAGCTGCTGACAGCTGAGCAGGAGAGCCGTCTCCTAGAGGAGGCCTGGGTCCTCGTGCTGCAGGACACCTCGGAGCGCGGAAGATGCTCTCTGCAAAGCTGCAGTAAGAGCTCACTGGTCCTGCCTGGGGACCCCGGGGAGCGCATGCTCACTTCTTTCCATGACATCTGCACCACCAGTAGGCCACTTGGAGGCAGAAAGGCCTTCTGCCCTCTGAGCTAAAACCACCTCTCCTCCACCTTCAGTAGAATTGTGTCCTCTTCCCATAAGGGAAGCTGAGATGTCAACTGCAGTTCAACATCCTTCTGCTCGGCATCTTTGCACCTCTGCCTGGGCACAGCACATGTTTCTTAAACAAACGAACCCGGGTGAAGATGCTGCATTGCCTCTAAGGGGTTCAGGTTGGTGCTTCATTCATAAGCCTTAGTTCCAGGGTAGCCACACCTTCCTGATGAGTTTAAACATAGTCCTTTCTGTGGTCTCTGAGCCATGAATTCCTCAGTGACACAACTCATCTCTGGACTCCTCCTTGCCTCACAGCATGGACACTCTGGCTACGGGTCTTTCTCCTGGAGTATCTGCAGTGTGGCAGATAGGGGGTGGAAGGTGTGAGCTTGGGATCCCAGCTCTGCTCTTGGCTGTCACTGGCTGTGGTGTGACTGCAGACAGGTGCCTGAGCCTGTGGGTGAGGACAGCAATCAAAGCTAACTCGGAGGGTTGTTATTAGGACTAGCTGAGATTAGAGCATTCACATCTGAGAACAAGGCCTGGCGTGTTGGTGAACATGGACAGATGACCCACATTACAGCCTCGTCCTCTGCCTGACACAACAGGGCCTTGGGTCACCACACAGTCTTCCTATTTGCCTTATGCCTCAGTGTGCCCCCACCCTCATTCCAAATGGCCACTGGAAGAGGCAGTGCCCTACACTTGCTCCCTCTCCACTGGGTTATATCACTGACTACATTGTTCAAGGCCAATTTATTTGAATCGGTGGGTCTTCATTGGACACCTGTGGGTAAGCCCCATCTTCAGCGCCCGGGGTACACAGAGGGCTACAAGGGTATGAAGAGTGAGTGGGATGTAGGCGGTGACCAAGAGGGATTGGAGACTGTTGTGGAAAGAAGGCCACTCAGACTCTGAGGATGCCTCAGGCTCCGTCTGTCTCCTCACCTGACCTTAGGCGATAAGGAGCCTCAGCCAAACTCAGAAGCTGCTGCTGCTCCTTCACTCACGATCATCACCTACTTCACCCAGAAGCTGGTAGAGAAGCTGTACAGTGGAATGTTCTCAGCAGACCCCAGGCACATCCTTCTCTTCATCACGGAACACATCATGGCGGTAAGAACCCCGCTGGCCGTGGTGGTGTGGAAACTGCCGACCAGTGTCCGTCTGACGTGCTGCTGCTGTGCAGGTGGTCCAGACCGACCCGCGGTCCTCCCCGGAAACAGGGCCTGCGATGGGTGGGAGGAAGGAGCAGGACCTTCACAGCCCAGGCCGTACCTGGTGGCCGTGGGGGTCCTGCGGGCTCTCCCTCAGGCCACTGGAGATCCGTCTCAGTGGTCAGGAGCCACGGTCCCCTCTGCTGGCACCTGAGCTCTGTCCCCTTCTAGACTCTATTATGATTGTTAGTTTCATCTTAATTGTTGTTATTCTTCATCAACAAAGAAAGGGGCAGAAAGGTCTTTATCTTCAAAAGTCCCATTTCATTTTCTGCTTTAGCGTCATGTTTGGGCCTTCCTGAAATCGAGACAAGAGTCTGTTTGTACCGAGCCCTGTTTTTCTTGCATGTGTACTCTCTCTCAGATAGATCCACAAACACACCCATATACACACATGCGTGCAGTAGGTCCACCCTTAGGTATAAGTGTGTGTACATGTGCACAGCTTCTTTACACATAGACTCACACGATCTCAAAATTCTAGAGCTGAACTCTTTTTGGGTTCTTTTCCTTTCATCCTGGAAACCTTTCCATCAAGTGGCCATTCGCTCTCTCCTCGAGGGCCTGCTCAAGGAGCTCACCATGGTCCACGGTGGTCCCAGCCAGCAGGACGCCTGCGGTGGTGAGGAAGCACTTTCTCTTGTCAGCACCTCCTGCCCTTGGTGTGTCCTCTGCTGAGGAACCCAGGAGGGCCCCCTCCTTCCCCTCGTGCCTCCTGGGGAGAGTGCAGTTGGCAGCCCCAGCGCGCCCCTGTCTGGGAGCTGCCTGTAGACCCCAGGACTGCTCCTGGGTGACAGCCAGGCTGAAACGCAGTGCTGGGCCAGGCTGAAAGTGATGTCTTCAGAGCTCTTTGCAAGAAGAACTCCAAAGGGAGCAGTAGCCCTGCCAGCTCTGAGAAGGTTAAAATCAGATCCTTGGGAAATAAAATTAGAGCCTTCGTTCAGTTGCTTTAACAAAGTCACAGACTGGATGGCTCAGCAGCCAGCAGTGATGCCTCATGTTCCTGAGGCTGAGAGCACAGGCTCAAGGGGCAGCAGGTCTCCTGTCTGCTCAGGGCCCTATTCCTGGTTTGCAGTTGGCCATCTTCATATTGTCCTTACATGATGGACAGAGAGGAAGAAATCTCTCGCTGGTCTCCTCCTGTCCTTACAGGAATCCCACGACGAGGGCTGTAGCCTCATGACCTAGTCACTCCCCCAAGACCCCATCTCTCATACCACCCACTGGGGATTAGAGTTTCAACATATGAAGTTTGGGAGGGGCCACCAACGGTCAGCCCACAGCAGCTGCCGGTGGTCCAAGCGAACACTCAGAGCTAATGCCTCAGAGTGGGTGCGGCTGGGGCTGATGGGCCTTCAGGGTGTCAGGCCTGAGGACTCAGTGCTTCCCACATTTGTCATCCTTCTCTCCTGCTGGTGGCGCTCATAACTCTTAACCTCCGTTTGAAAGATGTGATGGATCTGAGAAGCAGAAGACAATGATAAAAATATGAATCTCAAATTACACATATTTAAATAAAACTACGTTAGTATAAATAATCACAGGACCCATAAAATTCTAAGAGAGCAATCTATAGCTAATGAATGACCTTCTAATAGACTGGAGGTTTTGCACATATTTTTGTTTTATGAATTCTTTTTGATGAAGCCAAGTAAATGAATGGGCCAATTAGTGTTAAGGCTGCAAACCAGGAGCCCCTACCTTCTCACCCAAGTTTCCCATGTGGGCCCCCTCCTTCCCCTCGTGCCTCCTGGGGAGAGTGCAGTTGGCAGCCCCAGCGCCTCTCTGATGGTGCTTGGCTTTTTGATGAAGCCAAGTAAATGTATGGACCAATTAGTGTTACCATGCTCCCTCAGATGGTACGGTGGCTCAGAGAGGGTCAAGTACCTGGTGTGAGTTCGATCCTTGCTGACCAGTTAGCATCTTCGACCCTGAGCCTCGTTATCTCTAAAGTGGGATAATCTTAGTGCCTACTTCATCGTTCTGTTAGGATGCTTAAACGAGGCGACGTGTGGAACCCAGTGCAGAAATGCTTAGCACAGTGCCTGCAGTACTGTACTAGTAAACACGCTGTACAGATAGTGACATGTTTTAATACACCGAGGGCCAACCTTCTTACCTATAGTTCAGAAATCTCTGGTCCCCTGGCTATTTTCCATAATATGACTGTGGCATATTTAACATTTTTTACACCAAATTTTGGTAAATCCAATGATTTGAATTGCCTTTATTGATCACTCACTTAAATAGAAGCTCAAAGGTAGAGACCGTTGTCCCATTTGACTTTTAGATCCTGCCAAATTTTGAAATACAGAAAAGACTGAGCTTGTATCATTTTCACGGTTAACGGGGTCCGTTCCTAAAACCGTACAGTGCGCACAAGCAGGTCTGTGTGTGTTTATTTCATGACCAGGTCGTTGAGAATGCCTCCTCACAAAGGGACAGCACCATCAGCACTTTATACAGCAGCCTGAATAAAGTCATCCTGTACTGCCTCTCCCAGCCCCAGCAGTCCCTCTCCGAGGGCCTGGGCCTGCTCCGCGTCCTGCACTTCCTGCAGGAACACTGGGACATCATCTTCGCCACCTACAACTCCAACACCAGCTTCCTGCTGTGCCTCATGCACTGTCTGCTCCAGCTCAGCGAGGGGAGGTAAGACTCCAGGAGCCGCTCGCGCGCCCACTGCGGTCAGGGAGAAAGGAACCTGCAGAGGGGCCCTGATGAGGTCAATGTAATGACAGAACCCTTTTGTCGATCTGGTTGTCTGAGTTACGTACAATGTTTATAATATGGTAGGTCTTCCTCAAACCTGTCCATATGACTGAGTGTCTAGAATCATCGTAAAATAATAATTTACACTATCTCCATAATTCTTAGGTTGTAAAATTCTTCGCTGATTTATTTTGGGGGCAGGAAACCCCAACGTTAAATATGCACTTTGATTTTATGATGCAGGCAGATTTCAGGAACATTAACATTTGAGAAACCATAGAATGGAAAAACATAAAAGAAATTGTATTATATAAGCCAGGAATACTTTTGCTTACAGACTAAAATATATAGACAGTTCATTATATAAAATAACAACCATAACTACACTTGTGTAAGAAATACCAATAACAAAAACTTTATCTCAGTTAATCCTTTCCTTGAAGCCCCACGTTTGGGAACGTGTTGGATTTCTCTGTGCACGTGCACTTGCTCTCTGTGTGTGGAGTGTGTGTATCCGGGCATCACCAGTGCCTGGTGCCACGCTGCCTGCAACTGTTACCTCATCAGTGGAGAGCCATCTGAGTGCAGAGCCAGAGAGGACTGTGGCATATTCCATTTTGCTCTTGTCCTTGATTGTATTTGTCCCAGTACAAGTTACGGACAAACTACTGGAGAAAAGGATCCCCAGATCCTGCCGAGTTGACTACTGAACATTACAGAACAGTTACTCTCTGGGAAGCACTGGAAAAGCTCCCAGTGCCTGGACCAGAGGAGGCACCTGCCTTTTCGTTTGTTTGCAATAAAAGCATCCGCTGTCAGTGTGTGGGTTAAATCGGGAGGCCTTGCTTCCTGTATTTGAGAACTGGCTCCTGTCCACACTGAAGGTGTAGGTGATAGAACGAGGTGCCGGCTGCATGTGTGCTTGAAGTCCCACCCTCAGAACATCCTCTCTTTAGAAAGGGCCTCCAAGATCCAAAGGGACTTCATTCTAGAAATTTCAAGAGTGGACATTGTCATATGCTGTATTTTTTCATTTTGTTTTTATTTGTCATTTTTGGTTCAGTCCGAAAACATATACTGAGTGTATGTTCTGCTTGGTGGGCTGAGGAACCCAGACTAGCGGACACATAGGTATTGACATGACCAGGAGCCCTGTAGCACACAGCTCATGGGGAGCCTAGTATGTAAACCACCACACCCCACTTAGGACCGACTCCAGGACATGTGGGCCCGGCAGAGTGCAAATGAGGGCCCCTTCTTCAGAAATGACTGTGGTAACAGAGGAGTCCAAGCACGAGGCCCTTCGGGTGTGAGCCCTGTCATACTGCACCGGCCACAGGCCCCTGGTGCTGGCCCAGCCCCATGCCAAGCAGGATGAGGTCAGGGCCACTCAGAGGCAGAGTTCAGTGCTGCAAAAAGAAATGACCGAGTCCAACGATGGGGAAACCAAGAGAGGATTCACGGGGCTCTGCTGGGAGCATGGGGTGGCTTTAGTCAGACAGGAATAAAATGCTGGTGTGTTTCCCCTTTGCCAGGATGCTATTGTACCATAGCTGTCGTGGATGTTGTCATACGCTCTTTGCTTGAACTTCCCCTGAGGGATCCTGGACTGTGAGAGGGTGCAGTCCGGGCTGGGGGACCCTCCCGAGTGCATGAATTTTTGTGCACCGGGCCTTTAGTTTGTAATAAAGAACAATAGTGCAATCCCAAAGAACTGAATTTCATAGGAAAAATCTCTTGTCTGCTAGTTATCCTGAAGGATTTGGATTGGAACCCAAGCCTAGAATGACTCCTTATCATCAAGTGTTTCTTTCTCCAAATGAAGACATGAGAGAGAAGAGAGTGGATGACTCCCCAAGTTTGACTGATGGTACATTTTATTTGCTGTTTATTTGTGGGGAAGTAGATGGATAATGATAACTGCTAGGGTTGCATTCTTCAGTGTATCTTTCCCAAGATGAGGAAACATGTACAAAAGAGACATTCAAAGGCTAGAAAAAGTCCTGAAAAATCCCAGAATGATGTAGTATTTAAGCAGGATAACCTGATGGGGAATAAAATTGGAGTGATTTTTGCATATTAAAAATGGAATGGCATGGGTGGAGGGATGGATGGAAGAAGAGAGAGCTCTAAGGGACTTGGTTCGACTAAGAACCAAAGGACCTCACAGTAAGTTGATTTCGCATCTCGGTGGGTCTCTTGAGTTTTCCTTTGGGCAACTAGATAGAGCGACTGGCATGCCATCCCAGTTCAAGCTGTCACATAGCTGTCTCTTTGACCTTCTTCCCTAGAAAAATGGGGATGGAGGAAATAAACTCATTTCTTTCATGAAATATTTGGCTTAATGGAGGGTATGTTTGGACTTGCTAGTATCATGTCAAGTTAAAGGGATTGGCAGTATGTAAGAGAATAACTAGTCTTTGGATCCATGTGCTTGAGAGAGTGCTCCTCCGGGCCAGGAGGCCTCAGCAGACACCCTCCCACCACGCTGGCTTGCTGCCACTTACAGGGGATAGTTTGTGATACTAGAGGTAGGCACGGGAGCCTGTGTTCTGGTTAGATCGGTACCCAATGCCGGTGCTCAAAAATCGTGTGAATTTAAATTTTCCTCTCACAGTGTTAATGACAGCATGAACATTAGCACTTAGGGACTTAGCTGGCAGAGTGGACTGAGCAATGCCCATCCCCTGAGGCTGAAAAAGCAGACAGTAGAGGCTGGTACAGAGGGGGAACCCAAGGGCCCAAGGTCAGAGGGGCTTTAGGCACCACCATGGGGTGACTGTTGTGGGGCATAGCAGGCAGGGCGGCATGGTAGATTTGTACATATCTGGGCAAATGCAGGCACCGAGATGGGTGGCTGGTGGGGACCTTGAGCCAGTGCAGGGGAGAGGACTGCCTTGGGTCCTGGCCCCAGGGCACAGTCTGAGTTTGGGTGTCTATCCCTCTGAGAGGCTAATATAAAGGGCAGGTTGGAGGAGCTTTCTAGAGGAAGCAATTTGGTTACCAAGAGCTCTCACAGGCACAGCCGTTTGGCATCTAACAGAATCGGGAGGTGAGAGAAAGAGGTTCCCTGGACCCATCAATCACGATTCCTAGCTCTGGACATGTAGGCCGGCAGGGCATGGCGGTGGGAAGTTAGATGCAGGGGAGGGCCAGCTCACATAGACGTCGGTAGCATTGCAAAGCCGGGATGATGTCCAACAGGATGCAAATGAAAGCAGGGCCGGTGGCCCTCTCCGGAGGGAGGCGGAGGCGTCCACTGACGCGCCCTCTCTCTCAGTCCAGCACAGCATCCAGAGGACTGTGCACGCTCTCTGGCAGCAGCTCATGGCGCAGAGATGGCAGGAGCTGGAGGACACCTTCAAGATCGATCTCTCTGTCAAACCCGGGGAGAGAGACGTGAAGATGGACGAGGTCACCCCGCTCTGGGAGGAGACGATGCTCAAGGCCTGGCAGCACTACCTAGGTCTCTGTCACTGGGCCCAGGGCTTCCCCGGTTCCCCTGGGCGGGCCTCTTCCACCAGCCTTTCTCCCTCATCCTTCGGGTGGGGTTCGCATCACGGATCCCTCGTGAATCCTGGCTCACAAAGGGTAAACGCTGCTTGGCATCGCAGGTGAAGGGAAGCCCAGAGGTGCCAACCAAGTGAGAGATTCTAGAAATCTCCTAGGTGGGAGGGCCGCCACGACCGCGCTCACCCGGGGCCGCACTTGGGGGTCTAGGTCCTGCCCTGACAGTCACCAGAGCTTTGTCCTGCCCTGACAGTGCAGCCACCAGAGCTTTGGTTCCTGCGAGTTCCAAGTGGAAGTGTTCATCCCGAAGATATTAGTGTCCCTCGCATTCTATCAACGACGCAACGTTTTACCCTCATGCTCATCAGTGCGACCGTGAGAACGATGTTCTCATTTTGTTTTTAAAGAGGCCATTGCTGTCAAATTATGGCTCATACGTGTTTTCCGTCTCCCGGCATCCCCGAGGTCGCAGCCATTGAAGAGCTGGTTGTTTCCGGGTGTACTGTCCCGGCTCCTGGGCGGTACAGCACCTCTTATTTCACGGGCTTCCCCCGCTAGCCCTGGCGAGTGTGTGTGTGCATACATGTACACTTTGAAGTCAAAATGTCAGACTCTATTTCAGGGAAAAGTTCACTTAAACAGGAGACGCTTACCCTCTTATTCACATGTACACAATGTGGGAACCATGGTGAGCTGGACCTTACTGCTCACAAATGGCTCTCTTTTTGCCAACAACCATAGTTTTGCAAACTTTCTATGTTTCAGGGCCTGTGTTTTAAACGCATAATCTTATTTACTATCCACGACACCACAAGGAGATCAGATACTTTTATTCCCATTGCACAGAGGCGAGCACTGAGGCTTAAGAGCTTTAGCTAACTTGCGCAGCAGTCAGTGACCTGTGGAGCCAGGGGTCAAAGCCCGGCGGGATGCGGAAACCCGTCCCGTATTTCGTAGTCAGAAGCCGGCGATGTGAGCTGCCGCCTGGGCTGGCCCCTGTCGCAGCGCTGGCTGGCATCTGAACGCCCAGCAGCTATAGAGACAGTGTGTGTCTCCTCTCAGTTTCCCCTCTGACAGTCTTTGCTTCCTGGTCCCCAGCGTCTGAGAAGAAATCTCTGGCCAGTCGCTCGAATGTCGGACATCACAGCAAAGTCACTTCGTGGAGTGAAAGCTTGTCCTCGGCCATGAGGCTGATCCCGGGGCGGCAGGCCAAGGACCCCGAGTGCAAGACAGAGGTGAGCCACACCCCTTTCCTTAGAGACGCCGGCATTTTCTTCAGACCCCAGGAGCCATGTCCCCTCTCTCTGTTGTCACTAGACAAATCTAACTCCATGCTCCTCCGCGCTCTCCCGGGTGCTTGTGGCTCCCCAGCTGAGGCCACTTCCAGGGAGCCAGGTCTTGGGCTTTAACTTCAAGTGCACACGCCTCTCCTCGAGCACCAAGAGCAGGTGTTCCTCATGACATTAAAAACCAAACGGAACTGTGACCCCTGCTCCTTGTCATGTGTGCACAGGCAGCGCTGGCCCACAGCTCAGCGGGCACTGGGTGTGTGGGCTCAGCGAGGGGGACAGGACACTGATGCTGTCTCTGGCATGCAGGTTAGAGCCTCCTCCTAGGTGAGGCTAAGGCATTAGGGCTTTCTAATTCTTTTCTCCAAGGCTGGGTGGTACCAACAGTGAGTTTGTGTGATCATGAATACTGTGGAAAGGGATTTGGAGCATAGCAGGTTCCGGGGGTTTCTCTCCTCCCAGATGTCTGGGCCTTTTGCTCAACTGGTGGTTTCTGCTGACTTTAGGCTGAGACCTGAGCGGAGGCTGCTGGTCTGCCCACCTACAGCTTCTCCAGCTGTCCCGGGCTTCCTGCAGGCTGGTGGCTGGGCTTCCAGTACTAGCTTCCATGGGGAGGGGGAAGGAGGGAGAGAAGGAAAGAGAGAGAAAGGGAGAGATAGAGAGAGAGAGAGAGAGAGAGAGAGAGAGAGAGAGAGAGAGAGAGAGCCTTTTATGACCTTACTTTGGAAGCTATGCAGCATCAACTCTGCCGGGTCCCTTTGGCTGAGAGAGGCACAGAGTTCTGCCCAGGTTCAAGGGCAGGACTACCTCCTGGTGAGGAAGCGGCAAGGTTCTGTGAGAGCGTGCAGGCTCTTTTTGGGAAACACATACACTGAGTGGCCAGATTATTATGACCACCTGATGTTTGTAGGCAAATTAGCTATAATTTCCCACTGAAGTTGCTAGAGGGCCAGACCATTATAAATGTCTGAATGGCACAACATACCTAAGTATCGTTGCTGATCAAGTTCATCCTATCATGTTGATGGCGTATCCCAATGGAGATGGCTTCTTCCAACAAGGCAATGCGCCATGCAACGGTGCTCATATTGTGCAAGAGTGGTTTCAAGAACATGAGGGAGACTTTACCTTGCTTACCCCCACAATCACCAGATCTCAATCCAATTGAGCATTTGTGGGACAAAGTTAAAAGAGCCATCAGGCAGCTGGTTCCACAACCATCAAATCTCACAGAACTGGACAGTGCTTTTCATCAGGCATGGTGTCAGATTCCTTGCATCACCTTTCAACATCTCGTGGAGTCAATGCCAAGAAGAATCACTACAGTATTGAAGGCAAAAGGTGGCCCAACGAGGTACTGATGGGGGTGGTCATAATAATCTGGCCACTCAGTGTATATTCTAATGCTGAGCTCACTGGTCTTCAGAGGATGATTGTGGTTATTGACTGGACATGGCCGTAGGGAGGGTCAGGAGACCGTGGGCAGTTTACTTAACGTCCCTGAGTCCTTCCCTCCTCACCTCCACAACAGGACAGACAACCGTGGGAACCGGTGGGAAAGGGCCCCCAGGAAGGTGGGGTAGATCTTGATTGACACATGACACAATGTGAGCTCCCTGCCCATTGAACTTTGGAAAGTGAGCTTGACTCCAGATTCCACATGCTCAGAGTCTGGACTCTGCTGTCCCCACGTATCCACTGTGGTCAGTGACTCGTCTGGGGAGGAGTGAGGCGTGAAGGGGAGTGTCTTTGCTCGGAACTCACAAGACAGGAGGCTTCAGGACACAGGGAGAAGCGCCGGACACAGAAGGGAGGCCAGGAGATGAGCGTGACTGGGCTGCTGGCCCCTGGGTTCAGAAGCAGGCTGGCCACGTCCGAGCTCTGTGGCTTGTGGAAACACTGGTCAGCGAGTTGGTGGGCAGACTCCCTGGCTGCCTGAGTGAATAACTTACTTAGGTTTTGTATCAGCTGCTGATAGCACACAGCTCTCAGGAGCCCCACTTGCAGATGTGGAAACAGAATGTAAGTCAAGGGCTGCGCGGCCAGGAAGGGGCAGAGCACAGGGGCCCCCCGTCCGCCCGCCGTGCAGGGCCTCAGGCCATGCCATGCCCCTCAGAGCCGCTTGCTGGACGCACAGTGGGAATGCGCTGTCCACATCAGAATATGAGGAAGCACAGAAACAGCCAGTGCTCTGGAAATAGGAGACCGTTTACACACTTCCACTTTACCTTAGCGCCTTCTGCACCCAGGGAAGCCCCTCCCACACGGGCGTCGCTGCACTGAGCCTGGCGGCTGGAGCACCCGTACTTGTGCCCAAGCATTTGCTCTGGACCAGTGCACGTGTGTAAGGAGGGACCCAGCCTCTCTTCGGTTCGCTTCGTTCCTTGACCAAGTTAGCACTGTCCCTAGGAGCCAGGCCTGTCTGGCCTGGAGCCAGGGAAGGGACGGCTGGGCTGCTGGGCACAGACATGCATTCTATGGGGACCCTTGCTGGCTATTGATGCCGCCTCTTGCCAGTGCCAGGGTGACTCCCTCGAGGTCACTGCCATTGGCTCCGCTCAGCTGCCTCTGATTCCGGGGGAGGTAGGACGAGAGACCAGCTCATTTGAAAGAAACCGAATAGGCCGCACTGTTTGGAGCCAGGAGGGTCACAATGGCTTGGCACTGTTAACTCAACTCATGGAGAGATCTGGGAAAAGGAACGTTTGAAACTGGCTCTGTCTTTCTGTGAAGGCAGGCTGTGGAAGCTGTTTCTACACCAACTAAGGTCTCATTCATTTATTCATTCATTCATTCATTCACATACTCAACAAATATTCATTAAGTGCTGACTCTGTATCCGCTGTAAGCACCAAAGTTACAGAAGAGAAAAAACGAACATATTCTCTGCTTTAATGGCGGCTGCTTCCTAGGGGGTGAAGATCTACAGTAAACAGATGAATAAATTCATGAAAGTGGGGGTGCTATTGCAGTGAGGGAAATAGAGCAGGGATGGAAGAGGGTGGCGAGAGGGTGTGGGCTGTTTGGATGGAGGTGGTCAGCCGCCCTCCCTGGCAGGAGGTGTGGAGCAGAGAAATAAGGAAGGACGTGAGCCTGTTACTCTCCAGGAAAGAGCGGTCAGGCCGAGGGGATCACCAGGCAAAGGCACCAGGCAGGCGAGTGCTGGGTGTCCTAAGGCAGCCCAGGTGGAGGGGCTGGACGAGTGGAGAGGGACAGCCTGGGGCATCACCCTCGGCCGTGTTCCGGAAGAACTGGGATTTCTGCCTCTTGAGCAGCAGGGCTGGGTGACTTACGTTCCTCTCTGGTCGGGCACTCAGAAGCTTGGGAGATAATCGTGGCCCAACTCATAACTGCACGTACCTAGTGGGGTAAACTTCTGCAAAACACATGTACACATACACACACATGTGCGTGCACCCCCACCCTGCTTCTTCTTTCCTATGTGACCCCTGTTTCTTTCTTCTTAAACCTGATTGTATATCTTTTCTATAGCTTATAACCTGTGGATTTTTAAAAGCCAAATTATTTTTGAAACAAAGTGGATTATGCTTTAATTTTAAAAAAGAACTGCATCTTAGCAGCATTGTCTGCCAGTAGCTCAGCCTGGGCCGGGCACAGTGCCTGCTGCACGGAGGTTCTTAGGGACAGTGCGGGGCCCACGCGGGGCTCCCGTCCTGGGCTGGGCTCACCGCGGCCCGCACTCGTCACGCCTCCGCACACGGTGCTGACAGAAGGCACAGCTTCTCAGGTACATATGTGCATTGTGATGTCATAGGATAAGAGCATCAACTATTTGCCCTGGGGTCTGTTTAATTATTTTTAAAAATTAATTTTGATTATTACAGCTGATTACACCTCAGTGAGCAATGTAATTGATATTTTCTAATGTATCCCAAGGAACATTTTGTACAACACGCTTTTTGTTGTTGAAGGTTAAAGACTCCGTTATTGGTTTTTCCCTAAATATGCCCACATCATCAGTCCCTCCAGCGAGGTCGCCATCTGGAAAAGGCAGCGGAGACATTACTCAGGCGCAGTGCGTGAAATTGGCGTTTCGGCGTCTTCTGTCTCTCTGTTGTAATTAAGGGAGCTGGTTTTGGAGGAAACATTATTCATTTGGTGTTACTCCTGATCATGTCAGCAGCTGACAGCTCTGCACGCAGAGAAACTGTTCCTGGGCGCGGGGCGCGGGGCGAGCCCAATCCCTCTTGCTGCTGGGCTCTTGGTGGAAACATTTCCTCCGGGCGGCTCAGCGCGCGAGGCCACGGCCAGTGTGAGAGGTGCAGCCCCTTCTTCCTCTTCCCGGGCCCCTTCACGCCCCTCTGGGGCCCTGGTGATGAGGTCTCTGCCAGGGCGCAGGCTGTGGTGCCAGCCCATTGGAGGCTGGGGTCTGGGCTCTCCCGGGTGCCTGAGTTGGCCAGCATGGAGAGGCCAGGGCTCTGCCTGCATCCTCGCCGGCTGGGCTCTGACTGTGCTCACCGCTCAGCTCCAGCTGATACTGTTTACAATGAATTCATCAACAGCCAGTGCTGGTGTCTTAGTTTTGACTCACACACCTGGGCAATGGTGTCGGTCACCATGGGAAATGGGTGAGGGGTGGGCAAGAGCTCCCCGTTCTATCTTTAGGACTTTCCTGTAAACCTGCAGTTATTCCACAATATCAAGTGTGTCGTCTGTTTCTCAGAGTTAGCAAATGGGAACAGTGCACGGACATGGGCACTGGGCCCGGGGGAGGGGCTGAGAGGGTGATGGCGCCTGGGATTGGCGGCACTGAGGAGGGGGGTGCAGGAGAGCATGGGGTCTGGTGGGGGAGCCGTGGCCTGCAGGTGGCGGTTAAGCAGGGGAGCAGCACGTTTCTGAATGTCCAGGTTAGACTGGAGTGAGGGCCCCCGAGGGCGGATGGTCTGGGGGCTGTGGATCATTCCGTGGGGGAGGGGCTGCAGCCGTCAGAGCTGTGGGAGTTAAAGAACGTGCCAGAGAACCCTGTTTTGCAAGGATGAGAGGAGCAGCGGGGAAGAGGGCCACAGAAGACAGGCAGAGCAGACTGGGCGGAGGCATGTCGGGGCATGGGAGGAGCTGGCCAGAGGAGAGGGTAGGGTGCCGTGGGAACCCCTCTGGGGGTGCTGCTGCCTGGCCTGTGTCTTGTCTGGCAAACCGTGAGGTGCATTTCCCCGACTCTGCTCCTGGGAGCAACTACACATCGTCTCATGCCGGGCCAGGTGGGCCCCACTGGAGCACAGCCCTGGACAGGCCGCCCTGCTCCTGTGTGTTTCCATGGCTTCGGAGACAGCTGAGCAAGCTTTCAGGGCTGTTACTGAAGCTGGAATGGCCATGTAGGGAAGCCAGGGCCCTAGGGAAGTAGCAGAGTGGATGGGAAGGCACCACAAGCCAGGGTGACACACCGACTTCATTAAAATACGAAGGACATGCTTTGTGTTGGAGTTCTCTGTCTGCCTGGCAAGGACACGGAACACGGAAGCACTAGACATGTGCTCCCAGGCCCCTGGGTCCTCTAAAGCTGCCCTGTAAGACCAGCCGTGCCCACACATGGGGCTTGAAGACCTCAGAGACCACACGCCTGTGTGGGCAGGCGACTGTGCCCTGCCATGGGCTGCCTTCCCGAATGGGACACAGGCCCCTCCTCTCTCACCCCAGCGTGAGCAGCCCTGCCCTGGCATAGACGCTGGCAGGACCAGCTCCTGGCTGGCAGCTGTGTTAAGGGCAGTCCTGCCCCAGGTCCTTGGCAAGGAAAATGACATGTTTGACCATCTGCTCTTCCACTTTACCCATTATCTCTTTAAAAGACCATTGTTTAAAAATTCAAATATATACTGTAGTAGAGGAAATAATAAAATGATTTCCCATGCATCGATCCATCACTTCCACAATTTCCAACTCATTACCAGTCTTGTCTCATCTCCATGACTAACCACTTTTCCCCTCTGCACAAAATAATTTTGAAGCCACATCCCAGACATTATATTATTTCATGCGTAAATGTGTCTGTATACTTATTTTTACTTTAAAGAGATCATGAAACGCAAACATTGCAGAGAAGAGAGCCAGAGTGCAGATGGAAGGCCGCCACCGTCACCGTGGGAGGGTCAGGCTCCACTGCCCTGTCCACTGTGCTGTGTCTGTCTCCTGCAGCTGAGTGATGACCGCCTTGCTGAGACCGAAGGCGTGGGGGCCTCATGGAAACTCCTGCCCAGTGCAGGAGGGTGGCTGAGGCTTCTCCAGGTCCCCGATGCCTTTGAGTTCAGTGCTTTGACACTTCAGGGCAGTGGGTGAGGGCACTGGCTCAGTGTTCAGTGGGTGAGGGCACTGGCTCAGTGGGTGAGGGAACTGGCTGAGTGTTCAGTGGGTGAGGGCACTGGCTGAGTGTTCAGTGGGTGAGGGCACTGGCTGAGTGTTCAGTGGATGAGGGCACTGGCTCAGTGGGTGAGGGAACTGGCTGAGTGTTCCGTGGGTGAGGGCACTGGTTCAGAAGGTGAGGGCACTGGCTGAGTGTTCAGTGGGTGAGGACACTGGCTGAGTGTTCAGTGGGTGAGGGCACTGGCTGAGTGTTCAGTGGGTGAGGACACTGGCTGAGTGTTCAGTGGGTGAGGGCACTGGCTGAGTGTTCAGTGGGTGAGGGCACTGGCTGAGTGTTCAGTGGGTGAGGGCACTGGCTGAGTGTTCAGTGGGTGAGGGCACTGGCTGAGTGTTCAGTGGGTGAGGGCACTGGCTCAGTGTTCAGTGGGTGAGGGCACTGGCTGAGTGTTCAGTGGGTGAGGGCATTGGCTCAGTGTTCAGTGGGTGAGGACACTGGCTGAGTGTTCAGTGGGTGAGGGCATTGGCTCAGTGTTCAGTGGGTGAGGACACTGGCTCAGTGTTCAGTGGGTGAGGGCACTGGCTGAGTGTTCAGTGGGTGAGGGCACTGGCTGAGTGTTCAGTGGGTGAGGACACTGGCTCAGTGTTCAGTGGGTGAGGGCACTGGCTGAGTGTTCAGTGGATGAGGGCACTGGCTCAGTGGGTGAGGGAACTGGCTGAGTGTTCAGTGGGTGAGGGCACTGGCTCAGTGTTCAGTGGGTGAGGGCACTGGCTGAGTGTTCAGTGGATGAGGGCACTGGCTCAGTGGGTGAGGGAACTGGCTGAGTGTTCAGTGGGTGAGGGCACTGGCTGAGTGTTCAGTGGGTGAGGGCACTGGCTGAGTGTTCAGTGGGTGAGGGCACTGGCTGAGTGTTCAGTGGGTGAGGGCACTGGCTCAGTGTTCAGTGGGTGAGGGCACTGGCTGAGTGTTCAGTGGATGAGGGCACTGGCTCAGTGGGTGAGGGAACTGGCTGAGTGTTCAGTGGGTGAGGGCACTGGCTGAGTGTTCAGTGGGTGAGGGCACTGGCTGAGTGTTCAGTGGGTGAGGGCACTGGCTGAGTGTTCAGTGGGTGAGGGCACTGGCTCAGTGTTCAGTGGGTGAGGGCACTGGCTGAGTGTTCAGTGGGTGAGGGCATTGGCTCAGTGTTCAGTGGGTGAGGACACTGGCTCAGTGTTCAGTGGGTGAGGGCACTGGCTCAGTGTTCAGTGGGTGAGGGCACTGGCTCAGTGTTCAGTGGGTGAGGACACTGGCTCAGTGTTCAGTGGGTGAGGGCACTGGCTCAGTGTTCAGTGGGTGAGGGCACTGGCTGAGTGTTCAGTGGGTGAGGGCATTGGCTAGTGTTCAGTGGGTGAGGGCACTGGCTCGGTGTTCAGTGGGTGAGGGCAGGCACTGGCTCAGTGTTCAGTGGGTGAGGGCACTTGCTCAGTGTTCAGTGGGTGAGGGCACTGGCTCAGTGTTCAGTGTGTGAGGGCACTGGCTTAGTGTTCAGTGGGTGCAGGCACTGGCTCAGTGTTCAGTGGGTGAGGGTACTGGCTCAGTGTTCAGTGTGTGAGGGCACTGGCTCAGTGTTCAGTGGGTGCGGGCCCTGGAGGTGCACTCAGCCGGGGAAAAAAGCTCAGGACTCCGGAGAGCCCAGTGCTGAGCAGAGACTGTGACAGAGAAAGGCATGGGCTTGGGAAGGAAGGGAGGGACGTGAGGGGTAGAGTCCAGCGTAGCAGCTATGGATGTAGGACCACATCCATGGAAACTGTAGTCAGAATTCCCTGGGAAGGCCTGTAAAACAGGTTAAAGTCAAAGATCTTGAAGAGATTGTAGGACATTTTAGCAATCTGAAATTCCAAAGGTTGTCACTGGGAATATTTTTACTTCAACTTGTAGTAAATTCAACGTGATGCGTGTGGGCAAGAGGGAAAGAACTGTCACAGGAGATGCTTCGCAGAGCTGGCCTGATCTGGGGAAGGCAGACAGGGGGATTCCTAAAGTGGAGGGGTGAGAACTTGGGAGTCCATTCTCGCTGGGGAGGCAGGGAGAAGGCAGCCTGTGTCAGCCAATCAAGGAATAAGTGGGTGGAGAGACAGAGGTCACAACCTGGGACACAGCAGAGTGAGTGGAAAGCCGAGGTCACAGCCTTTGCGAGACGCCACCGCCCGGTGCGTGAGGTTGGAAACCTGTTGTGCTAGGAGGTGGGAAGTCTCGTGAGAAAGTAATTAAATGGGAGCAAGTAATGATCTGTTTGAGGAACAAAACCACTCACAAAGACTGAGCCCTAGCTGGTTTGGCCCAGTGGATAGAGTGTCGGCCTGTGGAATGAAGGGTCCCAGGTTCGATTCTGGTCAAGGGCACATGCCCAGGTGGCAGGCACGATCCCCAGGAGTGGGTGTGCAGGAGGCAGCCAATCAATGATTCTCTTTCATCATTGATGTTTCTCTCTCTCTCCCTCTCCTTTCCTCTTTGAAATCAATCCAAATATTAAAAAATTAAAAAATAAAATAAAAAGACTGAAAGCAGTGCACTGCTCTGCAGATGTGACCATGGCTTCCGTGGCTGTGGCGGGCAAGGCTGCCCATGACCTGCTTTCTCTCAGTGCTTTTCCTGAGCCACTGACCCCAACACCGACCCCTGCTCAGCCCGGCCGTGGTGTGTCCGGGTAGGGTCATTTCCGGAAAGAACTTTCATTGTGCTTTGCTTGTGGGGGGATTTGGGAGCAAGAAAGAAAAAAATGTATCAAATCTAATAGTTTCACTTCTTACTCCTCTGAAGCTTCCGTTCTCAGTGTAGCTGGAAGTGGAGTCCGTGTAGCGTGTGTCTCAGCCTTGCTCTCACAGGCAGCTGTGCTCCAGCATCGCACCCAGAATTGGCTTCCCACAGCAGCGTGGGTCCTTGGGCACCCTGGGGACCCCGCCCTGGGGGTCACGGACATGCACGCAGGTGGTCAGCCGAGGGTGAGTTAGCCCTTTAGGTTTCCTTCTGGTGATCTGGGCACTCCACCACAGCCTTCTCTCTCATTTCCTCTCTTCCCTAATCTCTCTCTCTCTTCCCTAATCTCTCTCTCCCCCCTCCCTCTTTCTCTCTCTCCCTCTTCCTCCCTCTTTCTCTCTCTATCTCTCTCTCTCCCTCTTCCTCTCTCTCTTTCTCCCCCTCCCTCTCCCTCTCTCTCTTTCCCTCTCTCTCTCCACCCTCTCTTCCTCTCTCTCTCTCTCTCTCTCTCTCTCTCTCTCTCTCTCTCTCTCACCATTCTGCAGACAGTTGATGTTGGAACCCGCCCATCACCCCAGTGGGAAGTGCGTGGAAGGAGCCCTTGAACAAGGAACCCTACCCCATAGCAGCACAGTGGACAGGCCCCAGCAGCGGGGGTTGAGAAGCAGTGTCGCTGGCCGCCTTAGGGCTCAGGATAATGGAGGCCCCATCACGGGCCCACGGAGGCAGCGGCTTTCCCTTTTCGTTTTAAGGAAATATGAAATATTGCTAGTCTATCACAGGGCCTGTTACAGGAGTTTGAAAATAGAAGTAAATGAACAAAGCAAACACTGATACCTTTACTGATGTTTCTTTACCAAGCGCATCATTTGTGAGGCATCTTTATCTTCATAATAGAAGGATAATTAACATCACTAATTACCTAATTAAGTCCATTAAGCATCCACCAACAGTGCCTGTGAAGCTGACATCATGTTCCACTGTCAACAAATGCTTCTGATTTCTTAGGAAGTAATTAAAATGTAAATTAGCATGCAATTATAGGCACAGGGGAAGTTTCGAATCAGATATTCATTTCAAAACCGCTTGGAGCGACTTCGCTGGGGCGCTTGCTTCGGGCAAAGCAGCCTTTTCGCGATGGGACACATGTTGAAGCTGCCGTGGCCTCGTGGCCAGGCTCCGCACAACGTGCCACGGCGTGGGTAGCTGATGCGTTTGCTCCCTGCTTTCTGCTTTTGTTCTGATTTGACATTTTACTTAATATGTTCACTTATGTTTGTGTCCTTTGTGTTAAAAATATCACAACTGATATTTATTTCTGAAAACTTTCTGTAACTTAAATTCTCTAGTTGTGTTTACCCTTTACAGACTTTTAGGGCAAATCTTTTATCGTACCCTCTCTGTCAGTTAGGTTTGGAGAGGGATCAGTGGCCTTCTGAGCGCAGGTGACTGGCGCGGGCAGGAGAGAGGCTGCAAGGATCAAACGGGGCCCTGCAAGCTCATGCTCCCCACGCTCAGGGCGCCCCTCAGCTTCTGACGAAACTCTGCCTGGAATGAGCAGGTTGTAGTGCAAACACAGCGACCTCCTCAGGGCAGAATCCTTCCCGAAACCTCGCGTTTGCTGGACGGGACACTTCCAAGATGGAAGCCACCAGCCTGAAGCCCCGAGGTTACTCTTTAAACAGCCCTCGCTGGACCCGGATGCCCACCTCCCACTGGAGCTTGGTTTGTGCTGAGCACTCATGGGCGTGATGCCCACCTCTGCCGTCTGGTGGCACAGACGCTGGGCGGGGTGAGCCTGAGCGTCACCTGGTCCGTGAGGAGGAAGCTCTCGCTCATGACCCTGAACCGCACGACCTCTGCTTGAACGAGTTTCCAGGGATGGAGTGGGTGGTGCCGACCCACGCCCACTGGCTTCATGTGAACAAGGTTTCAGAGGAAGGCAGAGAGAGGACAACAGCCTGGGAGACCGTCCCTTGTGCCCTTGAAGGTCAGTGTGGAGGCCTGGCATGGAGAGCCCCTGACCCACGAACTGCTCCCCGCTGTGGGCACGGGCCGAGGGCTGCTCCCCGGGCTGGGCAGGGGCAGGCAGCTTGGCACCATGCCTGGCGGGGGATGCCAGGCTGCTGGGCAGCGGCGAGCGGCGGCCTCCTGGGAGGACACTGGTCTGCGCAGGCTCCACGAGAGATGGCAGTTTACGGGGTGAACCCTCCTGCTTCTGGGGGAGCTCTGCTCGCAGGCAGTGAGCGGCGGGGTCTGTACTCCTGGAAGAAGGGCCCTCGCTCTCCTTCGTCTCAGAGGGGCCTGTTTCCAGTTCATGCCAGGGCAGGGCGGGTGAGCAGGCACCGGACCCGCCAAGGACCAGCTGCGAACCAGGATGGCCCCCTCCCCGGCCGCGAGCACCTGCCTACGGAGCCGATGGAACTTTCTCTACCAGAATTTTCCTCTCAGAGGTTTGTTTTAAAAACCCACCTCAAAACGCGGTCTACTCTGTCATCATGACAAGAATGCCAGGTCCGCGAGTAAAGGAATAATCAACACCTCGGCGCTCGCGTGGCCCCTCACACTCCTCGCCTGTCGCTGGCACAGAGGCCCGGCCCGCCCCAGGCTCTGCCCCCTGGGAGCGGCAGCCACCCTGAGGGCACTCTTTTGAGCGCTTGGCCCACAGGAAGTGAGGCTAAAGTTGTTTTTCCTTTAGCAGCAAGACATAGCTCGAACCCCTCCAGGGCAGGTGCCCAGTGAAGCGAGTTCCATGCAGCAACGCGGCATTCTGGGCGCGAGGTCACACCACTGCCCACCGGAAGCCACCTTGAATCTAAACCATGTTTTGCAAAGTTCTTAGGGATAGATGCTCAGCTCCTTTTCCAAAGACTTCACCCAACAGAAATGTCTAGTCTGAAAAGGGCAGTGAGACTTCTCGCCTCCTCCTGCCGGTTACTTCCTGCCTGTCTTCTGTGCCTGCACCAGTGTGCTGTGTGCCTGTGTCCTATCTGACGGCTGTCGCTGGGACACCCAGGGTAACCTCAGCTCACGTCTGCCGCTCACCCACTGTCTCTCAATGTAGAAACACTGCATCATATGCAATTCAACAACGAACGATAAGACTATAGAAATGAGTAACAGCACAGGGTCCTCACGGTCAGGAGTCCTTGTGGTCTGGGTATTTGCCTCGTGAATTAGGTGACATCTAGAGACTCACAGCAGAAGGGGGTTCTGAAAAAATGTACATCAATCAAGATTTTGTGAATGAAAACAGATCAATCTTGGGTTGAATCCTTTTGAAAACGGGATATAGTCCTTCACTTTAAAGGCTAATGATACCCTGGAATCTCTTCTGAGGTTCAGATGTTTGTATATTGGGTTGCTTAATGTGAGGTAACCTGCATTCTAAAAGCTAGCCTGTTATTAGAGGAAGGTATCATCACCCCAGGGAATGCTTTAAAATCTATGTGTATATGTATGTATATGTGTGTATATATATATACATGTATATATGTGTATATACATACATACATACATACATACATATATACATATATACATATGTACATATATACATATATACATATATACATATATACATATATACATATATTCATATATACATATATACATATATATATATGAATGAGACTTATGGATGGGAAACATTTTTTGTTTATTTCTCTAAACTTGAATACTTAAAACTTAAACCTTCACCAATGCAAAAACGCTTTAGAGTTCACAGACGAAACGTTGCCAGCGAAATAAAGAATAAAGCGGCAGATGGCCGAGGAGTGGAGACTCAGCCGGGGCCTCCTGAGGTGCTGCTGCCATTCACAGCCCGCCAGGCCCCACTCGGCTCGGCCGCCAGCGCCTGCCACGTGAGTTAGTGAGTTACAGCGCGCTCTCGCCCTGGGACCCATCTATTAGGAGAAACAATTTTGGTTAATTAAAAAATTCTTTCAAAGTCTCCGAACAGAAAGTTCTGAAGTTCGCTTGGTGTTGCTGTGGGTGGGGGCTGCTGCAAACGTGACTCTTTGTCCTGACAGAAGGGAGAGGCTGGCTGCGGGGGAGCCGGGGGGAGGCTGGTCCTTGCTGCTGGCTGGTTTACTAGCGAATTTGGGAGTGATGAGGGAGCTGCTGAGGTCCTCAGGCGACGCAGTGCTTGAAGGAGCGTGTGTCCGGGAGGCTGCGGCAGTGGCTCTGCAGGGACTCTGGGCCAGGACTCCCGTTGGGGTGGGGCTCGCGGTCCTCTCTGGGAAGTGAGTGTGAGCAGGCCCCGCGAATGTCAAGGCCCGAGGGTAGGAGTGAGTCTGTGCATTGAGAAGTGAGAGAGGCTTGTATGGCTGGAGTGCAGAGGGCAAGTGGCTGAGTCAGTTGCCAGCTTGGGCCAAGTTCTCTAGAGGATCAGAGAGCCCCCATGTCTACGACTCCACCTGCATCTGCATCTGAGCTCTCATCTACATGGAGGCATCACACCCGTTTCTGCTGCGAACGGTCCCTCCTCACCCTTCCACACCCATTCACTGATTTCCCACCATATCCCAGTCCTTGGGGGAAGAGCCGGGGAAATGGACAAGGAAAGTCATCATCCCTGGCCGGCCAGGCCCACCTTCCAGGCTGGCGACACAGTTAGTGTGACCAGAGGTGTAGGGACCAAAAGGTGCCCAGTCAAGAGCAGGCCTGTTGCGCCTCTTGGAGGGGTTTGGGCTGAGACGAGGAGGAGGAGGAGGAAGAGGAGGAGGAGGGGGAGGAAGAGGAGGAGGAAGAGGAGGAGGAAGAGGAGGAAGAGGAGGAGGAGGAGAAGGAGGAGGAGGAGGTGGGGGGAAGGGTGTAAGGCAAGTTGGTGATGGGACAGGGATAGGTGTGGCCTCTGCCTCTGGGCTGCTAGCTAGATTGCAGCCTGTGAAGACTACAGTCGCGCATATGCAAGGCCCTGTACATTGAGAACACAGGCCCCTGACAGCGGCCTGTCCCCCCAGCCCAGTCGTGCCCTGTGTCCCCCCAGCCGGGCCATGCCCTGTGCGGCTGCAGAGCTGTGCTGCCATGGGAACACGAGTCTCTTATTTATCTCCCGGGGTGGGTTTTCAAGGTCCTGGGGGGCACACTGTGGGCTGATCCCCCTCCAGCCCCCAGGGCCAGCACAGGGCCTAGACTGGAGGGGGTGCTGGGGACTGGGAGCTGAAGAAGACAGAGAAGAAAAACTGAGGCCTGTTTTCCCTCCCAGAGGCCACATCTGTGAGCCCCGCCTGAGGGGGAGGGAGGGCTGGTGCTGGTTAGGTGCCTGTGCCACGGGGAGCCCCGCCGTGGGACCTCCTGGGTCCTGGGCAGCCGCAGTGCCAGGAGCACAGGTGTGTGTGCAGCTGGGGGTGGGGTGTGGGTTGGGGGCAGGCTGTAGCCGGTGCCCTCGAGGAACTCGCGGTGTGGACCCAGACTGCCGCCAGCCCTGTCCTGTCCCGAGGGCTGGCTGAGGGGTCTGTCTGCTCTAGGTGGGTGGCGTCAGGTGGTCACTGCCCAAGTGGCCTTGTCCCTCCACGAAGCCTGAGGACGTGCTCCGGTGACCTCTGGTCCCTTTCCCTCTGCGGTGCCCACAGCTCAGCCGCGCTGTCTGCAGCGAGGGCGCTGAGCTGGTGCTGAGCTGCTGTAACCGAGGCCCCAGGCTGGGACTTCACAGCCACTGTTCTCACAGCCTGGGGCCGGACACCGCGCCCATGCTGGTGGGTGTGTCCTCCGAGGCCTGCCCCGGGGTGCAGCCAGCGCTCCTGTCCGCAGCTCCCCGTCCCCCCTTCTCTAAGGAAAAGCCCACTGCAGGGCCTGCTGCATGGACACCTCTTTAAAAGCCGTCTCCAAGGGCCTCCGTCACACCCCGAGGTGCTGTCAGTTAGGCCTCAACACGGACGTTTTGGAGAAAACGATTTAGTCTGTAAACGCACCTCAGTATCAGTAGGTGTTTGGCGGGGGGGATGGTTCCATGGATTTCCAACCTTTGGGATAGATCCTCACACTTACCTCCCACCCAGACCCCTTCCCACGCCTCAGTGTCTCACTTTCCTGCTCCCCCTGCCCCTCCCCCCTCCCCCATCCCCTGCCTGTGGAGGCTGTGCCTCTAGGAGCCTCCCCTGTGAGGACAAGGGGAGCAGCCAGCAAGAGGAGACGGGGCTGAGTTGAGGGAAGGGTGGTGTGGTGCTCCCCACCTGTCAGGGCCTGAGGGAGGCCCCGGGCAGGCCAGCGGGAGGCTCCTGGGAGGCCTGTGCCTGCAGTTCTGAAGCTCTTGTCCCTGGCTACACCGAACTGTTGTTTTTCCAGGAGTCATCCCTCAAGTACTCATGACAATTGAATTTAATCAAAGCATCACAGTTCAACAAAGACAAATTAGAAACCTCCGTACATCTTAGAAATTAATCTGTGAGTGAATTTAACAGGAGATGAATTGCCCTGGGTGGTCGGGTCCCTCCTCACCCACTCTGAGCCCGCTGTTGTCATTATTGCTGGAAATATGATTATTACTCTGCTATCGCTTGACATTTATTAAGAATCCAGAGGCTATGTCTCTGCAGCAGAGAAAAGTGCCATTATCTGGGTCCTGGGAGAAAAAATCACTTCCTGGCCCGGGTCATAGAATAGATGCCCTTGGAGGCCCCTGGACCGTGCCCGCGGCTGGGAGCGAGAGGCACAACATGGAGCTGGGGAGGTAACTGCCTGTTGACTGTTTTGCAACAAGGAAAATCCTGAATTGCAGATGGCTTTCACTGTGGCAGTGGCCGTGGCCGTGAGAGCCAGGCCTGCCCAGCTCCTGACCCTCGTCCTTCGCAGACCTGGAGGAGCTGTTGACAGACCCTACTGGGTGGGCCTTGTTCATCCTGACGGCCAGGAATGTTTTACTCTGGGCAGGGAAAGGCCAGCTGCAGAGAACTTGGCTCAGAGGAGGCAGGAGGCTCTGTGAGCTTCATTTCAGTATCTCAAACTCTATTGCTGCCTCCATTTGCCAGGCCCTGGACGACAGAGGTGGGCAGTGTCCTCCGGGAGCTCATTCCAGGGGCAGGCGGTGGGGAGCCCAGCTTCTGTGATGCAGCTGCTGCCCCTGCTGGGCTAGGCTGCGCAGCGGGAGCTGGGAGGGTGCTGGAGGGAGCAGACAGCAATGCAGTTACAAAGCGCTCACAGATATGAGTCCCTCTGTTGCTCTCTGCCCCCGGCAACATGACACGCTTACTCAACACCCCCGACCCCCAGACCCGCCAGTGGAGGAGAGGTGACCGACGCGTGACGGGGTGACCAGTGAGAGTAATCAGTGGGAACATGTGACACACGGGGGGCCCGTCTCCGCATCTGAGTTTACTTCAGCTGCGATGAATGAGAGATCACCCAGGTTCAACTCGAACAACTCACTTGTTTCTTTGGCCAAAGAAAGTTTGATGATAAAGGAACTAGACTTGTCACTAAAGTCAGACAGACAGCATGGCTGTTGCCTTTCCTTTGTGGAATTATTAGTGAATATAGGGACTTTAAAAATTGTGAAGAAGACTGCTGATACTGAGGTCATGTAATATGAGGTTACCTTTTAAAATATATTCATAAAATGGAAATCAAGTTGTCAATAATGTTCTTAAAATTCCCTTAACTATTCATCAAAAATGATGCCATTCATGGTTTCGTGAATTCTGCACCAGCCTCTGCACATTCCTCAGGCAGCGTGCCCACCTGGGGTCTGATGACATGGTTGGCTTGTGCAATTTGGGGAAACAAGATTTACTAAAAATTATTTGTCTTTGAACATGAGAATTACACTCTGTACAATGAGTTGTCTGCACCCAAAAGAAACATAGGACTGTGTCCAACCGAGAGAGTGGGGACTCCCATCCCCCATGGGGTTCATGATGGGGCTTAGGTGAAAGGATTGTGAGAAACCCATTGTATTTTTCAATGTGCTTTTTATTTCCAAATACCTTTTATATACTTTTCACATTTTATTCACTATGCCATATACTCCTTAGTCAATTTCCCCTTGTTAACATCTTATGTTACATAACATGGTGCATTTGTCAAAGCTAAGAAGTGATATTAATTAGTATATTACTAGTATCTAAACTCCAGACTTTATTTTGTTTTATTTTCCTACTAACCCAGTCAAGACACCATCCATATGGCATTTAGTTATCACATCCCCTTAGTTTCTTCACTCAGTGACAATTGCGCACTTTCCTTTTTCTTCGTGGCCTTGACGGTTTTGAGAGATGCTGGTCTCTGAGGTGTGTTTCATAGAATATGCCTCAACTTGGGTTTGTTTAATATTTTCCCTCATCATCAGCCTGGGGTTATGGGTTTTCTGGAAGACATTCCACAGAGAAGTGCCCTTCTCGTCACATATCAGCTAAGGACTGTAGAGCACCATGTGACGTTGCCCAATGATGTCAGCCTTCAGCGCATGGTCATGTGGCACCTGCAGGTCTCCCCACTGGGAAGCTACTGTTTTCCCTCTCCACACTTGATCCTTCGCAAGCCAGGCATTAAGTCCACCCACCCTTAGTGGGGTAAGCAATTGAGTTCTGCCTCCTGGGGGGTAGGTATGTACCTCCATTCTTTGAAGTTCTTCTATGAGGAAGGTTTGTCTCTTCCCCCCCTAAATTTATTTGTTTAATGTTATTTATATCAGTAGGGATTCATCTATAGGTATACATTGGGCTATAATTCATTAAGCCTGTAATTTGTCTTGTTGTTCAAATTGTTCCAGCACTTTTCTCATGGTATTTCATTCATCTCATACTTGCTTTCACTTTAGTGCTCTTGATCTTTTTTCACTGATCACACATAGAAATCCATTTCCACTACAACCCTTTCTAACATATTTTATGTGGAAGTTAGGTTATGCTGCAGTAACAGATACCCCCAAATCTCATTGGCCTAAAATGGCGAAGGTTTATCTCTCCCTTGTGCTACCGGTGCAGCGTGGGCTGCGGGGAGCCTGCGGGAGTCTCAGCCTCCCTCAGCAGCACTGGCTCACGGAGCAGCCATCGCCTGGACACCGAGCGCTGCCATCACAGTCAGAAAGGAGCGCAGCCAGCTGCCCAGGGGCCCTGCAGCGCCCGCACACGGATCCCGGCCTCGCCTGGCTCCAGGACAGCAGGATGGTGACCTCGGAGGAGAGAGCTGGAAACGTTTGGCAGGCGGCACTCAGGACCAGTGCGCTGCATCTTCTTTGCTGTGTCCCATGCAAATCCATACAGGCTTAACTGTGGTTGCCACCATGCTGTTTTCCACCCTCCTTCAAAACTCTTGGTCCGTCATAAACTTGGTCTCGTATCTGAATAGTTTTGACGCCGAGGCTTCCGTGATGGCTGTGTGGGCTGTGAGCAGCGACATCTGGCCAGAGTGGCGGAAGGAAGCTGAAATGCAGCTTCGTTCCACGATTCTAGCCCTCCGGTCAGGCCCAGGACAGTTACAAAGGTGCTGTGTGGGCAAGTGGTGGCCCTTGCGATGGCCTTGGCGACCACATGCGCTTTATGAGGCGGAAGCACCCCTCCTGTGTTGAATTTGAACCACTTCATCTTGAGCTGCTATAAATAGGATGGTGGGAAATGTTGCCCAGGGAATCCCTGGGCTTATATCTTAGGTGCCCTTGGAATAAATTACTAGCAGTGAAATGGAGAGTAGGAGGGTTAAAATGAGGTTGGGAAGGTGTCAGCACACGGCAGGTCAGTGCATGCGAAGCCGTGACATTTCTCGCTGCTGAGCTCCCTCCAGGCCTGGCGCGTGCAGAGTGTGGCTGGGCAAGGCCTGCGACTGTCATCTTGGCTCCAAGTTTCTGAGCAGGGTCTGAGGGGCTGCCTTCAGATGCTGGCTTTTCTCATTGTTGTGAGGCCACACAACTGTGGACACAAGACTAATGAGGCTTTAAACAAACAAGTGTAATGACTGTCATCAGTAGCCAGCAGGCGCTTCCTATGGGACAGCTTGGGCAGGAGGGTCACGGCAGCTGGCCAATCTAGGGTGTCTCTAGCACGGTGGGCACCACCAGCTTGAGGTCAGCTCACTTAAAGGTGACCCTCCAGATGGGATGTGCCCATTCCCATTCCAAAGTCTGATCTGTGCCCTCTAGCCAAGCCCTTCCTGGGAGGCGCTGGGAGAGCCGAGCACAGCTCTCTAATCTAGCTCTGCGTGCCCTCAAGTCTCCAGATGGCCTTCGTGGGCCCTTTGTTCTACTTCACAGGCTCTAAACTCTTTCATGCACAGGCAGTTGCTAAGCAAAGGCTATTTAGCTCCAATAAGCCACACGGAGCTCCGTTCTGAACGTGTCCCTGATCAACAAGCCACATTCCCTGCCGCCCAGGCAGATCCTCTGCCCTTGAACAGACCCGAATTGCCCTCCTCCTGTCTCCACACCCTGAGAGGGACCAGTTTCTGGGGCACAAAAGGCCTCAAAGGCCAATGGGAAAGTAGTGTGTGCCGAGCACCGAGATGTGCAGGGTGGAAACGCAAGTAGGGGAGACGCACCTGGGAACAGTGTCCAAGAGCTCATTTCCTGTATTGTTGGAGTCATTTCTCCTTGGCCAATTCCTCCTTCCATCCTCCTAATCCACTGTCCCAAACCTTCAGCATTCTGCTCCAGGCCCCTGCTCAGCTCTCCGGGGAGGCAGACCCTTACCCCACTCCACCCGGAGCTAGGAGCCACCAGGTGTGACCCGCCTCGCTTCCCAGTGTCCCGCTTACACACATGTCTACAGCTGCACATCCTCAGGTCCTTCCCTCGAGCCTAGAGCATGCGGGGCCTCCCCTTCCCCAGCTCAGGTCAACCCCTGCGTGGGCTGCTGACCCCATCCTTACCTCTCCTCCCAGAGAACCTGCACCATCACGACACTTCTCTTTCCTTCGCTTTCAACCTGCTGCCACCTCCCCGGGCCTCGCCGTCCACTTGAGTCGTAGCCTCCCTCTCACCTGTCAGCTCTGCCTCCAGAGCCGTCTTCCTTCTTCAGAGTCAGGTTTCTTGAACACATTGTCAGTACTCACTTTCTTATTTATTTATTATAAGCCTCACTTAAAGATTTGTTCTTATTGATTTTAGAGAGTGGAAGGGAGAGAAAAACATCAACGTGAGGGAAACATTGATTGGTTGCCTCCCCTACACACCTGACTTGAGGGTCAAATCCACAACCGAGGTATGTGCCCTGACCAGAAGTCAACCCTGCGTCTTGTTGGTGTACGGGACGATGCTCCAACCAACTGAGCCATCCGGCCAGGGCTGGCCTCTACCATTCTTACTGTTCTATTTTGAAAGACAATATGACTTTTCCCTGTGTGTTTTTGAATATTTTTCTTCATCTTCTGTTTTTGCAGTTTTACTATGATGGGATTATGTGTGGTTGTAAAAATATTTTCCTTGTTTTATTTAGGTTTGTAGAATTTGTCAAATCTATGGCTGATGGCTTTCATTTATTTCAGAAAATTCTCATTAAGTTTTCGTATTGCTCTACTGCCCTTTTGAGGCTCATGTTATATGCTTTCTCCATATTATATATGTACCTAACTCTCTCTACCTTTTTAATATTTTCCATATTTTTATCTCATCATATTTTAGCAAGGGTATTTTTGCAACCTCATTTATCCACTGTCCTGTTAAACTCACCCATAAAATTTCTTATTTATTTAATTCATATGACAGGTTTATAATTTTCATTTGGTTATTTTTCAGAGATTCCATGTCTCTTGCAAAATTCTCCATATTTCACTTTGGACAATATTGCTTGCATTATGTTAAGGTCCATGTCTGACAAGTCTAATGTCTGGATACATGTTTATTTTTCTATTGATCATTTTGTGGGCACATCCAGTAATTCCTGCTTGACTGCTGAGCTTTTTGCATGCAGGTCTCTATTAGAAGCTCAGGTGGTGCACCGCATCCAAAGAGAGCTTTCTCTGCCTTCTGGGATGCGCTTGCAGTAGGGCGATCGCTGGAAGCTGGGTTTCTGCTTTGAGAGCCTGGTCTGTTTCCGGTCTTCCTGAGTCCCGATGGTGCAGTCTTCCGAGATCCCACCCAAAGCCTGAGTCCTGCTGGTTTCTACAGGCTCAGGCTGCGGGAAGCGTTACTTATTTCTCAGCCTCAGCCCCACGCTGCTTACGCATGGGCAACTGCTTAAAGGGGAACACCAATGCAGAAAGCGGGGCTCCTTTTTCGTTACTGTGCTATTTTGGGCTCTGGGCTCCTTGTTCTGGGAGGTGTGGTGCGCCTGAGCTCCAGTTTTCTCTCCTTAGGCCCTGAGACTCCCAAAGGTGCTGTCAAGCTTCCCTGCTCCTCAGCCACCAATTTCTGTTTAGCTCCTCAGCCTCTTATGCATTTGCAAACTTGGAATATCTCGAGGGGAAATAAAAAAGCACAGGTATTAGGCACTGAGACCATGTCAGTGAGGGTTCCCCTCCAATTCCTTGCCTCCTGGAGTCTTGGCGCTCTTGGGAGCTCTCCGCTGTCTTAAAGCAGAGCATTCAGACCCAGCTTTTCTGTGATTCTTGGGAGGAGGATTTGTCGGCTACAAGCTGGGAGTGGAAGTAACTCACAAACATGTGCGTGTGTGTGTGTGTGTGTGTGTGTGTGTGTGTGAGCTTAGGTGAAGTCTTTACTCACGAGGTTATGATGGACGTGACCACAGATCCCAGGCCACCTCCTTTGGTGTTGGTCTGAGCAGAGAAATTCTTATCTAACATCCGCTTTCACTAAACTGTGGCTTGCTGTCTCTCTTCTCCAGGATTTTGTGTCGTGTATCGAAAACTACAGAAGAAAAGGACAAGAGCTCTATGCATCTTTATACAAAGATCACGTGCAGGTAAAACCAAAACAGTTCCTGCCTCTACACAGAGACCGGAGCCCGCCTCGAACCCCTGTAACAATCAGAAGGGCCTTTGGTTTAGGTTCTAGACGGCCTGTGTCAGTGCTTGGTCAGGGATGGGTCAGCCCGGCTAATGGTGGGCTAATGGTGCTGGGGATTTGCAGCCACAGTCTGAGCAGAGGAGGAGCTGGGGATGTGTCTGCATGGGTCCCCTCAGGGTCCTCAGGCCCACTGCAAGCACGGCAGGCACCCCTCACTCTCAGAGCACTTCCCTCTAAAGGAGAGAGAGGTATCAATAACTGCAGAAATAAACAGATCATTATAACACGATGAACAATAGACTTGGAAAACACAGGTACAAGGAGAGCTTATAACAGGGAAAAGGGTTTAATTGGGCAGATCTGAAGGGAACTGTCTTTTACGTGGAGATCTGAAGGAGGACTATGGACTAAAGCAGTTTGGGAAGTGTTTTTGGTAAAGGGAGAGCCTGGGCGAAGTCGCGAGGCAGGAAAAAGCTGGAGTCATCAGTGACCTGGAAGGAAAAGAAGTGACGGAGACCTGAGCTGGGTGGGTCAGGGTGGGGACCGGCAGGGCTGGAGCAGCAGTGCTTGCCCCACAGGAGGGCGTTGCCTTCTCTCTCGGGCAGCGGTGCCAGTGCCGAGGGCAGGCTGAGTGCTGCCAGCACCTCTGGGGCCCATGCCTGGCTCTCAGGTCTGCCTCCCCCTCGGCTGCCGTCTGAGCCTCAGGGCCCCCATCTTTAAGGTGGGCAGCCCTTCCTTCCTGGGAGGCGAGGGCCCTAGGGGCACCGAGGCAGAAGTCCCATGTGCAGGTTTGCATGGCTAAGAAGCTATGGTCAGTGGGTTTTGTTAACAAAATTAACAAGAAAATAATTGCTAATAATAGAACATAACGTATAGTGTTAGAACCTTACTAATTCCAGTCGCTACTTCGTACTTGCTCTGTCCCAAAGCCTGTGCCAGGCATAGAAAGGCCGAGCTTAAATGGCACTGCTCCAGCCAGAGGGTATTTACAAGTGAAGAGCGGGGCAAGGAGTCAAAGAGTGACTGCAAACAGGCAGTGAGGCCAGCACTGCCACGAGGGAGGAACAGTGGTGTAGGGCCATTGGGCGTATTGGGGTGGGTGAGGGGCCAAGGAACAGTGCAACAGTGGCGCCCAAGGGCTGGTGAAATAGGCTCTGGGCAGTGTAAGCCATGCTAGCTGGTCTACGTTCCTCCGTACAAGCTCGCCTGGGAGTCCACAGCGCGCCTGGGAGCCTCCAGGCGTCGGGAGACGTGCAGCCGGCAGCCCAGAAATGCACAACTATCGCACAGCCACCAGGCTCGCTCACGAGTAACTTTGTTAGATGCAGCAGGGTTGGGAGAGGTCAAGGTCAGGTGGAAGGGCAAGCTCAGCAGAGCCTCCAAGCCCAGAAAGAAAGGATCCAGCCTCTTAGAAGGCGGCCTGGCTGGTTCTTAGCGGCAGGCCCGACTGGGGCTCGGAGCTGAGAAGCTGGTACAGAGCTTTACTGATTGACTTAGATCTGAAAAAATCGCATTCTGAGGCCAGTCACGAGGGGCTTTTCACGTGTTTAACTGTTGGCGACAGACCGTGTCCATGTTCAGGGGAGCGCGCTCATCCACTGCTCTGTTCCGCAGAGGCGGAGGTGCGGCGACGTCAAGGCCGCCAGAGCCTGGGCCCGGATCCAGGAGCAGCTTTTCGGGGAGCTGGGCTTGTGGGGCTCGGCAGCAGAAGCCGCACCCTGTTCCCGGTGGGAGCTGGACTGGAGAGAAGGGCCTGCGCGCATGAGGAAGCGCCTCCGACGCTCGTCCCCCAGCGAGGCCCAGCGGGCAGAAGGGCCCCAGGTAGGTCCCAGGCAGCAGGGCGTGGAGGCAGGCCGTGGGGGCCGTCTCCGTAGCTTCTCCGTCTGTCCGGTGTTGTTTTCATTGGGACTCCTGGGGTGCTTCTGAGAGCTCTGATGTGGGCAGGCAGGGGAGAAAACCTATGTGGGGAAAGGCAGGATGGCTCTGCGTCATTCTTGATGCAGTTTAACAGAAAAAAAGAATCGCTACCCCTCGCAGGTAGCGGAGGAGGGAAGCTGTGAGTGGGTGGATGCGTGGAGGAGTGGGTGAGTGGTGTAGATCGGCACCACGGACCCAGGCCACACTGACGTCCACAGAGTCCAGAGTTTGGAAAGAGCCGGCGATGGTCACTGTCAGCTCGCACAGGCGTTTGTTCCGGAGCAGGCGTGGCCAGCGCTGCTCTAGACGTGGTTGTGCAAGCGCATCGCACAGCACCTTTACAGTGGGAATCCCTTGAACTCGGCCACTTCTGCAAGCTCCAGCCGGTGACCCATTTAGTCTAAATGCATGGAAGCTCACTGAGCCGTAAGCAGTGGAGTCCAGCAGACCACAGTGTGCTGTACAAAAGCTTGAACTCATGTCCTTGAACTTACATTTTTGCCTTTTAAAGGCTGGGGAGCCAGTTGAATTGGTAGTGGAGTAGAAACATCTGTTACTAGATTTGTATTTCTTCACCGAACAATCCTGATTGGGATATTCTAAAAGCCAGCCTTCCAGACACTGGAACACAAGTCCTTGTTGAGTTTGTTTTCTAGTCTGTGACACAGAACCTCTTATCCACATTACATCCTTATAAAACTCAATGAAAAAATTATAATTCTTTTATTCAGTAGACACTGAATTTCTAATGGATTGCCAATAAAAATCCGGTGGCTTACAGTACTCTCCCTCAATGCATTTCTGAGGAAACGGAGGCAGGAGAAATAGGTGGCCCGGCCCGGCCGGCGTGGCTCAGTGGTTGAGTGTTGTCCAATGAACCAGAAAGTCATGGTTAAATACCAGTCAGGGCACATGCATGGGTTGCGGGCTTGATCCCCAGTGTGGGGTGTGCAGGAGGCAGCCAATCAATGATTCTCTGTCATCATTGATGTTCCTGTCTCCCTCTCCCCCTCTCCTTGAAATTAATAAACATACATTTTTTAAAAATCAGTAGCCCGCACAGCGTGCAGGTGACCAGCAGGGCTGCCTGTGAAAGCAGGCGCTGGCCCGAGCCTCTCCGCAGGGCCTGCTCCCCAGGCCCGGGTGCTATGTAATCCCACTCTGGCATCATTTGGGTAATTACTGTAATTCTACTTAGTGGAAGATTGTGGGTTTTCTCCCCTTTGACTCGGGAACATTAATACTTGCTTTTTACTGTGGTCCTTTAGGATTCAGCGTTTTCTCTTGCATCTGAGTCTTGAGTATGTGATTTATTTGAAGGGGTCACGTGCATGTCTATGTGTTTGTGAATATGTGGAATGGGGGGTGCATATAGGTAGTACCCAGGATTTAATTTCTTTTTCTCTTATTTTATTTCAGGAAAGCCAGGACAGAAATGGTGGTATTTCTCAAACAAATGCTGAAAACGGAGGTATTCAGTTTATCAACTATTTTTCATTTTAATATTAAACCAGTCATTGGTTTTATTTAGGGTCTTATTAGCGACATGGAATTGCTGTCTTGGGAAGAGACGCTGCGGTTCCGGAGCGGGCAGGCCGACTGTGCGTTACGTGCTCCTGGAACCGAGCGGGACCTGTCCCAGGCCCAGAGCGCCCGAGGGCAGACTTTATAGTAACACGGCCACAGTAAACATTTCTTCAGGGAATCTATCTTGTCAACTTGCTGAATCAGGGAAACCTTAAAAGTGCCCCAGACAGTACAAATACATGTTCAGTGTGTGACCCAAAACACAGGGGAGGAAAACAACAGGACGTCTTAGGGTAAAAATGGTGAAATAGCGATGCTTCTTACCCTGACCTCTCTGGTTGTAAACATGACAGATAGAGTAGTCAGTGTTGCAGCCCCTGACCACGGGGCAGTTGCAGGACCGTGTACTGTGGTGCTCCTACCCACACACACCTTCCTACTTAAAGGAGGCACTGTGGCTTCTCTGTGGCGTATCGCAGTTGCCAGCGTCGCTGCCCTGGCGCTTTGAGGCCGTTGTTGAATAAAATGGGCTGGTTGAGCACAAGCATTGTGACTCGGCGGCAGTTGCTCTGATAACTGAGACGGCTACTGAGGGACTGACAGACGGAGCAGACAGCGAGGAGGCGCTGGACAAAGGGCAGACTCACTTCCTGGATGGGAGGGGCGAGATCGTAGAGTTTTCATCACGCTGCTCAAAATAGCGCACGATGTGAAACTGTTTATTTCTGGAATTTTTTTATTTAATGTTTTTGGACCACATTTGACTATAGGTAACTGACACTGCAGCAAGTGGACCAAAGCTAAGTGTAGTATTTCCCAAACAAAAAACATACTTTGAATATTTTAAGTTTCTGCTTACTCTTTATTTGTATAATTTTCATGGAGGAAATTGAATGAGTCAACTTGCTAAAAATACAGGTTTGCTTCTCAGAGGTCATTTTGGCAAGAACACATTCACACACACACACACACACACACACACACACACACACACACACACTGTCTGGTTTTGTGGTTGCTCTCAGGCTGCCTGGGCTCGGATACTCCCTGGCTGTGAGTGCTCTGTGCCCCAGGCTGCAGCTAGTATCAGACTGTAACCAAGTGACAGCTTCTCAGTGTTGATCATCTTGTCTCTGGGACCGTGGTGTTGGGCTTCCTGCTGAGCTGGCTCTCTGGCCAGTTTGCAGTGTTGCCAGGAAGTGAGGATGCTGGGCTCGGATCAGGTTGATTTGGGGGGTCGTAGGACTTAGGGTAACACTGCAATATCTGCTTGCTTCTCATCTCTCCACCCCAAGGCCCACACTCAAAGATCAGAGTGAGAACCTGCCGCGCCCTCCTCTGGAGGTGGCTGCAGAGAGGGCAGGTGGAGGTGTGCTGACCTCACTGGGCTTCCGTCTGGTCTGCTGAGTCCCTGGTCCCTAGGCGCTCAGTCGGCCTGGTTCTCCTCCGTGCCTTCCTGCGTGCCTGTGACTGCACCACGCCCTCCCTGCTGGGGAAGCCGGTATGGCTGCGCTGTGAGCAGCAGGCACTGCCATTCACCCAGAGGTGAGAGTCCCAGGCAGGGCAGAGGTCACAGAGGTGAGCATCTTGGCATAAAGAAAATGGCTGCAGCTCCTGGACTGTAGGCAGGTGCGCATGACCGCTCCAGGCAGGTGGACACCAGGACAGGGTGGAGGAGTCGGATCTAGAAATCCACACAGGTGTGTGCTTAGCTGGCACCCAGTGGGCAGGCCCGGCATGCAGCCTTAGGAAAGGAGCGTGGCCGTGGCCGTGGCCATGGCCATGCACACGCGCGACTGCAGCGCCCAGCTTCATGGTAGCACAGAACCAACGAGTCGGAGAGGGCTCAGGGGATCCTGAGGCTCCACACAGTGGTGTCTTGTTTGGAAAGAACTCCCAGTGGAATGGGAAAGTGCTCATGATATGATCTTGAGTGAAAAAAATATTAGAAAAGCTATAAATGCAGTGTAATTCCTACTGTGTCAAAAATTGCACAGATGCGTGCCTACACATACATGTGCAGGAAAGGCACCAACTGTGAACAGTGAGGACGATCAGCCTAGAGTCGGCGCTGACTCTGGACGGAGGCACAGCTCGGCCTCGACCTGGGCCTGGGGTCTCGGCAGCCCTGTACCCTGCGCACAGCGCGGCCTCCCTCAGTTTCCCCATCGTCAGCTGCGGCTCCGCAGCCTCTCCCACCCGGGCAGCACCCGATGACAAGTGCCCCTGCACTTCCCAGCACCGAGAAACGTTACTGAACGGCAGCTGTCATTGTCAGTACTGACTCTGGGTACACATTTGTTTTATTTCTCACAGCTTCATGGTTTTCCCAGATTTTTCTTATAATTAGAAGATAGTGCTTCCATAATTAAAACAACAACAAACACTCTTTTCAAAGAGTGAACAAGGTGAAATTCAGATCCAACAAACCCTGGCGAGCAGCCCGGCCTGGGCCCCCTGGGGGGTCCACCTGAGGCGTCTGGTCACCCACAGCCTCCGGGTGTGTCCACTCGCAGCAGCAGCAAGGGACCCGCGGACCCGCACACCAGTCACGTCGCCCTGGCCCTGGCCGTTCCTCCCAGCGGCTCAGGCCCCACGGCACCCCACCCCTGGTGACATCGGGTGGCTTGTGCCAACACTGTCCCCTTACGCCACGGCAGGTGGGCTGACCCCCAGGGCGGCCGAGGGCGAGAGCGACGAGGTGGCGGCAGACTGCACCCGGCTGACCTTCTTCCCGTCCCTGCACGAAAGCCAGCACTCCGAGGACTTCCTAGAGCTGTGTCGGGAAAGACAGGTTATTCTGCAGGAGCTTCTGGACCACGAGAAGGTAGGACGGCCCATCATGACTGTTCCCTCAGGACGACCAGACACGAGTGAGCAGGGCCCCCCTCGCTCACAGGCACGGTGGCCACTCCCTTCCCTCTGAGAATCCAAGGAGCGCGCTGCGAGCGTGTGTCCAGGGAGGTGTGCAAAGGGACCCGCACGCCTGCACACACATGCCTTGAAGGTGTAAACCGCTGATGAACTGCTGAGTGAATGTGCTCTAACCTTTCTAATCCTGGGAGAGCAGTTTTCAGTGCAGAATGCTTGACCTTCGCGTCGTCCAGCACCTTGGCCCCGCCTGCAGCCTGACCCCCCCGGTGCATCCACATTGTGAGGGCCTGGGGGGTCGGTGCTTGGACACCCCAGCCCTATGTCCGAGCTGTCCCCGCAGCGCCCGCCTCTCAGGCCCCGGGTGAGCACACTGGCACTGTGGGCCTCAGCAGGAGCTCCGGCCCCTGGCGCAGTGCCCAGGTGCGGGTGTGGTGGGCTCACCAGAGTGGCTCCCGGGGCCAGCACTGGAACACTGCCCGCCACCCTCCTATCTCTCAGGGTCCCTACCGGGTCCTCTCCCAGTTCTTTCCCTGGCTCTTCCCAGGAGAGCCTCTGAGGCTGGCCCGACGGCACGCACTTCCCAAGCCTGCGGGCCGGGCGGTGGGCAAGGTCTGGAGCATACGTCACAGCCAAGAGCGAGGCCCAACCCCAGGCTGTGGAGCAGGATGCCTGTGGCATTTGTGCTGGTCTCTGAGTCTTGCTTTGCTGACTGTCTCACCCAGTGGCATGTCTGTCAGAGGCCTTGTTCGGGGAGCAAGAGCCTGCAGCCCACAGGTGCTGCTTTCCCAGCTCCCGGGGGTGGGGGTGGGGGAGAAGGAGGGTGGCTGACAGCACCCGAGAGGCAGGACAGGACGAGGCAGAGGCTGTTCTCCCCCCTCCTGTCTTGTACGTGAACGTCAGTCTCTCTGGGTCTCCGTGCGGCACAGCAGGAAGCTGTCAGAGCGCACGGGCTGGTTGTGGTAGCGGAGCACCAGGTGCAGACAGGCGGGCAGCACCAGCCGGCAGAGCAGGAGCCGCCCTGGTCCCCCTTGGCACTGGCACCTGCGGAGGGGCTGGCTGGGCTGGGGGCTCAGCCCCTGAACGGGAGACCGAGCAGGGCAGGCCAGGGAGGCCATGCCATTGTCGCACGTGCTCTTTTCATGAGCTGCTCCTTCCTGTCGCCGGGCTTGCTTGTTACCTCTGGTTTCCTGGGAGGTTGTGGGGCAGATAGTTCCAATTCAGCCTGAGTTCCTCCAGGACCAGAGGAACCAGGCCACCAGCCACACCTGCTCCCTGAAGAAGGGGCATGGGGGAGGGGGCAGGTGGGCGATGCCACAGGCGGGCCGTACGCAGACCCAGCCCCCACCCCCTGCACCCCTTCAGGCCCAGTGCCGTTGGGGCTGTCTTCCTTGACTCATCAGTTTGTGTGGAAGATCAGAGAGGCTGCTCCTGTCCAGAACTGTGCCCGCGGGGGTCGGAGCTCAGTGGCTGTGGCTGCTGCTGTCGCTGTGGCGGTTACTCTTCTTTTTATGGTCCCTTCGGACTGGTTCTCCCCCTCCAAGAAGCGGGGTGGGTGGGAAACGAACCCTGGTACCTAGGCCATGGCCGAGGGAGTAGGAAATGCCTGCCAGTGCTCACAGAGGTGCTCTCATTCAAACTGTCCCAGCAGCTCTGGCTCCAGGAGGCAGGAACTGCGGGAGAGGGAGGCGCTGGGTGCGTGCTGCGCAGATGAGGGGGTGGAGGGTCTGCCTGGGCCGGCTGTCCTTCGGAGATGTTCATGATGAGACAGTGGGTCAGAGTGGAGCCCATGAGAGACCTGATCTGCTGGGCTGGGCCCCTCTAGGAGTTCTGTGCCCCCTACATAATGCCACATTGTGTGGAAAAGAGGGAAGTTGCTGGGCTTGGGGCCTGGAGTGACATGTGGTGACACTGAGGAGGCCTGAATGTAAAACCCTGAGGGAGGGAGGAGCACAGGGAGGCGGCATCCGGAGCTCAAGAGCATCACTGGTCCAGAGGAGTGAGTCAGGTCTAGACTAGACAACTCCCTATGGAGTGGCCGGGCTGGCCGTGGCACAGGAGCCTCTGTGACCGGGCCCCAGACAGCTCCCGGCCAGCTCCTCGCAGCCCGGTGCCCACCTGCTGGTTGAGCCTGTCTGGTGTGCCCGTCCACAGTGCCCTGCTCCCTCCACCACCTCCCCCCAAGGTGCAGGCCTCTATTTACGTCTGAGCCTGCCTGCAGGTGCTTCCAGCAGGCCAGGCTTGGCTTCAGCCCTGTCTGTCTTCTATAACGTAAGCATGACGTGCTCTACCCAGCGGGAGACACAGCTATGTCAGGAGGCCACATGCCGGGCACCAGCCGGGGGAGCAGAGGGGTGGTAGGGGTCGGGGGTAGGCCATCTGCTTGCAGCTGTAACCGGGGCTGCTGTCACGGCCTGGGGACCCTGGCTCAGGGGGGCAAGCACTGGGTGGAAGCCTTTTTGAGAGCAGCTGGGACTTGGCTTGGCAAAGGCTAGCTACCATGGCAACTCTCCCACCACCAGCACCAGGCAGGCAGACGCCCGCGATTAGTGCAGGGCAGCTTGGCATAGGCTGAGTGCTCACACAGACTCGGGCATCATCCCGCTGGGTATCATGTCATTGGCAACCTTGGCAGCTGGTCACCTGGAGCCCTTGCTGTGTGCTTGTCATTCAGCTTCTCTCCTAGTGTCACCGTGGCCCTGTGCCGGGCTTTGTCAGTTCCATTTCAAAGATGCAAAACGGGGCCCTGGGGGCTGCTAACTGGAATTGCTAGGCTCCAGCTCAGGCCTGTCTCTCTCTAAGTCCATGTGACTTCACGCTCCACCGTCTCCCAGCACCCTGCCTTGGGCAAGTTGTGTAAACTCTCGGCACCCTGGCCTTCAGCGCTCTCCCAGGCTGGAAGCTCCCTGTAAGACCTCTCTGGTTAGCGGTGGCCAGTCGGGCAGGCCTCTAGGTCCCTCACACAAGGGGTCTCTGCCTGGCACAGAGCATGCCCAGCACACACCAACCTGCTCGCCTGGGCGTGCTTGAGAGGACAGGAGCTGGAAGCAGAGGAAGGAAGGACTGTGGCACTGACCCTGACCATGAATGTGCTCAAGGACACGGAAGGCCCATGCACGCAGGTGTGTGTGCGTGTAGGGAGCTGCTCCTGCATTTCCTGGCCGACACTCTCTGCTCCTGTGGAGACAGTTTGTAGCAAGTGTTGGGCGCGAGCTGGGAACACCCTAATGCGATTCTTCAGAAACCTGTGGCGGTGCTTTTTCTAAGGGCAGCTTGTCCAGAGAGTGTGTGTGGCGGGTGTGTGCCCAGCTCAGAACCCAGAGCACCTGCCTTCCCAGGGCCGCCCTGCAGGGACATCCTGGCCCCTCATCTCAGCGTCTCAGCAACACACATCTATCGCCTCCGCTGGACACAGCCCAGGGGGCTCCAGAGCACACCCTCCTTCCAGGCTTCTGGATGGCCCTTCCCCCGCCCCTGCGCCCCAGGCCTTGGGCAGCAGCAGGCCTGAGCTCAGGGTGGCAGCAGCTCGCTCGTTTCTCTATGTGAACATTGGCGCTGTGGTCGCCTCCAGCGATACCTGGGACAGTAATTGTTTTGGGCTGCCTCTGTGTCATTGATTAATGATTCCCAGAGCCACAAACACGTTTCTCCGCAAACAGCTCCATTTGCCGTGAAGGGTGGTTGATTCCGTGCATGTTAATTGTGCGCCCCAGTCGCCACTGTGCTGCTGGGAAGGCCCCGTGCCCTCCATGAGCTGCTCCGGGAAGCGAGGCTCAGGCCCGACCGCGGGGTGGTTTTCGCTACTCCTGTCCTCTTCACTTACATTTAAAACGGAACGTTCGCATTTTTATGCAAGCTCAGGGTGAGGTCTTGGCCTGCCTGGGTGGAAAGGAACGGCTCACAGGGAGAGCCCTCTGCTCCGGGCGGACGCAGAGAGCAGCGGCCAGCTCGGCTCAGATTTTCACAGAGGAGTCTGTTGGCGAAGAAGTGCCTTAACCTTCCCATGTTTGAACTTCCCGTCTCGGGGAGCCCATGGCGGACTTTCTAGAATGTGGAGCTGACGTGTCAGCCCTCCTCAACACCTTCAGAGATGCTCTTTGGCATATTTGGCAGATTTTGTGCACAGCCACTCCTGGGGGACTGGCCACTCCCCGGACGTGCCTCCCTCACCCTTAATTACACACACACACACACACACACACACACACACACATGCCCCTCAGACCTGGTACTCTAAAGAAACAGAACTACCTGCACTCTGCAGACACGTTCAGCTGGCTCTAGACTTTATGCCTGGGAATGCTCCCCCATGTTTTTATCTTTTTAACCCCTTACCCAGCCTGGAGGTCCCCTCCCTGGGAACCACTTCTCTGATGTCACCTCTGTCACCCTCATCAGGGCCGAGCACTCTGCTCTGCCCGCAGAGCGCCGGCAGCTGCCTGCTGTGCTGGGCCGGGACGTCTGCGCTCCATCTCCCCTGTTGGAGGCCCCCATTCCCCCTTTGCCGCCGTGTGCCTAGGAGTGTGTGGGCACACAATGCGCATCCAGCGCGCACGTTCAGTGACTGCACACCCCCTGGAGGAGGTCTGAGAGAGGCTTCCTGAGGTGAGACCTCACCTTTCAGAGCCTCCTGGTGCCCACGGCCAGTGTCTCAGGTACCGTCTCCAGGTGGCCTGCACCAGAGTCGGCGGGGCTGCCTGCTAAAGTGCAGACGCCAGGCCACCCTGCTCCGCGGGCAGGAACCTCTGGGATGCAGCCTGGGCACAGGAGCGCCGGCAAGCGTGCAGGTGGTCTCACATGTACCAGCCAGAGTGAGTGCCTGAGGCTTCCCAATAGGCAGGGCTGCCCCAGTGAGAACCGTCCATTTGAACCACTGGCAGCAGGTCCTGCTTCATGCAGCCCATGCTGGCCCTGAGCGGGGAGCAGCCCCGAACTCACAGCGCGCTCACTGTCCTCTGGGGCCGGCCCCTCTGTCCACGGCCTCCGTGTGGCAGGGCTGGCGGCGCCTGTGGCCGGATCCGTGCACATTGGGTGTATTCTGTGGAGGCGGCGCAGGAGGGCGGCCGGGCTTAGCTGCGGCGTCTGCCTGAGAGCTGAGCCGTGCCAAGATCCACACACTGCCTTTCTTCTCAGATTTGCCAATCGGTGTTCACCAAACCGTTCCTCCATAACGTTTTACCCTTTTCTTCGATTGCTACTGTGCCTGAATGCTTCATCTCCAAGTGACCGAGGCGTGAGGAGTGGATCCAAACTCCACAGGCAGCCCACGTAACTCACTCACATCTGTTCTCTCCTTTGTGAGCCCCGCCTTCTCCTCAGCCAGCTGTGCTTTCCTGAAAGCCGGGCAGGTCCTCCCACCTGCCAGGTCACCGGGCGTGCGGACGACACTGGCAGGCAGAGGCGCAGGAAGGCGCAGGATACTCGCGGGCAGGCTAACGCATTCTCGGCGGTAGACTCTGCACAGATATCCGAGGGTGGACACGCCAGCTCTGTTCTGGGCCCCTCACGTGGCAGCTCTGAACCTGGTTCCCACCTGGAAATCAGGGCGCTGCACTCACTGCAGATGCGGAGCGTGGGGAAGGGCCTGGCGCACCTGCGGACCTCCCGCTCGCCGACGGGCCGGGCCTGGCTCTGGGAGGACCTGCTGCGTGGCCTCCAGGACCGGCCCAGTACAGGCTGCCCTCTGCCTTCAGCTCTGGGTTTCCCCACCACCTGTCCCCGTCGCACAGGCCCGGGGTGGGCACAGCTTAGCCATTTCCTAGTCGGGAGTGACGATAGCTCATTAGCCCACCTCAAAGAAATTCCACTTATGAAGCAGAAGTTCCCATCTTTCTAAAGCGATCGATAGACACATGGCGTGAGAGACTTCTTAATCATGAGTCACGCGGGGTGGAGCCCTCCCAGGGCGGATTGAAGTGGGAGAGCAGGTAGCAGTTCACTTGGGCTCGTTGTCCAGGTTTAAATGCCGTATTTTTCTAGCAGAATCGATTTTTAAGCTATTAACCCAGCTCTCACCAGACATTTTCCTTGCGGTTTGGTTTTTCTCATCGTTACTGTCTCCCCGACGGGAAGCACCTGGAGACCATGGCGATGCTGCCCACAGAGGCTGGGCGAAGGCGGGCACATGGGGAGGGAGAGGGTTTAGCGGTGCACAGGCCAGGGCTGGTGCCACCGTTCCACGTGTCACACGTGGACCTGAAAAAAAGGGTAAAGCCTGGTGTAGCCCTCCTAACAGTGCCGGTGAGAGCGTACCTGGTGCGCCTGCGGGAAGGCATCTGGCAATAGTTCCCAGAGTTTAAAATGCCGTCCCTGGGCCCGCAGTCCTACTTGTAGGAATTTAACCCACAGGTTTACTTGTGGGCAAAGTGACATTGTGCTGATGGTCACTGCAGCAGCCTCTGTAATGACAGAACATTAGAAAACAGCCCAAAGGAAGAGGGGATTGCGCCACGACCTTGGAGTGCAGCGCACCATTAATAAGGTGGGACGGCCCCATGAGCGACTTGGAGGGTCTCCAAGGAGGGCTGCTAAAGGGAAGGCAGAGCGTAACAGCAAGAAGAGCAATACGCTGCACGGGTGCAACGGGGCCATGTGAAAAGCGTGCCTATGAATTCACAGAAGCTCCTCGGAAGAGTATCCGTGGGAGGGGCAAGCCTCCCCTCTGCCCTCCTATCAGAGTGTCCGGCTGGCCTGAGGGTGGAGTTGACAGACACAGCTTAACAGGAAAAGCACACACAGTTGATTTCACGCGTGCACGTAGCCGTCGCAGGAACACGGAGCCTCCGAGGGATAGAACAGAGCACCCTGTGGGGAGGAGCGGAAGCAGGTGGGCAGCTGGAGGAAGACGGTGTGAGCTCCCAGTCTGTTGGGACAGATCTCTCGGCCTGGACTCCGAACTCCTTTCCCTCGACTCATATGGGGCTGCACTGCTTGCTCCCAGGAAGCCATGGCGAGGCCAGGTGCCCTGCTGTGCCTGCTGCTTTTCAGGTGTCTTTAACGGAAAACAAAGCTGTGCCAAGGTGCATATTTTGGGTGCGCATGTGTGGTCCCTTCTGTACAGCCACACCGCAGTGGGGGTGGCCTCCTGGACAAGTTGCCAGGGGGCTGGGGACTCCACTCGCTGCCTCGGGCCCCGAGGAGACATGATCCCCAAGCCTTCCTGGTTTGGGTTTGGTTTGGTTTCCCACAGCTTATCTAGTAGAAGTTCCTGTCAGTTCTACCTCTCCTTGTTTTGATTCAACCACTCTCCCCTCCTTCCCCTCCCCTCTGGCACCCCGTCAAAGCCGTCATCCCTCCACAGGACCGCTGAAGTGCCCACAGGACTGATGACCCTCCTTCCACTCTTGGCTCTTTCCAATCTATCCTCCCTCCAGCGGCCAGTGGCATCTTTCAGAGATGACCCCTCCTCGGCTTTCTATTGAAACCAAAATGAAGCTCAGTGGGCCTACCAGCCTCAAGGCCCCATGACCTGAGCACCCCACTTTCCAGCTTTGTGTCAGCCATACTTCTCTCTTTTCTCCCTCCCTGCCTCGGCTCCGAATGGAATGCTCCCTTTCCCTGAAATGTGTTCTCCCAGCTTGTCCACGCTGCCCCTGCCCATCCTCCAATTCCCAGCTTTTCTAAAATATGCCCCAAGTTCTCGCTGCCTTATCACCAGGCACCCTGGTTCCCCCTCTCAGCACCCATCACAATTGGTAATCATTTATTGGTTGTCATGTTTGTGTGCCAGCCATCTTCCCCTACTGAACTGAAGTCCCGTGAGGGTAGGGTTCTTGCTTATCGTGTCCCTCCCTCTATCCCCATGCTTGGCTCAGAGCCTGGCAGGTGGTAGGTGCTGAGTCCATAGCTGTTGAGTTGATAAACGTCTGGCTGGATGAGTGAAGCTGTTAATGAGTCCGTGTTGAAGCGGCTCTGAAGGAGGGTTGAGGGCCAGGTCCAGTGGAGGCAGGAGAGGCGGAGAGCCAGCTGTCCCCAGCAGGCTTATTCCGGGAACCGAGACCCTGGGCTTGTCCTCAGGAGAAATAGCTCAGGAATGGCTTCTCCTGGACGGTAGTGGGATGAGCCCGTGGTGACCCTTGGCCCTCACGGACCAAGTGCATTGGACACAGAAGCCAGATAGCTCCCGCAGGGCCTGTTCTCTCCTGTGTCCTCCTCCCTGCTCCCCAAGGTGAACAGGAAACGTGGCTCCAGTCTTTGGTGAGATTCTTGTCTCTGGACCTCTTTTAAATTTGATTTTACAAATTAGAGTAGAACCTCCCTTGCCCAGTTGTAAAAATTATGTTGGTTCATGTGTAAAAGGGTTACAGTGGCCGTCTGGTCAGAAGTAAAAATGAAAACAAAGCGAGCTCCTCTTTTGTGTAACTGGAATCGGCACAGAATTACTCTGAGGAAATGCTGGGCTGGCCTTATTCTTGGTCCATTCGGGCTCTCATCATCTGGAATTTACTTATCCCCTCGCTGACTTCTTTGGAAATACATTCCATGGAAGGACCCGCTAAGTCCCTCCTTGGTGTAGGACTCTGGGTCACACCAAGCCATCGTCCAGGTCTGGAAAGCCACCCCTGAGCCCAGAAGCTTGTTGGCAGCGAGGGTCCAGGCTGGGCAGGGAAGAGGTGGTCTCAGTGGAGGCTCAGCTGCTTCCACAGGTGCTTGAGCTCTGGATGTCCTCCCGCCTGGACACTGGTGGCCAGTTCCACCCCGGATGGCCAGTTGCTGGGCACAGACTGCCCCGGGGAAGGGAGGCAACCTTTGGCTGGCGCTGTCTCCAGCTGCGGCAATTCTGGAAAGCTGCCCACGTTCCAGCTGCCAAGAGAACAGCCCTGAAGTCTGAAAGGAGGGGCAGTGCCCGTCTGCACATGCGTGGACTCGCCTTGGCCTTGTAGACAGCAGCACCGGTCTTGCACTGTGGCTCTTGGCAGACCCGTTCCTGTCCTGGCTCGGCCACCTCCCAGCTGGTCCCTGGACAAGCTCCTTTGCCTCCATAACTGGGAAGCCTGTGCTCAAACACATTCCTCACTGTTAACTACAGAATGTTCAGGGCGGTTGTGGAGGGGCCTCCCGTGAGAGGAAGGCTGTCAGTGTGCGCGGGGAGCAACAAGCACTCATTCACCCACACGCCGTGGGGTGGGGCGCTGGCCTGGGGAGAGCAGGTAACTAAACGGGGTGTTGGGTGCAGAAGTGCCACTTAGACTGTGAAGCGCAGTGCAGCGCTGGGGCAGTGGCTTTGTTCTTACAGGGTGGTGCTCCCCCTCCCTGCAGGAGCCCAACCGGTTCCAGCTCTGCCCTGCTGCCCCCCACAACAGTGACAGCCACGCTTCTCCTGCCCACGGCCTGACTGTGCTCCCTCCCTCCAGGTGACACAGAAGTACTCCGTGGTGACCGTGCAGGGCCACCTGGTCTCCGAGGCGCTCCTGCTCTTTGGCCACCGGCACTTCTACATCTGCGAGAACTTCACACTCTCCCCCGTGGGTGACGTCTACTGCACCCGCCACTGCTTATCCAAGTGAGTGTCCACTTGCCCCTCGGACTCCTCCCTGAGCCCCAGTCTTCCTTCTCAGCTACCCTCCCCCCTTGCCCTCCCTCCTTGTTCTCGCTGTGTGCTTGGGGCTGGGCCAGAAACTGAACCATGAGATAAAACAGAAGAACCCTAAGGCGCAGGCACTCCTGACATGGTTCCCCAAAGCTAACACCTGGGATGCACACACTGGGGCAGCTCCTTGTGCCTCCCTGGGTGTGGGGGCCACGGGGCAAAGAGGGTTTCTCCGTAGGTCATTTGTCATGGAACCCAGTCCCATCAGCCCACTCGTTCGACAGCTTGCTGGCTGCTCACTCATGTAAGACATCAGCACTGCCCCTCCATGCCCAGCAAGTGCCACCAGCACACAGGCTCCTTGGAAAGCGTGTGGGGCACACTAGCAGCACAGGCAGAGCGTCTGCTCTTGGAGGACAATGCAGGGTGCACAGGGAGGGGTGTGCTGAGGAAGGGCTACTTGAGGAAGATCTGGGGCTTGCAGGGGGTGAGATTTGGGTAGAAATTTGAAGAGTCATTTCATACCAACTACACCAGAGGTCTTTTGCAGGACATTCCGAGGATCTTTTTAAGGATCAACTGCATTTGTTCTGTTTGGGTTCAATCAGGCTCTTACTGATGAGTTCTCTGTGCTTATGGAGTCCAGCTGTTGGGACCACGTTGGCCATGTTTGCACTGTTGCCAGGGCTCCAGTTGTCAAGTTGTATGTTGATCGTTGCTTTTGGAAAAATTTGTATGACGATTTCTTCATCCAGAGACAAGCCTGGGCTTTCCTGGTTAGCAAGGGCTCACATGATGACAAAGCCCCTCTTCGCTAGCCCAGCGACGCTCCAATTAGCTTACATCGAATCACCTGGAAGGCTTGTTAAAGCAGACTTCTGGGACCCACCTTCACCCCAGTTTCTAATTTGGCAGATCTGGGGTACGACTGAGATTTGATGCTGAGAGGTAACCAGCTGAGAGCCACTGTTGTAGACTATTGACAAGGAGTCAGAGTCGGACCTGCCGATAACGAAGAGGTTTAATTCCCAGGTGTCATGTCATTTCCAGCCCCGGTCAGGAAGCAGGAGCTTAAGGAGTGTGGGTAATAGATGTCAGCCCCCCTCCTTTGATCGAGATTTGCTTTAAAATGCTTGGCATTTTTCTTTCTGATAATTTTCATCTTTTATTCATTCCAAATGTTTACCGATTGCTGGGAGTCCTCTGTGCTTTCCCAAGGCAGGAGAAGCATAACTAATACTTGGCACACACATCCCATCTCCTGGCTCATGTTTTATTGATACTGATCAATACGGACAATGGGCCTGCAGACGTGCCTTTCTGGGGGCTGATGGAAGCTCCTGCCCCCTGCGCTCAGGGCGAGCCCATGCGGTGACTCGCACCAGCCGTTGCTTCACTCCTCAGCTCTGGTTTAAACCAGTCAGTGTTAGATGAGCTCTTATTGATCAGGAGAATATTGTGTATGAGGTGCCCCTCATAGCACTCTACACTTTTAATAGAAGCCCACTTGTTAGACTGCTTGTGCTCTCTTGGTTTGGAAGGACCAGGGAGCCTTGCCCTGTCTGGAAATGGACTTTTCTAGAATGCATGTAGGAGTAGAGTGAGAACAAATGGCTATCCTGTACGGTCAATGGGGATTTCCTGGGCAATGTTAATCACCGCCCCTCCAGAAGGGTTTGCGAACCAGACGGCGCTCTCTCCAGGGCTGGGCTGCTGCACTGCAGTTCTCACCGGCCGCTCGATCCTGTCAGATCAATGGGGATTGAGTCTTCTCTTGCCCATGGAGACCGAGGGAGATGCATACATAAGCCAGTTAAAAATACAGCTAAGTCCACCCTGAAATGTTTCTCTAAAAGACGGCCTCAAGTTGAGTACGCTGAGCACTAGACCCTGAAAGCGGCTCTGAGGGTCCATAAAATACCGGAAATGAAACTCAAGAATGTGCACGCCCTCCAGCGGAGCACCCTCTGGGCTGTAGAGTATCCCAGACCCTCAGAGCCTTCCTAGAAGGCATGACATTGCTATCACAGATCCCTTTCGGCTGATAGCATGAGGTTGCCAGGGCTCCTGTAACCAAGTCCCAAAAACTGTGTGGCTTTAAAACACAGATATTGGTGTCTCAGTCCTGGAGGCGGGAAGTCGGCAGCAAACTCTGGGCAGGCGCTCTCCCTCTGCAGCTCCAGGGCCGGCCCCTCCTTGCCTCTTCCAGCCTCTGAGTTCCCCCATCCTCGGTGTTCATTTGCTTGTAGACACGTCACACCCATCACCTGGCCGTCTTCTCTCGTGTGTCTTCACAGGGCCTTCCCCTGAGCGTGTCTGTCTCTGTGTTTCCCTCTATGTAGGGGACTAGTCATATTGGACCAGGGCCTATCTTTCTGACTTCATTTAATTTTGTTACCTCTGCCACTCACCTATTTCTAAATAAAGTCTCAGTCTAAGATTTTGGGGGTTGGGATGCAACATATCTCTGTGGGGGGGAAACAATCTAACCCTCAGCAGTGGCGGTCAGGTTCGGAAGGTACAGCGTTTGATTCATTTGGTGGAAATCCAAACAGTCCAATTAGCTCTTTGTAACTGGATAGTTCCTCCCTTCAGTCAGCATTTAGGCATCATTTCTCTGTTTAGTTCAATGTGACAAGTACTTACTGTAAGTCGGTCTTGTCCCGGGCTCTGTGGTCAACTCCATAGATACAGAGACGAGCCAGGAGACAGCGTCTGGTAGAGAGTTTGTGATCGGGTGAGTGATGCTGAATGCACATTTCAGGTGTGAATTCTGACAATGCTTGAATGTTGGATGGAGTAATAATTGGTGATGGAGTTATTGCCATTCTCACCAGTGCCTTGGCCTGTGATGCTGGCTGGCGCAGCCACGGGTAGGCACCAGAGTCCCTCTGAAGCCTCATCGGGAGTCAGAGGAGTTGAGGGGAAGCTGATCTTCACCCTGGAGGGGGGCGTTAATAAGGAACACAGGGCCCCAGGCAGCAGTGGGTTTCAATGAAGGCCTCCAGGCAGAAGCATCCAGAACGAAGCCACATTTGTATTTGTTCAGTCAGTCCTACAGCAACATGGCTCCGAGCAGGACTCCTGGGAGGACTGTCCTCACAGAGGCAGGAGGAGCTGCAAAGGCCTGGAACCCACGTCCCTGGGGCCTGGCTGTGCAGGGGGCTAAGCAATGGGCTCAGGCTTGCCCGGCCAGTGTTGTTCAGTGGTTGAGCATCGACCTATGAATCAGGAGGTCACAGTTCGATTCCTGGTCAGAGCACATGCCTGGGTTGCAGGCTCGATCCCCAGTGTGGGGCATGCAGGAGGCAGCCAATCGATGATGTTTCTCTCTCATCATTGAGGTTTCTATCTCTCTCTACTTCTCCCTTCCTCTCTGAAATAAATAAAAAAATGTTTAAAACAAAACAAACAAGCAACCAAAAAAAAAACACACAGTGGGCTCAGGCTATGTCTCCCAGTAACTCTTCCTTCTATACAGCAGTGACCGTTCAGCATAGTAACAAGTCCAAGCTGTTAGCACTACAGATGCTGGACACCAGCCCTGACCGTGGCTGGAGGTCCTGTGGGCCTGAGTGAGGGCCGTCCACTTGCTCAGTGGACATGGGACACCGAGGCTGGTGCAGGCTGGCCCGCGGCTGCAGCCGCAGCTGGGTGGCAGGAGGTCCCGGCTGCGTGCATTGAGCAGGGCCCTCTCCACCCTGGGTCCTTGGGACCAGGGGTTGGGGCGCACGTGCTCCTTGAGGCTGAGGTCCTCAGAGGCCCTCCATCGCTCAGGCCCTAAAGGGCTTCTTCTCAGAGCTTCTGTGGTCCTGGCCACACTCTGAATCACCGCGGCACTCAGGTGAGAGGTCACTGTCCAAAACCAACTCACCCTCACTTCTCGGCGCCCTTAGTGTCGGTGGGAAAGCTTCCTGTGGCTGCCACAGGGTTTCAGTGACTACCGTGGACACGTGGTTCTCTTAGGTAAATGCTCACCAAATTCCTGGGCCTCCCCGGCCCTCCCCTGGACCTCGGGGAGCAGCTCTGGCCTGGCTTGGCCTCTGCTGCCACGTGGCTGGTCCCTGGCTCTGGGCGCGCGCTCCCGAGGCCACTGCTGAGGCTGTGGTCACTGCTCCCAGCCCCCTGGCGTCGCATCCCGGCCCACAGCCCTTCGGGGTGGGCGTTCTCCCCGCTGCCGAGGGCATGCCAAACCGGGCTTCCTGTGGAGTCTCGGCCTCTCTCTGCCCGATTCCGGAGTCTGACATTTCTCCACGTGTGATGAGAGTATCCCCTGCACGCTCCCCCAGTCCGTGTGGACACTGTGCCCGGAGGGACTTCTTACTCACACTCGTCTCCGAGTGCCACCGCCTGTCCTGCAGGCTGTCCCCTGGCCTGCTGTCCTCTCACCTGGTGAGGCTGCTGCCCCTCCTACTGCTCAGGGCAGGGCTAATGAGGACGGTGCTCAGGGTTTAGCAGGTCAGGAGGTGCCGGCACCCACCCTGCTCGCAGCCACCCTGGAACCCCCGGGGTGTCCCAGAAACTCAGTCGGGGCTGTGGGCCAGGGCGGGACGAGCCCACTGGACACCCTCTCACTGCATGTCTTCTTGTCCTTTCAGCATCAGTGATCCATTCATTTTCAACCTGTGCAGCAAAGACAGGTCCTCCGACCATTACTCCTGCCAGCGCCACAGCTACGGGGACCTCCGGGAGCTGCGGCAGGCGCGCTTCCTCCTGCAGGTACGCCGCGGGAAGGGCAAGGGGAGAGGGCGGCCCAGGTGCCATGGATGCCCTCTGAGTGGGAGGGACACTCCTCCGGGACCCCCTTGGGTCTTCAGGAATACAAGACAGGCAGCGCCCGCCATTGCCTCAGGGCAGAGCTGATGCCAGAGCTGAGTGCCAGTCTGCCCTGTTCCGACCGCCTGGACCCCCTCAGCTGCCTGCCATCCTCCCCTCCCCTCCCACACTCGCCAAGCGCCTGGTAATTCCCTGGGCGGAGTGGTTTAGAGATCTACTGATTGTCCCTCAGCCAGGGACCCGGAGGGCTCACCCTGGCACTAAACAGAGCAGGCTCCTTTGGGAGGCAGAGTGGCTGCAGGCTCAGCAGCACCCAGTGCATCCCTACTCCAGGGAGAGTCACTGGGGCAGAGGTTCAGAAGCAACAGCTCAGTGGCAAGGGGAGGAAGACCTCTGGGCCGCCCCTGGCCAGGCACACACACCTGCCTTCAGCAGCTAGCCTCTGCAAGGGTGAAGCTGCCAGAGGGGGCGGGCTTCCAGGATGCTGTGGTATCAGGACCCCTTGTAGGAGGGGAGAGGAGTGGAGGGTCGGGCTTCCACCCTCTGCCGGTGTCTGCCCTGCAAAGGCCAACAGGGGGCAGTGCTTCGCCTGAAGAAGGAGTGAGAGTGCCTTCCATTGTAAATCTCTTAGGGTGTGTAATTAGCTCAGAGAGGCCTGGGGGAGGGATGGTGACTCATTGGAAAAGTATCTGAAAGGAGGAAAGGGCCGGGTCCTGCTGAGGAGGGCCCAGCGGGCTGCAGCCTTGCCCGCTCTCCCTCTGCCCTGCCTCCCTGATGTTTTTGCCCACAAAGGGCCAGTCCTCATTTTGCCTGACCTCTTTGCAAGGGGCTGAGTCAGAAGGGGCTGAGTTGAAGGGTCCTGGGCAGTGTGGCCAGCACTGCACAACTGGGCACCTCTCTGGGCTCCTGTTTCCTCTTGTCTTGTCTGCCATTATGTATACAGCACTTGGCACATATTAAATATCAAGAATTAAATCTTTAATGACTATCTATCTGCCTTAGAGGTAACATACGTGGCAAACAGGTATCAGTAAGTGAGTTTCTTTCCCCCTGTAAGCGGGGGTTGTCTCCAGAAGGCCAGGAGCCTGAGAATCGGGAGGCCGTGTGCACAGTGGGGACTGGCCACCGCTTGTCCAGCGCGGGAGTCTCCCAGGCGGAAGTCTGACATGGACACTCAAGGCTGCTGGGAAGCCATAGCCTCTATAGCAGGGGTCCTCAAACTTTTTAAACAGGGGCCGGTTCACTGTCCCTCAGACTGTTGGAGGGCCGGACTATAGTTTAAAAAAAAACTATGAACAAATTCCTATGCACACTGCACATACCTTATTTTGAAGTAAAAAAACAAAACGGGAACAAATACAATATTTGTATTGGCATGTGGCCCGCGGGCCGTAGTTTGAGGACCCCTGCTCTATAGATTCTGTGTTCATCATCTATTTGCACATTATTTATGTTTCTGTTTATAGAGACACCTAGGCTCTATGTGCACCTGTAGAGGATGTATTTGCACTGTCAGTACAAATACGCTGTCTGCTCAGGAGCCCGTGCACGACTGAGCACTGGATCCAGCCTTAGAAGCAGGACCTGCCTCCGGGTTGGACACAGCACCCCCACCCCCACGCGTCTGACCCTGAGCCACCCATCTGTCTCCCAGGCCCAGGCCTCACTCCTCTGTCCCCCTCCAGCCCTGGCCCCCTCATCCCCTGTGTGGACTCGCTCTATCACTGCTCAAATCCGTCATTTACCTGCTGTGGATCAGATGAGGGGAGAGGGAGGCAGAGGCAGAGGAAGTGGAAAGGGAATCGTGTAGAGGTCATTTAGGCATTCGCTCCTTTCTTGTCCTGGGAGCGGGGCCCTTGCTTCCTGCTTCAGCCAAAGGAACTGGAGGTCCCGCCCTCTTGCCCATTCTGTGGAGACCCCGCTCATTGCTGTCAATGAGGCCTTCTTGCCCTGTGAGAGGCTAGCGGGAAGGGTTGCCTGTGTTATCCTGAATAAAGAGATAAACTGAGGCAAGCTTGAGTGACCAGAAGTGGAGTTTTTGCAGGAATAGCAGAGGAGTCACCATGGGACGCGCGCTGTGCAAACACAGGCGAGTCCGTTGAGGGTGTGGGCTCGGTGTTCATGGGCCAGGAGCTACAGGGGTCAGATCCCGCCAGAGTCCAAGCGGCAAGTTCATCGGCTTGAGCGGAAGGATTGTGGGCGCATGTTCCTTGTGAGGAGCTAAGTCTCGGAATTCTCTGAATCAGGTGTTCATGGGAAACCATCTCGGTTCTTAAGTTCCGATCTTCCGGGGCACATGCGTGATCTCCATTTCCTACCCTCTGGCTCCACCTGCGATTACAGTCCTCTCACAGCGGCACAGAGACCCAACGGCCTCTTGCGGGGGACTCTGCTGCCTGGCGTTGCCGCTATTCCGGGAACTTCAGGGGCAGTAAAAGGGTTTCTCTTTATAGGACATTGCCCTGGAGATCTTTTTCCGAAATGGATGCTCCAAGTTTTTTGTCTTCCACAACAGTGATCGGAGTAAGGTCTTCAAAAGGTAAGGGCTGGAAACCCCTCCTCTGAGCAAACTGAGCAGGACCTGGGGGCAGAGGAGCAGGGACCGCTCAGCGCTGCTCTCAGAACTGTCCTGGACCCACACAAGGAATCCTCAGGTTAGACACCAGGAAGAACTTACCCACAGAGCTGTTGAAAGCATAGAGAAAGCCTGTGCTCCATCCTGGGAAGCCGGCTCCATCTCAGGGACTGAAGGGGTTTAGGACAGTAATGACTGGAGGAGGAAAAATTGTGCAGACACAACGTATTTCAGAAACTGGCGATTTAACAGGCATTCCAGAATTTTCTGGCTTTATTTTCTAGTTATCCAAGAATTCTTTGGCTTTATCTTTCCCTTTGATCCCAGTTGCCAATGTTAGTTGTTCTAACTTTACATTTCATTGCAAAGAATTCCAAACCCTGATTTCCCACTTCTGCGCGAGCATCTTTTCCCTTAAAGAGAGAAGCCTGCTGTTTAGTTTAACTTCTCTCCCTCCCAATAGATTAATCCATCTGAGCAATATAAGCTAAGAAAAAGGTAATACCAATATTTATTTATTTGTATTACTATTAGAGTCGTAGATAATAGATAGAGATTTGTGGGGAGCTAGAGGGGGCAGAGGAAGGCAGGTGCCCAGCCGTAAACAGACCCCACAGGAGTTGGAGTCACAGCTGCGCTGTTTGGCTCCACTTTGGCCGGAAGTTGTGAGGTGAGATTTGACATCCTGACCTGAAGGCTCCAGGCCACGTTCACTCGGAAGGTCTATCCTAGCCTTCCTGGTGGCCCTGGCTGGTCACTGGCACCAGGCCCCACTGCTGTGCCCACAGGAGAAAACCAGTCCTGAGAGAGGCTGTCTGCCCAGCGCTGGGCACGTCTCCAGTAGCTGTGAGCCTCCCTTTGAGGTTCTTCCCATTTGCCTGTGTACGGCCTCCTGACATTTTCTTCCAGTCCATTTTAGACCGAGCTGGAGCAGTGGGCGTGCGAGGCTGACCCTCACGTTTGTTCCCTAACGTTTTCAGTTAATCTAGGAGTTGTGCGTCCCCTAGCTCAGTGGTGAGTGGTGCCCACCAGCACCCTGCCCTCCTCGGTGAGCCTGAAATTGAGATGGCACCTGTGCCCAGGGTACAGCTGTGCGTGGTGAGATTGGCAGAGGAGGAATCTAAGACACGTATTTTTATGGTGACATTGTTTTATTTATGGTTGTTATCAGGGCTGAGGACATTGTTTTATTTATGGTTGTTATCAGGGCTGAGTGTGCGATGCAGACGTGCTGAGGGCGATCAGAGGGTCACCAGGTCTGCTGCCCACAGACGGGGTGGCTGGAGGGCTGGAGGGCTGGCGGGCCCAGCACCCATCTCTGGCCTGGCTCTGAAAATGTCTCCTTGGTGCTGGAAAGGTCTGCCTCTTGCTGATGAGATGATCCTTCCTTTTTGTGTAGCTTCTGCTCCTTCCAACCCAGCTTGAAGGGGAAAGGCGTCCCAGAGGAACCCCTCCACCTCAGGTAAGTGTGGGCGGGCCTAGCCGTGCTCTCCGGCTGGCGCTGGCCTGGCTCTGACCTCATTCGCCCGATCCTACTGTAAAGCTGTCATGCCAGGAGCACGCAGTCCGCCTTCCCCTTTATTGTCCCCTCTCCCACCCCCTCCTCCCTCTGCCTCCTCCCAAAGCTCCTTCTGCCAACTGCACCCCTGCAAACAGCCTATGTGTCCCACGTGGTCTGTGGCTTTTCCAGACCAAAATGGCAGAAAGCCATCTGCCTGTGGTGGGTGGGTGCAGGTTGGCAAAGAGGTGCCAGGCCAGGCCCAGCGTGGGCATCAGCCCTCAGGCAGGGTGTGAGCAATCCCAGGTGTGTCCTCCTGTAGGAGACTCTCAGAAAACTCAGAAGCTAAATGAAGGCACGCTGGTGTGCGGGTCCGACTCAGTTTATACTCTATGACAGGGAGCCTCCTTGCAGGGAATGCTGGGCTTCCAGACCTGCCACGCCGCCCTTCACCAGGACCCCGTTTCCCTGAGGCTGGGGAAACCATTCAACACATTGTTAGGAATGAGAAGGCAAGAAGGTGGTGGCTGGTTTTGTCCAGGAGTGTGGGTGGGGCAGGGAGGGATGTCCCAGAGGTGGTATTCAACTGACTATGAAATAGGGACCCCCAGGTCATTCAAATCAGTTATCAATAGTTTGTTATGTGTGGTGTTTGCTGCTTTCAGAGCAGCAGGCAAAATACTCACACTCTTTCCTGTCCTTGTAGTCTCCCAAGGAAGATAGACAGAAAACAATTTACGTTAGTGACACTGAAAGCACATTTGACTAGAGGCCTGTGCACAAAATCATGCATGGGTAGGGTTCCTAGGCCTGGCCGGCGATCAGGGCCGATTTGTGGGGTGACCGGTGGGGCAATCAGGGTCCTTGCTTGCACCCGCCTTGGCCTGGCGCCACCCGCTCACCTGCTCCACCATCCCACCATAGTCCCACTCTAGTGGGTACCCATCAGGACCAGCAGCGCCTCCACTGCTGCCCGCGGACAGCACCACATCACTGATGCTCACCATGTTCCACGCCGCCCCCTGGTGGTCAGCGCACATCTGACTCCCAGTTGGTCAAACGCCTGCCCATGGGGACAATAGGTGTATAGGTATAAAATAAAAGTAGATAGAGGTAGGGATTGAAATCTTAGGCGGGGTGTTAAGGGAAGGCCTCACCGAGAAGCAATATTAAGATTTGCATGAAGTAGAGAAGCAAGGTGTGCAGAGACTGGGCCGAGGGATGAGCAGGGTAGGCAGGTGGTGGGCTGGCGCCAGGTGGCTGGCAGCAGGGAGGCTCCCTGGTTCTGGAAGGGTCTCCCTGGTGCACAGTGGGATAAAGGCAGAGCTGGGAGGCAGTTAGGAGTGATCTGGGTTAGGAGTGATGGCGGCTTGGAAACGGGGTGACTGTGAGATGGGGTGGAGTGCCCAGGTTCTGGACGTTGTGAAGGAACCTCTACTGGCATCTGTTGTGAAGGAACCTCTACTGGCATCTGTTGACAAGTCACATGTGGAGTAAGTGCCTGGGAGAGAAGGGGCTCGAGGAGAGGCCCAGAGATCTAGCTGTGAGCACTGGAATGTGCAAGGGGAGGAGCAAGGAAGAGCGGCGCTGGGGGTGCTGCCGGAGCTCTCTGTGGGGCCTGTTAGCTTTGACACGCCTGCAGACAGCCCAGTGGAATGTCATGTTGGCCTTTGAGTAGGTGAATTTAGAGTCCATGGACAGGCCCTGCTGAGAGGTAGGTCTGGAATAGAATTTAAAGCATGAGACTGGGTAAGATCACCAGGAGAATGAGTGCACCAGGGCAAGAGGTTTAAGGATTGTGCCCTGTGGCGTCCAACCTTTCATGGGTAAGGACATGGGGAGGAATGAGCACAGAGACAGCAAGTTACATCCAGGAAGGCCAGTGTGGCTCAATGGTTGAGCGGTGATCCATGAACCAAGAGATCACTGGTTCGATTTCTGGTCAGGACACATGCCTGGGTGTGGCCTCAATTCCCAGTGGGGGGCGTGCAGGAGGCAGCTAGCTGATTGATGATTCTCTCTCACCAATGTTTCTATCTATCAATCTCTCTCCCTTTCTCTCACTATAAAAATAAATAAAAAACATATCTTTTTAAAAAAGAAAGGCAGGAGGAATGGCAGGTGTGGAATATTTCCTGAGAGTCAGCTTGTGTTTCAAGAAGGGAGTGGTCAACTGTGCTTGATCAAATGATCACATGCTGCTGGTCGGCTAAGTAAGATGAGAAGTGACTGTAGCACTTGGCAGCACGGGGGCCATTGGTGATCTTCAAAAGACCCATTTGAGTGGCTGCCAGCAGAAGCCCCTGTTGTTTCAGGAATAACCCTTTCCTTGGTGGAGCGTGTGGAGTCCAGCACATGCCGGGCAAAGGTCTAGGAGGCCTGGGTAGCAGGGGCCGCTGGAGGCAGGGTGGCTGGTTACCAACTGGGCTGGATGTACTTCAGCAGTTCAACAATAGTGGAGCCCTAGCTGCATATAGAAGCTGAGTGCTAGCCTTGGACCTCATATTGCCTGCTTCATAGAAGCTTCCATCTCCACATGTGGACTTCGCTGCAATGTCCCGGTGACAGTGGTGGAAAGCCATTTCAAACTAACTGAAGCCATCACCTCGCACACCTGACAGCCAGACAGGTCTGGCTCCAGGTGAGCTAGATCTCTGGGCTCATAAGTCCTCAGGACCCATGGCTCCTGTCTCACGGGGGGCGTTTCCTGTGTTGGCTGTTCTCAGCAGGCTCCCAGCATAAGGGCATCACCGCCCCAACAGCCAATCCCGCAGGAACTCTGCCACACAAGGAATGCTCTGTTTCAGTAATTTTAACAAAAATCCCCCAAAGTGGTTTTCGCCTGCCCCAATTAGGTTAGTATCCATTCCAGAACCAACCAAGGGCTTTCATAGGCCAGGGCAGGGTCATGTGCCCACCCACATCCTGGGAGTGGAGTCAGTCCCACCCAATGATATAGACCACACTGAGGGGAGGTGGTTTCCCAGAGCATCAGGGTTCTGTTATCACAGAGGGGTGAATACTGAGGCATCAACCACAGGAGCTGTCCCCACACTGCCCCGGCAGCAGCTCCCCAGGGCCACAGCACTCATGGCTGCGTGTCCATTTTCTCACTCCCTGGAGCTTCTCTCTTCTTGCATCAAGTCTGACACAAGTCACTTCACTAAACGCCTTTTGCCTCTGCAGATCACCCTCTTATAAATGCCTTGTGTACAATGTCACTCAGTGATCACGTCGCTGTCCCTACAGCTGGGGGTGGTTCCCTGGCCATTCCTGTTCTATTCTTCTCAGAGTCCGAGAGATGCTTTGTCCCACCAGTGCTTACCTCTATCCACACAGGTTAGGATCTCAATCCCTGTCCCAGACGGAGAGGGAGTAGATAGAGGAGGGGCAGAGGAGCTCAACTGTGGCTATGGCACTAAGTTGGGTGTCCATACAAAAATCAGTGCCAAGTGGAAGAGTTCATTCTTGCCCTGGGGATGAGTTAAATGTGCAGAAATTACTTCTCTCATCCATAGAGATAACCCTAGACACCCACCTGGGCCCCGGCTGGCCCCTGTGGGACAGCTGGGCCTGTGCCGATTGTATTTCCATTGTGTTAACATTTTCCTCACGGCCCTCTGAGGCCAAAGGAGCAGGACGTTCCACGGCCACTCTGTGCTTGCCTGGCATCGCCCCAGCACGGCTCCAAGCACGGAGACCTTTGGAAAATACAAGCTGAGTGAGCTGCTGCCCCGCTGGAGTGGCTCAGTTGCTGGAGCATCATCCCATGCACCAAAGGGTTGCCAGTTTGATTCTTGGTCAGGACACATACTTGGGATGTGAATTCAGTCCCCAATCAGAGCAAGTACAGAAGACAAGCAATTGATGTTTCTCTCTCTCCTCTCTCTCCCTCCCACCTTCCTTCCCTTACCCTCCCCTCCCTCACCCTCCCTTCCTTCCCTCCCCCTCTGCTGGGGGCAGTTGGGAACAGTGCATGTGCTCCAGGACATGCTTAGGGAGCTAATAGAAGGGGAGCTTTGACACAACGAGGAAGCCCCAGCCACACAGTTGGTCCAGGCACTGAGGCCACGCAGGCAGCCTGGGCTCATGGCGAGGCTCTGCTGCAGCAGCCAGTGTGACCTCTGGAATCTAGCCAATTTGACCTCAAGGAGGTGCTCCATAAACTGCAATTCCTTTGCTTAGTTTCAGGATCATCTGCTGTGTGTTTGGGGTGTTTGTGGAGCAATTGATTAAAAGCAGGTGGTGTCTATGCTATGGGCTCTTCTGTCTCCTTCCCAGCCCTTCTCTCAACGGCCGGGGCAGCGCGCAGCCTTCTGAGGGCGCAGTGGCCATGGTTCTGTGCCTTTTTATTTGGGCTGCCAAGGGCCATGCAGATCCACACAGTTAGCCTTTAAAAATGTCTGGCTGTGTTTTGGACACTCCGGTGACCACAAGCTTCTCGTTGCTGGAGAAGACATGTGGTCCTGAGAGTTTTCAACCACCCAGGAAGCTTGGCCTGTGCTGGAGGGTTCCGATCTCGATCCCCGCTCTTGATGACTGTGCTAGCCCTCCGGAGGCCGGCCCCCTACACGGGGACCAGAGCTTTTAAGGGCCAGGGTTCCAGTGACAATGGCTGCCCCCTCCCTCACCCTGAGCTGAATTCCAAGGAATTTCTGTGCCTGGGTTACAAGCTGAAAATACTTGCAAAGTCTGGATGAGCCTAGAGCCTGTAATCCACCTGTGTCTCCCACAGCACAAGGCCAGGCCATTCTGAAGGCAGGGAGGCGGCATAACCAGGCTCGCTGCAGTGCTGGGCTCTGCCTCTACACGGCCTTCTAGCAGGAACCCCGCAGGACCCCCTGCCAAGTGCCTGGCAGCCAGAGCACTCCCATGTTAGACACCCACCCACGGGCTCTGCTGCATTGTGAGGGGCCAGTCAGGAAAGGAGGAGGAATGGCCGAGTGACAGGGGAAGGGCAGCGAGCGTGGAATGCACATGTGACTAACACAGCTATCTGTGCCCTCCACAAAGGGCCGGAAACGGCTTCAAAGTTAAATACAAGGTACAATGGGCCTGGAACCATTCATTCTCCGGAGTTCTCTCAAAGGAGAAAAAGTAATGTGGCCAGGTACTGGGGTCCTGCAACTACAGAAACAAAACCACTGAAATTGTAGAAGCAAAACCACTGGGCCGGCTTACACTGCTTTCCAAGGACGGATAACCAGAAACAGAGGGTTTTGAACTTGTACGCCCAGAAAACTTTCTCTTGGCACCGACTATCAAATTTTCCCTTGTCTAAAGGGTAGTGATACCAAAGTCAATTCCGTTTTTATAAAGTTCGAAGGAAGAGCACTACAGAATATAATATTTTATATTGCGTCTCTGGAAAAGCAGGGCCCTAACATGTGGCCCTATTTCTGCACAGACATGTGTTTGGGATGCGCATGGCCTGGCTCAGTGATGCTGCTCCCCAGGGATCTCGGTTCATCTGGAGCCCAGGGTTAGAGAACTCAGAGACGCAAGGCGAGGCTGCCCGCAGGCTCCTCCCTCCTCACATGTCCTCAGATGCGCGGAAGGCCCCTTCCAGGGCCATGCTCTCTGACGAGGGACGCACTCACTGATGTGTCCTCAGGCCCAAGGTGCCCTGGTCTGGAGGACACTGTTGGGTGTGACCCAGTTGTTGGGTGGTTGCAGTTTCTGAACTATTCTCTCTGTTGGATAGTTTACTTAATAACGTTTAGAATGAAATACACTTTTGGGCACAAGGTTCTACAGTTGAGCGTGGTCAGAATTTCCTTTATAGATTATCTTTGAAAAGCAATGGAAGAACTTAGAAAACAAACCATAACTGGCTATAAAGATCTATAAGAAGATGACCTTCCAAGACAGTCACTAACACCCCAGCCCCCTGCCGGCAGCATGGAGGCTAAGATTCAAGTCCACCTCCCCCTGCGTTCCGCAGCCCTACTCTCTAGAGACCACGGGGCTGAGTAGCGCGAGGCCGAGCATGTGAGCCCTGCTTGCTCAGTGAGGAGAGCTGCTGCCCCCCACTGGGCGCATAGGTGTGCTCCCAGGAGCACAGCCTGGGAGGGCAGCTGCAGAGACCACGCGGCTCAGACCAGGCCCACAGCAGAATTGCCGGAAGGCAGAAACTCACTAGTTCAAGGTCCCCAGCCACCCACTGAAAATCTGGGACATGGGTAAAGATGCCAGGCATTTTCTTCTATTTTAGCATCTTTCTCGGGAATCATGAAGGACACGATCAACAATGGTAGCTTAGATTAGGTTGGTAAACTGAGGCAAAGGGACTCTTTATCCTGAAATGCCATAGCTCGGTGCTCCTGAGAGCTTTCAGCTTCCCATGGTCACTCACAAGCTAGCGCTTGACACATATCCACAGATCTGTTTATTGCCGCATCTAGCTGGTGAGATGGTCTTTAACTTTTTTATTTTAAATTAACTCCGGAATCACAGGAAGTTGAAAAAATGATACATAGAGTCCCCATGAAGCCTTCATTGAATTTCCCCCAATAGTTGCATTTTACGCAACTACAGTACAATTTCAAAACCGGGAAATTGTCCTTGGTACAATATGTGTGCACAGTCTTTTGCCGTTTTGTCATATATGTGGTTGTGTGCAACTACCACCATCAACAACAATTCATTTTATCCCTCTGCCACCCCCTCTTCCTAAGACATGGCTGAGAACGAAAACATAATGAAGCACGTAGAACAAGGCTGGCGAGTAAACGTCACCTGCATGCCAATCAATCAATGGGCAGCGAACCCGGGAGCGGTGCTTGGAGAGGGCATGGAGGACAAGGGCAGCGGGGACTGAGTGTGATGGGGCAGAGAGGGCTGGCATAGCTCAGTGGTTGAGTGTTCACCTATGAACTAGGAGGCCACGGTTCCATACCTGGTCAGGGCACCTGCCCGGTCGCGGGCTCGATCCCCAGTTGGGAGCATGCAGGAGGCAGCTCATCGATGATTCTCTCTCATCATCGATGTTTCTATCTCTCCCTTTTCCTTCCTCTTAAATCAATAAAAATATATATATTTTTTTTAAAATATGATGGAGTTGTCACGACTAAGCATTACGAATAGAAATGGACAGTGAGGAGTGAAGAAATGCAGTGTGCTGTCTGCTCCGGCTTGTCATGTGAACAAGGAAATGCGCTCCTCCCTCTGAACCATGGAGCTCCAGTGCTTTTCCATCAACTTCCATAGGACTTGCCGCCAACACAGAAGAGCCTCGATTAAAGTGTTTAAAAGCTTTGCTGAAGGTGGTTTTCTTGACCTTTTGTTTTAGGCAGTATGGAGGTGCGGGTGGTCCCAGAAAGTTCTCTGGTCTGCGAGGACTGGCTCCACCACTGTCATTTCTGCCCAAAGGTCTGGTACAAAGACGGACACTATCCGAAGTGGGATTTCAGCTTGAGACGCACCAAGCCCAGGTCTTAGAGGACTGACTTCTATTGAGTGCTTCCCCATGTGCTGTCCCTGTAGGTGCTCAGTGACCCTGAGAGTTGGGGTTGTATCCTTCCCACATTACAGATGATGAGCCAGAGCTAAGTAAGAAGCCCAGGGCAACGGCAAGAGGAAGAGCTGCCCTGAACCTAGCTCTGGCCAACTGCGCTTTTGATGTTCTCTCTGCCAAGGCGGATGGCCTGAGAGCCTGCCTTCCTCTGTCTGTCTTCTTCCAGTGTGTCTTCCCTACAGGTGGCCCAGCGTGAGCCAGGCTTTGCCCTACAGGATGCAATCCCTGCACCCAGCACAGGGCCTGGTAAGGTACTTATTTATTGACTGCACCAGCCCATACCTGCAGCCATTCTTTCCTTCTTCCCACCAGAGGCTGGAAGATAATTGGGCAGAGTGAGAGGGGAGTGGAGCCTCTTCATTCACAGCCCAGGGCTTGCAGGCTGAGTGGAGATAAAGTGCCTAGAGCAGATTATGCAAACAGAGAGAGAGAGAGAGAGAGCACCACTCAGAGCCCAGGAGAGCCCAGGATGTTACCTGGGATGCTTAATGATAATATCTTCCCACCTCTGCCTTGTTCCCTTCCAAGGCTCATGTCCTCTGCCTCCTAGCTGCCCCTGACCTTTGAAGCTCTGACCCAAAGCAGCTCCACAGAACAAGCCCCACATTTGGGAGCTGGTGGTTAGTCCTGAAGTGAAGATAACGAAGCTAAGAGTGTGGCTATCTCAGCTGCCGGGCCATGGGGCTGTGGCAGGAGGAGAGTTCTGGAACAGAAGTGAGCTGTACAGCCCTTTCCCTCCTCCTATGCCTGCATGTGCGGTGTGTGCACGCCGAGAGACAATGACCAAGAACCAAGAGCCCTTCAGACAACAAAACCACAAGCCAAGACAGTAGGGAAAGTACTTTATGGGCTTAGCTGAAAGCACTATTGCAGTCATGGGGCAACCTCTCAATTTTCTGTGGAAGCAGCCCATTGCCATCTTTCCTCCCGCCCTGTTCCCTTTCTGCCTCAGGGTCAGGGTACAAGGTCACCTCCATTCTTCCTGGGACTCCTTGGCCGTGGAGTTGGGCGCGATTAAATTGGTGAAGGCGGCCTTTTTCGGTGTCACTGGGACTAGGCTCTTGATTTTGTTCAGCTTATCTCGGGCCTGTTGGCATTTTTTCAGGCAAGACCCGCACAGATCCTTCGCCTCCACCAGATATAAGTTATCCAGCCTCTTGATGGAATCTAAGAAGACATCCGTCTCCTCCGGCTGGAGGAAGGGGTTTCTCTTGGTGTTGAGCTTCTTCAGCTTGGGGAGCTTGGAGATGCTGGTGGGGATGGCGCTGAGCAGGTTGTCATGGAGCCCGACCTCATGGAGCTCCTTCAGAGCACCCAGTGTGGTGGGCACACTGTCCAGGTGGTTCAGGCCTAAATTCACGGTGCGGATATTCTTAAGCTGGTTGAGTTCCACGGGCAGCCCGTTGGTGGTCAGCCTGTTGTTGCTGGCATTGAGGTACAGCAGACTAGTCATTTGGCCGATGGACTCGGGGAGCTTGTCGATGTAGTTGCTGTGCAGGTCCAGCCACCGTAGGCTCTGGAACTTGGAGATGGAATCAGGGATCCTCTTGAGCATGTTCCGGCTAAGATCGAGCTCATCGATGTCATTGAGTTTCAGAATACACTTGGGGAAGGTGGTGATGCCCATCTTGCTCAAGTCGAGGCGTTTTCTCCCATCGAACGTGATTTTGATACAATTCTTGGCCACATTGAGGGTGATCTTCTTGCCCTTGGGGCTCTTCCCACTCTTGGCCATGTCTTTTAGTGAAGGATATGTTTGAAGTGCGCTGTTCTGGTTGGTTGGCGATCAGGTTGAGGAAAGTCACTTGAAGCTGCTAGACGATATACTCTGATAAGAGAAAAATACCAAGTTAGGAGATGACAGGAGAGTATTGGACTTCCCCCAAAGCATAATGCTTTGCTCTCTAACAGTTTAAAAGGAGAGAAAGAGGAAAGTGGAGAGAAATTAGGGCATCAGCAGAAGTCACCCAGACAAGACCTTCAGTGAACTGCATGCCTTCCTCAGACCTCTGTTCCCAGATGTAAGTAAGAGGGTCTGCAGGAGGCTCAGTGTCCTCTAGCTGTCTCGTTTCCTGGCTTAATAATCTTTCCAATGTCCTGGACTTTCAAATACACCCGACCCCTCCCAGCCCAGGGGTACATGTAATCGTGTATGTGTGTCCTCTTGGCTACCTACCACTTCCCAGACCCTCACAGAAACCTAGTCTTTCTTTAGAGTTATGTTAAGGTTGCCACAGTGTGTCTGCTGAATCCTCAGCAGGGCCACAGCGTGGACATGAGGAGACAAATGCTTGCAGTGGGTGGGTGGCCACGGTGTCTGCAGTTCCTCTGCTCTGTCACTCAGGCTCTTTCTCAGGAACTGAGTTCATGTAGCACATGAAGCGCCAGCAGCCAGGTGTGTGCGCCATCACCACGCTTTCCTCATCCGATAATCCTGTGTCCAAGGGAAGTGGGTGAAAGCTGCCCGCCCCGTGCTCCCTGTAAGCCACCACGGCCACTCCTCGGAGGGTCCCACCCTGTGCTGGTCCTCCTGGACCACAGCCTCCTGGGATGGAGGGAGGTCCCCAGAGTCAGCCCCTGAGAGCATCGGTCAGCTCAGCCCTCAGCATCGTCAATGTTCTTCTGAGCAGCCCAGAGAGCAGACCCTCTTCTTTAGAAACAAGGACCCACCACATTCAGGCATAATTACTGAGCACAGCACCGTGGCCAGTAGCATTGGAGTCTCTATATCACGTTGCTCTGAGAAACCAGAGGGAGTAGAGCAGCTTGGAAACAAAAGTCCGGCCCACTCGGGTGGGAGGAGTCAGTCCGCTCTGCCTAGACCACCGCGAGTGCACCACCTCCAGGTCCTGCATGGACAGCGCGCTTCCAGCACGCTGGCCACAAAGGCTGCCAGGCGGCGGGGAAGTAACTCAAAAGTGGGAGCAGCTGTGCCCCGAGATGATAGAAAGATTTCCAAGAAGAGCCTCTCTCTCTGGCCCAGAGTAGCAATGGGGCCTGTTAGGTTCAGAGTGGGTGCGCAAGGCCTGGCTTTACCCCGCCCCTGCCTCGGCCCCAGGCAGACCTGCATCTCAGTCAGCCAGGCAGGCCCGGAACCCAGAACCTAGAACCAAGACAGAGAGCCATTCTCTGCCCACACTGATCCCAGGAGGAGGTTGCCTTTCTCTCTCCTCTGTCACATGGCCCTGGAGGCAGAGAGGGTGGCAGGAAGTGAACAGCAGATTTAGAAAACAAAAGGCCTGGATTTCTCACCAGAAGAAGGGCATTGAGGGAGCCACTCAATGTCGGGGAGATTGCACAGAGGAGGGAGTATAATAAAGTTGTGCGTGAACTCCCGGATGCACCCTGAGCTGCTGGTGCATGAATGAAAGCCTGAATAGGGTCTTCAGTACCTTGCCCCATACCCAGAGCCCCACAGCTTAGACTGAGCTGAGAGAGCCCGCTGCGCAGGCTCCAGGCTGGTGCCTGGGTGGACAGAGGACCTGGCCCCACCAGCACCGCAAAGTCTCTGACAACGGGAGGGACACTGTAACCATGATCGCAGAACCAACAGAAGGGCAGGATGTGCGCCTCTGGTGCCGGATAAAAACATACATCTCCATCTCCATAGTGACATGCAGACGTAGCCCTAGAGGAAGAGAGATGAAGTTGTGGCACAGAAAAGTATTTGAAGGAAAAAACGGGTAAAACTTGAAAAATTTGGTGAAAGACATAAAATTAACTTGCAAGAAGCTCAGTGAACTCCAAGAGGATAACTGAGTTTAAAGAAATCCACACCCAGAAACATCATTAAACTGCTCAAAACTAAACACAATGCTGAAGCCTGCCTGAGAACAAGGACACATTACCTTTGGGGAATGGCAGTAAGACAGCCCCTGGAGTCAGTAGAAACCATAGAGGCCAGAGGTACTACAAAGTTAGCTTTTAAATTGCTGGGGGGAAACAACCTCGACAAAACAGTGAATAAAGCAATCCTCTATGAATTAGAGACATTGTCGGATTAATGGAAAATAAAAGGGTTGCCACTAGCTGAGCTGCTGTGAAAGAAATGCTACAGAAAGTTCCTCAGGTGAGAGAGACTGTGCTTTGGACTAAACTTAAGAAGAGCAACGGAAATGGTAAATTTCTGTGGAACATAATTGACTATTTTCTCCCCTTAAGGTCTTTAAAATATCTCTGATGGTTGAAAGCAAGAATGTTAGTGCTGTCTGATGGGGTTTTCAGTGCACAGAGGTGGGATATGACAGGCACAGCATAATGGGGGAAATGGACGGAGCTGACGGGAGGCAAGGCTTTTGCGTTGCTTTTGAAGTGGCAAAAAGTGGTAAAAGAGTAACTCTAAGTAGACCATGCTGTTTAAATCTCCAGAGCAATCACTAAAGACAGTAAAAAACTAGGTGCATAAAGTTGAAAATAGATTTTTATGTATAATTATAAAAAGTATAATATTATGTATATCTGCCTATATATAATTATAAGTATACATGTAGTAAAAATTCAATATATAAATTACATTTATGCATCTAGGAAAAATTCAAATAATATAAAAGAAAGCAAGAGGGAAATGGAAGAAGCAAAATACAACTATTAAAATAGCAGACCTAAATCCAAGCATATCAACACTTACATTAAATGAAAATGTCCCAAACACGCTGATTAAAAGCCTAACTACCAGAATGGATGATAAAAGACCCAATCATATGCTATCGTTAAGAAATCCACTTTAAATAAATAAAAGTAAGTTTTAAAACATAGGAAAACACATACTATGCAAACACTAAAGAAAAACTGAGTGACTTTATTAATATCAGTATAGACAAAGTATATTTCAGAGCATGAAAATTTACCTGAGATTAAGAATAATACTACAAAATATAGTATTGATAAAGGGACACTTTATCAAGAAGATAAAAAAATCCTAAATGTGTGTATACTGAACAATGGAGCTTTGATATAAATGAAGCAAAAACTGATAAAATTGAAAGAATAAATGGAAAAATGTATAATTACAATAGAAAATGTCAATACTTGTTTCTCAATAATCAATACAACAACTAGAGAGAAATTCAGCAAGAAATAGGGTTGCTCAGTTTCGGCTCTATGGCCATTTGGGGCCAGATACCTCTTTGTTGTTGGCGGGGGTGGGGCACTGATGGGAGGCAGGGCGTCTACTGTGATTGTAAGATGTTTATCAACAGAAGGTCAGAAGGCTCTACCCGGGGAATGCCAGTAGCTCTATACTACTCATAACAATCAATAATGTCTCTAAATATTGCCAATTGCCCCCCTACTCCCACCATGAGAACCACCGATATAGAAGAACTGAACATTACCGTCAACTGACTGGATCTAGTTGACATGTGAAAACACTCTACCAGCAACAGAATACACATTCTTCTCAAGCACACATACGGCATTCACAATTCTAGACTATCTTCTTAGCCACGAAGCAAACCTTAACAAATATAAATGAATTAAATGAGCAATATCAGAACTATAACTGGAAAAAATCTCCAAATAATTAATTTAAAAAATATTTACAAATACTTCATGAGTCAATGAAATCTCAAGGGAAATTAAAAAAAATATTTTAACTGAACAAAAATGAAATAGAACATATCAAAACATATGGTATGCAACTAAAGCAGTGATTAAAGAGAACAGTATGGTTTTAAGTGTTCATACAAAGAAAATTTTAAAAATCAATAATATAAATTTCCACCTTAGGAAACTAGTAAAGAATAACAAAATAAACCTTTAGCATGCACAGGGAGGAAATAATAAAGACAAGAGCAGAAATAAAAAGGAGTAAAACCGAAAGGAGAAAGACAATGGAGAAAATCAGTAAAACTAAAAGATGGTTCTTTAAAGGTTAATAAAATTGATAAATCTCTAGTCAGTCTGACAATGGAAAAAAGGGATGCCAAAAATTATTAATATAAGTAATTAAAAAGAGAATATGACTAAAATCCCACAGACATTAAAGGGATGATTAGGCTATAATACAAACAACTCTAGAATAAACTTTAAAGTTGACCACAAACTAATCTCACTCATGAAGAAATAGAAAACCCATAAAAATCTATATTTATTAAAGAGACTGAATTTATAGTTGAAAGCTTCCCCCAAAAACTCTAGGCCCAAATGATTTTATTGGTAAATTTTACCAAATATTTAAAGATGACAACAACAATTTTTACATGATCTTTTCAAGAAAATAGAAGAAGGAATACTAGTAATTCCTAACTTATTTTCTGAGACCAGGGTTCTAAAAAAAGAAAACTACAGAGCAATATCTTTGCTGAACAGAGGCATAAAAGTCTTCAACCAAAATGATAAATTCAATCTAGCAATATATAAAAAGAATAATACACAACAGCCAAGTGGGAATGCAAGTTGATTCATTATTCAGAAATCGATGTAATACAGCATATTAACAGGTTAAAAAGAAAAAAAGTACATGATCGTATCAAGTGATGCTGAAAAAACATGGTACAAAATTTAACAACTATTCGTGACAAAAACTTTCAGCAAACCAGTGACATAAAGGCATTTTCATAACTGGATAAAGAGCTTTGGAAACAAGGCAAGAAGATACACTCTTGTTATTCCTACTCAATATTTTATTGGAGTTCTAGCCAGTGCAATAATGCAAGAAAAATAAAAGGCATGCAGATAAAAAAAAGAATGAAATAAAACTGTCCCAATTTACAGATGCCCTGATTTGTCCACAAACAGAGTCCTACGGAATTTACTGAGCTTAGCAAGGTTGCAGGATACAAGGTTAACACTCAAAAACCTCACTGTATTTCTATACACTATTAATGCAAAAATGTGAAAAATAGTAATGCTTTAGAAAAAAAAAATGTTTATGTATTTCACATAAGTAAAAAAAAAAATGTGCAGGGTTTCTATGACCAAAATTACAAAACACTGATGAAAGAAAGCAAAGATCTAAACAAATGTAGAAACATACCATGACCATGAGTTGGAAGACTCAGTATAGTTACAGATTGCTGGCCATGGTGGGCAGCTGAAGCTGTGCATGTGTTAGAGCTCAGAGGGCTGTCTGCACAACAAAAGGCAATTTTATTGTAAGTAAATTTGAAATTTCTTTAAAATATTTGGGACTCTTCATTCTACTTGTGTCTCTTACCACAGTTGCTTGCTCAGCCCAGCTTGGAAGTCTGTGACGTTTTTATACCCATCCCACCCCCAGCCCTGTTGTGCCAAATGCATACATGTGGGCACTGCTGTGGCACACGTCTGCCATGTGTGTGCACATGTGCACACTGTGGGGAACAGCTCTGCAGGGTGGTGTGTCAGAAACTGTCCGACTGCACTTGAGTTGAAATTTAATTTTAAAAAGATGGACTAATCAGGGCACCTCTGCTCTGATCACGTTGGTCAAGGACCTCCTCACGGTGCGTAGCCAGACTTAGCAAAGGAAAGGACAAGGTGCCCAGTACATTTGTGCTTGCGATGAACAGAGGGTAGTTTTTCATATGCCTGTGTCCCCACAGTGCAGAGCACCGTCTTTTATTGGTAACTCGATCCCATGGGCCTGAACAAAAAGTACAGTTTTCTTTGTCCGTGACCCTAACTAGTCCTTTGGGACTCGAGCCAAGCGTTCCTTTATTTGTTCACTCACTCAAACGCCTATTGAGAGCCTCTACGCATCGAGCCTGCTGCACAGCTGAGCAGTGAGCATGGCCAGTCCCCAAACTCAAAGCGCTAAAGCCTAGCTTGTTACTGATCTGGCCACCAGGGTCCCCTGGGCACCCCGAAGCCTGGGCTCTCTTTTGTGTCTTATACAAGGTAAAGTTCAGCTCAGGGGGGCAAACACACCAAGCGCGGGTTCGAGGGGCTCTAGAAGGGAAGGGTGCTTCCAGGAGACTGGAGATGCAGCCAGTGTGGTCCAGGTGAGCCTGCTCCCTGCCCCCACAGGTAGAAGCATCCCAGCTCTGATGAGTGATGGGAGGAAGCAGCCTGAGCTGTCCACAGAGCACTGCTCCCTTAAGGAGCTTCTCTCCGGACGGAACTGCGGCTCGGAGCCTGCCCATTAATCACCTGCGAGGCTGCGTCCTGGCTGGCAGGATGCACTTCACCTCCCCCACAATGTGTCTGGGTCCCAGAAAGCCCCACCCCCACCACGCTTCCCTCAGGATCACCTGACCCGTCCGGTCTGCTTGCTCTTGGTTGTGGAGGGCAGGGTGTGCTGTGTGGCTGAGAGTCCAGGCTGGGCCCTAAGCTAGCGAGAGCCACTAGAAGCAGACCTCTGACAGGAGCCCGCGAAGACCAGGGCCTCCCTTCTCTCACATGGTGGGCACCTGCCTGCCCACTGACTAGGAGAGTTAACATTGGCAAAGGAAGTGTGAAAGAGATGATCTTTGGATTCAACTAAAACAAGTTAGAGGGTCTGTTATCAATTTCCAGAATCCTAAAGGGCGGGACCAACCCACAGGGAAGCTGGCAATTATAGACAGAAAGAGATGTGAATAGATGGTTGGATGGCTGGATGGATAGATCGACAGATGGATGGATAGACAAATAACAGATTATATTTCACAAGAGCAGCTCAGAAGGCCAAATATGAGATGTTTCTAAATGTACTGCATTGTCTTGTCTTGTACAATTTGTTTTTGTACTTTGGAAAAACTGGACCCGTTTGGTTTGACTTTAATTTCTAATTATTTTTTAATCTAGTCATTGTGAAACAAACAGCATGGTGGGACACCCCATGGATATCTAAATTAAAAATGTAATGGTAACCCATATTTTAATGGAAATATTTGCAAGCATTTCAGTTGTAAGATCATTATCATCACTATGATAATAGAGTTTATCTGCTGCTTCATGCTCATGTATCTTACTATTTTTAAGTAAGACTGACTTTGGGTATATCTGATATTTTTAAACATCTTGCTAACGTGATTTCACAATAATTATTTCATCCTTTTGACTGAAGCATTGAGATGCAGTATAGACACATTGTAGAACTAAAAGCCCCAAAGTCACCACTTTTTCACAGCCAGGATTTGAGACTAACTTCATAGCAAGGTTCATGCCAAATGGATGAGAAATATGTTTTGTTTGCAGGCCATTTCTCAAGGGAAAATGATGCAAACTTTCTCAGTAGTCACTGCATTTATCCTCTCCTACAACTCTCACGAGACCCACTCACTGGGCATGTCACAGGCCCGCCTCACCTCTGCTGAGACTCCCGTTGTGGCTGCATATCACCCCTGTGCCACAGGAAGCCACGTGGACCACCAAGGGGTGTATCTGGAACTTCTGGCTGGGCCTCTAGAATAGGCATTTGACTCTGCAGGGTGTGCAAGGGGTGGGGAGACGGGGGCAATTGCATTCGCCAGTGCTTGTGGGCTAGAAGCCGGGCTCTGCTACCTGTGGCACAGTGCTATCTGGTTTTTGGAGACAGTCTCACTGGGAATATAAAAATGAAGAGTGCAATTGTAGGCAGGCGGGACCTCTTGTAGAAGGTTCCAGTGCTCAAGATGGCTTGTGGAGGGGGTTCTCCTCCAGATTTCTCAAAAGATGGCTGTGCTCATGCCCTAACCAGTTTGGCTCAGTGGATAGAACATCAGCCTGCGGACTGAAGGGTCCCGGGTTCGATTCCGGTCAAGGGCATGTACTTTGGTTGCGGGCACATCCCCAGTAGGAGGTGTGCAGGAGGCAGCTGATCGATGTTTCTCTCTCATCATTGATGTTTCTAACTCTCTATCCCTCTCCCTTCTTCTTTGTAAAAAATCAATAAAAAATATATTTTTTTTTTAAAAGAAAAAGATGGCTGTGCTCAGAGCTCCCCGCTGTGAGCAGGACTAATGTGAACTCCACTGACAGTGAGCCCCATATCCTCAGGGCACTTTCCTTAAAGGGGTGCCCAGTTAGGGGGAAGCAGCCACTTAAACACTAGTCCTTACCTACTGTGGAGCCACAAAATGCTCAGGGAGACTCAGACTTTGGAGGGAGAATTCGGCGTGACCCCGAAGCCTGTGGACTCACACCCTGCCCTCCCAGGCCGGCCCACAGGGCACCTAAGAACAGCAGCTGCAGGCTAGGCCTAGCTCCCCCCCACCCCCCCAAAATAACGAATTAGCTTCCTTCCAGGAGAACCAGCACTTCCAAAGTTGCTCCCTCAAAGGGGATAACGCGAGTTTGAAGCAGCTGTTGTTTGGCAAAGTCCATCTATAAATGCAGGCCACTGCCAGAGAGACTTACCCTGTCCCAGGTCTTCCTCCTCAGCTGTGAGACTCTGTCACCTGGCAACAGGACTCTCCCCTGCAGGTAATTAGCATAGTCCTGAAGCCAGCCTGCAGGAAGAACAGTGGTTGAAAGGGTCTCCAGGCACCCAGCTTGGCGCACAGGGCTCCCCAGTGGGCACCGCCCACCCACCACCAGTGGGAGGGTCACAGCCCCAGGACAACAGAGCCGTTGTCCATGGCGACGGCCACGTGGGCCTTGCGAACAGGGAAGAAGCCAGCTTTCCCTCTTGTCCACATTGAGTTCCATGAAATATCATTACACTTCCTTGTAATCTGTCCAGATCATTTTTTCTGCTCTTTTGTTTTTGATAAGGCTGTCTTTTACCTGTTTGTTTATTTGAATTTATTTATCTCTTGCAGTTTTCTCTTTGCACCCTTTTTATTTTCATTTTTTAAATCCTCACCCAAGGATATATTTATTGATTTTTAGAGAGAGAGAGAGAAAGAGGAAGATTAGTTGCCTCCCATATTCACCCCAACCAGGACTCACCCTGAAACCCAGGTATGTGCCCTAACCCCTGACCAGGAATCAAACCCACACCTTCTGGTGTATTGGACAACACTTCGATCAATAGAGCCACTGGCCACAGCTCTTTGTACACTTTCCACACCATAAATCAGAGTGACTATAAAGCTCATAAAAGTATACAATTTTATAATCATTTGTTCTCAATGTCATGTCAGTGTGTGGTTCCTGAAATCTACATCTTGAATGAATGTACAGCATCTGGTAGACATGGCTTTCCCTGCAATTTCCAACTTGGCTCTACCCCGGATGAGGCTGCCATGAATATATTTGTGTACTTACAGTCTTTTTCTTTAAAAAAAGTTCTCTAAATTACATTTCCAGAAATTGAGAAAATTGGTTAAAAAAGGATAACTATTCAAATTATTATGCAAATAATAAAATAACTAGAAAAATTAGAAAATGCATATATACAAATTAAAAAATAAAAATACTCTAAATTATACTATCTAGATTGAATCGGGAAATAAGTAAAATAATTAGCAAATAAATAATTTGGAATGCAAAATTAATCTAAGCAATACAAATTTTGGAAAGTACAAAAAAGCAAAATGAAATACTTTAAAGGAAAAATAAAATATAATAAATCATTAAACTAGAAATACAGTTAATAAAAATTTTTAAATGCAAATATTAAATACATAAAAAGTGTATATACATTACCCCACCACTGTCTTGTTTAATGCAAAATAAAAATAAAATATCATTTGATTTAGACAATAAATGGATTTAAAATAATTAGCAAATTGCCCTGGCCAGTGTGGCTCATTTGGTTTGGTGTCATCCCATGCACCAAAAGGTTGCCGGTTCAATTCCCAGTCAGGGCACATGCCCAGGTTGCGGGCTTGATCTCTGGTAGAAGGTGTGCAGGATGAGGCCAATCAATGTTTTGTTCTCCCTCTCTCCTCTCCCTTTTTTTCTCTCTCTCTCAAAATTAATTAAAAATATTTTTTAAAAAATAAAATAATTAGCAAATTAAGATAAGTAGATAATTTTTAATGACCTGAAATCCTACTACATAGTGTATTTCTAATTGGAATATTCATAAAAGTACAGACTTTAAATTAGAAAATAAATAACATGAAAATTATAAAACACATATAATAAAAATAAATATTTTAAGGAAGAAAATACACAAGACGATAAATACATTTTAAAAATGCAGATGTATAAAACCTTATAAAAGTTAAAGCCACACAATTTCATCAGAGGTAACGTGCTGTGTAACCTTCCAGACTGTCAATACTTGTACGACATTGTTTGTGGCACAGGTGTGCAATAATAATTTGGCAATTTTCTAATGCTCGCTTAACTCCGAATGTAGACAAATCACTAGTTTGTCAGGTGACTCTGGAACTAAGTGTTTTTGTTGTCACCCTGTTTGCTCTTATTTTCTTTTCCTCTTCAGAGGATGGAGCTCGACTCCGGAGCCAGGGCCTTTGCTCAAGGTTGGGTCTGGCAGGTGCCCTGCACAGGCTGTTTCGGGAGGTCACGGCACCTGCTCTGTGCCCGGCCTTGGGTGGCTCCAGCCCGCCTTGGCCAACTTCCCTGGCCTGCACGTCACCCCCTCACCCCACGCTTCCATGTTCTCTTCGGCATGGATATTAGGCAAAAAGAGTTTGCAGTCTGTAGTGCTTTAGACAGCTGTTGCTGTTGTTGCATTGTCTAGAACTCTGTGTAAGATTCGTACATGTTAGAGAAGTGAAGTCAGGAAGTTGCCCCTGTGGAGGCGGGGACATCTCTGTTAGCAACAGCGTCTGTCTCTGTGGATTTCTATTGACCTACAGCCTGGATTTGAGAATGAGGCGAACCCACATTTGCTTCTCAGAGGAAGAAAGTAGAGGGAGTGTGTTTCTAGGACCGTCTCTTGGCTCCTCATGGAGAACTTGTTTATGCCACAGACTGCCCCTCGGCCTCTGTCAGCAAACGTCCCCTTCCCGGAGCCTCGCACAGGTGAACGTGGGCCAGGCGCCACAGACATGTGCCCCTCCTGGGGCGGAGTCCACCCCCTTCCAGACACCAGTTCCCGCTGGCCCAGATGAGTGGCCTCTTCTGTGGTTTCCGTCTTCTCGGTGAGCAGGACTCAGACCCGGGTTCTTTCGCCAGTGCCAGTGCGCTTTGCCGCTGCTGCCAGACTGGTGGGGGGGGGCGGGGCGGGGGGGGGGAGCTTTGGAAAGTCGAGAGCCATCTCAGGCACCAGTTCAGTCTAAAATGCGCACTATATTGATGAAACAACGCAGCGTATCAGCTGCTAAAGTGCTAATTACCAGATAGTTACAAAATTTGCATAGACCATTTCAAGAGTGATTGCCTTCAGATTAATGTGATTTTTTAAAAAAATTTTCTAAAACATAGAGCTCACCTTCAGTTAGGCGTCTTGTCACTGCTGGTAATGGCACCTTTTTTGATGGCAACAAAATGAGGACTCTTTATTGGTGCTCATAGCCGATGAAATGAGGAAGGGGATGGTGAAGCGCCTTTATCTCCTCACACATCCCACCAGATGGCAATGTCATAGAGAACAGGTAACATTCTAGAACCTTCTGAAAGGGCGATGACAGGGGCTGGCTCTCCTTTCTTGGGCCCTAGCAGGCCTATTGTGCTTCTCTATCCCACTCCCCTCTCTGGCTTCTAAGGCAATGCAGCAAGATGAGCAGTTGGTATTTGCCACCCCAGCTCCACGAGCTGGTAGCTCAGCTCCACATCCTCAGGAGGCTCAGCACAGGTCCTTTCCGAGGCGTGACCCTCTGTCTCCAGCCCGGCTCCGCCCTCATCGGAGCCTTCAGAGGGCCTGCCAGCCCAGCGGGATGGGGTAGGAGGCAGGCCCACAGACGGCAGGAGAACCCAACCTTCACGTGAGCCTCTGCAAACTAAAGAAAAACATTACCATGTTTTCTCTCTGTTGTTCGCCTCGACTAGATGGACCGAATAGATGATTTCTCAGTTGGGGAAGAGGTGAATCCTAGCCTGGGAGTTGCTTTCTGTGTACAGAGAACCTGTTAAGGAAAGAACAGCGTGAGGAGGGGCAGGGAGCCGGGACAGGGGGCTGACGGCTGTCTGCGATGGGAGCGGAGGTGCTGCCCCAGCTGGCGCACTGGGCCGTCAGGCCTTGCCTAGGCAGAGCCTGCAGGAACCTGGCCCAGCCTGCCAGGTGGGACGTAGAGTGCATGTGGGTGGGGTCTGTGGCGCCTGAACAGCACTGAGGC